>NC_084540.1:22314924-23559924 GCF_024500275.1 Phycodurus eques
CTCGTGCTGCGCCGTCGCCTTTCCTCGCTAAACGACGGCAGCGGCGCCTCGGCGGGGGGGCCACAAAAAGCGCTCGCGCGTAAATAGACACAAAGGGGTGACCTATGCAAACGCACGCTCACACACGTGTGCGCAAAGCACACAAATAAACACACACCGCATCCTATTATCTGTCCCACTGGTCGTTCTGATGGCCTCTCAGCTGGAGACAACCCTCTTATTACCTGCGGCTACAGACGGGGACATTTTGGAGTTCTGTGTGTGCGCGCGCGCGCACGCGAGCCGCCTCGTCTCCCCCAAGGTCGAACGCAATACTTGTCTATGTGCTCCTGATTTGTTCACATTCGCAATCAATCCTCGCGGATAATCATGGAAATTCAATTCATCGGTTTCGGTGCCATCTGACTCAACTCACAATAGCTCAGCCCAGCTATCTGTAGTGGCGTGCAAATATAAGCATGGCAAATATGCAATGAGATAAGCACCTGATTCTCATTTCATACTTGTGATAATATACAGTGGCAAGCATACAATTAGATAAATGCATCATTCTCGTTGGATATTTCCCTACTACTCGATATAGTTGTACCGCTTCAATGGTAAAATTCCCACATAGGCAGGAGATGGGTGTACAATTTGAATGTCTCATTCATAGTATTCATGAAACGATATGACTAAACCCAGTGACCTCGTGTTATCTTCTTGTAAATATAAACCTAGCCTCGTTCCTATGTTTCCCTCGCACGTGCAGCCGTGCCCGGACGCCCCCCTCGAGACGAGCCCGTCGTTTGGCACCTCGCGCCTGCGAAACGGCGAGCGCTCTCTTCTGCGCCCTGGCCGCCTCCCCCGTGACCGCACGGGCGACATCGTTCATTGAAATGAATCGAGAAGCCACGTGCCGGCGAGCCGCGGCGAAATGGAAATGTCAGACCGGCCGTGAATCTCTTTTGTCCGAGGCAGGGGAGCCCGGGCGGAGTAACACCCGAAGCCCGGCGGCCGTCAACAATTCCCCGCAGCTCTCGGTCTCCGACCGGGGGTTTGGCGGCCAGAGTGCGATAATTGGCAGGCGGATTAGAGAAAGCGAGCTCTCGGATTAAAGGTCAGCGCTATTGTGCAGGATTTATAATGGAGCTCATCTGAAAACGGTCGAGTCTGAGCTGCGAACTGGGACGCATCCAATTAAGATCATTCTTCTTGGAGAAACCGAAGCGTACAAAAAGACAGTCGATGCCTGCTATCAGCTAAACTATGAACTATAATCACATTAGTGTGAGTTATTTCAGAAATTCCAGTTGGCTTAGCAAAGCTCAAAAGGCAAAGAAAGCACCCGGCGAAGCGTCTGAACTGCCTGCGGACCTGCAATGCTAATGCTAAATATAATGCTATCACATTAGCAGTACAGGTCGTCACTGTTCCACTTAAGTCTTGTCGGTAGCGTACGTTTCAAGCTATTTTCCACTGCTCAAACTAATCCAGTTAAATCCTGTAAGTGTCAGTGGCGCAAGTGTCAAGCTGTTGTTGACCGTTGAACAAACCAGGAAGGAGACCATTTTGAGAATTACTTTTAACTGAGGAACGCTAGTGTTCAAAAAAAAAACACAACATCACTATTGCGCGATACCGTCAGGTGGTGGCTGTTCTCCTTAAATCGAATCCAAATGTAAGTTTCGCTCGCATGACTTTCAAGCTGATGTCGACCGTCAAAACTAATCAAGCCGACGAGGGAGTTTGCTTTTTTTTTTTTTTTGCCGTCGTCCTCTGTCTCGACCGGTTCGAAGGCCAATCGTCTGCTAGTGCGTGCGCACGGTGGAGCTCTTTGAATTGAAAGGGAATAAGCAAATGGAAAAAAAAAAAACAATGACCTGTTGATGAAGACAAACAATCAATCACGAAATCACTGACCGATTTTAACGTGTGTGTGTGTGTTGTCACTTCATGTCTGCTGCTGGTTTCCACGTTAAAGGATTGCCGCACGCCTCGCGATCGTCATTTTTGTCCCGTGTGTGTGTGTGTGTGTGTGTGTGTGTGTGCGTGCGGTTGTGTGTGTCTTTCGCGGCGCATCCTCCAGTCTGACAAGGACGTTGTAACCGTATTGGTCATTTGGAATTAGCTGATCGTGGCTGTGAAGTGCGACGTCGTAGACTTGAAGATGGCCGCTTTTAATCCGATCTCGGTTCTAATACCAAACAGAGGGCGGGACCTCACACACACACACACACACACACACACACACACTCAGCGAAGTGCATTTGATGCCAGAATGCAAATCAATGTCAAAATGCATCTTCATCTGTAAAAAGATTGGCGTCGTGCTGCAACAGCACTTTGAGTACAGGGAAGGTTCAAGTTATTTCAGATATTGTGTTTGGATTGTTCATGTCAATTTGCATCATTTCTGAATATGAATTGTGTATTTTTTTTCATATGACGCCTTTAAAATGAGACACAAACACAAACACCCGTTTTATTAACAGAAGCATTTGTTCCGCAAGTAGCTTTAGTAAGATTAGCCTGCTCTTATCAGATTTAAGTTGCATTTTGTCGCAAAACATGATGCGCTGTAATTGGTTGGATTATTTCAAGTCCCCGTAAAGTTAAAAAAAAAACAATGTCTTCTAAATTTGACTCATCACAGAGAAAAGTGTTGTCAACAACAATGCCAAATTTGAATGGTTCGAAAAAGTCGCATCGTATGCACAGTAAAATGAGGCTTCAAAATCGTGAATTACGAAGCCCGTCTTGCCGCTCTCAGACGATGAAACAACGGCCCGCTCCACTGTCAGTTGACATGTTTGCAAAATAAAATCCGCTTCAAGCCTCTGGTGGCTGGAATACATCTCACCGTGTCGTCGTGGGGCTTTTACACACTGTGACAACGGGGCGCTCTAAAGCGGCCACGCCAGCCCGAAGCCCGTACCACGCCAAGTTGGACTCCCCGCCTCACTTTTCAGATTTTTCTATGTAATGTGCGCATATTCATGGCGGACAACGAGGCACTCTAAAGCGGCCACACCAGCAGGCTATCCTAAGGGAAGCTGTATTTTCGGGGAGTCGGCGTAGCTACGTATAATAGCGTTCAAGTTCTTATAAAACGGGGAAGGGGCTACTCGTGCTGGACTCCGAAGTGGGTCACGTGGCGCCATTTCAGCCACGCTCCAAAAAATCTGGAAACTGAACTGGTGAAAAAGAGTTTCACGCTGGAATTCCACAATTGAGTGCTACATCGTTGTCAGTCTTTGCATGTTACAGCGATGATCTTGTATTCGTTCATTTTATGAAAATACATGATGAAAATAATCCATCCATTTTCAACGCCGCTTATTCTGGTTGGGGTCGCGGAGCGCCGGAGCGCATCCCAGCGGAAAGGCGGTCGGGCGAGTGGACCGCTGCTCCATCAGTGACTCGGTCAAATAATAACGTGTTATTATCCCATTCAAATGGCTAATACAGCTCCAAATTCAGGTCGTGGAGTCAATGTCTCGAGATCAGATGATATTCCTGGATATTAGTGAGGAGCTTCCTTTGGATCATCCACAGCTTGAAAGAAAATCCAATGAGCCATCGAAGTGAATGTTGCTGCAACACTGTAAAGTGCGGTTTTATGAGATCCCCTATAAATATTAGCGTCCTTTGGGAATCCATTGTACTGACGGCGCCCTCTTTTGCCGCAGCCTGCACGTGCCAATTATCCAGAGTGAATGAATCCAGGCTGTTTCTTCTTGCGATTGTCAAGAAGACGTGAGCACAAACGGGAGCCCAGTTGACACGTGAGGGCTTCAAAAACAAACAAGGTCATCGTTTGCTGCACCGGAGAATACTGCTCCTCCTGTCTGCTGCACTTGTAGTTATTGCTGCGATAAATCTTTCAAGGAGATTTCTCTCTACCTGGCAAAAAAAAGTGGAGACTGCACGAAGCGATGGGATGTCCTTGTTCTTTGGTGTCGAAGCTCCGTCGGCAGAGGTGGAATGTTGCTTGTGGTGAACTCAGTGGCCTGCTGAGGATGTCTTGCTGCATCTGAATTCATCTCCACTTTCTGTTTTTCTTGTAGTTTACCTCTATTGAAGTGTTTTGCCAAAGGCGCAGACTGGTGCTTCTGCAGGTGCACGTGGAGGGGACGGCCTCATACAAAATCTAGGCAGATACATCACTCGCTCATTTACTTTACTATTGAATTTGCATAGGTTAGCATTAGGCTACGCAACCTAAAGGGACTTTTCACACCGTACTTGCTCAGTGGGAAAGAGCCGCGTAGCGGCGCGCAAGGGATGTTGTCGGTGCCGACCGTGCCCATATTTGGACGTGCTGACGATCGAAGTAACGAGGAGGCCGCAACTCGGCAAAAAAAACAAAAAAAAAAGGTGAGCGCTGAAAAGCCTGCAAAGACTAAGTACAATTTAGTATTGAATTGCTGAGCTCGGAATCAGAATCATCTTTATTTGCCAAGTACGGAGAAAACACACAAGGAATTTGTGTGCGGTAGTTGCAGCCGCTCGAGTACGACAACAGACAGTCAATTGACGGAGAATACTTTGGAGACATAAAAACATAAAAACGCAATCACCGAGCAATAAATAAAAGGTTACCGGTAATGTGGCAATGCCGGTCCTTTTTTTTTGGTTGGGGGGGACAAGACAGTTAGTCACATTCTTAGTTGGCCGGATGTTTTTGGGGCGGGGCTAAAAGGGGTTCGTGCCGACGTCACCTGGGAACAGCATGAGTCGTCCCTCCCCCGCTATATTACTACTACACCTTATATGGCTATTTGGTGGAATTGTGAGTTAACTAGTAGTGATAGCTTAGCTTATTTGTAGCACTACATCATGAAGGTAGCCATCAAGTGTTTGGTGTTATTTGGGCTAGGGTCTCTGTTGCGGTGACGCAGCGAGCCGACTGCCCTACTGCGAAGTGGCCTGCTACTAGCGGCTAGGCTAGTACGTATTAGCCGCTAGTGGGCTCGCGGACCGACATTGGCTCCACCCAAAATTCCACAGCCTTGCTCCACACAACAGACACTTAAGGGGAAGTTAAACATTTAGTACGTTTGCTTGCCCACGAGCTAACAAGATCGCGAGCTAAGGAATAAAGGATTTAAAAACACTTTTCCCTGTGGTGTGTCAAATTGATAAGACATGTTTTGACCTCTTTGGTGGGTCTTTCGGTGCGCTGGCTTTATACTAACGCACGGGGAGTGCCAAGCTAACAAATAGCATCTAAGTGCCTTTGTGTCTACGTACTGCAGAACCATGTCGCCCCTCTAAAATGTAGCTCCCTACTAACATCCCAAATTCTCTCTTTTCTTCCTTCCTTCCCCTCGCCTCCATCTACCAATCACCTCTTTAACCTTTCCCGTTATTCCCTGTCTTTTCAACTAACCTGGTATCATCAACATCATCATGACAACCCCACCTCCGCAGCCAACATCTTGACGGTGGTCATCCTGTCCCAGCTGGTGCTGCGTCGTCAGAAGTCGTCCTACAATTATCTCTTGGCGCTGGCGGCCGCCGACATCATGGTCCTGCTGCTCATTGTTTTTGTCGACTTCATACTGGAGGACTTCATCCTGGTCACGCCGCTGCCGCCGTCCGTGAACAGCGCCGTGCAGGTGCTGGAGTTCTGCTCCATCCACACGTCCATCTGGATCACCGTGCCCCTCACCGTCGACCGCTACATCGCCGTTTGCCACCCGCTGCGCTACCACACCGTCTCCTACCCGGCGCGCACGCGGAGGGTGATTTTCGCCGTCTACGTCGGGTGTCTGCTCTCGGCCGCACCGTACTACTGGTGGCCAGAGTTGTGGCACAGCTTGCCCGCCGTGGCGAGCAGGGGCGGGGGCGGCGGCGAGAGTAACAGTCGAACCGCGGCCCAACACGTCCTTGTGTGGGCCCACTGCGCCACCATCTACCTCCTCCCCTGCGCCGTCTTCTTCACCCTCAACGCCGTCATCGTGCGCAAGCTGCGCCGCCGCCGCAGCTGCTTCCGTATGCGCGGCTACTCCACCGGCAAGACCACCGCCATTCTGCTCGCCATCACCTCCGTTTTCGCAGTTCTGTGGGCGCCTCGCACCCTCATGATACTTTACCACTTCTACTCATCGCCTCCGGCCTCGCCGGGCGCCGGACGCCTGCTGCACATGCTGACGGACCTGGCCAACATGCTGGCCTTGCTCAACACCGGCGTCAACTTCTTCCTCTACTGCTTCATCAGCAAGCGTTTCAGGGCCATGGCGGCCAACGTGCTGCACGCGCTGGTCCACTGCCGGAAGCAGCCGCAGCCCTTCTACGCCAGCCACAATTTCTCCATCACCAGCAGTCCCTGGATCTCACCGGCCAACTCCCATTGCATCAAGATGTTGGTGTACCAGTACGACAAAAACGGGAAGCCTATTTGTATTTCCTCTTGAGGGCTTGGGCTCAGTCGTGAGGGAGAGTTGGCGGTAGGGGGATCGTCGGGGCTTTGGTCTCCTTGGAGACCATCCTTGCCTCCGTGGGACTCTTTGAGAAAAGGTCAGCCTGCATGGCGGGAAGAGCGGCGGCACTTAAGCTAGCTTTGAGCCAAAACAAAGCGTTATGTCGGAAAAGCATGCTACGGCGGCAAACGTTGTTTGAAATAATGATGCGGAAACCAGCATCTCTTTGCAAAAAATACAATCTCTAGACTCTTGAGCTGGTCATTGCCCCAAACCACAGACTGATTGTCGCTTATATACGGTTTATGAGTCGCCATCTGTACCAGCGGAGTCGCAGCCCGGTGGGGGGCATCGGAGGCTTTGGTGCCAGGAGTTCACCAGTCAGCGCTCGCTCTGCGCGACTTTGAACACCTGCTACTTTGCGTGCCAGAATGTTCCCGTAATTCCACCGATCAGGGGGTGCTCAGGCACAGCCCCGAAAGGCGCCTCCAGCCGTTATCCTACAAAAAATGTCAAAGTCTGTCTAGTTTGAATATGCAGAAGGGTCTCAAAGTAAGAACCTTTTCTTTTTGTCTGGTGCTCGCTCTGGAGGTTACAAGCTCGTTGTGAAAACTATCGTCTCAGTTCAATATGTATTTACGCTAGACTGTTACTGTAGCTTCACAAAGATGTTCAGTGGTATGGCTATGAGCTAGTTATCGTCGTTTCCAGTATTAGGAGGAGGAAATTTCTGCCATTAGTGGATAGTCCTCTGTGAACTAATAATGGCCCTGGATGATTTACCGTCAGCCATTACCTGGATGAGTATAATGAATGTAATTGAACTTCTCTTTAACCCTTTATCCAACCGAGACTGAGCAGAGAGCAGGACAAGACAAAATCCTTCTTTCCACACTTTGTTACATATTTTGAACCAATATAACTGCTGTGTACTGTAAGGGGGCAGCATGGTGGACTAGTGGCTAGCACATCTGCCGCACAGTTCTGAGGTTTAGGGTTTGAATCTCAGCTCCAGCCTTCCTGTGTGGAGTTTTGCATTTTTTTCCCCCGCGCTTGCGTGTGTTTTTTTTTGTTTTTTTGGCTTCCTGCATGTTAGCTTCATTGAAGACTAAATTGTCCTTTGGTGCGAATGTGAGTGTGAATGGTTATTATGTGCCCTGCGATTGACTGGCGATAAGTCAAGGGTGGAGCCGACCTCTCGCCCGAAGTCACCGGGTAGGCGCTTGCTCACCCGTGACCCTAACGGTGCGCTCGCGAAACGTGAATTTGTAGCAGGAGTTATCAAAAGGTTCTGGGTGCCCACAAACAGCAACGATATTTCATCTTCGATTGTTCTTCTCAGAAACTCCGGGACGTTTGCGATCCAGTATATTCTCAACGCCGATTGGCTGTTGTGATGCGGCGTCACGCGAATTTGTGGCTTTCAGTTGGAAAATTGGGGCAAATCAGGAAAGAAGCGTTCTTGTACTTGTCTTTTTGAGTGCCAACCACAATCTGGTAGAGGTCAACATATGCAACCCCGTGAAACGAATTTCAGGGGGTCCTTGGTTCGAGACGACACCGACGCAAAGTTTTCAAGGCTACAAACTGTGCGCAATCAACTCGTTTGCCGGGCAGCATGAGACCACGTCATCACGTGGCACAACGAATGGCACGCTTGGGTATTGCCGTAATTACCGTTTTCATTTGATAGTTTTGTATTTATGACCTAAAACTGTTTTTCATGCAAATATTTACTGGCATTATGAGTTTACTCTCGCACAAGCGCAGGTCAGTGATAGACTCTGGCACGTTTCGATGTCGAAATTTGGCTTACATCGTAAACCGAGGACCCGCTGCACACAAAATACTGTAAATTAAACGACTACTTGGTGAAAAACGACATTTAAACAAATCTGCGCCCCCTTCAAATTTGTTTCTCCCATCCATACATTTCCAAGTAGTGACTTTGGTCTCGCGGGCACATTTCACCCCGACTCATTCGTCGCGCTGACAGATAGAAGTTCAGACGTCTGGAAGCAACATCTGTCTCGAGTGTCATAAAAGTGAGCGCGTCGCGATTCCAAAAGGGTCCCGCAGACACCTTCAGGCCTTGCATTCCTCCATTCATCAGAGTTGGCGAATTTGCTAATACCCGCCGGGAGGGATTAGACACATCCGTCCGACGGGAAAAAAGATCAATCAGCCCGCATCTGTTTGATGCGGGCTGATTGCGTTGTGACCTTCACATTCAAACGTCCCACGTACTTTCCCATCTTTATTCCAGCTTGGCAATTAATTACGCCAAACAAACAAACAAACAAACAAACGAAAAAAAACCTTGCTGCAGCTGAAAAGTATTTTTTTAACGTATAATAGTGATTGCATGTTACCACGGTGAAACGGGGTGTCTGATACCAGTCAACATCGTGGCGTATGCCCTATAGATATTATGAACGATATTGATGATATCAGAATGGGAATGGAAGTTCTTTCCATGTAGGAAAGGTGCGCACGTCTCTGTCCTGGCTGCTCAGTACAACGTGAAGAAGGGAACAGACACAGTTCGCCAAAGAGTCCTTGACTCGCTAATGCAACATGTCGGCAGAACGACAATTGTCCGTGTCTCGTTAAGGAGCGACATTTGGGCTCATGTGGTTGGTCCGTCTCTTTCCATCAACGGTAACTGCTCCCCTGTTCCCCTTCAGGTGCGCGTCCGAACAGATGAGCTCAGCCGTTTCAGTCCACGTTTTTGTTGCGCTCAAATTGATTTTCCTCCAAATTACAAAGCGAACCCGCCACCTGCTCCTCCGCTTCCTGCTGTTGTTCCACGCACGCTCTTTGTTTCCACTTCATGTCCGACGCACCTGCGCAGACTTCATTTTCAACTGTTGTCCTTGTTACCGCTTGACCAACAGCCGGTGCGGTAAACAAGAAAACCGGCAGATTCGTTATTCAGTTTTCTTCTTCGTTGTCATTGTAAAAACATTACTTATGTGGCGAAATGTAGCATTTTCAGTCCAGCAGGTTATTTTAGTGTATTGTGGCAATAATTGCCTTTTTCTGTAGGGTTGTACAGGAGCAAGTCTCTCTTCCTGCACAAAACACGAGCATCACTTTTCCTGCACAGAACGGGTTTGTTGCTCAAATGCATGCTACACTACAAGCTGTGTCATTCCTACCCGTAACATGAGCATCACTGTTCATGCGCACAACTTCAGCATACCTGTTCCTGCGCAGAATACGATCATCAATATTTCTGCGCAAAATATCACAATCACTTTTCCTGCGCAGAACACTAGCATGACTGGTCCTGTGTCAAAACACTAACAATGTTCCTGCATGGATCTTGAGCATCAGTGTTCCTCCATAGAACATGAGCATCTGTGTTCCTGCGCAGAATACTGGCATTACCGTTTCTGCTCGGAACATTAGTATCATGGTTCCTGTGCACAACATCAGGATCCGTGTTCCTATGCAGACTACGATCATCGACGCTCCCGCGCGTGACGTGAGCATAGCGATTTTGTACGCATGACATCAACCGTGCCGTTCCTACGCAGAGCACGAGCACGCGACGTGAGCATTGTCGTTCCTGCTTTTAACAGAGTGTCACTGTTCCTGCACGGAATACAAGCATCGATGTTCCGAGGCACAACGTGAGCATTGTTGTTCCTGTGCATATCAGAGTAGGCAGATTAGATTGACATGGCAGCACAGAGGCTGAAATCGGATTGGATTTAAAAAACAACAACAACAACATCCACATTTACGGGAAACAGTGCAGCCAAGAAAAACTCAACACAATGAAGACTGTTGGGAATAAACTCATACAATTACATGGAACAAATATTCCGATTTAGGTCAGCGTGAATGCGGTGTTGGGAAGATTACTTTGGAAAATTACAATGACAAGTTACGCTGTTGAAAATAACTTTCAATGACTTTCTCAAAGTCATACAACGAATTACATTCGATTACATTTCTTAATTTTGAATGAATGCATCAACCTTTCCTTGAATAAAGTGGATTAAAACCGTAGAGACCTTCTCAAAATCTCAGAAAAACTAATAGATTGCACCACAAGGTGGCACTTCGAGGTCCTATTTGGAAAAGTACGTCATGTTTGGGACGACGGCAGAATGGCACATGACCAGAGAGAGCCAATCACGACTGTTGGCTTTAGGAGGACGAAGCGCTATGAAAACAAATCTGAGCTTTTGCGGCTATTTTTCAAATGTAACTAACATTGTCGTCACGGAAATTTCCAAAAGCAATTGTAATTGAATTACATGTCATTATTTACAACTACTGTATATACATTTTGTAATGAAATTACATAATTTCGTGACATGTAATTTGTAACTGCCCAACACTGTTTAAATGTAGGTCAGTGCTTGCTAACAATAATAATCTCACAACAATCATCTTTCTGTCTTAAATTCTCCGGAGAACATATTGCAAGTGATCGTCTTTCATCTCTCACTGCGCACTTTAGAACCTTTGCGTTGAGGCCGTGGCTGTGGATTATTGGCTCGAGACGCGGGACCAAAAGAAAATCGGTCGATTGGCAGTCGTCGTTCGGCGAGCGCCTCCACCTGCGCTCCGTCAACGTCCGCAAAGCAAAGGGTCGTTGCGTTTCGTTTAGCGCCCGGGGAGCACTTGCGCGACACGCTCAAGTTAACGTTGCCTAACGAGTCGGCGGTTGATCATTAAAAATTACGATCACACACACACAAAAGGTTCACTAAGCCCGAGCTCCGGGGCGCCCCGATGACATTTGTAACAACACGTGCAGCCGTTTTGGCTGTTTGGGGCCATGTTAATGTGACATTTGCACGAGGGGGCCATCTCCCGCTTCCCAAAGCCCGCCGGGAACCAAGTAGGCATGCTGGGAAACCGACAAACAAGCGATGAGCAGATAGGCGGGCGAATAATGGCGGACGGGCGGGCGGGTGTCACCTGCAGGTGTCCTTCATGCAGGAACAGGTGGGATGGCGTGTGCAAGGAAATCAGGAAAAATAATGAGGGCAAAACGGCAAACTGTATTATATTTTCTTCAGCCACACACTTAAAAACACGTGAAAGAGTTTAAATGCAAAAGCAGATATAGTAAAAAAAAAAAAAAATATATATATATATATATATTTACGGTTCCGGGGTTAAAGCTGATCATTTTTATATTTTCGTATGACAATTGAGAGGCTCATTTTGAAAAGAAAAAAAAAACCTTTACACTGCAATGGTGAGTGTTATGCTTTGTGAATACAAATGAATGACACTCCGATTAGAGGTGGCGAGAGTAGCCGCAAATTGCTCTCAAGTAAGAGTACTGCGGGTTCACAATAATATGACTCCAACGGAAACAATAACGTAAACATGAAACAAATAACCACTCGAGTAAAAGTACGAAGTGAAAAAACAAACAATTCAAGCAAGCAACTAACTGATGAGAAACCTTTTCAATCAAAGCATGAACGTCAAAAATATAAAATGGGAGTGTGCAAATTCAGATCATCCCAAACAATATCACTTTGACTTGAACAACAATAAATGCAATCTTTATAAAATGACATAAAGTAAGGCAAATTCTGCTACAAGAAAATCTCTTCATTGAATTGTCTTTTCAGGAAACGGCACAATAGGCTCACCAGGCAGATATTACTGAGTTGATCTTTTCTTTTTTTCTTTTAACCAAACTAAGTCACTTCGAAAACTTTGCTTCTGTGCGAGGCCGCGTAGACTTTGCGTGTGGTCATGTGACTGCCCGCCTCCGTTCGATCGGTCAAACGGAGGCAACCCTCACGAGCGGTTCCGCTGGATTGGTGAAGCAGAGTCATGTGACGGCGCCCAAGTCTCTCTGACAAACCAAAGCATTCAGGACGCGCGAACAATAACGGGTTCATAAAAATAAGAGTAGCGAGCGGAATGTAGCCCAGTGTAATAGAGTACTGTTGCTTGTCAACAAAAATACTCAAATAGGAGGAGAAAGTACAATTCATCCCAAAAATGTAAATGTAGCGCTTTACTACACACCTCTGACGAGAACTACAGTCACTTGAACTAACCCTGAACCATAACTTACCCTTAATCGTAACCCTTTAAAGGGAGGCAAACGTCTCATTGATTGCAGGAGAATCGGTCATCTCAAGACGGCGTCGCCCGACTTGATTGCGGCCAACTTCGGCGAAAGGCTTTCTTGCAGAATTTGCGGGCATCATTTTTGCCGAGTTTCATTTTGGTTTCGCGGGGTGAGGAATTGCGCCACGGAACGATGTGCTGGTAGGCAGTCCGCGAGCAGGCGCGGCGCTATTTGTGTCGATTTGATTTTTGTCTCGATGGCGCTTGTCGGCTTTTGCGCTGGAACTCTTCACATGGTCAATCGCGGGCGGGGATAGAATTTCCTGCTGTCTCCTCCTGCTGCACCGTTTTTGTGGGCCTTAGAAGCTTTAACAAGTGCCATAGGAATGTATCAAATCAAATATGTATTGATATTAACTGACAACTATATGACAGCTAGAATGACGTACAGCACAGTAATGTAAAAACGTGTTTGTGAATGTATAACTGATGCTTTTCGGGTTGTGATTTTCTATTCAATGACGTTTTTGAGAAGTCTTTTACCTCCTTCCATGGCTGTGTTGAGTTAAAAAAAAAAACAGTACATAAATAAATAACATGTTTTTAGACTGTACAGGAGTGACTATAGGCTTGCATAATTAACTGTTTCCTGCTAATGAATGTATTATCGACTTAAAGGTTATGTATTATCGTGACGTGGGAAAGTATGCAGAAAAGCCAATATTTTTATTGAAGAAATAAAAACCAGTGTCTCTGAGGACTGTGATGAATTGTGTTGTTTACCGCGTCTAATATCGACTCCTTTGCTTAAAGCAAACTCAAGTAACCTTAAGAAAATAGGCTCCCTTCTGTACAGTATATCGGTTGCACCGATACAGTCCGAGACAAGCGTCCTGGGGCTTTTATGCTTTGACTAAAGATTCTTCGAAGTGGAACTTCAGTGCGTGAAAGCTAGCAAAAGTAAAACTCCTGTTCGGAACTTTTCACAGAGATGTTTGATGGTGAATCTCCATCTTTTATGTCAAAGCTCGATCCCCTCCCAGACACTCGGCAGGTGCGTGTGGAACAGCTCGGCGAGGTAAGGCACGTGGGACCATTTCAAGAGTTCAACAAATAAATCAAAGAATCTTAAAATGAACTGTAGCCAGAATATAGGTTTTGCGCTCCCTCTTACGTGCTCCAGTTAAGAGGCGGGCAGCAGCACTTTGAGCCAACTGGAGACATTTGAGGTCGGACTGGCTGACTCCAAACCAAAGTGCGTTACAGTAACCCGGCCGAGGTGCGATAAGACATGGATTGCTGTTTCGAAGTGCTGTCGTGCGAGATCCCATCCAATCTAATTTCAAATCGGTGTCCAATTTAGTCCCCAAGCTCGGGACTGTTGGCTTCACGTACTGTGTCAAGAGGCCGCTGTGACCGAACACCATCAGCTCTCTTTTCTTGTCATTCAAATTGAAAAAGTTCAAGGCCATTCCAGGTTTTAAGGTCTTTAAGACAAAATAAAAGTGGCTTTAGGAGAATGCATCTGCCTTTGTTCAAATCTGACTGTCATCAGCATAGCAACGAAAGGAAATCTCATGCTTTGCCAAGACGAATCCCAGGGGCAACACATAGAAAGAAAGGAGAAAAAAGCAGGACCCGTGAAATTGAACCTCGTGGAACCCCACCGGGACTCAGAACCGCCGAGCCTTACGCGTACAATTCTATCCGCCAGACAGGGTCTAACCATTCCAAAATGCTACCACTAATGCCCACAAGGTGCTGTGACCGAGCCACGAGGATCGCGCGGTCCACAGTATCGATCGCCTCGGTTAGATCCAGCAAGGCGAGAGCATCGGAACACGAGCAGCGGTTCCTCCGCGCAAACGTCAACGTTCCTACGCATTGAACACGAGCATCGCTGTCCCACGTGCAAAGAAATCCCACCTTTTCACAATACAATTCCCAAATTGAAAGAGTCGACATATTTACCTCCCCCTCCCGCATTTCATGATCGATTCGAACCACTCTAAATTCTAGTCTCACGTTCTATTTTTCAACATTCACACGCAATGACTACACATGTTGCATTTAACGAGTTGCTCATCTTAATTCATGTTACACGGGGAACGTACAAGCCTCCTTACATACGTCGCGCACATTACGCTAATGCAACAGGGTATTTCATGAGAGCAACACACTTCAGCTTGTGGAGGCGCACTGGTTGAAGATTAAAATGTGCAATCTGATCCATGGTCAGTAATGTGTTTGACTTTTGAAACAACCTCCTCCGCCACCGGCAGCCCGATCGCTCGTCTCGCTCATATTCTCACTCTGCTAATTATCAATACACACAGCTGACGACGCGCTAATTAACACTCCTCTCACCAAAGAAATCGTCTCCCCGCAGAAGTGATAAGGTCACCAGCTGCTGAATCAGAGATCTCACAGATCCCCGACGACTGGCCTAGTTCTGTCAGTCCACTCAGACTTTCAACTCCTCTCGTAAGACGGAGGAGGAAGTGATAAATGTTCGCGAAGGTTCCGTCACGCGCGAGAGGTGTGAAAATGCGCTAGGCTGATGAGGTACGTAAAGGGATTTCAAGAGATGCGAGGATGGTGGAGAGCCGGAGGTGCGAGTGCGTGCGTGCGTGCGTGCGTGCGTGCTTTCGCCCGCCGGGGTCGTGGTGCTGATGCAGTAATAAAGACAGATGAGCTCGTCTGCCGCAGCTGTGATTAGGGCTGCAATTGTGTGTGCACGTGCGTGCAGAGTAAAGTAGAATGTCTTTCGCCCTTTGGCCTTTTTGGGTTTCTGCGCTCACTGATAAACTGTCTATCCCAAAAAAAAAAAAAAAAAACCCAACCCATTTGTAATGTGAAATCATACTGGCCCAAATTGAGGAGGAGGTGGGACCATTTGGACTCTTCGCAATGCGGTACCTTGACTTCAGAGTGACCCAACTTCAGAGTTTTTCAAGATAGAAGCCGATTATTTATTTCTTTTTGTCTCGAGCTGCGACCAAACGAGTGAGTGAGTTAAGTGCGCTAGTTATGGCGGCAGCCAAGGTCACAACAAGCGGCGGTGTGGCAGGTCGTCAACAATTATTCCCAAAACAGGCCAAGTGTTGTTCGTGGACACTCCTAATTGAAGTTCGCTTTAAAAACAAACATAAAGCGAAGAGAATTACACGTTATGTATTTCACCGAAGGACAAACTTTCTCTTACTAAAGTCCGCTAGTTTAATGCTAACAAACAATGAAAATGCCATAGACGGGCGAACTGAATTAGCATCGGTGTCACAGAAATTCATTCTAAACCTTTGAACATTTGAAAACAAATGGCAGCTACACCTACAGCAGTTCTCACAGGCGTATATTCTTTATCCTCAGCCAAAAAAATCAACTAACATTATTGCAGCTTAGTTGGCCTGGTCTTCTGTGGGTTTTTTCACCATCAAACCTATGTGTAGTATGTCTGTATGTATTGTAAAGCCTTCTGGTGGTCAAGGTGCACACACCAGAATGAGCGGCACAATGCCCATTGAATTATCATGATGCGCTAACTGTTATGTTTGCCAAGCCTTAAGTCTGTACATTCTATTTAACTATGTTATTTAACTATATTATTACGGTAAAAGTACAATAGTGGAAAAGGCTATTTTGGTTTTTTGGTTGGTGGTTTTAGGGTGCTGGAACAGATGATTGACATTTTTGGGAAAGATGACTTTGGGTATGAATGTTTTGAATTATAAGTGTGGTCAATTTAATGAATTGAGCTTGTAAGTCAAGGCACCACTGAGCTTTTGTTGTTGTTGTTGTTGTTATTTAATTTACAAAAAAACCCAGTAACCCAGTTCAATATTAAATTACATAATCAATAACAACGAAGGGGCGCTACGGTAGACGAGTGAAGGACGGAAACTGTATGCTAACATCTCGTTTTTGTTTGGCAAACAGCAGCTCATGCAGTCCGTCACGTCGTCACTTCATGGTTTTTTTCCCCCTTAGCGACCGTTGCCGTCGTACTTGCCGCTCACGTAGGCGGCGTTCTGTTGTGTGGTGTGAAGCTTCAAAACTTGCCAAGTTTGTCAAATACCCGTAAAGGTTAACTTTCAACGCGGGCCTCAATTCAAAGCTGGACGGCGGCGTATCCAAAGCACCCAAATAGACCCGATGGGACTTTCAACAAGCGTCAGATGACAGAGCTGGGGGGGGGGGGGGGGGGGAAGACGAGAGAGCTGACAGGCGACGCGAATGCTGATTTCATGCTTCTCTCGTGCATATCCTTTATCAAATTGTGCTTTCACAACTACAAAATTCATTTCGACTTGTTGGACAATTCATTAGGTACACGCGGCGACGGGAAGATGACTTTGGAAATGTAGTCGGTTCCAATTCCAAGTTGACCTGTTGCAAATGGAATTGTACTGAAACTATTCCAATGACTTGATGAAATTGAAATGACTTTTCTTCAGTGGCGTCGCTTGGCTTATTTTAGGGAGCTCAAGCAACACGCACACCCTTATTTGGTATTATGTATTCATGCTGAGGTTTTGCTGTCTAAGACCGACGTACAGACCCCCCCCCCTAAAATAAATGTGTGTTTCCAATACAATCTTCGAGGTCATGTTTGGAAAAACAACAGAACGGCACAGAATCAGAGAGAGCCAATCACAAGCGTTGGCTTTAGAAGGCGGAAGTTGATATCGAAAAAATGTAGCTAAAATTGTAATCGTGGATACGGTCGAAAACAATAAATAAAATTACGTGCAGGGTCAGAAAATCCATCAGTATTATGGTGTGACCACCCATGTCCTCACGCAGTGCCACATATTTATCACAGCGGTGAGCGTTCGTTCTACGCTCAGTTTTGAGCGACACTGTCAGAGTCATCTTCATTTCTCAATATGCTAGTGAACGTGCCGTAGCGCTGCGCGGCATCGGAATGAGCGCTGAGAGCACGTAAGGTCTTTGGGTGGTCATTTTGTTCCGCCGAGCACAGCGCATGTATGAAGCGCAGGCCTGAACACGGTATTCCCATTCAATTGAATAAATACGTGAATGATACAGCATTTTCCCCCCCCCCCAACAAATATAGACGTGATGAAACCAATTCCCGTCGCCGCTCCATTCGTGTCTTGTCAAAGACGTCAATGATCAGTTGCCATTTTGCGCCGCTTGAAGCGAGCAAACGTCGGCCCGCTGGAAAAGACGTGACGAAGCCTCGCCGATCCGGCCGCGCTCGTCTCCCGGGGCCGCCTCCGTATCCGCCTGTCTAATTTATAAGCCGCCGCGTCCGCTTTGATGCGGCTAGCCGCGCCGCCGTGATGTCGTGGGGAGCGGCTTCGAACGAGCCGCTCGCTAACAAGCGGCCATCACAAAAGGTCACCTGTGAAGCTGGCGTTTGTGTGATGAGCGACTGTTGATGCGCCGACGCTTTTTGAAAAAGCAGACAACCTACATGAAAACAGCAAAATGTACGCCTGCTGACAGGGAGGACCTTTCTGGCATTTCATAAGCTCGTGCTGGACCGTCGCTTAGTAACATGATTCACTTAGCAAGCCGACCGTGTACTGTATAACACAAATATTACGGCTGCAACTCACGGTTAGTTTAGCAATCCATTAATCAGTCGATTATTTTGGGGATTCGTCGACGACTCGGACAAAAGAAACGTTTTCATTTCCGTCCCTTTATTTCAAAACGAAAACGGCATTATTTCAAATAGGCAAGGCAGAAAATAAATGGATTATGATTCATTTACTGGTTTGGTCCGTAACAATTCCAAAAACGGGCAAACATATTGATCATTGTTTTCCAAAGTAAAAAGCGGATGTTTGCAAATGTCTTTTATACATATATATATATATATATATATATATATATATATATATAATTAAGCAAAAAACATAATCAGTTCCGCGTCCATGGGACGACAGAAATCGGCAAATGTTGAGAGGCTGAAATTTTATGGATATAATTCTTTGTATGTTGTAAAGCATAAACAGAATTAGATCCATAAAATACACACATAATATCATGAAAAGTATGAAACCCAAGTGTAAATATGTATTCTGTTTCAATTTCCAATGATGAAAGACCAAATGTGACTGAAATGTAAACTAAATAAATTGGATTGAGGATGATTTAAGCGCTGAATACACACATTGTATTTGTCAGAGCCGTGTGTGGCGCATGCCAAAATCACGCACATCCAATCCCCCCCCCCCAAAAAAACATTTATCATAATAATCATGATAATACTAAAATGAAGGAAACACATGAACAGACTCTTCATTGTTCTGGTATTTGTGCAAATGTGTGTCTGCTTATAATAAGACTTGAGAGTTTCATTATTGTTCTATATATATATATATATATATATTCATGTCTGATTCCGATAGGGACACCAAAGACACTTTATGGTGATATTATCCCATTTGTGGATTTTGGCTATTTGTGTCATTTGCTGGACGCCGGATAGCAAGGGTTCGCTGTATCAGCAATGAAGTGTCTATTATCAAGTCATATCATATCATTCGGGAAAGGACAACGGATAGCACGAGAAGCACAAAGTCCACTTTCCCCCCCTGGAAGAGTTACCGTGAGGCGAGGGCAGACGCACGATGAAGACCCTCTTACCCCGGATGCCCTCCTCATCCTCCAGCCCGGAAGGTCAGACCTCATTGACGACAAAGCGATTACGTACTAAGCGCTAAGCGTGTCCTTTGCTGCCTCTTCTCCGTCCTGCTCAATGGGACTGAGCATGTAAATCGGCATCAGTCTTAATCTTCAAAAAAAAGAATAACAAATGACACTGGCAGCAACAATAATCCATCAAAACTCTGCTCCATTTTTCCTTTTTTTTAATGCTATAAACTCAGTGACCTGCAGAAATTCCATTCTCCTTCATTATTCAAGAACTCCTCATAGATTTTACATCTAAAATGAAAAAAAACTTGTCTGCATTGAAGGCTGCTTGCTGGGTGTTGAAACGTTCTAAGCGAACAATATGGGAAACACTTCTCACGCATACTGCATAATGGAGCCCTCTCGTTTAGCCTTGTTGGCAGATTCGCTCGTTACAGCAGACGTAATTCTTACTTTTGTCAAGAATTTTAGTCTGCTTCGTTTGCGAATACCTTTAAAGGGCAAAAAAAAATGTCTATTCGGTCACGTGTGAATTCTGCGGCAGGAAAGGAAAATGTCATCAAACATCAAACAAAAAGTCCTTATCTGCTGTGACCGCCGTTTGCCTCACGCAACGTAACACATTTATTGCACAGCCGTCCCTTTGTAATTCATTATCGATCACGAAACACGGCTGAAGCTTGCTATGTTCTGGGGTTGTTTCGGTAACTCCTTCACAAGGGGTCTTGAATCTGTGCAGGGTATAATGAAATCTCAATGTTGCATGTTTCACAGTAAACATTTGGTTCTGTCAATGTTTTTGAGATGGTAACTGGCCGATGGTGTTATTGAATTAATGTGCTGTTAAAGTTTAGGGCTGAGTGCATTGTTACCCCGAGATTTCTGACCTGGTTTTTAGGTTTTAGAGTAAGCGATTCAAGTTGACTGTTGACATTTTCTCTTGGTTTTTATGTGCTGAAGACAATGACTTTGGTCTTGTGACGTTGTTTGAGTTGAAGACAGTTGTTTTGCATCCTCGCAGTGATCTGCTCGAAGGTGTGACAGTGAGAGTCCAAAGGCTCGTATTCACCGACTCCGGGCACCGTGTAAAGACTGAACAGAAAGGGTCCCGAGATAGACCCCTGGGGGATCCCACAAGTCACCGCCATTCAGTCAGACCAACAGTTTCCAATTTGAACGAAGTAATTCCTGTCCTCAAGATAGCATTTGAACCATTTTAGCACAAGACGAGAACTACCAAGTCCTCTCGCCTCTGTAACACGATCACATGGTTGACTGTGTCAAACGCAGCACTCACATCAAGAACGACTCAGACTGAGAAGTTACCTGCTGCAGTGTCCAGACGGATGTCATTTGTCAGGAATTTAGTCAGTAGAAGAAAGTCAGAGAGCTATTGGTAAACCACATTCCTAAGGACTTTACCTAAAAACCTGAGATTCGATATGGGCCCAATAGTTGTTCAGCACTGTGGCATCAAGACTACACTTTTATTGTAGCGGCCCTAACGATAGAAGCTTTCGAGGTCCTGAGAAATGATCCAGGTTGTAGTGAAATACAAACGAAACGAGTAAAGTGAGCTAATAAACTGATCAGCCCAGATTTTAGAACTCGATTGAGCACGTGGATGAACTCCGTCTGGGGATGGTCTCCAAAAGCTAAGCCCAGAATGACTAGCACTGTTTATGTGAGCTTTGACTCTCCTCCAACGGCGGCGGCCTTTAACACACTCCGGGGAGCTCTCTTTGAGCTAGCAGCACAGGAAGCGAAATCCCTTCATTGAACAAAATGGCCACCACTGACAATGAAAAGCGTCCCGCTGCGGGTGGAACCTTCCTGTGCAACGAGAGGGAGGCGGGCACGAGTGAGCGATGCAAGCGAGACCACTTTGATGATCGGGTCTCGTGAGTTAGTATAGAGGATCACAAGTCAAAAAGGAGCCAAAAGTAACAAACATGAAGCAACTTCCTTTTATTTTCTCATAAATTCAGTGAGGTCAATAATGCAACACATGATCGGATCTCGAAATCCACACGAGAGGTGGACGCGCGTGGGTGGACATTCAAGCGCCGGAGATTTGCGGCTATTTCACGCACTCCGTCCCTCCCCCGACCCCCGACATGACACACACACTTCCTGTCTCGCTGATTGGATTCTCACAATCAGCTCATGCAAATTGGAATAGCCTGACAAGCCATCAATCACATCTAGGGGGCGCAATTTGTTGAGCGGCTCGGCGCGTGCCACTTGACACATTGTTCCGTCAATACGCTCGCAGACAATCTCATACATCTTGCAGTTAGTTGTGTGTCTGTGCGTGTGCGTGCGTGCGTGTGTGTGTGTGTGTGTGTCCGACACACATTAGGAACATTCCATTTTCATCAAATAGTGCTCCACTAACGGACGTGACGGATTGTTTTGCCATGGAACTGCTCTGTTACTTTCATGGAAGCTGACATGGATTTCCTCATAATCATCATCGTCATCATCGTCATCATCATCATTATCCTCATCATATCACTATTTGCTTGTGAAATGACTTTCAAAATGTAGTCATTCTTATATGTCAAGACTATTATCTAAATCTAAATCTATAATCTAAAATATTCTAATTATGATAATGACTATGTTTTTTTGTTTTTTTATAAAAAGATACAAATATGGAGGACTTCTCCAATCCAACGAATCACTGCTCAGTATTAAATAGAAAATCACAACGTACTAAACTGAGTTTGTTTGTTGTTAGGCAGAATTCAGAGGGCTCAATTATTGGAAAACAAATATCGATTTTTTTGTTGTTGAAATATATACTTGCCACAATTCGGTTTCCTAGGCAACTTGGGTAAGCATGAAGCAGACAAAGGACAAGGAGATGTGGCAGAAAACAGAAGTCAAACAGAAAACCAAGAAGTACACAAATAAAATATCTTACAAGAATACGTCACTACGCTACATGTAATATTACGCGCTGGAGCCTATCCCAGCTATCTTCGGGCGAGAGGCGGGGTACGCCCCGAACCGGTCGCCAGCCAATCGCAGGGCGACAAATAAAATATGATATATGAATATGTCACGAAACCGTATTCAATAATAAATCAGAAAGCCCTAGAAAATGGTATGTTTGCTTGTTGCTAGGCAGAATGCAGAGGGTGCAACTATGAGTGACTTAGTCTAATAAAAATGCGCAGAAGGATCCACGAGGAAGAAAAAGGATCTGGCAGGAGCAAACGTGCAGAAAGGAAAACTAGCACAAAAGTCTATCACTATCAAATACTATTTTTCATTGGTTTATTTACTTACTTTTTATGTACAGGAGTTGCAAATGTAAGGAGATGCAATAAGTAAGTCGTTTGGTAGGTAGATGATGTGGTATGCTTTGGATGAGGAAATATTCCTTTCCATCAACAAATATATACAGTATTGTGCATACTAGATAGATAGATAGATAGATAGATAGATAGATAGATAGATAGATAGATAGATAGATAGATAGATAGATAGATAGATAGATAGATAGATAGATAGATAGATAGATAGATAGATAGATAGATAGATAGATAGATAGATAGATAGATGGCAAGGTGTGATTGTTGCTGTTAACTTGAGCGATTTTTGTTGAAAATCGAATGCAAAATGTCCGCCTGTCCGTTCCCTCCGCTGTGCGTGCGATGACAAAGCGTTGCCAGCAGCCGTGGGGGAAAAAAATAAAAAAAATCAAATAAAAAGTGAGCGCGGCCCCGATATGGAGCGAGGCCGCCATGATTGCCGCCTGCCGTGGAGTCCACGCCGCTCAGTCAGTCTCCTAACGACAGAGCGGAAAACCTGCTCGCCCCGTCCCGGAGGCCATTTTGAGGCGGAACAGAACAACGACGGCCTGCGGCCTCCTCTGCTGGATTGCTACTCGAGAACGACGGCTGCGAAAGGGAAATCAGCGCCGGGCCCAAGGCGCATATTTTACATGGATAAAAAAAAAAAAAAAAAAGTCACAAAAAGTATACGTGCTGAAATAATGATTGGATTGGAATTGGTTGATTGTGTCAACAAAAATCAGTCCATATATACACGAGGACAAGACCAAACCTTAAGGCTTCTGCTAGAAAGTAAAGAAAATGTCAGGGAAAGCCTACTAGAACATCTCCACTTTATTTGGGGTGCGCGAGAAGCACTTTAAATGGCGACTCTCGATTAACCAGTTTGAATGTGATTTGTTCATTCCGGACACGGCCGCACCCCCAGTTAGAAGAGGGTGTGCACACTTGTGCAACCACATTATCTCCGTTGTTTACTTGCCTTCTCAGAAAGCTTTCCCTTTTTTTCAGTTGAGAGCGAGAGAGGCAGAAAAATAAGTTCCATTTTTCATTTGTGGTTGTATTTATTTTGTACAATTTTGATGTTTCATTTTACTTTATTTTGTCAAGTTTCTCCTTATTTGTGTAGTCGTGCTGTGAATTGAACATCGAATTACATGTATTTCTTTTTCAAATGTAATAAGGGGTAAACAATATATATATGTATATAATAATAAATAAATGTGTATGATATAATGATGTTGAAATAGTACTTTCAATGGACAAATTTGTATTAAAAAGATAGTTTTGTACAGTATAAGAACAGGGAAAAAACATTTCTCATCCCAGTGGGAAAATATTTTTTTACAGTACCCAGACTGTACACCAGGGGTCAGCAACCTTTTTTTAATCTGAAAACGATTTCTTTTTGTGTAGCACTTTGGAAATAACACATTTGCTCAAAATACCGTCACTTATGCTATTGTTAATGATTAATGAAATATTTTCCCGTGAAGACACAGATGTCCGACCACTATCCGCGGGCAACACAGCAAGTATACCTGGGAAATCACAATGTCCCACTCCGATGTTTTTTGTGCTCCTCATCGGGTCGGTGAGGGCCACCTGGCGCCCCCTGTCGCACGCCATTGGAAAAGCGTTTCTGCAGCATGCTAACGCTAGATGGCAGCCGTGTTCCCAAAAGGGCTTTCGGAGAGCAAGAAAAGGAGGAAGGAGGAGGGAGAGGGAGGAGGAGAAAATGGAGGAGGAGGAGGAAGTGGAAGAAAAAGGAGTACAAGAGAGTGTGTCGTGTCTGACGAACATTCTTTGAATGCAGCTTCTGGCAACTTGTTCTCAAGCAAGTTTCTCCTTCAGGTTTGTATCAGTTGAGCGGTCGAAGTTTGTCTTAACTTTTCAGCGTTCACTTTGACAAGCTGCGCTCGTGTGTGTGTGTGTGTGTGTGCGCGCGCGCGTGCGCGCGCGTTTGTCAGGCCAAGGGCGTGTGCGTTGTGTTGAGATGCAGCCGAGCAGCAGCAGCGAGATGTGGGAAAGTTGGAGTGCGGTGACCAACCAAGTGTGCAACGACCCCAAGGTAAGGAAACGTTATACACAAATATTATACCCTAGTACTTACCAGTGGTGGCAAGTAGTAACTCTGTAGTTAACACCAGAGGCCCAAAATTCTACTCTGTTAATATGACTTGAGTCAAAGTAGGTGGGGGGGAAAAAACGCATCCATTTTCAAATGGTAGTACTTCTTCTAAAACAATAACAAATGAAATCGTTGTAAAATAACAAAATGAACTTGGAGACATGGTGAACGAGTGCGAAAAGATTGCTTGCTTGTAGGCTGCAATGCAGACATTTTTATGACGGAAACGGAGATGTGACGTGAGGCCGGCAGTGTTCCGCCGTTGTTTCTGCCGCAGTTCGCGTCAGTTGGTCACTGTGAACACTTGCCTTCTCCGTGGGGCTGCGGTCACGTGACGGCCCGGCTCCGTCTGGTTGGTCCAAGGAAGTCGACCGTCGCTCGTGGTCACGTTGCCACAACGCCCCCGGGCGCAAGTCCGAAACTCGGACAAAGATCGGACGAAATACGAGTCGCGAGAAAAGTAGTTCGTGAGGTAGCGAGCTCGATGTAATAGAGTAAAAGCAACATTTTCCTTCACCAAAATAATCAAGTAAAAGTCGAAAGTATGTGGTATTAATAAGTACACTTTCTCCCAAGAATTACCCGACAAGAAAATGTGACGGAGGAAACGAATGGAGCGCATTCCTGCTCTGATGGCGACTTTACGTCCTCTTTATTGTTCTGACGACTTTTGCGGCTTTTGGTACGAAAGTCGGTTTCACCGAAGGCGGCCACGTTGGAGCCTAACGCTGTTGAACCGAACGCGCCTCCACAGGTGACCCTGCTGATGAACTCGAGAGCGGTCCGCTACCTGAACGGGCACCCGCTGCTGGCGCTGGCCGCCATGTTCTTCTGCGCCGCGGCCGCGGTGCCCGTGGCGCTCTTCCTGCTTTTTGCTGTCGCCACGCTCGTCGTGTCAGCTGTCGGCTTTGTTATCTTGGAAGGTAAACAAACCGTGTGTCAAATTGGGAAGTATTTTTACGTATTTAGTTGTCATTTTTTGTCAGGTCGATATTATTTTTCATTTTGGTTTTTTTTTCTACTCAAAATTCCATGTGATTTTCATCATTTTGGAATTTTAGGTTTTAACTAAACATATTTTTTTCCTTCATTTCGTTCAATTTGTATTTTCAAGAAATTGGTGATTTTTGGGGTGGTTTGGGAATTTTCATTTTAATTTCAAATGTTCTTTTATTTTCCATTTTGAAATCCAATTTTAGAACTGTATTCCAAATTTCAATTCCGGTTTTCTGTTTATTTTAAATGTATTTTTTGTCTCGAGTGTATTTTTTATTTCAGTTTGATTTAAAAAAAAAACAAAAAAAAACTAGCTTTTGGATTCAAATATCTTAAATGTGGTTTTATTTCCAGCTATTTTTTCATTCTCTATACGGCTTGTCCAGTTTTATGTTGTTTTTAACTTGGTTGGTTTGATTTTTAATAGATTTCCTTATTGTTTTAGTCTTCATTTCAAATTGGATTTTTAAAAATGTTTCAATATTTTTTTCAAATAAATGCACTTCTGATGTATTATTCTGTATTTTCTTAGCTTGTTTTGAATCGAATTGAAAGGGAAGGATTGAGCGGCAGGTCTGCGGTGCGTTTCAGGCTTCCTGCTGTCGGCGGCGGCCGTGAGTCTGCTGTGCGCGCTGTCCGGCGCGGCCTTCTTCTCCCTGGCGGCGTCGGCCGTCTTCGCCGCCTTTTACGCCGCCGTCTCCAACATCCTCAACTACTATTACAAACATCTAACAAAGGTACCTGCGCCGCACCAAAAGCTCTGTAGTACACAGAGGAAAAAGATTAGGCTTTACACGATCAGGATTTTTGGGGCCGATCAGCGAGTTTTAAAAAAACGATAACCGATCCGATCACAAGATGGAGGAATGTGTCTATTTAAATGAGCTGTTCATTTACTGTATATACTTGTGTACTTAATTGCTCCAAAAATTAGATTTACAACGAATAATGTATCTTTGTTCGTCGATTTATCAGAATCAGAATCAAATAGTGCAGCGTGGCGAGACAACGACAGTTTGCATGATCTCCCCGTGCCTGTGTGGGTTTTCTGCGGGTACTCCGCTTTCCCACCACATCCCAAAAACAAGCATGCTAGGTTAATTGACGACTCTAAATTGCCCGTAGGTGTGAACGTGAGCTTTGTATGTGCCCTGCGATTGGCTGGCGACCGTTTCGGGGTGTACCCCGCCTCCCGCCCCGACGATAGCCGGGATGGGCTGCGGCACGCCCGCGAGAAGCGGCTCAGACAACGCATGGACGGGAGTATCGGCGAGTACTCGAACGCGAGTCGTACTTGGGCCTCCTAAAAACTTCACCGCTTTCCTGTTCAATGTTTTTGCGTGCAGGCGGCGAAAGAGTACGAGAAGGACGACGACGGAGATGAAACGACGCCCGACAACACGACGCAATAGTTCTCGTCGTCGTCTTCATCGCAACCAAACACGCCACAGCTCACAAGTCAGCCGAACGGAACATTTCGTTTACTTTTCTATGTCGGAATACCCAACGATATTTCGGATAGAAAATGTCAAAAATGTATTTATTTTCAAGATTGGATTTCAATATTTATATATAAAAATGAACAACAAAGCTGTTACGCGACTTTTCTTACGAACCTGAATGTTTTTGATTTGCGGTAAAGCGCTTAATAAAGATCTTCGACAACACGAATGGTGTTTTTATTTTTTTATGTATAAATTTGGGTCACCCAATAAATCGTCAAGACAGCCCCACAAAATGGGCCAAAAAAAACCTGAGCAAAAATGAAGGTTTCCTTCTCATTATTAATTAAATGGGTTAGGGTCATGCCGTCACGTTATCTAAGTAATATCAAAATATTCGGAGAACATTTGTTTCGATTTTTGGGGGAATAGGTCATCATGAGAAGAAAGATGTAATGGTATATGAAAAATGTGGTAAAGTCTAGAGAAGAAAGTTGCAATTTTAGGAAAAGAATCGTGTACTATTAAGAGGAAACAAAGCATTTCGATAAAGTACTTTAGAATATTATTTGTAATATCACATGGAGAAAGTCATAAAGTTAGAATACAATCATAATATTACAATAATAAATTCATGTTACGAGAAAAAATAAAGATGTCAGAAAATGACAAAAATAAAGTTGTGATATAAAAGTGAGAAATTAATGAATCAAACAAATATTTGCAAATGTTACTTGTAATATCACAAGAAGGCATATAACATTATGAGATTATGAGAAACTAGATGTGTACCATTCCGATTCTTTATACTCGATTCCATTATGTGGCCAAATCATTTCCAGAAGATTCTAGCGATTCCAATTTTAAACCCTAATCCTGTCTTGAAACCCTCCTTAGAAACACTTAACACTGTCTTAAAACCCTACTTTGAAACCCTAACCCTGTTTTGAAACGATCATTTAAAACCATAAAACTCTCTTTAAACGCTACTTTGAAAAACCTACCCTTGTTTTGAAGCCCTAATTTAAAAATGGAACCCTGTCTTAAAACTCTGAATTCACTCCCTACTTTGAAAGACTAACCCTTTATGAAACCGGAATTTGAAACCGTAACCTTGTCTTGAAACTGTAATTTGAAACCCTAACCCTGTTTTGAAACCCCAATTCGACCCCATCTTAAAACCTTACTTTCAAACCCTACCTTGTCTTGAAACCCTAATTTCATACCATACCCTGTCTTGAAACTCTAATTTTAAACTCTACCATGTCTTGAAACCCAAACCTTAATTTGAAACAGTCTTGAAACTCTAATTTGAAACCCTAACCGTCTTGAAACTGTCATTTGAAACCCTAACCCTTTTTGAAATCTGAGTTTGAAACCCTAACCCTGGCTTGAAACTGTAACTTTGAAAACTTAACCCTAATTTGAAACCCTAACCATGTCTTGAAACCCGAATTTGATACCCTAACCCCATCTTGAAACTGTAATTTGAAACCCTAACCCTTCGTGAAACCCAAATTTGAAACCCTACGTCTGTCTTGAAACTGTAATTTGAAACCCTAACCCTGCCTGAAAACCTTACTTTGAAACCCTAAGCCCTGTCTTGAAACTGAAATTTGAAACCCTACCACTGTCTGGAAACCTTACTTTGAAAACATAACCCTGTTTGGAAACCCTAACCCTATCTTGAAACTGCACTTTCAAACCCTACCACCTTGAAACCCTACCCTGTCTTGAAAACCTAATTAGAAACTCTACCATGTCTTGAAACCCAAAGCCTAAATTGAAACCCTAACCTTAATTTGAAACCCTGTCTTGAAACTAATTTGAAACCCTAACCGTGTCTCGAAACCCTAATTTGAAACCCTGCCCTTTCTGGAAACCTAACCCTATTTTGAAACCCTAACCGTCTCGAAACTGTCATTTGAAACCCTAACCCTGTATTTGAAACATATTTTTATTCATCTTTGCATTATAAGCCCTGATGCACAGTAAGTTTTTTAAAATCAACTATACTTTTCCTTTCATGGCTTTAATGGTAAAGTTCATTTCCATTTGATTTCCGATAAATGTATTTCCATCCATATGTGCTGAATTCAAGTTTGCGCTTGAGTGCCATCAAAAAGTCAAACACTCAATGGCGATTCTCATAAAATCTTTAATGGAGGCGATATCATGCAGAGAGAAAAAAAAGGAAATAAACAAACAAAAGCTTAATATCCCTCGAGGAGTAACCAACTTGGATCTTTGTTGGACATTAAACGTCACTTGTACTCGAGTGTTCAGTAAAGTGACAAATGACAAAAATGGCAAAATTGGACAATTGATGGCTTAAAACAAATTAGTTTCATCTTCATCCATCGTCATCCGTACAAGAAAGTAGTGACAACTAAAAAAAAAAAAAAAAAAAAAAAAAAAAAAAATGATTGCTGGTATTGAACTATTTAGACATCTGTTAGCGCTGCCATTATTAAAAGATATTTTGTTTTATAAATTGGAAAATGTGTTTGTTGGCCTTTAAAATAGTTCCCAGAAAGGATATATACATGCATGAAATAATATGCCTACAAAAAAATGAGAAAATTAAAAAAGAAAATAATATGAGGAATCGGACATGGTTGTTATGAGGCACGCAGATACGCCTTTTTTTTTGTTGTTTTTTTTTGTTTGTTTTTTTAATAAGACTGTACATTTGTCCATTTCCTTACCGAGAGTCGCCCAACTTGTGACTTTGTAAGAAAAAAAAGGAGGAAAAAAAGAAAAAAACAACAAAAGAACATGGGAAAATAATAAAAGTGTATGCACCTCTGAAGAAGAAAAAAGGTTTAAGGCAAGAACGCTGACCACGGAAATGTGACGGTTGACCTCGGAATGACGTTTGTTCAGCTTGGTTGTCGCTTGGCGTGCGCCGCCGTGTGCCATCCGTCGGCGCTCATCCGTCAACAAGACTCGCGAGTGTTTTTTTTCCCCCCCCGTTAATGTTGGCGACGACATTCCGGATTTGTTGTCTCGGGCGCCCGCCTGAGACTCCGCGTCGGGCGGCCTTACGCCGGCAGGCTCAGCTTCTTGCCTTTCAAAACTGCAGGCACACACAAAAAACAAACAAAAACAAAAAAAAAGATTCAAGCGTCAAGTCACATAAAAGTCGCCAGGAAATGGTGAAATGACCTGGGGAAAAAAGTTGCAATGATCATCATCTTGTGATATTGAAAGAATATACAGCGGTACCTTGATTTAGGAGCGACCCAAACAACGGTACCGGCTCGGAGTATCGGAGCGCTCGTTTGACTCCGAGTGCAAACACAGACGTAAAGTATCGGCACCAATGCAGATCATTTATTCTTCTAATAGTGCCACTTTTGTCATAATGTGAATTTATCTTTCATTGTAAAATAAAAGTCGCAATTTTACAAAAACAATGTCATGTTGCAGGAAAAATGTTAAATAGAAAGATTTTAAAATAGGTTGTATTACAAAAGAAGTATCACAAGAATAAAGATGTAATATTACACGAATGACGTACTGTTATGATAATAAAGCCAAAATGCCGTAATTTTGTGAAAAAGGTCGTTACACCAGGAAACATTGTTCGAAAAATTCTTTTAATGGCGTGAATAGCAACAAAAAAAAAAGTTGCTGACTTATACGGAAAAAAAGTCTAGAATGTTTTTTTTTTTACAAAAACAAGTTGTAATATGACTAGAATTAAGATGTTTGTGAAATACACATGCAACAAAATATTCCAACGCTACTCTTGTAAAATGACTTCTTTGAGTAAATTGCTGACTTTTATGATTTCATTGTAAAAGCATTCCATCTTTTTTTCCTCATATTGGGAGACCCTTTTCACTCAAAATTAGGATGACATTCTCATAATATGATGACTTCATTTTTTGTAATTCTGACTCTCTTCTCTTTTTTTAGGGGGGGGTCTGCTCCTGAATGATGATTGCAGCTATGTTATTCCGCTGCAATGGGAAGCATTTTGTTGTTAAATGTCAGATTTGTGAGATATGATACGCCAAATTCCATCCTGGTGTCACCGGGCTGAAAGAAACAGGAGCGCCTATGTTTGAAGCCATCCGATTCGGACACGGCAATTTCGTTTCCTCAATGACGAGCCTCTCCGATACAACATCGACTTTGTCCGCGCCCGTGGGATTGCGGTTGGTCGCTTTTCAGAGGCGCCGACGGCAAAACCGAGGCGAACCACTGACGGCTTCGCTTCGACTTCTCATCCAGAAATTCGCGAAGACGCTCGGCCTGCTCGCAGCCAACATTCGCGTATTCGCCACGGCTGAACTCGCAGAAAACATCGTGGACTTTGTCTTCCTCCTCTCTAAAACGCTGTCACTACATCTTTTCCTGACAAATTCTTTTTAAATAATGATTATATTTGAGGAGCATTTGTGGATTCAATGTTTGAGGACTTTTCACAAGTTCACCTGAGGTTGTATGATTGTAGGGTACGATTCTCAACCCTACTCTAAAATGTGATCCATTAAGTGTCAGAATTTTGTAGAAAGTCTCAGAACTCAGCCATGAGGTTTATTATATGAAATTATATATATTATAACAATTGAAGCTATGCTTATGCAAAAACTGCTGCAATGTTATGAGAATGAAGTTGTTTTCCCCTGCAGAAGAGATAATATTACAAGACTAAATCTGTTCGCGTACACATTAAAATTGTTATATAACAAAAATTGTCATACATTTGGAAAATGTATACATTTAAAAATGTTAAAATATGAATTTATATTAAAAACATAAAACGGATAATTACAAGAGGAAAAACCGTAACTTACACAAAAGTTATGTTCCCCCCCCCCCCCCCAACCCCTCCAAACACTCGTCACTGATGAACTTAGTGGCGGTAACGGCGGGAAACCAACCTTTGGTGACATAAAGATAGAAGAAGTCGCAGTAGAGGACCGTCTGGACCACGCCGGCGACGATGGCGATCATGTCGAAGAAGCCCTCGAAGTAGAAGCGCCAGATCCAGTTGAAAAGGTAGAGGGTTCGGTACAGGCCCAGGCAGAACAGGTAGTGGGTGGTGATGGTCTCCGCCTCGCCCGTCTTGCTGATCATGAAGAGCTGCGGGAGGATGGCCACCGACTCCAGGTAGATGGAGAACGTCCACAGGATCTGAGCACACAGGCACCACACGACACACTTGGATATACCCTGCAAAGTTTTTGTTGATTTTGAGGGGGAACATAGCCGCCGCTATTTGCTACAAAAGTCATATTTGCCGTTTCTGTGTTCAGGCTACAAGTTAAAAGTGGTACTTTGGCGCCATTTTAGTGCCATTTAAGACAGGCCACGGTTCTGTCAATGTAAAAGTAGTGCTTTGTTGCCATCTTGCAATATCCATCTTGTAGACAAGCTGCATACAGCTCATGATCCAGAGAATACCACATCATGTGTCACCTACCCATGTCAGCTGGAGTTAAAATAAAATAAAAAAGTAGACCGTCAAGAAATGACATGAAAATGGGGAAATAAAATCACCAAAATATCCCAAAAACAGTTTATCACATGGGTTGTGTTCCAGAAAACGCCCCACAATAGACACAATTACTGTATTAGTTATATCAATTTTAAAGTTTCACACATGCAATTCAATGTCAATATATGTGATACTTTCCAGAGGTGCAAGTATTTATTTGTCCACTTGATGTCATTGTCCACACATTCGACACAACTACATGCTTTTATAAAAAGCAGGTGTGCTCTGCTTGAGTGACATGAACACTCATTGGAAACAGGGCCCCTCTGCTAGCTAAACCATTCTTCCCGTGTCTCATAGTGACCGTCTCGGCATTTTAGGCAGCGCACAACATCAGGATGCATGTTGCTGCATCCCAAAATTCATTGCGGTGCCCTTTAACAACAAGTTGTAGAAAATCAAGCTTAGCGTTGCTCTTTGCTTGCATTTGTTCCATATTGTTATGAGTGTGTGCATTAGCTATCCTGTAGTAGGTTGGTATTTGTGAAAGTCGGTGGCTTGCGTGTTAACCAGTGGCAATCCGGTCACGCTCATTACGTCTTGAAGCAACTTGGTGACGATTTACCAAATGTGTGAGTTAGAATCGCTCCGTAGGATTTATTTTCCTGCAAAGTCAAATGTGAGTCACAAAGTCAATTAGCCAGCAATGCTAAGCGAAACCAAGATGGGCAGGTGAGTAATTAGAAGACACTGATTAACAAAAAAAAACTAAACAAAAAAAAACCTCTGCGAGGGGACTGAATCGGCAATAATTGTACCGTGAGGGATTACTGTAATTCCGTTTCACTTCAAACAAAAACGCACCTCAAGCGGGGAAAAGTCATGGTTGATGAGCACAGCCAGACCCCCGACAGGTACCACCAGGAACTCCACCCTGAAGCTGTCGTGATTTCCGTCGTAGGTGGCCCGGAACTTGACGTAGATCAGGTAGACGGTGGCGTACGCGCAGCCGATGTAGATCACCTAGCGAGGCACAAGCGTAGCGTCATCGTCTCAGTGCTGGTCGATCGCTTTCTGACACCCGACGTAGCCTAGTCGCGCGTCTTACTTTCATGCACGTGTTGTAGAGCGAGATGAAGGAGGTGAGCAGGTCCAAGTAGCGTGTGGTGAACACCATCGCAAAGAGGATTTGACTCTTTCCAGAGATGCCTTCAAAAACAAGCGGCGCATCGTTAATAACTGCTCAAGCTCATGTTGGAGTAAATGTAGCCATTGGAAACTTCAAACATGCGAAAAATCATGAACCACAACACTTAGTGAACAGCGCCACTTCATGGATTTACAGACGTAATGATGAGCGTCGCTCAAAAATGATTACCTTATATTACATATACATCGCTAAGATGCTGATAACATAGCTACCTCCAAAACAGACCAAGGTAGGAATTCCAAATTTAAAGTGGTCACACTGATAGTCCAGTTTGGAATGTTATATTTACCCCCAGACAGGTTTCCTTTTTTTGAAAAACAAGGGTTACATGCGTTATCAAGGTCAGAAAAAAATATTTTTAAAAAAAAAAAAAAGGGGGGGGGGGGCGGCGGGGTGCTTTTTTTCCTCTATATGTAGAAACATACAGAGGAATGCTGGTTCTCTTCCTGTGTAAATTGGCTTCTGTGTATGTAATTACATGTCTTCCTAGTTCTTCTTGATGGTTACTAAATACTAATCTTATCATCATCATCATCATCATCATATCATTATTATCATCATCATCAACAGTAGTAGAAAGGGAACAACAGAGCTCCTTTGGCCATTTTCAATGTAAATTTGTATTATTTACAATTTATCGTCCATTCGATTTCAATGAATGAAACCTTTGAAATAATCACTTGAAACATAATCCATCCATTCATTCATTTTCTTTTTTTATCCTCACTAGTGTCGTGGGTGAGCTGCTTCCACCTGACCGAGAAGTCAAATGAATTGAATACAATCGGCATCATCTTTTCCTTTCGGCTTGTCGGCACAGCGTGTCATCCGTTTCCATCCAATAAATTAAATATAAACGTTCTTTTGTTATTATATTGGGAGGGGGAATTATATGTATATTTTTAATCCCCACATAAAACCCTGATACGTGTATTTGAAAACGGGCGCATTCAAGTTCCTCTGTGTGTAGGAACTTTCAAAAGTCAGATGCCTCATTTTTTCCTTTGTAAATGATGCGTTATGTATTTTCAAAATAAATCACTTGAAATGATTTCCCTTTTGAAGTTACCACCTGAATGTTAACTGGTCACTGTTAGCGCCTACTAGCTGTAACCTTCTCATTTAAAAGTCACAAACTAGCCGAACAAAGGAAGCTCATCTTTCATCTTTCAACAACAGCGTGACAGAAGACAGCAAAGTTTGTTTTTAAATGAACGTCGTTCGTTTATTAACAACAATGTACACAAAAAAACAAAACAACAACAACAACAAAAAACACTCAGACGTGTTAGCATGGAGGCTACTTCCGTAGCGCATTCGAGAACGCCACGTCAGACGCCAGACAGGAAAAATCGAAAACCGAACGCCAAACGACAAGCGTGCGTTGAGGATAAACGTGATTGAAACAACAGCAGCACCACATGCAATATTCGCAAATGGAGACTTATAACTTACGCAGTTACGTATAAATCTGACTGAAAAAATATAGATAAAAAAAGTCCACAAATTGTAAATCGCTGGTTAGCAAGTTGGTGTAGCTCTAGCATTGTAAAATGTATAAATGTGCCGAAACGTATACATAACCAGTACCGCAACAAAAGTCATCTGCGTTCATTTGGGCTCTTTACGACATTGATATTATGCGGATGATGTCGGCGTGCATGCTACTCATTTCCGCACGTGAATGAATGAGGGTCGCTAGCTTGGTTCGCAGCAGCGCGTCGAGCAGGCGTTCATTTTTCAGCAATAAGCCGCCGATATGCTCCAAATACGACATCGTCGGTGGAGCTAACGTGGCCGCAACTCACCTGCACACGACCTGCTTTTCCATATCTTCAGCAGCAGGATGATGATGGCTGCCAAGTGGGAAAGGTCTCCGGTCAGGCGGAAGACGTTCATGGCGCCCAAAGTTCACAGTCCGAACGCCAACTTAGATCGACTTCCTCCGTTAAAAAGTCAACTTTCTCCTTGTATGTCCTCCAGCGGTACCGAATTGCTGTTTTCACTTAACAAGCAAACGGAGCGGCGCGGTCCTCTCCGGCTTGAAAATATGGCGAGTGTGCAGGTCGACGTGGAAGGGGGCGTGCACACAACACATGGACGGCTTGCCATTGGACAACGAGTTTGATTGACGAGCCGACAAGCCCCGCCCGCACGCATGTCACTCGGGTGGGACCACGGACCACAATACTGAAACTAAATTACGTTGTATTCACAAGGGGCAGTCCAAAAGTCATGAGCACAATTTCATTTAATCTACTAATAATTATTGTTTCACAGTTTAGAGTTGAAATACTTGTTTCAAGTTAAAACAATTATTATTATTTATTTTTTTTTTAAGGATTTTGTTTCAACCAATTCTTTCTGTCAGCCATTTTGGAAATGACGTCATTGCCGGACGCTCGTCCGAAGCCGAAAGCTGTGATTGAATTTGTTGCCGCGGGTAGGGGAAAAGCCACAAAAGATTTTCAAGTTGCAAAATGTGTATGGGGAAGCTGCAATAGGCCGCCGCACGCTCAAAACGTGGCTGTCCAGGATCAGCCTCAAACTATTCCCAGGATTTGCTTGTCACGGCGGTCGCTCAAAGCAGCCTCGCCTTGTATAATATATACAGTACTTGATACTTTATACATATATTACTACTATTTATTTATTTGGACTGTTTTAATTGGAAAAACGCTGCCTTCAGTCTTCGTAGAGCAGAGTTCCAATGTCAGGTCAGTTTTATTGCAAAGACACTTGGGATGAAAGAGGAAGGAACTCGCTGTTGAGTAAGCGGAATTTACCCATTCCGCTTACGCCTCGTGCCAAACCGTCATCAGATCATTCACTGTTCGTCCGCAGACATGGTGCCATTGTTTTGGCTTTCTCTCGTTTCTCTCACCTGCCTGCCGCCAAAAGGTACGCGCTCGACCTTTGACACACGTCACATACAGATGTCGCTTTTATCGAAGAAGCTACCGCATTTGACTTCGTCAATGTGTTCCCGAAGGTGCGGCGGAACCTCAGAGGTGCCTGTCGCAACCCAACCGCGTCATCTGGCGCGAACCGGGACAAGACGCCGTGATCCGGTGCAGCGTGCATCCCGACTGCTCGGCGCGAGGCCTCCGCTACGAGTGGTTCGCTTTCGAGCGCAAATCCCACGGCCGTCTCGACCTGGCCCACAGGCGCCACAAGTACAGCCTGCAAGAGGCCACTTTACAAGTGATGTCCCTGACCGCCAACGACAGCGGGGTTTACTACTGCGCCGCCACTGCGCGGGGAGAACCGGCACCGGGGGCGCAGTACGTCGGCCTGGGAACGACTCTTGTTGTGAAGGGTAAGGTAGCGACGAGCGGACGTTCCTTTTAACGTTCCTGGAAAACGATTGTATAAGCTAGAGACGTGAACGACTGAATGATAAAACGCAAAGTAAAACTCGTCACCCTTTGATGAGGCCTGCTGCCACATAAGAGGGAAACGGTACTGTCATCAAGAGGCGCTTTACGGCTATTGCTCGGTTTAAGAAGTGTCGTGTTGAAGAAGCGGACGGAGTTGCCGTGAGATACGAGCGATCCCATTCCTGATTTTTCCCAGAGTTTTGTCTTTGCTTTGAATTGCGATCATACATTTGAGAAAGGACCGCTGCATGGTGGCGGTCAACTCAATTCACTTCGCAACTGGCGGCAGTTTAGCAGATGGTGAACACAAATTATCATTATTATTGCCACTCCCGCTTGAAGTTTACTGTCAAAAAAGGGCAACCCCAAAGAATGACACGTTACGCGTTTAAAGCAACCACATAGCTTCGCTTCAGATCAGTCCATTTAGCTTAATGCGTACACACAATGCAAAACGCCATAGACGGACGGGCAGCTAATGAATAGCAAAAATGTTGCGGTGTGTAGACAGTCCAACAATACTCACAGGCTTATTTTCTTCATCCTCTGCCAACAACTAATAATCTGACTGTGGCTTATTACGTTTATGATTATTTACTTATTTATCATTTATGACATTGCTTGGTCCATTTGGTTATTATTGCAGCCGGGTTATCTGAGGTTAACGCGCCGATCATCCCGTATACAACAGCAACTCGCCCAAGGTTGGGCTTCCTCTTATGCAGAAGTGAGAAAGAATCGACTTTCCTAAAGTTTGCTTGTGCTCCCAGAAAAGACGAAGCTCATGGTGGGTCACGTTCTGTTGTGGCTAACGTTCGTCGTCCTGGCCGTCTACAGCTCGGCAACACTGACGCTCATCATTCAAAAGAAGGTAACGTACGCGAAGCGCTTTTGTGTATTTGTTACGATACACTAAATATGCACTTTGAAGCCTCACGTTCCTGTGTGTACATTTCAGTACGGCCTCAATATATGCAACTGCAGGCGAATACACAAAGGCCACAAGGTCAGTTCTATTTTTATGCGTTTGCATTTTTTTGAGCTTTGGGTATAAACAATTCAGAGTAAAGGTCAAACAAGGTGTGTGTGTGTGTGTGGGGGTGGGGGGGGGGGTGGGGGGGTACAGAACAGGAAATAACGTTTGCATTACACCACCATCAGTCACTCACTTCTTTTCACTCACGCTACATTTACGCGAGATTCGCGATGGCCCCGCCAGTCCCTTTTCAAAGCACCACGGGGTAGCTCGTAGGGGAGGAAGCGTATTTGTTCCCCACTTCTAAAGCTAAGCCGTGCCGCGGCAATCCCGTTGAACGTGCTCTTTGGCTCGTTTTAGCGCAAGAGACGGCTTAGTCCTCGTGAAGTGCTCGCCGAACACGCCGACGCCGGGCCCGGCAGGGGAGCTTCATTCCGCTCTGCCGGCGCCACAAACGTGCTTCAAAGCTGCCCGGCGTCCACGTTTCATCCGTAAACGTTCCGGGCAAAGGGGGGCCGCCGTGAACATCATGTAAATGGAGCCGAAGCACAAATAAAGGCGTTATTTTTTTGGGTGTGAACAGAAAAGCACAAGGAAAACAAGAATATTCCACGATGTGCTGCAAGAGATGCACCACAGACGCGAGGTGAAGAGGAGCAAACAGACGGCGAGGAGAAGCCCTGCGCCGGTTGAGGTACGATATGCGGATGAGAGCTGTGCTCGTTTCTGTCGTGATATTTTGACCTATTTATGTTTTGCAGGTGCCTGCCGCAGACTTAAATATCACGCCTGATGACATCTATCAAAATGTGTAAGACGTGCATTACAAGTGGAAACAAAAAAGAACATTGAACGAACGTTGAATCTTTATGGGACTGGGAGACGTCACACCAATTTGCGAATGTGGCTCGTCGGAAGGCGCACGCGCTTTTTACGGTTTTGCCATCGTACGCTCACATACAGGGACTCTTAACGCAATCTTCTTCAGCGGGCAATTGTGCACGATGCGGCCGTACACGGCGGCGGCCCATGAGCGCATTTGATCCCGTCTGCCGTGCAATTCGAAAAACAAACCTCATCGGAATTGTCCTGCATTGATTTAACCCAATAATGCTCAATATGTACAAGGAAACATTTGTACGTTCATTCGTGGCATATTCTTTCATTCATTTAGTAGGGCCCTACCATTTAAAAAAAAAAAAAAAAAAAACACTGATTTCTACTTTTCCCCAGATAACTGCTGAAAATGGTCAAAAATGCCATAATGGTAAATCGTCATATTTTTTTGTGAACATTAAAGCTGAAACCCAATGCTTTTACCTCATTTTGATTGTTAATTTGAAATGCAGTGTGTTGGTGCTCAAAGGCAAAATCCTAAAAACAACGTAAACTTCTCGGCCTCCTCGTACTTACTGTATGCGAGTGTGAATCGTGTCTGTGCAGGCAGCGCTAGAAGCAAAGACGGGAAGAGTAACCTATTTTTCGATAAAAGACTAAAGCCAACTTGTGCTTGTCATTTGGTCAAGACAGTCGATCATTCTACACGTCAAACAAGGCACATTTGATCCCATGACACTCAACTGAGGTGAACAGTTCCAGACACTGGATAAAAGGTGCAGACACAGGAATTGATTTTCCCCATTTAATTAATGCGAATGGTACAGTCCGTCTGTCCGACGTCAGCAGGAAGCCAAATAGGCAGAAACACAAACTAGTTGCCCTTTTTTTTTTTTTTTTTTTGCCCCCACTCCGGTTTAGAGCGTTGCCTTGTGGGAGCTAATGCTGATAGTGAATGGCGCTGTAGTTCTGATGTGTGCTCATTACAGTGTTGCTGAAATCAACAAAAAAAAGGCGAACGGAGGCCTTACTTAACCTTTCGCACAGTCCTGCCTGACATTGGCATTTTGTTCCTCTTCTTAACGACAACACACGATAAACTGCGAAATGGCTGCGTACAAGCAGATATAAAGTTGTAAGCAGATGTAACGTTGTAATGTGATCTCCAAATGGCGCGTGCAACATCTTGGAATTCCTCCTGCACGCACGCCAACAAGCACCTGGGAGAACCTGTTGACTTACACAATTTGGCAAATGGAAACTTAGCTCCACTTGGCTGAAGTGCACTCCATTTACCGTTTCGACATCAAGCTGAGGCAAATTGGAAATTGCTCCCATTTTTAATGACTTGAGAGAATAGCATTTTGACTAGGGGAAAAAAAAAAAAAAAAAAAAACAATCGAAGGAATATTCTCCAATTGGATGGTAATGGAATGTCCTAAGTTGAACCAATTACAACATATAAAGTGTTAAAAAAAATTGGAGTGAACGTATGCCCCAAAAGGCCAAAAAAAAGCTTATCAAGACAAAAAAAAATAATACATAACCAATAAACCCTAAATCCAAGAAGATGCTCGTACTGTAATTAGCATGTGCTTCGAAGCACAACGTCTGTTGATTTGAAGGAACTCACCGAAGAAGGTGTCAACGAAGTGTTTTCCGTTCCCATTCCGAGTCAGACCTCTTCGAGACGTGCGGCGCTTTATGTCCCGTTTGGAAAATACAACAACTTGAAGTCGACCAGCTTCACGGTACGGTGTGGGATCTGTACTCGGGTTTCGACTGCGGAATTCTTCAGGGACTCAGAAGGCTCATTAATAAGCCGACTGTGGGAAAACGTCACTATGTACATCCAGACCTTCCCTTTTTTATCTTTTCCGCTCAAACATTTGACTTAACTGAAATTGTTAAGATAGGGAGTCTGCCTGGGGGTCACACATCTTCCCACGGAGCTAGATGACAGGTTTTGTACACATTTCCCCCACCATTTCAACCCCCCGATCATCTTAAATAGCCACACATTTACGAGTAACTTGTGAATATCATTTCCCCAAAGCGAGGACGGTCAGGCCTCGTCCTCGGCATCGTTCCTAGCTGTCAATGTACTTGCTGTCCACGGTGTGACTGCTGCGTATGGAGAAGGGCCTCCAAGCCAGGACTTGCACGGCAGCGACGCACATGGGCACCGCACACACCAGGTAGAACATGACGCTGTGCAGACTCTCCAACGCTCTGCGAAGGAGACATCGTTCTTCATTTGATGTTGTCGCGGAAAATGCTTAGGCACACACATTTGGAGTTCAAAATGAAATTCATTGACTCTGAATGTATTTCAATTTCAATGTGTACAGTTTTCCGTACTGTATTTGAAGCTAATGTCGGACCATCTAAATCATACATTTCAGCCACTGTGTCTTCTGTTCTCAACGGGGAGATGGCGGGCACGTGAGGTCTTTTAAAAATGTACGTTTCTTAACGTGATAGTTGAATGCTTAACTTGGACGTGTGATGGACAAATTTTAAAACATGAAAATGTGCTTCTTCTGACATACTATTGTAATCTTGTCAATTTTCAAGCCAACAACTTTGAACATTCAGCCGGAAGCGTCACACTTGGCCATTTTCAACCTTTGTACCGCGCCGAATTCTATTTATTAGACGACACCGAGCGGGACTTGTCTGAGAAAGTCCAAATCATGTGTATATTTATGTCGTGGGGGGCGGGGATCTCAACATGAACTTGAATTTTCAAGTCATTGGGATTCATTGCTTGGTGAGCTTCTCCAGCCCAAACGTTTGACGCCAATAAGCAGTTCCCAGAGGCAAACGCTGCAACGGCATCCTTAAACGCACAACGAGCGTGACTCTACGGAGAATAACAAACGGGCTTAGTAGCTTCAAGTGTTTGTTTCCATTTTAAGAGCAAGGTGATGTATTTGCCTTGGGTTGATGTCCCTCCCAGCATCCTTCAGCTGCTCATAGCCGAACTGGTTGAGAATGTTGATGACCAACATCGGCGCCAGAGACTGCGCGGGCTTGGTGAACAGGGCGTTGGTCCCGAACACCATCGAGGACAGCGGGGAGCTGCAAACGCAACACAACCATTGTCACCGTTAAAACTAGCGCGCATATGGGAGCCTGTCTTTGAATCCGCTCAAAAACAAAATTGCAAATGCGTAGAAATCAAGGGAATAGAATACATTAGGTTTTCTTTTTTTTTTTTAAATGATTAATGATCATTTCATTCAGCATTACCTAAAAGATGGAAAGTACTAATTTGTCAAAGGGCAGGAAATCAATCATGCATTCTTTTGAAATAAGTAGCTTTTCTAAACTGAAATAGATTCATTTCTATTCATTCAATAAAATGTTCCATTTTCCTATCTTTACTTAAATGCATTAGAAAAAAAACGAGTAGGTTGAAATGAATCAGAAACTTTGTTCACCTTATACTGTTGAAAACAAAGCGTGCTGTAACTCAAAGTGCCTTACAAAAAATGAGAAATGAGCTCGCGGGTTGCACCAAAGTCCACATTTCACCTGAGTTTTTGTTTTAACTTTGGCAATCATCAACTCGACGGCTCTCCAACATAAACAAATGAGGGAACAGAAGTTGAACAGAGAAGGACCCAGAACCTCTAAAGCGCTGATGCGCAACACTGCCACAGGAAGCTAACCCATTCCATTTGGATTCCGTTGGTGCCAAATGTATTCAGTCACTACAAATAATGTTTATTTGTTCATCTATCTATATGTATAGTGACAGGCAGAACAATCAAACGCTCTCCCACAACCACCACAAATCGTCCATATTTACGTGTACAGTGGTGGTCAAATTGCCAGTTTAATTTGAATCTTTGAATCTGCACGCCAACGTCCCTTCGTGGCGGACCCGTTCCTTCTGCACCGACTCGTTACAACGATCCATTTTCAACCAAACAAACAGACTTCCTCAAATGCATCCAACCTAACCAGTTTCACTCTGGCTTGTATTTATAAAAAAAAAAAAAAAAAAAAAACGCCCCCACACTTTCACTCTTGAGGCGACATAACGTGTGTCGCTCGTTTACCTGCGCTTGTACTTCTGCATGTCGGTGTCGATGATATCCGCCAGCGGCAAGCTGAACAGACTGAAGGTGGCTTGCACCAAGACCCTGCGCAGAGGCCGACGACGGTGAGTCAGCGGGCGACCCCGGCATTCTCGTGAAGAAAAAAAAAAATAAAATCTCTCTTACATGCTCAGGGTGAGGAACAATGCCAGGATACGATAGTTCTGGGGACCCAGCGCGAGCATGAAAGCCCCCATGAAGACCTCCAGGTAGAAGGTGTACAGGATCATCCTGTAGTAGCCGAGGCTGTGAAGAAGTCTGTCGCAGCTCAACACCAGCAGCTGCGGTGGACAGAAGTTATTTGGATTTTACACGCCAAGCGTACACGACGTGCTCACCGTGCGCTTTAAGTTCAAGAAACTACCTGAGGGCAAATGAATCCGGCGCCGTACATGACGCTCCTGGCCAGCGACGAGAGCACATCAGAAGGAATCAGGTGCTCGGCAAAGATCAGAGTGAAATTACTAAAGAAAGCCAGCATGAAGACCTGGAAAAAGTTCATGAGCACAAAGTGCCGGAAGTCCCCGTTGATGAGGATTTGCCACGTCAGCGTTTTCACCGTGGCGGGGGGGCACTCGGAGTCGCGGGGATCCTCGGACGCTTTGTCGTCGAACTGGCTGCGGCTGCGGAGGCCCGTGTAGAGCATGCAGCCGCAGCTCAGGACGGCCACCGTCACCGTGAACCCCTGGAAGGCCGCGAAGTCCTCCATGTTTTTGGACAGCAGGCCGCAGAAGAGCACGCTCGAGGAGCCCAGCAGCGACGCCACCTGGGAAATCGGGAAGAAGGCGCTCACGACGGCGCTTTTACATTTGTCTTCATCAGGGAGGGACGCGTCGGCTCGATACCGGCCCCCATACTTAAGGAAGAACAATCTGACACATAGTCCTCCTCGCCAGTAGTTGGCGCTACGCCGCGAAGGTTTGCCACGTCGGCGAATCATCATGTGCGTCCAAGAGAAAGGGAAGGTCTCGGCGTTCATTGGAACGGGATGCGTCAAAAGCGCCGACGCTATCCGCGCTCGATATCGGTGAGTGAATACTCGGACTGGTCTGAGTCTGACCAAATAAGTTGGACTCAAAACAAGTCCAGTCCACGTCAACACTCGAACTAGCGACTATCCCTTTTTCGCATTCCAAAAGAATGACACCATCTGCGTTTTCGGGGCGCGCCTCCAACTCGGAGCGGAAACAGTCGAGTTCCTCCAAGCGAAGCCTCGTTACGTGAACCGATGAGAGGCCAGACCTCTTCCAGTCCACTCGCCATCGATTCAATGCGCCGAGAACGCGTTCCCACGACTTTTTCCATTCTTCACTTCCACACATTGTCCGATGTTTTCTCCCCACGCGCCGATCGTCTCGTAATGGCTGTACCGCGATATCTTCCCGCGATTCCCGCCGCAAACCTTACCTGGCTATACTTGACGAGTCTCAGTCGGTTCCGGTGGTGGCCGGAGATCTCGGCGAAGAGGGCGCACTGAGCCAGCAGCACGAAGGTGAGCAGGCCGTCGAAGGCGCACAGCGCCACCGTCAGGTGGACGCCGCTCAGCCAGTCGCCGGGGTCGTAGGGTCGCCACGGGAACCAGGCGATGAGGAAGGCCGCCGCGTACAGCGGGGCGCCGTACAGGATGGAGAGACGCCGCTGGGCGCAGCACGCCGCCTTGGAGTTGTCTTGCAGGTATCCGAACAGAGGATCGTTGATGGCGTTCCACAGCATGTACACCAACTCCGTCCGGGGACGAGCACAAATCATCACGATCGAAACTTAAGACTGCGCATGTTGCGCAACATCGCGACACTCACTTGTGATCGGTGGAAAGCGCCCTCGGATATCCGATACTCGTTGATGAAGAGCTTCACGTAGTAGAAGCTGAATATGCTGTTGATCATGGTGGAACCCAAAGTGGTCATGGCGTAGGCCAGAGCCGCCGGGTTGAGTCCCGGGCGGAGCGCCGAGCTTCGCGTCTGCCTCGCGCCGCCTTTCGCCTCCGCCGCCGCCGCCGCCGCCGCCGCCGCCGCCATGCCGGCGCTCGCCCGACTGTCAGGTAGCCGTCAAACGCACTTTTTGCTGGCCATCATTAGTTACACAAAGTCAGGAAACTGAAACGGAACCACGTGTTCTTCCATAGCCGAACAGTTGAATTGTCAACATTGAACAAGATTGCATCCTGCACACAATTTCTGTCCAGCGGGCGGTGCGTCGATCTGGGCCGCGTGTTGATTGGTCGAAACGCTTCGCCCATTTTACTTCCGGAAACGATTAATACCGGAAACGGAAACCCGGAACTTACGACCGACCAAAAAATCTCTTCAACTTTTATAACTTGCCGCTCTCTCACAACATGGAATGGGGGAAAGAAGACTGAATTTTTAAAAGTTATTTTCTTGCGCTTGCCAGCTGGCGGCTGAGGGACTTTTCTTGTCCTCGGTTATTGAAATGTAAAGTTTTCCAATTCCTCGACGACTTTGTTTCTTTCCTGAACGCCCAAAGACTTATGAAAAATAGAAATGCTATTCATTCTTGTAGAATTGAGGAACATAAGTGAAAAGTTCGAGCCAATTTTCTTATTTTATTTTTATCTTTTTTTTCTCCCCTCAATAGTACGATAAAAAAAAATAATAATAATAACTTGCTGATTGGGCCGTATAAATACCGGAAACGGGAAGCTGGGCGTTTAAGAATAACTTTTAAGAATGAATATATATATATATATATATAGCACTTTTATAATTTCCCATGACTTCAGAGTATAAAACGGTAACATAAACGATTCAGAGCGTAGTGATCATAATTAGTTTTCTATCGGTCGCCACCTGGTGGTCGTTGTTGTGTGTTCGCGACGTGCCACGTGGCTCTCGTCAACACAAGGGGCGGACGCGGACGTGTTGCAAGTTGCGGGGGCAGAGCGAGCAGCTGAGGGCTTCTCTTCCTTTCTCCCACTCGTCCAAATGTTGACTGAGGGGATTCTGGAGGACGACGTGGACAAGAATGGAGCTTCGTGGTGCGCTCAACGGGACCTCGAGCACGGTCAGAGCTGCTGCTGTTTACGTTGAAAACAATCTTACACTCGCGCCACCAACCCAAAAGTCGATTACGCAGCTTCCGCCATCTAGCGGAAGAGCATTGAATTGTTCCGCTTGTCACTACACGTCACAGGCAAAGATGGTGCTTTTCAGTCAATTCCTCCAAGTTTGCTTGCACTGTCAGAGTCGAGCTTTAACATACAGTAACAGGCAGGGTTACCGAAAATAAAATCAACCGTCTCTAAATCGAATTTCATGAGTATGACTTTCTGTGTGTATTGGTTCCTTGTGGGTGCGCAGGTTAGCGGCCATCACAGTTGGAGAGAATGTTGAATGGGGGCACTTTCGAATGCTGAAAAAAAACCCTTTGAATTCTGATATGTGGCAGAAATGAATACTTTCTGTACTTATTTATTATTTAACATGAAATCTTTTATTTCTAGTTTGCGGTGCGTCCTCCGGAGGTGTTTCTAATATTTTGGTTACCTAATTTAACAAAAAGAAGTACAATGTCGAAAACCCAATGATGAAACTGTGTTGGCTTCCGTTTAAAGACGTGCTCACTTTTATGACTATAGCCCACACTGCATTCTGCACATTCTAATCCTCACGGCGGATTGATTTTATTGCATCAGCGCTCTCTCGGTGTACCGACTGACGGTACGAGGCAGACGCATTTGCATGTCGGGTAGGGGTCAGGGCGAGGACGACCCGGGCGGGGTCACGCGACCTCCTCCGTTCTTGAATCCGGCCCTCCGAGCATTTACATTATTAAGAGTCATGTGATATTTGTGGCATTACTTAAAACATATTTAGCATTTTCTTTTTAAGTCAAATCACTAATAGTAGTAAGATCAACCGTTTTACTTGCCGCCGGTGTCGGGCGGAATCGTCGCGTCTCCAAAAGCGTTTCAGCGAACCGGAAAAAAACGCCACCTTTGTCAAACCGCAGTCGACATTTCCGATTGGTCGCTCTAACTGACCAATAGTAGCCAGTGATATATTAATTTGTTTGTCATTTTGATGAGATTTCCATAAAAGTGTTCGGACAGCCCGCTTTACAAACTAAATTGTCTTAGAACATTTCCTTGGGTTGTCGGTATGGTTTTAAAAATAATAATCGAAATCAGCCCTCAGTATGGCTCCAAAGAAAGTGAAAACCACAAGTTCCTGTCATTAGCAAGCATACATGTGTTACTCTTAAAAAAATAAAATAAAATAGTTACGTATAAGAATGGTGTTTGTGATCTTGCTGCGCATCTACCATCTGAACTATTGAAATAATAATAAACCACGTTTGTGTAGCACTTCCCCCCCCCCAACACCCAAAAGCACTTAACATACATGCAAACCAGTAAATGAAAGCGACAACCTTTTGCGTTTCCTCCGTCAAAGACGTGCCGGAGTCCCAGCCGGCGAGTGCGAACCGCACCGAGAGAGGGCAAAGTCTTCCCGGGTCCGCCTTCGTCCACGGTTTAATCTTTAATCGCCTTCCTCTTTCTGGCGTTCGAACGGGCCCTCTGTGGCTCTGCGCGACAACACGGCCTCGTTCGCGTAAACCGTGGATACGGCTCGCCTAAAATGGCCGCCGCATCCCACGATGCAACGCGGCCATCAAAGCGCGCCGTGTCGTGCGCGAGAAGGCCAAGTTATTGCGCAGTGCAAGCGCAGTGTGGTATTTCTCCCTCCTAAAGTGTGTTTCTGTGCTCAACTGTGTGTTGAACTCCACGGCGCCGCAAACCCGCTCAACCTAACTTTGTTTGTTGAGGGGCCGTTGCCCGTCCCACCCGCCACTTCTTCTCGATCGCTTACTCATTGCCCGATTGTTTGCCGACGCGGGACTCTCCGAGACGTTTGCGTGGCTTGATCTTCCGTTGCCGAGCGCGTCCGCCTCATTATTCCCGCGGGCATTCCCTCAGTCCGAAGAGCGGAAGTTTGCCCGTCCCCGTGGCACTTTTGTTTTTGTCCGTACGATGAAGCGTGAGTCGCCGTTTCCTGCTAACTTTGACACGACACGGCCCCAAAGACCTTCGCGGTCATCAAACACTTTGATGTTAACTGCTCTTTATGGAGACTTGGAAGTTAACTACGCTTACAGTTGTTATTTCAAGTCAATTCCAACTCTTCCCGTTGCCAACGTTTCCCCCGTTTTTTTTTTACCCCAACGTTTCGGGTAAAGGAACAAATTCAATACATTTATGAACCGATGTTCCACTACGCAGTATATTTAACTATGCGCATTGTGTTTAAAAAAAAAAAAAAAAAATATATATATATATATATATATATTTTTTTTTATTTTTTTTTTTGGGATGGTGGGAGGCAACCCCAAAAACTCTTATTGTCGGTTTAGCCGCACCTTTCAAGAATTTTTGGGGTTTAAACAAAATCAATATTTTTTTGCATTACAATAATAATGGGCATCAATTATCTGCAGATTTTTCTTTCTGGCTCGGTGCCTATCCAACGCGAACAGCGGCCGTCCGTTATGGGGATCTGTCCGGTTTTGAAAAGAAATCAAATGTGGCCCCCCCCCCGAGCCCACCCTCGATCGAGAGGATAAAACTGAATCTATAGACCGGAAGAATATTTCCAAACTAGATTGTGATGTTGAAAAGCGTGAGCGCCGGCAAAGGAAGCGCCGCGCACGCCGTTCATCCCTCGGACTCATCCGTGTGCGGCAGCAGGACGCGTGCGGACATCTCGCGTGTTGTGTTGTGACGAGTTCAAGTACGTTTTCCCGTTGTTTGGGACAGATCTCCATTTGGCCGCCAAGCTCGGCAAAACGCTTCTGGACCGCAACCGCGAGCTGGAGCAGGCGCTGCAGCAGATGTACTCCACCAACCAGGAGAAGCTGCTCGAAATAGAGGTGACACGCACGCACGCGCGCGCGCGCACACACAGAGTGGGTGAGAAAGTCATCAGTGGTGTTGACCGTTTAAGAGACGCTGTTTCGCCCATCGCTGCTGCTGTTCTGTTTAGCGGCATGTGATTTTCTGAACGAGGCCGCACGACAAGGATCGGGATCGAAACAGAGATTTCGTTGCAAGCGCCGTGTATCTGTTTCTTTAATAGGACGGGGGAAAAGCTCATCTAGTAGTCTGAGTCGCTGAGGAGTGGGCACAGCGCAGGACGCTCACCCAGCTTATTTAGCACGTGCCTGACTTCCACTTTTGGCGAACTAATCATGAAATTCGTCGCTCCCGTTTCGGGCCCGAGACTCTTCCATTGACTTTTAGATTTGACCCGCCTCCGCTGGGTTCAAGTCTCAGGAGACATGTTGATGCCTTGGCACGTTCCACAAATATTTTGGTCGGTTTCAAATTGTACAATGTTATTGGTCAAAGTCGGAGGTTGCGCTGTATTTAGACCGAGATGTTGGTCTCGCGTACCCAGAAAGTCTGAATGAAAAAGAAAGATCTATGTGAGTGCAAGTGTCAGGTTGCAGCGGGTCAATGAAGATAAGAGCCTTCATTTGTTTCCTGCAGCGTGCGAGCTTGATGACTTGTTTGGTTCGATAGGCTAATCCCCGTGCGTCTCTCAAACGCTGATCCTTCGCTAACGACCTTCTGAAAACGTCGCGTACGCGGGGCGGTGTGACAATCCAGACCCGTTGCCGGTTGCCCGTTGAATGGTTTGGTAGAGCCACAACAAGAAACAAGAAGCTTTGGGAACGCTTTCCGAGCCTGAGGTCGCACCGTAACAGAACTCAACATTGAAACGTCTTCCTTTTGTGGTGCACTAGTACCTAGCCAAGCAGGTGGAGCTCCTGCGTCACATGAACGACCAGCACGCCAAAGTTTATGAGCAGCTAGACCTTTCCACCAGGGATCTGGAGCGGCGCAACAAGAGACTAGTGCAGGACGAACGCCTGGCCCAGAACAAGATCAGCAGGTCAGACTACCGCAGTCTTCGATACTTACGTAATGGGCTAAAAAGTCCACCAAAAAGCTCTGCATACGGTGTTGTCAAAGTGAATTTGAATTATTCTTTTTTTTTTTGGGGGGGGGGGGGGGGGGCATAGTTTGTTTGCTGAATGTTTCAGCTGTAAATGTAAATATCAGACAAAGATAACCCAAGTAAACATCAAATGCAGTTTTGAAATGAACCATCGCAAACGCCGCCGCGTTCGCAATCAACGAGCTCATTCCCTAATGACGACAAGGGGATTTTTAGATCGCGGACAAGATGGTTCACTTATCAGTCAAATGGAAAATAGTCATTGCTCTTTCTCGCTCTGTCTCTTTCCAGTCTGGCCGAGTCCGTAGACGGGCTTCGATCGCACGTAGAGGGGCTGCAGAACCAGCTGGAGGCGCTCGTGTCCGCCCGTTCGGAGCGCAACAAACAAGAGCAGCGACGCGACCTCGCCGCGCAGAGCGTTTCCTGTCTGAAAGAGCTCTACGACTCGCGCCGTGACGGGTACAGTGAACCCTCGTTTATCGCGGGGGGCACACGTTCCAAACCCACCCACCGCTACTTTGCGTCAGCTCAGGTGTGTACCCAACGATAGGCGACAAACGGAGGGATCGTGGTCGCCGCAGAGATCCGTCTCCGATCGAGATCGACGGCGAGACCCAGAAGAGGAGCACGAGACCCTTCTCCGCTCGGTCTACGCTCTCCGGGGTCAACTAGCGGCCGAGAAGACCCGTCGGGAGGCGGCGGAGCACGACGGCCAGCTCGCGGCCCAAGACGAGCTCGACCTGGAGCGGCGGCTCGCCCTGTCGGCGGGTTGCCGGGCTCGGCGGGCAGAGCTGGAGGTCCAAGTGGAGCAGCTGAGGCTCATGTGGCGCGCCGACTGTGCCAGCAGGTGAGTGTTAAGCACACCAACTTCAAAAGGCTTGATTTACACCCCAGGGGCACAGTTCGCTTATTTTTTTTTTGAAACCTTCAAAAGTCTTGAATAAGTGGGGATAAACCAACAATAAGCGTTTTCGGGTGGTTTTGGTTCTGATGAGGAAACATTTTGTTTCATCGCTTTTGACTTTCAAGAAATTGGAAGTGAACCGGGATTGGATTTCTGAAAGACATGAGGTAAGGGAAGAGGGAGGAAATGTTGAACTTGGTTGACCAGAAATATAGAGCTGGGTGTCATCTGTGAAGTCATGGAAAAATGATAATATTTGCATCAATTATTGGTACATGATGAATAGAAGGGGCCGATAACGAAGCCCCGGGGAACGCCTGAAGTAAGGCGACCAAGTCAGTAACTATTTTAGGGGCCTGATTTTATGTTCACCTCTCATCCTACCTGAAGCAGGAAGCCAGGCCAGCTACTCCTTCCCGACACAGTGTTCTTCACCTCGGAAAATAAACCCCAAGAGGGCGACGGTGAGTCGGAGGAGGCGGACGAGGACCAGAAGAAGTTCCAACACCGGCGGCAGAGACGCAACAGCGACAGCTCCGCGAACGCATCCGACGATCACGACAAGATGTGCGCGAGGCGAGCGGATGTGGTGAAGCAGAGGGGCATCTCGCTGCTCAATGAGGTGGATGCGCAGTACAGCGCTCTGCAGGTTGGTTGGAGCGCCACATTGAGTCACCCGCGCACTGCAAACCTTTGTGTGAGAAGGGACGGGGGGGCAGTCGACTCGATTGTGATAATTAAGCATTTTTGATTTATTTTGAAGCGCGTGAATGAAGACTTTAGGGGGCCCCTGCTAATCTCAGTGCCAATGAACTGAGTTGAAGTGTGTTGAGGAGCTCCATTTAGACAAATGTATTGCTTTGTCACCATCTTGTGGCATCGAGATAGACATCTATAGGCAATTGCAAAATGTATAAAACAATGTGATATTCTGCAGCAGGGGAACGGTGTACAGCTCGTTTGTGCAGAACGTGCATATTTTGTTTCTCTTAGGTGAAGTACGACGAGCTGATCCAGAGGTGTCAGCGGCCGAACGCGGGGCTGACCCACGAGTCGGTGCAGGCGTCCCGCGGCGCGTCCGCCGGCGCTCGCCCGGGCCGCCGACTCTCCGGCTCGGCCGGAGAACCGGCCGCCCGGTCGCAGGAGCCCGAGTACAAAGTCCTCTTCAAGGAGATCTTCACCTGCATCCAGAAGACCAAAGAAGACCTGCACGAGAAGCGGCTTGTCAGGGACGCGTCTGCCGTGTGATCGTATCGGTCGTGGTCCTGGAATGTTGCGCCCTTTGTTGGTGTGTTTTGCTTTCAAACCCTGCGGGCGCTTCAGGCGTCTCCCGCACGGCACCGACTTTATACTCAAACGCTTTCGGCAGTCAGCACTGATCTTTTTTTTTTCTCCCTCAATTACTTGAAATATTGACAGTATTAAAAAAAAAAAAGGCATTGTTTGTTTAGACCAGGGGTGGGCAACACATTTCCTATCAGGGGCTATACCTAACATTATGAAAAAAGAAATATGATGGAAAAAGTTCATTATTATATAGTAAGAGGATTTCTGTCATATTTGTTTTGGTGCTTTTTAAAACCGGTGAGGTTTTATTTGGTTTTGCGTCAAAAGTATTTCAATGTGTAGTGCTAATCCGCAAGTTTCCCTCCCACGCGTAACACGAGAAAGCTGTCATGTGAGACGAAAAGTTGGAATGTTATAATAGGATGAAAAGCTGATTGTAATAATTCGCTTATTGTATTATTATCCTTTTTTGTTTTTGTACAGTGACACACTTTGGAAGAAGGCAACATGAGCGCTTTGCACTTTTATTTATTTTGGACTAATTTTATTGATGTTTTTGTTGCTTATTAGTAGAGTTGATTGAATTGAAATGCTCTGATGTAAATAAATAAAAAAGCAAACTGTTCAGTCTTAGTGCGCCGGTCTCTAGTTGCGTCTGTAGAGAGCGACGCTCCTCGACGTTACGACGGTAGCGTGGCCGAGTGGTCTAAGGCGCTGGATTTAGGCTCCAGTCATTTCGATGGCGTGGGTTCGAATCCCACCGCTGCCAAACTTTACTTTGCCATAATTTGTCCCCACCGAACAATTTGTTGAGATGAATGAAAAAACAAAATAAGTTAGCGACTTGCTCGTTTACCTTTGTGCTACACCGGCACACAAAAATATGTAATATAGACAATTTTTGTACGCATTTGGCTACTTCACAGAAAGAGCAGCTTGCATTCAGTGAACAAACATTTGATTTAGCTGAAAAGAGTTTATTACCTTTGTCGCTGATTTTTTTTTTTTTTTTTAGAAAACAAGGTACTCGGTCTTCGCTCAGATCCCAAAGTGGCGTTAAAAAAAAAAAAAAAAAAAAAAAAAAAGGCATCTACACCTGCTAACGTTAACAATCTTCCAACATCCCTGTTCACCTCAAATTGAATTTGCTGATCAGTGACTCCCTTTTTTTGATGAGATGACAAACAAAAAACAGTTTCGAAACAAATCCTCCCCATCAAATGGCTGCATATATACGGTCCCGTATATTTATATGTATATGTTCGTATATCAAAATTTCAATAGAGCCAAAAACATCCACCTGATCAGACATTTTTGCAGCACAATAGCGCCCTCTTTTCTTTATTGCTCGTGAGTGCAAACTAGGGGGGAAAGCTTTTGCACAGTTAGATTCATATTAATTTAATACTTGTCTTTTTGCACGTCCACGTTGCGCCATCGTCCCAGGGAAAAACAAACAAACAAACAAAAAACATTTGAAGACTGGTTGCATTCACCGGACATTTCATTACTGTATCAAAAATAATACAAAGTTATTGTGAGTTTTGATTGACAATTTGTACCTTTACGGAAAAGTTTTATTGTCAGTGTAATACCACTACGTGATTTATTCGGTATTTCTCAGTCATAAATTTATGGAATTAATAAAAAATATCAAACAAAATGAGCGTCACTGATAGTGTAGTGGTACACCTGTCAGTGCTTCAAGCTGTGAAGAAAATTGACATTAAATTGAATGAAATTTGAATGAAATTAACACTTGAATGATATTGAATTTTAAAAAACAAAATAAATACAAACAATACATTTTAATCATTTAAATGAAATTAAAACTCAAATAACATTTTGAATTCAATTTATGGTATTGTATTTACTTACATTACATTTAATTGTTGTTATTTTTTTTTAATGTTATGCAGTGAAGAAAATGTATGCGTTTAATTGAAAGGAAATTCAATTTCAAAATACATTTAAAGATCAACTTAAAGCTCGAGTCTAAATCAAATCAAAATAGAAATGAAATTAAAACTCATTTAATAATATAAATAAATAAAGAATTAAGAATTAGCAATTGAAAGAGTACAAATCCAAATTATAAAACAAAATAATCTTTTCTAAGGCACAATGGAAGCTCACATTAGACTGTGGCCACTGCTGACATATTTGATTGTGTGTACACGAGTTAACGTGAGGTGAGCATACTCCAGAAACATTGTACGATGTTGGTGTTCAGCCAGCGAGGCTCTTACACGGCATGCAGCTCAACATGACGAGCAGCATTCCCAACGCCGTCAGCAGCTTCATCAGCAGCGCCGCGCGGGGTCCGTGCGGCCGGGGGGCCCGGCGGACCGGAGGCGAACCCGAGCGGGCCTGTCGGGATTTCAGGTACTGCTCCACGGAGTCCGCCAGGCTGTAGGATTTGGGACGGTAGCCCAACTCTCTGCGGGCCTTGTCTATCTTGAAGGTGTGGCTTACTGCTATGTTCCTCACCTGTGCACAACACCAACACACACTCCAAGTCAGGCGCACGATCGCATCAGACTTCATTTTCCCCACCGCAGGCAGCAGCTGATGTTTTATTCACGGGGGGCATCATCGATCGCGGCTGTCCGACAACGAGCTCCAGGCGGCGGCGGCGGCGGCGGCGCAGCTTTGGTTTCGGCCTCATCACACATTCATGAGGAGGACCTTTCGGGCCGTGACTGAGCCTCTTTAAGATGGACGCCGGGCCTCCTTCCTGCTTCCCCGATCCCCTCGGTGGGGTGACTGCAAAGCTTATTATAATTATAATATCTTGATGTTTTAAAGCATCCAAAAACAGTGACTCTAAAAAGTGTGGAAAGTCTCTCTGCGTGGATCCTTCTCGACATAACCCCAGACATGACGCGGGGGAAACATTTGTGGTAAAAAAAAAAAATCGGAACGACGCTGTGGCGGTTCCTGGGCCTTCATTGGGGACGTAATCCACCTCTGAAGACCACGGCTAACATGTCTCAATTAGAAAACATCTGCGGTCTGGAGTTCACAATCAATATTTATCTCATACGAATGACAAAACATTTCAATAAAACACATCATACTCACCAGAGATGCTAATTATGAAATGTATTAACTTGGACAGATCGCCAAAGACGCGCTTTGCTCGTGGAAGTCGGCTGAGACGGGTTTTGCTCAGACCAACCAATCAGAGGACAGAAAATGCCGACGTCATCGAGGGCCAGCTGAAGAATCTAAAATCTGATTGGTTCAAGAAAGAGTCTGATGGCCAATACCCTTGAAGTTACACCAACCAGCACTTCTGATTGCGACATTGCCATGGCAACGTTTCGAGGATGGGCAAAAACAATCTAACATCCACTTTGACTACTGGAAGCAGAGCAGCCAAGAGAAATGCTACAAAATGAAGAGAATCGGCTGACAGGAATACATGAATACAACAACGGATATAAAAAATAAGGTTGTCAATGAAGCTCACCGCTTCTGATTGCGTCTAGGCCAGCGGAGAAGAACTTGCTGGCTTCAATCATTCTCGGGAAAAATGATTCATCGGCAACGATCGGCTTTTCGCAAAATTCGCTTTGTAGCTCACCCGCAGGAACAACAAAAGATTCAATCACACAAAAGCCACCACAAGTTGTCTTTGAGTCATTTAGAAAAACTAAATGGTCATGGTGAAAAGGTCGCGACCTCTACATCACCATTTCTTGAGAAGTTGCGCACGATCGGCTCACGGAACAGTCCGGCACGCAACCGCAGCTGCTCCGTGGCCTCAATTGCACCAAATTGAATTTAAACGGAGATTTTACAGAATTCAGGCGGACGAGGCCAGAGGCCCGCTCGGAAAATATGAGATTATATAAATGTTCATAATGAATTGGTTGGTGAGTGTATTTGCATATTCAGCTACCATTTTGTGTTAAGTTAAATACCGAGAATGGAAAAGGCGAGAAAAATAGAGATAATTACTTCACTTCTGGTGAACAGGAGCGGCACCTCGATCGCCGGTCTCAGGAATATGTGCAAGTATTCCACCAGAATGGCTGCGAGAAGAATGAACGTGGTACGAAACCATGCACTCAAGAAGAACTCTCAATGTGTCTAACGTTAGCGATGCGCTACCTGCTGAATAGACGAGAGAAACTGGCAGGTTTATCAACGGCCTGCTGTAGCCCAATCTCTCAAACTGCAACAAAAACAAGAAAGCATACATCGTCAATGTCGTTCAATTAAACATTAAAAAAAAAAAAAAAAAACTGTCGACTGCTCACAATTTTAAAGACAAGTCTGAGAGTCGTTCTATTTCTGTTATGGTCAACAGTGTGTTCTCCAGCCGTGCTTTTGGGAAAATGGATTTTCAACAACAGGTTATTTTTAGCTCGGACAAGTGAATATCGCAAATCTGGTGGTGACCGGTTTAACGATCACAGCAGGACTCAAAACAGGCTGCCGCACTCGAATACAACAAAATACAATCACGACGAAGTTACCGATTGGCAGACGGTTAAAAAAGAAACTTCCATAAAAAGGCCAATTTGTGATCCATACGAGACACTGGAAAGCGTTTTTGTACTTACTAGAGGTGTTAACCACTCAAAGAGGTTAACTGAAAGTCCGTCGTTGATGAAGTAAGCCTGTCCGCTCTACAAAAAGACAACGGACGCCTGTTAAGGCGGCATTTGGACATCATTAAGTTGACAACAACAACAACAAAAAAAAGATGCAAAACGATACAGTCGGGCTGGGCGATTATGGAAAAAGTAAGGATCACGATTCATTTCATTGATATTGAAATCACAATTTAAAAAACACGATTATTCATTGATTTCGAAATTTAGAATCAAAACTCTACTTTAAATATAATTTCATAGAACAACCAGAAAACAAGTCAGTAACAAGTACAATAATAATATTTTTAAAAAATAATAAATCAAAATAAATACAGTCATGGCTAAAAACACTGTATGTCTATTATATATATTTGTTCCCAAAAAAATCCTTCTGTCGATATTCTGGTGTTTAGCTCATAAAAGTAATGTTTTATTATTAAAACAGGAAAATATGATGCGATACGATAAGATGCAAGGTGATACAATAAACGCGTGATATTAGGCAAAACAATAATAGAATATATAACATAACAGAAGTTAAGATGTGGCATGATACGTTAAGATATTTTTGCACTGCGATACAATAACACGTGGAACGATACGATAAAATAAGATACGAATGCAATACGATACAATTAAGATGCGATGCGATAAAATATGAGGCGGTACGATATGATAACTTGACACTACGCTAAATGATATGATACAATAACATTAGTTAGAATGCAGTCCAATGGGACACCAGACGATGTGACGCAATACGATGCGATAACGCACGACGAAGCGAAGCGCGATACGATGTGATGCCGAGCGTTCGCAAGTGTGTGTACGCGCTTACAGCGACGCAGCTCCGCTTCACGGCGAGAGCGTCCGCGGCCAGCGTGTGGGCCAGAACCAGGTTGTCCACGTGGACCCAGTTCATCCTGGCCCTCCGATCGCCGAAACTGAAACTGAACAAGCGACGCTCCACGTTCACCTGACAAACCACAAAGATTGCTCAATCAGATATTCCCCAAAACTGCCCACGTAAAAACGATTACGCCACGTGGAAGCGATTTGATTGCATGTTGCGTAAGATGAACACTGAACCCGCCTGAGTCTGCGTGAGCGACTGGGCGAGAGCAGCGGCCGACAACAGGCCTTAGCGCCTGTTCGCATAACATCACTTCGAAGAAACGAGAGAAGACTCTCCACATAAGAGCCAAAGCATGCTCGCTTCAAGCTGTTTATTTGCCCCGCTCAGTTCAAGCTTACTGTAAAACTGACACATAAGACAAAAGAGAATCAAACATTGTATATTTAAGCAACAAAACCTTCAACCAAACCATATAATTGTGTCCAACGGAAGCCCACAAGCTTAGAACGTGAAAAAGCCAAAGACAGGCTGACAGAAATGAGCGTGGAAGCTTAAGTCTTGATAAAACTTCAAACAGCTGCTACTTTTACACCCACGGAGCAGCAACACATACCAACTGTAAAAACCCATAAAAAAAAAAAAACGATTGCTTAGAAAATACGGTGGTATAGCGGGGGAACACAAAACACCATTCGAAACGGAAGGCCAGCTCGTATCAAATGAAAGACAAGTGAAATTCATTTCACTGTGGACTGGATTCAAAAACTCGAGTTTCTTAGCCTGCCGACGAACAACGAAGCCTTCGTGCCCCGCAGAGGAAACACGGGAAGAAAGGCGGAGTGTCACCGGAGAGCGACATTAATAATGCAAACTCTACCGGCGGTAACGCAGACGTGTTGTGTATTGCTGCGCGTCAAATGTGCGCGTGTGTGTGTGTGTGTGTGTGTGTTCCTCGCCATCACTCTGCGTAGGTGTCTGCGCTCTTCGGGGCCGTAGATGCCGCAAGGCCGCAAGACGCAGGTCCTCAGCAGACCGCCGCCTACACAGCGCACAACACAAAGCACGGACGGGAGGGCTTTGTTTCAGCCGTGACATTTTCACACTGCTTCCGCATATGATGTTGTGGTCCTGTCCTCAAATGGGATTGGCTCGCTTTCTCTCAACATTCGACACACAACAACAGGAAAGCTTCAGGACAACGCTGCAAATGTCCTCGAGTGGCCAAGCCACCGCTCAGACTGGAATCCGATCTCTGGACAGATTTCAAAATGCCCGCGTTCCAGCGTTCCCCATCCAACTTGATGGAGCCAAAATGATGTCATTTATTTTGGAATGAGCCAATACCCTGCTATATTTGCCGTTCGGCATTCGGCGTCTCACCGATTTGCGGATTTTTTACAATCACCAAACTAGTTGTTCGAACTATCGACTTTTCCGGCATGCGAGTGTGAATGGTTGTTTGTTTGTTGTTCAAAAAAAGGGGAGTCATCTGTCGCATTTAATATTTTAGCTTTGATTCAATGATTACATTGGATTAAAGCGAATGAAATTGCATTGAATTACATCAAATTGGATTCAACTGAATGAAAATCAATTAAATCAAACTCAATTTTACGAAAATATGTCGGTCTCGTGGTTAGCGAGTGTGACCCAATAGTTCTGAGGTCCAAACATACATTTCGATTCATCCAAGACTGTAACTTGTCCATAGGTGTGAAAACCGTGGCGTTGCATACCTTTGAGGGCGCACCCGTTGGCAGAAAGGACCATCTGCTCCGCGATGGCTTTCGTCCTGGAGTAGTGATCAATGTGCTGAAACATCCAAGAACCCATTTGATACACCTACGTTTTTTGGACTTGAGTCACATGAGAGCCAACTGACCATGTCGGGGGGCACGCGGGGGACCGAGGCCTCGTCGCCATCCTCAATGGGCTCCCCCGCGAATACCGCATTGGTGGTGCTGGTGTACACCAGCCGGGGGATGCTCCTTTCTTTGCACACTAAAAAAAAATTGAAAGAAATAAAAATAAGAACGTCGTCAAACTGTAAAGTATCATCGCCGTGTTACTTGGTTGACGGCGTGCTCGCCATTTATGACGTTAGTGGTCCCACCCACGTTGACGGACTCCACCTGCTCTTTCCTCAGCTGGGAACAAAGAGGATGAAAAATATTCGTAGTGGTCGTTTTAAATATGCAATTTACAATTGTACAGTTTTATGTTCAGTTTGACAGTACATTTCAACTTGGAGTGGTAATAAACAGCTTGAAGACTCTTTTTTGACAAATGATTTACTATCTGCCAAAGTGATCCTTAATGTGAAGCGAGTTGAGTTCTCTGACACTATTGAGAACTTGTATCTATAATTTTTGCCCCGAAGTCAAAGCAAAAAAAAAATTGCAAGGATGATGACGACGACGATGATGATGATGATGATGATGAAACATTCACCTGTTCCGGGCCGGACATGCCGTAAGATGCGGAATGGAACACGCAGTCGACCCCCTCGCATACGTCGAAGAGAGACGAATAATCCCGGATGTCGCTCTGCCAGAACAAGAGAAGTCAGAACCGACCTTGAGGTGATTTATGTTTGCATACAAATCTGGCCAAACTCCAAATGTGGTGTTGGAGTGTTCAGCATGAAGCAGAAATTCCACAAGTGCATTTTGCTTTTTTTTTTTTTGGTTGGCTTTTTGTTAGTGTGTTTTGTATATTTATAAATAAAAAAAAAAAAGCATGAGGAAAAAGCCCAAGGTTACCTTCCAGAGCCTTCCGTAACGTTTTCAAAGTACAGCGGTGCCTTCCGTGACCAAGCTCTAATCATCTTTCTCCCGTGAAAAGAATGGAAATGCTCAGCATTTTCGTACCTTTTTTAAATAAGAAAATCAGCACGCTAAAGTATTTTTAAATAAAAACATATGATAATAGAATAGAATGAGAGAAATAGAATGTAAATAAACAGTTGGTGCGTCATGAGTTCATCCATTCATTGCGCGGCTCCTTCTGGTGTGTGCGCTTCAGCCACTAGTGGGCAGCATAATACATGAATACGTATTACACGAACAAGACGGTCACAATTGCTCAGTAAGCTGCAGTAATATCAGTCATTTTACGCAGAGGATAAAGAATATAAAGAATGCCTGTGAGTATTGTTATAATGTCTGTCTAAAGGAGTTGCTACACAGTTTGTGTTCAAATATTCGTTACTTAACGGATAATAACAGCACAACATCGATGCTAGTTTTGTTAGACAGTGCCTATGGCAATTTTGCATTGTGTTAGCATCAACCTAGCGGACTTTTGCCCCACAAAGTTACGTGTTGCTTGGTTAAATACACAACATTCTTTTTCTTTTATGTTTAGCGATCCAGTACAATAGAACTTGGAGTGGCAATAACAAAATTAATTCACCTTAAAATGATTTCCCATTGGCAACATTTGTTGAAAATGTGTTCAACTTCGGCCGTTCCATTTTACTGCTAATTGAAAAGGTAAAACAAGTGTAGGTGAAGTGGCAAAGTGCACATGGACTGCCTGTGGGGAGGATTATAATTAAGTTAATAGCATCATGAGGTGGGCAGGTGAAACCCGAATCGCGTCCTCCGACCTCTGCGGCCCGACAGCAGCTGCCTCTCCGGATCGCTCGCCTACGCGCGTCTCTTTCCAGCGGACGGCCGGCGACGTCTCGACGCGAGGGGCCCCGCAAGTGGCTCGATGCGCACGTGTGTGAAGAGGGAGCTACGTGCGCAAACACCAGACGCCATCTTCCTGCTCGTTAAAGAAGCCGAATGAAAAGGAAACTCCAGCTGTGGAGTTTCAAGGCTTTGTACCGCGCCAGTTTAAAAAACAAATAATAATAATTTGAAAAAAACTATCAACAATGGGCTAGGCATATGGCTAAAGTACGAGTTAGTTCTTTTCCCTCGTCTATGTTCTGCGTAACCCTAATAACTGCCCCATGACATTACACAATTGCCCCGGGACTTGTTTAATAACATCTTTTTATGGCCACTTTTGAACAGTCAAGAAAAAAATTGGCAAGCTTTTGTGGGCCACATAAAATGATGCAGAAGAGCGCATGTGGCCCCCGGGCCTTGAGTTTGACACCTGGGGTACATAGTGTACCTGATAGAAGAGCGCTCCATCAGGAATGTCCCAAGAAGGCTCGCTCCTGTCCAGGAGGATCACAGACATGCCCCGGGCAGCCAGCGCCCTCCCCAGCCTGAAGCCGAAGTACCCCCCACCTCCGGTCACCAGCACCGTGCCGCCAGAGGAGCCCCGCCGGCCCGCTTTTGGGGCCCCGCGGGACGCCGCGTCTCCGTCGGGCCGCCGGCGGAGGGCGGCGGGCGCCCGGTCGCCCCGGGACGTGTGGGCGCGAGGGGGAAAGTTGCGCGGGGGCCGCACGCCGGCCCGCAGGCGGCAAAGGGAGACGCCGTGGCGGGGAAGCTGCTTCACCTGGCAGAGGGAGCCTTCACTCTCGCTCATGTTGGGACCACACAGCTCCATGGACGCCCTGGACACAAATCAGTCCATCAGGCCTTCAGCTGACGGTCCCATCTCACTTGTCCCGCAGCGGGAAAAACGATTTCATCTCGCTCCATGGACCGTACCAAAATGTGAAGAATATGTTTAGCACGTCTTACCATTTTTCAACTGGATTACACAAACATCATCACTACACAAAGAAAAAAAAAAAAGAAATATGAGGGAAATACTACTGAAAAGTACTGTCGTGTTGTAATTTCATTTATTATTCATCAAACCATATTTTTCAAAAATGTTAGTACAGTATAAGATGTTTGTTCCTTAATTATCATTTAATAATGTATATGTATTATTTTATGTTTTTAATATATTTGTTTATTTGATAAGATTAAGATACCCTTTCGCAATCTTGAGTGGGGAGATTCTAAAACACTGTATATTTAATATCACATCATTACAAATATACTATCATTACCATATTGTATTTCTAATGACTATATAATTTTTGTTCCCATGATTTATTATATTTTTTCCTGAAACTTCTGTTACTTTATTGAGCTATGTCAGTGGGGTAAAACTATTATAATGATTATTATTATTATATAATAGAAATGACAAAGATACAGAAGAGTTAAACAGATAAGCAATATACAAAAATAATTACTGGCATCTCAGCTGCAAATAACGGGCATAATTCATCAACATCCACTGAAATACAATAAAAATGTACATAAATAAACTGAGAACTTATCATTATGATGTTGCTAATACATAATACAAAATGCAGCTATTCTATTATTCAGTACAGCAAATGGATGGAAAATGCTGACTGAAGAATAAATAAATAAATGAATAAAACACAAGCAAATGATTTTGATGAATGAACTTACGTATTGGTTATTGCCGTGGTCCAAGCAGCAGTCTGGTGCTGGCACCCGGCTCACCTGTCAGGCACACACCTGCACACGCTGCTACCGTCATGCATGACAGCAGCGGGCAAGCTCTTTCTTTGTGGCTCCGAGTTCCTTCTGGTCAGACAAACCTCGGAGCTTTTGGAGCACCTGGAAACCGGTAGAAACCTCAAATCACTCACACGCTGCATCATATTAGCACACAGTAATTGAAATGAAATAATGAGGTCAGACGCACACATTTCAATTCATCGCAAATGTCCAATCGGTTCCACTGTCCGAGTAATTTACAAGTTGTTGCAATGGCTGCCACATCAATTGATACGTTCAGAATCATCAGTTCCACTGACTGTTTTTTGACTTCACCGAATACGTTCAAATTCAACACACATAACCATGTTCGTTTGTGTCAAAACTGAAACTGGAGCCACGTAAAAAGAAGAGGAAATTACATTTAAAATGCATGTACTGATTAACTGAATCATTAATATTGATTTCCCAAATTCATATTGTTAAATTGCTTGTTTCAAAACAATGTAGAACATGGAACATATAAAATAAAACGCTGCCATGTAAAATATGTATTATTATTTCTAGTTATTTTGAAATGATGAATAATCTGTTCCTCTCATGTTGTATGTACTCTTAGAGATTATATATATATATATAATATAAAAAAAAGATTGATTCATGTTGCATTTTTTTTAATCATTTGTCATTCTCCAATTGCTGAGTAAGGGCAACGTAATGTGTAACCCCCCCCACCCCACCCCCCCAAAAAAAAGAAATACAACAAAATATACAATTATACTGTAAATGTTTTTAATCAATTAATGTATTTGTTGTGTAATTACTCCCAGGTGTCAATCTCATATTTCTAAATGAAGTCAATAAAATATTGAACAATAAAAACAGCTACAACCACAATATGAAATGTGTTTTTAAAATCCTACATCCCTGCAAGTGGCAGTCAGAAGTGATTTCATCCTTGCAAAGGCAGAACTCGTGATCCAGTTCTCGGGTTGGATCTGTGCAGGTGTACCTAATGTTGTGGACGCGGACTTCACATGACGTCACCTGCTGCAAAATCGCCGAGATTTTGCAGCAGGTGAAAACGCATCCGAGGCGCTCTCCCGAACTGAATTTGGAGAGGCCCGAAAAGGTCAAACTGTTAAATGACGTAAAGGTGGCGCGGCAGCAGCACGACGCTCTTCCTGCGCGCTTTGTTGTCCGTGACCGTGTCACCGGAGCCGTCATGTTTCATTTAGGAGACCGACAACCCAATAACCTCACTTGACTACGGACCTCGGAAAGCAGGAGAAAGCACTCCAGTGAGCATCCATCCATCCATCTATGGAGAAGAGCCCATGATCCAAAGCATACCACATCAGCTATGCACAGTATCTACCTACTGTATACAACAGCGCCTATCTTCCGACCCATCCATCCATTGATCTACGATCTCGCCATCGATCTCTCTCTGTTTGACAAATCACTACCTGTGTGTGCGAGTGACACTCCCGATAAATGACGCCCTGCACTCTCCTCAGTCAATCAGTGCCGTGGCAAAGATGTCACCTTTTCTAACTCGCAGTGTCAGCAAAGCTGGAGGAAGGCGGTCGAGGACATGCTGCTCCGTTGTCCACAGGTCACATAGAAGAAAACAAAACACAACACAACACACAATCAAATGTGTTTAGACAAAGAAAGGTTCCTCGAATTGCACTCAACAGTGTGCTATTCCTAGCTACAGGGGGCGCCAGATAACAACAACAACGTCCACTAGGCTGCCTGCAGTCTAATCAAACCCATTACAGCGGGTCCTCGGTTTACGACGCGAGCTCCATTCCTCCGATGGCAACGAACGGTACATCGAATTCTCACGTCAGTCTGAACGTGCCGTAATCCATCATTAACCTACTAGAGTGAAATCATAACTCTAGTAAATGTTTGTGTGAAAAATACTTCTTGGACATAAATAGAAAGCAAGCATTTCAAAAATAGAATAAAATATTCATACATATTTCAACAATATACATCATACTCACCAGAGATGCTGATAATTAAACGTATTTTGCTTGTTGCAGTTGAGTGTCTGACTGTTTTTCTCTGACCAACCAATCAGAGGACAGAAAGATGCCGATGTCATCGAGGGCCAGTCCGCTGGGCCCGTGAGGAAGAATTTAAAATCGGATTGCTCAAAGAAACGGTCCAATTGCTCATATTGTTCAAGTTCCATGGGTCAGCACTACTGATTCTGAAGGCCCTGGGCAGATGACATTGCCATGGCAACACACTGAGGCTGAAATCTGATTGGACAAAAATAATAATTTCAGAAAGCAAGGCAAATGTATCTCAATGCTTCTGAGGAGAAGTTAGGAACATAAGAAATGTCTATAAATTGAAAAAATAGGTTACAGTGACCCAAGAACAAATTAATTAACTTTGCATGATTTCCAATGGGAAATGATTTTTAAAATTTTGTTTAACTGCAACAACTTTTTTTCCTTCAATGGTGTAAAGAGATTTATATTCTCAAAATCAACATTCAGTGTGGATTCGTGGAAGGTTCCAGCGGCGACGTCAAGAAGGACTGATAGCGGAGAGGGCGGCTGAAGGAGAAACAGTGACGGATGAAGTGCCAAGAAAAGCTGTCAAAAATAAAATTATAATTAAAAAAAAAAAAAAAAAAAAAACAGGCGCTCTGCATGCAGCTCACCTGCGCACACCTTGAATGACAAGGCCTCAGCTCCAGATGGGCAGAAAGAACGTTTCTGATATCATCTCACTTTTTTCCTCAAAACTGTCAGGAAGCAGAAAGATTTCATCAGCAATTTTAGTATCTCTCAAAGAGAACAAGTTAATATAAAATGCAGTTTGTAGATGATGATGACGCCAAAGCCACACCTAATATAAAATATTGCTTTGGTGTCGTGGTGCCATGGAACCATGTTGAAGTCAGGGGAGGAGCTTCATTTAGTCGTGCCATTGCCTTGTCTAAACAGACAAAAAGTGCTCTGCCAGCAAGTCGTCCAGGTCCTGAAGTGATAAGCAGCCCCAGACCAACGCACTGTGACCACCATGTTTGAATTTTGGCATGTTCTTTTATTAAATGGTGTGTTATTCTTACACCAGATGTACATCTTCCAAAATGCTAAACATTTGTGTATTTGTCAGCCTGACATGACGAATACATTTGTGTATTCGTCATGTCATTGGTGGAGAAACTTGGCGTGGGAGTGGGTTGCATGTAAATTAGCCCCACAGTTACGTAACAGTGTGGCTTGATCACATACACGTTTTCAGAAATTGGCATAAAAGATTTACTTGGTTGTTTCATTACATACTTGATGGTTGGTCAGGGACTCCAACTATTTGTATACCAGCAATAAAAAGTCAATTTTCCATAATATATCCCCCTTTAAGTGTTTCGAAAGCTCGTAAGTGGAGCAATTACACAACCGCTTCAGATTTGAAGCATGGCTCTGTTTATCAACTGCTTTCAATTGAACAAAAATGGAAGAGCGAGTGTGCTGACTGGTGTATTTTAGGTTCCGATGACTAATTGAAGTGGATTAGTCATTTCATTTCATGCCCATTTCAGGCGAGAAGGGAGACAGAAGGGCGCACGCTCTTGCACTCTGAAGAGGATTTCCAGCTAAATCAATTAGCTGAAATGTATGTTTCTCCCCCGTGATGAAGTACAACCCCAATTCCAATGAAGTTGGGGCGTTGTGTTAAACATAAATAAAAACAGAATACACTACAAAGGCAAGATACATAATGTTCAAACTGATCAACTTGATTGTTTTTAGCAAATAATCGTTAACTTGGAATTTTATGACTGAAAGACGTTCCAAAAAAGCTGGGACCGGGTCATGTTTACCACTGTGTTACATCACCTTTTCTTTCGACAACATTCAATAAACGTTTGGGAACTGAGGACACTAATTGTTGAAGCTTTGGACGCGGACGTCTTTCCCATTCTTGCTCGATGTACAGCTTCAGCCGTTCAACAGTCCGGGGTCTCCGTTGTCGTATTTTACGCTTCATAATGCGCCACACATTTTCAATGAGACAGGTCTGGACTGCAGGCAGGCCAGTCTAGTACCCGCACTCTTTTACTACGAAGCCACTCTGCAGAATGTGGTTTGGCATTGTCTTGCTGTAATAAGCAGGGGCGTCCCTGAAAAAGACGTTGCTTGGATGGCAGCGTATGTTTCTCCAAAACCTGTATGTACCTTTCAGCATCAATGGTGCCTTCACAGATGTGTGAGTTACCTATGTCATTGGCACTAACACAGCCCCATACCATCACAGATGCTGGCTTTTTAACTTTGCGTCCATAATAGTCCGGCTGGTTCTTTTCCTCTTTGGCCCGGAGGACACGACGTCCACAATTTCCAAAAACAATTTGAAATGCGGACTCGTCGGACCACAGAACACTTTTCCACTTTGCGTCGGTCCATCTTAGATGAGCTCAGGCCCAGAGAAGCCGGCGGCGTTTCTGGGTGTTGTTGATAAATGGCTTTTGCTTTGCATAGTAGAGTTTTAAGTTGCACTTACGGATGCACAGCCGACCTGTATTTACTGACATTGGTTTTCTGAAGTGTTTCTGAGCCCATGCGGTGATATCCTTTACGCATTGATGTCAGTTTTTGACGCAGTGCCGCCCGAGGGATCGAAGGTCACGGGCATTCAATGTTGGTTTTTGGCCTCGCCGCTTACATGCAGCGATTTCTTCAGATTCTCTGAACCTTTTGATGATATTATGGACCAGAGATGATGAAATCCCTAAGATCCTTGCAATTGTACGCTGAGGAACATTGTCCTTAAACTGTTTCTCACGCACTTGTTCACAAAGGGGTGAACAAGTGCGCCCCATCTTTGCTTGTGAATGACTGAGCAATTCAGGGAAGCTCCTTTTCTACCCAATCATGGCACCCACCTGTTCCCAATTCGCTTGTTCACCTGTGGGACGTTCCAAACAGGTGTTTGATGAGCATTCCTCAACTTTCTCAGTCTTTTTCAATTTAAATGTCAAATCTAAATGTTAGATCTAAATGTTAAATATGTTTACTTTTCATTTAAATGTTGTTTAATTGAAATGCTGAATCTAAATCCAAATTTGAAATTTAAATGTTAAATAGAAATTGTAAATTGAAATGCTCAATCTAAATTAAAATGTAAATGTTACATCTATAACTAAATCTAAATGTTAAATTTCAATCTAAACTTTAAATATAAATATAAAACCTAAATACTAAATCTAAATTTCCAATCTAAACGTCAAATCTCAGTCTGAATGTTAAATCTAAATATAGGTGGAGAGTCTAAATGCTAAATCTAAGTATAAAGGTTCAATTTAAAATTTAAATCTAAATCGAAATGTTAAATCTCAATTTAAAGGCTAAATCTCAATTTGAATGTTAAATATAAAAGCGAAATGTAAACGGTAAATCTGAATTTAAAAAATTTCAACTCTGAAATCATAATGGCAAACGACTGGTTTTTGCTAAAAACATTGTTTCAAGTACTTTACAGTGAGCAATGTTGACCATGAGCTCGTTAAAAAGTACACGCCCATTGGCAAAAGGTGTGTAGTTTTACTTTGAGTTGGATCTACTAACCTCTATTTATAGTTGTTTGACAGTTAAGAATGTTACAACACGACATAAAACAATGTCTGTAGTGTTAACAAAGGTATTAAAGGGGACACATGATGGGAAATTATTCAATATTGATTCTGCAGGTGTAGGTATATCTGATGCCTTGTCCGTTTTTGTGTTCGGCAATAACAAAAAAACTGGAGCCCAGTGTGGTTACGTAAAAAACAAACAAAGATGGAAAATAGGCGACAAAGTGTTGCTGCTAGCGATGAGTCAGAACGTGATGCAACCTCTGGGTGTCATTCACTCCCCACACCCTGCTGTGAATGACAGATGTGTCATCTGGGCAGCAGACAAAAAGTACTCAGACGTGCAGGCGATCAAACTGGCAGCAGGCTTGTGGGTGTCGTGCATTGACGGCGTAGAAATGATCTTCAGCTCACCTTTGAACGAAAAAAAGAAATCCAAGGAGGATTTCACAGAATCATCTTGGCTACGGATGACTGGCAGCTCGCCAGGAGTATGCACTGAACGGAATGAAAGAAAGCACAATGTATGAAAGGATGCAAGGCGCTCTTATACAAACAAACAGAACCGTTGACTCATGGTTCCAATACCTTGACAGTCAAAAAGGTTCTGGATCTGAATCTCGGCTCAGGCCCACCTGTGGGAAGTTTCCAATTCCAGAAAGATTAATGTTACGTATTGTCCATAGGTGTGAAAAGAACCACCGGAATAGTTGTAAAGGACTTTAATAAAGACTTAACCTCAACTGTGACTGACCAATTCAAAGCCAGGATACAGAGCAGTCAACTTTACAGTCGAATGGGTGAGGCTTTGAAGATAGGTAATTTGTCTTGGGCCAAAGTAATACAATGCGCTGTAATCCACAGGAAAGACTCAGATTTCACTGTTGTCTTCATCCGCGAGTCACAGACAGCAGACTTCATTGACTTGATACGTGATAAGGCAGAACTCTCACGGGATCATGTTTTAGCATCTTGCATGAATGACTGTTGGACACTCTGGGACTGATTGCATCATCAACAAAGCCTTAAATAGCGAGGTGTCGCTGACTGTGGCTGACAAATTGTGATTGGCTGTCTTTGGCTGTCATGACAGAAATAGCAGACTGTGACAAGATTGATTGATCGATTGATAACAGGACTAAAAATGATGAGGTACTTAAACGTTTTGCAGGAAAAAAATCTGCTTTTTTTTTTCAACACAGCGCTATTTGCTGGATGAGGAGAGTACTGCCCATTTTGTCCTAATTATTCACCCAGCCAATTTTATAAAAGGACAAAGTCAACATTTGGTCCAAAGAAGTAAAACATTATCTGTATTAAAAATCTCTCCTATATCTGCGCCTTAAAGTCATATAGTAATATGCTATAAATGTTTTGGTTGGTAGAAAACATGAATCAACTTTGAGGACAAAGTGTGACTTTTTTCCCACAGCGTTCCTCAAAGACTATGTAACATTAAAAAAAAAATGAAATGATGATTAACGTTCCAAAGGAGGCATTATAAAATAATTTGAATGCTAAAAGCTCAAGAGCATGAAAGATTTTTTTTAAACAATCTGTCGAATCAAGACGAAAAAAAAACAAGCTTCTCTCTTCATTGGAGTTGACACTATTGTGCGTGTGTGAATATCCTGGCAGCAGCACACACTGTTCACCCCCAAGCGGCTGATTTAAAATAACACGGGAGGCCGATCAGAAAAGACATTCGTACCCTGGTGGAAACAAACACTGAGGGGCTGAGCGGAAATAAACACCGTCCGGTCAGGCGGGATGGGCTGCGGGCCGGGAGACTGCCCACGCCTCCTTCTCCTCATCTTCCTCCTCCAGCTCCTGGTGCTACAACAACAACAACACACACACACACCTTGAAGGTGGCTCAAAGATTAAATGGACCTGCTAATTATACTCAGCAATACTAGTCAATTGTATTAAACAATAAATTCCTTAAGTCGACTAATGTGTACAACGGGATTGGAAGCCTCTGTTACAATGATTTTTTTTTAGTGGCTTAGCAGTGTCTATTTTAGGCCAGAAGCGCATTTTGCCTCCATCTGGATGCCAAGGACTGTTTTGGAATCTGTCAGTGCAGATACGTCGCATTAGGCAGACTATCAGGAAAGCCTGTCAAGCCCAACTAGTCTAGCGTTCTCCGAGTCTTCCTGGCAAATACCATTATCGTCATCGTGGTCACATACAAGCTGGGCGAAAACTGCCGAGGAAATGCAGGAAAAGACATTCATCAATTCCAAATATCCCCCGCCGTGCAGGTACTGTGGAGTGGAAATGATTTGGTCTTTGATCTCATTGAAAATGTTAAAGTTTTGAAGGACAATCAAAATGTTCATTTAGGCTTTCAAATGTGAACCTTGAATCAAAAATAAAAGAGAGAAAACAAGACAGTTTGGCATCTTAATTAGCTTAATGCTAACAAAAAATGGAAAATGCCATAGACGAGCTAGCAAAACTAGCAACAATGCCGCTGTGTTGTAAACCTTTAAGCAATTGCTATTTCAACACAAACATTTGAGCAACACATGTAGAGTTAATATAACAACACTCACAGGTATGTATTCTTTATCCTCTGCGTAGAACAACTAATATTACTCCGGCATTCTGAAAAGTGACCCCCCCTTCATTCATATATACCTGTGTCTGGATTATACTGCCCCCAGGTGGCCAAGGCACGCAAACTAGATGGAGCAGCACAATGTATATTGAAGCAAAAAATAAGTCAAACGGTTTGATTCTGTACATTCCATGTTTTTTTATATAAAGTACAACATCAGAGTGCTAGTTTCCTTACTAACTTTATTTTTTTTAAAGTAATTTTATATATCATTTATTGTCTGTCTATGTGTATGGCTGCAGCATTGGTGTTGAAATGCTTACATGGTAATAACACTGCGACATTAACGCTTGTTTTGTTAGCCCATCTATGGTGTTTCGAATTGTGCGTTGGCATTAAGATAGCCAGTTTCGATTTTCCCAATAAGAAGCATTGGCAATGGAAATAATCTGTTGCAGGATCAAACTGTCACGATCATCAAACCTTTATTAACTGCACAGGCAGTGCTTCAAGTGACACGTGGTCGTACAAGTGTAAGAATAAGTTCAGCACGCTTTGTGTGACTTTGACTGAATTCCTCAGGGATGTTCAACTTTCAGCCGAGCACACATACCGATAATCGGGCTGAATTTGAGCAGATGATTAGCAGTGCCTGGTTTTCTCCACACATACCGCTTAGAATTAAGGTCAACAATTTCTACCTTGGTCTCATCAGACCAGAGAATCTTATTTCTCACCATCTCTTTTTAGCAAACTCCATGCGGGCTTTCACGTGCCTTGCACAGGAGCAGCTTCCGTCGGGCCACTCTGCCATAAAGCCCTAACTGGTGGAGGGCTGCAGTGATGGTTGACTTTCTAGAACTTCGCCCATCTCCCGACTGCATCTCTGGAGCTCAGCCACAGTGATCTTTGGGTTCTTCTTTACCTCTCTCACCAAGGCGCTTCTCACCCGATGGCTCAGTTTGGCCGGACGGCCAGCTCTAGGAAGGGTTCGGGTCGTCCCAAACGTCTTCCACTTAAGGATTATGGAGGCCACTGTGCTCTTAGGAACCTTAAGTGCAGCAGAAATGTTTTTGTAACCTTGGCCACAATTCTGTCTGTGAGCTCTTCAGGCATTTCCTTTGACGTCATGATTCTCATTTGCTCTGACATGCACTGTGAACTATAAGGTCTTATATAGACAGGGGTGTGGCTTTCCTAATCAAGTCCAATCAGTATAATCAAACACAGCTGGACTCCAATGAAGGTGTAGAACCATCTCAAGGATGATCAGAAGAAATGGACAGCACCTGAGTTCAATAGATGAGTGTCACAGCAAAGGGTCTGAATACTTATGGCTGCGTGGTATTTCAGTTTTTCTTTTTTAATAAATCAGCAAAAATGTCAACAATTACGTTTTTTTCTGTCAATATGGGGTGCTGTGTTTACATTAATCAGGGAAAAAAATTAAATTAAATGATTTTAACAAATGGCTGTAATATAACATTCATTCATCTTCCGTACCGCTTCTCCTCACTAGGGTTGCGGGCGTGCTGGAGCCTATCCCAGCTATCTTCGGGCGAGAGGCGGGGTACACCCTGAAGCGGTCGCCAGCCGATCTGCAATATAACAGAGTGAAAAATTTAAGGGGGTCTCAAAACTTTCCGTACCCACTGTATATTTCTAGCGTTGGTTCATTGAGTACACCACACACTATAAAAGCAGGGGAAAAAAAAAAAACATGATTAGCGATTTCTTTCCTCGTCATGTGTGGGATCGCTCACATTTTAAGATGTCGAAAATCAACGTGTGCACCAGGCTTTCGAGGTTGAGACGTAATTGTGAAAAAGTGACGCATGAAATCACGTCTATCAGACGGACAACTTTCTCTCAATAAGAACGACGACTCACACCGTTTGACAGTCAGTCAGTCACACGCACACAGACAGCAAGTTTCCTTTTTTATTCAGTGATAAATAATTTCCTATGAGCATAGGCTTTATGTGTAGACATCCGATCAAGGCAAGAGACACTTTAAGAGGGCACACTTTGCCACCATTTGAAAAAAATACAAACAATGAGGTAAGAAGTTCTCTTTTCTTTCTTTTTTTTTCATTTTAGTTTTTTGAACACATTCGTGGTGCAACTATTCCTGTTAGCTATACTGTTGAATGCACAGTCCATCCTAATACAGAAAATCCTGCCTTTGTGTCTGTACATCATTGTCGAACAAAAAGAGGCCATGGCACAATACTGAGAAAGAGAACATACGTGTGGAGGGGAAACCGATACAAAACTCTCAAGACTTTGTGATTGAGCTCTGCCGAAAGTTGTCACACACACACACACACACACACACACACACACACACACAGAAAGTTGCTCCCACTTTATATGTAAATGTGGACAGTAACAAACTCAAGGTTGGATGTGGCTGCTTAGCAAGAAACATTTACCCCAACTGTATATTCCCTCAAGTAGCAGCCCTACCGCTAATAGACTCCAAATGCCCCGATTAGTCGACAGGTGTGTAATCAACTTCAAAACCGACGTATTGCAAAAAATTGACTTTTTAATCGATTGCACAGTGGACCCCCACTATTGGCGGGGGATAGGAACGGGGCCGGGGCGCCATTAGCAAAAATGTGTGGATAATTGACGGCCATTATACAGTTGTATTGAATTTTTTTTCCCTCCAGATTTTCTCTTTTTTTTTTTTTTTTTTTAAACCCCAAAAATTATTGAATAAGCGGCCACCATCAAAAAATGTGAAAAAGTGCCATACAAATATTTGGGTCTCTATTATGAGAAGGCCTCAGGGATATAATTCAGGATTACCTCTTATATAGCCCTCTAAAATGCTCTCACACACGCTAACAAAATGCTCTCATACACCACTGAAGCGCTCGCATACAATGATTTATTTCTGATCTCTCACACACACAACTGAAATCCTTTTATACCTCATACTGAAATACACTCATTCATTACACTGAAACGTGCGCATTGAATATACAGAAATATTCATTCAAGTTGTGTGTATGAGAGCGTTTTATGAGTGTACTTTAAAAGTACAGTTCAATATCAAGTGTGAAGCGCACAGTATGTTATGAGTGTATTTTAGAATAACGCGTTAAAAGATTTCAGTTTTATGTGAGCAGGAGATAATTCAGTTGTGTGTATGAGAGCGTTTCAGTTGTGTGTATGTGTGTTTTACTTTTGTATGAAACGCTCTCACACGAAAATGAAATCCTTTGACACGTCACACTGAAAATGCTAATACCTTACACTGAAATGCAATAACATAAATTTCAGCATATTATATGAGCATTTTTCTGGATACGGTGCCATCTTATTTCAATATGTGCGAAAGGATTTCAGTTGCGCATGTGAGTGCAAAAAGAATCTGCAGTGTGTATGAGAGCATTTTACTAAATGTAAGCAAAACTTCAGTAGTGTGTGTAAAAAAAAAAATCAGCAGTAAGTAATGAGTATGAGAGCATTTCAGTTGTGTGTGTGTGTGTGTTGTAATCTTGAATGATGTCTCTCATACTCAAGAGCGCCTCCCCACCCACCAAGAGTGAAATTCAACACCAAACACACCTTTTGTGAGTTGTGTATTTCCGAAAATGTGTCTGTGAACAAACTGTTCTGAATTTATATAAATTGACATTATAAGCGCCCCCGCTGCATGCGCCACATGCGGATCCGGGCGGTAGTAACTGTAACCACCTCAATTTATTGATGCACACACGGACATTAAAAAGTTAACTGTTGGGCTTGTATTAATGTCGCCAACCAAAACAGCAGCACCGATGCTCATAGCCATTCATGTGATTTAAAGCTCATGTCATAAACGAGTTCCCCGCACAGTATCAAATGTGATTTTCGTTAGCCTGCCATTAATGTATTAAGATTCCAAAACAATTCCTATTCACATTGTGTATCCTGTTTCTATTAGTTAACATCACCTTTGGGCTCAGGGGCCTCGAGTTGGGTATTTTTCCACTAAACATAACCTCTCTTTGTGTAATGTGTGTGCGTGTGTTCCATTCCCAAAGCTCAAGAGCAGCACACTGAGGCGCAACCCCACGAACGGCCTGACCTGCAGTCCCTGTGCCTCCGTCCGTATATCAAAAGAGGACAAAAAGATGCTCCCCGCTCGCTCGCCTGTCCGTGACCTTAAAGGAGAACACCACCGATTGTCAACATTCACAGAAGCCAATTCCTCACCTTATGCAACCGCAGCTTTTTTTTGTGGAAAGGAGTCAATATTCGGCGCTATATTTAGCAGCGTGAGTCCCTTCCAACAGCTCTGAAGCAGCACACTTATCCGCCCGCCGTCCTTGCGGCTGCACTTTGCACAAACAAGACTGCTACCAAATAGAAGAAGTGCACGTCAATACCGTCTATATTTTAATACTGCTTTATACAGTTCAGTTGTATTGAACTTTTAAGTGCAATACATTTGCATTTAATATTAAGAACGGTTTGTTTTTAACATTTGGGTCCAATTTTTATTTCACTTTTATATGCAATTCATTTTAATTGAATCATTTAGTGTTAGTGCAAGCGCAGTGTTAATGTTCCCACCATGTTCCAGTGGCAAATAAAAAAAATTGTAATATACTGATTAAGACTTCAGCCTACTACATTCCTGTATTTTAATGTGGGTCACGACAGTTGTGCCTTGAGATACAAGTGAGCCGATTGGCAAGTGGTGAAGAGTTTAAAAAAAAAAAAAAAGATGCTTCAAGCTATTTGTTGCCACTCCCAGCTCAGGTTTACTGTCAAACTAAACAAAACAAAGAATTACACATTGTGTATTCAAAACAACCTCAATGCTTTGATTGAGGTAAGGCTGTTTAGCTTAATACTAACAATGCAAAACGCCACCGACGAGCTAACGAATAGCATCAGTGTTGCAGTGTTATAACCATTTCAGAAACAAATATTTAAACACACTGTATGGTAAAGCAACACATGTAAACAAAAACAATACTCACAGGCAGATATTCTTTATCCTCTGTGGCTTACTGAGAAGTGTTGACCAATTCCATGTACAGTATGGCTGTATTATACTGCCCCCAGGTGGCTAAGGCTCGCCTACCAGGAGCAGCACAAATTCCATTGAATAGAAGCAATAAATGTGGCAAAAAATGCTTAATTCTGTAAATTCTAATCAATTACTTGATCACTGTATGTTTTTATAAAGTATAATATTACATAGTGCTATTTTCCACACATATATTACAACATTTTGTGTTGTATTTTGGGGGGGGGAAGGCTGGAACGGATTAATAGCATTTCATTTCAATGGGGAAAGATGACTACGAGCGTCAAGGAAGGAATTCAACTTGTTTCTCAAGGCACCACTGTACTTGGTGTAAAATGAGCATAGATAATATAAGCTGTTGCATTTGGTGGCATTCCCCTCTTTGGTGCGTGTGTGTGTGTGACCTCAGAGAGCGGCCGCTGTATGTGCGCTGACCTCCGCATCTTGGCCGCCACCCACCTACCTCCCAGGTCGAGGCGGGGAGTCATGTGAGATGACGGGCGAGCGGCGACCCGATCGACAAACCAGCACCTCCTCATTCACACTGAAAATACTTCTGTCGAAAGGCGAACACAATTAAAATGTACAACAACAACAACAAAAAATAACACTGAAATAGCAAAGAGGCCCAAAAAATAGCAACAGGGGATCATCATTGACGGTGCGGCTGTGTGTCGAGGGCGACGTGGCCCGGCGGGCTGCGGCGGCGTGGGGGTAGTCGAGGCCTTCAGTGGTCCTCCGCTATCCCTGCAGTTGCCATGGCAGCGGCACCCTTCCCAGTAGAACCACAGAGGCGCCCATGTATGAAATGAACAGTGGCAGGATGCCCGCCTCCCCCGCACCCCTCCGCGCCCCCTTGCGCCCGATGGACGTATTGTCATCATTTAGTAGTTCAATACTTCACCAGGTCCCAGAAAATCTCGGCCCAGAGTTTGTCATGTTAAGATTTTCCGTCGTTGCGTGTCCCGTAAATCCCGACAAATTAATTGGTGTGTCCAAAGGCGGGCACGGTCCAGACTTCAGCCCGGGAGGCAAACTTTGCCGGCGAACAGCAGTCCCACTATCGTGAAGAAGATGGAGAGGACGAAAAGCACGTAGGAGGAGCCCACCACCGTGTTGTTGGGCAGCTTGTACGGCTGGCCTCCCACCTCGTTTATGTAGAAGCCTATGGGGAAGATGAGCGCCGCCATGCAGAATAGGATCACTGGGGGAACGACACAGAAAACAGATCAAGAGGTCAACACCCACATTCATCAGACACTTTCTTAGGAACAGCAAGATAGAAGGACCCCATTTTGCCTGAAATGTTTGTGCCACACGCCTCTTTCCTGCCGAGCAGATTGGTTAAGTAAATGCTCCCTAAATATCAGACCTGTACGTATTTCTTGGGGTACCAGTCGCAGTGGTAAAGCGTCAATTCATTCCTTAAACCACTATGGGGACAACTGATATTTCTGTTTCAATGCGAGTGTCGCAATAAGCAGAATAATTAATATTGCTCTGAGTCGACAGGAAAAAATCCAAACAATTTTTCATAATCAATTTCTTTTCACTTAACACTCCTCTTGTGTTCATTTTCTTAGGTACACAGACATTGGTTATGGGTCAGTGTGAGCCCCTGTACATGTATTCATCCCAAAATATAAAAAAAGATCATGTAAATTCACGTTTCTTTAAACAAAAGGAAGAAACAAGGCCAGCAGAATAAATTTTATCTCATTTTATTTACTGATTTTCAAGAAATTAATTTGATCTGCAAAATAATCGGAAGGTTCATCAATAAATTTTAAATAATACATTATTTTTAAAAGTTTATTTTTAACATAGATATTTTTTAATAAATTAGATGGTTTGACAATTGTAATCTTTTTTTAAAAGAAAATTCATTTTCAAGTTTTGAACCAGTGTCTCCTAAATGCCATTTATTCTGAAAGTGTGCACTAATATGAGTTGGTATTTACATTTGTGGGCAGCTCTGTACACTGCAGAAATAATGCTCATTTGTCTACATTAGAAGATTGGACGCTGTCATGAATCACTGTCAAAAGCATGAAGTTTGAATTCTCTGCCGTCTCTAAAATGTTGCTTATGTTTTGTTAACATTGCTCAAAGTAAGCGAAGGCAGCATCTCCCTCCACAATAACATTTTTAGGTTTTGGATCAAGCTCAAATCCTCACTTGGATCCTCAAGCTCAATTCTCACAGTAAATGTTGTTCCACAGACACTAAGTAAGCTCTTTAAATCACTTCCTATCTGAAAAACAGATTTAAATTCCTCAGCAAGCTTAAAAGATGAAAAAAAGTAATCACGTTTCAAGCTTCCAAAAGAGAACAATTCCGCTCCGTATATTTACAGCAGGTAAGACGGATCTTAAAATAGTGAGAGAAACATTGCCGGAAAAAAAACATGTCAACGTCCTCAGCGGGAAGTTTAGGATCTCCTCAAGTGGAAATATTCACCAATGAGTTCTTGGCCGTGGTTTGATAAAAGGAAAGCAGCCTGTACCCTTTACCATTAACAGTAAGCTGGTCTGTCCGTATAGGAATATACAAATATGGATGATCAGGATCTCTGCTTCTGCTAACAAGGAGTAGCTCTAGTCGCAGGTGGAGTGGCTTAATCCACCTACTGGTGCTGTAAAGATGAATTGAATAACTTGATTACAAAATAAACCACAAACAGGTAGTAAAGCACCTTCATACATGAGCTGAGCGCACACTCAAGACGCAGATTGGCTAACGGTTAAACGGTTAACCAGGCGCGAACCTGAGCTCACAACGGCCGACTTTACACTGTCATTCGCTGACGCCCTTGTCACTCACCAGGCCGGGCTCCGTCTTTTAAAGCCACCGACATGCACAGTTAAAGATATTATTAAAATGAGGATGGCGACTTCAAGTGGACAACAATACTTACCTGCACCTCGCAGGATTATTTTGTTGTTGACTCCATTGATCGACGGAATAATTGATTGGAAAAATACTTGATAGTGGCAGCACCAAAACCTATACCAATATGATTCCATACTCTGTTTGCATGACATATTGTCTGAGCATCGTCATCACGATGTACGTGTGCACAACAGTCACATCGCTCTTCAGAATGACACTAATGCACGTCGCAACAGATTGCATTTGATGAGACAGGGAGGGATGAGAGCTATGGCTACTCTGAAGAGACAAACTTCAGGTGTATACAACAATGTGTGTCATTTTATACTAATGCACTCAGATATAGAAATATGAATGCATATTACATTAAAACACGAGTTTAAAATAACAGATTGATTAAAAAAATATGTATTGTTAGAAATGTGGTAATGACAATACAGTATAATTGGGCGTGAAAAGAAATTCTTTCAACTTCATGTCTGGACTGTTACCTACTCAATACTACAGTGCATTTAAATACTGGTAGACTTCACGCAAATGACTCGGTGTACTTTTTTGCATAATTTATTTTCTACCAAAACTACTATAAACTGCCCAAACAACATAGAGGACAAAAGATAAATGTGTGCTGATTTTCACGTAGAAATATGTTACCCTGAATTTTTGTTTTTGTTTTTTACATTGTAATATATATCCAGAAAAAAAACATTTCCCCCCCCAATATCATGCAGCCCTATTCCATACATACTGTTTTTGATCCGCCTGTGTTTTCCATTCGTTTTACTCATGGTTCTGCACTGACATGCTCCACGTTAACCACATTCATTGTTTTGGGAAGCTAACAGGTCGGTGTAATGAACAACATCTGGCCTCATTTGTTTGAGCTGGAGCTAAGTGGCGATATAAATATGCATTTGATGAATAGATTGGGGAAGAATGTAAAGGTCCAATCGACCGAGCTAATGATAAAATGTCTCGTCTGGGTTATATTTCTTCAGGGAAAACAATGTTGGGGACACATAATCAGTAACTGTTAAGGCAATGCAAGCATTTACTGTTGATTGGTAAGAATATTAGTGCCACTCCACTCCCACAGGTCACACCCAAGAGAAAACACCCAAGAGAAACACTCAAATAGTTGCTGTGGGTCACACAAAGCTTTCCATTCAGTACTAGTGGCTGAGAGCCCAGTTCAACTATTAGCTAGACTGGCCACCTACTGACCTCCTTAATCACCTGCTTGGCCCACCTGCATCGCCAACTCGTCGACTTTCTACCGGATTAATTTAACCCGGTGCTGCTCAAACCTTTTACTTTAAATACCACCTCATAAAAAGTCTTGACTGATATTACAATACAGTAGTATTGGTTAAATATTCATTGATAAAAGGCATTATTTAATAATTAGACTTTGTAACAATTAAAATGTATTGCACACACGTAAAATGATGACTTGAAAACAAACCGTTCTAAAAGATTAAATGTAAATGTATTGTGGTTAAAACTACAACTGAACTGTACTTAAATGTACTGTAGTGGGTAAAAAAAAAAAAAAGGTTCAAGCCACAGTAACATTACGCAGTTTTGATATTTAGTTCAGTGATTCTTTACGTATGACTATAGGGAGTACCACACTTTGAGAATCACTGACAAAACACATTGTTTTCTATTCTATTTGGGTCTATTTCTGCTGCATTGGGAGGTTGCATCCTGGTAACTTGCACCCAGGAAGCAGTACGATTCCATTGGTGCGGGACTACAACTCTCCGAGTCACTTTTCGGCACTCTTTCAATGGGGTACGGTTCCCAGTACTACGGTAATGTTCGGGGTATAGGGCGGAGCATGACCCTCTGCTCTCGGTTGATTGGTTGAAAGACAATTACGACTTTCAAAGGCAAATTCTAAAAATATATGGTGGATTACGACGTGAAGAGGAATTTTGTCGCCTGTCTCGCTTGTTTACAGAAACTTTCTGCACCCAACACTGCTCCGCAGGGATGTCCCAATCCAACTTTTTCACTTTCGATCCGATACCAATATTGCAGCCTTGAGTTCGATCCACTTTCCACTTTCAGCCATAATCATACATCATTTACTTATTTTGTAGTATGGAATGTTAGAAAAGGCTTGATGAAGTGATACAGTATTACTCAAACTGAGAACAATAATCAGCAACAGTACATAGAGGAAAAACGGACCCATTTATTATTAACTAATAGGGTACATAAAGTAACTGCTGTGCACATCTTGACCTTTGAGGGGCACTGTGGTACATGCAATGACATACACAATTGCAGTAACAAAGAAAGTAGAAGTCACGATCGAATATTGTTATCATTATTATAACTCGTTTTTCACAGTTGGAAGAATATATGCCAGTGACTATTCTTATATTGCCTTTTTGTACGTGTTTATACAGCGTTTGTGTACCAATATTATTTATTTTGAGAGATATAAGTGCCACAATTTCGAAACTAATTTTCGTTAGCTTGTCAATGGTGTTTTTTGTTCATTGTGTGTTAGCTTCGAGCTAGCAATTTTTGTGAACAAAAAAGAAGAAAGAAACTAAGTCTGTGATGTATTTGAACATTCAATAGGTGTAATTCTTTTTCCATTTGCATTTAGTTTTACAGTGAACTTCAACTGGAGTGTCAATAAAGGATTTTAAGCAAGCAACATTTACTCTTCCTCCTTGCTACTATGTTAGCGCCTTAGCAACCTGTTGTGATCACGAGGGCACTTGCACACCGTCCAGTACTGGAGCGGTACATGGAATGGACTGATTGTATAAGAATAGTAAAATTGGACATTTTAATTCCAGTCCGATTCGATCGTTGTTTTTCTTCTTGACATTGAACTCCTTTTCGATCTTCAAGATCGGATCGGGACATGCCTACTCCTCCGAGTCACGTCTCCTTTGTTCAAGTTAGATCAGGATTTTCTCCACCCAATCTTACGATAGCGAACCAGACTGACCTGAATCGCTTGATGGTGTTTTAATTAGAGTACCGGTGCAAAGGTTAACGAGTCTCTTCAGGTTTCTCTCTCTAGCGCTCAAATTCCAGTAATTAGTAAGTGTCATATTATATTACATTAGGCTATCTAGGTTGCATCCAGCCTAATTTGCAGTGATCGTTTTTTCTGCCAATTGGCCAAGTAACACAGCTGGTGCTCAGGGTGAGGACTGTCAATTTAATCTTTTTATCATCCCTCTGAAATCCCTCTTTCTCCTTCTCATGTTCAGTGGCCAAAAGGTGTGATGCTCATCATCACAGCACAAGCTCAGCAACCTTGAAAGGACAAAAAAACACATCTACCTCCTCATCCCTCTGAAGCCTAAAATAGAATGTTGACTGAGCAACTCTATCTTTGTACTTTTTGTTCCCCACAAAAATATATTGCAGCAGTTTTCTTTTTCTCATTTAACCGCTTATGATTTCCATGCTTTAATGTTGCGAGGAAACAATTGTAGTACTCTATTAATACATCTCATGTCTCGTTTGACCACTTGCAGCATGGCAATGGCTCATGATTGCCATGGCAACAGCTTGCTTTTTACTCTACTGGGTGTAATTGTTTGGATACAAACTAGGGACATTACATACGTCTGTATTCATACTGGTAAAAACACTGATACTACAACACCTATACCACTTCACCTGCCTGACATATTGTATCTGTATACAGTACATAGGAGCAACGTCGGCTGTGTGGAGAAACATTAAGGTAAACACTTGGGGTTAAACTCATTAGTTGACTTTACAACTCTGCATCGACATCAAAACGTTATGTCCAATAAAGAGTAGACAACAACTGTGTTCAACTTTGTAAGAACAAATTGGACGACGGTCGCAGACGGGGGAGATGAAAGGCACACAAGCTGAGACCGGCCGGCCCGTTAAAGAGAAACATGCAGGCTCCCACTAATTACAACATCTATATTCAGCATTATGGTGAGTTGGATTTTTGATCATTTGTTTTTATTTGTTTTCTAATCCCATTTGTCAAAATATGTCTTCACTTAAAACCGGTCAGTGACACAAAAAATGTTTGAAGAGCCCTTTGCTGTCCCGAAAGAAATATCAATGACACCATAGATTAATCAACTTCGACTCAACTTTCATCACAATGGCGTTGACTACAAAAAATCTATAGTCAAATCTCACTATTCATGGGGAAAGTACTCCAAGCTTTCAGGTTTGAAGAGTGCCTTCTGCAGACTTGATGTTCCAGCTCCTTTCACAGATGTCCACCAGTATTTACATCAGGATTCTTCAAAATTGTCCATGTTTTGTTCTTAGCCATTCTTATTTATTTTATTAGCTATGTGTCTGTGTCTTTATCCTGTTGGGAAGACCCTAGACCTACAACTGCAACCACCCTCCAGAATCTCTTGTTCGCTTGAGGTTTATTTCCACCCAACACAGGTTCAAGACATCATGTGCCAGATTTAACAAAGCAGTCCCAGAACAGAAATGAGCCCACAGCAGTGTTCTTTTCTTGGTACATTTCAGCACATCCAAGGCTCACCAGTTTCACGTTATTTCAGTTATGATTGTGGTGGATTTTTTTGTTCTAGATGTTATTCAATCTCTGATTTAAAGAAACACATTTTCATCACAACTGCAAGATGTAATGGCATTATCAAATATCGGTATGTGGTACTGACGAGTACTCAAATGTAAGTACTTGTACTCGATCTGGGGGGAGGAAAGAAAAAAAAAAAAAAAAAAAAAAAAGTCTGCGGATTTACCCGAGGACACAAATGTGGTCACTGAACATAGATATTTTACTGTTTTAGATGGAATTCTTGGGGGGGGGGGGGGGGGGGGGGGGGGTGAAAGAATCTGAATCAGCTTTTCATCTGACATGTAAATCACAAGGGAGGGAGCATGTGCTTGTCGAAACAGCCAAACACAGAAGTCAGCATTATAAAACGCATCCGGCAATCTAACAACGCATCCAAGGCTACAGTATGCCGTGGCGTCATCTGTGTAAACGTGCTCGCGGCTGTCTATTCTCTCAGCTGAGCGACTTTCCAACTCCCACACAGCCTCATGAATGCGGCCCTGTCAAAGAATGAGATGGAGAAGCTCATCTATTCTACAATTCTGTTGACAAAACAACGAGTGGTACTGTTCAAACGAAACAAATGGAGAAGACCACAGTATCTTACACAGAAGTGGGAAAAAAAATGCCTTTTGGATTATTCAGCTGCAGGGAGCACACGGGTTAAATATAATAAATAACACTGTTCTCTTCTATATGGCAGACTTAGAAGAAGAGCATAGTGCAATAAATTCGAAGAAGCCAAAAAATACTGTGTGGGAATATACTGTCATGGCGGATTCACTGAGACGAAGCAAAGCGGTGAATGTTTCGGGGAGAATATGCTGACAGCGAGTCCAGCAAAGCGAAATTAACTCTCATTGTGGAGCTCACTTACTGCCAGTGAAGGCAATCCAGCGGGCGTATTTAGTGGCCTCTCGGCGCCAGTGTGATGCCACCAGGAGTCCGCAGGTGACGGTGAGGGAGATGATGCCCATGATGATGAAGAAAAGCGTAGTGACCCACTCAGGGGGCAACCGTGGAGGGATGCAGGTCCGGTCCCTTCCGTGGATGGTCTGACATTGCCGGACTAGACCGACCGTGAGGGCACCTGGAAGGAGAAATTGCATTTGGATTCAGTTCAGCTGAGCTATCAAAATTTCTGCAAATAGTGGCCAGGGCAACTGCAGATGGGCAGGGAGGTCCATCTTTTACGGGTGTGCCATTTTTGGACCACATCATCACCCAAAAAAATGCATGGCTTACAGATTGATTGGATTTTTGAAAAAAATAAAATAAAATGCACACGCAGTGAAGACTATCCTAACCTCCACTAACAACCCAGGCTAAACTTAGCTCCTCCCCAACATACAAAGCTCGTTTTTCCAGTCAACATATACAGTATTATTTCAATATACTTCATTGAGGATAATTCCTCCACCATCTTTTGGCGTCTCAGGGCTTTGTAAAATGAGCACAAAAACTGTCAATATGTGAGTTTTGAAGCGAATACAAGCGCAAGGAGCTGCGCCCTGACATAGAACCGGCCGGCATTCACTCGGCAAGGAATGCATCTTGGGGGAGATATGGAGAAGGACGAGAGCCCAGGCTAAAATGAAGTCAGAGAGAGACTGAATGGGGAACTTGAACCTTTCTTTCTGTATGTGTGTTACTCGCCAACAGACGGACTTATGGCTGCGTGTAGACTGCTGTTGTTCGTTTACATTCAAACTTTAGCTTGCAGAGTGTCATCATGGACACCCGGTGAATAATTGAGGCACGACCAAGTTTTTACAGAAATACAGTATTTGACGATCTATCCATGGACATTATACCGGCCCAAAGTCCATCTCACATCAGTAACCTCTGGGCTGACTATAACTCAGGGGAAAATAAGCAAGGGAAGTTAAAATAGGACAGTGTCACACTGTAGCCACGCAGCGACAATTTCAGGGAATTTGTGTCTAGAATAATGACATGAACCTTAGAGAGAAGACCAAAGACCAACTCGACAAAGCACGGCACAGGCCAAGCAGGAATGGAAAGGCTTCTTAAATTGGACTGCTGAGGTGAGGTGATGTCCTTCTCCACAACACTGGCTCTAATTATACCAGTGCCAGAAAGACTGACTTGCTCATACATTCTCCATTGTACAGCAGGACAGCTTGGGAAACAATCAATTACTGATGACTTGTGCATTGTTCATATCAGCCTTTCATTATTATTAATTGTTATGTACCCCAGCTAAATACAATGGCAGTATATCATAAATCTCCGGTATATATATGGGTGCCAGGGGGAATCACATTTGTAATTTGGTTCAGCAGCAGGAAAGGTTGTAAAACTCTGGTTTGTATTGACATTACTGTGATAGAAGGCATTGTAGTTCCAAGAATAAATTATATTGCAACAATTCTCTTATCAATTTACACTAGCTGACTTATTTAAACAAACAAAAGAACAAGATGGCCAATAGAAATCAGTGCAAACTGAGGTTCAAACGTTTCAACCAAAGGTATCAAAATGAAGTCTGACAACCTCACGCCAGTCATACCAATTGTTGTTGTAGGTGTATTTTTGGGCTGTGCAAAACGGTCCTGCACCAAGCTTTTGCACTCTTCAAATTCTTTACGTTTGTAAAGCAGCAAAGTTTGTTAGTTGGGCCTGAATTGCTCCTTTTTAAACTCCTTTCACATTGAAAATGAAAGCCAGCTTTTTCACAGCGTTTTCCCCAGGTTGCTGTCCTGCGTGAAAGGCACCGATATGGAACGGGTGTTAAAGTTGACGAGCAAATTTGCCAGTTCCAGACGTAGTGTCAGAGGCATAAACGGGATAGCGGGAAGCCGGAAAAACTCATGAACTCAACTCAATTCTGTTTGATTTATAGAGCTCTTAAAAAATAATCGCAGCTGAAACAAAGTGCTACGTAAAAATCTAACATAAAATGTAAGACAATTGAACATAACATAATTTACATATATAAAGTCTGAACCCCTCTGAGCTTCTGCATGGACTCTGGTACCTCCAGGAGGAGCTGGTCAGCTAACCTGAGGCACCAGGCAGGAGGGTAGGGGTGGAGCCGCTCTGAGCGGTAAAGCGGGGCGAGGCCATTTTGAGATTTGACAACAAACAGCAGAATCTTAATATTAAAATGCACAGGCAGATGCCAGAATAGGAGTTATGTGCTCACTCTTGTGTTCCAGTTAAGAGGTGAGCTGCAGCATTTTGAATCAACTGAAGAGGTTTGAGGGAGGGCTGGCTGACTCCAAAGTAAAGTGCATTACAGTAATCCAGCCGAGACGTAATAAAGGCATGGATTACTGTTTCAAAGTGCTGCTGTGTAAGAAAAAGCTTCGTATTTGCCATCTGCTTGAGGTGAAAAAAGCTTAACTAACACACCAAATTTGCCGATCCAATTTTAAAATCACTGTTCGATTTAAAGCTGTTTAAAGTCCACAGGAATGTCCCGCTACAGCGAGTTCTGTCTGAAAAAAACAGGCAAATAAATGCTCGCCCTACCTCTGATGCGCCGATTTTGCGGAAAGGCAGTGTATAAGTGGCTATTGTATTATATATTATATATTGTCAATCAAACATTGACCCTTGAAGGTTTCTCCCACACCGACTTTAACCGACAACCCTTAGAACTGCAATCAATCTGTTGACTTTTTGCACATCTAGCATCACAAAGCACACTGCAACATGACGCGAGTATACTGGACATGATTACCATATCGGATCAGACAGAGCGACAAATGTATAGCCTTGGGTAGCGAAATGAGGAAGAGCGGCGTCACGGCAAAGTGTCAGCAGTCAGAGCAGGAACCTGCTTCACTGGCACTGGTGCAGCCACCCTAGACGGCGGAATTCAATTAGGCTGTGCCTCAAGGGAATTTCTACCTGACTAAGCAAAAGCAGATTAGTAAAGTGCTTACTTGATGCCTGCTCGTGCTTTCAATCAGTGGGTTAGCCGTCACACGTAATTACCAAATGTAGACAAATAATGGGGTGCCGCTGCTGCTCCACTGTGTAAACCCATGCAATTGTCTGGCATTGATTACAATTAGGCAGTACAGTCAGTCAAACAAAAAAAGTTTAAAATGGTTCTCATAGTGTCATCTGGACACTGCAATTGCAGGCTCTGGTAGTGGAAAACTACTAAGCTCTGGTAGTCTAAAATGATTAGACAGTGATGGTGGTAAAAACAACTGTTCCTTACTACCTGCCAATCAAATTGATTTGAATCCATCAAAATGCCAACCATAGACTGAAGGACGGAAACATATATGTGTGTGACGTCCATTTTGGAAAGAGCCATTGTCACCCCAGGGGTGTGGTGGGTTCTGGCGGTCGAGAGGAAATCCTGCCCCTTGTATAAACCCAGCGATAGCCCGACTTTTACTGCAACAGCAAAACACAACCTCTAATCAGCCCATTCAAAACATGCCAGTGGTTCTAAAGTAACACAAATCGTATGGTTCAATTTGAGCTAAATACGACAGCAAGGGGAAGTTCTGCCTTAGAGCATGTCTTATTGCCATGGTAATTCCCTTGTCATTCAGCAGAACACTTATATAATAACTCCATGGGGGAAGAAAATGGAGGTCACGGCCAAAGACAAAAACGGCACCTAGATGACTCACAGGCTATTTCTAAAGTCACCCTTCTATTACAGAGTAACCTTGGCCATGTTGGAGAACAGGAGGTGAGCGTGGCCAACTTGGGCTGAGAACAGGAAAAGATAGGACTTCATGGCACCACCACTTCCCCAAGATCTCTGGGTATCCTGCTGTTTCACGGGCTCTCGGTGGAATGTCTGCCAACCAGAGGGCAGATGCGTAACATTCTACATGGACCACGCCACAGAAAACAAGCAGCCTGTTGCGGTTACAACTTTTTCAGTGCAAAATGTAGGGTTTTCAGATCAGCAAAGTCTGAGTGTGTTGTGACAGGATATACCCTTTTTTGTAGTGCTTCACTGCAATGTTTATTTACACAGAGTTTGTACAAGTCTGCCTATGTTCTGAGAAACAAACTCCCCCTTACCGATTTGAAACAAGGATTTTTTAAATGTGAGAGACCCCACACATGACTTACTGCTCTTATAGTTCGTGATGTAATCAACATGACCAACATCACACACTTGAGGTTGAGCTGATTGCCAATCACACGTTTTGGCATTAACAACACAGATGCCTCCCTGAAAACAACTGGTTGTGGGTCCACGTACAAACAAGCACCGGTGCCTCAAGCAGTCACTTGCAAAGTATGCCGGGCAGATCTGGGGGAAAAAGAAAAACACTTTTAACACACCCCACACCACAGGATAATCACTCAGGATAATCTTGGAGACATCCGAAATTTGTTTTTTGCTGACTTTGATTGCAAGGCAGTGAAAATGTTCATTTTTTCCCCCCAGATTGTTGGTATGCGTGTAACCTGCTTAAGTCAAGCATTACTGTTCATGTTTGAACAAAAATATCAAAATTGCAACGTATCCTATCATTATCTGTATCACAGCACAGTATTGATACAATAGAATGAAAGCTCTATGCATCACTCTACCATTGTGAACACTACAAAAACAAACAGTAACAGACCAGCAGTGAACGGAAGTTTGTTTCAGTTGCTTCTGCACAATCAGCTGAATTCTTGATCATTAATTAATCGATTACTCATTCCATCCTACTTGTGTTACCTTCTCCAGTTACAAAGATCTCCCATGTGTTTCCTTAAATAGCTTCAGTTATTCTGCGACTGCGAGCTACAGTTTCTAGTTCTTCCTGGATTTACGTTGACATTCACTCAGCTCTGAGACAAGATGTGGGTCAAATGTGTATTAAAATGAACGCCCGAGAAAATAAAAACCTACACGGAAAAGGTGAGAAAGAGCTTCAACCACTCTTAGTGATCCGAACACAATGTTCACACGGTGTCGCATGTACACGCCTCGAGCTTTTAACATCCAGAACCGACAAAATGTACGCCCATTAGGTAGCAGACATTGCCTGCATTACTTCCCTGTGGCTTGTTTACAGACACTTTTCAATGATAAGGCCTGCTAACTTTCGCACCTCTACTGTGCCCTTCTGGCCTGCAATGAACTCACATGGATAACAATGAGCCACTTTCCATGCGTCGGTCCAAATGAGAGGAAATGACTGCGTAACTGCCCGTCCTCAGCACGGCGATGCTATCATTAGCGGGGCATTGAGGGCACTGCTGTTCGCAAACTCTGGAGGGATGAGTCAAACGGGCTTCTGAAATGCGTGGTGGGCAGAAAGAAGAGCAGCCAGAAGCTGTTTCTTGCTACTGCTCGGGGCTTTAACAGCGTCCAACGACCCTAGAGCACAAATGAAGCCCATATTTGTTCATACGTTCTCTTAAAATGGTAAATAAACCTTAAAAGTTCATGAAAAACATCTCTTTTCCAGGGTCTTGACACACACTTACTTAGATTTGGAAGAAATGCCCTTGAAAGGTGTTTGTTATGAATCACAGCATTTGCAAACTAGCATTACAAATATTACTTTTAGGAAATGGGTTCAGTAAACCAATGTGCACTAGGCCACTGAATAACTTTTGCCTTCATATCAAGCATTGCAGTCTTTCAAGCACAGCATCCAAATGCAAGCATGACAGAAATTTAACTACCATAAACTTTCTAATTTAAAAATGAATCGTTGTGAGGGATGCGCCTTTAAAACTACAGTTTGATGGACTGCAAAATGTACAAATGAACTCTTTTCTATTAAAGTTGTCAAGTCACTGGCAGCTGAAGAGCATCTTTCATTTCAAGCAAAGAGAGTCGAAGCTAGGGATGGGCATCATGATGGATTAATTGATTGTAAAGATTAGATTGTGAAGGTATCTCAAGCCTCTTTACTAGTCAAGGCTGCAGTTTTCCGTTTCAAAATACACACCGAAGCAAGAGAATTACACGTTGTTTATTTAACCAAACACCACATAAATTTGTCTAATGAAATGCCGCTAGCTTGATGCTAACACACAACGCAAAACGCCATGAATAGGCTAACGGAACTTGCATGAGAGTTCTGTCTTGTTGTCTTTAACCAACGGATATTTGAAGCAACACAGTGCCCCAACACAATATGACAATCCTCAAAGGCATTCTCTCTATCGTCTGGGAAAACGACTAATAGTAGTGTAGCTTCCTGAGCAGTTTCGACCATCTTCATACGTATGCATGCATTATACTGCCCCCTGGTCGTCAAGGTGCGTAGCCCAGAAGGACAATGAAGGCGTGAAATCATGATGCACAAATTGTTTACTTCTTCACATTGCATTTAATTATGTTATTACTGTGCATTTTTTTAAGTACCATGATATACAGTCCTATTTTTTCAGGGCTCCTTGTATATAATTAATGTCACTTAATTCGTACCAAAGTTCAGGCCAGAAGGATGTACTGGCATCCCCCTCTTCACTTTTACACTTTTCAATTTGTACTCGAGGTATTTATGGCATTGCATATCCGTTTCATTTCCACCAAACAATGCTCTCTTCCTTTTTCACATTCGGTTCGATATCGACTTCTGCGTAATTATGCAGCGAATGAGTTGGGCCTGCATTCATTGTAACCTATCCACTGCCAGTCGCTGCAAGGTAGGGAAATCTATTATACCTCGCTTATATGCTTCGAGTACACGTAATCAACTTGTTGATAGGAGCATTAAATTGATTAAACTGCGTTGGTTGGAACAAATCCATTTCTCATGCCCATCCTGTGTTAGGATTCAGCCAACAGAATTCACACTACTTCCATAAACAACAGGAAAGATGGTGAGTGGTTAAAAGAGGCTGGTGAGGATAACTTGGGGGGGGGAATGAAGTGCCAGAAATGAAACAACGAAACGTACGAAAACAGCGTCGTATTTCGCTTCTTGTAAGAATCCATCACTGGTCTCGGGTCGTAACGTAAGGATAAGATTGGATATGATTTAGCAGTTTTCAGATGGGTGTACAGAATGATTCAGAGGTTACTGAGGCTCTGGAGAATGACATCCATATTAAGTGGAGAGTATGGAGGGCAGTTGTTCAGCGGCGCTGCCAAGAATCACACTTTTCTGTCTGCAGACTGCAGCAACAAAGGCTCAGCACAGGAAATCAGCCTCAAGTGTTATTGCCCGAGGATATCACGCTGACGTGAGGGCAATGTCAAGGCTCTACACGTCTTTGTGGTCATTCACTGCACCCGTTCTCATCTGACGTGTTTCTGCTGGACTGTATGTTGATTCGCTGTATGACGCTTTGAGGATCACAGAGACATTTTGAGCTTCACATTTCATTTTTTTCCCCCCAGCGTTTTGGCTCATTTTAATTACAATATATTATGGAATCATATGGATCCAACTCTTGAGCGTGATAGAGTGGCTCCGGTCTCATTCAGTGGTACCAGGTACTTATCTGATAAGAATCTTGAACTGTATTCCTCAAAGTGTACAAGAAAATGTCTGGTTTTGATCAAATTTTCCTTTCCCTCCATTAAAGTATACTGAAAGTGATACATCTGCTTATTTATGTTAACAGTCGAGTGATTCTTAACTCATTCACTGCTGTGGAAGAGGGTCTCGCCCAGCTTGTCTGTGAAATTCAGCTTTGCAAACCACTGTAATGACTAATAAATCCCAACGAGTTGGAAGTTGGACAAGTTTGGGCACCTGAGAATCAAACAGAGTATGTATATGCGTGGTACAAAGGAAGACTGTCACGGTAGGTAGTTTAGAGTGCGTGTCGCCATCGTGAGAAATGATGATGCAGTTCATGAAGTGAATAAGGAACACCATGTGAAAAAGCCACCGATGTTCAACACGAGCCATACAATGAGTCAGTGTCCTTCACGGCGTGTTCTTTAATTGTATGTGTGTAAATTACATTATTACGCCATCAAAAGTCCTCTCAGTCTTGTTTTGTTGTTTTATTGTCTGAGGTGTCACAAAAAAAAAAAATACAGTACCAGCGTCAAAGTCACTGTTCTGCTTGACATGTTTTCTCCACTTTTTGTTCAGAAACCAGTTTAGGGTGAAACCGACCCATGTTCGACTATTGATTACTAAAGATTGTAAAAGGCTAAAAACTAACTAATTATGCTCATAACGTCATATAAGCGATTGTAATAAATATCTGAACTAAAAGGTGAAGTGTGCCAGGCTTCAGATCCTTAAACTGTGTTTCTGTATGCAAATGACTTCCGAGCAGGTTGTGTGCATCAGTGCGTGACAAATCTTCGCTTCAGTTCAGTGAACCTCTCAAAGATAAACTCCACAAGGAGGTTTTACTTTTTCATTGAGTTTTGATGAAAAAAAGAGAAATTTGATGACGACCGCAGAACCAGAAATCACCCTTTTTGCGACTTAGGATAGAAGTACAGTTAAGTTAAAAATGACCTACGCAATTATGCTATTAGGCTAACGATTTGAAGACCTCCCAAGCACTTGTACCGTAACACGTTTTTAACTGTGTCACGACAAATTAAGGAGACTACACATTTGGTGGTTTTTAAGTTTTAATATGCAGTATTTAACTAAGAATGTTAAAATGTTACTTAAAAAATTGCGTATACCGTGAAAAGGTTTTACGAACTTGACCAGGGAACTATGTCATTCATTTTTTATTATTAGGAAACAATTGTTTCTAAATACAAACAAATCGAATGTTAACTAGCGTCCTGGAATGGAAATAGGATTTTGTTTTAAAATAAAATGATTTTTTTTCAAGTCATATTTAAAAAAATGTCCGTCAATTCTTTCGATAGAGTAAGCCTAACCATTGTGCAATTACTACTTGTATGATTAAAAGTGACTAACTGTCCAACGCAGGTGTTTGCTTATTAAACCTAAAAGAAACTACAATCAGTGTCAGTGCTGGCACAAACACTTTGGCCTAGAACATGCACATAACGAGTGGAAAACAGTCATTTGGACGCTTGTTCATTTGTCTGCACTTGTCTTTACAGTCATCCAACGCACAAAGCACATCCAAATCAGCCCGACACAATGATCATAGAGATAAGGAAGTGACATCTGAAACAGTCAGACAGAGGAAGTTGGTCACTACTCGACACCCACGTCGCCTTACAACACTGTATGGTCGTCTATTTTGGCTGCGGGACAATAAAGCGAACAGCATGGCAGCCATGATCCATCACCATTAACTTGCATCCCGTAATTCATTACATGCAAAATTGCTAATTCTGTGGCGTTAATGCGTTGCGGAATGCGTGTTTGTTGACGATGAACCCTCGCTGACCCAGTTGCTAAGCTGTCATCCTGTAGCGGGAACAAAGACACACAGCTGTCTATCAAGAGAACCAGCACGTTTTCAGGACAGCCGCTTGAATGCCACATAAGCTTCTGTTCAAAATAAATCGCTCAGGACAAAACTAAACTAAAACAACAAGCTTTGGAGCATTAGGGATGGGCATAAGAATCGATTCATTGAGTAATAAGAATGTGGCCTGTGTGTGTGCAATTGAGTTGATTTATGCAACTGAGGCAAAAGAGACTTGGCTGATGATGCGCTGTCGATTTGGTCTCAACCAGTTTGCTGTCTAAAGAAGCCAATATGGTATCATATTCTGATTAGGGTTGTGGCTAGGCAGAGGCCCATATCAGACTGACGGTATGATAACCGTGAGCAAAAATATTGTGGGTTCACGGTATCACAAGCACAGCTCGAAAACGTATCATTTTGAAATGTTTGGATATAGAACTCATTTCCATTGAATGCACTACGGACATACATTAGTAAATGTAAAAAGACAATTAAAAAATACAATTAAAATGCATAGGATGAACATAAAGTATACGGTACTTCATTTAATGATAAAATGTTTCAAAAAACATGGAAAACCTGAATCAAGAAGTCAAAGACATTCATTTTGGCAGCATGATACTGCCACTCGCAGTCGAATATATTTACATTTCATCTTTAAGAGTTGTTGAGGACCTGAAAGCAGATGTTCATGTTTAGGAAGTTGCCACATTGATTGATTCTCACAATATGGTATGCATGTGAGGATCAAGCGGTACAGAATGAATGCATGGATAACACTTGTGGAATCTCGCCTTAGTACAATTCAGTTGGACTATTTAACTAAAGTTCAATACATTTGCATGCAATATTTTAAGAACTCATTGTTTTAAACATTTATTAAGGCAAACAAAAATTCTATTGTTCTTTACGTGTTAATTGAATGATGGTGGTACTGGGAGAACTAAGTATTCTTTTTAGGTGGTAAAAGTTTGAGAAGCACTTCTGTATGGGGCATCAAACTGCACATAGATGAAAAGAAAACACAATTCTGCGGAAGGACTTTTTAGCGCTTGTCATTGTATATCTGCTGATAAATGCACCTGCAGCTCTAAGAGAAACAGGACTAACTGAAGCTCCATTTACCTGCTGACTCGCCAGTGTTGATCCAGTCTGGGTTTGCAATGCTGGCGATTGCAAAGATATCCGCCGCCAGAAACAGGCACCCTGAAATGATGGTCAGCTTATCCATATTTTCTCCTTCATCCAGCGAGGCTGTCAATGACGACGGTGGGGAGGGAGGCAGGGATTAGAGGGGGGGAAATGTGGCGGCCGTTGTCCAAGTCTGACCCCGGGGAGAGGGACACAGTGAGCCGGCTGTTGTCGGTCTAACCTCGCCCCCTTCTACCACCACAGCGGGAGCCCCGCTGTTGTGCTTCCCATTTTTTTCGCAGCAATGTTTCAGCGCCCTTCTCCACGCCAAAGCATCACATCTCAAATGCGCCGCACGTCAAACAATAGCTCGCGGCTAAAGCGCTTGTGTTGTCGCTCGGACGCATCGGGCGCAGCTGGAGCTAGCTACTTCCCAGATTCGGCCCGTAGGCTGCTCGAAGGCGGAGACCACGACAGCATTTCACACACTAACCGAGACGCCTGAGAAGCGGAGCAGTAGTATCCGTTGGGTTTCGTTGTCCCCCGAAGTCACCGTAGCTAACGAGAGCTCATCACCGTCTCGGCTCCCCTGGTTCTCCGTCAGTTTGTTAGCCGAGCAGGCTCACTCCTCCCCGCTCCGTGTTCTTCTTCCATGGAGCGGTGGTGGGACACGGGCGTATTCAAGTCCACAACACGCCGTTAAAGGTCCGAAAAGTGAGCGTCAAAATGGCACCGCGGTTGTCATTACGCCTCCCAGCCGTGTACCCGCCGCCGCTAGCCGTGCCTCCCGTTCCGCCTCATGACATCAGGCCGAACATGAACACCCACTCTCCCCACTTGGGCCACACACTGCCCCGCGGTGTTCGCGTCCTACAGGGGGGGGCTTCGTGCACAACTCTCGCGATATCGCTTCAAAATAATTCGATGGGGGTCTGGTCCCAAATACAGTACCACGGAGGACAAAGAGTGACAAAATTAAATCAATCAATATATCATTAAATGAACAACATATTAAATAAATAAATATGTGTCATGAAATATTTAAGTATTCCAACATTTTGAAGTAGGTTTTATGTATTGACATATTTATTTTTTATTTCCATTTTCCTGTGTTTATTCAAATATCATGTATTCATGTATTTTTTTTAATGAATACATACTGTTTCATTGGCCGTCTGAGACGTGTGGAAGAAAAACTAGCACAATCCTCTGTTGCACCACACTTCTCTGCCGGCGAGTGGCAGTATTTAGCCTGACAAGCTGTTGGCTAACCGCTTATAAGGAGAGGAAGAAGCAGCGACCTGCTCAGTTCACTTGTGCTGTTTACCTGGCCGGATTGAAAGTGTTCTTAAGCAACTGGTCCTTCACGATTATGTCTACAGGTAAGTTGTTTTGAAGTTCGTTATTTCACCACTACGAACTCTGTTGTAATGAGGGGGAAAGGTTACTCGAATGCGTCCAAATACCGATCGTGAAACTATTACCGTAACGCGGCTAAGCCTAATTAGTGAGCGAGCTAACAAGCCAATCCCAGGTCGTCAGCTGTTAAAATGGACTTTTCTTTCTTGACTAGATCGAGTCACCGCATTTCATGTTGAGCGCATTTGAAAAGTGTCGCCTTTTCCTTTCTTTCCGGGTTCGACTCGCAGGTTTGCTCGCCATCGTCGGAAATGTCTGAGCTTGTGGCAGCCGACTCTTTAATTGGCAACATCCAGGAGGAGGCCAGCGCCCCCGCTGCTCCGGCGTCCCCGGGCGGCGAGGACTACCTGTTCGTGGAAGCCCGGCATCCCAACACGGTGCTGCAGGGCCTCAACAACCTGCGGCTCGACAAGACCTTCTGCGATGTGACGCTGTGCTGCGGCGGGCAGGAGTTCCCCTGTCACCGCATCGTGCTGGCCTCCTTCAGCTCTTACTTTCAGGTTGGCCTGAGTCGATGTCACCACACTTCCCCAGTTCGCCAAAACAAACAAGCGTATTCAAGTACTGTAGATGTTCTGCTCTTAACGCGTTATGAAGCGCCTTATCATTGTTCGGGTAAGTGTGCAAATGTTTGGCACCTTTTTAATAAGACCTCAGAGTTTCATTCTTCTGCTGCATTTGAGTGAATACTGTCACTTGATTCTGACGAGGACACCAGAGGCACCTTATAGTGCTATTGACCCGCTTGCTACTTTTCCTCACTCCTGTGGGAACCTGTGCGTAACTGTTTATTGTGCGCGTGCCCTCTCCCTCCCACCAGACCATGTTTACTACTGACCTGAAGGAGGCCAAACAAGAGCGGGTGGCCATAAACGGACTTGAGCCGCAGATGGTTGGCATGCTGGTGAGCTATGCCTACACATCAGAGGTGTACATTTCCAAGGCAAACGTACAGGTAGGTTCTCCCAACCGACTGTTTTGCGTTTGGGGGACGTGTACGTGTGCCACAAATATGCGTTCATCATCTTAGCGAGGCAAAAGAGGACGTGGCCAATAACACGCCAGCGAAAGGCAGCCCACTGGTTGTCAGTTTAACAAAAGCCGGGCTCATGCAGGTCTAATTTTATAGTGATGTTAAAAAAAAAAAAAAAAAAAATGTATGTGAACATGAATTTCTTGGACTTGTCTGGTTTTGCAATGAAATTACATCTAATACCGCTCTGAAAGACTTTCCAGAAGTCATTTTTCTTCCGATTTAGTCGCTCAATTGCTTACTATATATTAACTGAGAATAACTTTTTAGCCTTAACCTGGATACCAGAAAAAAAGTTGTTTGAATTTGGGCAAACATCTTGGGAGAAGTACTCGGCTGAAGTCTTCTTGTCATAGGAGATCGCAAGTCAGTCTGAAGATGACGAAGTCTGTTACGCTTTTTGCACAAAACATATTCCAGAAGTTGGTGTGCTGTTGTGCACGAACTTGGCGTACTTCGCAAGAGAGCATTTAATTGAAGACTGAGAAGTTTGCCTTTTCTTTGACCTGTGTGGATTATTATTTTTTTTAATAACACTAAAAGACCAACATGAAAAGAATGTATGAAGTAAGCAGTCTGTTATTCAAAAGAATGTAAGATCCCAGCATCACGACATGTCAATTGTTCTCAAATTTGGGTTCGTGGCAAAGGCATCTCCATCCCACCTACACGCCCCGCGGTGGACACGAGCCCCGCCAGGCTTGACCCTTCCGAACCATACCTCGGCATGCTCGACGGAACCGTACCGTTTGGTGGAAATGTAACTCTTAACGACCTCTCCTCTGTCCAGGCGCTGCTGGCCGCGGCCAACCTGCTGGACGTGATGGCCGTGCGAGAGGCCTGCTGCCGCTTCATGGAGCGTCAGATGGACGTGATGAACTGCGTGGGGATCCACTGCTTCGCTGAGGCCCACTCCTGTAAGCTGCTGGAGAAACGAAGTATGGACTACATCCTCGAGCACTTTAGCGATGTTTGTCAACAGGTGAGAGGTCACTAGTGCCCCCATACAGGAGGTCCTCAGTTTACGATGGTCCGGACATCCACGGTTTACAGGTTACGAACGACGCACAATTAACTTAATCAAGAAGGCACGCTTGCTGTACTTGCTGTTTATCATTTACGTTTTGTATTTCTGTCCTAGAAGTATATTGTCTCAATAGTTATATACAATCTAATGCTAACTTCACTACTGTTTTAGTGATGCGTTCAGACTTGCGTACGGTGTCGTAGGAATGGAACCCTAAAGTCGAATGCCCCAAAAGTGCTACAGTTCAACCAAAACGCTTAACGCGAGATATCATCGCAGTCTCCCGCCGCTGTGCACACCAGTTCTTTGCGTGCCATTGGTGTAGTACTATGACATGGCTCAGACAACATGGATGCGATGTTTTTAAGCAGCAGTTTAATCAATGCTTGAATTCTCTCTCCTAGGAGGAGTTCTTAACTCTGTGTGTGGACAAACTAACGGAAATTCTTGCCAGTGACCACCTCAACGTGTGCAGAGAGGAGTTGGTGTTCGAGGCCGCTTTACTGTGGCTACATAAATGCCCGACTCGTAAGCAGAGCTTTGACAAGGTCGGATTAAAATACAGTAGTACAATATACCGTTTGTGTGCCCTGTGCAGTATTTGAAGCGCTCTATTCTTCACTCTTTTCTCAAAGGTCTTGGAGCATGTCCGCCTGCCCCTCGTTAGCCCCTACTACCTCCATGACATGATCGAGTCTTTGGATGTGGTGAAAGAGAACCAGGGCTGCCAGAAACTCATCTCCGAGGCCAAAGACTACATGCTGCTGAAGGACCGTCGCAGGGAGCTGTTCTGCTCCAGGATGCGGCCGCGCCGATCCACAGGTAAACATTATTACCATTTAGTAAACGATGTGGCGCGTGGGAGTCATTTATTTAGTTTACCATAAAATAAATGACTCCCGTGTGCCACATTATCATGTGATATCACATGGGGGGGAGGGAGGTGTTCTCTCGCCTCTTTAATACTCCTCTTCTGTTTCCATGGCAACAGGGACTTCGGAAGTCATCATCGCAGTTGGCGGGGAGGACGACAAAGTGGTGCTGCGCAGCGTGGAGAGCTTCGATCCTGTGACGAACAAGTGGCGGGACCACGCCTGCCTGCCGTTCGCCGTGAGCAAGCACGGACTGGTGGTGTCAGGTGGGCCGGCACGCCAAATCACGTACACGAATTGAAATTGAGCCAAGACTGAGCGCAGGACAATATGGTCTTAAAATAACATCTCCAATGTATTTATTTTTATTTTTTTAATTTCGTTTACAAAAATCCAATTTCAGGTTTTAATATCCCCCCCGATGTCTGGGATTTGCTTTATTTCCTGCTACCAAACAAGCTTAGAATTTTATTTTTTATTTTTTTTTTCTTCTCCCCCTTACAGATGTGGAAGACTTACCAACATATCAATTAATGCGTGGTTTTTGGACATAAATGGGTACCATTTTCTGTGGCAATGTTCTGAGCGATCGACACTGATTGCGTTCCACCGGGCTCCTTTCTTGTGATACGGAATCCAACATGAAAATTATTCCGCTCATGTTGTCATTGACTTTTTGGGGAAACTAGCTCATCTCCGATCATACTGTAAGCTGTGCATGACAGCCAGGACTCACTTTGAAAGCCTCTTCCAAAATTATTATTTTTTTTTTATATAAATCATCCTGACAAACTACAATTAAGCGATAAAATTGTTGAATGATCGAGGCCTACTAAGACATGTTGGCTTATCTTCCCCTGCAGACTCCATACTGTATTTAGCGGGAGGAGAGTTTCCTGACGGCTCGGCCAGCAGGGAGATGTGGCGCTACGACACGTGCTTCGACACCTGGATGGAAATGGCTCCCATGAACGCTTCTCGCGCTGAACTCGGTGCGTCCGTCTCAGTGTGCGCCACCGTTTAACATCACAGCAGTCGGCAACGTCTCCCCAACAAGTCTCCGTTCCCTGACTGCTTTAGCGCTCATTTATCCGAAACGATGAAAATCAGTTTCTCGCTGTTTCCTGGCAGGCCTGGTGATGCTGGATGGTTTCGTGTACGCTGTGGGCGGCTGGGAAGGCCGCTTTCGTCTGGCCTCGGTGGAGTGCTACAACCCTCACACAAACTCCTGGCAGTTCACGGGCTCGGTCAAGATGGCCGTCACAAGTCCCGCTGTTGTGGCCCTGGATGGGCTTCTCTACGTCACTGGTAGGACATGCCGCTGACGTACTGGAGTTGTAATTGTACAGGGGTATCAGTCATAAAGGTCATTACAGTTGCCTCCAAACTTGAGGCGTGTGTTTGTTTTAATTAGTTGAGACATGGCTTATACAGTATTTGCGTGGCGGTCCCTATGGGAGGCTTGAAAAGGTTCTGTATTGTCAAATGTACCTGCCCTCATGTTGACTGTGTGTTTTGTCTTTCTTGCAGGTGGCGCGGTTCTGGAGGATGGCGACGGCACGGACCTCACCCAAGTGTACGACCCTAAAACCGCCACGTGGACTGAAGTTTCCCCCATGCAGATTCCTCGTTCTGGTTCAGCCGCTTGTACGCTGAAAGGGAAGATTTATGTCATAGGTACAGTATTTCACTTGGCCGTCCTCCCAACACGACTCCCATGCATGGTTTAGGCTTTTTCGGGATTTTCAGACCTGTATCCCACTGCAATAGATTCGCCCTGCACTGAGCGGATCTCCACATTCAGAACTAAAACGAACAATCCGTAGTCAGCTGACGATCTTAAAAGCAGTATCTTTATTCAGTGGGTGTGAAGAAGACAGGTTTTGTTACGGTTTCAGTTGTAAATCTATTTATTTTAGTTTTGTTTTTAAAGAGCTTTTCTAAATGTGTATTTTTTTTTTTTTTTTTTTTTTTTTTTTAGTGGTGGTAGTTATCAGAGGTGTTGCAACCCCCTTTTGGTTTTTTCACATCCACACTTGAATCCGCCGGTGTGGAATTTCAAGTGTGCCCGCTGCATGCTAGAGCAGTCATTCTCGGTCTACTCTAAGGTGGGCGGGCTCCCTCTAGTGGTACATAAAAGAATCACTAACTTGAATGTTCAAACTGCATGATGTTCCAGTGGCTTGCATTAATATAAACGTACATTTTAGGAATCAAACCTGCCTCGTTTTTAATGAACAGAGGCCTTCTACGCTACTGTATTTTTTGAGTTTATATTTGGTGTTGGAGAACTAGAGTAAATCATGCCATTTTGAACTGTAGGTGGGTGGCACGCCTCAAAGGAAAACACCGACAAGGTGGAGTGTTATAACCCCAAGACCGACCAATGGACTATGTGCGCCCCCATGAAAGAACGACGCTACCGGCCCGGTGTGGCCGTGGTGGACGGAAAGATCTACGTCCTGGGAGGAGAGGAAGGATGGGACAGGTGAGGTGAAAACAAAATCCGAAGGCACCTCGCATTCTGTCAGGTGAACTTGCCACCCGATCACCCCCCTCCCCCGTCAGATATCACGACACCATCGAGAGGTACTGCGACGAGACAGACTCGTGGGAAATCGTCGGGGAGATGTCCACCAGCCGCAGCTGGCTCAGCTGCGTGTCGCTCCTGCTGAGGAAGGACATTTTGTCGCATATCTTCCCCTCCACGTCAAACGGCAGCTAGGAATCGCGCCCCAGAGGGTCGCCGTTTTTGCCAACACACACCCTCAAGGGGGACACGGCACTACCAAGCTCAGAGCTGTATTTTTCTAGTATTATTATTAGCTACTGTATTTATATGAACTGTATATAACTGTGAGAATGAGATGCTGACATTGTTTGCTGTCCACGAGATGCTGTGTGGTCCCAAAACTACAACTGTGAATGTTTTTAGTAAGGGGCCTGTGCAAAATGTATGGAAGCTATGCTTTGTATTCAAAATGTTTTTTAAGGATTGTATTAACTTTCTGTTAATTATATTTTTGTAACTTGTGTCAGTAACGTTAATTGGAAATGACTAATAAAATGTTAAATTCTCTTTGAAATGCCTACCTGCAGTGGTGTGATTGCTTAGTTGAAGATATTCATTTTATACGCCCAGCAAACCAATCGTTAGGGGGGGGTGCGTCAAACTTTGTCATCCTTAATCAATTGTCGAGTGGGGCTGTGGTTTGAAGTTTTTCATCGTTAAAAAAATAAATAATCGTCGAAGGGCGTGAGGGTGGATCGATTGCTTCCTCCCCAGGTGTCTATATGTCGGTCTATATTTTTTTTTTTTTTTTTATTTAAGGATTTAAAACAACAGTAATACATCAAATGTAAATGTACGCTAGTAAAAAACATAATGAGTCAGCCACAGCAACCAATGTCTTGTATTAAAGCTCAGATTTGGGCAGCAGTAGCACGTAGTAGAGGGTGACTGTTCAGGTCTTGCTTCTTGACTACTGTTGAGGTGCTCTTGTGCAAGGCACCAACTCCACCCTTGAGCTCAAGATGTTCACCACTGTCTGCGCACTCCTTTCATGCTGACACTTCATTTCTCTGTATGAGATGTGGTTCACTGTATGCTATGCAGCACAAATATGCACACAAATGGAATTTTCCCTTCAGAGATTATAATAAAATAAAAAAAAAACACCAGAATTACAGTGGCGAAGTACTGAAATACAGTTTAGTTAGGTCTCACAAATTGGCAACAAAATGCTCAGTTTTGATTATGAATTGAGAATGCATTTACACTAAATTGTGGTTGCATTTTGCATTGGGTGGCTAAAAAATATTTTTAAAAATCGGTTAGTTCTAGTTATTCCAGGTTTTTTTTTTTTTTTTTTTGTGGTTTGGCTCAAGAGATTTAATTCCCACATCTGTAAAGAAAAAAAATGTATATTATATTTCTATGGAAGTTGAAGCTCAGGGAAAAAAAACAAAAAATATATTCAAACATTGTTTTGAATAATGTCATTGTCATTTGTGTTTTCGAACAGGGGAGGGGTGGAAATAAATAAAAATCTGCCCATTATTTTGAGACCATCTCGACAAACCTTTGATGTTTATTCTACAATAATAAACATACACAATTTGTATTTCCCGGACAGCGTCAATCAAAACCTGACCTTTGTGAAGGCAGAATGTTTGATAAAAGATCTTGTAACTTTGCCCAAGTGTAGCTAATGTGGCTGGTGAATGGGCTGGATGCCGAGTTGGATTGTGGGTAATGACGTCACCCGTCCGCCATATTTGTCCTACTGTGGCTGTCAGCGGGAGTTTGGAGTCATGCGAGCAATTCGCCCTTTAAACAATTTCTCTGTGAGTTGTGGCGTTTCTTTTTCCTCCTCATTATGTCACGGATGTTAATTTCACGTTGGTCATCGCGTCGTTACTTGACAAATATAAACGAGAACTTACATTTAGTTAGTCGTTAGGCGGCCGGCTAGTTAGCCTCCGAGATGTCTGGTTAATGCGGGGTATTTTTATTGTTATTTTTTCTTCCCCCTTTAAATTAAAAAAGCAGTGCGACCGTTTGTGTCCATTTGTGTCAGTCGAGTCATGACTAATGTCGTGGAGCTTTGAATATGTATCAATGTGCGTGTTTTTATTTCTGCTCTACACGACTTGAAGGTCACGTTCGGACTCTGGCAATTGCACGTCAGTCTTTCACAACCTTTATTGAGTCCATAACATATTTTACAGGAGAAAAATCTCACCAGAATGTATATGGATTGAAATAATAACAGATACACAGTTTAATTGTACCTTCTGCCGTCCTGTGGAAGAGCATTTAATTGGTCTGCCTGTCACTATACGTCGCTGGCATAAAGAGATGAACAGCCATCCTTTGCAATGGATCCAACTGCATGTCAGCTAATTGGGTTTCCATGTTTAAAAAAAAAAAAAAAAATAGTCTCTTTACATAAAAAAGCAATTGATGAGCTATGTTAATGAGATTTGTTTTGTTTTGTTTGTACTCTGTGGTTATCAAAGTTTTTAATGACGTGTGTATTTCAGGTACCCTGTTGATAAAGTCGCCTCACATAAATACCCCCCCCCCCCCCCCCCCCCCCCTCAAAATACTGACTCTAGTCTTCATGGTGGTTTTCTGTACTTAATCCTGTGCATTTGCTGAGTCTGTGTATTCCATTTAGGTACAGTGAAGCACGATACACGTCATGCCTTTACACGAGGAGTCACCATTTTTAGGAGTTTATTTGTCACAACCGTTTCGTCAACAGAATAGCTGAAACACACAAATGCGACGTGATTCATGACTTTGACAACCACTGACTGACTGTGTAAAACAAATCTGATCAACATATCTCATCAATTGCTTTTGAAATCCATTTTTTAAATTTGTAAATAGCCTTCATGGACACACTATATGTTTTCACTAGATATTATCCTCACCACTATTTGTAGCAATATTGAACTGATGCTCAAATGATATGGTGTAATAATCTGGTTTAGAATACACGTCCTCATAATGTAAAAGTACCTGAATTACACCTACTCTGAAATTTTCAGTAACTATTCTGTTACCTCTCATCAAAGCTGCGTTTGCTCCAGTTTTTCTGGGGGAATGTGTGCAGTTAAAAGTTGTTTAGTGCATTTTTGGTAGGGCTAACTGATTGGTCAATATTTTATCAATTTCTGTTTATTTTTTCAGGACGATTTATTATTTTCATTCCTTGCTGTAGCTCTGAGTGCGTCCTCGGTAACGTGCACTGCTTGCGCTAACGATGTGCTAGGAGAAATAAAACAATCCTAAAAGAAAAAAGCCAAACGGTGATCTTGTTTTGAATGATGTCACTGTCAAATGTATATATATATTTTAAAGAAGCAAAATGGGAAACAAATCTATTTAAATCAGTAATTGTGAAGGGGGGAAAAAAAAAGGTATTTTATTTTAATGCCATATCGCCGAGCCTTCATTTTTCTTTTTTTCTTTGGTCACTCATGCAGAAACGGTGCTATGCTGCTGCCAGGCCAAGTGACGCTCGAACTGAGGCCGACGCAGGACATAAGTCGTCCGCAGCCGCGCTGCCCGCTCCTCAAAATGTCCAGGTGGGTGCTGCTCTATCGCACGTGTAAACTGGTTTTCCTGCCGTTCGCCACGCATAACCATTTAGTTTTTGTGTCAGGTGTCCAAGCTCCCAAACGGTTTGGTGATAGCGTCCTTGGAGAACTACTCCCCAGTGTCCAGCGTGCGGGTGTTTGTGAAAGCAGGGAGTCGCTATGAGACTGCGGAGAACCAGGGTGTGGCTCACGTGCTGCGACTGGCTGCAAACTTGGTAATTTGTCAGGCACTTGCCTTGTAACATCCGTTTGTATCATTTGTGTATCATCGCCCATACATTTGAATCTGTCGTAAATTGCCTTTCCTGGATAAGTAAAGGTTTATTAAGAAAAACACTAACAATTAGCATGCTTTTTTTTTTTTTTTTTTAATAGACAATTTTAACACAATGAACAACTTGGGTTCGAAATCTGATGAATACGGGACAAACATTTTGATTGACTATTGAGAGGAGGAAAACAGAATTCTAAACACCATCTTTCCATTTTGCAGACTACTAAAGGCGTTTCTGCCTTCAAGCTCTGCCGCGGTGTGGAAGCGCTCGGAGCCAGTCTGAGGTTGGTGCGCCCGGTGCCGACCAAGTGCTTATCTAACAAGCGTTGAGCGTAATCCCGTTTGTGTTCTCGTGTGTTGGCCTGCAGTGCTACATTATCCAGAGAAAACATGGTCTACACTGCGGAGTGCTTTAGAGATGACCTGTAAGTGCGGATGCCGTGAGGCTTTTTTTCTGTGGAGTTAGCACCAAAAGCTTTCCGAGCTGGATGCTGTGCCGCTGCTGACGTAAATGTTGTATTTGTGTGTGATCAGTGATAATATATTGGAGTATTTAGTCAACGTGACCACGGCGCAGGACTTCAGGCCCTGGGAAGTGAATGATCTGACACCCAGGGTGAACATCGACAAGGATCGGGCAAAGCAGTCTACTCAAATAGGTCTGTACCAACCCCATTACCAGGGGCTTCAAAGTGGGGGGCTGGGGCGGACAGTCCCATGGCCGTGAGCATTTGCAGGGGGCCCTGAGCGGATTGTGTTGTTTTCACTCTTTTGTCCAGTGTAGTTAGTCTGGAGACTGTTCCTTTTGACTGGTCAAACGCTTTAGAACGTGCCAATTTTTTCCATACATATGTTTTTTAGATTAAAACTCAAGTAGTTCAAGTCCAATGAGTAGGTTGAAATGATCCAAACCAAGTGGTGAATTTCCAGAGATTGAAAAAATGAGGCAAGGTTACACAAAACTGAAAATGAATGTACATTTCAGAATGATACAAAAAGGCACAGTCTCCAGACTTGAACTTTAAACTTGACAAAAAGAGTGAAAGAAACACAACCTCCAAGTGCCACAAAGTTAAGGGAACTTCCACCACAGAGATGGCAAGAAGTTGAACATTATTCACGTGATTTTTGCCAATGAGGTTGTTGAAAGTGATGGCATTTTGTCATCCGAGCAATTGTGCTTAATACAGATTCTCAAATGTCTTTTTCCATTTCCTCCATTCAGGTGTCATTGAGAAGTTGCATGAAGCAGCTTACAAAAACGCCCTGTGCAACTCTTTGTACTGCCCAGACTACATGCTCGGCAAAGTCTCTCCTCAGCAAGTATGGATCTGCATTTTTTTAATTTAATTTAATTTTTTACTTAAGAACTGGCTTTTCCAAACTTAGTTTCTTGACGCAAAATGTTTGTGGGTCATTTTTTTTATTGGCAAACAAGCAAATCTTATTGATCGTGTCATTGATACGTTAGTACATTTGCATCAACGGGAGGAACCAAAATTCATATTTGGGGTCTTCTAGCAGAAAAACGTTTGTTGAAACCCTACTTTAGAAGATGAGGCAGACTCCCTCAGAACTTTTTCCATGAGTCTCACCTGAGCGCCTCCATGCTGTTTTCTTCCACACGAAGCTGCACTCATTTGTCGACGACCATTTCACGACTGGCAGGATGGCTGTGGTCGGGCTGGGTGAGCGTGTGCTTCTCGTGGATATATTTGACCTCTTTTTTTTGTTTTGTTTTTTCTTTCCTCCAACATTGCTCATCTCGACGCCGATCTGTTTGCATTTAGGTGTGGCGCACTCCGACCTGAAGCAGCTGGGCGAGAGGTTCCTCAGTGTCCGCAGCGGGGCCGGAGCTCCTGCAGTTAAAGCATCTTACCGCGGAGGTAAAGGCCGCCGTGCTCGTTCGCCTCATAAGAGAGCCGTCCCCGTCTTCTATCACAACGGTGTTCGTACAGGCGAGCTTCGTGTTCAGACCAAGGATGACCTGGTTCACGCATTGGTCGTCAGCGAAGGCGGCGTGGCGGGCAGCGCGGAGGCCAACGCGTTCGTCGTGCTGCAAAGGATGCTGGGAGCAGGGCCACATGTGAAGCGGGGCACCAGCATCACCAGTAAACTGAGCCAGGGTATCGCCAAAGCAACCACACAGCTCTTTGATGTAAGGAAAACTTTGACGTGGGGAGTTGAGTTCTTTTGTCGCTGTCAGATCGTAACCTTTTTTTTGGTTTTGTTCAACTGTTAAAAGGGGTTGGTAACAAAAGAAATGCTTGCAATATCTCAACATTGTTATTTCTTAAATATGACCATTTAAAATTTTGGTACAGATTTTATAAGTTGACGCACATGATTTTGCTTCCGCGGGCCACAGCAAATTATCTGGTGGTCCAGATCTGGTCCCCGGGCCTTGAGTTTGACGCCAGCACATTGAATGACTGTTGTTAGACAGAATTGGCGCCACACAAATAAATCTGTCCCCAGGCATCACTGTTTGTTGCATGTGCATATGTTTCAATGTTCACACAGAATTGTCTGGAAGGTGATTAAAAGTTCAAATCATACGGGCATACAAGGTTTTGCGGCACACTGATCAGTTCATCTGTTGCCGTTGTCCCGCCTCAAAAAGACCGCTTTTCTTTCAGGCCTCAGCCTTCAATGCCTCCTACTCCGACTCGGGTCTGTTCGGCGTCTACACCGTCTCGCAAGCCAATGCCGCCGATGGCGTGAGTGCGCGTGCACACGAAAATGTAACTAATCTTCGCTCGCAAATCACCGAACACTCCTCGTTGTCGCCACATCGTACAGGTGATCAGAGCGGCCCTCGCTCAAGTGGGCGTCGTGGCCGAGGGCGGCGTGACGGCGGATGACGTCGCCAGAGCAAAGTGAGTTTGGATTGCGGGGTGTGGAGATGCAGTGTTGGCGTCAGAGCACATTTCACGAAAGGGCAGCGTCGCTCAAGACGTGTTTGAGATGATTCCTTTCCAGCCCCCCAAAGAACACCAACAAAAAAAGATTTGTCACGTTTTGACCGTGAATGCCCCCTCCCCCCACCCCCCCATGGCAATGCGGAGATGTTCACTGGCGGGCAATACTTTGTGTGCAGGACTCAGGCCAAAGCGGATTATCTGATGTCAATCGAGAGTTCAGACGGTCTGATGGCGGAGATGGGCGCTCAGGCTCTGGCGACCGGAGCGGACCGGCCGCACGAGACGCTTCTCCAGGCCGTCGACGCCGTCACCCTCGACCGTGTGGTCAAGGTGGAGAACGTCTTAGCGCCTTTCGCTGTTAGCCAACATTGCACACATTTTTATTTGAAATAATAATAACAATCGTTTGTCACTGAATGAATATTATTCAGAATCTATCAACTTGAATCTTCTTTGACTTAAATCTTGTTCCGAGTCCAGAATGTTGTCATGTGGGGGGTGTACACTTTAAAGGAATTTTTTAAATGAGGAAATAAGAAAGGATGAAGGATGGTATGAAAGGAAGGACAGAAGGGAGGAAGGAAGGCAGCAGGCGTACAGGATGGAAGGAAGGAAACAAAGGCTGTTATGAAAAGAAAGAAGCAAAGATGGATGGAAGGAAACAAGGGTGGAGGGAAGGATGTACAGTGGGTACGGAAAGTATTCGGACCCCGTTAAATGTTTCATTCTTTGTTATAGTGCAGCCATTTGCTAAAATCATTTGAGTTCATTTGTTTCCTCATTAATGTACACACAGCACCCCATATTGACAGGAAGAAAAAAAATGGAATTGTTGAAAGTTTATTAAAAAAAGAAGAACTGAAATGTCACACAGCCATAAGTATTCAGACCGTTTGTTGTCACACTCCTATTAACTCGGGTGCTGTCCATTTCTTATGCTCATCCTTGAGATGGTTCTCCACCTTCATTCTGAATATTTTCCGTACCCACTGTATGAAAGGAAGGAAGGATTGAGACCTCTCTTTCCCTCCCTTGTTTTCTTTTGTAGGAGAATGGATGGAAGGAAGGAAACAAGGGAGGGAGGAAGGAAGGATGGATGGAAAGAAACGATAATATGAAAGGGAAGGAAAGAAACAGGATGTATGTCATGGAAATGAGGGAGGGAGAAAGGATGGCAGGATAGAAGAAAGGAAACACGTTTTTTTTAAAAATTATTCATTTAAGGGACATGGGGCATACATGCAAAAAAAAATGCAAAAATGCCCTTGTAAATGCAAAAATGCACTTGTAAAGTGCAAGAGCATTTTATTCCTTTTTTTTAAGTGCCACTGTGTAGTAGAAAATACGATTAAATAATCCATGTTGCTCTACCGGATATCACAAAGAAAGTACGGCTACATATGAATATTGAAGTGCTATATTGCATATTAATAAGTTTTACAAAAGTACTAAACAATATTGCAGGTTGCCCTATTTAAAAAATAATAATAATAATAATCACTTTACAAAGCTACGAGTTCAAAATATAAAATTGCACACTGGTCTGTTACATCAAGTATACATAAGCGTATGGTCCCTGATGCGGTTTGTGTTAATCTGCGCTTAGTTTCGGATCCTGCTGCTTAAATGTTCTGAAGCTGGGAGAGTTTGGGACAGAGTGGAATTCTATTCCAGCGCTTCCCATGGCTTGAAACTCCGTACTTTGAATTTACAAATAGTACATATCATTGTAGTAAGTGTAAAATGAAGCTACTTTTGGTCCTCGTTGTATGTTTACATCTAATTCAAGTGTCCTTTCTCTTCAAGGCTGCAAGAAAATTTGTGGAGGGCAAGAAGACCATGGCAGCGAGTGGACATCTTATCAATACACCTTTTGTGGACGAGTTATGAAAGGCCTTTTTATTTTTTTAAAGATGGGTAGGCGTTCAGCGCCCGTCAGGTCTGTGAAGAATAAGGAGGAGGACTTGAATTTCATGTGAGCAGCCATTCTTTCTGTCCAACCGCGGTGAGTCTCATCAGCAACAAAAGGCGGCGCCGCCCCATCGAGCCACTTGTTGCTCTTCTTGTCCGTTTCTGTGAATAGCTGTGTAAATTAAACACGATGAGAGTAAAACCAAGCGTGTGTCACATGTTGTCTTTTGTCTTGAGGCGTGTTGACTCGCTTACACAGTGGGGAGCCCAACGCCTCTGTCTTCCATCTACATTGAATATAAACAGATTTGCGTACAGTATTCCACTCACGGGACATATTGTTAGGTACACTGACGCAATGTAATTGAAATGTCTGTCATGAAAAAAAACCCCATCCTTTTTAGTATTGGATTAGTATCTATCGCATATTGTGTTACAGTAGCATTTGTTGTTTACTATTAAGTTTACTTTTCCCATTACATGGCATCTTCCACGATCATTTCCATTAGCCAGTCTATGGCGTTTGGCATTACATGTTGGCTTTATTTGGAGAACTGGGGCAGCTCGAATCCCAGGCAAACGCGCATACACACGGTGCACACACACACACACACACACAGACTCGCCGAGGTCACACAGCACACCATCAGGCCCCGCCTCTTAAAGGCACATGACGATACATGAGTGTTTTCCAAACATTTTCTGCTTGCAATTTGTTTTTGGGTGCACTAATATGTGCATGTGCAATGTGCTTCAAAGGTGTTTTCGTGAGTTGAAAATATGTTTAAAGCGAATGAGAGGCAAAAAAAAAAATGTATAGAAATGTTTGACTTTTGCTAGCTGATGTTCCCAATTTTGATTTGCTGCTCTACTTCTGACGTCATGAAGCTCTGCCCAGCGCCACAATTCCATTTATTTTGGCTATGGTTCAGGTTATTGATCCGGTGCCATTAAGCAAGCATGTAAATTGGACACACAACCGAGAAGAGTAATGTTAACTGAACTAATGAAAAAGTGACCAGGGGACGTAAGTAAGTTGAAAAATTCGGTACAGCCAAAGAAAGTCAAATTGTTAACATTTTATTCTTATTTTTTTAACATATAGCTTGTTTGATCACCGAATCGTCTTTTGTACATTACAGCAAACACCCGATTGTAATTGTCGTCTTTTATGGAAGTTCTCACAGGCAGCTGTCTCCCATCGCGCCCGGCCTGTCCAGCGCATTCTTGCGGCGCGCAACAGCTTCCAGGATCTTCTTCCGGGGCCCCAACTGGATGCGAATGCTTTTCAGGTCTTCGTCGGAGCAGAGCATGAGCGCCTCCAGGTCCAGGTGCTCTCTGGTGAACGCCAGGGCAAACTCGGACAAGGAGACGGACGACAAGAAGGCGTCGAGCGGAGACGTTTCCTCCTCGTTGTCATCCAGGCCTAGATCGTCCTGCTCCCACGGGACCTCCGTGTCGCCGTTCCCTTCCGAGCCAGAGTGGTCTTCCTCTGCCTCCAGCGCTTCGTTCTGAACCAGGTAACCGAGGTTTTCGTTGTTCCCGCTCAGAACGTACTCTGTCTCCAGGCTCATCCTCTTCATGAAAATAAGACCGCCCAGGCCGGGCCTGTTGAAGATGGACTGTTTGACTTGGCCTGATTCGTCGTCGCCACAGCCGGCCTCCTCTTCCTCTTCGAGCGTCCTCTCGTCCTGCTCGTTGAAAACATCCAGAAACTCCGGATTCTCCGACGCTGCGTCGTCCTGCTTGAGGAAGATGACGTTCCCGTCGCCTGCAGATCTCTGGAGGGTTCCCTTTTCTTTCTTGCCGAGCTTCTTCTGCAGTGTGCCTTTAACCCTGGCCGTCAGCGAGCCAGATTTGTCAGAGGCGATGAGTTTGGAAAACTGCTCGTTGACGCCCGACACGGCGCCGACGCCCGACGAGGCCGACGTATCGCTCGCCTCTGAAGCGGACCCGGCGGTGTCTGCCCCGCGGTGCATCTTATCCATCTTGCTCTGGTGTCGCCGCTTCACCTTCTCGCAAAGCTTCACCCGTTTCTCCGCTTCCTTGCCGGCCTCCTTCTTTAACCTGACGACCCTCTTTGGATTCTCGTTGGTCTGCTGGGAGGCGGCGGCGTCCAAGAAGCGCACACACTCCATGCGGTCCCGCGAAGCAGCCACGTCCATCGCCGTGTGCAGCTCGTTGTCCAGCGCGAAGAGGTTGGCGTCGAAGCTGACCAGGAAGCTGAGGATGTGCATATGGCCGTTGGCGGCGGCGTGGTGCAGCGGCGTGTTTCCCCAGATGTCGCTTCGGTTGGGGTCTCCCCTGTCAACACAGACATTTGTTTGGGAGACAAAGTATTACGTCAATAGTCCAAACATCGCTATCCGTTTTCTCGAAGGCTCATCGTCCTGCGGGTCACAGGTAAGCCGCAGCGCATCCCGGCTGACTTTGGGACTGCTGGCCAGCCAATCAGATTGCACAAATAGACAAACAAGCGCGTAAACCCACATTCACACCTAAGGACAATTTCGTCTTCAAAGAACCTAACATGAATGTTTTTGGAAGTGCTATTGAAAATGAATGACTAGAATCTTGGAGCATTTTTGATGCACAAGATCACAGGGCTTGAAACGACTAGTTGACTCTAGTCATCTAGTTGACGTGTCAACTTTACCGCTCCGCAATGACAGCCAGAGCTTGAAGTCGATTAATCGGCAATAACTAACAACACAGACGCCTCACTGACGGCTACGGGCGGTGGGGACAAGCGCCAAAGTACCGGCGGTGCTGCACGTGTGTGGAAAGACTTGACTGGAAATGAGAACACTGTCACTTGCAAAATATGCGAGTCTATCCTCAAATATCACAAAAGCACAAGCGCTACGAACACCCCTCTGAAAAGGCAACTGCTGACGCTAGCTGACAAACAGCCTACATCCTCGTGCTACAAATTGCAAAAAAAGTCCCTCCTGTGATTTCTCCATTTTTAATTCTAGCACCAGCGAGTAGCAACCCTAAATTGGTGTTTGAGTTACATAGGGTACGACTATCACCTAGGTCCTGAAAGTGTCCAAATGTGATTGTTGACAACTGAAAAAATAGCAATAGAAATATCAACGGTGAGTCAACATCAACTCGACTATCGTCGCACTTGCGTCAAATTCAACAAACGGAAAGCCGTTCGACCCCTAGAACAGCGAATGTTCGAAAATTAGATTAATAAGCGCAACGAGGCCCACTAATCCTTCGAAATTCAAACACAGACAAGAGTAATCGGTAAGCCATTAAGATGTAAAGTCCTCTACGGGTGCGCCTCGGTGTTCCAGCAATAAAGGTCAGTACAGCAACGACTGTCGTGCGGGTCGTGAACAATGCGTCAATTATTTATGGCCGCGTTATTGAAACGAGCCTCGCCTTCCACCGGGAAGCTCATCAGTGAAAATGACGTGCTCGTTAGTGACGTGCAGGCTCCTCTGTGGTGTCTAATGAGGCCTGGAAATGAAGAAAGAGCTCTTTTGTTTTGCTGGGATTTTTTTGGGTGCTTGCTAATTCGTTGGGCCCAGCCCATCACACAGTGGCCACGTAAGTGGAATCAAGTTTTAGTTTGGTTTTGACAAACATCGTGGACAGAGGAGGACTCATGGCACAACACAAAAACATCTTGTATCTCATAAGGAAACATTAGAGCTTACTTTGTTGGACTTTTTAGGCTCGGTAATCGTATTATAGATAGATAATTAGATAATAACAATTATTTCATACATAATGGCAAAATATTTCAAACGGAGAAATCTTCACTTTGCTGCACTGGTCCCATTTCTTGGTGTCCTCTTGAAGAATAAAATAACTGATAATCATAACATTTGTCTCAAATTTGGCCAATCATTGAGAGGTAAATACCGGAAACACTCAAGTATAAAAAGGAAATTCATTGGGGTTTGAATGAACAAAATTGAAAAAATAATGGACTTTTCAAATAATTACATGCACAAGTAATAAAGAGTAGGGAATAAAAACAACGATATGATTTAAACTATTTTTGAAAAAGCAAATAAAGTAGAATAATATGTAAAGTATTTCGCTAAGCATATGAAATGTGTTCAAAATGTCACGTGTGGTGATGCCCCTTGAAAAACAATCATCGCCGGAGGATAGGTGGGTTTGATCAATTATGATCGTAACTCAGCCATCACACTTCATTTCTCCCCCGAATAAACGTGTAATGCACACACAAGGATACTGAGACTGAGATAAATGCGGTAAGGCGCAACAATTCTCACCCTCTGCCGCAAATGAGCTGGAGCGCATCCACATGCCCGTGAAAAGCAGCCAGCAGGGTGGGCGTCATGCCGTCTTCGTCCGGAGAGTTCAGGTCCTTCCTGGTGGCCTCCTTCAAAAGCTCCAGGTAGCCGTCAACGGCCGCCTTGTGGTACCGAGACATGGCGCACAAATAAACGGTTCACTTCGTCCGGGGGCACGGAGCCTGCGGGCCACGTGAGCTGTGCGCGCAGGGCGTCGACATGCCAGCAGCTCAGAACCATAAAACCATAAAACCAAAAAGGCAAAGTCCGCCCGGTGCTGCATTAGGGGACAATTGGCCTGCTTTACTGACTCCAGTCGACAATACTTCTCTCTTCTATGACAACTGCTACAGATGGTCATTTATCATTATTATTATTATTATTTTATTTTTTTACCATATCTACGGCTCACCTGCCCATTTTTAATATCAAATATGGCCACCCCTGCCTCTTGAGCGATGTGATGATGATGATGACGATGATGATGGAAACCTAATGTTGCTTGGACACCCTGTACATCACTGTCAATATTATATTTGTCCACTTTACACTTGTACAAATATTACCGTAGCTTAATTAGACAATGTTTTTAATGTTCTGAATCTGATTTAATAATTAGCGTTATAGCATAATTGCCCAAGTCATTTTTAACATAGGTCTACACATAAAATATCATTAAAAATTCAACGTGCTTGCTTTTTGTTTTCTGGAAATGTTCAAATATGACTTACTTAGACAACACTATTAAACTAAATAACTTATACCGACCTCCAACACCCTCATACTCTATCAATTTATCGATCTAGCTTTCTCCAGTAATCGGCAACAATCGAGTGTACTTCCCTCGCGCGGTCCTTAGATGGCGCGCGCGTGTAATTCATTCTCCGCCGCAAAGAAGAAGAAATGCGGAAGTCAAATGGATGGGGGAGTTCGCGGCGGTTTTGTGTTTATGTGACACTTTGACATGTCCGCGTGAATGTTTGACGACTAACAAGCATTTACTACGCAAGTCGGACGGATCCGACTCAACAGAGTTGTTGCCGGTGTTTGGTCCGCGTGCTGTGACCGGGAAGAGGCAGTAAAAATGTCCACTAATGGAAGCCCAGCGGTCGGCTTGTTGTCTTACGAGACTCTGGTTCACGCTGTGGCAGGTGCAATGGTGAGTTGCCAGAGAGGGAGAAGCACGATAACAAGGCGCCGCGTGCTCTTCGCGTGATATTACGGTTTACTAACTTGTGAGTCTCGGTTGGTCATTTTATTTGTGATTTCAGGGCAGCGTGACAGCAATGACCACATTTTTCCCCTTGGACACAGCGAAAAGTCGCCTGCAAGGTGAGTACCACCTGAAAGCGAAACCTTTTCCTGTCATTAAACAAAAAAATGTGATATTTAAAACGTTAACTTCTGAGCCCCTTTGAAAGCCGTTGCCAACCAAATCAGCAGGACCTTCTGAGGCATCTAAACAGTGTCAGAAGAATTAAACTGCGGTGTACTAATCGCATGTTGCAAATGCGTTCACTGCGCAGTACTAAAGTTGATCTTTTGTAATGTGGTGACGTCACCTTGCTCCGCAATGTTGTGTCCATGTTTATGTTCCTGGCAACTAACTTATTAAACTTGGGGTGAACTTAGCGTGTGTTTTGATGCTTTTATTTTTTGTTATACAGTTTCATAAATGATGTAATATTCTTAATGGACAAATGTATAGACGTCTAATATATCCCTCCTCAGGGCAGTTCCAACCTCATTTTCTTTATTCAAATATTTTCAACCGTTTCTTATGTAACATTCAGATTTCTTGGAGATGCTAAAATGTGGCTCTTTTTTTTTTTTTGTTCGCTGTAAGCTAAAATCATCAAAACAAGAATAAAAGCATAGAATATTTTACCGTGGGCGGCACGGTGAGCGACTGGTTAGAGCGTCAGCCTCACAGTTCTGAGGACCCGGGTTCAATCCCCGGCCCCGCCTGTGTGGAGTTGGCATGTTCTACCCGTGCCTGCGTGGGTGTTCTCCCGGCACTCCGGTTTCCTCCCACACCCCAAAAACATGCGTGGTAGGTTGATTGAAGACTCCAAATTTCCCGTCGGTGTGAATGTGAGTGCGAATGGTTGTTTGTTTCTATGTGCCCTGTGATTGGCTGCCGACCGGTTCGGGGTGGACCCCGCCTCAAATATTACAAAACCTTCGCTAATGCTAATTCCAATGTGCTTGCTAAAAAATGTTTTTTATTAAACGTTGTCTGTGGAGATCAGGGGTGGGCAAACGTTTGTGCTCAAGGGCCACATTTGATTTTTAAACTGCACAGGTAGGCCAAGTCATGTGGAAATGAGTCAAAGGAAAAAAAAGTGTAAGATATGCAAGATAGTGTATTTTAATCATTCATACGCTTTAATTATGATAACCAATATCAAAATTATTACCGCAACCAATATTACAGAACTCTTGGTAATGTAAATGCACAGTGGGCCAAAACTTTGCCCACCCCTGGTGTAGGTTGTCAGTCATCCAAGTCCTTGTTATCTGTAAAGGTTGAATGAAGGCAACACGACTCTTCGTGTTTGTTGAATTGTTTGTTTTTTCTTGTTTTCCAAAAGTGTTCAAAGTGATTTATTTATTTATTTGTGCACAATGGACTGGATCTGATGTTTTACTAAATAATAATTGCTTCTTTGCGATGCTTTTCAGTTGACGAGAGTAGAAAGTCTAAGTCCACCCCCGTCATCCTGGCCGAGATAGCGCAGGAGGAAGGCGTGTAAGTATGCCGCTGGATTTGAGGGGTTGGGGTGACGCGCGCAGATGAGCGAGCACTCTTCAAATGATGCGTCCTCGCAGGCTGGCTTTGTACAGAGGCTGGTTCCCGGTCATCTCCAGCCTCTGCTGCTCCAACTTTGTCTACTTTTACACCTTCAACACACTGAAGAGGCTGACGCCCACTGCGCCTCACCAGTCCAGGCTCAGCATAGACCTGCTCACGGGCATCGTATCAGGTGAATCGCAATCCGCTCCGGTGACTTCCGAATCGTTCCTACCATAGCAAATATTGCTAAGCGGATTTGTTCCATGCCCGAACTGTCGCCACCGTAATTGGGACTATAAAAATCATTGGTCTCTGTTGCTCGTGCAGGGGCGGTGAATGTGGTCCTGACCACGCCCATGTGGGTGGTCAACACTCGTCTGAAGCTCCAGGGGGCCAAATTCAGAAATGAGGACCTTCAGCAGACGCACTACAAGGGCATTTTCGGTGTGTGTTCTGTCACGCTCAAGGTTAAATCAAAGTTATTTTGGGGGGCGGAGGGTTACTTTACGGTTGCTTTCCCTCTTCAGATGCCTTCTGCCAGATCATAGCGAGCGAGGGGGCGGGCACGCTGTGGAACGGCACTCTGCCCTCCCTCATCCTCGTCCTCAACCCAGCCGTGCAGTTCATGTTCTACGAGTCGATGAAGAGGAGGGCAGGGAAGCGAGGCAGGAAGGTGAGAGGAAACTCTTGCACCATAAACTTGACAGGTGAACTTAATTGGACCTTCTGTAAACTTTTGGATGCATGTCCAACTGCAGTGGCGGTTTCTGGCATGCGCGTCATGTGCGGCCAACTGTTCAATGTTTTGCTACTTTCCGTTTGACCCTTGGCCGGACCACTAGATTTCCTGCTTCAAGAGCGCAGAATTGGTACTCAAACATTCCTCCTCATCATGCTGTTCTCATTTCCACCTCAGCATCAGAATCATCTTTATTTGCCAAGTATGTTAAAAACACACAAGGAATTTGTCTCCGGTAGTTGGAGCCGCTCAAGTATGACAATAGACAGCCACTGTAACAAAACATACTTTTAGGACATAAAAACACACGACGGAAAATCACTGAGCAATGAAAGGTTACCGGTAATGCTGATGCAACTTTAATGATTTTTTTTTTTTTTTTAGCAGTTTAGAGCAGTTTGAAATGACAAATAGAGCAAAAATCTAGGACAGTGCCAACTGTGCAAATCTTGACGTCTCAAGACGGCTCCTCACAATTAATTGATCGGTTCTTTTCCGTTCTTGAAAGCATGGGCTGAAAAGGGTTTTATTCATTTCCCTGCATGTGTATGCTAGAAACGGGCTGGCGAGTTTTCTCATGAGTTCCCTGAATTCTGAAAATGTATGAAAACTACTCGCTGGCACTCTTCCACAGATATCGTCTGCAGAGATCTTCCTGATCGGAGCTGTCGCCAAGGCCATCGCAACCACCGCCACGTATCCACTGCAGACAGTTCAAGCCATCCTCAGGGTAAATACTGGATGGGATGGAAAGTCACCTTTCTCTGGTTTAGTTGCTTCAAGTGTTAAATGAAAGTCGATCCTTTTTAGAAACTACTGGGTAAACGGAAAGCCTCACAAATGAATGGACAACCATTTAGTCAGTCAGTCGTGTGGAATGTTGTGATTGTTCGATATTTGGTCAATTGTGAGGTTAACCGATTTATTGATTAATTGAGCCTGGAAAAAAACTGAGGCAAAATGAAGTGCACTTTGGTTGTGACCAGCAGAGGTGCTATTGAATAATGATTTTCTTGTTTACGATATAAAGAAGAACAGCATGATGTTGAGTTACATCCAGGCAGTATTATTCAGCGCTTGAAACAGGAATATCAGAACATTCAGAGAGCAATTCTCTTATTAATAGCCTCAATAAATAATCAATGAATTTATCATTAATTGCCTCGCAATGAACCTCCCACGTATCATTACTTTTGCAGTTTTCAATTTTTTACACATGGATGTAAACTGATATTTAACTGCCCATTTAAACTGCCAATTGCTCATCAAAACATCAGCACAGATCGAAGTACATAAGAAATCTGCCAGACGACAAAGTGTCCAGACGTACGTACTCATGACGTAAAAGATTTTGCTGAGAAGATTTTACCTTACAGTATGCGATGATGCCGTCTTGTGTGCGTTATGTTCCGTTAGTTTTCCCCGAGTTGGTAAAAGTCTATCAGATTTTGTAATTTAGTTTTACATTTTTTTTTTTTTTTTTTTTTAATTATTGAAGAAAGTTTGTACTTCTGGGGCCACGGTAGATTTTGCTTCTGCTGAGTGTTGTCGTACTCGAGCGGCTCCGACGACCGGAGACAAATTCCTCGTGTGTTTTTGGGACATACTTGGCAAATAAAGATGATTCTGATTCGTCTTTGCCGTCTTCTCAGTTTGGCCAGTACAAAGGTGATGGCAACGGCGGCCTGATGGGAAGTCTGGCAAACATTTTCTCCTTGCTGATGGAACGAATTAAGTAAGTGTTGCTCTCAAAACACAAGTACACTCATACTGTTTGGTTTGCTTACTGTTTTGCTAAAGAGGAAATATGGAAAATTCAGTTTTTGGATAAGTGCATAATTATACCAAATTGTTTTTTAACCTTTCCACATATGTTCTGAAGCAAGCCATTCATATTTTGGCCTTCGTGTTGCATCCAATTGGAATAATCCTGAATTTGTCCAACGGTGATTTGCGAACAACCTGGGCGAAACTGCAGCGTATTATTATTATTTTTTTTTGTGTGACAGCGCCGCTCTCAAGTCAAAGCCAAAAGCTAATCAGAGCGGCAGTGTTGTTGAATGCACAGATCACCGCAGCCAGAAAAACTTTGCAGATGTGCCAACATAAAAGAACAGAACACAACAAACCACAGTGACATCATGTTAATAAGTTCAGTAACATTCTGTCATATCTTTCGCTTGCTTTGGGTCTGACTGGTTCAAATATACAGTGGGTATAAAAATGGGATTTTCTGAGGCCGATGCCAGTTCCGATATTTGTCAGAATAAAATAACATACTGTATTTCGTGGTCCTTTAACACTTGCAACACTAAAGATATGAATTGCAACTTGCAAGCAGAACATTTGACAGTTTTACGATAGTTTGCCCTTTAGTATGAGTTTAACTTTCCAACCTAGACATATTTGGCCATTTTTGTTTTGTTTGCTTCCATTTCGTTATCTTTGTCTTGCATTGTAATGTGTTAATTTGTAAAAAAAAAAAAAGAAATGTTGCGGATTTGAAAAGGGCTAATATCGGCCGATTGCATCGTCCGGCCGATTAATCGTTTGGGCCCTGCTACGTTCAAATGGCAGGTTTTTGTGACGCGCATAATGAGAGCAAGATAAATCATCGCTGTTCTAGTAATGCAAAGCTGTACTCGCTCGGCATTGGCGTAGCCTGCAGTAGATGGGTGCACTTGCTCCTTTGCACGAGCCAGTGACAGACGGTGAAAAGTATGCTGTCATTCTTGATCATTGGTTTTTTTTGACTGGAGCATATCGGGCATCTATTAATGCATCTGGGCACAGTTTTTATTTGTTGGAAAATCACATAATATTAACCGGAGTCTTTGTTGCGCTGCAGCAGGAGCTAAGTAGTCTGGTAGCAGTCTGAAGTCCAGATCAGATTTGGAGCAGCAGTCCGTGTATGATGGCTGGCTGGTGGCTCATTGAAAAACAAGGTGTTCCTTTTGTGACAGAAAGCACGGTGTTCTCGGGCTGTACAAAGGCCTGGAGGCCAAGCTGCTACAGACGGTGCTGACGGCCGCCCTCATGTTCGTCGTGTACGAGAAGATGGCCGCCGCCACCTTCGAGCTCATGGGCCTGCGCGGCAAGCTAAGGAAGTGAGCGTCGCGCAGCCGCCTGCCGTCAAAATGCGCACGTGCCGGTGGATGCGCTGACAGATGGAACTGGCGCAACTTCAAATAGCCACCGTAACCAGAAGGAAGTGCAGTACGTAAAACACACCAAATGTTTCATTTGTGCATTTCCGTGCAGGTGGACTCTTAACATTCAGTTTGGTTACCATGCTAAACCAGCTAACAACGAGATGAAACAACTGAAATTACCGGCAAGTTACCTCTACTAGGGCCGCTACCGAACCATTCCTCATCCAGTTTTTGTATTTTAGAGATTGCTTAAGATGACTATTCATCTTAATATGATTGGATAGGGACGTTTAATAAGTTGTCCAAATGAATGAGCTTAATGAAAAGTGCTTTTAGGGATGTTGTTTTACACAGTGAATGATGTAGCAACAATCCTCATTACTGTCAGCGTGAACTCTTTTGAGAAACATGATGCTGTCATATTTGTGTGTGTTATATAGATGATTGTCACGATACATTTAAGCCAAACATTATTCATACTGCGGCGATGAATGGGATATTGTAGCTGGAATTGAAGCAAGAATGTGGCAAGACCTGTTAATATTTGTTGATTGGCTATTTATTCATATCCCGCCTCTCGCCCAAAGCCAGCTTCGATCGTCTCCAGCTCACCCGAACCTTAGCGAGGATAAGCGCTACAGAAAGGGAATGGATGGATCGCAAACGCAGCTTTTGCCATGTTCTTGAGTTACTTCCAGCCCGAAATCACCCATTCAACTCAAAAACTGTCAATAATGCCGATGTTTCTTCCTTCAAATATTTCTGAAAAACAGTCCAATGTCTTGTGTTTGTTACACTGTTAAAGTCGAGATGTTTCCTCTTTCACGGCACACTGAACAAGTGCCTGTGTGGTGCGAATGCTGCACCGGACACGCTTAGCCTACATATGGCGCTGCCTCGCATCACTTGGGTGCAACGTTTACATGAAAATAACTTCTACTTGAAGCCGTCTTCACTTATTAAGTACATTTTTAAACATACTGTAGATGGTCCAAAAATTCTGTTCGGACTGTTTTTATAAGAATAAAAGTGGGTTAATACAAAAATAAATCAAATACAAACAATTCCAAGTCAGAGACTGCAGGTTTATTTCTTATCTTAGAAGCAGGACAACACAGGAGTTTCTCAGTTGTTGTTTTTATTGTACGTAGCAGAACGTAACGCCGACTGGCCCCCCAGATTTACCGTAATTTGACCCATTAAATACGAGCCGCTGACGGGCACACTAATACATTTCATAATCCATCATCAGTTTAAAAACAAATAAAAATAAAAATGCACCAGGCGACGGTACTGATCAACAAGCACGCTCCTGTTTTCTCTCCATGACTTGTCTGTCAGCTGAGTATTGGACTCTAGCTTTATTACACAGCGGTGAACTTATTTTCTAATTCATGACAGTTAAAATGTTAATAAAGGTTTTATGATTGTGTTAGTTGCATCAAGGTAAAAAATTGCTTTGCATAAGAACAACTTGTAAGTCCCACAGCATCTCGCAGACTTTGTGGAGCTTCCGCTCTGTTGTTTATGCAAGCGTGACTCTTTATCTCATTTTCTCGACGTACCAGTCTGGCAGGAAGGAATAAGGGGAGTCCTTGTGTACGGTGTAGGTCAGTTCACAGCGCTCTTTCCGGGAGAACAGATACACCACACTGGAAGACCAGAGATGAATTGTTATAAAAAAAGATTACAAAACGAGACACTGCTACTTCTGTACAAAATTGTGTGTGAATGCTGAAGAGCAGACACTGAACTGAAATGACATGCAAAGGGGAGGGACAGTAGAGAAACATGGAAGGATTCGATAGAAATCTGTATCTATTGGGGAATTTTGTCTTGGAAAAGGTGTGGAATACTAAAATTTTGTGGATTGTGAAAAATATTTCCACAGATGTAGCTGAACAGTTTGAAGTTGGAGAGAAATGTGGAAGGATGTACATTGATTTCAGTCGGCTTATTTCATGAAACATTTTGAAACGTGGGAAAATTGAGAATTTGGAGAATGTGTAAAAGCGGTGCCCGAATGTCCCGGTTTTTGGGAATATTTTCATGTTGGAATGGTTTGAATCGGTTGAGAAATGTGAACAAAAAAGGCCCAAAAAGTGGTAGAAAGATAATAAAAAGAGATATATTTGGTGCAGAAGGAAATATGTGTGTCAATGGTCTTCAGCAATCGCACAACTAAAAGAAAGTACCGGTACTTCTACTGGGAACTCACTGAGGATTGTCCTCGGTCACCACACGCTTGACATAAGACAGGAATTCGCGGCAGAAGTTCATGCAGACTGCGGGCGTCCACCCCAGGTGCTCGCCCTGCTCGAAAGACGCAAACCTCGTGTGGGTCTGGTTCACTTGCACTGTCTCGCTGCGTAGTTACAACAACAAGTATACCTCAACCAGCTGTGGAATTTCGGCGGTGCGGTAAGTGCGCACAGACACGACGACCCCGTCGTCGTTCTTGATGCCCGCCACGATGCGAGGGACTCCGAGGAGGAAGGACTGTGCCCACCACTTGAGCAGCTTGAACCTGATGAGCAAACGAGCCAAGAACAAAGTCACGGCCGGGAACGAGTCGCTGAGTTGTAAGATGTCGTTCGTCGTCTCTTGGGGAGAGTTGGGGGAACCGAGTCGCAGGACTTGGAACTTGAGTCAGACTTAAGTCGCCAATTTTAGGACTCGGGACTTGCTTGGCTAAAACCTGTGAGAGACACAACTTGACTCAGACTTGAAGCACCGTACGTGACTTGACAAGTCTTGCCTGTTCACATTTGAAAATCTGCAGAGAGAAAGTAACATGCAAGGTTTTCCACTCCCAAGACAAGACAAGAACGAAATCGGACTTCATCTTTCACGACAGAAAGTCACGAGCACGGGTAAGCTACACTAACTTCGTCATTTGATTCACCGATAGCTGGTCAAGCATGAACTCAGCTTCATGTCGGTTAACTGTTGGATTGAGAAGACGAGAAGTAATACACAATACAGAAACTCTTGAAACTCATGCTGTAGCTAAAACACACCGAGTGCAAAGTGGCAAATGTGCGAGCATATGTTGTGACGAATGACTTGCTTGAAATTTTGTGGGTACTCGACATCGTTGAATTTTGCCACAGCAACTTTGGACTTGCTTGAAACTTGAAGGTTAAGACTTGGGAAAAGTTCCAAATGTTACTTCAAAGATTTCCCTGTTTGAAGTAATCCCCCTGGAGTCCAACGCACTTCCCCCTCACTTGAATCCAACTAGCTTTTGTGACAGTCCTGGAACTTTACTGACAAACCTCGCATGTGACTTAGTACCATCAGTTACGCGGCCCCTCCCTAATCCATCTTTAAACAATTTGGATTTAATCTACATTTGTTATTTTTGAACAGCAATGCTATTAGAAATGAATAGAATTGTCTTTTCTTCCTTTGTCATCTTTTTACGGCGCTTTCAGATACATTTGTCCCATCTCAGCGATTAGGCTTCTCAAACCTGTGGAACTTGCTACGCTGTTGGCTCGTGTGGATCTCTCTTGTTGTCTTGAGCTCCAAGTAGCAGGCGGGAGGAGGCGGAGCTTTCCGATCTTTGTCCCGGCAGTCCACTTCGCCGGAGAACAGCAGCCGGTGGTTCGAGAGACGAGTTCGGACCACGCTGTAGAAGGCCTCGTTGGAGTTGACCACGCCACTCGTATCGGGTAAGCCGTCAATCGTGTCTTCGGGGGGGAATGTATTTTGAATGGAACAGAACAGATTGGTTGTCAGTGTTGAGCAACTTACTTTCAAAATAAGTCATGTTTGATATATTACTGACATTTTGAAAGTCATTGGTTATACAGTATATTTTTGTTTTTTTCTGTGGAACCCATCTCCAGCTATCTGCTGGGAAAAAAAACTGTGCTCTTTCTGAAACACTGATGCCGCAAAATCCGTGTCGTAATAGGAATTGGTGTCAAGGAAGTATGTGGACGTGCTATAGCTTGACTAAGAGATAAGCTTTGTATATTGGCGAAGGGCTAAGTTTAGCCTGGGTTGTTCGTGGAGGCGAGGTGAGTTTTCGACATCTGTAAGGCATTTATTTTGAAGGGTAATGCATGATGAGTTTGAAAAGATTCAACTGTTTTGGAATCACAGTTTGAGGTATAGTAACCTTTTAATATACGGAATTGGGGTGTCAAGTACTCGGCAAGGCTCTGCAGTAATTCACGGTGGACTACTCTATTATTGACTGATATAATATTCACAAAATTAGCTGTCCACACATTAGTGTAACAGCAAAGAGCTAAACGGAGCAAATCCTACCTGCGCATATGTACTGCTCAAACTTGTATCCCCAGTACATATTCTCCTCGTGACTCTCAGTGCGTTTCTCTCGGCCCTGGCGAGCACTCGCCGTTTCCACTTCGTTGATGTAAAGTACTCCGTTGAACTTGGTGACGCTCAGCTCCCACTCGGTTAGGCTTTCGTAGGGTGTGCATAAAACTTTGGTCAAACGGCCTCGCGACGTCACAAAGTCAATGTCGTTTAAAGCTCTGGGGAGAGAAAACACCAAACGTCATTTCGGGAGTCGGTGTACACCGGTGCCTTGAGATACGACTTGGACGTGTTCCGTGACCCCCTTCGCATCTCAAATCACATTTCCCCATTGAAATACCATTAATCCCTTCTAGCCTCCTCCCAAATAAAAGCAAATTTTTTAATTAGAATAATAGCACTCAATAATATTGCACTTCATAAAAGCATACAGCAACAACATAATTAACTAGAATGTAAAGAATTAAAACAGTTTTTACCACAATGTTTACTTCAATTCAACGGACATTGCGCTGCTCCTTCTGTTGTGCGTACCTTGGTCGACTGGGGGCAATATTATATAGACGTACGGCAATATACAGTACATGAAAGAGACGGTCACAATTGCTGGGTAAGCAGGAGGAATAGGAAACATTCTTTGTAGAGGATAAAGAATATATATCGGATATGTGTTGCTCCACCGTTCGTGTGGATTATTGGAATGAAATTTGTTAACCCGTCCGTGGCGTTTTGCGTTGTTTGTTAGCACTAAGATATGCTATGTGGTTGTTTTAAATGCACGACGATGGCTCATATCTAATAAAAAAAAAAAAAAACCGTAAATCTGGTCAGTCGTATCTCGAGGCAGCACTGTCGTCGTAACTTACGATGTGGCCGCATTCTGCATGAGTTTGGATTGGTTGGCCAAGATCCAGTGCAGGATGTGTTCCATATTTTTCCTCAAATTCTCGTCTCTCTTGATGTAGCGGTCGTTGTAGCCGTCCCTCAGGTCAAAGTTCGGAGCCGTGTCGGGTTCCGCGTAGTATCTCATCTGACTGTTGTCGTGGTGGAATTGGCGCTCGGTGTCCAGGGAAAAGAAACCCACCTCCACGCGCTCCTCGAACCGAGGCGAGCCTCCCTCGTAAGGCACCTTTCTGGTGCTCAAAGTCTCGCGATACATTGTCGGCTGAAAGGGACACAACTTCAAATCAAAACCGAGGAAAGTCACGCAATATGCGCGTTCCGACGTTTGGAAAGGTTATCGTGCCTTTTAGGTTCATCCGAAAGGCCAAAATGCCAATTTTTTTTTTAAATTTTTTTTATTTTTTATAGGTGAGTTTAGGTCTCATCATAGATTTTCACTCCAGCACAACACATTTCTGCTTGATCGAAATACTCGATAAAACAAACATTGTGTGGTTCCCCACTTCCCAAAAATCCGAATCCATAATTGATACTGCAATCACGTTTGTTCAAATGCCCGCCATCCCGGGCAAAACCATACGATCACACCCCTGGCCACAAGTTGGACTTTTACAACACTGCCGACTAGAACCACAATCGTTGTCTTACTAAAGAATATAGTCAGCACTGTCAGGCCAGTACCACTGAATATTCAATGGGAGATTTTCAGCTAAAACGTTAAAAGCACCAAGAATATTTGTTGAAACCCATGATTCATATATATCCAAGTATATTTCTGTTGCCCTTTTCTAGTCTATCAGCACAAATGAAAGCAGGTAAAAATGCGGAGGGTCTCACCTTAGCTGTGCTCGGGCGTGACGATCCCTCAACACTGTCAACACTTGCGCTTCTTCTCCGAGGCGGTGCAAGTCTGACTTTCGTTTCTGCGGAATGGCGCAGTTTCAAGGCGAGCCCCGCCCCCCCTTCCCGTTTTCTCTTCCGCGATGTCTCTGTGCCTCCAACACGCACGCGCACACGCACGCGCACACACAGTTTTTGGCCCGACGTGAGACAATTTGAACCCATAAAAAAAAAAAGAAAAACATGCCTGCTGTTTGTTTCAATTCCTCTGAAGAGAAAGTCACATGACCTGAATGAAACTACTTTTCCCAAAGTCAGTCTGAAGGAAGACAAAGAAAAAAAGAACAAACAGAAACAAAAAACAAATGTGGCCCAGATGTCAAATTTGGCTTCATTGTCATTAGAACTTCAAACCCCAATAAAGTGAATTCAGAGATTTGTTTCTAAATGCATGATACAAGTTTGAAGGTAACTGGTTTAAACGTGCAAACTGTATGTTGTGCTGAATGGTGGAGATATCAAGTTGAAATGTTTTTCGCCATTTGCTTTCTACAATTTTTTTGGGGGGTGTGTGGCCGAAACGGCGCCCGGTGACGCACGCACGAGTCCCTCCTCCGCCACTGTCAACGGACACCTTTTCGCGGCTCAAACAGGTACTGTCGGCAAAGTGCGGCTCACGCATTCATCCGACATGCCCGCAATGTTTGAGAGCGGAAACAAACGCTTGATTTTTCCCAATTCTGAAGCCTCATTTTATATACTTATCATTCCAATTGGCAAGGTTGTTAACAACACTCATGTCAGTTTCACCGATGACAAAAAGGAACCCAAAACTTCTCAAGATTTGCCGTCAACGTCGATGTTTATTCCCCTTGTAAAAAGAATACAAGGCTTTTTTTGACCGATTCAGCACAAGCCGTCTATCCGCCCGTCGTGATGAGCACGAAGCTGGCGGACTTCCCGCGTCAGCTCCTGAGGTGACGCTAGACAAAATGATAGTTGCACGAGTTATATAAAGTGAACCAAACACTGAGAAATGTGTACTGTGTAATGTGTGTGTGTGTGTGTTTTTTAGTTTTTATTTTCCTGAAAATGATGACAAATAAAAGTGACAAACGATCTGAGTTTTACAATGCACTGCCTGTTCTGAGCGGCTCTTCAAAAGTGACTGTGACATTTTCACACTCCTCACACTTTTCTCCCGCCCTGTTGTGTTCGTCACACCAGGCGCAATAATGCGATTGCGCCATGCCGCATCGCTGGGTTCTGTATAAATGGCACGGGCGCGTACACGCCGTTTCTTCCGTGATGGCGCTGATGCTGCAATTTGGCGGAATCTTCGGCGCGTTTGTTAGCATTGTCCTTGTGAATGGATGGAAAAAAGAAATGCAGCAAAAATGGATCAAGGGTCTTTGCCGAGCACATCGGGGAACTTCTCGGCCGAGAATCTTTAGCTCATTTCCTTGACGTACCAGTCTGGCAGGAAAGTATAAGAGTCGCCGCTGTGGACAGAGTAGGTGACGTCACAGCGGGGGTTCCAGCAGAACAGATGCACCACGCTGGAAGAGGGACAACAACTGTTAGAACCCAATAGATTGTCATCATACGTCCGAGTAGCGCCGTACGGGAAACTCACTGGGGATCGTCTTGGGTGACCACACGCTTGACAAAAGACAGGAAGTCGCTGCAGAAGTTCATGCAGACCGTCGGCTTCCAACACTGGTCCTCGGCCTGCTCCCAAAGACGCAGATGCGTTGCTGCGAGCGTCCGCTGCCCGTACGCACGGCCGGCGGCGATACCTACCTTGACGAGCCGCGAAATCTCGGAGATGTGAAAGGTCTCCACGGAGACGACGACGCCGTCGTCGTCCCGGAAGCCCGCCACCACGCGAGGGACTCCGGGGAGGAAGGACTGTGCCCACCACTTGAGCAGCTTGAACCTGATGAGCAAACGATCCGAGAGGTTATTCCAAGGCGAGCCCGGAAACACTTTCCCGACCTCCGTCGAGCCGAGGCACATCTTGTACATTTTTCTAAATGCTGCCGGTCACCACGCCGCTTTCTTCTCATTCTCAATCGATCACCTGTGAAAGTTGCTCCGCCGTTTGGGGGTACAGATCTCCGCCGACGTCTTGAGCTCCACGTAGCAGGCGGGAGGAGCCGGAGCGTCCGGACCTTTGTCCCGGCAGTCCACCTCGCCGGAGAACAGCAGCCTGTGATCGGAGAGACGGGTTTGGACCACGGTGCAGAAGGCCTCGTTGGTGTCGACCACGCCGCTCGGATCGGGAGAGCCGTCCGTTTTGTCTTTGAGGGAAACGCATCGTACATTTGAAATGGATACAATACCGGCGTTTGCCACGTTCGGTTGTGTCGCATCAGACACTGGAACAAACAGTGCAGCAAAACGCAATAGACAGGCAATATCACAACATTCTTTATCCTAAACAACTAATATTACTGCAGCTTGCCGAGTTCAGCTGGGAATGTCGTCCCGGTGTATTTGTCTGTATTCTAATGTGCGAAATAAAGCAGGAAATCATGACGCACAAACTTTGCATTCTATTTAGAAGTGCAACAATTATTCGACAAATTAATTGACAGCTATTTTGATAATCGATGTATCGTTTAGAGACCTTGCTTAACTCCAAAATGTCCAAATCCTTTGAATTTTGCTCTCAACAATCTCCGATTTCTGTAGTCATTTGCAAACATCTGCGTTTACTTCGGAGAACAATGGTCAACATTTTGCCCATTTTCTGACAAAACCAGAAACTGAATCATAATCCATTTGTTTGTGCATTTTCTACCCTGTCAATTTGAAATAATCTCCTGTTTTGGAAGAAAGAGATGGAAATAATTGTTTTCCCCGTCATCGATTCATTGAAAAAAAATAATGGGCAGATGAATCGATTATTAAATGAATCATTATTGTAGCCCTAGTTCTATTTAATTATGTTTCGAAAAAGAGTGCCATTTTATTTATGGCAAAAATGTGACACATTTTTGATGGTCCTTTTTGGGGGGCTGAAACGAATGAGTGGTATTTTTATTTCTTTTGCATTTCTGTGGCGAAAGATGATTTGAGATATGAGGGTTTCCAAGTCCTACGTCAAGGCACCACTGTACTATTATGTCTCAGTTGAGTAAAGAAACACACGTGGCCACTATATGAGGTCATAGCTCGCTACCTGTGCACATGTACTGCTCAAACTTGTACCCCCAGTACATCATCTCCTGGTGCCGGCCGGTGCGATTCTCTCGGTCCCGGCGAGCGGCATCCGTTTCCACTTCGCTGATGTAAAGCGTCCCCTTGAATCTGGTGACGGCCAGCAGCCATCCTTCTCGTGTCTCGTAGGGTGTGGTCAGAAGTTTGGTCAGATGGCCTCGCCACGTCACGAAGTCCACGTCCAAAGCTCTGCGGGCGAGAAGACGTGCTTGTCGTCTCTTGCTGCCAAATTGTGGAACAGATGATACTGTATGGATACACATACTGTCAAATATTGGCAAATCATCAAGTTTTGCTTTTCTAAAAACATCATTCTGACAAATTCCAATTTGTAATCGCGGAGCGCTACCATAAACAAAGGCTTATTTTAAGTTTTTCTTCCAATACAGTTGACCCCCACACAATGTCAATTCACCACCCGCAGTTTCAGCTATTGATGGATTTTCTTTTTTCAAAAATGTTTTTCAAACTTTGTGATTTTTTTTTTTGGGGGGCGGCAACCGACCCAAAATGCTTATTGGCGGTTTATTCCACTTATTCAATAATTTTGGGGATTAAACCCCCCCCCCCCAAAAAAATGTAGCAGATTTACGCTATTCACAGTCCAGCCCGATTCCGATCACCTGCAAATTGCGGGGGTCCACTGTTACTCGATCACCATGTACCCCCAGCTATTAGCGATTCGCCACTGGCTGGCCACAAATTCACTTCTTCACCGATTTTGTTTGGTTTGTGCTCTTTCTGAAATGCCCTAAAATGCCACAAGATGGCACCTAAGCCCTGGCTCACTGGAAAGTAGGGCTTTGCTACCATCTTATTGCATACCTAACCGTCCACTAGCTTAATGCTAACACACAATGTCAAATGCTAAAAAACGGGCTAATGGAACTAGCGCTGATGTTGCAGTCGTTAAGCCACATATATATATTTGAACACAAAAGGTGCAGCAGCACAAGAGTACTCACAGGTATACATTCTTTACCCTCTGCTAAACACGACATTGTGGCACTCTTCTTCGTGTTACACTCAAAAATAAATGTATATCTGTCCGTATCATGCTACCCCCTGGTGGGCAAGGCGCCCGGAGCAGGCCCATTGAAATCAAGCATACAATCACGATGCAAAAACTGTCTAATTCTGTACTTTATATTACTGTATGTGGAATTGCGGAATGAATTAAACTGGTCAATCGGGTGCGTACGTCTGCGATTCCCACGTCTACTTACGATGAAGACGACGCGTCCGCCTTCTGCGTGAGCTTTGGTCTGTTGGCCAAGATCCAGCGGAGGATGTGGTCCAGCTTTTCCTTCACGTTTTCGTCCCGCTTGATATAACGGTCCCTGTATCCGTCGTTCAGGTCAAAATGCGGACTTTTCTCCGGTTTGGCGTAGTACCTCATCTGCCTGCTGTCGTTGAAGAACCGGCGCCGAGAGTCCAGGGAAAAGGAACCCACTTCGACGGGCTGCTTGTACAGGGGGAAGTGTCTTTCGTAAAGTTCCCTTCTGGCGCTCAAAGCCTGAGCGCTCGGTGGCGTTTGCCGAGCGGACGCCTCGGGGCGGTGGTGGTTTGCTTTGGAGGATTTATGTCCCCTGTCGTTTTGTTCACGATCATCTCTCCATCTCTTGGATGTTTGCCGCTGGTGCTGAAAGCTGGAATTGTGGGAGTGGTGCTGATTCATGGTCGCCTGACGGGGAAAGAAGTCACGCTGATCAATCGTGCTGATGCGGTGAGGCTGAAGACACAACCATCCGTCCGTACGCTGCACCGCTTAACCTCACTGCCATCTGTCGATTATCTGGGACTTTCTTTTATTTCCATCCCTTCATTCAACAAGACGTTATTTCAAATTGACAGAGAAGGAAATGCACAAACAGAAATGAATGATGATTCCGTTCCCGGTTTGGTCCATAACGTGTCAGAAAATACACAAAAATGTTGATCATTGTTTTCCAAAGTAGAAGCTGATGTTTGCAAATGTCTTATTCTGATTCAACACAAAGATAAGCAGTCAGTTTTCATGGAGGACTGCAGAAATCGGACAATATTTACTGTTGAGAGGCTGAAATTCCAAGGGATTGGATAATAATTGGACAACTAATCGGTGAATTGTTGCACACGTCTTTTCAAATGCTATTTTTGAACAATAGACATTCTCTAATATTCTTAACTTTCAGAATTGTGTCGCAAACTTTGCAACAATGTGAAAATGTTGGGCCAATGCACGAATGTGTGCACATCCGGTACCTAGGAAATGACATTCAATTCAATATACGTACTGTAGGTTTATGACATATATATATTTCCGCACTCATTATCATCATTTTGCAAACTCCAGTGTTGAAAGCAAGGTCCAGAAAGACTTTGGTACACCCTCGATGGACTCGACTGGCTTGCAACAGAGTCCTGACTTCAACCCGGGCCTTTGCGACCAACATCAGTGTGTGACCTCACAAAATGCGAAAACATTCTCCAACACACTCAGAAACCTTGTGGAAAGCCTTCCCGGTAGACTTGAAGCTGTTATAGCAGCAAAGGGTCGACCGACATAATATTAAACCTTATGGATGAAGAATGCGATGTCACTTAGGTGCTGAGCGAAGACGTGCAATAAATGTGCAACACATGTTGATGAGCTGACATGCACACACGCCCATATGCAATATTACCACTGATTCGCTCAAACAATTACAATATACTTATTATTAATATATAGTCATATTTTTTTTACGCAACTCACCTCAGTGAGAAGTACCACAGCCGGTATCGCTTAAACACGAATCAAGAATGCTATATGGGCGACATTTATCTGAATAGAAAAGGGAGCGTAATGGAAGCTAGCAAGCTAACTAGCGTTGGGAGCTAGCCCCCAAAACTGCGCTACCTCTGCTTCGTTTGGGTTCCGAAGCGGCGTTCACTTTAATTATTTATCACTATCGTCTATTCCGGAACCTTAGACCACATGCTAAAAGTTTAATGCCGATTTATTCTGCTTGTGATATTCAGAAAAATCTGCCGAAAGAAACACAACAACAGTGACGCGACTTGCAGAGACCACGTTCCACCAAAGGGGGCAGCATTGCCATATTAGTGTTGTTTCGTTCGGAAACGGAACTGCTGAAGGGGTCTGTCGAAGGGTTCTGTCACTCACTTCTGAATCTTCGGCGACTGACCAATGAGCAGCCAGCGTGCAGACGGGGGCGGGTCTTCATTAAACGCCCTGCCCTGTGATTTGCGATTCGCCAGCGTTGTCAGTCTGTAGTGAACACATTCAACTTCTACTTCAACTGAACGATTCGGTGAACAACTCTTTTAATGAACTGATTGGAATGATTCAGTACACTCAAAAGAACTGCGTGCCCATCACTCTTGCCATAGAAATGGGCTTGACTTCAGTAGTAGAAGAACCCATAACAGTACAACGGGACATGTAATCACGGCTGTAACCAGAGGGGGCAGCATTGTCGATCGGCATGACTAACTTTTCAAGAGAAGAAGACTAGTAGGCCGTAATAGCATTCGAGCTAACCCCATCGACACGCAGTTGGATCGAAATGATGTATATTATGTTGTTTTGTCCACAACAGCTTTCCAGGTGAGCTATTTAACGTGCATAAATACGTGTTATTATGTTACTTTCAATTCAAATCCCACCATTTCCTTCTGATTTACGATATATCACGTAAATAAATGTAAATAAAATCACCACCTCTGGAATGATTGGGCATCCCATTTCACACAAACCTTGTATGAATCAGATCAGTGACGTTTGTACTCTTGTTGTGATTTTAAATAGTTCATTTTCGTGTTCTCAGTCGGGATAGAACGCCAGTAAGCGGTAACACGGCTACAATAAGAATGTATTTGTCATTGTAATTAATCGGCACAATGACATTTATGTTACAAATCAAATGTGGATAGCCGCTTTTCTACTTTTGCAGGTATGAACAGAAAACGAGCTCTGATTTCTGACATTTTCAAGGTGAAGAAAAGACGAACTGGTGCTGACAAGTTTGGTATCAAGAGTGATGAACTAGGTGGGTGCCATTTCTCTGAGGAATGGGCGAGTTCCGATACCCTGGTATCGGTATCGGGCAGACACCGGCCTTATTTCAAGGCTTCAGGTACTCGTGAATGCTTTTGATACTGGCTACCGGTACTTAAGGCAAAAAAAAAAGAAAAAAGAATAATCTGATATCGAGTAAGTCCTCCTCGCCAGTAGTTGGCGCTACACTGGGGCGGTGATGTGTGTCAGAAAGAAAGAAAACTCGTCCTTCACAATTATTGGGCATTGTGCTAATGGAAATGTTATGTATTAAAAGTACTAGTGGTATCAATAGTCTGTATCGGTGAGTACTCAAAAGTGAATAGCTGTACTGGTAACAAAACAAAACAGTGGTATCGACCATCCTTAATTGTTTTAAAGTTGTTGTTCAATTAGAGGGTAACATTCAGGGAAACTGAGATGTTTGCTGTCCCAAAAGGTCCGACTGACGTCCGAGCCAGCCTGGAGTACCTCATGACGCTGTTCCCCAGAAAGCTCTTCAATGACACCTTACCTCAAATTGTGCTCAAGCACCAACTGTACAGCATTCATCATGACAAGACTCTAGTGGACAAGGAAGTGGTAAATTGACTTTTGTTTCTATATTGAAAAACAATCTCCAGGTGCTGTCTTAATAACACATCTACGACATGCTTTTGCCAAGGATCAAGAATGACATTTTACACACCCTGTTTGTCTTGATGAAATTTGTTTTTTTCTGGGGTGCAAATGGGCCACTGCTCACCGTGCCCCATGTACTGATGGGCCATTTGCGACTCCAGATTTTGTTACCATGACAACTAGGGGCAGAGCTAAGCGTGGCTGCGTGTTCAGCGAATGTTAACCTTTGAAGCGCACACGAGCCCCCACAAAGAGTGCGTGGATTTTATTTCCCCCTTGTGCAGGCAGGACTTCATCACCTTGCCAATTAATGTGCGAATCCGTGAATAGTGAATCAACAAAAGTAATTGATGCATCAACAGTAAAAATAAATGTTTTACAGATGATTTGATTTTGAAAAATGCATTTAGGCAATTTCTAATCCTGCAGAACCTCCACAAACAATTTGGGCTAAGTTTAGCATCTCCCTGACATACAAAAATTTTAGTCTCTCATTTGAGATGTATCCCTTCAACATGGTTCCTTGACACCAAATACGACTTTACAATTAGCCAAGGCTTTGGTGGCATCTTGTGCCATCCTTGAGCTCAAAACCGAATGGGGAAAAACTACTGAATACAGTTGTTCATTGGGTTAATGATTGCGTAAACAAAACGCCTGCAGAATAAGCTGCGGGAAGACGGGGAGCTGCTCATGTTCCAGCTCGGCTTCGATGCCGAGGCTTTCGCTTTGGTCTTCACGGCCGACTACAAGGCCAAAGTGTCGGCCGGAGAGGAGGGCAGAGACACCCGAGGGGCCGTGGACAAGTTCTTGGAGAAGGTGTTATCACCTTGCACAGACCTGAGCTTCAACAAAGACCAGATGATCAGAGAGTTCCTCTTCACGGACACAGAAATCACGTATGTAAAGAAAAATCACTTTTCATCTAGCCTGTTAAATGCCTCAATAGTTGATGGTGAAACTAAATAGGACCTTTGGTAGTGCCGTGGAGTATTGTGGCATAGGATCCATTCCCAGCCAATATGCTTTTCACGGTCGCCTTTGTGATGGCAGCTGCATATAGTACAGGGTTAGTGGATGGATGCTTTCGATTTTTATCTTACAAGATTTTAATAATAATAGTATTGAAATATTATTTAGACAGATTTCATCTTGATTCCGTAACTCAGATTGGGAATGAGCATTGGTAAAAATGTCCTAGGTAAATAAATAATAATTAAAAAAAACAGATTAACAAGCTTTGATGGATACTTTGTTTTATCACTGCCATAGTATCAATTCAAAACAATCTAATACACATTTCCAATGTTATTTTGTTTTAATGTACAGTATCACAATTTAATGTTGACATACTTGAATTTGTGTATTTCAAATGGTATAGTTTTATTTCAAATGTATTTTTATAAATACAAATGTGAAATGAATCAATTGTAACACCATTTTTCAATGTAATCTGTTTATTGCATTTTATTGTATGTTTTAGTTTAATTTATACCTAAGAATTTAGTTATATTTCTAGATTTAAATATTTGTCTTTGAGTATGTAGTGCTATTTATCACCTATGAATTAAAATGTGTATTTCTCAATGCGCTCTATTTTTTCCGGCTTTTGTAATAAATGTGTTAAATTATAAAGAGACTTTATGGACGCTGTGTTATTGATATAATAAGGCACAGAAGACCAAAAATATTTAGTGGAAGCAAAGTAATCCCAAACAAATGGCGTCCAAAGCACGTTGTTTTGCTGCCTTTCAGGCAGCTGGTGAAGGCCGGGGTCCTGACCGTGAGGGACGCCGGCAGCTGGTGGCTCTCCATTCCCAACTCTGGCAGATTCACCAAGTACTTTATACAAGGTGGGCGACGAGGTCGGCAAAAGCAACACCAACACAAGATTTTTGTGAGCGGGTACTTCCGGGTGGCAGAACAGTGAGTGCCGACCACTGACCTGAACTGAAACAATGACAAAAACCTGTGCTGCAAGATATATACCCCAAACAGTTCAGGTTCGATTAGAGAGAAAAAAAAAATAAAATAAAATAATAATAATAAAATAATTAACTAAATTAATCCAGCGTAACCTGTGGGTGAGGAGGATAAATCGAGTGGATGTTGTAAATAGTTGTAAAAGAGAAGAGCGCAAAACGGCCTAGCCACTTCTAAGGGGACAGACTGCGAACCAAACCGTCCATCAGCAGGTTTGTGGAGGACTTTCCGCAATTTAGCAAAGTGGGATGACTAGCCTGCTAGCTAGCGACAGATTAATTTCCATGCATTTCAGCATCAAAAAATCATGTCCGTGCCATTAATCCAAGCAACAGAAAAGTCAATTCATGAGTCACTCAATGATCATGTCAACTACAGTGGATATAAAAAGTCGACACACGTCAGGAAAAAGCCCACTAGAACATCAGAACTTTATTTGGAGTCGATCAGAAACAGTTTAAATAGTGGCAGGTGTGTGCTGACTCTTGTTTAACAGCTTGAATGTGATTGGTTAATTCTGAGCACAGCCACATACCCAGTTATAAGAGGGTGTGCACACTTTTGCATCTGCATTTCAGTTTATTTGTGCTGATCCTTTCGAAAATATTTCTCTCTTGTTCAGTTGCGTTGTACAAGTTGCAAGTCACAATAATGGATGTAAAAAGTTTTGAATTTTATCTTGGTCTCATTTGTACCTGGAAGTAGAGTTCGGGTGACAACACATCACGGTGAAAAAGGTTTGCACTAATATACTTTAACGGAAAAAGGGTGTCCCTTATCGCCTCCTCCCGCACTATGCCCGCTTGCTAGGTCGTAAAGGCGCGCTTGGCATGGTGAAGAAGTCCCGGTACGGAGAAGTGTTACAGGCCGAGCTGGAGGGGCGGCGGACCGCCTCGCACGTGAAATTCCACATCAAGTACCACATTCACGATCTGGTCGGCGCCGAGCTGGTGGACAGGTAAACGGCAAAACTGTAGCACATCCTTGCCGTCTCTCATACTTGACTTTTATTCGAAAATTCTGACATTTACTGTGGAACCCCACAAAGTAGAAACATTTGGAGTTTAAACAAAATTTTGTGAAGAAAAAAAAAAGGGGGGGGGGGGTGTTTCCACCTTCTGGCAATTAAAATACATTTGTAAAAGAGGGTATTTAAATTGTGTGAGGATAATGTTCAACTTGGGGAGGTGCCACTGTATCAAATTCATTCAGCTGTTTTTCTCTCCAGCATACCGACAACTTCGGGGACTTTGTTGCGATTTGTTGACTCCTGAATCGCTGAAGATAAGAAATAATTTCATTTTGTAAACACAAAAGGCCTTACAAAACCCCGTGGGTTTAAGAAATATACTTGATGTTCCAAACCTTATCAGGTTTTTGCATTATGTAATAAAAATTATCTGCATTATTTGTTTTTCTTTTTTTTCTCCATTCTTCCTGGCACTAGCTGCTCAACCTAAGATACAGTAAATGCCAAACTAAAGATAGGAGTAAAAGTGACAGCGCACAAGCTGGTTCAATTTTGTTGAAATTTATTGGCTTTTTCAAAAAAAAAAAAAAAAAAGTGACAATAGCTTTGTATCTGTAAATCTAAAGGAGTCACAATGACATTGGCTTGAATGATAGCACAGCTTGATGTCGGAATACAAAAAACAACAGATAAGCAATGTGTTCTTTAACCCATTTGTACTAGTACTTTAAATACATTTTGTAAAGAGGCAAACAAAATATAAATGTAGCGATCCTAATCTTAATGTTTTTCAGTATACGTCGCACATACATGCCATCAGCGTAATTACACAAAGATAGGCTTGGGAGAGTAGTTAAGGTTGCGTTAGCTGTAAAAGAGGTGAAAAACAAACAAAAAAAAAAACCATATTCATAGTGTTAGTCCAAAAATACAGTGAGTGAAGTGTAAGATACAAAAACAAAACAAAAAAGTCAAATCACGATTATAACAAAGAGTACACTGTCTACTACACCACAACCGACAGTAGCTTTGTTACTAACAGGCACGGATGCTCGTCTAAGTGATTTCGCTTCGCCAGTAGTGATGCGATAAAAAAAAAAAAAAAACAATGCTGATAAATGCCCAAGGAGCATCGAAGGTGCTCTTGTTCCCCACCACCAACAGTTACAATAATCTACAATGTGACATGGTTTGAGACATGTCCGGGGAGAGGAGGAAGAAAATGCTTTGTCTGGATGGTTTTAGGAGTGTTTAAGGGTTTTAATAGCACTGTCGGTGTTTAAAAACAAAAAACTGCTGGTGAGGGACTTGCGAACGATTGATTGTGGGAGCTAACAAACAGCAGCGTGGATGTGTTTTCATAGCCAGGAGAGGGGGTGTATTTGGCAACGTGACTCCCACTGAAAAGAACCCAGACTGTAAACAAAATGAGAGCAGGGGGACCACATGGATCTGATGTAAGGCCTCATGAAGTTCAACATTTTCAGACTTGTCTTTACAGTATGCAACGTTACAATCCTCTCAATCTTGATTCAATGTCGTAACAAGGAGGGGGAATATAGTCGCTAGAACCGCTGCAGCTATGTTTACGTGAAGCAAAGTACGTTATTGTGTGGGTATGTGTATACTGGCGTTGTTTCAACCTGCCCCCACGTCGCTACGAGGACTCCCCTTAGAGGAGGCTGCACTTCTTCCCCTTCTTCTTGACGGGCGGGGGGCACAAGACAGCGCGGATGGCTTCGTCAAACACCGTTTTAAGGCCGCGCTGAGTCAGGGCGGAGCACTCCAAGTACTTGACGGAACCTGTGGGAGTGGAGAGGGGTTAGAGACCTTTAGAGCTGGGCCTCACTCCCCCTTTTAATACCACCACTATCGCATCGCTATTATAGAAACCAATATGATACAATTATGTAATATAACAGCACAAGTCTGTACCACGTACATCTGGAGCTGTTCACAATCTAATACAGAGGTACTTTGTCACTATACAGTAAATGTGTTAATGTGTACAGATAGCTCTCGACTTTTTTTTTTTTTTTGCTCGTGGGAGTTGGTTGTAACACTTATTCCTTTTACCAACCAACCAAGACAGAATAATGCTGATTTCATTGAGAGCCAGATGACAAATGTGAAATCAGAAATTTAAGAGAGTGCCATTGCTCCTGTAGTTGAGCAATGGCCACGACTGATTCTGAAGGCCCTGGGCAGCTTCGGCCTGCCGCACGCTGCGCTCCAACCTGATCAATTTTGGCCACAAGCTTCGCTTTTTCACCCACAGACCACAAGCGCATTAGAAATGATAAATAACGTTAAGTATTGTTGTAAAACAATATTTGATGGCTCACTTAAAACCCGAAAATGTATTTTTAGTGTGAGTGAAGGCTTTGTGCCTTTTGATTGGCTGTAATCTGCGATGGCAATTCAAATTTTGAATGGCCGACTGATCGCTCACTCATGCAAACAGTTGCCAAACTACACACGCACACACCGCGCAACAGTTAGTCTGGTTCAGCTGTGCGGCAGCCTTTAGATTGACATGGCAACACACACAGGCTGAAATCTGATTTGGGGGGAGGAGGAATCGAATCAATAAATAGCAGTGCAGCCAAGCGAAATGCTATGAAATGAAGAGAATAGACTACTGGGAATACATGCTTGGAGGGAAACGGCAGGAGTAGAGTGCTTACCGATCTCTTTGGCCATGGCCAGGCCCTGGGGGTAAGTGATTGGAGCCAGTTTCTTCTCCTTGAGCTTCTCGATGGTGTCTTTGTCATCTCTCAGATCCAACTTGGTGCCCACCAGGATGATGGGAGTGTTGGGACAATGGTGTCTCACCTCAGGGTACCACTGCGTGCGCACGAGGAGTCAGGAGTTTAGCTTCCAAAAATCACTATACTCCAATCCTTACAGCTTCTGTTCATCATGACGGGTCACAAAACAGATCCAGGCAGCACCTCATTGACTCACCTTGGCACGGACGTTTTCAAAGGAGGCCGGACTCACGAGAGAAAAACAGATGAGGAACACATCCTGGGGCGTGGCAGAAGAAACGATAACGTCAGTCTAAAACGCGAATTCAACCGTGCCGTTCCGTTTCCTTACCGTCTGAGGGTAGGAGAGCGGGCGCAGTCTGTCGTAGTCCTCCTGTCCTGCCGTATCCCAAAGGCCCAGGTTCACCGGCTTGCCGTCCACCATCACATTGGCCGAGTAGTTGTCAAAGCTGGTAAAGTGCACAATTGTTCGTCAACTAATGCGAAGGGCTTTCGGAAAAGTAACAACAATGATGTTAATGAGAAGCTGGCTGATCCACTTTCACACACCTGCGGTGAAACCCGGCCACGGCGTAAACAATTCATTCACCTTTCGTCAAATGAGATCATTTTGAGCGCTTTCGAGGTTTTCCAGCTGCTTAAAGCTGGAATAATCATATAAAAGGAATAAATAAATACTGAAACTTATCTTACGATATATATGTGCAAGTTTTACTGTGTAATAAAATCAACGCGTGCAGCGGAATAAATTCTAATATGTACAGATTAAACACTTTTCAAGATTCTGACTGAAGTTAGAAGCGTACCATATCAAAATCCTACAATTTCCGGAGTTTCACGCCCCCTCGGGAAGCTTGGAAAATGATTCGAACCGGTTCTGCGAGCGGCAGAGATTTCCATCTCGCCGGGCCGCAAATGCTGTTAGCGGGAGGGTTGAGGCGGGCGGCGGCTACTCACACAGTGGGGATGTACTCTCCGGGGAAGGCATTGGTGGTGTAGCTGATGAGCAGGCAGGTCTTACCCACGGCTCTGGAGGAAGGAAGGGGGAGGGCGACCAAGTCAAACGCGGACACTTGTTGGATACACGCTAGATCTGCAAGGCTCATTTGGAGTTGAAAAATGTGCCTCAGATTTCAAACAAAAGCCATCAAACATGAGTGATGTGGTTCTTCTTTGGCCAGAAGGTCCCACTGATAGCAATGAGGAAATGTGTGACGATAGCCAAACAGGAAATACAAATTCAAAGCCACATTCGCATCTGCTCGGTAAAACGAGAGTATTTATATTCGTCCGTATTGTCCTATAGAGCAATACAGATTAATACAAAAAAAAAAAAAACTTTTTTTTTTTGTCAGTCTGTCGGTCTCTTCAAAAGGGCGAGCGGATTCAGTTTTATTGTACTCTTTGAACCTCTTTGAAAGTTAATAGTAACCTACACGGTAAATACAAGTTTTATGGTTACGGTTTAGCCTGGAACAAATGTGTTCTCCTTCCAATGGGGAACATTCAAAAAAGAAATGTCAGGGATCTTCAAAGAACGAATAGTTTTACTTTGTTTCAGTTTTATTGTACAGTGGTTAACACTTGTTTGGCAGTTAATAATAGTTCTTTCTTTAAAACCGGTTTTATAATGGTAACAGTTTGAACTTGTTTGATAGTTAATAGGAACTGAGAATAACAATGACATCATTAAAAAAAAATATATATATATTCCCCTTCTGGGATTTGCTTTATTTCTCCTGATACAAAAGTAGCTTTTAAGAAAAAAAATCATATTTTCCCGAGCATCAAATTTACTGAATATATAGAAACAAATGTAATCTTTAAAGGTAGAGTAGGTTTACTTTTTTTTTTTTGTATTATATATAAATGTGTGTGTGGCCAACACATTCCACTGCCTGTTACACATCTGTCATGTCTTCTCTTTCCACTTGTCTAACAGTTAATAACAGTTTTTTTTTTAGATGTAATGGTAACAGTTTGAGCCTGGAACGGTTTGGTTCTACTTCCTAATGGCGAACTCAATTGACCGAAGTAGGCAGGCAAATTGTAATGTGGATTTATGGCGGAATGCTGCAGTTCGCTCGAATCAAGGTGAGAAGGAAGGCAGATAGATCCACGCGTGACTCTGCCGCTGTGGCATCCGACAGCAGCGCCGCCACACCCAGAACAACAAGTTCGGGGCGTGGGCGCGACCTCCCACGCGCGCGCCCATTTTGGGCCAAGGGGGAAAGGAAGGAATGCAAACAGAACAAACTGTGGCTGCGAAGCCTTGCAAACACCAAATCGCCGAGAGAAAACTTAAGAGTGAAAGCTGTGTAACAACGGAGGCACACGCGACATTTGGATCATTTAGCGAAACGGAATATTGGATCATACGAATGTGCTGACTTTTAAGCTACTTAAAACAGCCAAGTTGGGCGAGCGTTCGAGAGGCTTTAAAAATGTTAACACGTTGGTTGATGCAATCGCATGGAAACGCTCGTATAAGGCCTCCGTTCAAAATAAACACAATACGGGGAAGAGGCCCACTGTCTCGCCATAAATTCACTCACCCGTCCCCGACAACGACACACTTGATGGCCTGCATTGTGCCGCACTCGAAGGAGGAATGCTAAGCTTCGCCCCGGGAGCTAGCCGACGTTAGCTCACAAGTCTTCCCTTTGTCCGCTCCTGCTTGGCCGCTGAAATGTCGCTCGAGGCGCTCCGAAGATACGCAAAGAGGCAGTCGGGCAACTTGCGGGGAGTAAGGAGCACTTCGACGCAAATTGTATCCGGGAGATTCCCTCGCTTACATTCCCATGCTGCCGAACGGGAAGTTAACCGAGCAAAACAGCGGCCACCACCCCTGAGAGCGAGAAGAAGAAGGGGGAGAAAGGGCAAGCTACCACTATAGACAGGCATATGTAGATGCGACACACCACTTTCGAGATGCGTGCCTACGGCGACGCTAAGATAGGAGGGTCAAAGTCGTCAGTGCATACCATGGGTGTGAACGGCAGCAAGATGGTTGCCGGTGATATTGTGCTGCTGACTGCTGCGTACGGTTGCTCACAACGCCGTACAATTAACAACTGGGAGTAACGTTTCACGGGTGAGAAAAAGAAATACATTTTTATGATTTTTTTTTTAAATGTCCTGTAGTGATAGCAAACGCTTTGACCATGACAAAAATAATAAACCTCATGGAAAACGGTTGAGAAATGTGCAAATTACGACTTAATTTCGATGTCCAAGCATCACCCTTAATGGGAGCGTCGACCTCCCCAATATGGCCGCCAGGTAAATACGTTGCGTAGCCCGGTCGCTGGTATCTAGTCTTCAAATCTATGGGTACGCCCACGACTTGTCTTAAACGTAGATACGGTAACTTTCACTTCACTAAATGAGAATGTTTCTACGACGATCAATAATTTCACATGTGAATCAATGTGAGGTAGTACTTTGGACGAAAGCGCAAGTTTAGTTCGGGGTACGTTAAAGTGGTGGGGTGGGGGGTGGGGGGGGGGGGAGAGAATGGCAGGCGGACAATTTAATATGTCACACATTACGCATAACTGCTGCTGAACCCAAAACCTATTGCAAGTATGAAACAAACAAATATTTATGTCTTTATAGATCACAATGTTTTGTTATCAGTTTATTTTTTTTATGTACATTACAAATATGCGGTTGATTCCAAAATATTGACCTATGGTTTTAATCCTCTTTTAGAGGAAACATCCAAGCGTTCTGTTGATGCATTGATTCAAAATGGAATAAAATTCACCATAGTCATATTACTTTGAGAAAGTAATTGAAATAGTTCCACTACTATTACATTTTCAACGGGGTAACTTGTCATTGTAACCAACTACATTTCCAAAGTCATCTTCCCAACACCGGTTGGGGATAATGGCTTCTTTTCGCCTGACAGTCCGAACTCGGGGTTACGCTTGACAAACGCGCTGACTTCCGTGTGTCACACCGTTTTGGGTCCCCCCGAATGACAACACCACCATCGACAGCCGCCGCGGTGGAGCGGGTGGAGCGCAGCTGCCAGCTGCCAGCACAGCGAGTCAAACAAAGCCGCTGTCAACACTTCCGCTCGGTTGTCATTGGGCGGCGGAAGAATGAAGAGTCGTTCCCGAGGCGCCGCTTCTGTCCGCGCTCAGCCCGCCGAGTGAGCCCGCGGGCCGGGCATCTATGACGGGGCTGTCTCACTTGGTGCTCCGCTTCTCGGGCACCGCGGGGCGCACCTACGGAGTCTTCTCCAAAGGCCTGACCAGGACTTTGTTGATATTCTTCGGTCTGGCCTGGCGACTGCGAATCAGGTTCCCGTACATCTACCTCGTCGCCTCCATGATGTTTAACGTCAGGCTCCAGGTAGGCAAACACACACGGAACGATTACGGTGGGGCCGCGAGATGCGAGTCTCGTGCCTTCCTCGTATCTCAAATCACGGTTCTCCCACCGAACGCGTGGAAATGCCGTTCGACATCTGGATCCAGCACGTGCGCGTCTCGCGCGTTCATCAAGCGTCGGGAAATCCCGAGGAGCCCCGCCCCCTTCGAAATCCCAAACCACATGCTGCTGCGACCTCAGGTGACCGGGGAGCCCACTGCACGGGGCCGCGACGACCGATCCAGGTTACACGTTCGTTTTGCATTCATTCCGACGGGGCACCGTGATTTGAGATGCGAATGTTTGGAGTCGCCAATGGAGCTCGGCTCGTATCTCAAGGCGCCAGCGTATTTCTCCTACAAGTTCCGATTGTTGACTTTCCTCGCGTGTGCTCGTTGGTCGTCAGGTCCACATTGAGATCCACTGACGCCGGCGGCCATGACTCGTGCGCGACCGAGCGCCGCGCCTCCGGACGAGGACGACGACGAGGACGCGGCGTTTCCGGGGCCGTTCGGGGGAGAACGGTCGCGATGGCGGCGGGCCCGGAGATGATGACGCGCGAGAGGGGCCCGCGGGCCCCGCGGGCCCCGCTTGAGCTTCCGGAGCTGACCCGTTGTTGTTTTTTTTTTTGATGACGCTGCCTTTCTGATCTCCGCTTGTCAGAATATCCACCGTCGACTTTCACACACGACTTCAAAACAAGTTTGGGATATTAAGTTTGCGGCTGAAATGTTCACCATGAACCTCAAACACAATATTAGACTGATTCATGAACTTTTTACACCTACCAAAATTAGTTTTTTTTTACCACTCTCATGACCAACATTAACGTACATTAGGGTAAGTAGTAAGTCTTAATAAAAAACACCTAAAAAGTCCATTTATTATTATTGTAAGCCACTGTAACATTAGGCATTTTGAACATCAACACTGCGCTTGAATACAGAAAGAAGACAAACTTAAATGATTCAATTAAAATGTATTGCAGCCAGTTACCAAAGCTGGTCCTAAATGAAAAAGAATATCTTAAAAATGAGATACATTTAGGCACCACGGTGGACGACCGGTTAACACATCTGCCTCACAGCTCTCAGGACCCGCGTTCAAATCCCAGCCTCGCCTGTGTGGCGTTTGTAAATTTTCGCCGTGGCTGCGCGGCTTTTCTCCGGGCACGTGCCAAAAACATGCGTGCGAGGTTGATTGAAGACTCTCAAATTGCCCGTAGGTGCGAATGTTTTTTTTCCCTATGTGCCCTGCGATTGGCTGGCGGCCGGTTCAGGGTGGACCCCGCCTCTCGCCCGAAGTCAGCTGGGAAAGGAAGCGATATGGATGGATACTTTGATATTGAACTTCAAAGTTCAATACAACTGAAGTGTACTTAAGCAGTGATCCTGTCAGGTAACACTAGAGGGAGCCTGCGTACCACGAGTGTTATTCGTACCACACTTCGAGGCTCAAAAGCAGTACAACCTTTACAGATGAACTTCATGTGACCTTTAGTGAACTTCGGAACGCACGTGGCCAACCGCAGTGGCGTTCCCGGCATGTGCGTCACGTGCAGCCAACCGTGCGGCGTTTCCGTTCTTTTTGCCTCACGGGCTGCGAAATTCACAGCAGAAGTTCGACCCGCGCGTCGACCAATGAGCGTCGCGGTTCGATTACGAGCGGTGTTCGAACAGCCCTGCTCATCCCGCTGTTGGCATTCTCACATCGTTAGCCGGATTCCCATGCAGACTTTTTGGGTCATTCCGATTGCAGATCTCGGGTCGACTTTGTGACGTACGCGATCTATGAAACACACGTTTCATCGGAACAGCCGTTTTACAGACGTGTGACACCCACAGATCAATGTAAACGCCACGTGACTAATCAAGATGGAGGTCAGTCGTCTATTTAACACAGTAGTTATGATTGTTTTTACAATCTCACGAAACAACAACTTGATCAAAACGTGTCGTTAAAAACATTTCCGTCTCCGACCAGCTGCGGTCGGAAGCCGCCATGTTTTCAAGTCCGTAAACGGTGACGTCGGCGCCATTTGCGTAGCCAGACGCAATTTCGATTCGCCGTTTACTTGACGAAAATGTACTCCTGATCGGTGCGACGAAAGGAATACTCCGCCGCCGCGAATCCGAATGAAATTCAATTCGGAATCAGCCTGTTGATTCCGATGGAGGAGTTTATATGGAGCGTTTTCATTCGGTTTGGACGTTTCACCCGATTCCAATCTGAACACAAGGCGCCGTGGAAACCAGGCTACTTTTGGGCCCGGCTGATATTCGCCCTTTTCAAGTTTTTTTTTTTTTTTTTTTTTTGGCCCGAGTTTTTATGATAGATTCTTACTTTCTCACGAAACAGCAAATGCTGTTAAGTGTTGGAGTCGCGCAGAATGATGTTTGCACTGTCTGTCCACCAGATGGGGCGCTGCCTTCATTCAAGCCAATAGCATCTTTCCTGATGATGTGGTCGTACGAGGCTTAAGAAAGGAAGCGGCCGCCGAGCTCGGCGTGTCGTCAGCACGCTGCAACAGAGAGACTGGAAGAGTCACAGAAAGGCGTAAAGTGGAGCTCTTCGTAAATGTTCTCGGATCAGACACCGATTGTGAATTTTGCCGTTCAGCTCTTTGTTGTCGAACAGCAAATTGCGACAAGAGTACTGAAAGTTTCAGCAGTTGGCCACACATCGCGCACATGCCAAAAAGGTTCGAGTGCGTTTTAGCTTCATCCGGAAATTCTCCCCAAATCATCATCATATCCCAAACTTTTGGTGAGCAGTGTATCTTTTGCTATCAAGTTTGACCTTTGTGTGTCTGCTGTGACGTGTCCACACAAGCGCACAAGCGGGACTTTTTGTGTGGACGCTTGAATTGAGGTTGCGCCTTTGAAGTACTGGAGAGCGAGTACACCGGCTACCTCGACACAGCGCCCCCTCGTGGAAACATGTGGGAAATGCGGCACGTACTCATCCAGTCATCACCTCACGCTTTATTTCTGCTCATCACGTGGTACTGGGAAAAAAAAGAAGAAAACAAGGGTGGCATTGAGAAAGAAAGAAAATGTTCTTGTTGTTTTTGCTCAGTCTTGATTGCGGCAGGATCAAGAGGAATGAATTTGTAAAAGCAATAAATTCATCCAATCAAGCATCGGAGCATTTTCACTGAATCGCTGATGCAAATTCGACAACATTGCTTCCAAAAAAAATGGTTTTTTTTAAAGGCAGTTAATTTTTAGAGGTGTAAAAAAAAAATTATAAAAAAAGCTGTGATAAAAGTCACTGTCGTCGTTGATGAGTATTCATACATTTTTCAAAAACAAAAACAGAAAAAAGCCAAAGAAAAAGCCAAACTCGTGGACCCTTCAGACCAGGAGTGGGCAGACCTTTGTGCTCAAGGGTCAAGTTTAAATGTGCACGTAAAATGTTATTTCAATGATAAAATAATAATTCATGCTCATTTTGTAATGGTACTCAATATTCATAATTAGCTAATTATTTAATGAAATATATTTAACTAATATTTTATTTACAATCAATCGATTAACCAATTAATAAATTAGACGAATGAATAAAAAAAAACAATATTAAGAAAATTATAATCAATAAAAAAAGGTTCAAATATACTGTGTACTGTTTGTTCTTTCTTTTTTTCATTTGTTCTATTTTGTTTCATTTTGGAAAGCAAAAATTGTCTCTGTGTAGATATAATTATTTCTTTTACTAATATTTTTATTATATATATATATATATGTATATATATATACATACACACACACACACACACACACACATCGATCTCTGGGTGTCACGTCTGTACACACACACAATTTGCAGTAAATCAATTAACCAACTAATGCGCTAAATAAATAAAAATAACAAGGAATGAATAAATACATTTGAAATAACCAATTTTACGACCAAAATAGCTCAATTAATGCATCAGCTATTTCAGGCCTGGTGATAATCGGAAGGACTCAAATCTGAATTGGTGTAAAACTTCATGTGCTGTAAAAACCGATTTGTCCACACGGGGGCAGCAGAGATGAACTGCATTGCTCACATCCATCCATCCTTTTTCTCTACTGCTTCTCGAAGACTCTAAATGTGAGCGCGAATGGTTGTTTGTTTCTATGTGCCCTGCGATTGGCTGGCGACCAGGTCAGGGTGTGCCACCCGCCTCCCGCCTCCCGCCTCCCGCCCGGAGATAGCTGGGACGGGCTCCAGTGCGCCCGCGACCCGCGTGAGGAGAAGCAGAACCGAAGATGAATGAATGAATAGTAAATAACAAAATGAAAAGAATTGTAAAATAAGTCATTTATGACTTATTTTTTTAAAAAAGTAAATAATTGGTTCATTAATAATAACTACATGAATGAAAAACATGACACTTAAAATGAGCATGAATTGTAAAATTCAAAATCCAAATAAACTATTTTACATTCCATATTTTTTTTTAGATCTTTGAACGAATAAGGGGTTAATGTGATTACATTAAGTAGACATTTTAACCGAAAAATGAGAATTAACTATACATGTATTATTAATATAAACCTTAACATCATTTTACATGAATTGATGCATCTATATTATTTATCGATATTTTTCACTCATTTACAAATTGTTCTTCTGTACATTGCCTCGGCCTCACTTTCTTTCATTACCTTCCTCGTCGTTTTATTTCTTTTATATTCTTTGTGTGAATTGAGGGAAACGAGCAAAGAATTCCATTGCTCAGTGTTACTGTTTATGTCTTATTTGAGCACATCACAGGTAAACGTTGTGAATCTTAAAGATGATCTTTCCCATCAATCCATTTTCAACATCCAATGTGGCCCTTGAGCACAAAAGTTTGCACACCCCCGTTTGAGTCCCAAATGAATGTTTCCACGAAGAAACCTCTTGCGCTTTGTTTCCCTTCTTTTCCCAACTCGTGACTTCCTCAGCGGGCACAAAATGTTCCACGCGGCAAACGCCCGAGCCGGTCGCAAACACCATCGCACGTTGCCAGGGCAACCGCATTTCTCTTCGTGACAGACAAGCCTTCCCAGCCCCCCGCCTCTCTCTCTCTGGGGGGGGGGGGGGGGGGGGGGGGGGGGGGGGGGGGGGAAGAGGATTTATTTCTCAGGGATTTGCCAGAGGAAAATATTTGAATATACTTATGGCGGAGAGGAGGCTGGCAAGCGGCGACGTCTAGATGAAGGATAAGTCAGCTTGTGCCCGCCCCCTTTTATTGTTGTTCCGGTTTCAAAACAATTTCCAAAGTGGAAACATCTCTTCCAGCTACAACTCGTCACCGTCGGGAAACTTTTACCGGCGGGCAAGGATAAAGACGATGAGATTTGACGGATAGCGACGTTCCTTTCCGATCCGATGAACAGTGCGCACAAACATAGCGCACGGATTCATATGACGTTTTTGGAATAAGAATTCGAAGCGATGAATTCCTCGCTTTTCGTCCGTCTCGGGGGGCCGCCGCGTTGGCCAATATCGCCCTCTGCTGTCGAGCAAAGTTCACGCCGCGTCGTTGCGTTAGCTAGACGCGGTAGCTAGCATCACTAAGCGTTGTTGACATGATGGTTTGAGCCCAAACTTGCTCCAATTTGGGTTCAGAGCGTCGTGTTGTGGGCCGCCTACGATGTATTCTTGCATTTGGGTTCCCTTTAAGGGGAGTTCGAACGTACAATTCGAAAGAGTGCTATTTTTGTTCTCTAATACAAAACAAAACAAAACAAAACAAAGCAATGGACCGATTTTTTATTTGGAAGAAATGAAGACATCCGGGGAACGCTTTTCAATTGCGAAACGACGTTCTATGTCTCCTTTAAATCCTATTCATATGAAAGCGTTTGACTTATTTCCATATTTTGAAGTTTGTCAGTTGACAGTTTGAGGCCGGAAAAGATGAATTGACTTTCCGTGATTCCAGTTGGGATTTTGTGTTTTTTGCCGATCCCACTCAGACTGAGTCGGTACGCGCGGGCTGGCGACGGCTGCGGCGCCCCACGGCGGTCGGAACAACGCAGAGTGGGAAATCCTGCCGCTCTCCGCTTCCCGTTCCAAACGGGGAGCCCCCCCGGCCCCCCGGCCCCCCGGCCCCTCGCCCCTCCGCCCTCCGCGACAAGGAGGATGCGCGAAAGCCGCTCACATCCTTCATAGCTTGAGGGATGAAAACAAAGGCAGACCGGGTCCAACGGGGCCTCTGCGGAAAGTTCCGACACTCGTTTTAATCGACTAACGTCCAATGAGTGCAGAATTAAGAGACAGAAATTGCGCTGACGTCATACCCGTTGCACGTAATCCGGTTGAGCCCCTTCCGGGTTGGCCAACTCCGACAGCCGTGAATTCAAAAGTGTCGAGTTTACAGCCGAGCGCGAGTCTAAAAGACGGACTCGCGGCGCGGCGCGGCGCGGTGTGCGAGCCTGCCTCGCAGTTCTGAGGTTCGGGGTTCGAACCCGGGCTCCGGCCTTCCTTCCTGCGGTCGCGGGGCCTGATCCGCATCCAGAAGCACCAAGCCCACCTCGCCTTTGACTCGGGTTCGCAGCGTTGACTCGAACAGGAAACTGCAGTAAAGCGAGTTGACATCACGTGTGCGCGGTCTTTTCTTTATCGGGAAGACTATTAAGCGCACCGGACACATTCGGGTAAACACTTGAAACACATTTTCCGCTGGAATACGAAAATGGAGGGAGGCAGGAATGCAATCACGGGGAGCGTGTGTGTTGTGCAAACACACCTTCGTGTCTTCCGTTCGTCCATTTCCTCACCTGACTGTTCTGCACGATTGCGGAAGACTCCTCGCCGTCGAACGGAGAGGCAAGCGGGCAGCTCGTCTGCCTCGCGGTTCTAACGTTTGGGGTTTGAAACTCTTACTTTTGTTGCCCTCGCGATATTTGCGCAAAGAAATAGACGTTGAAGAAAATGGAAGAAACAACGGGGGTCTCATTGTTTTTTTCCCCATGACCGAATGGATGGTTCCCTTCATTTTATTTCATGATCCCAAACTTCCATCAAATTGTCGGGCTCGTATTTGGAACATTGGACACAAGATACAAATCCTTTCAATGGACAGATTGAATACGTTGACCTCAACGTCAACATTTCGCAGCTCCATCGCTGGAGAGAACATACCGCGGTGTGCGTGTGTGCCAATGCCAAAACTAAATCTTGACATTGATGCTTGAAAAGGGAATATGCCACTCGATGATGTGCGTGAATTCCAATTCCATTGCAAAAAAGTTTCCAATTTGGAATATTTCCAAATGGGCCAAATTGCCTGGAAATTCACCGTCAAATTTCCCAAACTTGTCCGACGCCGCAACGCATTTCATTCTGTCCTCCACTTGGAGATGGAGTCATGGAGCCAGTACGGTCGATGCGAAAGAAAAGCCGAGCGTCCCTGAACGCATCGCTCGCAATCAACATGACCTCGAATCGCAAATGGCCTCGTGAGCCATACAAAGCCTCGTTTGTTTCAGTTGAGTTCGCGCAAACGGCAAAGTGTTGCATCGAAGACGGCATTCCGTGAGTTTATTGGCAACCGCGCGCTCACGGTTAGCGCGCGTGAGGCGGATCGGACGTCGAAAGACAACACATTCCGGTTTCGCCTTTCACAAGAAAACCAAAAGCGAGTCGCCTCGCCCGAGTTTCGCCGTTCGAGTGGACTGTTTCATTTTGAAATGACACCGCCGCACTTCCGGGTTGAGCTACGCGGGGAGTGGAAGCGAGTTGGGTAGTTAGTTAGTTGCCCGTTAGCATTGGAGAAGAGGAGGCGGACTTGAGGACCGACGACCGAGCGACGGGGGCTCCCGCGTCCTAAAACGCAACGGTGGCGGTGGGAGGTGGCCGGAAGGCGGTCGAAGCCCAAATGGCTAGCATAGCCCCCCCAAACGAGACGCGCTTGAATTAGGACGCGCGATTCCAGCCGTAAATTGAAAGCTCATCCGTGGAGCGGAACTTTCTGTCAGCGGCGATCCTGAATGTGCGGGCGGTGAGCATGGACGAGGACAACCAAGGTAGCGCACTTTCCTACGGAATATGGAATGAATGCCAATGCCAATGGGTGACATTTTCCCACCCTGCGTGAGTGTCGCGAAGGCATCTCGTGGCTGAGTTAACCGATGCGTCGCGCGTGATATCGACGTCCACCTGTATTGTATTGTCCAATGACGCTCGCCGACAGCCCTCCATGCGACGTCATCGTCATCATCTTCACCATCACCATCACCATCACCATCACCCTCATCCTCATCCTCATCATCGTCATCATCAGTAGTGCACGTGAAGCAAATCAAAAACATTCCTTCCCAACAAGAAATCAAATCAAACTGTAGCACGAAGGAAATATCTTCGAACCGGTGCCAAGAACTTGAAGGGAGATACAAATGAAAGTACACTTACAGTTCAGTTGTATTTCACTTTGAAGTTTGCATTTAACATCTTAGAATGGTTTGGTTTTCACACTTATTTAGGGATCGTTTACACTGCATTGATTTATTTTTATTATGGGCTGGGCCTAAACGGGACTTAAAAAATGAATGATGATGATGATGATGATGATGATGATGATATTAGGCTGCAGAAGAGGTCATGCGATATCAGGATTTTATTCTTATAACATGACATTTCTTTTCCCTTTCTTTTGTAAAATCACAACTTTCGACACACAAATTACAAATGTAGTCTCATTCAATTATGAACTTTTTGGAATATTAAGACTTCAGTCGGTAAAATGATGCATTTCCCCCCATCAAAATATTACAAATGTATGCATATAAAATGATGACATTTTGTGTGGAATATGATGACTTTCTTTTTTTCAAATTACGATATTGTTTTTTCTAGAAAAACAACGGAATACTGTACCATAAAGTGAAGACGCACACGTCTATAAAATTGCAACTTCTATATAATAGTATGAATTTATTCGAGTAAAATGCCGCCTATGTTTCTTGTAAGACTATGGTATAATTCTTTGAAATGAATACCTTTCCCCCATAATACTACAACTACTCCATACGTTGTATTACTTTGTATTCTACTAAAATGTTTTTGTCTTCCTTAATCCATAAAATTGTAGCTTTTTTGAAATACTGTAATTTTATTCACCTTAATGTATGTCTTTTTTCTTGTAATATTATGACTTTATTCTGTAAAACCTTTTTTTTCTCCATGTTACAAATTTATTCTTGTAAAACAAATACTTTATTCTCATAAAATTATTGTATTGTTGTAATCTGAAATTGCATTTTCCTCCTGTAATATTAGGAATGTTGCATAAATGTATGATTATTTTTTTTCTCTTGGTCATAATATTACAATTTTATTCTAGTAAAAGAATGACAAATTGTGACTTTTTAAAATTAGTTATTTATTTATTTTTACACATATTAGGACTTTATTCTATGTCATTATGACTATTTTTTTTCTCGTCAGAAAATATTAAGTGAAATCAATACTTTAATCTCATAAAATGTAGCCTCTTTTTCTTCCTAATGATGATGCTGTCAAGAAATGGGAGACAATGCATATCATATAACATCACTTTGAGGAAATGAGGACTCGCTCGCACAGTTCTCCAAATAAGAGGCGCAGCGTGCTTGCTTCAAGCTGTTTGCCACAACAGTTGAAGTTTACTGCAAAACCATAAGAAAATGTTCAAGCCCACCATGTAATTGTGCCGAATGAAAGTCCGCTACCTTAATGCAAATATAGAATGTGAAATGCCATAAACAGGCTACAGGAAATTAGCATCGATGTTACAGTAATTGTAATTCTTCAAGCAACTGCTACTTAACACGCACGGAGCGGCGACGCTCCGGAACGTCGGGAACCTCCGAGCGTTGTCGGAGCGTGCCGTTCGGTTATTCAGAGCGCCGCAATTTGGGAGTGGCGGACGGAGCGCATTCCCGCCGCTCTGACTGAGAAGACGGAGCGGCGGGCGGGACGAGACGTTTACGGGCGGGGCTGACGCATTCAATACGGCGGACGCACTGACGGATGCCTGCCGACGGCCGAGACGCTTGTTCGTAAATCCATAGAAAATGGAGCGCGCTCTGCCTCTCTGAACAGCGAGAGAGGCAGATCGACTTTCCGAACGTGCCCGCTTGTCTCTTCTTCTTGCTGTTAATTACGCTGCTTCCCTTCCAGTAGACATCACTGCTGCCTGCTTTGTTGTGGCATAACTCGGTACTACACTCTAGCCACGCAACTTTAAATCGGACTTGCTAATATTTTGTAAAAACCCACAATAAAGGAAAACATATGTATGAGGATGATAGGCGGTGTGAAAAATGTGTGTATATATAGTGTTTGTGTGTGTGCGTTTTCTCGGATGTACAATAACTAGGTGTACGGCTGGGTGGGGGGCGGGGCATAAAGCCATTACTGCGCCGTGTGCCGCCGGCTCGGCCTCCGGAGGTGGCGCACGCGCGAGCGCGTGGTAAAGCAAACGACCATATGACGCAGTTATTCTTGCGGACGTGTACTCGATGCCTGGCAGGGCGCAAAGGTACACGCGTGCGCCGCGTCCCGCCTGCGGCACTGTCGCCGTTCGTCTCTTTTTTTTTTTTTTTTTTTACTAGCACCCACTCGAACACCCCCGCATGCACCCGCACTCAAGTTGGCCATGGAGGGAGGGAGGGAAGGAAAAAAGAGCGAGAGGGGGAGGGAGAGAGCGAGAGAGAGACAGAAAGAGAGAGTGTGAGAGAGAGTGCGTGGAGTTGGGAGAGAGGGAAGTGAAAGAGAGAGTGGGGGGAGGGAGAGAACTCGGGAGATTGGAGGAGAGAGTGAGTGAGAGAGAGAGAGTCTTTTCAGCCATTTATTAAATGTCGGGAGACCAGCCAAGCCCATAAACACTCACGCTGTAGCTGCTGTTGGCCACAGCTCATGAGCAGACACTCACATGCAGACTTGCAGACGTCAACAGAAAGTCCATCCATTTTCTGTCGCGCTCGAGCTGGAGACGCTGCCTGTCGACTTCGGGCAAGAGGCGGAGTATATCCTGGACGGTTCGCCAGCCGATCTCAGGGCGGGCCTGAAGTCGTCCCACAAATTTAGCAGCTTCTGTCGTATTATCAGAGGCGTAACATAGGCGGGTAGCGGGAAGCCGCGGTCCGGGTGAGAAGTCTAACACCTAAGACTCGCTGCCTACGCCGCTTTGTGTTGAAAACAATCGTCTCTGTGCCACACATTGGCGCTGACGCCGTAACGGGTGTGTGAGCACGCGCTACAGGCGATGTCTTACTTCGGCGAGTTCTGGCAGAAACCGATTTGCCAGGCAGGCGGACTTCGCTCTCTAAATGTTGGGTGCTGAAGGACGTGTGTTTGAAACATTAACATTCGCTGCCATTAACGGATGTTGAATTCAAATCTTCATGTTATCATGGAGGACTGGAGGTGAATGAGTTGGGGAGACCCTACGAGGTCCAGGGCTTGCTCAAAGATGAACAAGCAGGAACCAGTCCATGTTTTGGTCCATCACAGGACTTTAATTTGAACCAGTGCCAGTTTCATGGTTCACAATCGGGTTGGACTGGTTGATCGGTGACCAGTCCAGGGTAAAATCCCTCTGCAGCTCGTCTGTTAGCCAAGTCTTCCAGACAGAGCTATGGAGGGTTCTGTACGTGTTACAATGAGTCGACTTGTTTCAAATGCTGGCAAAAAGCTATCGGCCTTGGCTTGTGTTTGGGGCTCTGACATCAGAGCGCCCTTGTGGAGCTCACAGATATCACAAATCACATTAACTTCGCAGAGACGTCCTCTCAGTCAGGTCAATTTCATCAGAGATTACGCCGGACTGAGCCATATGGAAGTCAATGTTCTGGACTCGGGCGCCTCCCATACATGATAAGCCTGAATTGGTAAGAGCTACTTGAACCTCCAGTAGTTTGGACTTTTCATCAGCGGCCGGTGCTGTTTTTGTGTCCGGAGCAGCTAACCGAGAAAGCGCACGTTCTTTTCGAGTACGTATCCAATTTCCTCTCAGCGGAACAAACAATGACATGCGTTTAAGATCAACTGCGAGAAGATTGAGTGGAAAAGATCTGAGACAAATTGGGCTATTTTAGAGCGTGCTTAATGTCTCGTGAGTCTGGAGTCTTGGATACCAGACTCCAATTGGGGCCATAGTTGCGAATGAAGTTTTAGTAACCGTGTGGGTAGTGGCGCGGCGTTCAGGTTCACGCAAAGGAAGAGATTTTCTTTCAGATGCCGTTACTTTCTTGGTGAACGTTGACGGATCCGATGCGCGTCCCGTGAAACTCCGTCCGGGTTCCCACTTAAGCCACGGATCGCTTGGAACTGAACTGAACTCACAGGGTCAAGTGATCGGAAGTAGGACATTTCTGACTTTCGACAAGGAAAAGTGCAATGTGCGCCCTTGGGGAGCCTTGAAATCGGGGCCAATCGGTTTCACCCCGAAGCAACAATGTGATGTCACACAACAAGGCGCTCACAGTGGATGTAAGACATGAATTAAGATTAGGATTGGCGTGCAATGAACTAGTGTGCTCAGCGGTCTGAGGATACGTCGTCATTGGACACGAGGAGGCGCACATCATTACTGGGGGGGGGGGGGGGGGGGGGGGGGGATTTATGGCCTACAAGTGTTTTTGGTACAAATATTAACTGTGAGTGACTTTGATTAGCGCTGGACTGCTGCACGTTCCAACAAATCGGGGTCACGTTGCCGGCGTAGGAGCGGATCTCCGTTGTAAACTTTCAGCATTTATCACAACCTGTTGTAGATTGTAGATTCTGACAGAATAATCGGTCAGAATATCTACTAGTTTTCCTCATAATTGACGATGTTGATTTTTTTTTTCACCATCTGGAATGCTTTGAGGTCAGAAGTTGTATACGTCCAACTTTCCAGCTGTTTGAAATGCGGCAATGGAATTTGTTGAGCACAGATCACCGTTCAAAATGGTGTCAAAGGATTTACATGACCCCAAAATGGTATCTCCCGCTTCAAATTGGAGGACATTTCCTCTCATCGTTTTTTTGCTGTCATTCCACAGATTCTCCTCGGTTTGGTTTGAGCCGACCTCATCGTCGAGAACTGATTCTTTTGACGCTTTTGCGGGACGGATCATCGGAGGGTGCCTGGCGGAGGTCATGGATTTTTGTCTTAATATTGATTGCTTTCCTAGTCCCTGTGTGTCCTGATCTGCAACAACCAAACAACATTTATGATAATAATGTTATACAGTATGTCACAGATTGTTGTTTCATTTTTTGGGCTCAGTACTAACAAAAAGATCATTGGGCGTTTTATTCAAAGTGTGTGGGGGGGAAAAGTGTTTTCTTGCAGGGGAACCTTAACACGGATTTCTTCTGATAGGCTTTTTGCAAGTGTTTGATCGCTTCCAGCATGCCTTTGAATTTGCAAAGCAAAAGCAAGCTTGTGTTCAGCCCTCACCTCCGTTGTTTTGTGTGTGTGTGTGTGTGTGTGTGTGTTTGTGTGCGAGCTGGCCGGCCTCCAGCATCTCGCAGCCCCTCTGGGCCTCTGGCCCCTTCGCTGCCACAGAAAGGATTTGTAACACTCAGTGAGTCGCTCAGTGGGGGTCAGTGAGTCGTTCGAGTCATTGACATGGCTCAGCACATCTTTGCCATCTTTTTGATTGTTTTATTTTGTATTTTTTCGCCACAGTGCGCATGTTTCTGCCCCCGCAGCTGCAAAATTGCTGCGACGGCGCTGACGGTGCCGCGGAGGAGACGGCGGCCGCGTCGTCGCTCTGTAGCGCCGAGAAGGACGGCGGGGCTCGCGGCGGCAGGGCGGCCATCTGAGCAACCTGTCGGTGTGTTGTGTGTATGCGCAGTAGCTTGGTTTGTATACATCCAGGAGAGGGGAGACGGGGGATGGGAAAAATTGCAAGAGGAGGATAGCGAAGCGGACTCTGCGATCAGACGGTCGATGTCACGAAACATGGCCGTGTATAAATCTCGCTATCTCACTTGTGGAGGCATGTTCGTGCGCGGGCATGGGCACGCACGGCGGTGTGTGCGCAGTCAACTCTCACTATTCATCGCGGATAGGGAGGGAGACCTGCTGCGAAGAGCCAAAAACCGCCAGTAATTGATGCCTCCCAAGGGTTTAGAATTGCCAATAGACCTATGATCTATGATCTATGATCATTTCAAACTCATCTTACAATATTACCCGTAAGAATAAACGGCTTACGGATGATTTTATTTTGAACACCTGCAAATCCGCCAAAGACGCTCCGTAACTTCCACTAACAACCCAGGCTAAACTCAGCTCCACCTCCACATACGATGACGGTCACAAATGCAATTTAATTTTTTTTTATTGAATGGGACAAACACTAGAACACAAATACAAAATAAAAATACACTCGCGAGGAGCACGGAGAAGGCGCTAACACTAAAACTGAATTCTGTTTTGTTTTTATATTTATTACCCAGTTTTTCTTTCTTAAAGATGTAACTTATTTTTTTCGGTGGGGGCCGGAACAGATTGAAGGCATTTCAATTCTTTACAATTTTGAAAAATTGAATATGTAAGTCAATACAGAAAATGCAGCTGAATTTGCGAACCACGAATAGGCAGGAGTTCAACGTGTACGACACGCACACACGCGCACACGGGAGGGTTAATGTGTGCCGCGTAGACCGGTACACGAGATCGAGTGTGAAGGGTAATGGATGACAAGCTAGTGGATCAACGGTTAGCGCCGCCTGAAAAACAAATAAAAGAATTTCCCTTTGTGATCACACACTATGAAATGAATCGCTTTCTGAAAACCTCCAAGCAAACGGAGCATTATTATCTTTGGAAGAGGCCCGCTTTTGGATACACGTCGGTTGTCACGAGATTGTGCCGGTGTCGCTAACGTTGCGGCCCGTGGGAGATGACGGGCCTTGCCGGAGCGGGTCACGGTGATGAGCGCCACGCACGCTGCACCTCAGGCCGGCGTCTTGACTCAAGTGCCGTGCGCGCACAATCCTTTCATCCGCAAGCACATAAGTCACCGCTTGAGCGTCACCGGCACGCCCACAGATGATGATCTATTATGATTGATAAAGCAGCGATGAAGACTTTTAAGAACACCTGCCAAGGATGCGGGGAATCGCCAGTCTGAACCGAGCGGGGTACAGTCGGTGTTCACCCGCTATGTACGGTCATTTCTATCCATTTTATTTTTTGCAATTTGTTTTTTTTGGCCTCAAATATTGACGTGGTTAGGAAAGGTATTTTGATAAGTTGAAAATGGTTTAAATTGAGTGGGAGGGAAAAGAAATATATATATATATATATATATATATATATAATAAGCTTTTCATCTAGTCTGTCTATATCGCAGATTTTCACGTATCGCGGGTGAGAATTTTTGTCAACAAAGGTCTGATTATCGGACGGGTCTCAAAAATGATCCTGAGCGATTATCCTTTCGTATGTTAAGAGTAATATTTCCTCCCCAAAATGCTTGGAAAACTATCGGGGTGGATAATAGTAAACGTTAAACCTGTTCAATAGTTCCGGTGGCAAATTCTTGTGTGTGTGTGGGCGGAGCCATGGGCTCCACGATAGCCAATTAGGAAGCTAGCTGAAGCTCAAGCTGTTGTCGGACATAAATGGAGAAGCAAGGGTTTGTGTTGAGTGTTTGTATAAAATGTTTCACAAGCCATTCGCCGCAATACAAATGACAAGGAAAAGAGTTTGCAATTGTAATGTAGTTACCGAATACGCAAACAGCTAGCCGAGCTTCTATTTTTTCCTCGTTTTTTTGTAATTTCTGGCAGTCAAGGTGGCACCGTGCTGCCTCTTATAGGTCAGTCTTGGTACTACGACAGAGAGATTCGGGTGAGGAGGCTCGTTCGCCAATGTCAGCGGTGTTGTGTTGGTCTCTCGTGTTTTAAAAATTGGTGAAGATGGTGCAAATCGTCGTACGTCTGCCCAGCGGAACTGTTGTGGTTTTGCAGGGATTACATGTTAGTGACATTTCCATCCACTTTGCCACACGTCCTTAATTGTCGCGTGAAAAGGGCGCCTTAATCTGAAGCAAACGTTAATCGAATTGGATGTTGCCAGAATGTCGAACGATTCCAAGTAGGAGGCTCAATAAAGTGTGGGGAACGTCGCGGTCAGGCTGAGCCACCAGACAAGGAAAAAAAATCAACCTGTCCACCTCCTCTTCCTCTTCTTTTTTCCCTTTGACTTGGCAGCTTCAATATCCTCTCGTCTTCCGTCTTCCGTCTGTCCGTCTTCCCCAGAGTCACGGCTCGGACTCCAAACACGTGTTTGAGCGCTCAGGACGTCGGTTATTTCCTGAGCGAGTCGCTCAGGACCGAGGCCCGCTAAAGTGTTTTCCGAAGACGTGTTTGTCCTCACGGCGCTGTTGCTTGCTTTGCGCTGTGGATCCTGAGCAGCCCAATTGGAGAACTTTGAGCGACACGTCCCGCCAATGTCAGTCGCTGGCACCTCTCTGTAGGCAAAGATCGCAAATGCGTCCTGTATTAGTGGAAAATCTGACATTTTGCTGGCTTATTTTTGTTTTGTCCTTTATAAATCATATACCGTCTCTCGGAAACTTTAAACACTGAAGTTGTTGCCGTTTATTTGATATATTTGTATTGCTTTTTCATCGCAAAATATAGCTTTGTCTACTGTGTTTGTGGCCAGGCCCTGAAACATAAAATGCTTATGGTTTTTGTATGATTTCGAGAATGAAAGTGATTTTCAATGGGGAAGTGTTACGACGAGTGACGGATGTTTGACCGTCTTTGATCGGCTGTGGGGAAAATTCTTGTTTGATTTTCACAGGGATGGAAAAGACATGCTGATTGTTGCGAAATTCTGTTTCTATGCCGGTGTCGTATTGAACGGAGTAATGCTGCGCGGACGAGTTACGCCACAGTGAATGTCTTGACATGCTCTTTAGGCAGCAGATTCGCTGACCTCCATTTGACCTCAGTTGCTTACCACACCGAATAAACAATCAATTCCACGCAGAACTCTTATCATCAGATCAATAAATGGATTTGTATGCCCGTTCCTATTTAAGAGCACTGCAGTCATGCGCAAATGTCTTCATTTAAGGGACGTGATGTTATCTGCGTAACAGCGGACTAATCTGCCAATTAGCAAAGAGGTAAGAGACCGTAAAGACCGAAACCACCACGCGGCGATGACAAAACAAGGCAGCATTGCGCTAGACGGCAAGCACGCATGCCAGCCGATGCTTGCCGTGGATGAAATCGGGCCGTTATTGTGAAACGTGACAATCGGGCGAGCGGGACGTCAAAGTCTGTGCGACATGGGGACAAAGTGATAAGAACGCTTTCCGTCCACGGTCGACAGATGGCACGCTGACGGATGGCCTCGTCCGTTATCAGCTTGCGAAACAAGGTGACGACACATGTAAGGAGGAAATGATGACGCACGAGGTAAAAGGCGGCCTTAACGGAGCAACACCCCCCCCCGCACTGACTGTCCTGATAAAGCGAAGGTGAAGAACAGGGAATTGTGCCGCCAAAACCACTAAATAAAATAGCCTTGACTTTGCCTCGGCGTCCGTCCGTGGGAAGGATCGCAAAAAGGCCTCTCGTCTCAGAAACGGGTTTAGTCTAAAAACAACAACAACAAAAAGCATTTTACGTTGACAAAAGTAACGTAGGCCCGTTTTTGTTTTGAGCTGAAGTGAATAAAAAAATATTTTAAAAAAAAAATGGCGTTCACACAAAACAAAAAAACAACTACATTACTGGAGTAACCAGTTCAGATTGTGGTGCTTACACTTGATCGGTTAAACTTACACTATCCGAGCAACTGCACAGAGTTCGGGTTGTAGCATTCACACTCGATCAAACTAGTTGCGCTCGGTGACCAAAAGCACAATGACTGTGTGTCAAAGGAACCGCACCATTCGAGCAATTGCGCCAGAGTTCAGATGATTAGTACACGCTTTCGCAAATGAACTTGAAATGCTCTCATTCTTCACTTTCCCGAGACATTTTGGACCAAACCAATTCCGAGCAAGTGCACCAGAGTTCAGCGGAGAGCGTTCGCACTTGATCGAAGCAACTGCATTATCGGACCAATCACAGGCACATTTGTATAATATTGTTCACACGGGAAATTTCCTAATTCTCCATCTTCCCACGACATTTCTGGGCCACTCTACGCTTCCTTTGCGGGAACGGCTCAACTGGATGCTTGGATACGAATTTGCAACAAGTGCACCAGAGTTCAGATACTGGCGTTGGCGCTTGATCAAGCAAACGGCGTTGTCAGAGCAATCGTGCCACAGTTGGGATGATTACGTTCTGATGGTACCAGAGTAAGAGCAAACCCTAAATCTGAATCTTACCGAGGCATTTTGAACCGTCCTACGCTCGTCTGGATGAATGGGCAAAAATTCACTTCAAGTCTTGTTGTAAGTGGTGCCGGGAGAGAGCACGCAATTATCGCTGCGAACAGGAAACCGACTCGGTGTTTTCTGCCGTTTCCAGCCCCCGTAGCTGATCTCAAGATGCTGACAGTAGGGAACGATCTGAACCGCAAGCGGAGGCATCATTCTGCAGACGCGAGATCTTTTCGGCCGCCTGCTTTGTGTTCTTGAGCCAAAACACGGCATGCCTCTGCGAGACTGACTGAGAAGAAAAAGCGGGTGCCGACGGACGCCAGCGTGACGAGAGACGAGATGAGTAGCGGCAAGGTGGACCGGTTTGTCTCGACCGTCTGGTTGCTGTCGGAGGAATGCCGGCTATAACTGTCACGTGTTCGGAGCCGTCGTCGTGTGTACGGGTATGCTAATCTGCTCCCGCGTAAGCATTAGTGCTAGTTGCGAGTGGGTGTAATGACATGTAGCGCACTCCGAGGTTGTACAATGTTCAACTCCCCAAGGGAATACGTCCGCTGATGGCACGGGAGCCCGACAGTGGAAGAGGCGATGTGGTAAGTGAGTATTTTCGTCCGGCGTAAATTTGTCCTCAGCTTGTGTCGCGGTTCCCAAACTAGCTATACCGTGGCGGGAAATAGCCGCCCGTTTACGTGGTTGCCATTGTTACGGGAAGGACCTGCCCAGCACGCCCAATCAAAGCGTTCATTGTCTTGCCGAAAAGCTACGGAAAAATCAGGAAGCACTTTGCTGCTTTGTTTTTTGTTTTCATGTTTGGCTAAAACGCTCACTCTCATACATGAAGCCAATCTGCATCAAAATAATGTTTGCTCATCAAACAATAGGTCGCAAACCCAGTTTTGTTACTTTTGAGTCGGCCGAATGCAGAATAAAGTGCGATGCCTTGCAGTTGTACAATTCGGAGTTTTTGCTTCGAAATGTGTGCCCTGAAGTGCATTTTGGGGCATTTGAATGCTCACGTGAGCTCTCGGTGCACCTCTATGAACCTCGGCTGTCGTGGAGGCCTTCCGGAATGTTTCAGGGCTGTGATCGTCGGAGACGATCCCCAGTGGTCACACGAGCAGAAGCGTTTCCGTGAGCTTGATCGTAACGCAATGACCAAGGTTTTGTGAGTCGGACGACTCTGACTCGCACCTGCTCTGACTCCGTTTGAGTCCATCTCTTGTGCTGAAGGAGAACAGAGGGAAGATGGAGAACGCTATGTTCGCCGCCTTGGGGATGTCACTGCACATCATCGAAGGTTCACTTTCAAATGAGCGTAGATGGTTTTTTTTGTGAGCATTTTATCATTCAGCAAGTAGGGTCATTTTTATTCAATATTAGGATTGCGTTTAAAAAGGAGTGATGGGGAAAAATGAACAAAATACACAGTGGAGGTAAGCCATCCTAATATAAAGCTGCATCTCAATAATAAGAATAATATTGGTTCATTAAGCACATGGGAAATGCTAAGCTCGTACCTAATTGTTAGAAATCATTTTGATTTGACGGTATGTCGTTAGCTCAACGCTATTATGCGAAAAATACAATTGTGGAATATTTCACTCTGTGCTTAGTGAATCTATGTAAGTCATGATTTTCACTTTTTGAATTGAACTACGGAAATAAATTCTGTTTTCCGCGATAATATCCAAATGTATTGAAGCGCGCCTGTATTTGTTGAAGTCGACACGGCGTCGATAATATACGGTGTGTCCGTGTGATGCCTTCAGGTGCGCTTGGAAGATTCAGCGTGCCGTTGAGCATTATATGGGTTTGCTCTGTTTGGGAATGTACACAGCGCAACTTGGAAATGTCACGTTTAATACATCAGTTGTACGATCTCCCGCCGACAGACGAGAAGCGAATGATATCCGGTGACTCGGCACTTCCCGCATGCGGCGCGGCGCGTGTCCATCATCTTTGCAGAGGACTTTTCTCGTCCTCGGGGGCCCGGTCGGCCGCTTTCCGACCTCTGCGAGACCGCGAGATCTTCATCGCGCCCAAATGGGAGTGCGTGAGTTCACAATGAAAGTCGACTAGTGCCTCGACTCACGAGCGCTCCGACGGACGGTTTTCCAAGTTCCGAGCGACGGCTGGGGCATTATATTAAATCTGCAAAGTAGTGACCAATTATTTACCATTTTACCTAAAGGTACAAATGTATACATTTCATATATGCATCTCAATACTGATTTGTGAAAGTGCACTTTCGAGAGAGGTGCAGGTATTTTATTTGTCCACTCGAGGTCACCATCCGCGCACACACGCAACACAAGCCAAGCACATGCCAACTAGGCATGGCCTGCTTGAATGACATGAACAACTGCCCGTGGTGTGAACAGGCGGTTTTCCAGTTGACCATTTGCACCGTTCCTCGCGCTCACGGTCCTGGGAATGCAGTTAGCAAAAGCATTATGGGTCCACAGAATACATTGCGCTATTTTAAACCACAGTACTGTAGTTGTAGAAAAGCAAGCTAAACATTGCTCTTTACTTGCATTTGTTCGAAATGAGGCTATTTGAATGCATCCTGGGAGCATATGTGAGCCTTTATCACCTGTATGGCAACATTGACATTTTTCTTAGTTCAGTATCTCAATAACATTTAGTCAAATCATCTTTATTTTCCTCACACGGCGCACTTGCGTTAGTGGGAATGTTTGGGCCCGAGCATTTATTCAGCACTACAAAGGCATACAAGCAAACCCAGCGTAGGGAATAATAATCTGGAGGCAGCAAAATGAAGTCTTCCAAAACGAGATGAATACCTCTCTGACGGTGGCGAGACAGAACCTCATACAACCGTTCTAATTGTACGACTCTCTCAAGCGAAACGGCTCCCCCTTGGTTTCCTCGCATTTTCTTCATCAAGCGTGATGGACCATTTGTACGGCTCCGTAGCCCCTGTAAATGACGGCGTTTTTCCCGCCTTCGGGATAATCGTTTCAAAGTCGTAACGGGTCTGTGGAGCGAAGTCGAACTCCTGAGACTCATTCTCTCCTCTTGTCGCGTTAATTGTCCAAATTTGGCAACCACCAGCCGATGATTGCAAACGGCGTCCCGCTATTATTGTGTGTAAAAGGAATTGGGAGATTGGTTTCGAAATATGAGATGCATATTTGACAACAATTGCTGAGAGACATCATCGAATCCTAATTGCAAATAATCGAATCGATCGAATAATCCTTGCAGCTGGAAAATCAGTTTACAATTCGCAAGTCATCCGAAGCCATCTGGATCTCTGCTCTCTTGACCGTCTGTAAAAAAAACAACAAACAAAAACAACAGCAACAACAAGAAAAATGAGCATCGTGCCCTCAAAGCTGATTGGCCAAATGGTCCGCGCTGCTCCCGTCGCGCTAAAGCACAAACGAGAGCTGTGGAGGTGGCTTTGCAAAGAACTGCGAGTTAAGAACGGACAGTGAGATCCTGCAGATCGGAAGAAGCGATCATTATTTCCACTTAAGGGGAAACAAAAGCGGCGGGGGGGGAAATGTGTGAATTGCAAAGCTGCTTAGCGAATGATTCACTCGGGGCTTTTCAATCGGCGCACCCCCACTTTGTGCTGGCCTTGTGTGCACATGTGTGTGAGTGAAAGCACAGGAGACGCACATCTGCTATAACTCCATGTGAAAATGACCTACTTCCTCTCTCAACCGGATTGCTGTTTTTTGATGTGTGTAAGGGGGGGATGGTGTGTGCGCGTGAGTGCGTGTGGGTGTGCTCGCACGTGCGTCCTGCAGTGGAGGTTGCCGCGGCACGGTTAAATGGCGGATAAGCGGGTGTCCCTGGGGAGCTACAGAGCAAGATAGAATATATGTTTGTGTGCGCGCATGGGTGTGTGCGCGCTTACCATCTCCCTGCAGTGTTAATTAGCCAAAAACAAGTCAATCAAAGAAAATATTTAAGCAGCCAGGCTGTGACAGATGCTCAGATGTGTGTGTGTGTGTGTGTGTGTGTGTAACTTGCTCTAACGTAACACTCTTACTCTTCCAACCGTGTCCTCGTGCTGTCAAGCGGTAATGCAGTTTGTGCCTTGAGATACAAGTGACCCAACTTGGTTTTATTGACATTTTTTTTGCTTTGACTTTCGAGTGCAAATTTGAGATGTGAGCGTTCAACTCAATTCAACTCGCTTCACAATAAGCAGCAGTTAGTAAATGGCGAAGAATTCATCAAAAAAGAGCCTTCATGCTGATTAACGCCACTCCCAGCTGAAGTTTACTGTCAAACTCAACATGAAACAAACTACAACCAAACCATGTTGCCTTAAGAGCAGCCCGCTAGCTTAAGGCTAACATATCAAAGAAAATGTCATTGACATCCTAACACTGGCAAAGATTGTCACCGTTTTGGAACCCAAAAGATATTTAATTGTAAACGGTGGAGGAACAAACGCACCCAAAAAGGTTTCTCACAGGCATTTTTTATTTATCCTCTCCAAAAAATGATTAATATTACAGCATCGTACAGTAGTTGTAGTAGTAGTAGAAGAAGTCCTGCTCTTCTTTGTTTGTGTCTGCGTGACTGTATCATACTGCCTCCTGGTGGTCAAGTTGCCCACACCAGAAGGTACAGCGAATTATGTTATTACGCTATGTTTTTACAGAGTACAGTATTACAGAGCTATTTTTCCTCATTGAAGAACACAAACACACGGATTCATGGCATTTCCGTTCATTTCAATGGGGAAAGATGATTTGAGATCCGATTGTTTTGAGTTGCGAGCATGGTCGCGGGACAAGTGAAACTCTTATCGCAAGGCACTCGTGCATTGTGCCGTCTTTTGTCTGTTTTAATTTAGGTCATCGTCACGAGTACATTAGCTGTGCGGCGCCAGGCGTAATCCGCGCGACTGTGACTGGCGGATGGTCCTCTTCGCATATCGCCGGGCTTGCCTCCTCATCCTCACTTTCCCTCTCTGCACATTCCGCAGTACCTGACGACCTGTCGCCGGAGGAACGAGATGAGCTGTGCAACATCCGACGCAGGAAAAAGGAGCTGCTGGATGATATTGAAGTGAGTCGTGGCGGCTGTTTGTTTTTTCAGCAGCGTGTCATTCCATTTCATGACTTGCGCTCGCTCGCTTACAAAGATGCCCGTTTCCCACCATACTTTGCATCAACAGCTACTTTTGCTTTTTGGTCCTGCAGCGGCTGAAGTTCGAGATAGCGGAAGTCATGACGGAAATCGAGCAGTTAACATGCGTCGGGGAGAGGTGAGTTTTCATTGGGCTCCAGTTTAATCCTCCTCGCGATTATTGTTCCTATTCATTTTTTAAAAAACATTTTTGTACTTGTACTTTGTAGTTTTAGGTTGCAGTTCGAGCACCTCAAAAGTTGTACAATTCGGATTTGGGACCTAAATTTCATAGGGGAGCACGGCGGCGGGGTGGTTAGCGCACCTGCCTCACGGTCAAGAAAACACGAGTTTGAATCTTGGTTCAGGTCCTCCAGTTTGGAGTTGGAACTTTCTCTCTGTGCTTGCGTTGCCCCTTTTTTTTTTTTTTTTTTTTTCTCTCCTCTCTCCAGGTTCTCTGACTTCATCCCACATTCAATTCCATTGCATCGATGTGAGCGTGAGTGTGAATGTTTGTCTGTCCATGTTCGCCCTGCGATTGGCTAACGAAAAACTGTGCAAATAGGTGAATCCGTGAACGAACGGCGAGTCTACGGCGGCCCACTGTGCACTGCATACAGTATGTGTCAGTTGCATTTGTGGTTCGTTTAATTGTACAATTATGTGACTGTAAGAGCATACATCACCTGCCCAACAGGAACATATTGTGTTGTTGCACACAAAATCTGGACGCAAAAGAGGAAAAATTGCAAAGATGCACAGCAGCATTAATGTTAATCCGTCTCTCAGCAATTGTACACTAAGAACACAGTTTGCGCTGTCGCTGCTTTCCCTCTTGTGTGAGGAATGGCCTGTGCGTGCGTGCACGCGAGCGTGTGCGTGTGTTCTAATCCCCCAGACTAAACATTAGCTCGGCGCCTGGCTTCAGAGGCTTTCATCTGATTGGTCGATGAGGTGGGGTGAATTCTCGTGTCCCAGGTGCAGCGGCTGAACCGCTTGGGACCGGTTTGGCTCCTAGCGACCATGGGGGACCTGCGCCAAGGTGGAAAGCTCCGTGCAGGGCTCGCGCAAAACGTGGCGTCGACCGCAATTCCGGCTTTTACTGGACCGGCTCTATAAACGTGCTCCTAAACAAGCGTCGTTGGCCAGCCGGCGAGGTGTCAGTTGAGCAACGAGCAAACGTGGCGAGCGGGCTGTCAGCGCCGCGCAATTCAAGTGTCGCGTCACGGCGGCGTCTGTGTTTTTCTACGCAGCAAAACCACACAAAGAAACAAACAGATCGCCATGGGGAGGAAGAAGTTCAACATGGACCCCAAAAAGGTCAGCCAAGGCCCACAAATGATTCCTTTTCCGTGCGCACATGGTATGTTCCGAGCTATTTTTGACTTGTGTCAAGAATATACTCATATTCATTGTCTATATCAAATGATGGACGACAGAGTCTGTCCTGTCTGACATTATTATGTGGATGATCCCCCGTGACCCTTCAAAGACAAACGGGTGCATGTTTCTTCCGCATGCGGTGGGAACACAGACAGTTCTCGGGATGGTTTCAACCCCGCACCCTGCGAACACTGTCACCTCTTTAGGAAAATTCTTCACATTTCAGCGAGAAAGAAGGACATTTAGGGTCTTTCCATTGGTGTCACATTGAACCCAAACATTTTGTCAGAGTTCAGATGATTTGTGTTGTGCTCGAAGGGGATCCAGTTCCTTCTGGAGAACGATCTCCTCCAGAACACACCGGAAGACATCGCACAGTTCCTGTGCAAAGGCGAGGGCCTTAACAAGACCGTGATCGGGGACTACTTGGGGGAGCGGTGAGTCCTCGTCCGGCAATTTCCATCCTCTCATCATCACTCTGTCACGTACGGACGGTATGCTTCATTGCTTCGGAGTGAACACGAGGAGAAATTAGTTGTGGATTGGCGATCAATGAAGCGGCGATCCAATCGTAGTGCGTCGCATTGGGTTTCCTCTCGGCTCTCGGCTCACCTCGCTCACCACCGCCCGCATTCTTCGTTCCGGCGGTTTTATTCTGCACTACTTTCGGGCGATCTTCTTTTCAATTTTCGGCGCCGAACGACTGGACCACAAATAATAAAGCTCGCCTCGTTCGTCCCAGTAATATCGTTTATTAAGTTTGTGAAGGATAATACGCATGATCGCAGCGCCTGCTTACGACCTTTTATTCACCAATTGCTAAGAAGTAATGTAATATAGAACGTTATCACGCAGCACAATTTGTTGTCTATGTATTTGTATTTGCTTTTATTTTGCGTTGTTTTGCGCCGTCATCTGCTGCCAGGTCACGTTCCAAAAGAGAATCTGTTCTCAATTGTCTTACCTGGATAAATAAAGTTAAAGAAATGGAAACTACAAAAATAGCAATTTGAACACAGGTGGCAGAAATATTCACATTCTGTAATTGAGTAGAAGTACAGGTACTTGTCTAATTCGAAGTAATGTGAAATGTGCCTAAGCACGAAAGCCGAGAGTCAAAAATGGATTTTTACTGTCGATTATATACAGCTCGTGTTTTAATAACTTCTTAAAAACCTCTGCACATTTCCCCCCCCCCCCCCCCCCCCCCTCTTTTATTAACTTGCATAATGCTTGTACTGGGAAGAAGGGGGGGGGGGGGGGATCACGTTATATGTAGTTGACTTTTATGAACATTATCAGAAATTCTTCGTATGACTTTGTTAACATTTTGGACTGAGTAACACACACACACAAAAAAAAAAGAGCTAATGATAATGACTGAGAGAAAATACACCTGGTGTATGTTTTTTCAGATTAGACGGAATTTTTGAACGTCAGAAGCTGTTTTTTTTTTCAGGCTGGCACAAGACACAACACATTCGCCACGAATCACATCAAAAATGCTCCCAAAGAAGTGCACGGATGGCGACTGCGTTGCTTTTCCCAATTTGTTGTCGTGCTCCCGAATGCCCCCCGGTCGATGTTCCTCCATGTTGCCGCTGTCCCTCTTTTTGGCATCGTGTCGTCATCCGTTGAGGTTGAAAAAAGTAACAGCGGAGTAGAAAGTACAGAAAATCGGTTTTTAAACTGAAAGTAAAAGTAAGAAGGAAATCCTCATGTAGACAGTAAGTGAAGTGCTCGCACTTTGTTACTTGAATTTGAATGGCAAGCGTGTCGCCGGCGGAGCTGACGCGGCCGTTCTTCTTCTCCGTCAGGGACGACTTCAACATCAAGGTGCTGCAGGCGTTCGTGGAGCTTCACGAGTTTGCCGACCTCAACCTCGTACAGGCCTTAAGGTGAGTTTGCCCGAAGCGGCTGGAGCCATTGCAAATTGCGCCGTGCAAAACTCATTTTGACCAAGTGAAAAGTCACGAGTAGGACACGTTGCAAACGAGACGTCCGCGAATCGTATTAGAGTCGAGGGCGGCGGCGCTCGTGAGAAGAATCCTCACCGCACGCCCCAAACAAGAATGCCACAAAATGACCGTCTCCGTGTTGCAGGCAGTTCCTGTGGAGCTTCAGACTTCCGGGCGAAGCTCAGAAGATCGATCGTATGATGGAGGCCTTCGCCTCCAGGTACTGTCAGTGCAATCCTGGCGTCTTCCAGTCCACAGGTAACGCACGCCCGCACACACTGTGGTTGATATTTGAATCTACTCGGCCTCACATCAGTGCAGCTTGCCGCCAAAGTATCTTATTAGAACTTCGTGTACAATCTACACAGCTTTTGAATGAATACATATCGTATTTTGGCTGGGTTTAAGCTCTTTTTCGCCTTGCCGCCGTCCGTAGCTGCGTTCGCTCTCACGTGTTTGTGCAACAGGTGAGCGAATATTCCTCCCATCGACCACAGCCGAGAACATTTCTCAGCGTGGACGCTTTGCGAGGCAATTGTCAAGTCTCGTTCGTACGCTCCATTGGCAAAGTCGTCAGCATTTACGTCTCCGGCAGCGATCAATAAATCGATCGGTGGGTCAGCAGTGGTCCCGAGTGCAGACGTTGCTCATCCCTCGTCGCCTCCTGTCTTTACACGAGGGATTGTCGAAGGGGGCCGGGGGGCTTCTCCAGGCCAGCCCGCGGGTCGTGAATATCGATGCGTTTCCGCGGCGACCCGTCCAGACTTTAGTTATTGGCCTCGTCCAAGACGGCCAAGCGCGCACACGGGGTCATGCGTGACACCGCGGCTTGACCGAGGTGTCTAGCGTGGAGTCGTGATGATGATGATGGTGACGATGATGGTGATGTGGCTTCATGAGATCAATGCCGCAAGTGCGTCTGGAGGCTGTTTGTCGATGAAAGCGAGTCCAGCGGTGAAGGGAAATGAGAGATTGCCGTCGTCCAAATCATTCGTTCTTGTCATCTCGCTGAGGGGGGAAATCAACGCCTTCCACTGTGCAGCCAAGGAGAAAACCGCTTTCTAATTGTGTCCACTCGGGAGACGCTGATTTGGTTTTGCAGTGTGCAAAATGTGCACAGACACACTACATGTAGATTTGGTGACGAAACACAGAAGAAGACCGGAGCAACTAAGCTGTAGTAACATTACGTTGTATTTTCTTCCGAGGATAAAGAATATATGCATGTCAGCATTGTTGTATGCTTTGGCTGCTGTTGTTACTACCGCTTGTGTTCAAATACAAATCTTTTCAAGGTGTAGAAGTACTGCAACGTCGATGCTAATTTTGCTGGTCCGTCTGTGACGGTTTGCATTGCGAGTTCGCATGAAGCTAGCGGACTTTCGTCAGGCAAAGTTGTGGTTCGGTTCCAAGCGCGTTCTGAAATTCGCAATGCTATATTGACTTATACAGTAAACGTCAACTGGGAGTGGCAGTAGGCGCCTCGAAGCAAGCACTTGGCCCGGCTTTGAAGGATTTTTCGACTATCTGCAAAACTGCTTCTCGTTGTGACCATCTAGCGCGTGTAACTCAAACGTTTGCTCTCAACTCAAGACAAAAAGAATTGGTACCGCCGTCATTCATGTCTACGACTCACTAACTATCAACCACGCTAGTTGGAGAAACACTATAAAATAGCAAAATGGAGCTTGTGAGTGTTTGCTGTTGAGTGTGCGTCTGCGCTCGGCCTGGGCAGACACCTGCTACGTGCTCTCCTTCGCCATCATCATGCTGAACACCAGCCTGCACAACCCCAACGTCCGAGACAAGCCGCCCGTGGAGCGCTTCATCTCCATGAACCGAGGCATCAACGAGGGCGGAGACCTCCCGGAGGAGCTGCTCAGGGTGAGGCCTTCCACGCTGTCACCTCCGATATTTCCCCACCAAAGCTTCGCGGAAGCTCGATCCGGCCTCCCGTGACTCTCTCCGTGTACTCCGCGTCTGACTTGAGTAGAAAAACGGGCGCCGCGTGTGCTCTTGAAATCAAAGCAGATCCCGGAGTCACCGATCACGACCTGAACGCCGATCGCTTGGCGTCTTGAAATTGGAAGCGGAATCCGTCAATGTCGTCTTGCGCGCTCATCCGGCCAATGTGAACGCGTCGTCTTTTTGTCAGAATCTGTACGACGGCATCAAGAGCGAGCCCTTTAAGATCCCGGAGGACGACGGGAACGACCTGACGCACACCTTCTTCAACCCGGACCGCGAGGGCTGGCTGCTCAAATTAGGTTGGTGGCCGCACCTCACTTCTTATCGATAGCCGTCACTCCCCCGCTTCCTCATCGACAACTTTTCCTCCGCTCCACACGTTGTACGCGGTGGAAAGGACAGTGAAGTCGAAGTGCGAGGAAATCATGACATTTTGGGTGTATTCATTCATGATGTATTATAGATATTCTGATAAAACCACACGTGTCATTGGACTTTTTACGACAAATTGTATCTATGTAATGATGATTGTTGTAAATACAACAATTTGATACATTTAGTTCTTAATAATATTGCAACACTTCATTGTTTTTTTTTCTAGGTGCGCGACGGTGCAGAAGTCAGGATTCATGTTTTATTATTTTTTTTAGAACCTTAAGGATGCTACAATATCAATTTAGCTGATTGTATCAAATGCAGAAATGAGCCTGTGCCGTTCAACCGACGTCGGAACATTGACAATTATGGATTGTAATTGCTGAAAAAGGGATCACGTAACGTTTCATCCCGTTTGAAACCTTCGATTTCCTCACATTGCGGTTGTCCCGCTAATAAACACCACAGCCCAATTTGTCAAAAAAAAACAACCCCAAAAAAACACAATTTGTGACCAATCAAAACACCCCCAAATAGGCCCCTCCCCTTTCCACTCAGAAGTAAAACAAAAACCAAAAAGCACAACGGCAATTTGCTGTCATCAACACACACACACACACACACACACACACACACACACACTGTTCACGTTTTGAACACTGTGGTCAAATCTACTTTGGACTTTGAGCGTTATCAGCAAAAGGGGAAAGGCCTTCCCCAACCCAATTCAGACCAGGTCCCATCTGCAGTTGAGTCACTGACTCCCCCTGACCACTTTGGGGATTTATTTAGTCCTATTTGTAATTGGGCCATTTTAAATAGGACATTTTTAATTCATTATTTTGGACTGCAGAAGGAAACAGAGGATTACTAATCTGTGGACTGTTCTCAGTAAAGCGTCTCTCGCACGCACGCACTCGCTTGTGTGTGCGTGTTAATAACGGGTTAACTATACGCTGTTTGTTTCCGTGCGGTTTGAATTCGGAGCACGTCATAGGTTTGGGACGTTTCCTGCCGCTCCTTGCGTACGTCACTGAGAAGCATCTTCACCTTTCGAGGTCTCAGCTCACCTGATTCTTGACTTTCGTCACAGTCACGGCGTAAAAGCGACCGCGCCATTCGCCCGCGCATCTGCCGTTACGTGCACATTCCGCCGCTTCTTGACGTATAAACTAGCGAGTATGGATGCGCGTTGCTCCATTGCGCCTCACGGACCCGAACGCGATTACGTTCCGGAACGCCCCCCCCCCCCCGCGCTCGCGGCCATATCTTGCACCGGTTTCTGCCGTAAGATCCCTCATTTGACTCTCTAAAAATAACGCCCCGGAGGCTGCGAAGGGGATAAATGCCCGTGTACGCATAGCGGAAAATTGGCCGGGCTATCGTTCAATAGCCGGAGTCTATTGAAATGGAAGGAAAGCCACTTGTGGCCCATATATTGCGGGCTCGTGATCGGCGCCAAGGAAACAGGAAGGAAATGCTGCAGCAGAAAGCTGGGTCCAAATTGCACGGGATTTTAGGTCCAAACTGTTACATGGACAAAAATATTTTGGTGGCAAGAATACAGTTTTAGTGTTATGAGAAAAAGAACCAAAAATTGTATGAGCGCTAAATCAAATACATTTCATGAGAAAAAGGGGGGAAAAAAATCCATCCATCCAAATGATATTCCAAGAAAATGCAGAATTGGATGAGAATGAAGTTGTAATATGACACATTTGCAATCCACAATTCCGAATATTATGTATGTGGACCGAAAAACCTATTTTGGCAGACTAAGTCTGACTATCAGGAGAAAATCCTCAAAATGAGAATGAACGTCCAACTTGCTGCTTCCTGCCAACTTCCTGTCTTCCCCTCAGGCGGCAGAGTGAAAACCTGGAAGAGGCGATGGTTCATCCTGACAGACAACTGCCTCTACTACTTTGAATACACAACGGTGAGTTTGACACACAACCTGTTGTTCAAATTCAAGGGCGGGACTTCGCCTACCTCTTTTAATACAACCGCGTGGCAAAAAATGTGACGGCCTGCAACTGTTCCACGTGGCTCCTCTGAGTTCACAACGATTATTTATCTGATAGCATATCAAAATGAAAATAAAGTACATCGTACTCACCAGAGGCGGCATTAATGAGTACAGACATGTTTTGCTGGTCGAAGTCGGCGCTGACCAGTTTTTCTCTCACCGACCAATCAGAGGACGGAGAAATGCCGATGTCATCGAAGGCCAACGCTCTGGCCCTGCGGAGTCGAATTAGAAACGAGTTCGTGAAACGGCGCCGTTGGCGACGTACGCGCGTGGTTGCAGTTCCGTGTGCGGGCGCCACTGATTCCGAAGGCCCTGGGCACCTTAAAACGACATGGCAACAGGTAGAGGCTGAAATCTGATTGGACGAGAAAAATAGAAAGCCTAGATGTACTTGAAGCGGTAAAACAAAGCTGTACAGTGTACTCTTAATAAAGGGTTTATGGTGGTGGCGTCAATAAATTCGCTTCACGTTATTTCCTCTGAGAGAACAAGACTTCCGTTCCGAGCTCATTCGTTTGCGTCGAATGCGATTGTGTCCGCTTTACGCGTCTGTCGATTCCCGCCTGTCGGTTCGTGTCGCAGACTTCATCTGCGCCCGTGTCCTCGCGAGCTGCTACATGCGCGCCGGCTATTATCCTTGAGGTTACGACCCGCCGCTCGCGCGACGACGAGGCCGCTTAAACGGCCGAGTGACGGAGGGCGTGGGCGGGGCCGCGTTTCTGTTGACTCCAAAACGCCAACACGCTCATCTCCTCGTGCGCTGCTCCTTTCTTCTGGCTCTCCCGTCCAGGACAAGGAGCCTCGCGGGATTATTCCCCTGGAGAACCTCAGTATCAGGGAGGTGGACGAGCCCAGGAAGCCGGTGAGTGTCGCCCCCCGCAGGCCAAGCGCTCAACTGTTATTAGCAGAGGTGGCGAAAGTGCGTCGAGATCCTGTCATGCCAATTCACAGATTTGTTTTTACAGACATCATACATGTGTGAAGATAATTGCTCAAAACGTACAAAGACTGAGAACTAATGGAGTCATGAATTGTGGAGATATAGCGTTAAACCGTTTTTCTCTTTTTTTTTTTTTTTTTTGAAATCTCCATCATTCAAATGTTCGCAGGCTTTTTAACAACGTTATTCCCTATGGTGTGTCAACATTTACTAGACACAGTATATATGACTGCAGGTAGAAGTGCAGATAGTTTAAATAATAATAAATGAATTTTGATACAAAATAGTCATTTTGATAACCTGGCACGATGGACACAAAACTCATTTGCATGGTGCTCCTTCTGAGAAGAAAAAAATGGGAACTCCCAAAAGAACAAATGCCAAATTAGCAAACGATAGCAACTAAAACAATGTACCTTACCCGTTTGTGTTTTCTCCGATGAGACGGATCATGTTTTCATTTTTGAATGGCGGAAAGTCCGTTTTTAGGCCGGCACCGCGTTCACCGTGAATCGTCTCGGAGCCGACAGCATCGAACAATAATCGGAAATCGGCCACGGATGGGAAACTCGCAGTTTAGCAGCCGCGCGGTCACCTATTTGTGCCTTTATTTCCAATTTTATTGTATTTTTTCCGCCATTTCCCACCCCGGAAAACGCTCACTGGCTATTTATATGGAATCGTCATCCTTTGACTTCGAAACAAGCAACGAGTCTATTTTGACAAAGGAGTCGCCAGCGCAGATGTTTTCAAATGTTGACAGTTGAAGTCTCCAAACTAAATAGCGACGTGAACTTGTTCCGTGCAGTAACGTCGCGTTTGCACTCGTGTCGCCGTTTGCCGTCGCGCAGAACTGCTTCGAGCTGTACAACCCCGACCACAAGGGTCAGGTGATCAAAGCCTGCAAGACGGAGGCGGACGGCCGCGTGGTGGAGGGCAACCACGTCGTCTACCGGATATCGGCGCCCACGCCCGAGGAGAAGGACGAGTGGATCAAATCCATCAAGTAAGACGAAAAGTGCACATGAAACGGTACGAAGAGCGGATCTCGAGCGCTCGAGAAATGAAACGAAAGCCCCAACGCACGTTGAAAGCGGCGTTCGGAGCGCTCCGAGTGCGCGATACGTCGGAGGTTAGTGCCGTAGTCGGCAGAAAAAAACGAACGTCCCGCCGCCGTCGCGCGATAGCTCCGAACGGGCTCGTGTCCACCGCGTCTTTTGGGAATGAGTGATACATATTTTAAAGCTACGTGAACCTCCCCAGACTCTTATTCATCTCCGCCACACTCCTATTAACATCCGCTTATAAACACTTAACCCAACTCGTGAACATACAGCAATGGACAGTAGTGCTGTACGCCGTAGACTTTTTATTCCTTGTAATATGTGTTTTCGTGATTTTATTTTGTTCCTCTTGATTTTGACCGTTTTCATGTCTAAGGCTAAGTAGTGCTAATTGTACCACCCCAAACAATTGACAGGATACCCTCAAAATCTCACCATATGGCAAATTATGCGCAGTATGAATATGACAAGTAACCAATGCACTGCATCCGCAACGGGCGAACGGCGATATAGCAAGGGAACACCGCGTCCCCGTTTTTCTCCACGTGTTTTGGCGCACTTCTCAAACCCGATCACGGCTCGTCGTCAGCAAAAAAAGCACGCGAGATTGCGTTTTACTCCGTACTCGGCCGCTGGAGGTTAGCGGGCGTCACTTCCGCCCAGAAAACCATGGAAACCAAACTAGGTCACCGCACAAACTTCTTCCTCCTTTTACCCCCCCCCCCCATCTAATCAAAGCAAGGGTTTGTATGCGCTTACATCATTTCCATATCAAAGATGCTCGAGACCCCCCCCCCCCCCCCCTCTCGTTCCTCATCTCCAGGGCCAGCATCAGCAGAGACCCCTTCTACGACATGCTCGCCACCAGGAAGAGACGTATCGCCAACAAGAAGTGACGAAGAGGGCCAAAAATGGCGACGGTTTTTATTATTTTTTTCGGAGAGGGGGGGGGGGGGGGGCTGAATGGGGGTGCGCCCTGTGGGAGGGGCCAGCTGTGTGCACGCACACACGCAAGTGGACTTTTTGTTCACGCGCGCCTCATCCTCCCTCGCCTCATTCTGCTAAAACAAGTTCCTATCATAGACCGATGTGTTTCTTCTCTCCACTGTGCTGCATGACGGAGATGTCGGACTGTGACCTCAGCAAGTGAGCAGGTTTGGATTTTTGAGAAAAAAAGAAAAAGACAACCCCAAAAAACAACAACAACAACAACAACTCCAGTCTTGAGTCAGCTGGACTGATTTCGTCCAATCGTGAAGGGCGGACAATTGCCTACTGTGCCGCGCACCTTTTGTTTGAAGTCAAGAGCGTCTCCTCCGAACGCGCGTCTGGGCTGCACTGAAAAGAACGACGCCAAAATACATATTACAGCAAAGCCGCAAAAGTTGTTTCGCATCAAGCGAGTTGTCATCTTATGAGGAACAAATGGCGCTGAACAAGAATGCAATTTTACAAGAATTCTTCATATTACGAGAAAATGGATTGTGGAAAAAGTATTTTACTAGACTATGGTCTTAATATTATCATGATAAAATTGTAATTTCAAAACAATCAAGTTGTCATTTTACAAAAAAAAAAATAGTTTCAATTTTCCGGAATGAAGTCATTATTTTATGCTCATAAAGTTCCAATATTACAAGAAAATAGTTTACATTTTTTTGTATGTATAACAAGGATAGTTTTAATTGAACCAGAAAAAGTTGCAATTTTTAAGGAGGAAAAAGACTTGACTGAACTTGACTTTATTTGCTGAAGTAACTTTACTCTTAAATATGTGTGTGTGTGTGTATATATATATATATATATATATACACTTTAAATATAAGAGTAAAGTTATTTACGCAAATCATGTCAAGTTCCATTTGACAAGAATGAAGTTATCATTTTACAAGGAAGAAGTTTTCATATTGGGAAACAGACGTGGTGATATTTGATTTCGACTTTATTTTAAATTTTGCAAATCCAAAGATATTTTATGAGGACAAAAAGTCGTAGTTTTTGTAATGGGAGAAAATGTGGCGATTGTACAAAAAGAAAAACAGTACAAAAATATTTTCAGGAATAAGGACGAAAGATGAACTTGTGGATTTTGCCAAGTTATCAAGTAATATTGCAAATATATTCCTATAAGACGTTTATTTGCCCTCAATACTCCATTTTGAGGACTTTGTTGTCTTCTGGTGATTCTTTCAATTGTTTTCAGTGTGGCCTTGGCAGTTTCCAAACTTCCCGAAGGTTTTAAGAGGACGCCTGATGAAGCTTTTGTTTGTTTGTTTGTTTGTTTGTTTGTTTGTTTGTTTTGCCCCCGTCGTTGTCTTAACGTGTTTCGGTGCATAATTCGCCGATCTTTGCTTGCTTTTTGTGTTCATATCAAATATAACCTAATTCATCTTTTTTTTGTTTTTGTTTTGGTATTTATTTCATCCTGTGAAACGATTTGATGCCACCTGTAAATGTTCAACAATGTATGCTTAAGTTATGTACGTGGAGCGTTTTGTTATTTGCTTCGGTTTGGGGGTGGTCTTCTTTACAAAACGCCTTAAAAAAATCAATCATTCAAAAAAACAAACCAAAAAAAAGAATGAATGACGACAATATTTGCAAAGTGTTTTTTAAAAGCCATGACTGACGTGTGACTGACTGGGCGATGCATTTGCGATAGTCAAGAAAATGGTGCTTGATGTGACATTTATGATGATGAATTAATTCTAACGCTATATCTCATGATGATGATGATGATGATGATGATGACGATGATGATGACGATGCATATTTCCTGGATAAAAATGTCAAAAATGAGCAAGTCAGAAGTTTTCTTTGTAATTGTAAATTCTAAGGAGATGCCTTGTGGTTCAGGGCACATTGTTATTGTTATTATGATTATTCTTATTATTATTATCATTGTATTCATGTTTTGATGGTTTTGTATGTGAAGCGATCGGTGGCGTGCACGTGTACATAAAGCTTCCAGCAGATGTGTCGATTAGTCACGCCTGAGTTTTTGACCTCCATATTTGCATGCGTAATGAGCGCTCATGAATGAATTCTGCATATGCAAATCCATATCGCGAGGAGCCGGCGCGTGCTGCATTTGAAAGAGTTTTTGGGGACATTACTATCAGAAGGAAATGGGGGCGACAACCGTCAGGACATGAGTGGGGGGGGGGGGGGAGCGAATGAACACGTTTCATTTTGATCGAAGGGATCAATTATTATAATTAATGAGCAATCGGGTGCTAATTTGCTTGTCGTAACGCTCAAAATAAACTGAAATATTTGTATTTTTCCAACTAAATCTGATATTAGTGCAAATGTGAGTTGGCCCATCTCAGGCAACTTATTCCCCCCCCCCCAAGTCATTTGTTTCCTTGGAATGAAACTCCTCGTTTGAGTAACAGAACTGTCTGAAAGGACCAAGGAAAATGAAAATGGCGCTTGACGTTTCGTGTGCAAATTCCAGCTTGGGTGACTGCGACAATGATGCAAACGTTCAAACAAGTTAAGACCCACAGTGACGCACAGGTGCATATTGTTCATACTTTATTCATGTACCGTAGACGTCAAATAGCACACAAAATAAATACAGAAAAAAATAAAAAGGAGGAGGAGGAGGAGGAGCGGGCCAGCGAGGGACGCAAACATTCCCGACATCCGACTGGAGCCTTTTCGGGCGTCAGGCAACGGAAAACTCCGGGTAAAATAACACCAACAACAACAATAATAATCATACAAAATGGGAATTGGTGGGAATGAACGTTAGGTGAGTGTGGAACTCGGGAACTTGAATGTTGTTTAAAACGCATATCGAAGCAGCAAGATGATGAATCGTCACTTCGTGTCGATTGGAGGCAACTTGCACGTTTTCGCTGGGAAATTTCACACCAAAACCAAAGCAATTTGATCGCGTGTCGGTACGAATGAGCGCACATTCCCAGGGAAATAACGCGAGAGAAAATACCATCAATGTGGACCGATATTTCTGAAAATAGGAATACATCAAACTCAAGATCATTCAAACTAATCGACCAGTCATCTGGCTCCACCTTTCCTGTCAACTCGATAAAGGATACAAAAGAAAATAGAAGACAATAAGAAGAACAGGATCAAATAAAATGAAACAGTCAAAGAAAATGGAATAAAAAAGAAGGAGGAGGCCTGGATCCATTTTCCATTTGCTCCTTTTCGGCTCAGCTCGGAAACGTTTTAGCTCGCAGAGTCTTTCCTAGCTGGCTCACATCCCGCTTACACCGCTTGGCGCAAACATGGAATCCAATCAAAATGATCGGATGACAAGTTTTCCGAAATGCGCCGAGGCGTTTCGACGTTTGACGATCTCGCGGCATCCGAATTCCTCCCGTTCTGATTCTCAATGTGAGACCCGTTAACGTTCTTGTTTTGGTGCACGCGTTGCGAGTGCAGCAAAAAACCTGCGCCAGTCAATCCAGGTGAAATTTGGCAGTCGTTCGAGCGCAGTTGGATAAATCTGCGTGACAGAATTGACCGGAAGCGAGGCGGCTCCTTTTTGTCTGTCGGAGTTCGGAGTTTGTTTTTGCCGGCGAGATGGAGCAGACGACGAAAACGCAGGACAAGCGCGAAAAAAAAATGTACGGCGTGCTCCGCCCCCGAACGGAAAACGGACGACATGCTCCTCCCACAAATGCAAAACGGAAAGCACGTGGTGTCGCGTCGCGAATTGCGGCACATCGACCACGCGGACGTTTTTGTACACGCTTCGAACACGCAAAGAAATCCGGAAGTGATTCTCAATGCGGGCTCCCTCTAGTGGCGCGCAAAAGAATCACTGTCAAAATACAGTCCAGTTGTATTTCACGATGAAGTCATTTTTATTGACCTTTTCTGTGCAATACATTTTAACTGAATTATTATTATTATTTTCTTTAAGAGCTGTGTTCATGTTGAAACTGCATAATGTTACAGTAGTGTATAATTCATTGTGTGACTACATACACTAAAAACGTAATTCAACAGAATCTAAAGAGCTAAACAGTTTGTGGATCATGATTCATTCATTGCGCCGTGTTCCGGTGTGCGTGTGGCTTGGCCACCGGGGGGCAGTATAATCATCTTGCAGACAAACCAAGAAGAGTTCATTTGCTTTAAGTGACTCAGTAATATTTTTTGTTCCGGAAAATAAAGAATATATGCCTGTGAGTATTGTTATGTTGTCTGTCTACTTGTGTTGTTGCACTGTTTGTATTCAAATATCCGTTGTCCCACCATCACATGCTATTCGTTAGCCTGTCTATGGCGTTTCCCATTATGTTTGAGCAGACCTGCCGCTATGGGTGGGCCCTAGACACTTGTGCCCCCCCACTGGAGACAACACAGCTCTCTCTCTCTCTCTCTCTCTCTCTCTCTCTCGCCAAAAAAAAAAAAAGAGTTCACTGCCGCCATACAGAGCTCATATCTCAAAAATTTGCCCGCACGTCAAAGCAAAAAAATCTGTCCAACAACCGCACGGCTCGGATCCGAAACACTCTTAAGTCGGGTCACTTGTATCTCAAGGCGCCGGTGTGTTAAAGATACGTTCCAGAAATACATTTTCCGTGTTGCTTTTAATGAATATGTTGGTCATGACGGCGGTACTTGGCGAGCAAAGGACTTTCTGAGGTGCTACTTGGTGTAATGAGTTGGAGAAGCACGACTATGGGGAGTAAAGCGTTGCGTTACAACATTACTGCAAAGCCAAATCTCACCTTGGCAATGTCGAAACAGACGGCTTGAAAAAAGCACATTCAGTTCTTCATAGAAAACCTCTTTTTACGCGGAAACGTATTTACAAAATTGTTAACAGGGACGGCCGACATACAGCACAAGAAACCTCGCACGTCGTCGTAGGACGGAATCCCCATGAGAGTCGGAAAGTAAGCGCGCGACAGCGTTGGGTGTTTGGAAATAGCTTCACGATACCGGATGAGGCCGCCGCCTGGCCGCGCGTCGCCCTGCGCGGCCTCGCCTAGCGAAAGGACACAAAACCAAAAGTTGTTCCGCTCAATTTGCGCAAACTGCGACGGGAATTTCCATCCGCTCGCACTTTGGCACTCGCGTGTACTACTTGTGTTGTTTGGAAATACGTGGAGGAAATGTACAGCGGATGTTCTCGTCGTGCGTTGCAGCGTGTTGCAGGAAGGAGAACGGGGGAGGGGCAGGTTCGGGAAGGGGGCGGGGTCTGCGCAGCACGGCCCCAGTGCGCTCCTCAGTCACGTCTGCGCAGTATACAGAAGTAATACTTCCATGTCTGACGTTTGCGGAGGATTACGTCAGATGGTTGTTTTTTTTTTTTGGGGGGGGGGAGAGATTTCGAGTCCGCCGTGGTCCCGCGCGGCGCTCACACGACGCTGTGCAGCGACGGGGGCACGAACTGCGGGTTGATGTAGGAGAAGCCGGCGAACTCGCTCTGGTCGATGTTGGCGATCATCATCTGGTCCGGCGGGGTTAGCATGGGCTGCGTGCGCGTGAAGAACTTGTCAAAGTTTTCCGCTCCTTTGCCACCCTGCAAACAAAAAAAGTTATTTCTCGTGTATAATGCGCTTTTTTTCACCGACAATTCATACAAAGTCGATAAAGCGCGTTATACACGGCTATATGGAAAATTAAACATTTCTTCCAAATTGTATAAATGCACACGTTTGGCACCTGCAGAGTCACCTCGTCATGGGTTAAACCGAATTTTAAACCATTTAACCTCAATGAAATGAAATGTCATCCCTATACAAGTATGTCCTTCTGTTGACTTTTTTTTTTTTTTTTTTTTACCATTAGAAGAAAAATGTGAATGTGATACACCTCAAATGACGAGAAACAATCTTTAATTAAGAAACATATGTTTGACAAAGTTGTATTGATATGAGTCTGTCTTCATCATATTTGTAGTTATTTCTAGTTCTGAGTTACTTCCACTCAGGGAAGTGTATCGCAAAATGAACAAAGACTCACAATTGAATAAAAAAACAAACTTGTATTATTATTAAAACACCAGCATTCACTCATCTGCCGTGACTTCTCAATGTTGATTTTGGGCGAATAAACGGAACCGTCGCTCAGCACGAACCACTTTGGGCTTGAACGGCGGCTGTATCTCCCCGTTGGCCAGCCGCTCCCAGTCGATGCGTCGGAAGAAGGCCTGCTCCCGGACGTCGCGCTCGCCCTCGGGCCCGCAGCCGAGCCGCTTCGAAGGGTGTTTGGTCATCAGCTGGCGGACGACGACAACAATGTGACATCGCCAAAGGGAATCACGTCGCGCTTTTGCAAGTTTTCATTTCTGTCAACAACACGATGCAAACGATACGCGTTTCCACATTATCTCCCGTGCCGCAGCTCCCAGACAATAGGGGAGATCTTTATTCATTTATTTATTTTAAACTAAGGGCTAGCTTTAAAAAAAAAAAAAAAACTACTAAAATGGTACTTATTTGTGCAAATAACACGAAAACGGGGTGCAGTCAACCCTCGTTTGTCATGGGGCACACATTTCCAGACCGACCCACGGTAGGGAAAAATCCACAATATACAGACCATTCAAAAAAACGCATTTGAAAAGGTTTTCCCTTCCAAGGCGCTTTAAACATTTCAACTTAAAACAAACCCACACACACATTTGAAAGTATCCTTCATGTCTGTTGTCACTCTTTGGCTGTCAAGGAATGGGAGCCTATCGCATAACATCACTTTGAGCCATATAGTCTATCTATTGCATCTTAGTAGGAGACCTTATCTGCCTCTTCTTCGTGCTCTTAATCACACTGTGTCCTTTATCCAGTAGACCTTAGTGCTACCTGGCATCTTGCGGCAGAATTTGCCCGTATACTGTAAAATCCCATTCAGAAAATGCTTAGAAATCTCCATATAGCGGCGGTGCGAAATGTGAATGGCGATATAGCGGGGGTGCGAAATGTGAATGTCGATATAGCGGGGGTGCGAAATGTGACTCAATATAGCGCGCGTTGACTGCCATGACCGTGACAGCCGCAATGTGAGGTCCTTCATTCCGCGCGTACCCCTTTGCAGATGGACACGGCTTCTTTGGACATGGACTTGGGGTAGGACACGTTGTGCTCCATGATGGACTGGAAGAGCTCGTCCTCGTCCTCACCATCAAACGGCGGCTGCAGAGGAACAAATAGAAATAGTGGTACGTAATATGTGAAGTCAATTTAACTTGAGGCACGAGAAAAAAAATGATCAAGAAATCCTGTTGGAATTGTCGAGATCCAGCATCAGTATTTTCTGTTGAAGCGCTAAGTGATAGCTTGTACCTGAAAAGAACAGCATCGAATCCATGAGTGGCTCTGTCGTTGCCATGGCAACCCACAGATCACCTGTTTTACGCCGTGTTTACACGATGTTCCTGGCGGCCACGTCAGCCGTTTGCCCGAAACGGGATTTTGTATGTCGTTTTCCTCCCTAGTAAAGTCTTGAAAGGTTTTCTGACGGTCGATGACAAGCTCTGTGACGGGCTGTGGGGGAGGGGGCGGGGCTGCTGAATCCCGCAGGCTCAGAGGCGCACTTTGATTTGGCTCGCAGTTTACCACGGATGTCTTTCTACAGATGCAACGTGGATTTGGGGGCAGTTGTAGAGTACGGTTGTTTCCCCGGCGGAGTCATATGAAGCTCCTGCCTGGCCTGGCCCCAGAGTCGGCATCAGCGCAGGAGGGGGGGACACCACGTATACTGCCGTTCAACGACTGTTTGTTGAAATTTCTAATTCACCAGTCCATCTCATGTACCAAAGCACGTGCGCGAGAGTTGGTTATTCACGTGCACACACTGCACAGAGCGTCTCTCTCGCTCTCTTTTCCACACACACACACATTACCACACCTCCAAATCCAACATTAAGCATTGCAATCAGGTATGGCACGGTTGACGGAGACTGGATGGCTTCATCCTTATAAAACAACAACTGCGGGGGAATTCGCAGACATTCTTCGAGGTGTTGGGAAAAGCGGAACCCGTTCTGTTGCAGCATCTACGCATATGTCGTAATATACCATCAGGAAGTCATCGGGAACAGCTTGCTCATCATTCGTGTCTCAATTGTCTCTCAGCATTGACATTCATTTCATTCTGATGTTTTAATATCGATTTACCTGTCCCGCCAGCATCTCATACAGAAGAACTCCGTATGCCCACCAGTCCACTGACTTTCCATACGGCTGGTAGGCTATAATCTGACGGAGAAAACAAGAGTGGGGGTTGAAAATAACACCTGAGGGTTATTGGGGGGCAAACAAACCCGGGTCGTCCAAGCCCAGCAAATCGGAACAAAATTGCAGCTGCACTTGGCGGGGGAAAAAAAGAGAAAGGGATCAATTTGTGCTGGCCCCTCAATTTACAATTCGAGAGGAAAGCACAAAAATAGACGAGTGTACTCTTGAAACAACACGACTATTATGTGAGTGACGACAAACACAATTCAGTGTTGTCAAAAGGCAAAATGAAGTGACACCACCGTACGGCAATTCCTCAGGCTGTGGCCGAGGCATTTATCCGTTATTATTATTATTATTTTTACGATACATACTGGAGGCCGGTGTTGAGGAGTAACGAATTACATGCAACAAGATCGCATCATTTAATTACAAAATGTATTGAAAATGTGTCATTGAATTACAGTTGCCTTTGGATATTTCCACGTTTACAATTTTAGTTACGTTTAAAAAGAAAACAGCCGCGAAAGCTCCAATTTAATTGTATTTTTTTCATATCGAAAGCCGCCGCTGGTGATTGGTTCTCTCTGGTCATTCTGCTGTCGTCTGAAACGTGAAATATTTAAGCGCCACCCCGTGGCGCAATCTATTAGTTTGTCGGAGATTTTGAAAAGGTCGGACTCACAGTTACACTTCGGAAGACATAAAAGAACATCGACTTTTGAGCAGTTGCATCTTCATCCTATCATTTCTGAGCGTTTCTTATGGTACAAAATGACACAAGATGGTGCGCATGGGTCCGGCTATCTTCATTGTGGGTGAGCGTTTCCTCACCGTGGGCGCCTCACCTCTGGTGCGATGTAGTCGGGCGTGCCGCAGAAGGTGCGCGTGGACATTCCTTCGTACATGTTCTCCTTGCACATGCCGAAGTCGGCGATCTTGATGTGGCCTTCCGAGTCCAGCATCACGTTGTCCAGCTTCAGGTCCCTGCGGCGCAGTCGCACGTGTTCCAAATCCTTTATTATCAGTCTATTGTTCTGTCTTGAATGCTGCTTCGACTTGTCTTTTTGTGTGTTTGGCACTCATTTCCCCTCCTAATCCATCCCGTTTCCTTTTCCTACATTTAAAACTCATCGGCCACACATTACGACATCCGCGAAAAGGAAAAGTAGGAGGTAAACATTTAAGTTACAAAAATAAAGTTGTGCGATATCAATTGTCCACAACAACTTCATTCTTTTCTGTTTTTGTTCATTCATTAAAAAAGAAAAAAAAAAATCAGTCCTGAAATTGGGACTTTTCCCTCATAAAGTTCATTAAATGTATTTCTTTTTAAAAATATATCCTATTTTTTTAAGAAGAAAAAAAGTTCCTCCTAAAATTCAAACATTTTTCTCAAAAAATCATGGCTTTATTCTTAAAAATAATTTGACTAACGCTCCCACTATTCTTGACATAATTCGACTATGACTGTATTTTCACGACTTAATATCATTGCACAATTTATTTTCCATTATGTCTCCTCTTGGAAATTACAACATTTTTATGACTATAGCACTTTTGTGTGCTATAGTCATAGAAAGTGCGAAAGTTAAAATACCCAAACACAGACATAATAACAATAATCATAATAAAGAATATCCATCCATCCATCCATCCATGCGGGTACTTCCAAATATTGTGTCCCTTGATTATGACGCAGCGCAGTCGAACGCAGTGCTAACTGCAAACGACAAGCACGACGGGTGCGACATCTTGGCATTCCCATGTGAGCTCTTGCCTGGGACCCTGTGGGTGTACCTAACGATGTGGCCAGTGACCGGACCGCCCTCAGTGTCCACCCTTTCCATTTAACGTAAGCGTTAACGAAGCAATCCTAATTTGCCGCTGATTCGAAAGTGTTATTTCATCTCATGCCTCGTTTACCGATAAGCGTGCGTTGCAGTCAGTCTCACCCACCTGTAGATGATTCCCTTCCGGTGCAGGAAAGAGAGGCCGACGGCGATCTCGGCTGCATAAAAGCTGTCGGCGGGGGGAAGCCAAGAAGGAATCATAAGCGAACAATAATGAGTCCAATTGTATTGCATTGCAAGAATGAAGAGAAAAAGCCTCCTCCAACGTACACGGCCTGCGGCTCCTTGAACTTGCCCATCCGCTGGATGTGATACATGAGGTCGCCTCCGTTGATGTACTCCATCACAAAGTAAAGGCGATCCTAAACACAGAGGTGAGATTCGTCACAAATGAAGGAGGTACGAGCACAGCAGTCTGTTATCGGCGGAAACTCAAGCCAAAGTCACAAAATAATGACTTAAGTATTCAAAGTACTTCCGCTTGATCTCCTTTTAAATTCATGTCGAAGAGACAAAAAAAATAAAATAGGAATCTGCAAATTCAAATAAAACAATATCTCCTTGTTTTCAACAAAATCTCTTGATAACAAGCGATTTTTCAAATGAATGGCCTTCAGTGAACTTCCTCGCTTTCCACGTGAAACAGCACAAGCGGAGATGACGAATGATATCATTACAAGTACACTGATTGCCATTGATTATTCACCCACATTCTCTTCTTTCGTTACTGAAAAACAATTGGAGTTGTGTCAACTTGCACGTTTCCCCTCGGTGCCGAAATGGGCGTACATTGCGGATCGCTTCTTCTTCCGGTTCCGAGTCCCGCGATTTGCATTCGCAGAGCGTTAGCGTTTACAAATTTTGGGGGGAAATTGGCTCCAAAAAAATTGCGTTTACAGTTTGCAAAGGCAGACCGAGACAACATTTAGCCTCTCAAGCTCCAAGTGGAGCCCTTGTAGGCTGAAATGCCGACGCAGACGTACAGTGGCTGTTGTTTTTCGGAATCCGCCCCATCCATTTTCTATAGCTTCAGAGGTGGAGGTTGGCGAACGTTCCGGCACGGGAACTTGACACTTGGGGAGAACCCGCGTCTCCGCGTACTTTCTGGGCGCCGCGAGACTCGGGGGTGTGCTACTTGTGAGAGCCCTTGGCGACTTACGCTATGATGTCGCAAAGCGGTGAGAGTTTTCACCCACCACGGTCTGGAAGCAGGAGTGGAGCTGCGTGAGGAAGGCCGGCTTGTCTCTCTGCGCCAGCACCCTCTTCTCCACCATGGTGCATTCCACGTCGTCGTCCTGGATGACCACGTCCTTCTTCAGGATCTTGACGGCGTACAGCTCCTCCGTGGACTTCATCTCGGCCAGCATCACCTTGCCGAAGCTCCCTTTCCCCAGCAGGGCCAGGAAGTTGAAGTCGCTGAGGCGGAGGCGCTCGGCGTTGCCCGACGGGAGGCTGAAGCGCCGGCGGTCCGACGGCGCGATGACCTTCTTGCCGTGGCCCAGCTTGGCTTTCTGCGGCGGTCGCGAGCACACGCGGACAGCGCGCGCGGCGTCAGCGGCGTGTCGACAACTTTCACGTTTTCTATTCCGTTTCGCAGCCGAGAGAATTGAGCGGGAAACTGCGTCTTCACAAACACGTGCCGGGCTAACAAAGAGAGCAATTCCAAAATGTTTTTTTTTTTTTTCCGACGAATGACAGTATGAAATCCGACGAAATTCTCAAGGTGACAAGTTCAAATGTTAAAAGAAGATCCTTATTCGACAAGACGGTTGTTTTCCTCTTCAGTACAAAAGCGTATGAAAGATCGCTTACTCGCCCCGTAGTCTTGAATTTGTTTTATTTCTTGTATCATTCTGTTTTTAACGTCGTTTCATTGATGGACGTTTGTCCTTGAGGGCCACCGAAGGCGCTTGTCTCCTTGTAATAGTGCCCATTGCAAACGGCCAAGATTTAAATGCGATGATGATCGCATTTTCCAAATGACGTCAAGCTCCTCGACAGTGACCAGACGACAATTTGCCCTCACTGAAACAGACGCCGCGTGTCGTTATAAAAACTGTCTCGAAGGTGTCTTTGAACGACGACGACGAGGGGGAAAAAAAAGGCAATTAACGGCCTCACCCGCTGTCTGCCAGCGTCAAAATCCAAGGCGAGCAGCTGTTGCCAGGCCAACGATCTCTCGGATGTTGCCGATTCCCCTCCCACCCTAGAAATAAGGAACAATCGAAGTAGCGCTACACGTACGCTCGCTTCGGCCAATCGAGCGGCCGCTGATGTAGGCGACGGCGGGCTCTCGTGGAGAATAATGGCAGCGCTCGTCAGGGGAAAGCGACCTTCCGAGGGACGCAACTCCGCTTGTCAACTGATCAGAACAATTGCGCTTTTCCTTCCGTGGCGGATCAAAAGGACAACAAAGACAACGAGCGTGTCCGAAGCGGAAACAGTGCTGCCTCAGATCATCCCTCCCCTTTCAACTGAATGGATATGACAAGAACAATGTGCTTCATAAAAGCGTACGGTCATAACATCATTAAAAGAATTTCAAAGTTTGTACATCATGATTTCCTGTTTCAATGCCCATTGACGTTGTGCTCCTTCTGATTTGCCACCAGGGAGCAGTATAACAAAGATGTACATATCACACGGAGAAGAGTTTCATAACTGCGTGACTTGGTAAGCTGCGGTAATATTCGTCAAGGATCAAAAATAAATGCCTGTGAGAATTGTTACAGTCTCTATCGACACCATTGCTAAACAGGTTATTACCCTCACGCTAGTTTTGTTAGCAGTTTATGGCGTTTGCATTGTGCATTAGCATTAGGCTAGGAGGCTTTTGCGAGTAACGTGGCTTGATCAAACGAAATAATATGTAACTCTTTGTTTTATGTTTCAACTTTAACTTTGAATGGCGTGAAACAAGCACTTAGCTTTTCTGAAGAAGCTGCTGAGCCTGACTGATTGTAAGACGGCAGGGTGAGGGCTTGGATCACACAAAAATAAAACCCGAAGTCGTGTCACTTGGAATTCGGGGAACCGCTGTTTATTCACATATATATATATATCAATATACGAGTAGTACGTCGCGAGCGTGACAAAACTAAACTCTCGGTATCGACCGAGAGTCCGAGGCACGGAAATGAACGCCGGCGCATTTGACCGCGTCTCGCTCTCGTTCCCATGGCAACTGCGCCGCGTTGTATAAAGGCGCGGTCCTTCGAGGCGAGGCGAAAGGCGGGCAGGCAGGCAGGCAGGCCGGCTTATGAAGAGAAAGAGGACAAAAACAATACGAGGCTGCGCGTTGAGACGGGCTAATATTTTCACTTGGCATTGGCAAACATGAAGATGGATTTCATGAGCGTGCCCACACACGTCTCCATTTGCATGATGAAGTTCGGCAAGGGCTTTCAAGTGAGTCTACGCACTCCAACTGGCCACAATCGAAGGTACTAGTTCGACAACAGGTGTCACACTCGAGGCCCAGGGGCCAGTTCCGGCCCGCCACCTCCTTTTTTTGGGGTGCACATGAAGTGTTGTTTAGTTCTAAATTGATTCTTGTTCTTTTCATTTTGGCTGAAAATCTGAGACAGAAAACAATCTTAGACACAAGTAGTGCTTTGCTGCCATCTTGTGACATCTTGGTGTCAAGGAACTATCTTCAAATGAGTTCACGAGCTTCATTTAGACAAAAGCAGTGCTTTGCTGCCGAGGAACTGAGTTGAAATGAGTTGAGAAGCTTCATTTGGATACAAGTAGTGCTTTGCTGCCAACCCGTGGCCCTTTTTTTTTTTGTTTACTGGTGACAGGGCTCGGTCCCGTCAATGTGGCCAACTATGGAAACGAGCTTGACATCCCCTGTGCTGTTCCAATTTGATCCACAATAAAAATCTCGCCTTTAAAAAGACAATATTGCTCATTTATAATCGTCATATTTTGAAGTATACATTGAACCTTGTTTATGTTTGTGGTTGCCAGCAGAGTACGGTGTGTCTAGATATTTTGGTTACATATATTCTGTATGTAATGTGATACAGTTCTTCTTATTAGAGTGTGTAGGTGTACCTAATTAAGTGTCTGTGCACGTGCAGCTCAATCAATTGGAATGACATAGAAAAGTTCATTTATTTCAGAAGGTTCACTTCAAAAAGTGAAACTTATATGTATTATATCAATTAATAAAACAGGAAAATACATTTCCGAAAACCAATTATGACCTCATCTCTATGCTAAAATGACGTTGTATTATTTCTTGTATGTAATTCAGGCTTAGGTTTATGTCAGCTATATACTATAATCATCAAAATATATACATAAAAAAATACAGTATATACAAAATATTGAATCTGTATAATGTGTTGAGTTTCACTTTTTGAGATGAGCTACTGAAACAAACAAAAGTTTTCCACCTTTATTGAGATGCCACAGTACAAGCTGACCTCAAACTTTTGTCGGAGCTCCAGATCCACGTCGTCCACCTCTGGGATGGGCACGTTATAATACTCGCCCTCCTCTTGGTTCAGCAACTTGTACCTGAGAAAGAAAAACACGTACAGTATTTACATTAAAAAAAAATATATATATATTTTGGCGTTTTTAAACAATTCTATTTCTTTACATTTAACCTCCACTGGTGGTAAAATTGGCTCAAAAGTCAAACAAATCTTGTGAGATCAAATCGTCACAATGCGGGAGGTCATTTTGAGAGATGTCAACAAATCTCGAGAGACTTCAGCTCCATGTATGGCGAACGTGGTCCACGTCATACATCCAACATCTCTTTTGTACTTTGTCACATTTATGACACACACAAACGTCTGCTAACTCCCACAACCCATACTCTGCGAAATCTACAGACAAACATCATCTGTGCAAGTGTAAAATGTTTCAACTTTTCCGCCTCCTCATACATTTCTCCACATCTGAATGGGTTGGCCTGAACAAACTGGGAATGATCTCGATTCTAAAACGGCGCATCGCTGCCACGTGTTGGCGATTGTGCCTCATTACCATTGTCTGCAAGCTTGACAATGACAGGAGAGCAGCATCAGACTGCCCGTGAAAATATGTCAAAGACGTGAAAACACGTTCTTGGCACTGAACATTCTGATTCTAAAATTCGCATTCACATGGCCTTGGTGCTGACAGAGTTAATGAGATATCTGAGAGCCTCCTAAAAGAATGGCTGCGATAGATATACACCATTGTGTCCCATTTCATTTTGGAGCTGGCCAATGTATTTGCTGGCCTGAAACATGAGCCAACTGACCAGCCGCACGTGTGAGCTTTCATCAGCTCGGACACTCCAAACGACATCGAGCCCATGAAGTCGTTCCTGGTGGTCCGGTCCCAGTCCCACACCTCGATGGACAGACGACGGTCCTTGTCGGATACTTTCATCTTACTGAGCGCACACGCAGAGGAGGGAAGATATTTTATGTGAAACTCGAGACACCAGGAGTCAAGCAATGTCTTTAAAATGTGACACAGAAAAATAAGATTTCAGTTGGACTTTTATTACGTTTATGTAAATGGGGAAGCGCACAAAACAAACAACGGCAGCACGGTGCGTCGGTGCGTGACTCACAAGGTGAAGGACTCGTTCCAGCACGGGTTCAGGGATGAACGGATGGTCCTGGTCTTCTGTTTGGTTGCGTTCTTTGGGTCCGGGATGAGCTTGAGTTTGACGTAAGGGTCTGATAAACCGTTTGGGTCCATAGGGATCAGGTTTCTGGCTTCGCCCACTGGGGGAAGGAGAAAAGAGGAGATAAAAACAACTTGCGCAGATGGTCACCGCTACCGATAAAAAGGGGACGGCAGCGCTTCAGTGGGTCTTTGCAAGTTATCTTGAGAGACACAACAGACGCCAGCTCATCGAATGAAACCTCATGGAAAAACTGGAAGTAGTGGGTGTAGCAGTAGTAGTCGAAGCACAAGTAGTGGTAGCAGTAGAAGTAGTAGTAATGGCAATAAAGAAGAAGGAGTAGTATAAGTAGAAGTAAAAGTAGGATTACTATTAGTAGTAGAAGTAGTAAGTAATAGAAATAGTAATAGCGGTTGAAGTAGTAGTAGCTGGAGTAGTATTAGTCGTAGTAGTGGCAGTAGTAGGTGTAGTAATTGTAATAATAGAAGTAGTAAGTAGGAGAAATTGTCCATATAGAAGTAGACGCAGTAGCAGTAATTGTAGTCAGCAGTTACAGTAGTAGAAGTAGTTGTAATAGAAGAACAGCTGCTTAATGATTTTATTGAAAATGTATTGCACACAAGAGTTAAATAAACATTTACCTACATATAAAAGATTAAAAGATGACATGCAAATATATTGAACCTAAAAGTGAAATACAACTGAACTGCACTTAGGCAGGAATTCCTCTGTGCGCCACTAGAGGGAGCGTGCGTACCGCACGGGTGTACAGAACCTGGTTCTTGCAAACACAGTAGTAGAGCACATGTACAGAAATGTCATCCGCCACACGCCGCACTGTACGCCGGCCGCTAACGGTTGCCGGGAAACGGCCGACGTGTCGCCATTCGCGCGGCGCGAGACAGCCGCTGCATCGCAGCCGCCCCGAGTGGGCGCCGGGCCGGGAAATCGTCCCGAAAAAGTCAACACGCTGCGAAACGTGCAAGCGTGTGTCTCGCACCCTTTTGAATACGAGGCAAAAGAACAACAAAAGAGCCGACGTCACGTTTTCATCCGCAGGGACGCTGAGGCAAAAGTGTGACATTTCCTGTGCGATAACGGACACGTGGGAGGGGAAAGAGGGTTGTTACATAGCAACAGCAATGTCATGGAGAAGCAGTGTGTGCGTGTGTGTGTGTTGGGGGGCTTGCCAACTTCACCATGGCGACAATGTCTACAGTAAATGACCAGACAGGCTCTCCTCTTTTGAGATAATAACAAAGGCTGGAACAAATGGAATCTTTCACAAGGACATTGAAACAACATTTGGGTCTCCTTTTCAATGTACGAATTGATGAAGTATATCCCATCCATTTTCTTCCACCGGGGTCGCGGCAGCTCCACAGCAGGGAAGCGCACACTTCCCTCTCCCCGGCCACTCGGTCCAGCTCTTCGGCGGGGGATCCCCGGCTGTTCCCGGGCCAAGCCCGGGGCACCCTCCCGGTGGGACGCGCCCGGGACGGGGGCAACTAACCAACTCGCTCACTCCTCATCTGGCTCCTCCCGGATGAGCGAGCGTCTCAGCGTCTCTCGAAGGGAGAGCCCGCCCACCTTGCGGAGGAAACTCGTTTGGGCCGCTCGCATCCGCCATCTCGTTCTTCCGGTCACAACATTAAGTATATTATTGTCATTAACTTTCGTTATCAGAAGTTATTTCGCAAGCAACCACAGTGTTACATTCTCCTCTATTTTCAGCAGCTGACCTTCAAAGTCTGTGGCAGTTCCTTTAATAATGGAACAAAGAGAAGAAATGAATCAAAGAAACTAAGCAAAATAAGATTCACATTTGAGCTTAGAATCGAAAGAAGTGCCCCATCTAGGATTGAAGTAAACTTCCCCTTCAAAGTTCCATCCCCCCAACAGAGGGCAGTGTAGTTTGTTTACATGTTTCCATGCACGTGACTCAACCGCATCGTTTCCATCTATTTCCAATATATATATACAATCGCTTCGATGACAGATATGTCATCAAGCACACACGCGCGTGCGTGCGCGCAAGCACACCAAAATGAATTGCAAGGAGGACAATTAGGAAAAAGCTCAGCAGCCCACGTTATTATCTCGACCCTGCTCCCCATTGCTCACTTCCATGGCAACGCGGAAGCAACTTTTTGCATTTAAAAAAATCCAGCAAACACACGCACGCACGCACACACAAAAATGGCAAGTGCGGGAAATGTAGGAAACCCAAAGAAGGCATTTGCACATTTATTTACGATCCTTGACGTGCAACTTAAGGTCCATGTACTAGAGCGCTCTTTGTCCTCACTGTAAGACAATTCAACATACTAGTAACATTTTTTTCAGACTACTACTGCCACTGTTGGCCTACTACTACGACCGAAAGCTTGATATCAAGAGGTTATCGAATAAATGCTCAACTGGCTTTACCGTGAGCCGTTGGAGCATTTATTTGACATCACTGATATCGTATTAAGCCACTGTAACATCTTGCACAGTTTGAAAATGTTAATTCCGTGATTCTTTCACATACCAGGAGAGGGAGCCCACGTACCGCACTTGCGCTTTATGAGTCGATGAGCTCTCCCAGTAACATGTCCGACTAGTACGACGCCAAAGCTGTCCTACTAGCGTGCAGAAATGTCACGATAGCGGAAAGACATTACCGGCACGACGCGGGTGTTCGACCAGTGGGCCCGAGTTGTTCTCCTCGTGTGCCGAATTGTCTTACTCGTGGGGACGAAGCGCGTGCTACTACATGGGCCATAAACTGGGTATCGAGGTTGTGAATGAAATGCTCAAAAGGGCTTTCCGTAGGCAAGCAACTTGTACTGAATTTAATAACAAGCGCGCGCACACACAACAAAACTGTGATCAAGGACCGACTCGACTGTCGGTTGTTGCTTGGATACGAGAGCGCGTGTGTGCGTGTTTCGTCCCCTCTGCTGGCGCCGTGTGTGCGACTCGCCATCGCAGAATATGCGTGCACGCGCTTTCTTGCATCCGTTTGCTTTTTGCGACTCGTTTGGACGAAAACGATGACAACACGCGTGGAACGTGAGTTCCTGAGCACGCAAGAAAGAAATTACAAGAAATTATTTGTATATAATATATCGTCTACAAAAAAAGGATCACTGTTCATGTTGCCCAGTGTTATTAATTATAACATTATTGCACAAGTCATTTTGAACTTATCTGTCACCGCAGCAATAAAAAAAATACCAATTTCCTTGCAAAAAAAAAAAAAAAATATATATATATATATATTTATTTTTTGTTAATGTTTGTGTCGATTCTTAGTCATCGGGGTCATCTGTAAAAGGTCGAATCGAAGCAACTGCACGCTTTGTTGAATTAGCTGTTGTTTTCATTAATTTTTTTTTTGCCCAAAAAACGTTCCATAATGATTTAGGCAATTATGCTAACAACAATATGAGCGATACCATGATTTGAAATTTCACACAGGTTTTACATTGTTGTAAAATTGTATTATATTATTGTTATTATAGAATTATTTTAAAATATTTAATAAAGTGTGAATGTGAAAAAAGACAAATTGGATTTTCAAGTTCCTCAGAGTTGAATTGTGTCAAATGTTCAGAGGATAGTTCGATTAAATGTATTTATTACCGTATATTGTTGCTGTAACTTGAATTGTTTTCAATTCATGTTTTATAAAATGTGAAATGTTTTTAAAAAATAGTGGAAACCTCTTTTCTTCAGGTTTCAGATTAAAAAAAGATTTTTATTGGACAGCAGCAATATTTTACATTGTAACACAATTGAACATTGCAGCCTATGTTACACTCATTGTCCACTGTGAGTTTTTTGTTTTGTTTTGACCATTCTCATAAACATGTAAATTGGCTCTTGCCTGTACCAAACTTTTGGTTGCGCTGCGCTTTATTATTTTTTATAAAGAAGCCTCGTTACATAATACTACATTATTTCATCATATTTACATTGATTATGCACAACAATCGCAAACGTTTACCGTGTCGACTGTATGTACAGTAAATGGAGTGGTTCCCAAACGTCAAAACCCAGGTTCATAATCTATCGAAACAAATCTTTGACACCTGAGTTCAATAGTTGCTTGGCATCCGAAATAAAAGCGGCCAAATGTGACACGTCACCCGGATCCCCGCTTCGGGCGGCCGTGCGTGCGGTGCAGCGTGATCTCACGAAAAGGCTTTGAAATTCAAATGTGTCGTTGCATAACAATGCCATGTGCGAGTTAAGGATGTCTGATAATCTGGAGGGGGAGGAAGGAGGGGGTGGGGGGCAGCGAGGCCAAAATATGAGCTGGCCGCATCCCCGCTGTGCGCTGCCAGAGATCCGAGCGAGCACGCAGCGACGACAGCGAGCATTTTGTTGTCTTCTACTGAGTGTTAAATTTGAAGTTAAATTGGCAACTTTATTTACGTACCTAAACACCTTTTGAACCACTGACCTACATTAAACAACCTGCATTCACACGTGAATTTACATTCATTTATTTCCAACAGTCTATTCTCTTCATTTTGGAAACATTTTGTTGCACTGCGTCCAGCCAATGTAAATGTATGGTCCATTGTTCTGTCCAATCAGATTTCAGCCTGTGTGTGTGTGTGTTGCCATGTCAATTTAACCTGCCCAGGGTCTTCACCATCAGTCGTGTTGGCCCATGTAACTTCAACTTCATTAGCAAGGGGCACGGCAACATTCACTCCAGAAGCCCGATCGTGACGGAGAGTCCGCTGCCGACCCGAGGCGAGCATGTCAGCCGTGGGAAACCTCGCCCTGAGCGAGCCACTGTGTGCGTGAAGCTCACATGCGTGTTTGCAGGCCTTTTCTTGACACTTCAAAATAAAACATCTGCCGATGCCCTCTGGTTACTTCTCTGGGAAAAAAAAAAAAAAGTGGTGGTGTTGGCAGGAGGTAAGGAGCAGACTTTAGCAGTGATGACAGAAGGAGGATGAAATGAGCAACACTACATCATCAAAACACCTGGAGAGCTACAGGAAGTCAAAATGGAGGAAAATGTGGAATTTGGAGCAAGAACAGCTCCTGGGAAGACTTTTTACTGGGAGCCAATGAATGCAGCTCAAACGATTTCTCCTGGTGTTGCCCAGGGCTCCGTCTGAGAGCCTCTTCTCTTCATAACTACCTCCTCTCTACAATCGTTCCATCAGTTCAATGTACATGATCAGCGTTAAGCAATGTAACTTCAACCAGGGGTGCTTGAAGGGGAGGAAAGCGATGACTTCTTTCACGAGGCTGCAAATCACTGGCCACCCTGAATTCCACTTCCACCTCTGTGCCAACAAACCCTTCCTCCTTCATTGCTTGTTGACAACCTCTCTTAAATGACATCCAATTTGAAACGAGTCCAGACTCATTCATTGAAGATGAGCATATTTCAATGAACCTCATTGAGGCTCACGCATGCGGTGCCTTCTTGGAATCGATTCGCTCCGTTATTCGTCGTCATTAGTTTGCAGCTGTGTGCATCCTGGTGAAAATTTGAATTGTTAGCACTTAGCAACATGAAATCTGGTTGGCATGTCGAGCATAAGTTGACCTACCAAAAAGTCACGCTTGAAAAGTCTGTCATTCTGGTGGGAAGTGGCCATTTCCAGGTGTTCTTCCGATACAAACTTGTGCTAGATAGTGTGTCTGATTGCTACCAGCCGGAAGGGTGACGTTAAATTGCTAAACATCGGCGTTTTTGTCATTGCATTGAAACTCTAATAACTCAGCTCCGCAAGGTCAGAGCTTGACTAAACGCTTTATTCATAACGGTCATTTCCTGAAAAGATAGACGCAATAACTCAGCACCTGATACTGTACAATGGAATCAAAGCCAGTGAGGACGAATGAGGGCTAACTGGAAATGAATAGAGAAAAGGCAAAACTCTGAGGAATACTGGTCTGAATCAAGGTTTAGTTCCAATTTGGACATTTAGCGGGCAGTCCGTTGTTGCGCTCAGCACTTTTTCCTGATTCATCAGTGCAACAACTGGGCCAGCTCCCATTTCCAAGATGGCCACACCCGTGAAACCAGGCTTCACCTGCCGCAAAAAAACATCCCGCAAAATACGGTTGCGATATTGCCGGAGGACTCAGAAAGTACAGGAGGTAGTGCTTGAGCTTGGCTGCCGGTGCACGTTAGCCAAGCGGATGTTATTTACCATCTTTCGTGAAATATCCATACATCGTACAAATGTCTAAAGGTTAGAAATTTAAATTCAGGGGCAACAAAGAGAGAATTCAGGAAGAGTTGTGCCTCAATACTTTTGTCCGTAGAGTCGTGCAGGATTTGCAATGAAGCCGAGGGACAAGCGACGTTAATATGACGAGAAGGGAAATGATGACGAGGAACGCGGTCCTGCCCGGGAAACCTGACAGATTTGCATGTTTTGTTGTCTGGAAAGATTTCATCGAGTTCACGCTGAACCACACAGAACCACCCCCCCCCCCCCCCCCCCCCCATCTCCCACCCCACTTGTCCGCAGAAGCCAGAGGGCAGACGGAAAAAAAAACAAAAGAAACAAGAAGAAGCGGCTCAGGCTGCACAGCGGCCATTAGAGAGCTGAGCCTGAACCAAAACACGACACACACAAAAGAACATCCACTTCCACTGCCTCCAGTTCTCTTTTCAGACCCAACATATATTGGAGCAGTGATTTTGGTTCTTTCCTAATGCTATACATCATCCACATACGATAGTTATTCATTCACACATCTTACTTACTTTTCAACTTTTGCCATACATCAGTTGTATTTTTTTGTACATCATTATTTGACAAAACGGACGCGTGTCGGCCTTTCCGGTTCGGAGAAACGGTCGCTCCCCACTTTGAGGCCGACAACAGCGTCGGCTCGTCTTCTGCCCCATTTTGCTTTTATTTTACGGTTCCCACTCATTGACGACGACACGCAGGACATCAAAAGGAAACATCGTCGTCCTCAGGAGACGAACTAAACACTCACCAGTGTAAATGAAGTGTGAAGTAGAGTGTACGCACGATGTAAGACCACCGTGGATACACGCCTTCTCCATTTCCAGCGGGGGGGGGAGTCCACAAATCAATCACACTCTCGCTTTCTGCTGTGTGTGTTTTTCCTGTTTGAGAATCGCTCAGCACCGCATCAATCACTCGCACCTCATTTCGCTGCGTGCGTGTGTGTGCATGTGTGTGCGCGCGACAGAGAGAGGGCGGAAGAGGTTACACGAGTGACCCAGCTGTCACTTTCCGTTACCTCCCTAAGGGTTATTATGCTGCGCTCTTCTCCAGTCCAGGTGCAGCTTTTGAGTGACGGGCTCTTTCGGAAGCGTTGCCACGCCAACACACAATATAGCGAGGGAACACTGCATATACAATATAGATAGATACTCATCCCGCGATGGAAATTAAATCAAAGGTTCCATTTTTTTGTACGGCTCTTGTACTGGATTTCATGACATTGTGCAGTCGTTCCTAATAAAGTGACCTTCCCTTTTTCTGAATGGCCGTCAGAGGCCTTCTCCGCTCCCATTGGCCGTCGCCTCCATCTCTGCGCTCTGCGTTTAATTGGTCCCCTCTGACGGGGAGCCGCACTCTCGCCGCTCTCCTCCTGTGAGTCTTGTGTGTGAGGATGGTAACCATGGAGACGGCCACTCTATCCCTCCGGGTTCAACTGTATTTTCTTTCAATGGAGACATGCCTCCCCCCCACACAATTTGAAACAATTCCTACATATTTTAATAACAAGGTTGTTACACGCTTTGGTTAAAATACTCCAAGGGTTAAAAAAAAAAATACAATAAAGATACTTTATACACCCTATTTTTTTGTCTTGCTGATATTAGCCAGTTTTTAGAGGCACGTCGAGTGCAAGTAAGTGACGGAACAACTAATCAGACTCCAGCTCCTGATGTCACTCACTCGGCCACACCCATTAAAGGCACACATGCAACACAAGAATACAACGGTACATAGACTAATTACACTTTTAAAGTTGATTGATTTGCATTCTCTTTTTTAAATGTTTCATTATTGTCACGATGAGGGTTGTCGAAGGCGAGGACGGCAAGGCAAAAAGGTGGAGGTCCCGAGTGCAGGGAAGCAGGGACGCAAGGCAGGAATGCAGGAGTCTCAAAAAATTATATTTCATTTCCAAAAAAGGCAAACAGGGAACACCGATAAAGCGAACTCAACGAAGTCCAACAACAGATAACCAAAGAAACACTTCGATAAACCTAAAACTGGAAACCAACTATGACTCTGGTGGGTAAGGCGTGGAACAGACAGGGACAATGACATAGTGCAACGACAATGAACCGGCAAGAAGTGAAAGAAACCAGGGAACTAAATACAAACAGATTGACGAGACAACGAGGAACAGCTGGACAAGACACCAGCCGCCGGAGGGAGCCGATTGGTCGACACGAGGCAGAAGGTTGACCGCAACAGGCGGAAACAATGAACTAAACGAGCGCACGACAAACATGGAACACAGGAAAACATGGAACAACACTAAACACAACCCAAACCGTGACAATTATATTTGTATACAATACAGTGGATTTTGTTTTTGGGGCAAAAATCAAGGTAGCGCTTATTTTTTGTATCCGATTCATTCAAAAGTCCATTTCCCATAGGACGTCCTCTTAAAAGCTCACCGTGGACGTGAATAAGTGGTGCACCAAAGACAGCCTTCCTTTTTAAAATTCACCCCTGGTCGTTATTTTGCCTGTTTTGTCCACATGAGGTGGCACATCGAGGTCGAGGCGGCGCATATGCGCACCCAGAATGCATCGGCCGTGTCCCAGTGTGCCCGGCGCACGAACGCACGAGTCCGAAACCCTCCGCTTTAGAAACACCAACCAGCACGGAGATTAGCGTGAATAGCGCGCAAATCTTTCACAACATCTCCCAGTCACAGCAGGGGAGTCGCTTCCGCACGTCATCCTCGCACGCGCGCGCGCGCGCGTCAGTGAAGCCACACTGCGTTGCGACCGACCTGTGACGTGAAGCCTGTCGCCGCTGACCTCAATCTTGAGGAAGAGGCGACCCCGGCGCTCCGTGTGGTCCGTCCCGCACAGGCTGGGCACGTTGACCACGCACGTCTTGTGCACGTTCATGTCGCAGGCTGGACGCGACGAGATGAAAGGCAAAGGAGAACAAAAAGCGGTTAGCTTTCAAAGAAAAAAGAAATAAAAACGATCAGCATTGAGACGTAAACAGATGGAGATACTTGGCTTGCATTCAGGAAGGAGGAGAAATGAGTTGGAAAAACATCTTCTGCGAGTTGATCTGACGGTGGTGTAGGGCAGCGTGGGATCAGTTCCCACTCAGTGACGGTGTGAATGTGAGTGCGAACGGTCGTCCGTGTCTACATGTGCCCTGCGACTGACTGGCGACCGGTTCAGGGTGTAGTCCGCCTTTCGCCCGAAGTCAGCTGGGATAGGCTCCGGCGCTCCGCGACCCTAACCAGGATAAGCGGATGGATGGAAAATGGACGGAAACGGATGGATCTCTACCGGCGACGTCTATCGCCGTATCTATTTTGATCTACATCGGTACATACTGTATGGAGTGCACTCACGGGACAAGTCATTAGGTACACTAATGATATCATTGGAGGGGATTATTATTATTATTATTACATTTGTGTGACACTTCATAGATCCACCACACCCGCAACCCTGGTGAGGATAAGCGGTACAGCAACTGCGTGGAAGAAACTAGAAAAGGTGCTCATTGGATCGGGTGTACCTAATGCTGTGTCCTGTTAGTGCAGAAGATCGTACATGACAAAGTACACGCAAAGAAGGAGAAGGGACATCGTCTCTCCAGCTCCTGTTGATCTCCCGCTCTTTTCCCCAACACTTCACGTCACCTTTCCCGCCTCCGCTCGGCCGACCTGTAAATCCGACACGCCGCGAGGAGACAAGGACACGGACGAGCGACGGGCGGGGGAGAGACTCGCCATGGCGATGGCCTCCCCCGTGCCAATTTGTTCTGCCCTGCTCCCATTACCATCTGCGATCAGGCCTCCGAGCGGAGACCCGCAGATGGATGGAGAGAGCCAGAGAAGGCGATGGATGGAGATGAATTGAAAAGATGAGGGGGCCGCCGTACCGAGAGGAAAGAAATGTGAAAAATGGGGGAGAAAAATGGGGATATAAGAGGAGGACAATCCATCCATCTGCCCATTTTACAGACAGTGAACCCCCGTTTTAGACACACTTGCCAAAGGTGAAAAGCTGTGTTACAGAGACCATAAAACACTTTTTTGGAAACATATTTCAAGAGCACACATCCATCCATCCATCCATCCATTTTCAACCGCTTATCCGAGGTCGGGTCGCGGGGGCAGTAGCTGCGCAAACCACTTCCGCATTCGGCAAACCTGGTCAAAGCCCTTCCTTCTGGTGACTGGCGCAGCCCTATGGCAGGAGACCCGGGAAAAAAAAAGCGCCCGCCGAAATAGTCAACGTCAACGCTGTCTTTTGTTTTACACAGGAAGTCTTCAAGAGCTGACAATATCCCATGTTTGGGCTTTGTTCATGTTTACATTTATGATATAAATTTGTCCCAAAAAATGATATACGTTACACATGACTATATTCCGCATATAGCGGATTGTAAGCATAAAATGTATAGAAGATTCAAACACAGAACGCAGACACGCTAACCACTGTCGTGTGGCGCAGAGGACTATACTGTGGTAGCTCAAACGTTTGGTGTTTGACCAAACATTCTGTGAAAAAAATATAGCCTGAAGTTCCATCTATTTTGCATACGTGAGCCGTCAGTGGCCCTCAGTCGACCTCATTTCAGCCAGCATCGATGTGTGGACGACGCATGTGTTTTTTGCTTTTTCTAGTTTACACCTTCACTTGACTTGTTTGCGCTGTTTGACAAGAAGGACCCCTGAGTGAAGATATAGACTATCATGCTAGCTTCTCATGCTCACGAGCTAGCTTGTCACTTCATCAAAAGCTACTAGTCAGTCATCAGCCAGCTAGCTAGCACAAAATGCTAACATAGCAGTCAACACCTTCCATCTGTGCTCCTTCACGTCCATCAGCACAAACAGATGTGGACTCCGAGTTCTTTGTCATATGCGTGTGATATGTTTTCATGTTTTCCATGACATTTTATACAAGTGGCGTGGTTCAAGTTTGGTAGTGCAGCATTAATTAGCCCTCTTCGAAGTAGGAAGAAGAAGGCACAGGATGTGAATCCTACTAAGAAAGACGGCGAGAGGCATTTGAGCGGAAACTGTGGACTCGGGTTCATTCTTTGACCGTTTACTGCACTCCCATCTGTTCTCGTTAGGGATGGTACAAAGAGAGGATCCACGGGCGCCGCACTCACTGTCACATTTCATGCCCTGGTGGATGAGGCCGTACAGCAGAGAGCCACAGTGGTCGCAGAAGGTGGGACTGCCGTAGGAGTGGATTTTGAACTTGTGCTTGCTTCTGGGATCCTGGAAACACGACAGCACGAAGCACGGTTAGCATGTTAGCGCGAGATCGTGATGCGCAACCAGTCAATCACTTCATTGGTTCCAAAATGATTATCGATATTTATGACAAATAATAGATCTTTGTAAGGTAGCGTCCTGTGAGACCTTTCCAAAATAGAACGTGCCCAGACACCGGTGTAATGAACGCCTTACGGCTGCATAATCTCAATAGAACCACTTCTCGCTGAACTTTCCTCCTGAACGGTAGCCGCAGATTACAAAGAATGTAAAAGACCCATCCGTCCATTTTCTGTGGTGCTTATCCTCAACAGGGTCAGAGGTGAGCTGGAGCCTATCCCAGCTGACTTGCAACATCATCTCACAATTACACGCACAAACAGTGAATGAATGGCCAGGCGGAGGAAAAGCAAATAAAGCAGAAATATCCATCTGGAAGGGAAATGTCAGGCCTTTGTCAGCGTGTGGGAATGTGTAAAGTTTGCCTTGCTCGTGTGTCACTTCTCTCCATCTTGTCATTCTGGAAGGCGTCCCGGCATCTTTCGCCCATTTCGGTGCGCCAGTGTTGCACGGGCACAAATACGCGCAGTGAATGGACAGCGCGTGCCGCGTGCCGCGTGCCGGGAGACGGCGAATTGAGCAGCTGTTTACGTTGGCCGGCACATCTGGCGCAAAGATCTTTTCTGCAAGCAACTGGGGATTGATGCTCTGATAGCCTTCCTGGAACCCAAATTCAAATGTTGACACTTGGTTTTGATTACCTCTGCCGAGCGCCAACGTGATAGGTTTGCTCTTCGGATTGCACGAATACTACCAAGACGATTTCCTTGAAAGTGTGGAATGGTGTCGCGCGCAGGGAGAAACCATTTGGGGCGAGAATAGAGAGAATTACGGAAGTTTTTACGGAGAATTAATGGAAGTCCTGTCGATCAATTTCTTTTAATGAGCCGGCGACACATCGACAACCGCACTGCAACAGAAAAAGGTGACCCCGCATCGGGTTTTGAGGCTGCACATGCAATATGCTGTCCTTTATTATTCATTTTTGAACCACAAGAACGTGGCGCGATTCTCAAGGAAGAAACGGACGGCCACAAAACAGCAGGCGAGTTTAAACATTTGTTGTCGGATGTCGGCAATGATGGAGCCGACGGCACAGAGACTCTCCACGCTTTGCTTTCCAGCCACAAGTACATATAAGCGCAGGTATTTATGGCCAATCAAAATAGCAGATTACTGTACATAACAACAATTCGCAAGAAAGCCCGTCCGCCAAGACACGCTATTCACAAAACATTAGCGATGCAGGGCTTTCAGATCAAATTTCGGGATTCACCTAAAATGCACAACCTGCTGTTCCCTAACAAGAACCTGAACAGCAAAATTCACAACAGGTGTTTTTCCTTTGAATTTCCAAGGGCGCCCACTTCTGTGCCTTTCTGTGAGTCTCCCAGTCTCTGCGTCTCTATTGCAACCTGCTGATGACGCTCTGTGACACTCGAAACTCGGTGGCCACTTCCCTCCGAGGAAATCCTGTTTGAAGTACTGTTGATCAACTGTTACGTGTCGATTTGAATGGAATCAGGCAATACTGTGTATTGGTCCAATCGACGATCAAAAATGTTGCTTTTAGCCCTTGATGTTAACTCATCGGGCAGAATGGATTACGTTTGATCTCAAAGGACCTACTTTCAACATTAGTTTCTCTCCATGTTGACACGCACTTATAAAAAAATAAAAAAAATAAAAAATGCATAACATGGCTGCATAATGTCGAGTAGTTATTGTGCGATTGGCAGGAAATGACGAGTCCAGGAAAATTCTAATTGGCATGATGCCTTGCTATTTTTGCTCGTTGGCACCAGCCCAACTTGGGGGATGAGGGAGAAAAAAACAAACAGATGGTGCAGTAATTTATGCCTCTTCTGTCTCGGGGCCTCCTGGGTCTTCCTCCATTCTTTTGGGCTCCTTAAAGCCGTTCAACAATTGTGAGGATAGTCAATTTATCCTTAAAGAGCCTCGCTGAGAGACAGCAATAACGAAGATTCTGGCTACCTTCCGTCGATTTCTCTCATTGCCATTATCGTCCTTCCTTTACTACAGATGAAATATTTACAGGTTTCTCACACATCTGCGCCTTGCCCTCACTGTCTGTGTTACAATGTCGCTATTTTGCATCTTAAGTCACAGGTCATTTGAGATCCTGCAGAAGCGCAAAGAAGTCACAGGCGAGACGTTAATTCTGTTTACGGACTCGCTCGCGTGCGCGCCTTCATTATTTACCCTCCCTGCCCCGTGTTGATGTGCAAGAACCTGGAAAAGCGCATATAAACCCATTTCGTCACCTCGTCTGACCCATATAGAATCAGTTCAGTTCGTTTGTATTGTTTGTGTACACACAATTGGGTCTCCAGGGTGCCTGCCCACCCAAATGTGAAATTAAACAACCGAGTGGGCTTAAATCTTAAATTTGCCCATTTGTGAAAATGTCTCTTTCTCCGGCCAGCAGACGACATGGAAACACTGACGAGTCTGTCGTGTCCAAGCCAAAAAAGTCAACGGGGCTGCAGTGTTATTAGCCGCTAGCATTAGCTAACAGCGCTGCCAGCGTTAGCGTCTGATAACTGGCACAAACTCAATTGTCGACGTGGGGGAGGCTTGCTGAAGTCATGCGCCAGGCCGACACGAGCGCGTGCACGCACACACAAACGGACGAGCTCATTAGAGGGGGGTGGGACACGAGGCCTTCTCTGAAGCAGGCTCACCGGATTACAGATCGGCGGATTTGTCAACGATGAGATGCGTCGTCGATTACGGGGATGATGTCGACGTCGTTCTCCGATAACGTCGCGTAAATTGCTTAGCAAAGAGGTGGGAAAAAAACAAACAGAGAACACGCAGGGCTTTGGGCCTTTATCATGCCCGCTGTCGCTCTAATTAACAGGGGAAATCCCGTGTTTACATGGACGCACGCTGCACCTTTCATCACAAACCGACTTTGATCATCAAACACGGCATTTAATGAGGCCGACTAGGATATACACTAAAGTTTTCATCATTTTTGCAAACAATAGGAGCCGGGGTACTTCCAGATGCCCGAAAGTGACTGACTACCGCTGACCAGAACTGAAAAGCATAACAAAAACATTTGGACCAGCACATATACATTGAGCCCCCGCTCTTCGCAGGGGTTGGGGTCTAGGCCCGCTCACGAACAGCAAAAATCCCCGGATACCCATTAGAATTGCATTGAAATGGCTTTTTTTGTTTTTGTCCCCCAAAATATTATTGAAAAAGCAATAAGACAAACTGCCACTCAGCGTTTTTAGTGTTATTCCCCCCCAAAAAAAGAATAAATTGAAAATAAAATTGTAAAAAAAAAAAAGTGTTTTAAAATAGTGAAAATCAACCCAAAAGATAGGTGAATCTGCAGGTGCCAAACCTGGAGTATGCGGCAGTCTCGTGCTAGCGAACATCAGCGCGCTATTCATGTCACCGTCAAAGGAGCATTTTGCTATCAATTCAAGGTACAAGGAATCAAAAATAATAACCAGACAACCAGCAACCCTTTATTGCTCAGTGACTGTTTTTTTTTTTTTTTTTTGGTCATTGTCTTTATGTCACAAAAGTGTTCTCTGTCAATTGACCGTCTGTTGTCGTACTAGAGCGGCTGCGACTACCGGAGACAAATTCCTTGTATGTTTTTTGGACACACTTGGCAAATAAAGATGATTCTGATTCAATGAGTCAATCCCTCATTGATCATGTCTACCTGTCCTCAATGTTATTTTTTTAATCAATTTACCTGTTGAAATGAAAATTTCAGTCTGTATTCCCTCGGAAGCAATTTGTAACATGAACATGTAACGTCTTCTTTTCGACTTCGACTTTCCACATTCAAACAACGCCGGTTGAGAAGAAGCTGCTGTCCAGTATTTCTCCCGTTGTCGCAATTGTGCTGCCTTGGTCAAATGACATTTTGTTTGTTTGCTCGTAGTGTCGAGTTATTTTTTGCCACCCGGAAGAACAAAGTTTCAAGGGAGCAAAATGGGGATCAACAAAACTTTTGCAGACATCAATCGACCTTTCTTTTCTCCCAATGTGCTTTGCTGAGTCCTCATTTTACATGTGCTTTTATTAACGCTTCGACTTTGCTTCGCAAAGAAAAATAAAGGAGCGCAAACCTTGCTTTTTACATGCCTGCACATTAATCAGTGTGACATTGCCATGGAAACCGTGGCAACCGCATCCCCAGGTGGCTATTTCTCTCGATCCCTCTCTCACACGCATGCCGACGTTGCCTTTTGTTCCGGGTAAATTTAGGGACGTTTATTAGACATTTAGAGTCATTTGTGTGGGACTTCCAGGAAAGCATCAAAACTCAGCTTGTTTGTAATTGGCTCGAAAACGTTGTTTCACAAGTGAGGCTTTTATTTCGCATTCATTGCAGCCTTTCATCCACGCCCGGCCGTGACCACCTTATTCCGTCGTGCGCCGCTGAGGCCTTCTGTACTGCACACCACCCAAATGACTCAGCCTGAGAAGCCACAACTTCTTTTCCTTGCTGCTTTCTGCTGCGGACGAAAACATCAGCATGGAATAAAATTGCGTACCCACACTGAGATTTCGCTTCAGATGGAAATTGAATGTGCAAAACATGAACCCTGCGCTTAATTATACGAAAATGGAAAAGAAAAACTGGACATGGACAATGGGTCTTGGACATAAAAGTTAAAAAAATGAATCTAAATACATTTTTGAAAAAAAACCTTTTTGTTAAAGATTGAATGCCAATGTATTTATGGTTAAAATTTAAAAACAAGTGCAATGTACTGCATCTTCGAGTGTGCCTAACAGTTTTAAATGCACTTCATTTGTATCTCCCTTCATTTTATTGCCATCAGTTAGGATATTTTCATTCATTTTAACATGTTGGATTGTATGTTATAAATGCAATTCATGTATTGTAACCATTTTCTATTCTATTTAATTCAGTCACTCTTTTGCATACCACTAGAGGGAGCCCACATACCACCCTTTGAGGATCACTAATAGAGACACAGTATATTGATAGCAAAATAACTTTTTAAACTTTTTATTTGAAACATCGTTTGCACAGTTAATAAAGATGTTACGACGATTTTTTTCCCCTTCAAAATCTCTTGGATTTTGTTTGACAGTTCCACTGACACGAGAAATTATCTGGCCTATGTGTGTTGAAATTAAGAAAAACAATGTCGTTTTTGGGGTACAGTAAAAAAATCCTGCACAATTACACACACTAAATTTGTGTGAGAACATATGGATCATTTTTTAATTGATATAAAAAAAAACTAAATTGGGTGGTTGACGGAGCAATAGTATGGATAAACACTAAACGTTCAACGAATGTAACAAACTCAATGTCAACTGTCGAGAGAGCACGCATCTACTGTACCGGATAACACGACAACACCATAACCTTCTATTACAATAATCACAATACATTTGAAGTGACAGGCAGCACCCACAGGATTCGATAATAATCATCTTTCTCTTCGCTGAGGATGAGCGCACGGAGCGCAGGGCTCACGGGGCATGGAAACGTCAACAAGGCAACGAAGCCGGGGGGATTTCGGGATGCATACTGAGTTTATGGAATACAGAAGCTAAAGAGTTTGAGCCCCATTGCAGCATGGGATGCAATTAAGCACTTCGCACCTCCGTGTGCATTCTGTGACAGTGATGTGTTAGGGTTAAAAGTTGGTTTGATAATATTGTGTATTGAGGGCAGAAGTAACGATGGTGCTCAGAATTGTCCACTCGCAACTATCATCGAAATAAACCTTACCGATGCCATTTCTGCACCTGTAAAGTTGAATGAATTGAATTGACTTCATTTCGATAGCATTTACAGATTGGACAATAGGGGTCTCAGGATTGACCCCTGCGGAACCCCACAGGTCAATAAAAGACAATGTGAAGAAATAAACTGCTTTTTTCAAGTGTACTGTACATTTGTGTGGCATTCGTGTGTTGGATTTGTGCCTTTAAGGGGTGTGGGCTAGTGAGTGACATCAGAAGCTGAAGTCAGGTTGGCCAGTTAGTCTCTGTGTGAGTGTCTGGGCGTGTGTTGTGGCTTACAGCAGCTAGTGGCTCCATTTTCTATTTGTGTTTGACTGTTTGTCCTGTTCAATAAATGACACATAGTGCATTGGCGACTGTGGCTCTCCTTGCCCACATCTGAGGGCATTAAACCACTTGAATTGCTCCAACTTTCAATCAAGCGGCGGCGACTCTTAGGCTTGCTCGTATCTTGAAGTTGGGCTAATATACCAAAAAATGACCAGGCGACAGGTCGAAACTTGAAAAGTTGGGGCACAACCAAAACCAGGGGAGAAAAAGTGTTTAGTTAACTGTTTGGTTTATCGAGAAAGAATGTACTCAAACTGCTCACATTCAAATGTTTTTGTTTTTTCTCTCACAATTTTCAGGCACTTTATTTCATTATATTAGAGCACTCCTCAAATATTTGTAAAGAATCAACAATTTGCATTAGCGATTATTGATTCTAACCCCAACCCTAACCCACCTAATTTCTATATTAAAAATCACTTAGTTTCTTATGTAATATTAAAACTTTTTGAGTTGGTGAATTTCCATTAGCTGTCATTCTAGCCGGCTATAATCATCAACATTATCCCCAAAAAATATAAAATACAAATTATTTGACTCTGTGTGTCTTGAATGGATTATATGAATTTCACAGGATACTCTTATTTATTAAGATGCAGCTGTACGTCTCAAACATCCATCTCGGCCATGCGTACGCGTTACGTTGGAAGTGCGAGCGACCACTCTGGCCGTCCAGCAGAAGATTACCGATGCGCCGCCGCTCCGCTGCGTACGCTATGTGCGACCTCACGATTTACTGCGGGGAAATTGCGTAAGCCGCAGCTGTTCTCTGTTGGCTTCGTCGTGAGTGACGGAGACGCAGCTTTGCTCCCGACCGACTAAGCTCCAGGCGGCTTACGAATCTGACCATTTCATCCGAGCCCCTCGCCTCCTTGTTGAATGACGTCCTTTTTCTCCTATCTGTCAATTAATGACAGATAGGTGAAAAAAAAAAAAGATCGGCGGCGGGCCGCTAATCCGCGAGGTGTTAGCGAGTCGGGAATGCCGGATGATCCGTACGATCTATACTTTCATGATTACACGGGGGGACGTGATGACATGAGATGATAAGATGGCCTACGACTGTACAATTCACTCAAGATAAATGCATACAGCTTTGCAATACTAAAGCTTTACTTGTGCTTTTAATTCGCCCTCTACTATGTTCATCTAACACTGTGTGTTCTCACATTACGGTGAAAATACCAAACAGAATTGATAAGGTTAGAACGTAGCAAAGAAACGTTTTATTTATCGATCAATTATTTTTTCGATGAATCGAAGAATTGGATAAAAAAACAGTTTAATTTCAATCCCTTTATTAAAAAACAGGACATTTCAAATTGAAAAAGTGCACAAACAACAGGTCTTAAAGCTCTTAAAGTCAGTCATTGCCAACTGTGGGCCTGTGAAGCCCTTTGAGACTCTTTTGGGATTAAGGGCTACACAAATAAACTTCAAGAAAAATAACATTTCATAATATTTGACTGAAAACACATGCAGTAATAATGTAATTAAATAGAATGTAGCAAATTAAACAGTGTGTGCATCATGATTCATTGAATGCCGCTCCTTCTATTGTACGTGACGTGACCACCGGGGGGCGGTATAACACAGTCATGTGGAGACAAACAAACAAGAGTTTTACAACTGCTGTAAATGACTCAGTAAACTGCAGTAATGTTAGTCAGTTTCCACAGGTGATATGGCTGTGAGTATTGTTATATTGTCTGTCTACATGTGTTGCTGCATCGTATCGTTATAACGCCGCCACAAACAAGCTCCTCCTATTATTTCTTCATCTTGATTGAGGCAAACTGATGCGTCAGTCAGAGTCCCCGCCAAGCCGAAATATTCCCCAGAAACACAAGCGCCAAACACCCATACGTCCCGAAATAAACACTCCCTCCGGGGGGGGGGGGGGGGGGGGGGGGGGGGGGGGGTTGACATTCAGCGTCTTCACCGCCACTTAACGCAATGGTGAAGGTTGAGGATGAGACCCGTGACGTCCCCGGCGCAGCGCCGCAAACTGGCCCGGCGCCTCGTGGGGAAAATTGATTGCCGTGCTTTGTCTGTACTTTCATCTGAGGGAACCGGCAGCGCGGCTCTCCTGCTCGCGCGACGACGTGACTTACAGTGCTTGTTAAAGGCCTACGAGGAGCTACAGGAGGATTGCAAATGTCAGCTTGTCGCTCCGAATGAATGCAAATGTGACTCATGCCGCTTTGCGTAAATCTTACGAATTGCGAACAGACGGAACAAAATCTCGTTTAAGGTGGATAAAAAAAAAGCAAAGGGTCCAAGTGAGAAGGCCCCGTAAAACACGGAGGCCGTCAAAATTACACACGGCATTAATTCTACGCAAAAACGCAGTATAACAGCACGCAACAGTGCCACGTACATCATGTGGAGCAGTTCACAATCAATAATTATCCAATAACATGACAAAAATGCTGAGTATCAAATGTATTTATTAATGGTGCAGCTTGCTACAAAGTCAAAGTTGGCAGTAATAAGATTTGCTCCTACCAAGCCATTCGAGGATGGAATTTGGCACTGGGAGGGCGAATTTGAAATCTGATTTTCTTTTTCATTTCTAAAATTGTTTGTTACCTCGACCAGCACTGTTGTTCTTCTTCCTGGGCAACTGAGTTTGGCCTGGCAACAACTCCAGGCTGTAATCTGATAGCATGTGGTTCATCATTCGTTTATATTGCACATTTTTAAGCTGCAGTAACAATCGTTGCAAAGACAACACAAGGAATGTCTGTAAATACTGTTTGTATGCTTTGTTTGTATGCGTTGCTGCTCCGTGTGTTTTAAAGTAGCAGTTGTTTGAAGATTTATTATTAGCCGACCATCTATGTTAACTTCCGTTAGCCCGTCTATGGTGTTTCAAATGATCTGTTAGCGTTAAGCTAGTGAACTTCCATTTCCGAAAATTAGTTGAACATTTTGGTGTTTAAATATGCGATGTGGAATTCAGTTTTACAATAAACCTCAACTGGGAGTGACAAATAAACACAGGTTGCCTCTGATTTGGACAGTCTTCTTTTCATTTTCTCAAAGTGATGTTATACGAGAGGCTCTCCTTTCTTGCCTCCAAGAGTGAGAACAGGTGCGAAGGAATACTTTAAAAAGTGTCTTTTAATAATAATTACTAATGCGATTAAATGTGTTGGAAGTGTGTGGGAGGGGGTAAAAGTATTTTTTAAAAAAATTTCGGGTCTCCCTATATTGCAGATTTTCACCGATCGCAGGTGGGTCTGGAATGCATCCCAGCATGATAAACATGAGTTCACTGGATTGGCCAAATATCACAAATAATAATATTGCAATTGTTCTGTGCTTCCCATAGCAACACGTTTTTGCAAATGAGCATTTCCAGCCTTTGTTCAGTTTCCAAAAACCCAGAGAGCCATCGTCAAATATTTCCAAGCTTCTGACAAAGCAAAACAAGGGTGGCAGGGGCCCGCAAGGACTCTGCGCCTCTGTTGAGTTGCAGAGGACAGCGGCGGCATGTGGAGGAGTCAAACATCGGGAAGCAAAACACATTTTTTCACACCAACACGTCAACAGCTTGTGACTCACTTTCCCGGGAACAAAACTGGGAGGTGACGACTGCGGTTACTGGTCACAACGGGGAAAACGTCGACGTTTTTAGACATCGATTTGGCACAAAAACATGAAAAAAGCCCCCACAAAACACATCGCCCCACCCGACCCCGACTGATGTCCCCTGTGGTCTCTCCCGGTGGTGACATTAAACACTCCGCCGTCTCCGCCTCCAGACGGAGGAATAGGTCAGCTCCCCGGCTGCATTCCACACGCGCGCACACATTGTTTACCTGTTTGTTATGAACACCATGAATAGACGCATTTCATTGGCAATATACAGTAGCTAGCCAGCTCTATAAATGATTCATTAAATCCCATCGGATCAATTTTATTGCATGGCATTTACAGATAAGCCAAAACAAAGATCATTCGGGCAAATATTTGCTCTACTTTCATGTCTGCAAATTATTTTTTGGCTTATTAGGCTCCCTTGCAGCTAAAATGGTCGCCCCAAAATTGAATCATGTCGGCAGCTTAAGAAACCAAGCCAATACATGTTTACGTGCTGAAACGTGAAATGAAGTCTTATCTGATCAAATTTGCCTCAAGGTTTCCACAGATGTTATAATAATATAGCGCACAAGTTGCAAAAACACGGCAGCTACAACATTGAGCCGCCTCGTGGTCACAAACGCAAAATTGTTCCCCTTTTTTTGGAACCGAGTGTTCAAAAGGATGTCGGATAATGAGCCGCATGCTGCTTCACCAAGTCTACAAACAGACATTATCATCATCCGATCAAATGAAGCAGCTTGTTCTGGTGCATTTGCAATACCTCGTTACAGAGTCGAAATTGTGCAATGGTAAAATCTTGATGAGCTCCTTCAGTGCCAACCGTTTTCAAAGCCGAGTTCCCCGTTTTGCCTTCAGACGTTTTAGAGCGTTTTGACTGATCTTGTGAGACTCGCATAATATTGTGTTCTGTCACAGTACAAGCATGAAACCTATCAAAAGAAAGAGAAGACTCTTCTTTCAACCGGAAAAAAAGGGTTTTCTACTGCTTTTTGTTATTTACTAATCAGCAGAAGAACATGGGTTGGTTTCAACAAAAAACAGCGGTTCTCCGACCACAAAAGCAGAGAAAAAAAGGTTTTGTTGTGAAAAGAAAAACATGTCAAGAAGAACAGCGACCATTAAGTGCGTTATCTTTTCTCACACTGGGGACACACACTTTCTACAACTACTTCAACAAATACTCTGTTTATACCATACATACACTGTTGGAGCGTGAGGTGAATAAGTTTGTCCGCAAATGTTTATCTTCTACTCAAAAGCTGTGCTGATCTCAAATCCACAGCGATGCAACATCGCCATCTACAGGGATCTGTTAGTCGTTACAGTGCTTTACATACATCATAGTCATAGACAAACTGGGTGAAAAACTACCCGTTGAAAAACGTAGCCGACGTATACATGCGTCGATGGCAGCGAACGCTTTGATTCCATGTGCCGAATAGAAACGTCCGCAAAAGTGAATGACTTAAACGTGCTGGATATGTTTTAAGTCACATTTTAACATTGTTAACCATCACTCAAGTATAAAATCAACCACGTATGTAATCTTAATTTGTAACCCGCATACTTGTGTAACCCTCAACCTTTCAATCACAAGCATTTGGGAAGAATAGCTAGCGTGCAAAGCTAATGTCCACATCTTTTTTTCAGCGCTCCTTGTCAAAAAGTGCAAACAGATGGACTCAAATGCTCGACACCAGTCGAAAAAGTCTGAAAGTCGGTGAGACTGAAAGTCCGATGAAGCCAACAGCAACAAAACGCGAACTCGGCACGTTCGAGAGTGAGTTGTTGGCACCTGCTGACCAAATACTTCGCACGCACACACACATGCTTTCTTTGTGGGCGTCCATAATAGAGAAACGCATTTATGACAGCAAAGCAAATCCTCCGTCCCCCGACAGTCTTGAGGCTGGCGTTTGTGATGACGGGACGACAATGAAGGCGAAGTGCAGGAGTTGCAGGAAAGAAGTAAAGACTTCCAGGAAACATGAAGGGTGGAGGGGGCAAAGGGAGAAGGAAAAAAAACAAAACATTTCTGATATTAAACAATTACCTCCAGTACGTCAGAATTGGTCAGCTTTGAAGGTGACATTATGGAAAAGGGACTTTTTATTGTTCTGAAAATGCTGTTCTGCACGTCCACAATACCGTTTTAGCAACAGTGGGGGTCATTTGCATAATAATAAGCCCTTCACAGAGTTTCTCAGTCAATGACATGGTCATCTAGGCCGTCGGAAGATCCAGAGCAAAATAGCTACTTTCAAGCAGCGGCCCAAACTTCTCTTTGCCGAGAAGCGGCTTGATCGCAGTACGGTGTAAAAACTGCTGCCTCCAGGAGTTCGTAAGGGTGCTTTTGTTTTCCACAATCAGAGATGTAATTGCAATACAGTGGAACCCTGCGTACGTGCGCTTCGGCACCCGTCGATTTAGCTGTTCGCAGATTCTGTTTCCAGATTAAAAAAATAAAAGTTGTTTCTTTTTTTATATAGTTCATTTTGTGTGCGTGTGTGTGTGTGTGTGGGGGGGGGGGGGGCAATTCCCCCCATTTTCAACACAATTATAATGGCCATCAATTAACCGTGGATTGTGGCTATTCGCGGTCCGGCCCAGTCGTTATCCCCGGCGGCCCACTGTACTGTGATAGTGCATGACCGCAATATATTTGCTTCAGGTTATCATACCGTTGGAATCTGGACCGTGGCTCGTCAGGATTATGCAAAAATACATCTTCCACAACTACCATATTTAAGTTCCCTAATAAGAGCCAATCTTTCATTTTTGGTTCATTCCCGTAGATTTTTATTTTTGAAGAAGCTGTTTTCTGCAAGATGGGAAATAAATGATACTACAACTGCAATAATACTTGATTATTGTGGTAGTTTGACAAAAGCATGACAGACATGTTATCAAGATGCCTGAAATTGTGAAAAAAAAAAAACAAAAACAAAAAAACGTCTCCTTTAACTACTGGTGGAGAAGAGCACAAATCCACAGCCAATCTTGTCGTTCTTCTGCAAGCAACAAAGAAAAATAATTCGGGACTGGAGAAATGTCAACAGCGAGAAACTGTCACGGTCTGTGTTTTGGTTTGGGTTGTGTTTAGTTTTGTTCCATGTTTTCCTGTGTTCCATGTTTGTCGTGTGCTCATTAAGTTGTTGTGTCCACCTGTTCTCGTCTGCTTTGTGTCGACCAATCGGCTCTCTCCAGCCACTCATGTCTCGTCCAGGTGTTCCTCGTTGTCTCGTCTATCTGTTTGTATTTAGTTCCCTGGTTTCTTTCAGTTCTTGTCGGTTCATTGTCGTCGTCACACGTCTCTGCCATGTCATAGTCGTCAGTTGTCTTATCATTGTGGTATGTCATTGTCAGGTGTCATTTTCCCTTTCTATTCCACGACTTACTCACAGGTCATAGTTTGTTTCCAGTTTTAGATATTCGAGTGTTTCTTTGTTACTTTGATTTGATTGGTATCTGTTGTGGGACTTTGTTCAGTTTTCCCTTTTCTAAGATTAAATATTGTTTTGAGACTCCCGCACTCCTGCCTTGCCTCCCTGCTTCCCTGCAATTGGGTCCACCATGTTCTTACCTTGTGTTACTCGCCCTCGCCCTAACCACGTACGTGACAGAAACACATCCAACAGTGGAATTTGAATGTGTAATAAAACTTCATTCGGAGAGCAATTGCAAAATGTCTTTTGTTTGCATTATTCCAAAGTTTCAGTCTGCGGGGTGCAGGTTGGACTGCAGCGATTCATCCGCGACCGTTCGTCGGCAGGAGGCACAACGCGACGCTCTCATTAGTGCGTCGGCACTAAACGAGACTCATTAAATCCAGCGAGCGCAGAGAGAAGTCATTGGGTGAGGCTCAAGATCTTTGCGACACTTCACACGCGTTCATTCCCGTGGTTCATTGCGCCAAAGGAGCCCTGACCTCTTCCTGGATGTAATCAGGACTAACAGCTGCTATCATAGCCCATTAAATAAGCTAATGTATATTGAGAAGGGCCACGCTTTTGTTGTCGATCGGACAGAGCGGACGTTTGCTCTTGAGGACCGGCGGCGATCAAACTGGGTCAGCGCCAGGTGCACGCAACCCGTCGAGTGGACCCGGGAGACGTAAACGTGTCAGCTGAACTCTTTTTTTTTTTTTTTTTTTTTTATACTACCTTTCGAAGAAACTAGCTTCCTCGCTCATAAAAAAACTGTGCTGTGGTGACATTTCCAGGGCAGCGATATGTGCGTGTATGTCTCTCTTATTGTGGGTTTGCATCCTTTTGCGGTCATTTCTATAGCTGACTGCAATGCAACCCAACACAAAGAGAGAGAGAGAAAAAAAGAGTCTGCTCCCAGGGGATTTTTGTAAAAATTCTGCAAATCATCCCAGTATAAAACAAAAAACAAACTTTAACTTACCAAACCACACTTTTTAAAAGCCTTGTAAATGTATTTGAATTCATAGCAAACAAATTACAAGCATAAAACGTACAGAAGAAATGTGTGTGTTGGTCCGTGTACATGTATGTGCCTTTAAGAGGCGGGGCCCGGTCGTGGCGTGTGAGGTCAGCAGGTAGCAAAGAGTTCTTCAAAAACGAGCCGCCAAGTTGTGGCGGTGTTCTTCCGCTTGAAGCTGCGGATAATTGAACACAAACGATGCAGCGACACATGTAGGCAGACAACAATGCTTCCAGGCACATATAAGCAATATCATATGAGCAATATCACTGCAGCTTACTGAGGAGTGACCGCCTCATGCATATCTTTTTGTCTGTATTATACTGCCCCCAGGGCAGGGGGGGGGGGTGCTTCAATCCATTTCAATGGTGAAATCTGATTTGCAATGGGAGATATTACTTGTCCCAGCTTCTATTCCACCACCGTCTTCTTTGTATGATGTCATCAGGCCGGTTGAGTGAGGACTTCCTGTCTTGCGCGCTTCCTTCATGTCGCACTTCATCCGTGACATTCATTAGCAGTCCTCCCTGAATGTTCCCTAAATCGCTTTCTCTCTTCTCGCCCCGCTTACTCGATTTAACTTACAAAATGTAACGAAACAAGCCCACGTGTGCTATAACCTCTTTCCCCCCCCCCCCTTATTTTTTTTCCCTTGTGAACTTGCGAAGACAAGCGCGTTTCAGCACATGCATTGTTATTAAAAGTGGATTCCATATGCCCATTAATTAGTCGGACATAATTAGCATGCGTGTTGATTGGCGAGATTAACCGTAGTTTATCTTTCATGATCATCGGGGTTTAATTAGCCTGCAAAACAATCACACTGAATATGTCGTTTGGGGGGGAAAAAACAAAACAGTGGAAGTGATAAGAGCGCTGGAGGATTTTCTCTTGATTGCGTTCTCGAGCACAAGTGCATTATTGCAAGTCACCCGTGTGGGTTGCGGGTATGCCATCATCGCAGTTTTCCAGAAGCGGCACGATTCCTTCAAGTTAGCGAGCGATGACCTCGCCGCAGTGCTGAAACTCTCCACTTAATCTCCTCCATCCTCCTAATTGCTCGGCTCTCATCTCCCGCTGCTGCGCGCTCATCTGTCTCAGGTCTGCAAGCTCCATTTCGGCAAAACGGCTTCCGTCGCCGTCAGCCGGCGAGACGACGACTTTTAATGACACGCGACGTTAACGCAGGGGGGAAAAGCGCACGGGCTGCTGTTACATAATCGCATCATCAGACGTGTTTTGGCACGCGGACGAGAGGGGATGGACGCGGTCGGTGTTGTTCGAGGCGGCTTCGTGTTCATGTTCCGCATTTTCTGTCGCTCAATGACAAAGGGCAGTTTTAGTTATTGTCTTGACAAATACAAACACCAGGCGTCAACAAACTGAGAGCGACTTCTTGGGTGCTGCCAGTTTGAGACACACTTCTGAAATAACACATTTGGTCAAAATGAATGATATCATGTTCATCACAATCGTCATCAACAAGGATGGGGAAACGGGTCATTATCAAGCCGCATTTTCAAAGGTTCCCTCCTACAACATTCCTAGGACGGCACGATGTCCCATTACCGGTGGGCTATTTTTAGAAGAAGCGACTCACGCGAGCCTTTGGGGCCGTGAGAAAAGCAATCGGCAGAGAAATTAGTTGGGAAAAAAACCACGCAGCTCAGTTTCTGTTTGTTTGTCCATATCAAAAGGGCAAAAAGGGATTCGCAACAAATCACAACGAGTCATTAAAGTCAATTAAAAAGTCAATTAAAGCCCTCGATGAGCGTTTTCCATATTTGTAACTATAGTGTAAATATTCCCTCATATGATGACATCATAACAAAAGCAAAACCTCCCAGAACCGAAGCCCCGACTCACAAATCAGCACTGAATCACTTGATGTTCACCATATATACCTTCTTTCATTTCCAACTGAACATTTTCCATACGTTTTCATCCAATCTTGGTAGTCGATAGCGATTTGATCAACTTTCATCGGTAACAAGGTCAAAAATCTTTTCCCAACAAACTACATTGAATCAGATAGCAAATTAAAACCCTTGATTAGGCCTTTCCGAATCTGTAATTATGATGGTAATATACCTTCATATGTTGACCTCAAAAATCTTTTTTTTTAATGAAAGGTCCCCAATCTGAATTGATCAGATCAGCTCTAAATCACTTGAGATTGATCATATTTCTTTGGATCTCTGGTTTGAAACTTTCAATCGACCGTACTACCATCTGATGGTCTCCTTGCTCGGTGCATACAAAAGCAGACTTTTATCAAGTACCGCGGTCAAAAATTCATTGGCAACTAAACTACACTGATTCACAGCTCTTTTCTTTTATTTTTTTTTTTTTTATTTTTTTTATAGATGCTGCCCAAAACGCAAGCGTGCTGAATTTTCTCAATATGTTTTCCAAAACATTGAATAAGTAACACAAACTCACTCTAGTGTCAACTACTCACTCAATTGTACGGCACCTAAACTTCGTGTAGAAATGTTGGTCTTATTCCTTCTTAATTGACTTTGCCGACCTTAACATAATGTCATAATATTAACATAATTGGATATAATAATATTGTAGGGGACATTTCCTCAGCTGTGGGGAAAAAACATCATAACGTCACAGCGGCGTTGGTAAGATGGACATTTTTAGCCACGACAGATCATAATAATAATGATGACAAGGAGAGGGAGCTGACACATTACTTTCTGTTTCCACGCAGTACTGCCTCGACACGCACGCACGCAAACGCTTCTCTTCACACTGCAGCATTTAGACATGTGCCGCTTTCATCAACGACCGCTGACACCAATGATTACATCAACACACTTCTTAAAAAGGGAAGCGGTGACAAGGATAACACAAACTAGACGTGTTTAACAGGAAAGTAGACAACAACGCATTTTACGGTGTGTAATTTAACCGTGCCCACTTGTTTACATGTCCTCTGCAAATTCCTAATTTATGCAGGCCGTACCGTAATATCCAAGACTCACTTTGTTAGCTGACTAGAAAATTGTGGGATTGTTGTTTTAGAGGTGTCACAGTGCATTTCACTTATTCTTGTTGACAAATGAAATCAAACATTTCAAAGAATGAGGACGTAACACATGAATCACTTCCAGCAAGTACATTTTGGTCATAAAAAAAAAAATAGTCAGAGTGACCAAATCGCACTTCCCTAATTAGCAATTATGTCGTAACTTGTGACTAATTGCGACGTTGGAAGGGAAGTTATTATTGTAACATAATGTAACATATGTTTTTTCAATGTGGCCCCAGTAGTCCTCTATATATTCACATTTGATGGGATGCAGAATGCCATCAATGCCACAATGCATGTTTATGCAATCACCTTAATAACTACAGTGAGTAGTTTGTTCATTTTATGAGGCACAAAGGGCTTGTACTTTCTTTACTTTAAAATGTGAAAGGCCAGTTAATGCTTCTTGCATCATGTAACATGTTGTTTCCTCAGTAGCACATTGCTGGAGAAGCGCTTTCAGCCTGATGGCTGCACTCGGTATGATCTGCTAAATGGAAAAATAATCGGAACATTTACTTGTACCGGCTTCAAGACATATGAAGAGACTTCAAAGCGATAGCGTTGGGAGCATCATCATCGTCATCACACTTAATCTAACATGCGATCTGTTACTCTCGAGCGACCTCCGTACAGTTTAAGGCCTCCTTAAAAGTTAAGTCAGCGTATCTTGATGATCAGCGACGTGTTGATGAGGTGAGAGAAGGTGAGAGAGAGGGAGAGAAAGGGAGAGAAAGAGAGATAGAGATATTTGGTGTTGCGTAAGCTTGCGAGTGGAGGGTGGGTGTCGCCCGTGGAGCTCTTCCAGCTGTTGCTGCAGGTTACTGAGCCGCCGCGGAGATGTGACGGCTCGAGACGGCTAGGAGACATCCATCCATTCATCCATCCATCCATCCATTTCCTTTAGCGCTTCTCCTCACGCGGGTCGGGGGCGTGCTGGAGCCTATCCCAGCTATCTTCGGGCGAGAGGCGGGGTACACCCTGAACCGGTCGCCAGCTAATCACAGGGCACAGACCCAAACAACCAAACAACCATTCGCACTCACATTCACACGTACGGGCAATTTCGAGTCTTCAGTCAACCTAGCACGCATGTTTTTGGGACGTGGGAGGAAACTGGAGTAAAAAGCCACTCAGGCACGGGGAGAACATGCAAACTCCACACGGGCGGGGCCGGGCTTTGAACCCCGGTCCCCAGAACTGCGAGGCAGATGTTCCACCGTGCCGGCAGGCTCGGAGACAGCACAGCTAAATACATAAACACAGTAGGCTCCTTTGTACAGAAGACACATGGATATACAGCTTTGCCTTGAGAAACGAGCGACTCCACTTATGAGAAACCCGATTGACCGAAACGAGCTGTCGTTCGGTCAATCGAAAAACTTCAGGTACGAACACTGTAAGGTGGACGATTGATCAAAAAAGAAGTTTCAAGCCGTTTAATGCCACTCCCAGTTTGACAGTTTACTTAACATAAAACCAAGAGAATGACACCTTGTGTTTTTAATATAATCACACAGCTTTGCCTTAGAAATGTTCATGCGAACAAACAATGCAAAGCACACATGCTAACACTTAGCATTGAGAGTCGCGGTTTTACAAATAAAGGCTATTTAGCACAAATGTTGAAGCAACACATGTAGACAAATATAGCAACACTCACAGTGTATCTCCGGTGGACTTGACTATTGTAATGGTCTTCTGACTGGACTCCCCCGGAAGAGCATTAAAGAGCTGCAGCTCGGTTTCTGACCAGAACAAAGAGGTCAGACCGTAATACGCAAGTTTTAAAGTCTCAACACTGCCTCCCGGTCAGCTAAACAATGGACTTTAAAGTTCTGTTACTGGGCTATTAGTCACTAAACGGTTTAGGTCTTGAATACAGGACTCTGAGATCTGCAGACTCAGATAGCAGTCAAGTCAGCCCCAAGTGTCAATGTTTTGAAGTCCATTCTAACAAATATTCTTTTTTTCTCATGCTTATGATCGAGCAGTTTTATGGAGAAAAAATCTTTCTTGCACTTTACGTTTTTTAAAAAGTAATTTTAGAAGCTGTCGTTTCTGTACTTGGTTTTAAAATGTCTTTTGCTGTTTGTATTTCAATGTTTTTAATCATGTAAAGCTCACGGAGTTACCTTGCGCATGAAATGCGTGATATAACTACATTTGCATTGCCTATTCTTCTTTGTTTGTGTCTGAATGAGTGTATTATAATACCCCCTGGTGGCCAAGCCGGGCACACCAGGAGGAGCGACGCAATGAATTGGATTGCAGCATTAAATCGATAAGCACAAACTGCTGAATTATTGAAATTCTATTTATTTACAGTATGTTATCACTCTGCGTTTTAAGAACACAATTATGTAGTGCTACTTTTCCAACAACAACATTTTTTTGGGGGGGATTGGAACGGATTACAGGCATTTCTATTCATTTCAATGGGGAAAGAGGATTTGTGTGGTCAGGGAACGAATTAAACTTGTATATCGTGGCAGCACTGTGTTGTATAATATTAATAATAATAATAATAATGAGTTATTATGGAGTTATTATTCACCACTGAACTGGAGTCTTCTGCATGGCTGTTTTGCATAATGACTGCGCACATTTGCAATCCCCGCAGGGCCAAATGAAAGCAGCGGCGTGCGTAATATATTTAGAATGATATGCCGTACATCTTCAATTCGCCAATGTGCATCTTTTCCATTCTCGTTCTTCAAAAGAAAGGTGAGTTTTTTTCAGTTAAGAGGCATGGACGGCAGGAAGTTTCAATAACCATTATGAAGCTGCCACGTATGTCAACGATGAGACGAGGAGAAAGAAAGAAAGGCAGAAGTTGCGTCACGTCGGTGTGAAGCAACACGAGGCTTTCAGTCCGCCAACGTTGTCCCGCATTGTGAGCAACAGAGTATTATTTTCGACAGCCTAAAGCATCCGCGTCCAGGATATCAGAACGTGTACTTTATGACGAGTAACACGCTGCGGTTTCTGACTTGATCACGTGTCGTCTTCCCCGGTTGACATTTTTGGAACTTGGGCAGTCGCAAAAGTCATCTAAGTGACAAATTGCAGCTGATTTACACGCGACCTCGTTTGGCTGCAGCTGATTTGTAACGACTGAACTGGAAGCAGAGGCCCAATCTCGCTTTGCTTTTTTTTTTGCTGCCCTCGCCGTGGATGGACACGACATCTAATGAGACACCAAGATAACAACAAAGCTGACTTTTGATAGACAGATGCTACTAACATTAGGCAAATACGTGGAAATGAAAGGTTTGACCCCAGAGATGTTACTTCAGTTTTACATTTATTGAAGTAATAACTAGTGAATATTTTTTGATTTACCAAGAGGTGTTTTTGAATTACAATACAATAGAAAAATTGTTCTGCGGCCTCTTTACAAATGGATGTTATCATCTCGCTTTTCCTCTTCCTGCCACCATCGGTAGACTTTTGGGGCCTATTTTTCCAGAAAACTGCTCGAATGAAACCTGATTTTAAATACCTCCACTGTGTTCTTCCTTTGGACTGAGTGCTTTCATACATCATTGATTTCAATAACAGACACTTTCACGAGGAGAGCCCATAAAGTTGGTGAATAGTTCTTGCTCGCAACTCCTTCCATAATCATGTACGCCACCGAATTGAAAGCTTATTTTACGATGATGGGAGGAAAATTAACAGAGACATTCATTGGGCGAATGAAATATCGAGACAAAATATGCAAAGTGAAATCATAGTACTCTGTATATTAGGGCTCGGTATTGTTACAAACCTCATGGTTCAATTTCACTTTTTTTAGGTTATGACTGAATTCGATTGCAATACTTCAGGCTGTGTTCCCATTTGATTCGATATTGATTTAAGCGCTTTGATTATTTGGTAAGAAGAAGAAATACAGAAATAAATAGGGTACCAGTAGATGCCCATGTAAAAATATTCTATGTCACCTCACGTTATTAAGCAATAAATATCTTTAAAAAAAACACAATAATAACTTACAGTATTTGTGCATATGTAGTACAAAATTACAAAAACGACGGTTCTGTATAGACATATAAAGTGAAATAATGTTTCTTTCTTCTTGGAAATTGTGAGGAAAAAACAAATTCTGCTTCGCACAGCTTACAAAAGACATTACTTTTGTTTATTCACGGATGGTGGTCTGGATTTACCGAAAAGTTGAAGGCGCTGGCTTCACGCCGTTGCGGCTCGATTTGGTCGCTATTTTGTTGTCACCTCAACTAACGCGCTAGTCATTTTTTACCACCTGTCGGCGAAACCACTTTTGGGTCCCGAACCGCCAGTTGAGGATCACTAGTTTAGAGTTTTCAATTAACCTAATGTGGATGCTTTGGGAAATTGGACAAAATGCAAACTCAAACCCAGAACCTCCCAATTGTGGGACAGGAACAGTAAGCACTACTCCACCGTGCCGCCTATAGCAGCATCTCATCTTTGCTCAATATTTCTCCAAATTTGTCCAGGAAGGCATCGAGGGACACGTGACGCAAATGTGCTAACACATGCTGTAAAACGCCGCGCAGCCGTGTCGCTAATCAGGGCAAAAGACAGATGGTTGGAAAGAGGATTTTGCAAAGCGAGTAACGGCCACATGCAAAACGCAAACTGAGCCCAAATCTATCAGCGGCATGAAGCTGCATCAAAAAGCAAGATTTGTTAGCGACCTGAAAGACGAGCGACCGTCGTTTTTGTAACGTGGTTGCGAAACACGGGATTGTTTCTCTGTGGCTGAGTCACAGGTTTCGGCGGGGCCCTCGACAGACAATACCCGCTATTGACCACCTCCACTCCACAAAGCGCTGAATGAAAGCGCTTTGCCCTCAAATGCTAATGCCAACATCTGTCCCTTTCCGACGTGTGAGCGCATCAAAGCATCTGCCGGGCGCGTGACGCCATTCACGCAGTGGGGCGGCCCACACGACCGCCGTGCAAAAAAAAACAAACAAAAAAAAACAAAACGTGTGCATGTGATGACACCTGACTGATTCAGAAGATGACGAGCAGAGATGGAGGAGTGGCGGAGCGATGGGGGGACGACGGACGGATGGGCGTCAGTGAGTCAGAATCGCTCGGTCGCCGTTGATGTGTGTTTCCGAAATCCGCCCTGTGAATAAACGGGTCAAGTTCTGCTTTCACCACTCAGCTTGTAGTCATTGATTAAAAAGGAACACGAATGGAGACATATTATGAATTGATTGGTTCATTTTACAGAGTTCAGGTGTCTTAACTCATTCACTGTCTGCCGTTTTAGAACATCTTGACTCATCTTTGACATGCCGAGCTTCACCGCCTAATCTTTATGTTCTACTGAAAAGCTGTGCTGACCTCAAATCAGAAGCGACGGAACGCCGCCATCTACAGGCATCTGGTCGTCAATACAGTGATTAACGAACATGAATTTCACAGACAAGCTGGGCGAGAACCTCTTCCACGTTGAAAAACATACTCGACGAATATAAACGTCCACGGCAGTGAATGTTTGAGGCGTGTCCAAATACTGTATGTACCCTAGCCATTTTCAAGCCTCCTGAGACTTAGCCTGTTTTGAGGGGGCGGGGTCTTGTCTCATGTCAATGACTGGCTTTAATTACAATGACGACCGCTTGAACGAAGCAAGCGGCTTCTGTATGCGGAAGCGCAGCCCAAAGTGTGGGGAAAAAAGCGAGTTCCCGGAAAGACGATCAAAGCATTTTCATCTGTGGAGGCAGCACTTCCAACACATCTAAGTAGTGTCAGCTCATGGACACATTATTTGGACTTATTTTTAGATGAACCTAAATCTCTCTGCTTCGGATTCATATGAAAATATGACATTTTTCTTCGGACAAGTAATCATAAGATTTGCATAAATTTGGATACAAATCAGCCTTGTAGCTGTAACAAGACTTAACAGACTCGACGGCCGTCCAAACTCTGGACGCGCCGAGCGCACCGGCGGCTCTGCTTGATCACCACCTCTCCGTTAATGAGCACAGGGACGAACCAGAACAAGGTCGAGGGTCGTCCGCGTGAGCGCATAAATACTGAGAGGTAAAACTTCCCCAGCGGGGGCAGCACAGAGTTCAGATGTCAGCCTTGTGGGAAAGAGCCGCTAACGAGAGGCCAGTGTTGTCGCATCTGACGTGTTGATGGAAACACGGTGTAAATAGCTCGCTTGGATAATGCGACGCCTGTGCGGGAAAATGTGCGCCGACGCCTTGATGTGGTCATCAGAGTTCCATTGATGAAAAACAAACAAACAAACAAAAATAACAATCTGGTGGCTAAATAAGCCATTGAACTGTGAAGAATGACGCCAATTTCAAATGAAAATTTGAATGCATTGTTATGATGACTTTGTGAGCTATGTGGAAATACAGTGGATAGAAAAAGTTTACACAACCCTGTAAAAAAAAAAAGAGAGGAAAAATGAATCATTACGCTAACATTTCTTCACTAAATGTTACCTATAACCTGTACAACCTAATTTATATATATATATGTAAGAGAGGAATTAAAAATAAACAACTGAAATAATGTGGCTGCACAAGTGTGCACACCCTCTAATAACTGGGAGTGTGGTTGTGTTCAGAAATCACATTTAAACGTGTGTTAAATGGGAGTTAGGGCACACCTGCCACCAGTTAAAGGGACTCTGATTTACCCCAAATAAAGTTGAGCTGTTCTAGTAGGCTTTTGCTGATATTTATTCTTTGCTTTTTGGCAGAAGGCTGAAGGTTTTGAGCTAACTCTGACTGCTATTTGGAACTGTTCCTAATTCCCTCCATCTTGACTAAGGTCCCAGTTCCAGCTGAAGCAAAACAGCACAAAGCATGACGCTGCCACCATCTTGTTTCACTAGCTAGCTATGGTGTTCTTTTAGTAATGAGCAGTGTTGTCTTTGTGCCAAACATGCCTTTTGGAATTATGGCTAAAAAGTTCCACATTGCTTTCATTGGACCATAAAACATTTTCCCAAGTGTGCTTATTGGCCAGTTTGACCCAGCATTCGGTATTTGCGACGGGGGGGATGAGTTTGTAAAAATGGGCTGATTTCAGCAAGACCAGAAATAGGGTGTGTAATGTTTCTTGAGCCTTTGGGTATTTGCACCCAAAAAAATGTTAAGACCCCTGGGAATTGTGAAAAACAAAAGAACAGTATGTCTCCTTTCTTCAAAATTGGCCACCTCCAGAGGCCGCCACACTTCGCAATACTGAAAAGGAAAACAAACAAACAATTCCTGTTCTTTGGAATAACTCCATCTTTAAAACCTTCAACTAACTGAATCAGTCAGCGAGTGATTGTGACTCACAGCGAGCGAGCCACAACGCCAAGTATTCAGTACTTACGTCTGTGTCGGGACCCTTGTCAGCTCCGGGACAGGAGAAGGTTACAAACTCGTGGCAGCGCTTGTGAACCACAAAACAGCACACTGGAAAACAAAAGAGAAAGGGGGCGCTTTTCAGGTCACAAACAGAGCAGGCTGTCTTCAGCAAACAAAAACTGTTGTTTTCCTCTATTTCAGTCAAGGTCAGCAAAGGTCAGATTGTCTGATGTCGCCAAAGGTTTTCCTAAGCGATCAGCCAGCGTGTCAAGAGTCATTTTCCCTCCCCAATCGGCTCGGAAAACGGTCAGTATTTCCGATCGATCGCAAATCCTGGGCTAAGCCGGGCACTTTGTAATTGTGACATGAAACTGAACGATAGCCAATCAGGAGGCTCGCTGAAGGGCGCAACTAGACGAGCAATCGATTGTATTGAGCACTTTTATAACACGTCTCGCAAGTTGTTCACCGCATTCAAAGGAGAAGAGTTTGCAAGTGGAGTGTAGTTACTAGAAAAGCTAGCGAGCTAGCTAGATAGCCTAATTGCGTCTGTTGCTTCCTCTACTACTGGCAATCCTTCAGCAGTTTGCCATTCACAAATTCACCTGGTCACCTTTTTTATGCGGAGCCCTTCCTCAGCTACCCACTGAAAGCGAGTTGAGGAGCATCATACAGACAAAAGTAGTGCTTTGGTGCCATCTTGTGGCATCTTGGCTCCAAGGAACTATGTTGACGCGAGTTGAGGAGGTTCATCTCGACAAAAATAGTGCTTTAGTAGTACTGCTCGTGTATTTTTGGTATTTACAGCACAGCTCGGTCCTGAACACGATAAGAGCAGTAAGAACGCACGTGGCGTTTTTTTCCTCATGACGAGTAGGCTCTCTCACATTTCCGAAATCGTTGACGAAGGAAGTTAAACATCGCTATGTGCGCAGCCCCGCGTTACTCGTAAACAAGGTGCACTCGCGAACGATTCGCTTTGCTTTCGCGTAATCGAGCTGGCGCGATCCCACGCACAAAATCTCAGCGTCGTCGGCTATTCGCGAGGCTCGGGCGGCGCGGCCGACGTGACGCCTGAGGCGCCTCCCGTGTCGTTTTTCTTATCCGGGGGGCGGGAAAAGCCAACGCACGGACATCTGTGACAACACCGAACTCACTCCCTCCGTCTTCTTTTGTTTGGAATTATTTGTCCTTTTCTCACACAATCTGTCTGCTTGGCTTCGTGCCCGAACGCGAGAGAGCTCGTCGCTCACGTGCGCTTTATTTAGTGCAAAGTCACGTTTGCCGCGACATTTGCCCACTGAGAGGTCCAGTAAAACAGCAGGAGGAGTTCTTCTGCATAACTCTCTCATAATGAGCATTCTCGGGAGTAATGAATGTTTGCGCAAGTCCGGTCAGGAGTCGAATGCTCTCCGGGAGATGAATTTCCCCGCCGAGTGGTCGGGCAGCGGACAAATGAATCTCTTTCACTGATAAAGAGCAAATGCGAGCGACAGGAGAGGGATAAACAGCTCAGCAAAATAGTTACCCTCGCGCTTGTCATTTTTATGATCAAGCGCGCCACCAAAATAAACTGTAGATGCAAACTGGATTTAGCCGGCACACAACTGGAGCAAACAAGCTCGCAGAGAATAAAGAGGACGACGCCGGGCCCAGATAACTTCCATTTTCCACGAAAGGTCCCCTTCTGTCAAAATGCAACTTTTGCGCTATTTCATGCAAAACACAGGTCAAAATGAGTCTGTGACCCGGTTCAAGTTTGACATCGCTGCGGTTTGTCCATTGAATGCCAAAGCCTTTCGTCACCAAACTGCTCGCAAAACGCACACATTAAAATTGCCGTCATTGTTGTGACGCAATATCCGCCCACTCGGCTGCATCTTGTACAAAGCTTCAACTCTGCGTCGCCTCCCAACCTCGGAGTTGAGGAATACACGGCTTCAAATTTTATTTTATTTTTTTTGGGGGGGGGGGGAAGAGATTTCAAAGCACGTCACTGATGGTGTAGCGGTCCACTCGCCTGACTTTGGTTTGGGCAACGTGGGTTCAGTTCCCACTCAGTGACGGTACGAACGGTTGTCCGCGTCTATATGTGCCCTGCGACTGACTGGCGACCAGTTCAGGGTGTAGTCAGCTGGGATTGGCTCCGGCGCCCCGTGACCCTAACGAGGATAAGCGCTGTTGAAATCGATGGAATATTCGAAGCGCAATTGTGCTTTGTTCGGATCAATTTGGCGGAGGATGACTTCGTTAACGTGAACTTAACGAAGGGGTTTGGCGCAAGCGACCTTGTCTCAACCATTTGTTATTATTACTTTTTAATAATCCCACAAAATATGTCCATTTCATATTAACTCCACATGATTTAAAAAAAACAATAATGTTACTACATTCTTCTGAGAACAGGGAAGATGTCTTCGTGGAACATTCCGCCGCCCTTACGCAAGCATTGCTATCTACTATGGTCTCCTCTTTAAGAAATACTGTACTTTGTCATTGTTGTTTTTTAATTGATTTTCTTTCCAAAAGATATTCAAATGAAACAACATACAATAAAATATTCAAACAAAAGCCTGGTATGTTTTTGAAGTTGAGTAAATAAATGAAATGAATAGTGGCCACGATTTGAAGAAATGCAGTACGGTATCACAAGCCCCTCAAAAATATAAATTCAGCTTTTCAGCTAAAAAAGCTAAAAAAGTCATGAATTTCAGCTCTTTATTTGGACAAGACAAATGTTACCGCGACCCTTGTGATCCACACGCTGCCACCAAATGTGACTTGTGGGCTCACACCAGATGGAAGATGCTTTGCTGTAGGAGAACACTCCCACAAGCAGCCCTCTTCATTCTTCCAAACGAGGAAGAGACCAAATACAGATCACAACCTAAAAGTCCTGGTTTTTTTCCTTTTTCTCTTCTTTAGGCAAGGTTTTAAAGATCTCCGCCGTCAACGAAATGAAGAAAGCATTTGCATTCAGGAACAAAAGCGGGAGAGCGTGAATCGTCCTCGCTTTTGCCGCAGCGATTAAATAAGGACGAGGATTCATTGTCGCCGATCAGGTTTCTCTTCTTCATACAATCTGGGAATCGTCGACACTTTCGTCTCGCGATCCAGCGGTCGCTTCTTAAAACACACACATGCGTACCGTACACGCGCACACGCAGAACTCACACTCTCAGTACTGGGATGTAATTACGGGTGACAATTAGCTGGCAAATGCTCAGACCTGCCTATTGGCACACTGCAATGGCGCTTGACGGTGGAGAAGGGAAAATCCCTGAAGCCTTACTTGGTCAGCAGCAGTCTGACATGACGCTGGGGCAGGTCCTTGAACAAAAAAAGACTTTGGGGAAATTTAACGATTCATATGTACATTATTATTTTGGAAGTCAGCATTGACGAATTTGCTGATTTTTTATTTTTGTTTTGTTTTGTTGGGTGAATCTCTGCTCTCTTAGTCACTGCAAAACAAGACAAAACCATATGTGATGTACAAGTATTGCTTTGGCACCCTCTGGTGGCACCTGGGTGCCGAGCAACTACGTTGAACTGAGGGTAGGAGCTTCATTTAGTCAGGGCCTAGCTTTGTCTAACAACAAGAAGGAATACAACTTTTGTTCCTGTATGCTAAATGCCAATGTAAAAGGATCTCTTGGATCTGTTGAATTGATTGTATAATTACCGGGATTATTTTAATCATTGTCTTTAATGTTGATGCACTGCACTTTGAGCTCTAGAGTTAAAAGTTGATTTGAGTAAAGTAAAAAATCATGTTCCTCATATGTCTCCTTCACTGGATGCGACAGACGGAACATCCGATTTTTATTCCAAAACCGTTTCTCCTGGCACTTTCCCACACAGATTTGTGAGACATTTTGTCAAATAAACCTTCTGGCGTGTCAGGTTAGCTTTTAGCAAACACGCGGCGGCAAAATGACACCCCGGGTCGTACCCGTAATTGTACAATAAACTAATAACGTTATCCTGACAAGTTGGACGGGAGAAGAAGGAGAACAAAGTGAAAAGGAATAAATCTCCTGGATGACTCATGTGGCGACTGGCGAAGTGAAAGGAGCGCGGCTCTCCGCAGAAGCTTGCGTCCAAACATCGAGGAGTGTGCGAAGAGAGGCGACACGCTGACATACTGTCTCGTCCGCGATGCTACGATTCATTACTGTTAGCTTGTTTTGTTTTTTACCAGCCTAATTGCCTCGGCGCAGAGATAAGGCCGTTACAGAGCACTTTGCGCAACAGCGACGCTTCCTTCTAAGGGGATGCGTGTGTGTGTGTGTGTGTGCTGTGTTGTGTGCGTCAGGCAAATAGAAAAAAAATTAAATAAATAAAAGATCATTTCGCATCGTGTTTGTATGAATAACACTTCCACGTGAAAACGTCAGACATCACAGTGCGGAGTCGGCTAGCAGTAACCCTCTTCGCCCTCGCTGACCCTTTTCAAGTGTATTTCAACAGCGGCTAATCTGGTGATCTACCAAGTTGTAGCTATAACACAATTATGGCAGTTCTCCAGGAAAAAGGGTTATGGTGGATGGAGAGAGAGCGAGAGAGAGAGAGAGAGAGAGAGAGAGAGAGAGAGTAAATTGACTGTCTGTTGTACTAGAGCGGCTCCAACTACCGGAGACAAATTCCTTGTGTGTTTTGGACATACTTGGCAAATAAAGATGATTCTGATTCTGATTCTGATTCTAGCGAGAAAGATAGAGGGAGATAGGAAAAGAAAGACATTCATTCCAGTCATCACATCCTTTGGGGAGCCGGTTGGGCCGGGCGGGGGTCATCATCGCCCCGTGACCGTCTCGCCTCACCTCCGCCAGTCTCCCCAATTTGACTGCGTGGTGCAGGGATAACAATAGTAATAGGGTGGGTGGCGGGTTTTCACACTTCTCTCGCCTTGACTCCCGGGGCCCTCCCGGCGGTTGTCGGGCCGTGGGGAGATGGGGGTTCTCGACCGTGTCCCGTTTTGTAAGGAGCTGGCACGTTGCGGCACGAGAATCTGCTTCTTCTCACGACATCCTTCAACGGAAGAACAAGGCTGAAGGCTGACCATGCGTCCGCCCGCAGCGGCAATCCCCCAGTCAGCACGTACTCACAGTTACGCTTACTTCAGTTACTTTTGGGATAAATTGTATTTGTCAAGAGTAGTTTTTTGACGACATACGTTTTACTTCGACTTGGTAGTAAACGCCCATAGAAAAGAGATGATCAAGATGTAAGTTGGCAGAAGTCAACTTGTTTCTGAGTCATAAAATAAATGTCAGCGTTGCAGATAAATGTGCACGGGTGCATCCTGCTGGTGAAGATCAATATCATCAAATGATATATCATTCATTATTATCTCTGCCTTGTGGCCCTATTGCTCTGTTTCATATGTGTAAACAAAGTTAATTCGAGAACATTAAATGTGGCTGAATTCGCCTTAGTTTATGTTAGAAACAAAAAAGCAGTGGACTAGAGGTTGGCATGTCGGCTTCACAGTTCTGAGGGTCTGGGATCGAATCTTGGAACAAGTTTGCATGACCCCCACCCCCCCACATGCACAATTTTGGAATATGGGAGGAAGAAATGACCAATAATGATGCACGACCGTCTTTGTCCATCGTATAATATAAAACACTCCTTTTTTCTTTTGAAGGGGAGAGGCAAGTGCATTACCTCCCTCGGTTATTTTTAGAAGCAGGTTGGAACAGAGAGCGAGAACGTTTCCTCCCCACCTGGCTGGCGGATATTCAGAATTAGTACACAGGTGGTCCGCTGCTGATACAGGCGTCCGTGTGCAAGCAAACGCCGGCACAATGTGTGTGTGTGTGTGTGTGTGTGAGTGTGAGAAAGAGAGAGCAGTGAACGATGAGTCCGACGCCATTTCTGTCATCAGCTCACAAGTGGTGGGGGGAAATAAAAACAAAACAATGGTAGATTCATACAAAGGGCGAGCGGGAGCGCGGCGCAGAAGCGTTTCCCCACTGGGCCTGTGTCGGGCTCTCCTGAAAATTGGAGGAGTTCAAAGGTGAACCGTATCTGTTTACCATCGCCAGCACTTGCGCTCAACAGCGCCTCGGCACTGGAGCTGCTACAGGCGAAGTGTAAGAGTCAGAAATTCAAGGTGCTTTCACACTCACACTTTGGTGCCATTCCTGTTTACGTCAACGTCGTGCATTCGAACAAAGTGCAAACGACACAGGTCAAAATGGCTTGTAATACGCCGAACTTTGAATTGTGGACATTTTAAAACTTAATCGAAATAGCCACAGATGAGAAAAACACAATTAAAAATTATTTCACAACATTTGGTGAGATGTTAGTCGTCTCTAGTCAAGATTTGGTCCAAATAAAATCAAATAACCCAGTTTTCAACTGTGTCCCGTTCCTACGGTGGCCACATCACCTGAATTTAGACGGACGTTCGAATGGTCTATCACTAACTTATGGTAGCGCAGCAGTGAAGTCCTAATTACAGTAAATATTTGGATGAAAAATACTTCTAGGCTTTAAATATGAAACAGTTAACGCAGTGAGTACGGCGGAAAGCAGCATAATAATGACGTGACGAAGAAGAGTTTCACAACTAAGTGACTCAGTATGCTTCAGTCATATTAGTTGTTTATTGCGGAAGATTAAGAATAAATACCTGCGAGTATTGTAATATTGTCTGTCTACATGTGCTGTGTCCCAGTTTATGTTCAAGCCGACATTGAGCTAGTGGACTTTTCTAAGTTATGTTCTTTGCTCAAATGCACAATGTGCAATTCTCTTGATTTGAAGTTTGAAAAGCTTGAAGCAAGCCGTGTGTATTGACACCATTTTGTGCTCTGAAGTCACATTTTTATTCGCAACTCAAAAAACAAAACAAAACGGCAGAGTGACTGCCGAGGTACCACTGAAGTGTATCCATCCATCCATCCATCCATTTCCTTTAGCGCTTCTCCTCACGCGGGTCACGGGCGCGCTGGAGCCCATCCCAGCTATCTTCGGGCGAGAGGCGGGGTACAACCTGAACTGGTCGGCAGCCAATCGCAGGCACATACAAACGAACAACCAAGGGCAATTTAGAGTCTTCAATCCACCTAGCACGCAGGCTTTTGGGATGTGGGAGGAAACCGGAGTGCCCGGAGAAAAGCCACGCGGTCACGGGGAGAACATGCAAACTCCACACAGGCGGGGCCGTGGATTGAACCCGGTCCCTCAGAACTGTGAGGCTGACGCTCTAACCGGTCGTCCACCGTGCCGCCAGGGAACAAAGTGGTCGGCCAAAACAATTACAAGGATTACAAATACGCGAGCCTCAAGCGGGGGAGAAGTACAAAGAACAACGGCAGCCGGATCCGCAAACCGTGTAACCTCGTACGCACTCGTAAAGCGCTTCACAAAGACCGCGGATTGGAATAAACACGCAACGCTCAAAGAGACCAAGATAAGGTAGGCAAAACGATGAATAATCTTCCTCCTTGACGCAAAGAACGAAAAGTTCTCAAGGATTTATCATCCGCCACAACCTCAACATTCGTCTGTATGAATAGAACGACAAATCGCAGAGCAAAGCAAATCGCTCAAAAAATACTGCGCCAGTGTGCCTGCACAAAGAAGGGGGGGCATGGCAGGAGTACATTCGGCCTCCTAGACGGCCCCCGCGTCTGCTTCGGCACTGGGCTAAGCAAGCTTGACAGGCCGCGGCAGTTATCACTTTCTTCACAGATCTGTGTTTGTTTAGTCGTGTCAAAAACGCATATCAACATTTTTCTATGCCATTGTACACACGCTCTGGATACCGCACTAAAGCGTAATCAGGTTTTAATCCAACTATTACTCACATGTAAGTCTTAGTCAACCTTTCCCATTGATATACATAAAATATGCGGATGAATTCAAGCGGAGGTCTGGATCAATTATTCCAAACTGCAGGTGGGAGTGTTTGGCTGCCAGACATTTATGAGTCACGCAGTAGATACAATGACAAGGCATCATGAATCAAACATGATTGCGAATGTGCGCGCGCACACGCAGACACACGGCTACACGTTTATGCTAATGGGCGGACACTGAATGAATGCACTGACTTTTTTTCTTTTTCTTGCAAATACGACGTATTACATGCATAGGTTTTGGTCTTTTGCTCTCCTGAGCTGCAAGTATCAGGTGCCACATCGGTAGTAAGCTAATGCATCTGACTAATTGTGAGCCTTCTCGACGCTCTCGAGTCTGACACGGCGAGACGGGCTGTCGACGGGAGGCGATAACGAGCGCACGTGTAAACACGTGCTAAAAAAAAGCACAAACCTAATTATGCATAAATGTGGTAACACAGTCAGTGGCCGGGGGGCAATGAATTTCTTTATGGCTTCTAAATAGCAAAGGCTGAGGAGAAGATGAGGGACAAGTCCAGTTCTGGTACCTGGGGAGCGTCTGCTTCTTGTGAACACGATGAGTCCAAAACAAGGAACCTTTCTTACTCTTATGACCGCAAAGTTTGACATTTAAAAAAATACAAAAGCAGCAATTCAGGCTGCACTCAAAGGCTGAGAAAACTTCTTGCATCACCTTACAATTGCATCTTATGACAAATACCTCATCGGCTGAGAGACTCGTCCAACTTACGTATATCAATTGCATTTGACGAAACGGTGCGAGACGTCAGCTTGAACATTAACTCCGCATGACATTTCTTTCTGGAGGTGCCTCGGCTAAGTAGCGTGAATCAAACGCCAGCTCACGCAATAGTATGATTCATATTGCTACGCGCTGTGAAGAGGCAGGTCGCTCGGGCGAACAAACACGGCGCTCCAAAATTAGGCTGAATCATTCTCACTTTTGGCGAGTGTGGAAAATCAGGTAGGAAATCACAGGTGGAAAAAAAAAGAAAACAATGTTGGAAAACAAATATTTATCTGTCACATTCACACGCGCACACGCAGCCGCAAATGAAGATGTTTACAGCAGAAAATCACACGCAACAGCTCGTTGGGGGCAGGCCAAAGCGCATATAGGAAGACGTTCGGATGCTGCAATGACGACGGGCAATAGCTGAAACAAAGACTTGAAGACAAAGTTACTTGCGCATTTATGAGCTAGCTAAGAGGTGACATAATTTTGACATGGAGGCCAAGAGGGGTCTCAAAGACGCATTTTTATACCTTCGCATTAAATGATCACTGCTGCGATTCACTATACAATATCAAATGTGAACGTTTTCAACACAACCCCTTTAAGCAGTAGTAAGAAATATCGTTCTACGTTGCACTGTGGTTTTCATATAGACAACAAATAAATGAGTACAAATAAACGTGGCAGCATAGAGGAGATGTGATTAAAACCTCAAGAAGCAAACAGAAGTTTCTTTGCAAGCGTTGAAGATCAGGGGCCGGATCGATTAGTCGACCACTCACGTCTCGTCTTCCTCTTTATAATTGGATTATATTGTGCACAAACTGTTGGCTCGCTCTGCAGTGCCATCCAAGTCCATCTTTAGTTGTCTGCCGATTTCGCTGTGCACTCGCTCCCCAGCGTTACGGTAACACGCGAAATTAGCCGAGAGGTGACTGCGCAAGTACTTTTTATTTGCAGTCTGAACTGCACATCAAAGCCAAAAGGTAAGCGGTACCGCATGGAGTTTTGTCGGGTGTGCAGATTAGCGCCGGTTGACGGCTTCTGAAAGGCCTCGAAAATGGGCTGATTTCAGCAGGACGAGAAATTGGGTGTCTTCTTGAGCCGATTCCTTTTCACTAAAGCCTGACATTAACTTTAATGAGCCAAAACATCACAGCACCCCAACAAACAAGAATGTCAAAAAAATGCGAAACTTTATAATAATAATAATAATTTTAAAAAGCTCTCAATTCACACACAAATGCACTTACTGAATGTGAACTGTTTAGTTGAAAACAAAGCAGATATAGCACACAGAGATCTTCAAAGAATTTTCAGACCTTTTGGCACGAATGAAGTGAAATGAGATCATTTCCCGTGGCTCAGCGGTCCAATTGGGAATCACCGTGTTAAGACACCTGTGAACTGTTTACAAAACAATCCCATTTTGCATTCAAATAAGCGGTACAGAAAATGGATGGAAGGACGACTTGATGGCTGCCATTTAAGGGCAGAGCTACTCCGTCACGTTGTTACTTGAACAGCGCACTTGAAAGCAAACGCAGTGTGCGCTTCTCTGTGGCGTTCTTAAGCCCTCGAGAAGTGTACGTTGTTGTTTTTTTGTGGCATGAAAAGTGCAAAGCCCCAGAGAAAGGCAGTCATGTCGTATTGAGGTCAAGAGACTTGAGCCAGAAAACCTGGCCGCTGTGAGCGTAAAGCAATTGGCTCCACTGTCGTGTTGCTTCAGCAGCTTTCGTGCTGATTCACGGCACTGGACGGGCAGAAAGAACAAGAAGAAAGAAAGGGGAAAAAGAGCACGGCTCCTCTCATCACTCTGGATCTCCGCGCTGCTGCGAGCTAATTGGCTCAGTTCATCCACGCGGGCCGCGGCTTCGGCGGTTCGGAAGAGAAGAGGAACTCAAACAAAAGGCAGCAGCTGCGGTGAATTGGAGTTTTTTTCTGCTCACTGCCTCAATTAACACTTGCAACCTCGCCCATTTCTTGCTTTCGATCGATTATTTCGGTTTTTTTTGTCATTTCATTTCCAAAATTGGTAGAAATGCTGTCACTGAGCTGAAATGCCAAGTTCAGAAACACCTTGGGAAAGTATTTCACAGTGCTTCACTTTTTCCACATTTTGCTATGTTGCAACTGGGTATGGGCCGGTTACCGGTTTGAAGGTATACCACGGTTTTACAAAGTCCCGGTTAAAAAAAAAAAAAAACACTAAACACTACTTCCATCAGAGGTATGAGCTGTTTTTTGATTCTTGAGTCATCGGTGCTGGCAAAGCGTCATGACTCGTGACCCCCTCCGGCTCGCGACGGCGCCACCTCGGACTCCTTCGCTCGTCGAAAAAGTCGGTTCTATCGGGAGGAAGCGATACGTCCGACACGACGTCACATTTACTGTACAAACTCAAGGTAACGTTAATATGTATATTAATATAACACTGGCTTTGAATGAGCATTTGCAACCAGCTATTAGAGGTGACAACTGGTGAAATGAATACTAAAAACTTGCAGACTGGCAGATAACATGGCTAGCTCGTTTCCATATATATATGTATGTATATATATATATATATATATAGTGGTTTACAGAAATATAGGAATGAAATCCAAGCAATCTGTTTAGTAAGCGCTACAATGTTCCCCGAGACCATTCCATTATAATAAAAGGAAAGAATGCTGGCCACGACATCTCAACTGAGCGTTTGTGTATGTCCACGGATCAATAATGACATCACAGCAGATGTCCGCCAGCGGCGGGCATCACCGGGTAATTAGGAGCAATTTGAGATCCGCGGACAGTTCAAGGTTTGCAGCGTTTTTGTGGCAATCCACATAAATTGCTGCAAATACATTGAAAACACGAATGGGCCCCCCAAAAAATGGAGATAACGAAAGCTTTTTAGAGCCGGGTCTCTTTCCACTATGACCCCGTCCTTTTGATTTGGATCGCGGGCAAACACTCTTGTGACTGCGGCGGCGTCACGTATGCAGTTCACCCCTCCTTTCAGATCCAATTCCCCTCACCTAGTTCCGCCACCTCCGCGGCCCGCCGGGACAGATGGAAGTGCGCTGTCTTTTTTACTCCGCATCCCACCGGGACGGACTCAGCCGGCTGCCTTCCGACGAGCTGCCGACCGTCTGACATTTTGTGCCAATTACAGTCTGGAAGGGCAAAGAAGTCCGAATGCGCTTGTCGCGGCTACGGGATGGAATGTTTCGTATCAAAGGCAGAAGGCGCTTTGCCTTGTCATCGCATTTTGAACATTGGAATGCATGTAAATCAATGGGAACAAAACCAAAAATGTACAAGATCTCAGGTTGGCTCCTGATAGGTAATTTACTGCCAATTTACTGGAAATTCCCCACCCCTTCAATCTATACTCACGCACCCTCATTGTTGGATTCTAAGGTAATTGCTGATACCATTTGCAGAAACACAAAGGTACCGGTGCCGGTATGTCCTTTGGGAATCCCCGTTAGTGCTCGTGCAGCGGCATTAGCGCCTAAAAGCATCTCTAAGATGAACGACAGGGCCGTCCGTCCCTATGGCAACCTTTCCCTGCAGCAGAACCATTCCCACGGATTGAAACCGGCCGATCGACCAACTTTTAATTCCTTCGTGCCGAAGCGACGCTGAAGTTTCTTGCAATGTGATGTCAACTATCAGCCAAGGGTCGGGCTAGCTCCGCAATGATCAATTTATCATAATAATACGTTGAATGCGTCGTTTGTGAATGTGATTCAAGCGAGGCGTACTTCGGCCTTGGTTCACAACATTCTCAATCACGGGAGAGCGGAAATCTCAATGAGGAAACAAATCCACACAAAACAAGACAGAGTCCAAGACAAACTCCCTCTGGAGACTTCATCGGTGGGACCCTGTGCAAAAGAAACGCTGATCAAATGGAGACGAATTCCTTCTCTTCAATGTTATGGGATGGCAAAATAAACAGGGTGGCATATCGCTGACTCTCCCCTGTGGTGCCTGTTGCTATATTTGCTCGGAGCGGAGCAGGAAAGGCTGGGAAAGACGAGGACGAGGACGACGAGACGCTAACGTGACACCTTCAATTACACAATTTTGAACCACCGTTGGAAACATGATGGCATTCCCATAAGTAGCTGCTCGGCTCTTTACGTATTCAATTGCAGATGAGTGGAGGCCTTTATTTGTATGCATTTTGCCATCGTATGAAACATTATTAGCAGTATCTTCCAAATCCCGGGTGAAAGGCAGGCAAGCGTACGTAGGCGTAACACAAGCTCACACAAGCTTTTCCGCGTGTGTGAGCATTTTTGAAATGCCAGAAACAAAATGTCATTTTTGGAGCAATGCAATTTTGCCGCCTCTGAATGATGTAAAAGCGGACTCGGAGCCAAGTCGCAAGAAGGAGTCAGGCCGTATCTCTTACGACAAAACCGGGTCATTTCGGGTCACTGTGGAAATTGGTGCTGGGCACTTTTCCAGGTGTGCTGTCCCAAGTTTGAAAGACAATGGGCACCTGCATCCACGTCCCATGTACTCAGCGAGCGCTAAATCAAAGAAAACTTTGATGCAGTTTTCGGCTTCCCCCAAATTATCGGAGCGATTGATCGTAATTCATCATTTTGTTTGCCTCTTCCACTGGCACTTCCAATTCCATCACTTCAAACTTGATTTTGCACGTGCGGTCTTCACCACTTTTGCACCCGTTGCCAACAGTGGGGTGTGCGAACACATAAGTTAGCGGCCGCTATTTGGGATCTTAGTAAATCAGGCACTTAATGCCTTTGTGTCAACAATAACGTCTAGGAACTGAGATAATGACCCAATCCCAAATCTGACTCTTGCGTGTTTGGTGGAAAAAGTTCGATTTTGTGCTCCCGTCTTCACCAGGTCACTCTTGGAAAAGAGGTTTGAAATCTCAAGGAGGTTTTTTTCGGGTTAAATAAAGGATACTAATTTTCAGTCACATGAATGCATTAAATCCACTTTATAGGCATTTTCTGTATCGTGGGCTAATGTTCCAAAAGCAGCACGGTACCGAGCGGTCAGCATGTCCGCCTTGCAGTTTTGAGGCTTGGTGTGCAAATTTGAGCAAGATTGTAAAAACCTATGACTACATGAATTTCCCTCTTAGACAATCAAGGTGATGTATGTAGCCAATTGCCCAACTCGGTCTTATTTCCAGTTTAACAGTTCCTGAATGAAATGCGACCCTACTTGAAGTTGACAGCTTGTGAAAAAACAAACCATTTTCAGCACAGTGTGTGTGTGAGGTCACACGTGGGAGCAAATGTGCATATTTTGATGTGTTTACAGCATGGGATGTGTTTCCTGTGATGTAGACAGATGGAGTGGAAGGTAAAAAGAAAAGAAAAGAGCGAGGTGTGATGATGACTAAAAGCTGCGCCTCAGTCTCTTACTGGTTGCCCCTCAAAATGCGTACACACACGCACACGCTAGCATCCAGCACTACGGGAGGAGGAAGGAGGAAAACACGCGTCAGCAAACTGGCACACACATTTTCTAACCCCCCTGGATCTTTGTCCTGGTACACAAATATGATTTCTCTGAGGCTGGTGGAGTCCCACGTGTTCGTCTGAGGCCGCCGCTCCATTCCAATATTGTGCTTTTTTACACCGCAATACATTCGTTATTTAGCTTTTCCCGCGGATGTGTTTATCTCTGCACATGATACACTTTTCCCTTTGGCTTTTTCAGGTCACTTCACGAAAGAAGGACGATGCTGAGTGGCGGGAAAACAAATAAATAAATAAACTTCCACAACTGGTCTCACGCTTGTTTGATGAGAAGGCGCAAGAGTGAACCTGTAGACTGCTGGGTTAGCATCACGCGATAGCCGCTAGCTAGCTACCCTAACATCCGTGCGGAGATACTTTCAGGTAAACATGGCTGACAACGCTTGTTTTAGCCGACTGGCAAAATGGATGACGAAGTCCGCTCGAGTTGTGGCAAGTTTTCGTCGCCCACTTCGCTTCCCGCTGCTCACAGCACGTCGAGTAAAGAGGAGTCAGCGATGAACCATCGCTTCAGTTATCTTGTCAGTTCTATTTTAGAACTTGTTGGACTCTAAAAAGCAGACTTGTATTTATTTTGACTCACTTTTTTGTTGTTGTAGTTCACACACAGAGGTTACATGGCATCTTGTATAATGTGTAACTCGACCAGACTGTACTTTCTTCTTCATCTCTCATTTCTCCTCTGTCTCTTATCTATGTACTCCTTTTACACAGTGCCCCCTAGTGTTCAGACGGAGAAAATAAAATGAAATTTATGGCATGATTGTTAGAAAAACCTGCAGTTGGATGTTAAAATGACAGTAATGACAAGTTGTTACTGTAACAAGTTTGAGCAAAAATTTGAGCAAAATCTATGTCATGTTCAAGAAAATAGTGTGTTTTTGAACAATGATTGTTTCAAAAAAGAAAATCACATTTCATTAGGGTTAGTTTTGCCAGACACAACGGCATTATCAAGTGTCGGTACTTGGTACTGGTCAGTAATCAAAAGGAAGTACTTATACTCCTAACCAGTGTGAAAAAGTGCAGTGGGTTTTCTCTGGCTTCCTCCCACATTCCAAACAAACCCAAATGACGAAAAGTGCTACAACAAATTGTAGGACGACTGTTTTAAAACAGAAAACAAAACAACCTTTCCTGCTCGCTACTGACAAACACACACAGTATAATCTGCAACATACTGTATATGATGGCGTTCATCTCCCAGTGATCTTTTCATAGACGAGTAACACCTTTTATATGTATTAAAAAAAAAAAGGTCTAACTGTAAGCCTGATTACTTTCTGTCCTTGCAGCCTCAAGCATCTCTCATTTAAACGGGCGGCCCTCTGCTCGCTTCATGTGGGTCAAACCTGAACCTCTCTTCAACCCCAAAATTGCCGCAGGTGTAATCATTCAGCACAGCTGGAGAGGTGCGGCGCGTCGACGCGAGCCGAGCGCTCCGCTCTAAATTCCCCCCGTGGAAACGGCAAAGCACGCACGCACGCGCGCACACACACAGCACTACTTTATTGATCTATTCAGCGCCGGTCCAAGACGTGAGGTCACACCGACGGCTTATGATCCGTTGTTATGGCAACTGATGGGCAAGGTGGATAAGAGTCGGGAGCGTTGACGGGGTTAAATGTCTCACGCTGATTCCGTTTTTGCTGTACATCCTTGCGGGCTTATTACGCACTTCGCTCGAGAAAAACACATCGAGCGAGTTGTATTCCCTCTTCAGGGGGCCTCTACTTTGGACAATGACGGCGACGTGTGTCACATGACCACTCGGGAACGCAAACACATTCGGCCTGTTCACTTTTTACTGCGCAAATTCACGGTTAAAGTCCCTGTAAAGTGAAGATAAATATGTCTTTGAAATTTGACGCACCAGAGAAGAATGTTGTTAAATATTAATGAGCAGACAGGGTATCAGTATTTCATTTTTTTTAAATCATGATTATTATTAATAGGTTTTCACATGCTTGAAATAAAACTGACTAAACTTAAACTGTCTTCTTTCATCTGTGTATGTTTGCCATGTTTTGCCTAGTTCTCGTCAGAACCTTGTTTCAGATTGCAGAAACTGTCACACGCAAATAAGATGCTTGATGCTTTGAAGTATTTTTTTCCCCTTTTGTTAATAGGTATGGGCTCACACACACACACACACACACACACACACACACACACACACACACGTAAGGAATAAAGCATCCTTTCAATTTCAAAAACAAAAGCAGCCACAAGACTTCTCGTTTCTTCAAGTACTGTTTTGCCTCTTATGTCAGAGAGGGAGGTTATGAGGGAAAGCGCATGTGTCATCTTGTTACACAGCTTTGCGTCTCAGCGAAAACACGGCGGCAGCTCTCCCGACAATTAACGATGCACTCCCGCCTGAGCGATGCCTCCCCAAAAAGACGTCTTCTGAATGTCACCGGATGAATTTGTGTTATGCAAGCACAACACGCTGACATGATCTTCTCAGACAGTCAGCTAAAATGAAATATTGCACTTGTGGCGGTCACTGCTGCGCGGAGAGATGTGAAAAACATCCTGGTGGGGCGCACGGTTTGGAATATCGCGGCAACGTTCGTTTCGGATTCAAAGCAACTACAGAAATGAACGCTGGAGAGCCTCCGGCGAATCCTCGCTTATGGATCGTTTTGGATCGAAGGGATTCATCAAAGGAAATGCTCACCTGGGGTACACGAGCGCCGTTACCTTGGTAACCTTGACACCCCACGCTGCCTTATCTGAATCAGGAAATCAGGCAAAACGCCGGTGGTGGACTGCAAGATTGTGTGACAAGGCAGGACAGCGTGCAGGCCTCACGCGTGAGAAGTTGTGGGTCACTTGTGGCGCTGGGACGGGCGGGCACGGTGGCTACTTGCATATGCGCCTAAAAGTCGGTCTTTTCTGGCCGATTAAGCCCGCGGGGATTTACAGACGCATGCTGACACACAATATGCTGTTTAGATACTTGTAGTACACCACGAGATTGTAACGTTCTTGATGTTGCCTTCAAAAGCAAAATATACACTATGTTTTTTCTCTCAACCGCTCAGTCAGGAAGTCGCGACGGAGCCATTTTGGGTGGGTCACGGACATCCATCCATCCGTTTTCTGTGCCGCTTCTCTTCACGCGGGTCGCGGGCGTGTCGGAGCCCATCCCGGCTACCTTCGGGCGAGAGGCGGGGTACACCCCGAACCGGTCGCCAGCCCATCGCAGGGCACGTAGAAACAAACAACCATTCGCACTCACATTCACACCTACGGGCAATTTAGAGTCTTCAATCGACCTATAGAACGTATCAGATTAAACGATATAAAATCCAAATCAATTACATATTGATTCTTGATCAATGGATGTGCAGATGGAATGTTGGCCATACGTTGGCAGCCGTCACATGACTTGCGACCCGGCACGGCCGGCGCCGGCGTTCCGAACGCCCACGCGCTTCTGCTCCTCGATCGGTTAACGAGGCCCGCCTACGTGGCGGCCATTGGGGCTCGGCGAGCGGCCTTGGCGGAGTTTTGCGTTTGGACCGTGTCACAACGCGAAGCTGACAGGAGAAGACGCGGCGGTGCCCACGTGCGCGGCCGGTGACCCGAAGAGCGCCGCGGACGACTCCAACCGCGCTCGGTGGTGCGCTGATACGTCGACGTTTCATGTGATTGGAAAAAGTTTGGAAAATAAAACTGAACAACAACACGGACACTTGGACTGTTACTACAGGCTGCAATATGCTTCGTTTTGTAGAGCATCATAAAATACGTCAAACACTGAATAAAGTCGCAACTAAACTACAGTGGATACGTTGTACTGCGGAGATTAAAGTGCTGAAGTTGTGTTTTGCGCTTGACTTGCACTTGAAAAGAGCAGAAAACGTGCGTTTTCATCAGCTCGATATGGAATGACCCATTTAGGGACATTTGATTTTGGCCATACAGAAAGAAAGAAAGAAAGAAAAGAAAGAAAAGACAGAAAGAAAGAAAGAAAGAAGTGCCTTTGTAACAAAGAGATGAAGAAGATTTGCTCCACTAAGAAGCAAACAGGGAGCCAACGGTGCCCTGAAGGTCCAACGTAAAGTAAACTGAATCTTAATTCACTCCTTATTCATCTTTGTCCTGGATGTTAAAAATACACTTGTCTCCAATATGTAAATGTACGCATTTATTTCAGCTAAAGACTCACTTATTACCTATTAAGGGCGCTTTATTTGTACAACATTTGTGGAATACTTTTGACATTAAAGACTCCACATATTGTAACATTATAGGGAACTGCTTGACAACATTCTGTAAGATTCCACATTTGAATTAATCTGACAGACTGTTTAAATGGCGCAAGAGGTGCTGCTGTTTTGGTGAGCAACAGTCAATGTCCGCATGTGAACAGTAGCAGCCGAGAAAGCGAGGTCGGGAAGCTTCCTCGAATTGACACATTTGACGGTTCCTTTCCATCCTTTCACCCTCGTCTTCTTCCTCCTTTTCTACTTCCAGCATTTCTCCCCATCGCTCGTGTTCAGCCACGTTTCTTGCTGCCAGACATAGGGCCCTCCTCTCACCCCTCCAGAAGGCGCTCTGATTTCCCACAGACGCTGAACTTCAGAAACCGCGGGGGGTTGGGAGGAAGAGTACAGCAGACCGCGCTAACCGCGACCTGCTCGTTCGCTTCTTTATGGCCTAGCCAAAATATGTTTTTCATACTGTTGTCTTAAAACTGGACATCGAATGTGTTGATATTCCCGACGGGTGGCGCATGGGCTAAGGAAGTTTAACTTGGGCGGATAGACAAGAATGGATTTGACCTGTTTGACTCACTGAAGCAGGGGCATCAAACTCATTTTGTCTCTCCGAGGGCCATTTTGACTGGGAACTCATCGAAATGTATGAACGCCTCACATGATTACGTATACACAACAAATTGATGGATCATCTGTCCATGCAAGCACAACACCCTAAGAGATCACACATCTAATCCGTGCAAATCAACTAAACTAAACACAAACATTGGAACGCATGCGAGCAGGATGAATTTATTCCTTCCCTGAATTCAAAGTTCAGTAGCCGAGTCGTTCAAATGAAAATGTCTGCCCTAACTGCCGTAACGTATTCAAACGCTGAGACGCCAACAGACAAAGTCACATCCTGGATTATCTGTAATGTCAGAAGCCGGGAATTAAAAATAAATCCTCGGACGAAATGGAGCTTTCCTGCTCGTTAAGGCGTTATCGGTACCGCGCAGCCGAGCCGAGGCCTCTCGTGCCGTGCGGTCCAGCTCGGGCCGCCGAGCATTTGCTAGGCAGAGCGCTAAGCGGTGTTTGGCAACAACGACAAGCAACTGTTTGCTGAAGAAAACATCTTGGACAAAAGAGAACCACTATTTACCTTTCCCTGAAGGTTTGGTCGGGAACTCATTAACTGTTCAAAACGTTCCGAATTGTGAAGCTCCAATTTCTCCAATTTACAGCTCGTGGCAAAACAATGCAAGTCTACAAAACCCAACTTCTACCGAGTCCTCTGAATTTGTGATGCATTTGACTTCATTTCCTTGGTAACTATTGGACAATTAGTATCGCGATTAATTGTTACTTTTTAAATCATGTTTTAAATGAATGCTGCCGACCAGTTGAGGGTGTTTCGCCCGAAGTCAGCTGGGATAGGCTCCAGGTGTCAAACTCAAGGCCCAAGGACCATATCCGGCCCGCGGCAACATTTTAAGTGGCCCACGAAAGCAAACGATGTGTCAACTTTCACGATTCTTGCTAAAATCTGTGCCAAAATTACAAATTGTCTTATGTAATAAATAATGTTGAAATATTGCAAGCATTTTTTTTTTTTTTTTTTTTTTTTTACTAACCCCTTTTCACAGTAACAATAGTTGAACAAACCATTACCCTTCTGATTTCAGAACTAGTTATCCATCAATTTGTAGCACGCACAGGAAGTCTGCTATCCCGTCTTTGGGGGTCGGTCACGTGACCTCGTGCACAGCGCGCAGTCCAATGGCGAGCGTCCAGAATGCGTGCAGTCCGTCACACCTGCGCCTTGTTGAGCACTAATTGCTCATCAAGGCGCAGGTGCGCTGTTGCTAGGAAGGATAAGAGCGAGCCTCGCACGCTTTCTCTCATTTCGGTGCTGCCTTCGCTCAGGGTGAAACTTCTGAGGCGTGCATGTTGCATTGACTTTGTTTGGGTTTTTTCCCCCCTTCTCAGCTGGCAGCCATGACTCTTCGAGCTCTTTTATGGTCTGTTTTATTCATTTGTTATGAGACATTTATAAGGCTACTTTAAATTCCCTATGGTCAATCTTGACATTTTAACAAATGCTGGGATATTAGTGATTGAGTTGTAATTTGAGTTTGAATTGTACTGTCCAAAAGAAGTATTAAAGGCTTTCACAGTGATTGCAGACTAATTGCAAATGAAGTCCAACTCTTGAAATAACTTTGCAGTGCTGTATGTTGCACCTGCGGCATCTTTAACTTTTGAATTGCTGATTTTTAGGGTAACTATGGTCTCTTTAGGGAAGACGTCATTTTAAGAGGAGGTGACTTGGCTCAATTGTAAATGGAGACCAGGAGTGTGCAATGTCGGAAAGTTTATATAAACTTAGAAATGTTGGGACTTTTTAATATGTAAAGTATGAAAGACTTTGTTTTAAAAGGGGGCTTTTGCAGACTTGAGTACCCTGAGATGACCTTCAATTTGGTGCTATATTAAAAGTCTCCTATTTTATTGTGACCCTCTAACATGGACTTGGTATAAAAGTGTCATTCATTTGGGGGGAAAAACCACCTTTTGTTTTGTCCAGAAAAGGCCCCTCCCTCTGACAGCGACTTCTGTTTGAGCCACTTTTGTATCCACTTTGTCTGTATTTGGCTAAGACCGCCCCTTTCCTCTGATTGGTTGCCTCCGTGTCGTGAGCGTGCGGGAGTGGAGCTCTTTGTAAGTGATTTAGATAAGCTGGAGAAATTTCAATGAGCTGATTTTAAAAAAAATAATAATAATAATTTGCAACTGGGGAACACGTGGACCATTTGGTTTCATATTTCACCTTTGAGGCGCCATAGACATTACCTCCCAAAATACTAGAAAGTTTGGCAAAATGTCCTTTATTTTTAATGACTGGTTTTAACTAAAAATAATAATTTGAGGACTGTTATTTATTTTTTTGCAGTGGTTCCCTGGTTTGTTGTCTGCTCTTTAATGGCACTGCTGGTTTGTCAGTGAAAAAAGGTGAGGCCTTTTATTGCAAATCATTCCATTTAAGCAACATGTAATTGATTCCAACTTTTTGTTGTAGTTTACGGAGCTGGACAAACTCCTAACGCGCAGAACCCACTGGCTGCTGAAGACCCTGCCAACGTCTGGCAACCTGCCCCACGCACACTTGGGGCTCCTGATGCAGAGGGGCCCAACATGAGTGGGTACTCTGCACCGGCGGAGCCTCGCAGCGCTCCAGAGTACCTGCCGAGCAACCCGGGGCGGCCTCCTCGCCGCTTCTATCCGCGGCCAAGCGGGTCTAATGCGGCGCGGTCTGGTCCCGGCCATCGAAACCAGAACGGAGGCCGCAACGATCCCTTCTTTGAGAGCGTCTATCAAGTCCACCTCGAGGGGTCTCCGGTCTTATATTACCCCCCCGTCGGAGGTGTCCGACCTGCATACCCATCCGAGACTGGGTGGCCCTTCAAAGTTCCAAGAGACCCCTCGCCCGGCGTTCCCGCCTGGCCTCCGCACGATGAAGAGGACGAGCTCGAGGATGAGCTGGAACCGGAGGAGTCGCCGACCTACGTGGTCAAGTCCAGAAATGGCCACGAGCGAGGCGGCTTTGTGTTCACCAAAGCCAGCTACACGCCTCGAGTTGTGCACCCACTGGCTGGGTACCCCTACTACTACTATGCCAAGAAGCGCCATGCAGCCAACTGAGGGCGTGCACCGAATTTGTCTTCATTTGTAAACTTTTCTCACGTGAATTAAAACGTGCACTTTTCACATTTTGGTGTTGGAATCGTCTTTGCGATCAAAATGGAGCAGCTGCACAGTAGCGCGCCCCATTTGTAAACTAGCAACCAGCTTACTCCTTTCTGCCTGTAAATAAGACAAACTGGCATTGTGCCAGAATGTCACGTTTCAAACCATGCGTGAAAGTTTACCTTGGCATTGGAATCCTTGTTTGCCGAATCCCCTGCAATGTAAACAAACGAGTCAGAGCTGCAGCTAAACTTCAGTTGAAAGCTGAAGCCCGACTGTGAACTCACCAGATGAAGTCCGTACAGTGGCTGCAGAAGGTCGGCTGCTTGAAAAACCTCGCGGTGAATTTGTGATTTTTCACTTCGTGCACGTTTTTCTGCCGCAAAGCGCCTTTGCGGGCGAATCGGTTGCCGATCCCCGCGGAGTCGTTATAATGTAAAAGGTGGTGGTCTGCCATTGTGGGTGGTGGGGGGGGGGGGGGGGGCAACTAACCCAAAAAAAAAAAAAAAAAAAAACCGTAGACTGCGTCAACTTGTGTGGAGCTGTTGCCTCTTCACCCCTCTTGACAGCTCGCACGTCGCTTCTCTGTCTGAGCCACCGGCAAGCGCTTCTTTTTCATTCAGGCTGACGTTTGCGACGACGCGTTCACCGACTGTGGGATTTCCTCGTTTCCACTGGTACAAACCCGAGCAGTGGCGTACAAGACCACTATTGAAAAGAGAAATGGACGTCACAGTGCTGAGTATATTATTCGGGCTTTTTGTTTAAAATCCACTCAAACGGCCTGAATGGTAGGTAACACAAACTGTCATTGAACGCGGCAGAAACCAACCGAAGCCTTGCAAGTTGCAGGTGTTTGGCGTCGCTGTGTGGACAGAAGTAGTGTTGCATCCAAGTTGTCCGTAAAGCACAATGTGTGGTCACGTAATAGACTTGAAACTTTTACTCTCGGTTGACCAAAGGGTGATACAGTAATGTAAATACTTGAAAATGAACGGTGAAAGTCACTGAAATGGCACTCGGATCCCCAAAATAGTCACCATTTGTGTCCAATTTTATGACCCATATTTGTTTTATGGGAACCGCTGTGTTATGTATTTATTGCTTGCTTTTAAAGTGCTTCACAAGTACGGATCGTGGCTAACATTTTCTTGATTTACAGACTATGAGACCGAGCTATGCAACTAAACAAACACGCAGTTTATACATGTGCGGGTTAAACAAACAAACAAAATCATTCCGTGTCTTTATTTTACCTTTTTTTTTTTTCCCCGTCAAATTTGGGATAACTACCACCTCATTTCAAATTTAAGAAGAATTTGCAGACTAAGAAACTAGCGAAGAAGAAGGTTTCCATAGCAACCGTCATGGGAACCGGAAGTGGCGTAAAGCGGGGGACGCTGAGATTTTGAATGGAAGTCAACTGTGTAGCGCTTCTCAAGGTAAAAAGCAAACGTAACCAAAAGTCAACTCATTTGATTTTGCTGCGTACTTGTCGCCATTATTCATTTCCGCTTATGAAGTGGATGTTGCGTTGTAAGGAGCAAAAATGTCTGGCGAACTTTTACGCTGACTTCCTTTCACTCTGCTTGTTTGTTGTTAGCCTGCAATGTTTTGTTTGCTGTCAACAATGTCTCTGAGCTCCCAAAACAACCTTATAACAGATTGTATCAACCTAACGGGACATCATGTTGTGCTGCCGGCACGACGCAACTATCATTTGTCATCTTTGTTTGACCTTTCAGGACGTGATGAACAAAAATGAGGATTCGGTGGAAAGACTCAACTCGGAATTGAACAATTGGGTTCTGGAGATGAAACCGTATGTCCTCAAACACCCCAACAAGACTGGTAAGAACTTTTACTCGATGTGTTTTAATTTGACATCTTTACTATTATTGGCAGTTCTACCGGTGTCAAACTCAAGGCCCGGGGGCCGGATCCAGCCCGCCGCATCATTTTATGTGACCCGCGAAAGCAAATCATGTGCGTCGACAAAATGCTTTTTTGCTAAAATAGCAAAATTGCAAATTGTCTTCACTTTTAATAATGTTGATATAATGTGAGCATTTTTTTTGGTTACCAAGCTCCTTTGAACGTAAATTGAATAATAGTTGAATAAATCATATTTTACTGGCTTTGTTGTGATTTTCAAACTATCCATCCATCAATTTGTTGCGTATATGTAAAAATAAACATTTACATGGTCTTACTGTCATAACGACCCTCTGAGGGAAAACTTACCTACGATGGTGCACACGACAAAAATGGCTGTGACACCTTTGCCCTCGTGGCTCGCACGTCTGCTTCACAATTCTGAGGTTTGAATCTGTTTGCATGGTTTTACTCCGGGTACTCTGGCTTCCTCCTGAATTCCCAAAACAAGCATGCGAGGTTCATTGACGACCGTAAATTGTCAATCTGTGGGAATTCAAATAGTTGGTGGTCTCGATATGTGCCCTGCGATTGGCTGGCGACCGGCAACCCTGACCCAAAGTCAACTGGGATCGGCTCCAACTCACCCGCGACGCTAACGAGGGCAAGCGTTACGTTTACTATTATGGTTGTAGTTTTCAGAGCTGTAAAACTGCATCTGTGCACAGCAGCAATCGACCGAAACCGACGAATGCTACCGTTTATTTTTAAAGGCAGAATCTGTGCTTTTGTATTGGAGCCCACTACATTGTGTAGGTTTATCAACACTTTATATCCCCAATAATTTTGTATCAAAGGAGAAATAGTACACATTTTTCTTCGGACGCCCAACTATTTGTATACAAGCAATGTAAATGATTTTCCATATATGTTTTACAATATATACCTCCTTCTTTGACAACAGAGCGTCAGCACTGCGCCCTGTGGATAAAGAAGCTGTGCGACCCGGCAACATGCGGCTCAAGTCTTCCGGGTCACAAGAACCGCAATCTGCACGCCCGTTTGCTTCTTCACATGCTTCAACGAGGCGTCCTGGAAGGCCCGTTTGCCAGCAGACCACCTGCCGGCAGCCTCAAGACACTTCCCGCGTACATGGTAACAATAACCAGTGACACATCTCAAGCCTTCTGCGTTGAAACAAAATGAAAAATGCTCATTAACTGACAGAAAAATCTTAAATGCGCCATTTTGTATGAATGTTTTAGTCCATTTACTTTGACGAGCCACTGATTGGTCGGCCCGTGGACCACAGCGAAGCGACTCTGCCCGCCTGGGTGGCGGGAGAGCTGGACGACTGCGCCGATGACAGTTTGGGTGCCGCCCTGCTGAAGGACAGAACCGCTTCCACGCCAAATGCTGCTTTTACCAGGTACTGTTTTGCTGTACCATTGTCCATGTTTAACTCATTCACTGCCATGGACGTTTATATTCGTCAACTGGAATCCAACTTCTTTCTGCCACCTACATACAGTGTATAGACATGAAGTACATTTCAACGGGTAGGCGTGGAAGAGGGTCTCGCCCAGCTTGTCTGTCAAATTCCGGTTTGTAAATGACTGTAATGACAAACAGATCCCTGTAAATGGCAGCGTTGCATCACTTTGGATTTAAGGTCAGCTCAGCTTTTGAGTAGAAGATCAAAATATTGGGCAAGCCCCAATATCCCGTCGAGTGTGAGGAAGAGAAATGCCGTCACGATTTAAAGTCCGATGCCTGGGCATGTTTCTTTCACAAAAAGCTTGTTTTCTCTACTTTTTGGTTGAAAGATTACAGTGGATAGAGAGACTGCTGTTGTGTAGGCAGAACAAAAACCCTGAAATTTTCAGAGCAAAAGCCTTGAAACATTTCAATATTGCTCTGGAAAACAAAAGAACTATCTGGAAAAATGATTTTCAAAATCCATTCATTATCCATTTTTTTTTACCACTTATCCTCAGTAGGGTCGCGGGCTGCTGGAGCCTATCCCAGCTATCTTCGGGCGGGAGGCGGGGTACACCCTGTACCGGTCGCCGGCCAATCGCAGGGCACATACAAACAAACAACCAGTCGCGCTCACATTCACACCTACGGGCAATTTAGAGTCTTCAATCAACCTACCACGCATGTTTTTGGGATGTGGGAGGAAACTGGAGTGCCCGGAGAAAACCCACGCAGGCGGGGCCGGGAATTGAACCCCGGTCTCCAGAACTGTGAGGCAGATGTGCAAACCAGTCGCGCACCGTGCTGGCGATTTGAAAAATATGTAATATTATTTAATATTATGAAATTGGCCTTGCCCCTGATATACACCCTCAGAGAAGTAAAGTTGTGTAAATAACCCCCCGACCCCCCCGTCTATAGGAGGATATACAGTACAGCTCTCCTGCCTAAGACACATTCCATATTTACTCAAGCAGTTGCTTTTGATGCTCCTTAACCGTGTGAAAACATTGAATGTGGCAGCGAAGGCAGAAATTCATGGCTTATTTAGAGATGGCCTTCACATTTGCTCAGCGGCGCGATATCTGAAGAGCGAAAGGCATTGCCCGCTCCTTGCATCAGTCTGCGGGAGCTGTCCATTTGGACTGTTCAAAGAGGCAGCGCTTCAAAACAGCAGGAGAGCACTGGGAGACGCTCAAATCTTTTTCTTTTTTGTTTCCCATCCGTCCTCTCCTCCCCGCGCTTTTGCTGTCATTGAGGAGAAGGCTCAACAGCTCGTTTGGCCAACCAGTCATGCGATGTGAGCTTTTGATTTAGGGCGAGGTCGAGCCGATCCCAGCCGACTTTGAGTGAGAGGCAGGGTACTGGTCACTAGCCAATCGTAGGGCACATTATAGACTGCTATTCACACTTGAATTCAACCCTATTTGAGTCTTTAGTGAAGCTAACATGCGTGTTTTTGGAATGTGGGAGGAAGCCGGACGACCTGGAGAAGGCTGGAGCTGAGATTCAAACCCAGAACCTCACAACTGCGAGGCGGCCCACTGTGCTGCCCAGCTTTTTATTTACTGTATTCCCACCTTTGCCTTTGTAGCTAGGCTGGGCGAAGATCCAGAGCCACTTTCGAGCAATGGCGGGCACATGCAACAGATCTGCACACATATTGACAAGCTGGCGGCTTCGTAATGAAGTGCTGAAGTCTGCCTTTTTACACGCTCATTTGACCAAGAATTGCCTCTGTTAAAAACTATCAAATGATGTCAAATTCCATGTATAATTATTAAATATCTGATTGGAATGTCTGAACGCAATGCTGGAAACCTCATTACAATGGGGGCGCAATCCTTAAAGGAGCCACACGATGGAGCCACTGGCTAATATGACGCCCGGGTCCAAGTGGAGGAATGTCGTGGAAAGAAATGTCTTGGAGGCGAAAGGATCATAGCAGTTAGCTTTGGGGATTAATGTCTAGTCTGATCACGTTTCACTGATGTCACATTCTGTCCGGACAAGGCAGGCGATGTTTGAAAGAAAGAAAAGCGGCCATGTCCGAGCTCATTTTGACCGTCTGGCTTCCAGCGTTAAGTTCACCGATGTAGTTGAGTTGATAGCTCCACTCTCTTGGGCCTCCCTTTTATGTCCTTTTTTTCCCGTCTGACCTCTGTTTCCCATCTATGTGCTTTTTCATCCGCATGTGAGAACTTTTAACCCTTCACCCGCTTTCCCGTCGTCCTCCTCAGGTTTTTCTGCGACAGTCAGATGGTCCTTGCGGTGGCAGAAGACGGTCACCGGTGTCGTTAGAAAACCCCGAGCGGCCCCTGGCTGGCTCACTGATCTTGCCTTCGAGGGGGTGCGCGTTTGGCGGGGTGTTTACGTCCCAAGGTCAGACTGATTTCCTGGTGCTGCCCGAGGCCGGCTGCGCACCTGGAGGTCAGGCCGGCGCAGTGATGTCAGGCTGCTTTAATCAGCCGAGCTGCAGCTTCTGAGGCTCTTCGTGCTGTTCTCATTTTCCTCCCTACGTGCGTGTGCGTGTGTGTGTGTAACTGGCCTGACTTGCCACAGCTTTGATCTTGGAGCCTCAGACTCCAGACACATCTGATTCAATTATCCTCATCCACCTGTTGACTTAGAGGCCCGAGATTGCGAAGCTCGACACCCACCCGCTACCCCCCCGGTCCAAGTTTCATGGCTGGATGTGCTTAAGCACGACTCGCGCTGCAGCTCAGACATACCAGAATGTGAGCCAGCACACAGTGAGACATTTTAATAGCAACGTTTCGTCAGGAAAACCAATGAAGCAATATGAAGTCATTAACAAGTTATTTTATTTATTTATTTTGTTTTGCGCTGTCTCAGTTTGGGCTGGGCATTCAGGCCTTGAAATTCAATCTCAGATCTTCCTCACAAAACTCGTAATAATAATAATTTTAAAGACCCTTTAAAGGGAGTTCAGAGATTTGTTTCAAAATACATTATCCATTTGTTATTGTTTCCAGATTTTTTTTTTTGGGGGGGGGCATGACTAAAATGGCACCCAGTGACGGCCAGCGAGTGCTTTCGTTTGCATCAACAATTATCCAGCGTAAATGTTAGCTAGCTGTGCTTAACCCCGAATCTTCCCTTCAGATAGTTCGCTGGCACGGCCGCTTTAGAGCGCCTCGTTGTCAGCCATAAGTGTGCGCACGTTCAGCAGATGAAGATGGAAAAGGGGTGACTAAATAAAGAAGTCGTCGTGGCAGCTAGCGTGTTGACCGGCACTTTCGCGCTGTCGTGTCTGCTTTAGAGCGCCTCGTTGTCGCATGTGTAGAAAAAGCCTTATGACGATATTTTGGCGATGTATTGTAAACATTCAATTTTGGTAGGTTGTTATTTGTCCTTTGCAGCGACTGTAATTGATTTATTTCCCCTTTGCTTATTTAGATAAGCAAATGACAATTCCGCCATTTAAATCAAGTTTTCCTTTTTGTTGTTTTTCACCTTCTAGGATTTGCTTTATTTCTCCTGATACTAAAGATGCTCGAACCTTTTTTCTCCCAGCAATTTCTTTTTCCTAGCAATAACGTGCATCCACTTTCACAGAAATGATCGAAGTTTGTGTTTCCTTTACAGACTGATGGCCTTTTATTGTGTGCAGCCTAAGGCACACCTGTGCAATAATCATGGCATCTAATCAGCATCTTATGTGAGGGAGATCAACTATTTTGGCAAAGGAGAAGTGCTCATAACAGATTTGAGGACAATATTTGAGAGAAAGAGGGCTTTTTGTTGTGTTTACCTACTGTCCAAAAAGTTTGAGATCGTTCAGTTCAGCTCTTGAAAAATGGGAGCAAAACGAAACTGTATTTACATTTCCTCTGAATTTGAAGAATCTTTTTGCTTGCATACTTTTCACCCAATGTGTTCGTGTCTTTTGTCAGCCCGAAGTGAACCGAGCAACGGTGTTCTGTTGTGAGGGCGCGCGTGTGTGAACCTAATTAGGTTGTACGTTGCTTGTTTGAGCCACAATTGATGTGAAGAGGCTCTGATTGAGGTGTGTGACGTTGAAAACGCTGATGTATGGAAACGGGCTGATGTATAGCTGCGGTGTTTATCATCCAAATGGGATGAGATGCAAACCGCAAACTATGCAAGCAGTGCCAGATGTTGATGTGTATACAAAGCGAGGAGGCTGCCATTGCGCGTGCTTGAGCATAAACTGAAGCTTTATCTTTTGCTGTATTTCTAACCCTTTTGTATGACTTTGTCCCATGAACCCCCTCTTTTCCAGGGCCAGCCATTTGAATGAGGAGAAGACCCCACGAGGAGAGAGCGCCTCCAGCCCACGCAAGTCTTCACCCAGACATGAAGGCAGAGCGGTGAGTTCATTCAGTCTCTGGCATCATCATTCTATATTTGATCAGCATATATAGGATGCAGATTTATACGTCCCCGTGAGGCGTTTGTGGTGACACGTTGAATTATTCGTAGCAAACCCGCTGGTGCCATCTCAAATAGTCGCCGCAGTGATTGGCTTTCTTCTTTAATGTGGGCTGAGGGGGCATTTTGGAAAGTCCAGAGGTTTGTGTTTCCCACGAAGATCCAGGAAATTCCCTCCATGTATTCTGTGCAGACAAGAATAAATACAAATCTTTGACCTGAAAATGTTCCAACATTTACGTCATAATGTCAGGGGGGAATGTAAAAGCTCACAGGCTGGCATCCAAACGCCCTTCAAACTAGGACTGGGCGGCACGATAAATAGTTTGAGCATCGTCATCGCAATAATCACCTCGTAGGGTCCTGCGTATTGATATGCAGTCAATCAAGTGTAATATTAATAGGTGATCAGCAGAGGGACCTGGTTGGAAAAGCTAATAATATTAGCACCAATGTTACGGTAAATTATAACCTATCAAACAACAAACACGGAGCAGCCCAGAGTGTTTTATATATATTTTTTTGTATGAGAACTATTAATGAGGACACGCCTGAATTGTCTCTATCTGTCTTCAGAATGTGACCAATAGAATGCATGCCGTAACAGATAAAACTTGGGGGGGGGGGGGCATTATTGCAGGGTCAAACTTGAGGCGTACACAACGATGTGTTTTGCTAAAACTCAAATCGAAAAAACACTAATGCATAAGTTAAAACATACGTGTAAAATAAAAACAAATGAATAGTGTTGGGAATGTGCTAATGACTGGACAGTATAAATGGGCATGAAAAGAGAGGATTTTAACTTCATTTCTGGCTGGACTATTGCTCCATGAAAGTAGACTGATAAGCTTTGTGATTAGTAAAAATAAGCCATTTGCAAACATCTGCTTTTACTTTGGAAAACAAAGATCAACATTCTTGATGGACGTTACAGACCAAACCAGTAACTGAATTATAATCACTTTATGTTTGTGCATTTTCAGCACTGTTAATCTTGATAATGTCCTATTTTTGAATAAAGGGATTTTTTAAAATCCGATTCATCGATTAAACCTAAAAAATAATCTACAGCTTCATCGATTATTCAAATAATAGTTAGTTGCATATTTGTGTAAATAAATGATATACATGTATTTAACGTTTGCCGAAAGACACCAGCCATAAAGAAAAATCATTACAGTCATGTAATCAAACCGTAGTCATGCTCGTTAGCGTAGCATACGCAGAGGTCACGTGACGTTCCGCATATAGCGGATTGGCCGATCGGAAGACGAGATGCCAAAAACACGATTAGCACTGAGTGGACTTGACACTTTAAATGTCTTCCCGGAGTAGGAAAGTCAACTCATCGGTTCAACCTCCAGTATACATGCAACTACAAATTCCATTTTCACTAATGTCCTCTTTGATATAAATATTTCCATGAATCAAACCCAATCCCTACTTGAAGCATACATTTACAGTACAAGTCAACATTTAGCGATGACTTCTGCGAGGCACAATTTATTCGTTGAACTGGCGGCTGGCATGCTGCAAATAACCCAGTTTCAACATTCTGAGACACTGCAATGAGAAGTTTGCGCTATTTGTGTCTAAAGTGTCTAAAGCTTTTAATACCCTTTTAATCAGTATTAATCGGTCATTTCATCCTTAGGTATTCCATTCACTGATTCCTGGGCAACGCCCTGCAAGTCCACGTCTCTTCTTACCTTATCACTCTCTCTTTGTGTTATTAGATATTTCCTCCTCCTCAAAACTTGCCGCTTGAGTAAACTGTGCTTGTATCAACACGCACGCACACACGCACGCACACACACACACACACACACACACACACACACACCCCCCTCGAAGTTGAAATTATACAGTATAAAAGTAACAGCAGACTGTGGGAGCGGGAATGGTTTGCCATTTTAGCTGCATTATTCCCCTCTTGTGGAATTCCCGGCGTGACAGAAATTTCGCGGAACCGCCAAACATCTGGAGCGCCGAATGTGCGAGGGAGGAGCGTGACGGCGCGCACACGGTGGTGAGATGGGAGATAACGAAGGGAGGACAACACTCTTACTATTGGAGGGGAACACCTGTGTGTGGGACGCTGTGTGTTTAAGTTTTGAAAGAGGCGGATTTGGGGACATCTACCCCATGAATGAGAATAAGAAATGTGTGGAATTGATGGGGGAATATTAACGTCTTGTAGTAATTGAAACAAAATGTGCTAGGACTTCTCTGCTGCACGGCTGGTTGATACCCGGAGAGAAAAAAACGCAGGGAGCACATGCGACTTCCACACAGGAAGACTCGAGCCCCGAACCTCAGAAATGTGAGACAGACATGCTAACCACTAGTTCACCCTCCTGCCAAAATCTTTACATCAATAATCTGAAAAAACAACAACAACAATCGATCAGTTCATCTTTAATTTGACCAGTAGTCAATCAATTTACTGTAGATGGATGTCCTTTCCTGTAATACAAACCCAACCAATTTACAGTCACATACACACTAATCGATACATACAGTATTGGTATACTTTATTCATTCAGGAAATAACGTCAGGCGGAAACCTTGCATGTCCAAATGTGGTCAATTTCCTATTTTTCCACAAATCTAGTGATTTGCCGTTGGTCTGGTCCCCCACGCCGTCTGTTGTTCTCTGCATTATTGACCAACACAAAGTGTTGCAAGTCGCTTGAGAATAAATCTATTCACGCTCTGGGACACTTGAACTGTTTGAGACATGTTATAAAACTCCGCAGGAGCTGGGCGGCATTATGTCACCTCAAGTTTGAAAGTCTGTATGCTTTCGAGACAATAATGAGTGAAAAGAGTTACGTTAGATACATTTGGAGTAAGCCTATTTTGTTAAAAATAGTAATCTTAGTCAGCTCATTGTTTCATTTATTGCATCACTCTTTTGGGAAGATGATTTGCTTGTGTGAAGTTTTAAAGGCTATTTCTCTGGTCGGGCGTGTAAGCGTGAGCGCAGGTTATTTTTTTTTTTTAATTATTGACTGAAAAGTATTGCTTTTGGAGATTCCGCCTGACCGCGACGCTATATAAAATATGCATAACATATACACTCGTATTAAGATATATGGGCGAACCACCGAAGACACAAAAGCAAAACGAGCAGAATTGAGGAGGAATTAAAGGCGTACGAAGATTAAGATACCATACAGCGAGTCTTTATTATATTTGTACATAAGTTCAAATTTAAGCAGTACATTCAATTATAACATACTAAATATGTGGAACAATAATATGGGACAGCTATTAACGTACATAATATTGGTGGTATATTTCCATGGCATATTATCCAAGAAAACTTTCAAGAGGAATTAAAGACAAAAAAAAAAAAAAAACACACCAGCAAATGAAGCATTTATGCAGTGGCTTACATGCAGGCAAGATTATCCAGTGAAGTATGCTTCAGTCACATCTGGACAATGATAACGATATTGTGAATGTGGACTTTGGTAAATGTGGAACTGCCTTTTAGAAGCAACAAAGGGATGATGATGTTGAAAATTGAGGGCCGGGCATCATCTGTCTGCATTTTTGCCAAAAGGGTTTCTCTGCTGTCACGATAATCGACTTCTTCAGGCCGAACTGCCAATCAAAGCGCGGCCACGGAATGTTCTCAATTCCCTTGTTTTATTGCATCATCTGCATTTGATTCCCAATTTGTAGCCACCTGTTTTTTTCCGCCCCCCCTCCCCCACTCATCAGGGGGATGCGGGGCAGATGTCTCCCGATGACGGCGACCCGGAGGCACGACTCAACAGCTGGAACCTGGAGGTGCGTCCACAGGCTGCTCACAGCGCACGTGTAAATGTCACCCAGCGTGCAACGTATGTTCAGTGACGGCAACATCTCAACTTAGTAGGAATACGAGACAACTTGCTGAGTTGACTGTATTGTTTTGTTGTACCATAGATATGAAAAGTCAACGCACCTCTACTAGGTGTAAAAATGAGACCTAAAAATGAGTCGGCGAGAAGTATAAGGAAGTTATTAATAAGCAATTGTAAATGTGTGTATGCAATGTCCAATATGAAAGTGTTTAATTATGTCCTCTTATTTTGGATAGATTTCTATTGAATAGAATATTATACTGCTACTGCATACATTTAATTTACAGTATCTTTATATTTGGCAACTTTAAGCTCCTGCCACACTTTATGATGATCTGTTTTGTGGTTTTGTGTGAGCCGCTGCTATGAAAAAGTGGCAAAAAGAAGCCCTGTATACATAGAAATGTAAAGCAGTTATTTCCTACGAACGAAGGTGTTTTGGCATCACTATTTGGCAAACAGAGGGTGACTCTTGCTGTTCCGATTTGCCCAGTTTATTTAACAAACAAATGTACAATGGGCCTAGTTAATCAGTTAAATGCACAGCTGTGTCTAGATGTTAACTCGTAGTCAACACAAAGCTACTCGCATGAAGTCACTGACAGCCAAAGCCATCCGCGGTCCAAATATGCTTGACCAGATTGATTTGCTGCAAGTTATCAGTCAGAAGTGTCCCGCGGAATTTCTAAGGCGCTGTACGTATAGACCATCCTTTCCCAACCTTTATGGCGCCAAGGTACATATTTTCCCGAAGAAAAATCCAAAGGCACAACTAAAATGTCATATAATGATGATCTTGTCTCAATTTACTCGCAAATGTATTGACTGTTTGACTGTATCTTCTGCCATCTAGTGGAGGAGCATTTCATCCTTCTCCCTGTCACTATATGTCACTGGCATAGCTCGATGAACAAAAACATTATGAGTAAACCGCAATTTTCGGACCATCCATTTTCTGTAGCGCTTTCCCACATCAAACTGATTTGTTGGAGATCGCTGTTATAGACGACAATCAATAGTGAAAAACGTCGAGGAGGAACATGACAGATTTCGAGCACTTCTGGCAATTTAAAGGCGTGCACGCCCCTAAAGGTTTTGTGCGGGTATTCACTGAGGAGAAAGAAGGTTGTGCAATTGTTTCTCTCGGTCTCATTCATTTCACATTGTTGCGTCCAAGACCACCTTCTCTGCTGTTCTGGGTGGTGAGCGTGTGGCGGTGTAAACTCACCATCTGAGGCATATTTGCTTCTCTTATCCGCTCGGTCTGGAGTGCATGAGGCCAGAGCTCAATAAACACTCTTATTCCCCCATACTCTCGCTTTCTGCACCTGTATGACCCACGTTCACAATCCAAACTTTTTCTCTGCTGTACCATCCTTAAACCTGATCTCTCCTTCAGTACCGCACTCATCTCTGTTATCCATCAGGAGTTGTAAAGCCGTGGACACAGTGGAGCTCCTCTCTCCTCGTGTGTTGCGATGCTGATAACGGTTATTGCTTGGCTGCGCTCCCCCCGTGACCGCCTCCTCCAAATCAACAGATGTGTCTCAGCACATAAATGCACACAAGCCGACCCCTTCAAGTTTAGAGAAGTTTTATTGTAGTGGCTCCCTTCAAAGCGGCCTCTTGGTGTGGAATCGCGGCAGCGACGAGCCTGCACATGCTCTCGGACGGCTTCAGCTTTTGCTTCAGATGTTTTGAAGCTGCTCAAATTGGTTTCGTTATTTTACCTGAGCTGTAATGAAATTGGCTCGGTGCACGAATACTGAACACTTAAAGATTGCCCAAGACGGTTTTTGTTTTGTTTTGTTGTTCCTCTTTCAAAGATGAAAACATTTACTCAGCTTGTCCACCATCCCTTTCACATGTACTTTGGGAAAAAATAACATTATAGAATGAAACCCAACAACGGTAGAAAGTAAGGAAGGAACCGATAAGTCGACTAATCCACATTCAACTCTTGAAGTCGACTAATTAATAACTAAGGCGCCTGTAATAGATTTTTTCATGTAACGACTTATGGGTGAGCTGAATAATAGCGTTTGTTTTTTTTTTTTTTTTTACCTTAAATGGTAATCGCTAGCACACTAATGCTAATCGTGAATGCTAACCATTTAACAAAGGCTATTTTTTTGTCGTGCTTATACCATACACTCGATGCCAACATATGCGGTTTAAGGATAGAACTCCAGCCCGCAGGAATGAGTATAAAATTCATGTTTATAGTAGAAAAGTAAAACATATATATATTTTGTTCTTTTACTCTAATACTCGACGGAAATACCTATAGGATAATTGATCTAAAAAAGATTCGATCGTGACAACCCTAGATCCAACCCAACTAGAACACGCATGAGTCTCTGTGTGAATTTCAACATCCATTGACCTTGCAGTAAAAAAAAAAAAAAAAAAAAAAAAAGCAACAACAATGCTGACTGTTCAGCGTAAGTCCCTGCCACTTGGCCCTCCATTGTCTGTGGTCAGGCGGGAATACTGAGAGGTTATTCCGCGCTAAACTAGGAAGCCATCAATCACGGCGTGTTTGTTTGGCCGGCAAGCCAGGCCTTGTGATGTGGAGCCTTGTCGTTTTTTTCTGTGTTTGCAGCAGAGCCGTCCATCCGCATCAGGCTTCAGTGATGCCCTGCCAACTGGAAGGCTAGACGTTGCGCGTGTGCACTCTAACGTGTGTGGGCACAGGGGAAGGTGTGTCTGCGTAGCACACGGGCACACGGACAGGTGTAACACCGCTTTGCCAGAGGTGCACCGCAACATTTAGCCTACTTGTCTATCTTGGCCCGCGCTTGATTTCAAAGCTGCTATTTTAAAGGATGTTGCTTGATTCATCGCTTTAAGGATTCAAATTATAGCACCAGTGATTCCTCGCTGTACTGACTATATTTTTCTGCATTCTTAAAATGTGATTACAGTCAAGCTAGGCATCCATCATACAGTACATCAGAAAAAAGATCCAATTTAGCCCGTATTAGAATTAGGCAGATGATGCGTTCATCTATTTCCTGACGTCATCCCTCTGCAGAAGATGTAACAATTTTCCATCCCAAATCCGTCTATTCCTGTCCCCTTATCTTACATCCATTGTGGATTATCTTCCTGTGCCACTTGACAACGTCAGATGTTGTTTTACTTGCGTACTTTCCTCCCTTCTCCTTCTCCTCCTCCCGCTTCATCCTCACGTCGAGGAGATAAGCAAGGCAACTGTTTATTTGGCGCCACCGCTGTCAGTCATCTCCAAAGTCTGTTTGCAAGTGCAAGGCCGTGATCGACCCCTGCAGACACAGAAAAAGGCTTTATGGACGGAGTTCACAGGGATGTAAGTGGGTCATAAACAAATACAAAATGGTGTAAGGAAAATGGCGAAACAATGTTCTTTCCCTCCCTCCTCCAAGTCAAATGTGATGGATGATTTAATGCTACAGAATCACTTCAACTGTGACCTTTATTCTCTCTCATGTGGTTCGCGTTTGCTGTTTCTTGAACTCCGTGCTCGAATCAAAGAATGTCAGTTATTGGCAAGGACGTATACACATTAGCGTCCATCTGCAAGTAAACAGAGCGGAGATGGCTTACGGATTAGCGGTCCCGAGTGTTGACAAAAGACACGGCGAGAGCGGAAATAGAACCGCTCGCATACACAATGCCTGTTTTTCTAAACAGACAAGATTTGATGGAAGAGATTCCTGCCACAAGCGTTTGATGTGCCTCCCGCATTGTTTGTGACAAAGTGAGAGAGTCTGGAGGTTAGCCTCGTTGCGGTGAGGGTTTGTCTGGAGAGGAAGGTGATAACAAGATGACTAACATGAGTCTGTTTTTGTCCTGTTTCAGTTCGAGAACCCGAGGTACTTGCGAGAAAAAACTATGCCCCTGTCGCCGGTAAGTTGTCTCTTGTGGTCTGTGTGTTTCCCCTCCGTCGCCGCAATTCACTATTGCAGATTTGGTATTGTAGCTTTTCAAGTCCAGCCTGGTAAGGAACAGCGCCTTGACTGATGATGTGGACTTGCAGCTTTTGGAGAGCAAGGAGGTATGCACTAGAAAGACGCGTATTGCAAAGGACACAAGAGTTGCATCCATCCATTTTCCGTACCGCTTATCTTCACTCCGGTCGTGATGGCGTGACGGCGTCTATCCCAGCTGAATCTGGGCGAGAGGCGGGCTACACCCTGAACCGGTCGCCAGCCAGTCGCAGGGCATATAGAAACAAACAGCCGTTCGCACTCACATTCACACCTACGGCGAATTTAGAGTCTTCGATCAACCTACCACGCATGTTTTTGGGATGTGGGAGGAAAGCGGAGTACCCGGAGAAAAGCCACGCAGGCACGGGGAGAACATGCAAACTCCACACAGGCTGGGCCGGATTTGAACCCGCAACCTCACAACTGTGAGGCAGATGTGCTAACCGGTCGCCCACCGTGCCTGCCGGACACAAGAGATGATGATGATGATTATTATTATTACTACTATTATTATTATAGTTTTGTTTGCATTTTATGCCCAAAATATTGAACCATAGTTGAAAATTAGCATATTATTTTGGGAGAATTGGTCAAACTTGAATTTACTTTTTTTTTAATTACTTGTTTAGCGTCAAATAATAGATATGACAAATGATGGGCATTTGAATGGATTCATTGATCGGGCAGAATTCAGTCGGTTGTGTGGAACTGATTGTTGATCAATCGAGTCTAAACGGAACTATTTTTGTCATTGTGCAGGACAGTGCGTTAAAGTTGTACGGCTGCAGGATTTATATCTTGGTGATTTCTATGGCAACGATTACTTCTGGATACTTGTTTTTATAGAATTTTGTAGTTTTTACTCGGATTTTGACATTTTGTCAAATGTAATCATTTTGGACTTGGATCATATTGAATATTTGAATTATCATATCTTATATTGCAAGCGCTAGTCTTATCTACAACTGAGATACTGTCATCATCTTCAGTTTCATAGGTTGGATCCCGGTCAGTGTCATCTAAGTTGCCTGAAAGAAAAGAAACAAACTGGAATTAGAAAAAAAATCCATCAATCACATTTCACATAAGATGATAAATAACATTCACTTATGCCAACATACTGATGCACTGTCACCCAAGCTAAAGTACTGCATACTTTTGGATTCTTCTATTAACCCCTGTACCTCAATTTCTGGGATATATTTGAGGGAGCTGTAGCCTGGTTTCCAAGGGCGTGGCCGTCTCAGAAATGGGATTTGGCTCAGGGATTTGAATCAGGAAAAGAGCTGTGTGAAATTAAAAAAAAATACAACAACTCCACACTGTAACCAGGCTGTACCCAGCAGAGGTGCTGTTTATTCACGCTCAAAGGTTTTGGTGGTCAAAGGAAGCCCGACGTAAAATGAGCTACATCCACGCAGAACGCCAGGCAGCATTCTTCTGCTCAATACGACACCGGAATGGAAACCTCATTGAGGTCAAGGGCGAGCTGGCGCCTGTCCCAGCTGATTTTGGGCGAGAGGCAGGACACACCCTAGACTGGTCGTCTGCCGATCGCAGCAGTCGAGAATACCTTACTAGGATTTCAGAAACTCTTGAGTTTCACAAGCTACAGCTTGTGACCACGCGCGGTATTTTGCTACGCAATAGGCAGCAAATCTCACCTTAAGCATGTCGCCTTCGCTGTTGTTCCCGCAAAGAAAAAGAAGAAGAATCTTCAGCGTTGGATGTTGCTTCGCAATGACATCACTTCCCCTTAATCCGCCTGGTTTAGCTGAAAATTGACTCAAGCTTTAAACGTATACGCCATATGCCATTGAACTCACGGCGGCTTAATGAACATCTCAGCTTTCTCGCTCAAGTCGTCCTCATCCGTCCGACCGTGCCAGCAGCTGCATGCGCACAAATCTTCTCTTCTCTTCTTTTGCTTTGGAACAACGAGTGGCAGCTGAGAAATCTTGGCGTGAAGCCGCCTTTGCTTTGACTCACGTCGTGCGCTGTTTGAGGAGTTGAGGAAAATGTCTTCAAGTGCTCAGCGTTAAGTGAACGCCCCTTGAGTTGGAAATTCAATTAAATGGCGACGGATGGCTGAAGCTATTCTCTTGAGAGCCCGGTGATAATCTACTGATTAAAGCACCCCCGTCATCCGCGGGCGTATCCCGAAAACGAGAGCCGCTTGCTACCTGACCACGCGCGTTGCTGTCAAGCCGTCGCTCTTTAAAGGTCACGAGTCCCCGACTGGGGATCAGAAGCCTTTTCGCTTCCCGATGCCGTCGTGATGCGATCTCCCTAATCGACGGATCTTCTGGGACGGAGCTTCAGCTCAAGCCTGTGATTTCGATGAATTTCTTTTAATGGGGATAAAGAAAGAAAGAGAGAAAAAAAAAAAAAAAAAAAGCCGAGTAAGAGATGATTTTATAAGAGGACCATTTCTCAATTCAACTTCGTTGATAGAACACTTTAAAAAAAACAACAACCGCAGCTGCAAGAAAAAGTAGAAGAAAAATACAATATTTCAAATAGTTTGAGGGTGTGCGTGATGTCACTCACTATGGCTACAAGCTGAAGTTTGAATGTAAACAAATAATCAGTTTGTCTTCAAAAAGGCACCTTACAGTGTGAATGGAAACACGAGCGTGAGGCTAAGATAGATCCGCACATACTGGAAACTCACACTGGCCATCTAGTTGGCTTCTTCCGGGACGGGAGCTTGGAGTTGACCCGCGAATTTGCTGACTTCTCGTTCGTATCAGAGGTGAAACGGTTCATGATACCATATATAAAAATGATCTTTGTAATATACTGCTGAGCAAGTGGTGAGTCTGGCTGTGGGGTCTCCTCCAGAGCCCAGAGTTAGGAAAATAAGCAAGGACCCGGAAAGACAAAAGACTGCATTTGCAGTCTTGAAGGCAGTAATTCCCAGTTTATGTGCTGCATGGACACATCACAACTTCACCGAGCAATCAAGTAAGCGTCGCTTACCGGAAGCAAATCTGCATCCAGAAAAACTCAGTGCAGCTCTGCTTACCTTTTAGCTGTGCCACGATGACATGTTAACGCACCCGCGGGGATGAGGGTCTTTCTCCATGATACTATTTCAGACTTTAGCCTCGAAAGTGGCTCTGGATCTTCGCACAGCCTAGCCGATCATGATATGGGCGGAGAAACTTGGTGTGGGGGTGGTTATTATGTACATTAGCCCCACTGTTGTGTACAAGTGTGGCGGAAGCGCAGAACAGCTCACTCGCAGACAAAATTTCATTGGTTGTTTAATGTCACACTTAATGCGTGGGAGAGAGAGAGATCCAAGTACTTGTATATAATTGATTCAAGTCCATGTTCCTTCAAATATCCCCTTTAACATTGCGTTTATCATCACCGTTCATCATTATTGTTGTTGAACAATTTTATAGGACAATTGCAGTGCTCTTCAAACTAATTAGGTCGGATTACTTCCTCATCCTTTGACGGAAAGTCGTTTTAGGCAGTAGGCTGTACAGTAACAAGCAATAAATACCAAAACCATCGCCTTGCGATACTTAATACCGATAACATAAAATACTCGATGATCAAAGATTTAAACGCAGTGACTATTCAGTGTAAGCGTTTGGACAAACTCCACTGAATGAGAACTGTTGCCAGACGGCATCCGGCTGCTTGCCAGTCGACGGCAGAATGCCGCACCCAGACTATCCTTGAGCGTCTGTGTTTACAAAGGACGCGAGAACATTGTACGTCTCAGACAAGACAAAAGGAGATGCACAAAAGCAACCTTGCTTTTGAAGGCTGAACACTTTGCAGGCGTTTTGCGAGCCCCCCCCCCCCCTTGACCCTGCGCTGGTTTGGAGGGCAACTGTTTTCCATCTTCGCCTCACGTTGCCTCTCCCGTACACACACTCCCGCACACCATCGCCTGCTTTCAAGAAAAGATGGCATCTTACGTCTTGCGAGCTATGACTCTGAAGAAGAGAGAGCGGTGCGAAAAAAGCAGCACCACCCAGACGCGCTGATTGATGGCGTCTCTGAAGCCTTAGGTGTACGACATTCCTCCTCCTCCCTCCTTCACTGACGCCTTTTATAAACAAGTTTGCAACGCTTCTCATCTAGTTTGACAAACTTTCTCAAAAGCGCATTTGAAGAGAGGCTGCGAAAGTGACACCTCCACATGTGCCTTTTTTTTCCCCCCCCCCCACATCCCATCCATTTTTTGTGCGCCTGCAGAATCAGGTCTGCGCTATCTCTCCTGCTTTTCGATCACCGCCATCTTGCTATCTCCCTCTCGTTCTTGCCTGTCCTTTGCAGTTTTTCCCCCCTTTTGTACTCTGACAGCGCTCTTGTGGTCCTTTCGCTTGCACCAACAAATGGTGGCGAATCCACAAAAAAGAAGGCAGATGACTAAATAGAACATCCTCAAGGGTACACTTTTCAGAATGGAGTGTCGTCTAAGTGCATTAATGATGAATGCACATCTCACAACCTTATTTTTATACTCATGATAGCTTGATACTTTATCAAGCCCTGGGGGAAATTACATCCTGATCGTGGCTATTATTAATGACAATGGAACCTCAGTTTTCACATGCTATAGTTATCGTATGATTCAGTTTTCAACAATTGTTTTAATCCAAATTTTGTCCTGGTTTTTGTCCTCCCAAAAAGAAACGCCGCGTGACTCGACCATTCATGTCTCGGGATCGATGCGCGTTCATCTGAAGCATTTTGTCAATTGTGTATGAAGGGTTCAACGGCGGGCACGCCGTGTTCCACGACGCAACACATCCTGTCATGAGTCGGATCTTCAATATCACAGCATGCGGAAGAGCAACACAATTTCACCACACGTTCTTGAGCCACGTGGTGGCTTACTTAACAGTTACACTCAATAACAAGCACAAACTAGTTTGAGTGTGACTGTGAAATAAGCCACCATAGGGCCCAATAAAGGGTGGGGAAAGTGCTATTATACTGTCTTGCTTTGACTTTTGACCACCTGATTTATATATTTACATTTTTTTACAGGAAGTTATGTCTATTTTAAGTACAGTGGAGCCCCGCGTAGTCGCCACCCGCGGATTCACCTATTTAGCTGCGGATGTTCGCTCTTCGCGGTCTGGCCTCGCCCCTATCCCTTGCGAATAGCGGTGGTCTACTGTATTCTGTTACTTGACTGTGCTGGAAGCATTGTGTTGGCAGTTTACTTTAAGACAATGAAACACACGCACGCACGCACTCAAAGGCCTTCCAGTTGTCACTCTGCCCCGGGGATGATGAACACACCGGGACCAGCCGGTGACCAAACATGAGTCGCCACATCAAACCGACTGGCGCCTTTCCTTCCATTGAAGCTTCCCTTTGTCTTTGGAAGGAGAAACACATTGTGTCAATTTCCAGCTTAAAAGAGTAGAGAAAATACGTCACGTTCCAAGCAGGATGACATAGTAATCAACCAAATAAAACAACAGTATTAGCAGTTGGCACTCATGAATGCTGCTTGAAATAACGTGGCCATTGAGAAAGAGCCTAGCAAACATAATTGTTTATACTTACTTAGAAAAGTGTTCAAGAATAACCTTGAACCATGAGTAAAAAAAAATATTATCTGAATGCATGTAGCAGCCTTTTCTTGTTAATTCCCATTAGAATTATGAAAGTATTTTAAAAACTCCCAATGACCCATTATTGATTAGCAGTAGCTACAATTGAATCCTATCTGGCTCCAACTGTATTGCAGTGATGAGCATTAATGTGAACATTGGGGGCGTAAGTTTCCCTTTATGAATGAAATTATGGATTTTATTGCATGTCATTGCAAATATTAAATGGGCTGTATTTATATTGTGCACAAAGGTTCATGAACTTTTTTGTCATCATATTTTTACCAATAAATAGCTAAAAAGGCATCGGTTTTGGTATGCAACATAGCATGACCTGCTTGTCACTTGTTTCACCACAAAGCAATGGGAATTTAGTCCAACACACTGTAGATGATACTGAACTTTTCGACAATATTGTTCATGCCTCCCCGATATTCATTTTGCTCTGATTGTAAATGAACAATTGATTACAAACATTTGCGCACCTGAACACGCATGAGTCTTACACATTTCTGAAGCTATGCGTGATTTTTTTCATTTATATTTTTTTAATTGCATGTTAATGTGTGCCATTTCATCATTGGGAGCGAGACGGAGCAAATGTGTAACTTCTTTCATTTGGAATCATGTTATCTTTGTCATCCTGTCACTCAGTGTGATGATATGATATGAAGATGTTCGGGTAAAATGTGTTGTTTATTTTGATGCTCGACAAAAACGCTATTTCACCCATTATGCAGATTCTTTTGCTTAGCGCGACTTCTTATGCAAGTAAGAAATGAATGTGATTTCGCTTTTCTCGCCGGTTCCTTGTTTGCAGGTAGACATGAGGGTGAAAGTTTTAGAGTCCAAGCATCAGGAGGAGAAACTAAAACAGCAGCAGAAACACGATGCAGATGTCGACAAAGTAAGAACCCAACATTAAAGAAGTCAAATGCCTTTTTTTTTTCACAACTGAGAACAGTTCCCTATGCGTGACATGCTTTTGTTAAAGGATACGAATAGTACACTTTACACACCGTAAAACTGACTATTTTGCTCATCAGCAAAAACCTCGTTTTGTAGCGAATAATATTACTTCGTACAAGTTAACCCTTATTTAAACGTAACTTTCGAATGGAAAACTGTTTGTTATTCCTTGACCAATTGCATACATGTCACAATACCGTAGTAAGCAATCCTTTGTATGCGCCTATAGCAAATTCAAACATGGAGAAAATGTAAAGGCAAAACACGACTTACTTGTGTGACAGTGAATTAATGACTTAAGCGCGAGTCAGTTGGTGCGCAGGCATGACGAATCCGACCCGCGCCGCTGAAATATGCGGGGCGCAACATCACGCGGCTCGAGCGGTTTCATTAAGTGGCCGAACTGCACGTCTTCGACCACAGAAGGCGGCTGGGAATCTTTAGCGCTGCTCGGGTTTTGTTCATTTGTTTCTCTAAAGTGCTACGGTTGGTGTGTTGAAAAGCGTTCCCAATATAGACGCTTGTTGTTTAGCTGGCGTTCACTTTTCGAGTCACTTCTCTGTCGTTTGTTACGGCAGCATACGACCACGGGAAGCTTGGTCATGTTGCTTGTGTATACTTTATATAGTACGACACGTTCCACGTCACGCTTGCGGACAGTAACATTTCTGTCAGGTTTTTCGCTCTCTTGTCGTAGTATTCAACGGTTAATCCACATTGGAGATTTGAATGAAGATGGGGTGCTTCAAATTTGAGTAAAACCAAATTGCGAGTGGTTTTACGTTTTGCCGTGTCCGTGAGCTGCACTTTGAAGCCGGATACAATTACAAGCTGTGAGTGTGTGAACGCGCAACAGACGCGCACACACGCAGCGTCAATGCAAAGTGAATGGCGGAACTCAAAAACCGCCATCCGGAAGAATGTATTGTCCCGGGCAGAGCGTACCGAACCCTACGTGTCCCATCATGTGACGACGAAGAACAAAAACTGCTCTATTTTTCATTCATTTGAAAGCGGTTAGACTTCGGGTGTATTATTTGAACCCTTCTAAATTACCCTCCTTTTTGGGTCAGCTTTCAACTACTCACAGTGGATTTCTTTCCACATAAAATGTTGCTTGGGGACTAATTGAGTTAAGATATAACCCAGTTTTGATCAATTGTCATCTTTTCCAGTGGTTGCCATATCTTTAGGGTTGCCAACTTGAATGCTCTTGACATCTAACTGCATTATAACACCCACGATGGTCTCTTATCCCCACTTGGTGGCTAATGAAAAGGAAAGGACTCGCTCCTTTCCTCTCCTTCCAGCCTGCAAACAATCTTCTCTTCAAAGCGTCGGAGACGGTGTACTCCGCACCGGGCGCCCGTGCTGCAGAACGAGCACCTGGTATCTGTCACGTCCACGGCACGACTTTCCTTTGCTGTGACAGAAGCTTTTAATAAAACGGCAAAGAGAGAGGGGGAGAGAAAAAAAAAAAATCTCTCCTCGCTTTAAGATGCCCGTTGCTTTGTGCTTGACGAGACGGAATGACAGCTAGCATCTCCCTCCCACCCTTTAATTAAACACAGATGGTGAGTTATGTCTAATTTCATTTCCTCTGAATCCGACTCTGTATTCCATCTAATGGCTTCAAAGAGAAGGGGCGCGCTCGTGACGAGCCTCATGGAAGGTTTCATTTTAATTAGGACCGTTTCAATAACGTAAAGGGCGATGAAGGGCTGGACATTGTCCTCCTCCCTTTTTATAAATGAAGAAAGGCCAGACTGTTGTTCAATCATGTTAAAAAAAAAAAAGTAGTGTACAGTAAGCCCCCGGTAGATTGCAGTTCAGGCTTCGCGGTCATTTTTTAAACCATTTTCATTTTTGAAATATTTTTTCTTTACCAGGTAAGGCAATTGATAATAGTCTCTGCGGGATGCAAACACATTTAAAAAAAAATAAATAAAAATAATCTAGTTCTGTGGGTATTTCCATATCGCGGATCGGGGGTCTGGAACGTAACCCCAGCGATGGAGGGGGACTTACTGTATGCATATAACTGGTAGCTTAAAGTAACAAGACGAACAGAAGTTGTTTTGAGTTCTACCAAAAGGAAACGATTTAAAATGAATTTGAGTCCACTTTTTCTAACCGACGTCATTGCAGGATGGCGAGTGTTGCTGACAAACGTCTCTCGTGCAAAACTACTATTTGTCAAGAAGGACGACAAAAAGCGCTCCTCCGATCCATGCGTTCTTGTCGTACTTATTTCAATCAGGTTGTCGCCCACACCGCAAATGACTTTATCGCGGACCTTTTCTCCCGAGTTCATTTCTCCCCCACGCAAGAAGACGATTTTGCTCCAACTGTGTCCAGACCGGAGCACGAGGATGAGGTATGAAAAGGAATAACGAGGCCAAAATTGCCACCCTAAAAGCCGCCATTTCCCAGCGTCCCGTGCACTCTCCCTGCCACTGTGTCATCACATTTCTTCATGGACTCCTCAAAAATACATTTCCACTGGCTTGGTGAAATGGGGGTGAAAAATGGGGTATTCCTAAATGTGTTATGAACTTTGTTCCAGCCACTCCCTCTTCCTTTCATCACGCGTCCATTTTCCAGCAAACACAATGACAGGGTTAGCTGCTAAGTGTGCTGCTGTAGAAAAATAAATGATGGTGGAAAAAAAAGACTGCACTATTGGCTTTGGAAAAACAGTCTCGTCTAATTATGTGTTAATGATTAAATAGGAAATCCGTATTAAAGAAAAATGGTGTCGTATTATACGGTATTTACCCATAATGCTTTGGAAGCCAGAAAGCTTGCTGTGCTTTTGATAGTCTGCCACACACAATTGGCAGCATCAGTCGCGTACATGCCGTTAGCGCGTCGCACCTCAGCACAGGTGCTGCGTTCAGGGGCCATTTTGCTCATTTAGTGGACGTGCGACATCCTAAGAAAGTGCTGTGCGTATGGAACGAGAAGCCGTTTCCCATCACACGGACAATAATAAGGCCTGAGTCCCGCCGCCCATTTCTGTGCCAGCATGACAGTTACCCGGGCACAAAACAACCCCCACGCAGGCATGTTTGCTCGACTTTGGTGCAGAACTGTATGGAACACCATCGGAGCCCTTTCGAATCTAATAGAACAAATATTGTCAAGTGTCCGCAGATCTTGAAAACATATGAAATTACATTTTCCGAAATAAATGTTCAACAGTCCTAAACATGCCACATTTTCATCTGAAGCGTGGCGCGTGCATTCCGATAATTGGCTGTATTCGAGCCTTTCGCCCTCATTCCGATCAAAGTCAGCAAAGACGTGATCTCGTACTTCTGTGAAAGTTGAACCTCCGCAATATTTCCAATTGCAAATCTTTGCATGCGGTCTCCACCGAGTTGTGCCGAGCCTCGGACTGCGTGATTGTGATGTGGAACGTAACCGCGGGCGACTTGAAGCTCCCGCTGTTGCCGGCCGGACACAAATAGAGGAGCAATTTTGCCCTTTTTTTTTTTTCCCCTTGTCATGACATGTATATGGGGTATGTCACGTTTTCAAAAATCCGTTGCAATGTTACAAGTCAGTATGTGTGTACCCAGCTTAGGTTAAGCGAGAGCAATGTATAACACCAAAAGGTTCTACTAAATAGAGTAACAACTGTCATACAAATCTGCAATATAGCAGGACAGCGAAGCAAAAGAAGCGTGATATCGCATTGGATTACTGTATCTGTCTTTCGTGATGATAAATTGCAGGGACTCATTGTTCCAGGGCTGGGTCTCGTGTCCAATCATGTGCATTCTTGGACTCGCATAGTTTCAAGTGTAAAATGATCTATGGATATGCAAAATGTATTGAACCCGATAGACTAAAAAATATTGGAATAGTTGTTCAAAGATTGTTTTATGATCTTCAGCCCATCCTCACCCATTCTTTTTCCTTTTCATTTAGTAAAGGAGAGATCTTCAATTTCATCGAGGTGACCTTAAAAAATGTCTTCAATTTGGCTTCCTTCCACCTGCAGATACCCTTGAGAGCGCAACATGAACATGGGCCAAAAATGTTTTTCCTCATAAATTCTACATCACTCGTAAAACACTAAGTTTACACTATTTTCAGTCCTATTGTTGATTTATTTTGCTGAATAATATTTCACAGTTGGAGGCTGCTCAATACAACATATATTGTTGCTTTTATTCAGACTATGTCCCAACGATGTACATTTACATCCAACATTGTTATGCAATCATAAATGTTGGTCTCGTTTGCATTGAAGATTATCCCGCAGTCAAATCTCCCCCTACTCAGATTCTGCACCGACGGAATGTGGAGATTAGCGAGTTGAAGAGTCGACATCGGGCCCGGCTGAAGGAAGCCGAAGAGATGATCCACAAACTGGAGTGGAAAGGTGAGGGGGGGGTCACAGGATTGCAGGGTTAACTGCAAGGATGTTTATATGAATGTCAGAGAACACTCAGGGGGAAAGCCCCCCGTCACCTAGAATTCCTTGAGATGCGCTGGTGCTCAGTGACGCTCTCCAGCTGGGATGCTCGATCCAAAATGGAAGTAATCTTGTCATATTTTCATGGAGAGAATTCCAATTGTTCAGTTTTCTCCCCCTGAATTCTCTTCAAGCCACTGATGGAATGCAAAGAAAAGCACCACCGGCCATCTGACAGTAGCAATTATTGACATTGATTCACTATTGCATCAGTCGGCATGTAGCAGGACGTAACACGTCTTGTGTTTGTGTGTGTCCATGTGCTGCAAAGCCCGAGGCGCATGCTGAACGCTCCTTATGCTTTTTGTATTTTTTTTTTGTCTGTGCGCTCGCCCGCAGTTCAAAGTGTGCTGAAGGAATCCCAGGTCATCCGCGAGAGCAAAGACAAGCAGATTGCCGAGCTGAAGAAGATGACAGATCAGAGCGCCGACTGCTTGAAAAATGAGTGGGAGAAGAAGGTAAAGTCGAGGCGCTTGGATGTTCTGCTGTAGCCTCGAGCCAAAGGCGGATGGGCGGGGGGAGTGTACAATTGCATAAGACTCATCACGAACATCGCTGCAAGTGGTTGACCTGGTATTGTTTTTAACAATATGAAGTTTTATTGCTATAAAATTAGCATCTATTGTTCACTTTAGCTGACGACACTTTTGAGATGAATCCTTCAATTTTACTCGAAAGCCCATATTCTTAACTTTTTGTTCGGGATCTATGTGTGTGCAATTTCTTCCAACAAATAGAATATTAGAATCATTCGATGTGATTTTGCTTGCACTACTAGCTGCATGCAGCGGTGGCCGAGGTGGAGAAGGAGAAGTTTGAATTGCGGAAGAAGCACACCGACGACATCCAGGAGCTGCTGGAGAACACCAAGATGAGGCTGGTGAAGATGGAGGCCGAGTATAACGCTCGCTCACAATCCCCCGTTAGTACACAAATGTGTGTGTGTGTGTTTGTTTAGATTCCGACAGCTTTCAAGCCTAATTAAGCGTAAGATTTGTCAGCACGTCCGATTACATGGCTTAAAGCCACTTGGAGCATTCAACACAATGCTGCATGTCGAAACGGCTTCATATCTAACAGGTGAGAAATAATCTCGCCATTGTGCAATTGCATCCTAAGGAGCTTACAATATTAACGGCACTCTCTGTGTGAGCAGATGATATTTTCATAACACCGCCAGTATTTCATTCCAAAATAATAAAGCAGACATTGACATGATAGCTTTCTATTTGTACAGTGAAACACAATCTGTTGCATCATGCTGGTTGTCTTCCAAGTTGTCTTTTCATTTTAAAACCAATTTTCCACTGGGAAATAAAGTCAAATGAATTCATTTGATCCGGGCCCAAGCTGACAGTATCGTGAAACCCTTCCTTAACAAAAACGTCGAACGTAACGCACTAACATTCTTAAAGACCGTGTGCAGTGAATGCAGAGATTCGTTTCCAAATGCATGATACATTTTTGAAGATAATTCCTGAAAACGTGTAAAGATTGAGAACTTTGAAGAACCGAACTGTGGAATTTGTAGCGTTAGAGGAGGGGGGGTTAAAACGGGGCCCAGTGATGCACTTTGGAGTCCCCTCCCCCAATACATAAACGCCTTGGTCAGCAGTTTTTAAGTCTACTGGGAACATTTTAAGTAATATTTTAACTTGCTTAACTGCTATACAAGTCTAAAAATGATTGACCTACGGCTCGTAGTTACCTATTTTTAATGACGAAGAAACACAATTTCCGAATTGTCCAAACCTAATGGGTGTTGCACTTCCACTGTACAGAGAACTCCAGTTTATTGTGGAGTACACCCCAGACCCGCCCGCGATAAGTGAAAATCGGTGAACTATAGAGAGAGAAATGCACCAACAAATGGCTCGCATCTCAAAATGTTGGGCCGCTCACAAGTCAAGATACAAGTGTGTCCTGTGAAAATTAGAGGTCAAACAATTCATCGAATAATTCGAAGCAACATCTCTCCCTCGGAGCTTCGCAGTGATCCTTTTTCCACACAGACTAAAGTTAGCAGCATGGCGGACGACCGCACGTTCTCTCCGTGCCTTTCATCGGGTACTCGGGTTTCCTCCCAAATATTCCACAAACATCCATGCACACCCGCAGAACACCCGCGACCCGAGTGAGCGTGAGCGGGACAAAACATGGATTTAGTCTGTCCATTTTCCATGTTACTGCAGACTTGAGCGCCACTCAGCTTAGAAGTCAGTTGGCGCGATGGTGGCAAGTTAGGAGGAAAGGGTGCGTAAAAGTCCGAATGTCAAAAGATTGGGATCATCGATGTTTGCTAACTTAATCTAGCGTGCCGCTGCGAGTTAGAACGTATCGTAATGTCACAAAAATAAACACGTCATAAGCACATTCGTACACAAGCTGCTAACGGTTAGCCAGTTAACAGCTAGCTGCTAACGCTCACGCAGCCAACTCTACACTCTCATTCGCTGACTCCCACGTCACGCACTAGGCCAGGCCCCGCCTTCTAAAGCTACACACACTCAAAGTCACAGATATTATAGCGCGGAATGTGAAGATGGCGACCCCAAGTGGACAACAATAGCACCTCGCATCCACGTTTCGCTGTTTAATAATGCAAAATACGTTTTTATCCGATTAATCAATGGTATAATCGATTAAAAAAAGGTTTGATAGCGACAGCCCTAGTAAAAACCCTTTAAAAAAATATATATATATAATAATCATTGCTGAAAAAAATGTGGGACCACTATTTGAAATTGTTTGTGCTGCTCTGTCACTAAGTTCCCAACAATAACGCGTACGCATCCATCCGCACAGCGGCCAAAACGTCAGGAGATGGTTGACATGGTCTGTCATCAAGTTGCTGTTTATTATTTTGTCACATGCAGAATATTTTTGGGGGATCTTCAAAGGCTTCACTTTTGACTCTAAAGGGCAGAAGGAGTCATAATGTGGCTTATGGAGCCTGTAGTTCGCACCTAGTAATTCACGTTGGGAACACCTAATTATGGGATGTAATTTGGCTCCCACTGAGAGTGTGCAGGTGTAGAAGCCGAGTTTGGGCAGGTGCTTCTTCTCATCTCCTGCCAAAGTGTCAGCGAGTGCGTGGCAACGCAACACAGACCTCTTTCTTCTTTCTTCTTTCTTTCTTTCTTAGCACGTTGCTCTCCCTCGCCGTCTTTGCGCCCCCCGCTGTCATCGTGGGCCTCTGTCATCGTCCACATCTGCGAGCACGCTCCATTTTTAATCAGAGTACCGTCATCGGCCTTTATCCGCCTGCCCGTGCAGACTTTCGAGCTGTCGAAGTATACACAGCGTGCGCAGAAGCCATATTTCTTTTCAAACCCCCCACCCCCAAAAAAATGTCCGGTATAACCTGTCTGCACGCACAGGACTTGGATGGTTTTTAGTTTAAAACTGAGCGCTTGACATTCAATTGCACCACCCAAACCTTAGCAAGACTTTTTTACAGACACGATTTACACTGCAGGTCCAAGGCTCGATTCCAATTTAATATCGACTGTATATCTTTCTTTTATATTTTTGGACTGTCTCGTTTCTGCACATTTCAAGGGACGCATATCCGAAATCGTCACGGAACACGTGAAACAACGCACACGTGAGGATGCATAAATTGAAAGTAAAGTATTCCACAAGCAAAGTATAATACATTCATAATTCATATAAAATATTAGTATTAAATGTTACTTATGCATATTCACATCTTGCCATTTGACCAAAAAAAACAACGCAATTGTGTCACGTGAATTATGCAGTGTAAATCCAGACAAGGACAAATGCAATTGTAATTTACAATATTTAAGAAATGGATTTCCCAAACTGTTTTTTCATCTCGCCATCATTGTGAATGGTAAAGAGAAAATAGAATTTAATCGGATTTGGATTACAGCTGTTACATAACTAAATGGAACAAGTGAAGGGAGTTGACAAATAATGCCAGGCACTGTTAGCATGTTCCTTCTACTAATTGTTGGAATGTGAAGGGAAAGTTTCAAACGTGGCAAATAGGGTGCAAACACGAACACTACTTTGTTCATTTCAAAGTGTTTCGGATCATTTGTATACATGATGAATAATACAACAAAACTTGGACAAACGTTCGAACAATTTGTACAATTTTCGGGTGTTACAGGTGCATCTCAATAATATAGAATATCATTCAAATTATTATTATCTTTAGTTCAGTTCAAAAAGCCAAAGTTATATCTTATATATAGAGAGAGATTTATTCATTCATGAAGACAATTCCTACCTCATTTCTGTATTAAAAAATCTAATCATTTGGATTGTTTCTTATATTCTGTTGCTTATATACTTATGTACATCGATGGATGGAATGTTCAAATTGCTCGAGATGAATTACAATTATGTATTTATTCATTTAACTGAGACATTGTCCTTCGGAAAAGTATATTCCTGTGTGTTAAATGAATCTATATAATGAGAGTACTGAAAGAAATGAACTTTTCTGCTATATTCTAATTTGAAATGTACCAGCATATGAGTTTCACTTTTTGAAATGAACTACTGAAATAAATGCAATATTCAACCTTATTGAGATGCACCTGTATGTGCAAAAATGTTCCAAATGAAAGACTGCGTGGGATGTGACTTTACTTGTCAATTAAAACAAAACAAAAAATGTGACTTACTAAAGAAAATGAAACATTGATGAAACATCCTTGATCCACCTGTACAAGCCTTGAGAAAACGCTGGTTTTAAATGTGCAGTCTGCATCCAAGCAAACACCCATTTGCATAATGTTGCATGTTTTACTGACGGCAATGTTGATGTATGTCCTTGAAGTCGGCCGTGCTACTAGTACGCTGTAAGGATGTCCCAAAAAGAGTGTTTTTTTTTTTTCTTCCCCCTCCCTCCTATCAGTTCAGCCAAGACTGCTATTTTAAATGACGGTAAAAGTATAGCTTGAAGTCACAGCTCCAATGCTCAAAGCCGCAATACTTCACAAACTGCTGTAGTTGAGGATTTTTTTATTTTTTTCGTTTACAGTGGGGGGGGGAGAAGAAAAAAAAAAAAAAGTCTTCTAAGACAGTTTCACACGATAAGATCTTTCCCATGCTGCCGCAGTGCTGGTTTGACCTTTGGCACAGTTTGTGTAGTGAAGATGTTTTTTGCTTTTGATGACTCACATATCTTGGAAGAAAATCAGTGCGAGAGGGAGTTTATTTGAAGTCGACCTCGCCGCAAGTTCAGACTCGCTCCGAAACGGCAAACATGCACCAGCTGACAGACTCGCACTTTACAATATATCAAGTGGATCTTGCGCATGTGATGATATTTTCCTCTTCACGTGTGTGGTCTATAGGTGCAAACGGCCCGCGAGCTGGAGCAGCAAGTGAAAAAGCAGCGTGCCGACGTGGAGAAGAGCAACGCGTCGCTTCAGAAGGTCACGCAGGAGAAGGCCCAGCTGGAGAGCCACCTTGCGGCCGTCGCTGCCCAACTGCAGGAGGCCAGCAGAAGGTCTGGAGATGTTGGGCACAAAGTTAGCATTTATTAACCCTTCGCAGGAGGTTTTGAAGAACATTTTCGAAAACCGACGTACGCGTATAAAGACAGGTTGGATGAAAAAAAAGACATAAGAGAGAGGCAGGCGGCACGGTGGGCGACTGGTTAGCACATTTGCCTCACAGTTCTGAGGACCCGGGTTCAAATCGGGCCTCGCCCGTGTGGAGTTTGCATGTTCTCCCCGTGCCTGCGTGGGATTTCTCCGGGTACGCCGGTTTCCTCCCACATCCCAAAAACATGGATGGTAGGTTCATTGAGGACTCCAAATTGCCCGTAGATGCGAATGTGAGTGCGAATGGTTGCCCTGCGATTGGCTGGCGACCAGTTCAGGGTGTAGCGCGCCTTTCGCCCAGAGTCAGCTGGGATAGGCTCCAGCATGCCCGCGACCCCGCGTGAGGAGAAGCATTGCAGGAAATGCGACCGTATTGAGGACAAACGTGAGAGAAACCTGATAGATGGAAGGAATTGATTGTATTGTAAATGTAAATGTATTGCTCATATTATGCTCAGATGATTTCCTGTGCTGTTTCCGGTACTGCCGTTGTCCTTCTACTTTTCCTCTTAGCCAGCGCTGCTACTCTAATGTGGTGGCGTGAGAAACAACACACAAGAAGAAAAAACAAATTAAATCCAGGCAAAAGTGGTGATTAAGTGGCAGGTTTGATGTGTGTGACTTTGTTTACAGAATGACGGTCCTCCAGAAAGAGAAGGCTGAGCAGAGCGCGTTGTTTGAGGAGACTTTGCAGAAGTTCCAAGCCAAACACCAGGCCGATTTGAACCATTTACACCAGGAGCACGCTCTGTCTGCCGCCAAGGCAATGCCTGAAGAATTTGATTTCACACCACACTTGTGTCAAACACTAACTGTGCCTTTGCATCCCAGCACCAAAAACCTATTTTCGCCTTCATCTAGGAGGAGTTTCCTTTTGCAAAAATATCATGCAAACAGTTCAAAAATACATATTTTCAGGACTACGTGAAAAAGAGAAAAATATTGGAAATCATGGGAAAATAAAGGGCTTTTTGATTGTAGTATTCCATTCTTATTTATGGAAAACGATCATCTTTTTCCTGATGAGATTACACCTTTTTGCTTGAAAAATACGACTATTGAAAAAAAAAATGCACGTTTAGTTTATTGTCGTCAATATCTTCCTTAAAACATTTGGACGTTCTTATTTTTTACGGAAATCAAAGTTTTCTAAGCATTTTCAACTTAAAGAATACAACTTTGTTTTACCACTTTTATCAAGGCAAAAAAGATTTCTCATTAAATGACAACTTTTTCGTAAAAAAAAAAAAAAAAAAAAAATGAGTTCATCTTGTAAAAATAGACTTAAAAACAAAAACAATTTTCTGTTCATAAAATTATGTATGATGACTTTTCTGGGGGGGGGGGGGGGGCAATGACTTTATTCTGGTGTCTAAAAAGTCTCGAAGAAAATGAGCACACCATTCCATTCCTACATGTTTTATTTTCTTTCTATTGTGTCCCTAATATTCCATTGCGCTTACTAAATTCAAGGTCAAGCACGCTTGAATTCTTTTCTCTTTCTGCAGGCCTCCGAGGTGATGGAGGACTTTGAGAAAAGTATTGCTCAGCTCAATCAGCAGCTCCTGGTCAGTGAACATCAGAGACAGACACAAGTTCGGGTATGAGACGCATGATAGTAGCGTTGCGCAATCACATTTGTGATTGATTATATGTCCCGCCGCTCTTCTCCGCCTGTGTTCAGGATCAGGATTTGAAGTTCCGGGAGGAAAAAGATGAGCTGCAGATCAACTATGACAAAAAGGTGCCTTGCGCGCTCCTGCGGGGAAACTCATCAACAAAACTCCGACTTGAGCAAACCTAGAAAAGAGGATTTTGGTCTAGTGGAGATCAAAGTCCCGAGTCACACGTTCCTTTTTTGGGTCTCCCACGCGCGTCTGTTCTTGTTAAATCGGCGGTGATTCACTGGCAGTCTTCTATAAAGTTCCGGAAAGCGATACTTGAGTAAAAGTCTCAACAGAGAATCATTTTTGTAGAAAGTCATCTTGTAGAATATTACTGGAGTAAAAGTCTTAAAGAGTACGATAACTAAAAGAACGTTGACACTTTGACTTCACCGGATTAACAATTTAATTGACGAAGAACAATTGTGACTCTCTAATGGTAATAAACAACGTACAGACAATGGAAGTCTGCATGTGTTATACAGTGAAAAAGGTTGCACATACTGCACTTGAGACATTAACATTAAGTCTCTTAACTAGCCGAGATTAACTGACAAGTTATCACACAGCAATAGCAAATGGTGTGACGTAATACAACAAATGTGCACGAGACCTCGCTAGCAAACAAGCAGGTACTCAACCATGTACATCCAGCTCCCTTTTTCACAGTCATTTTAGTCGGGACTGTTCTTCTTCTTCTTTATGCTCCATGTTTCAGGCATTATAGCCGTAAGCAATTGATTTGGATTTTACTTTGTAGTAACATAGTAAGGATGGTTGGGGAAAATGTGTCCCCGTAAAAATATACTAAAGAAATGTAGTGGAGTAAAAGTGAAAGCTGCCATGAATATAAATAATAACTTAGTCGAGTGTTGCCTTGAAATACGTTACATTGCAAGAATGCTAACGGCCGGAGGGGCTTGCACCCAAACGTTACCACGAGAGGGTCATTTCTGTACAAACACAAATCCCCCAAATCCAGGAGAACAGGAGACATCCACAACATGAAATTTTGGCCCGCACCTAATTGCGAGCAGCACCGTTCCGAGCATGAAGAAATCAATCCTCTTCAAAGCACTCGTAAAGTGGCCTTCGTTAATGAGCTGAGCTGGACCAGACTTTTTAGGTTAAGATCAGGTTTAAGGACTGGACCTGCACCTGGGTCATCTTCAAAGTACAGTGCGTGTGTGTGGCATCCCCCCTGCAATAGTTGATACACCTGCAAGAACTTAGCAGACCCCAGCACCCTTGATTCGAGCGCAGTTGAATTGAAGTCTCTGGAGATGAAAGGCAGTCATGTCTTATTGATGATTCTCCAATAGTCGAGGCCACATGCTAACAAGCTGTGTGGAGTCTGTCAAGTATTTCCACAGTGGTCACAGGGGCAGTATGTGGACATGAAAAGGGGCTCATATGGCAGCCATACCCTTCCACGGCCCTGACAGGCCCAAATGCTACTTTTGATGGGGCTCTCCAAGGATGGCAGACAACCTCGTGCACAAGGTCACCTACGCCTTGTTTGAAGGCCCTTCGCATACGCTTACCTTCCTTTCTCTTGGCTTTTGCTCTCTTCTCAGGTTCTGGCGCTGCACAATGAGGTGGAGAAAGAGCGAACACAGTCCAAGAGGAAGATAGCCAAACTAGAGGATGCACTCAGGTACATTTCAAAATACTTTTTTGGGGTGTGATATCCCTGTAAATGTGATCCTCTTACTTCAAATTTGAAGCATACTAGCAGCATGTTACCACTGAATGTCAATACAATATTCGTAATTTGACCTCTTGTGTGGCTGACAACTGACTGTCCCTTCTTAAAGAACTCAACACGATTCACGTTTTCTGCCTTTTCTGATGATACAGCCTCATACCATTCCCCCCCCCCAGGACATGCAAAAAACTAATCCAGACTTGAATTCACTTGAGACACTGCTTACATCCCTCACGAGGTGCTGCTGTTTTGGTTAGCAGTGAAGTTAAACTGTTAAGTCTGTTTGTGAATGACAGCGCCTATGAACTAAGGTAACTAAAGTTGGAATACTACCTGTTTCCCTTGGGGGGAAAACTTACCGTTTGTCTAAATTGGAGTATAGCAGGGATCAGGAAATGCGGAATAAGGTTTGGCTCAAAATGAGAAGCTCTTGCTCTACCCCGATACCCCAATCACGCATTTTAGCCTTTGTGATGTCAAACGGTACTGAAACCAGTCTTTGATGTTAAGAACAGTCGCTATGAATCCTGATTGCAGGTTAACAAGGCAGCCCTTTCACTATTCCCTTTGAAGCGTTTCAAAAATGTCTCTGAAGAAAAATGACTCTAAAAAGTGAGTTGAGAAGCCATACTGATCAGGACATGGTGTGAAACTTTGCAAATTCGTATCATTGCTTTACGGTCCAAACACTAACACAAACACTCCTGTGACACACACAGTGTTCTCAACTTAAAAGTGGACTCGACTTGGGGATTTTTTTTCCCCCTTAGCTGATTCTTTTTTGCTTTGACCTGAGAGCAGAAATTTGAGATACGAGCGCCAGATGTCCGCAGCGATTTCAACTCTCGTCGCACTAATCAGCAGAAAGAGAACAATTCTTCCAAAAAGAGGCTTCAGGCTGTTTAAGGCCACTCCCAGCTGACGTTTACTGGCAAACTACAAATAAAAGAAAGATAATTACAACCAACCACAGAGCCTTACCTCAGGTATGTCCACTAGCTTAATGCTGACTCATAATGAAAAATGGCATAGACGGGCTTTCCAATAGCATCAATGACAAATGGTAGAAAACACATCCAGACAAACAATATTACAATACTCACAGGCATATATTCCTTATCCTCTGTGAAAAACAACTCTTACTGCAGCTTACTGAGTATTTGTAACTGTTTTTGTGTGTGTGTGTGTGTGTGTGTGTGTGCTCGCGCGTGTGTTTGTATTGTACCCCCCCTGGTGGCCAAGGTGCACACAACACAAGCAGCTTAATGTGGGTCTGGAACCGATTAATGGCATTTCCTTTCATTTGAATGGGGAAAGATGATTTGAAAGATGAATGTTTTGTGTTTTATGTTACAATGTTACTTTCTTATCAGTGTTTGGCCAGTTGAATAAATCGCAGAGAGAGGAGAACTAAAGTCATTTATGGAAGTAATGCTTCAGTTGTCAGAGTAGAAATTCATAACATGTAAACCTTTGTTTCTATGCCCTTCTGTGTCTCCCTCTTCTCCGTGCCATTTTGCCGTACAATAGCACAACATTCCCCACTTAGCAGACAGCACTTTCAATACAAAGCGGAACATTAAGGGAACTTCACAAGCACATTACGCTTTCGTCGGTGGAACGACAGCAGAATGCGGAGCTCCAACTAAGCCCATTCTGCAACCTCAGGCCGGCTCCGAGCCCTGCGCTGTCCAGTCATGGTGCCGTCGGTCCCGTTGAGAGATTTAAAACTGCTTGGCTCAATAGCAACTCAGAAGAGACAAGAGATTTAGCTTGTGCGGGGCTCCATTTTCTTTCTTGGATCCTCATCAGTGGTTGGAAGCGCTTTGTGTCTTCGCCCAGTTCTCTCTCCAAATGTTTTTGCTATTGCACACGTGGCAAACCAGCCCGAGTTCTGCCTTGCGTAGCCAAAGACCCCCGATAATTGACGACCCCGCCTAAAAATCTTCCTTGGTGCCTATATTAATAGTTTAAAGTGTAAATATACCACAAACTCTGATCCCAAAATAGTGTGCTGTATTGCCATTTCAAACTCATCTTGTAACATTCGTATAACAACATTGTAACATTAGTTTAAAAAAAAAAATACCCCGTAAGTGCAAGACCTTCCAACGATTAAACCTAGCCCCCCCCCCCATCGACATACAAAGGTCTTACAAGATGTAATACTTCAACATACTTCCTTGCTACCAATTACCACCTTCCACTGAGAAATGTATTTGCCAAATATGTTTTTCAACTGGTAGGCGTGGAAGAGGGTTTTTAAACCACTGTAATGACTATCAGTTCCCCGTAGATGGCGGCATCGCATCGCTTTGGATTCGAGATCAGCACAGCTTTTGAGGAGAAGATAACGATTAGGCGGCGAGTCTCGGCTTGTCGTGTCGATTATGAGGGAGAGAAATGCCAACACCTTGGAAGTTGGACAAGTTTAGGCACCTCCCACTCCAACAGAGTATGTACACAACATGTTATCATGCTATCAACAGAATGTGTTGTTGTTGCGGGAGTGAGTAGAAAGTGTGTATCACGTTCGCAGAAAAAGATGACGCAGTTCATGAGGAACGTCAGCGTTGCTCACGGCGCGTTTGATAGTTGTATATATGTAAATTACTTATTATTTTGCTATCAGAAGCACTTGCACACTTTTGTTTTTGTTGTTTTACAGTTTGAGGTGTCACAAAACTGAAGACTATTACCGTCAAAGGCAGCGTTCTGTTGACGTTTCTTTTCACAAAGCGGTGCTTTTAGTGAAAGCAACACTGCTCTACTGCTGATTACTAAAGAATGTCTTTTTTTTCTGGTAAAAGAAATCTGTCCTTTCTCTTGGTACGTTTGTTGCTTCTATTGTCACAGAACACGATATTTTATGGGTCTTGAAAGCTCAATCAAGCTGGCAATAAGCACAACTCTGCTTTGAAAATGGCTGCCAGCGTATGCGTTAATATGTGCCTAATTGAGTTGAGTTGGAGGATATACTTTTATTTACAGTCACTTTGTGTTCAATAGAATGAAAACTCACTTGATATTCAGCGTACAACTCACAAGGGGACACTTGATGCCTACGTCCGCTTATGTTTGCGCTTGTCGAAGTCCGCCCGGCAACAAAGCTTTTAAACGCCAGCAGACGCATCCAGCGGCGCCTTAACGACGGGCGCTGTTAGCGTCAGTGAGGAGTCAAGTCGCTGCCTCGTTTAGCCGTTAACCACCGAGAAAGTGGCCCATCAGGCTGCTGTCTAATTAAGCGCTCGTGCTCGGTGCGCCAATGCTCTGAAGATGTGTGCTACCTGCCTGCTGCCGTGGCAACAGCGAAAGGCCTTTAAAGGCAATCCGGGAGAACTTCAAAGTCAAAGCGACACTGCATGCGTGCGTGTCAAGATGGAAAGACTTAAAGATACAATTAAACGAGCACATCTACTCAACATGCCAGCGAGAAACGTAAGGTGTGCTCGCGAGTGTCTGATGTACACACGCTGGGTATTATTCTTTGTATTGCGGACACTTCGATAATATATATATATATATATATATATATATCCACTTTTGTTTCCTAGCATCACTAGTCTTCTACACTAACCATTTTTCTTCTTCTTTCTTCTTCAAAGTCAACCTGTCCTGTCATGCAAATAAGCATTGCTGCATCTATTTGAGGTTTTGGGTGATGTTACCATAGCAACAAGAGGGAGCACTAAAAAGGGAAAAAAAAAAAAAAAAAAAGCAATGTTGAGGTGATGTTTGCAGTAACCGTTTTAACTATAATTTGGGTAAAACAGAGCTATTCTTTTCAAAATTGCAATATTTAGGCGTCATATTTCATCGGTTGTACTGAATCCTACAGAGAAATTTATATGTATACGACAGATGAGAGGGTTAAATGATGAGCAACACGCCTCCGTATGATGTAGCCCAGTACAACTCACTAAAAGCATGAGCACATTGACAACAGGATTTCTGCACAGCCTTAAAAAGGGGCAAATTCCATTTACCCAAATTCTGTAATTCAGACATTAGGAAAATGTCATGAATGAATACATCTTTTTATTTTAACATGATTGAGAAGACTGTGGATAAAAACACAGCAAAAAAAAAAAGTGTGAATCACTGTTTGAAAATCAGTACCTCAATTACATTTCTGATAATTCTTCATTCTTAACATTGAAAACAACACATCAATAAATAATATTGGAAAAAGAAAAACAACAGCTCACAGTGCAGAATATCGACAATAGACACTTTCCTATTAAAAAAAAACAACAAAACAATGCTGCCATAGCGATGTGAAGAATTTAATGAATTTGTGTGTTTTAAAATGATGGTGGGATTGACAGAAATATGTCTCACTGAAGCCCGAACTGGAGGTGGCGTGAGCTGCAGTGAAACGTGTATGGCACTTGTCGCTTCCTGAAATAAAAGCTCTATTCTCTACCAGTTTTACAGAGGCATTTTGCAGGTTTAGGAAATGCGACATGGAACAACGCCGCGATCTATTTTGGTCTCAACGGCGCTTGTCGGCTTTTTGCGCATGAACTGGTCGCGTTGGTCCAATCCTGCGCATGCTGTGGGCCTTTTTGGAAATCCTCAAATGAGAATGCATTCTCCGTTTGTGTAGCATAAAGCAACTGTCCTCCAGCTTGGATCCCTGATGGATGGCAGCCTTTGAACTGCTAAACAGCCAATCTGACTGTTAAGTCATTGCTTGGTCACGCATGCCACGGTGCTCGTCTACTTTCAGGTGGATCGTGCACGCGCTGCGTTACTATGTGTGCGTGCGCAGCTCCGATTCGTGTTTTTGAAGTGGTCTTATCTCCCCCAGCATTGCTTCTCCCACAACAGCGCTGACGGACGAAAGGGAAGGCAGGCTCGGCGGTGTAGATGATGGCGGGCCACAGAGGGAACAGGGCTAGTCAGCAGAGGTTTAGGATGCTTCAGTTAGAGCTGAGCTGCAGGAGCAGGTGGAGGTGGAGGTGGAGGTGTGGATCCGGAATATTGGAAAAGCCTCACCCGACTCAATATTTGACTCCCATGGAAACTGCTAGTGAGAGGTCTTATTAGGAGGTGGCTTAAGCATCAATTCGATACCACCAACCTGACAGGAACAAAAACATTTGAGGCTCCTTGAGTTGCGGGTTGTTCCAATTCCAACAAATCTTATAATATCGATTTTAGCGTTGATTCTTCGTGCCTTTTACGTACTGTACACTCACTGGACAGTTTATCTGGTACGCCTCCATATTCCTATGCGATCCAAACAGTTTGAAATCAGCTTTTACATTATAAGGCTTGTTATGAATTGACACAGCCAAACAAATGTTAATATTTCAAATAAGATCGTTATTGTATTGTTGTCTTGTACTGGAGAGCCGATAGAGCTGGAACCTCCAAACAGGAACGAAATTGGTTCTGTGAGATGACGGTTGACTTCAGTGTTGTTCTGATTTCAAAACAAATGTTCCCAGGAGGAAATAATGGCAAGGGAATTCATTTGTTCGAGACTTAACACTTTCATCTGTCAATTTCAGCGACTGTCTACCCCCACTGCGCACCTTCATTTACTCCTGGGCTCGTGTTGAGACCAGCTTTTGACACCAAAAATGTTGTGGAGGCCGTACTTCATATTGTGTGAATGTGTCGCGGGGACACATCCCCAAACTATTAAGAAACTATTATAATGAAGTGGAATTCAGTCACACACACACACACTGGAGTACACGGATGCGTTGTGCCTTTCATTGGCAGGGCCTAGAGCAGTGATTCTCAACTGGTGGGTCGGCACGCAAAAGTGGGTCACTGAGCCATTTTGGGTGGGTCGCAGACTGGCGCTCCAAAATGACAGGGGGTGTCTCGGTTTCTGATGGTACCAACATACAACATTTTGAGGTTACAAACGGCGCAAGAATACGTTTTCATAGAAGGCACGCTCAGTTAGCGCTTTCTGTTTGTCATTGGCTTGTTTTATATTTTCGAAGTTTGACCGTCAAATGAAAGTGACTCTGAACCTTCACCCAGCCTCGCCGGCATGTCACGGGCGGAGAAACTCAGTGTGGGGTTTGGTTATTGTGTAATTATGTAAATGAGCCCCATTTTTGCATAAGAGTGGAGCGGAAGTGCAGAATGGCTCGCTCACAGACACATTTTTAGAAACAGACGGATAAAGTTTGAGGCACTCACAGACCGCAGATCATTTTGTATACAAACAAAAGGAAGTCCACTTGAACTCTTGTATTGGATCTGATGACATCCTCTTGTGGAGGTGTACTTAATGGTTTGGCCCGCCATGAGCTCTTCGTGAGCACGCTTGCGCTGGTGTGTGTTTAAGCCACTTAATGCTTCCCTCCTTTATGACATCAGTCATTGCTTTTCTTCTACGTTCGCTTACTCTCTTATTCTGCCTCAGTCTTCTTTCAGCCCACCTCTCTCTCTCTCCCTTTCTCTGGGGATGTGGATGAAAACCAAGCCTGGTTTATTTTCTTCTTCAGAGGACGCTGAATATTTCAGTTTTGCATTTTGCCTCTTTCCGTACGCTCCCTCTTTTGTTTCATCCCGGGCCCCTTTGAAGTGTCTGCGGATTCGTTATCATTCCTTTTGAATGAGTTCACAGACGCAAATGCTTTTATACAATTAGAAACCAAAGGCATCTATATTTAAGAATGCTTTCTGGCGTGCAGTGCTCTACCTACATTGCGTCTTTAAACTCGTAAATTCTTCTTCGCAAATGAGCGTGAGCAAACTAGAATAGCAGCCATGAGAGCGGAGGGAGATTTGTGTCCTGCTAAAAGTTAAGTTAACCTTTGAATTAAAGCCATGTTTCCCACGAGTTCCATTCAGTTTGCCACGGCTTGGGTAAACCTCGATAGCCGCTGCCGCGCGTGTCGGCGGGGTAGCGTGGCGTTACATTAGCATTAGCATACCACTGAGACAGCGTGTCATTTGCCACTTAATTAAAGAAAATAAATGTATCCAACAGGATTTCTTTCTTTGAAATTGAACTTTTTATTTTCTTCCCGTTCAATCATTTTTTTTGTTAGACTGGAGACAGCGAGTGGCACTCCGATGACGGACCACTGAAAAGTTTTGTGTAATTTGGGACCTTTACAATGGAAATGTTACCGCACCAAACTGGCCCCAAACAGTCCTGCTTTGGCGGAAACCTCAAGAACACCAATCCTAACATGTAGGATGATGTACGATAATGTTACTTTCAGTCATGTTCCTCAAATGAGGGGTTTCAGGACAGTGGACCCCCACATACTCACGGTTCAGCTCCCACGGATTCACCTGTTTGTGGATTTGTTTCCTAATTTTTTTCCCAGTTTTTGTCTTTTTTTGGGGGGGGGGCAACTTGGAAAAAGCTTATTGGCGGTATATCCCCAATTAATCAATAATTTGGGGGGTTTAAAAAGCAAAAAAATGTTTTCCATGCAATTATAATGGCCGTCAATTATCTGCAGATTTTTGCAATCTGCGGTCAGGCCCCCCCCCGTCCCCCGCTGTACTGTTCAATAAAACAATAAAGTTGTCTGAGATGGGCTGAGTAATTCAATATGCGTATTATTAGATTTAGAGTTGAAAAGAAGACAGACATGAGAGTGAGAACAAGCAGAGAGCACAGATTGGGTGGCATGGCCCATAACTCCTTGCTGTGCCATTTTTGCTGGGTGACGTGCCGTGAGATTTTGACTCATGAAAAATGTGCGCCTTGGCACAATAAAGGTCAGCAAACACTGTACGACGCAACCGACAGACATTCGCCAGAACAACACCCGTCGCCCTTGCCGGCGAATTAGCAACGGCGCGTTTATTTCTAGCACGTCTGTCTATCTCCGGCCCGTTCCGCGCGGTCACCTCAGTTCCGAAAATACCGCAATCGTAGATTGCAACGCCTTCCCGTCTGCCTTGCCGGCGGTTTGGACGGCAATGGACGCTTCACCCGGCGCTTCCCTTTCACCTCCCCCTCTTCCTGCCCGTTAAACAGCCGTTGAGAATTGAAGGATGAGAAGACTTCCTCTTTGGCCAAGGCACATCTTTAATTTGAGCCTCGTCTCCTTCCAGTTTCCTGACCAGGGATCCGTTTCAAGCCGCGTGGCCGACCCTGGCGCTGGCACCCTCCGTCTTCCTGTCGCTAGCGGGGCTCCCCGAGTCTTTTTCTCTGTCCTCTCATCTTGCCCTCATTGCTCTGTTATTGACGGTGACACGCTGTCTACCACCCTTATGACCACACACACACACACACACACACACACACACACAGAGAGGAATACAGTTCTTCTGCCAGGAATGGCTGTCGGTTCCATGTGGTCACGGACTCTTCGGTGTTGGAGGAGAATATGTTTCAGTGTGTCACACACTTTTGAAGTTTGTTGCGGGGAATTTTGGTGTGCGTTTCCAGCTTAGCCAGCTCCCAACCTAGTCATTCCGCCAGTGCGGCTGTCAGTCAAGTTCGCTCGTCTTTTCCCACTTTTTTTCCTCTCTCTGGTGCAACTCGCAGAATTCATTGCCGGGCTTTCGCGGAAGTTCCACGAAGACTCTCTTTATTCCCCTCGTCACTTTTCTCGTCTTCCGGCTTAATCTCTCTGCGTATCCTTTTTGTCTGTTTGAGCCCGTGAGGCAGCGGAGTCATTGAGACTGATTAATAATTACAGAGTACACAAAATTGGGAAAGGCAAGTAGAGAAAAAAAAAACAACAATTTCTTTTATGTTTGATGTCTGACATGAGAGAGACCAAAATTATAAAGACGCAGAACTCTATAAAGAGATGTGAAAGCGTACATATTCTTTTTTTAAAATCCTCTACCCTCATTCCTTTTTTATGTTCTCCGTCCTTTATGAACTGTACACACACACTCGCACACACAAACGCGCATACACTTGATAGTCTGCTAAACACAGATTAATGTGCAGCACTGTATCTAAGTGCTCCCTCACCCCCTTTGTGTTTTTCTTGTAATTGGTTTGAAGTACCATCCGCCAACCCGAAAAATAGATTCTCCCTCCCGCTCTTCCGCCTAAAAGCAAAAATTCATCATTCACATTCAGAATATTCGTTAGAAGGGTGCAGGAAGTGAGGGTTGAATTTGCGCTGTGTATGTCCAGTTCTGATTTAGTGCCAAAATGCAATCGATTTATATGCATTTTCCTAATAATACTGCGTGGGCGAAATTACCACAGAAAAAAAAAAAGAAGAATAATCAACATTTCAAACCATTTCGTTGGCCTGGACTGACTCTTTACCCGTTGGTTTAAATGTCGGTAGTCTACGTGTTAAGATTAAAGGATAGAACTCTCCTTTAACCAGAAAGTTTGTTTCTGGCTTTTTGCGTGTTTAGCAGTACAAGATGTGTCGCTTTCACCAAAAGCATCGCTTCCTGGCCGAAGAGTATTCGTTGATCTCGAATTCTTTCGCGGCTGCTCCATTCCCATGTTCCTCCGCGTAACTGACAGCTTGCGGTTTAAACTGTGCTTCGTAAGCGTGTCTCTTCGTAGGCGCCATTTTTGGGGGTCCTTAGCCAAACCGATGTCGTTTTGCACAATGCACATACCGGCGCTATATACCTACTGGGCGCGTGCCTTTAGCGTCCTCTGTCACACGCACCCTTCCCCCTTTAACGTCCGCCTTTCCTCTATATAAGCAGCGTGTCGGCAGGAAATGCTCCCAGTCGGTCAAGCGGCGCGCTCATCAAAGTCACACAACATTTACAGATTTTGGAACTCGCCGCCGCATTATAAGGCGCCCCCGTCCATTTTGGAGAAAATTGAAGACTTTTAAGTGCGCCTTATGGTCGTGGAAATACGGTATGTGACACGTTAATCTACAAAACAACGAAACAAGACCGCAAAAGGTATTTTGATGGGAAAAGAATCATTTATTTAGAGATGCACAACTAAGAAACTGAACACCAGCGGCTTTTTTCGTTCGTCATTCCCTCCATTTGTCACGATCATGACACACATTTGCAACCTACCGCAACACACTGTGTTTATAGCAGGCATATACATATTCTGTTGGCGTGTGAGGGGACTAAATTGATTTCCAACGTGTTGTCATTTCTCGCTCACCCTCTAATCTGTGCGGATCGCAGATCCAAAGCGATGCAACGTCGCCATCTACGGGGATCGGTTAATCATTACAGTGGTTTACAAATCTGAATTTCACAGACGAGCTGAACTGGGTGAGACCGTCCTCCACAACGACCCGTCGAAAAACGGACTTGATGAAAATATTGTATTCGTCGGTGGCAGCAAACGTTTGGGTTCTAGTTGACGAATCGAATCGTCCACGCCAGTGAATGAGTGAATGAACAAGTGGTAGACACACACAAATGGTGATTGAGTTGTTTAGATCTCAGGAAACACACTTGGGTTTACTCCGTCTTCAGCCTCGCCTGACTCTAAAATGTATTTTACAAAAATATCACCTTCACCTTGAGCTGCTGCGTGCATCCACCCTGGCGCGCACACGCGCCTCGCAGCCCACCTGGAGACTTGACAGCTGCCCGCCGCTGTCGCGCAGCACGTTGCGGGCGGCTGCTTCGGCACTGACAGCTCTCAGTATGCCTGTCAGTCGGCTCGCCCTGCAAACCGGATGACCTGACATTTGCCAGCGATAGCAGCGTGAAATCTGCGTTGAAGACACGCGCGCGCACAGCCCAGGTGTCAGGGGGAATATATTCAGAAACTTATTTTGTCAATACACAAAATAAGAAACACTAAAAAAAAAATATATATATATATATATATATATATATATATATATATATATATATATATATATATCAAGAAAAGGTGATGTGTATACACGCTCATAGATTAAAATGTACATTTGGATTATCACACGGATTTATGACACTTAAGCAATGTGACCAGCATCACACACAGATCGTCTTCTACTGAATTGCGATGAGGATGATGGAGTCCTCTCGGCAAGCGGTCGTTTGCACATTTATGATTGTCCAGACCTGTTTGTATGTCTTGTATTGTCGCAGAACAGCCGGTTCATCTCGGTTCATGCTTGACACATCCGCGAGGTCCGCACGGCTAAATTGCGTCATTTCACCAACTTTACTGCTCTGTGCGACGTCTGCATGGCCCACAATTTCCGCACCGCGCACCTACAAAAACCTGCTTTTCTATTTCTATTAAGGTGTAGTGTCGTTCGTATGCCGTAGAGGCTCCACACTGCCGCCTATCGTCTCGGAAAATATTGGCTAACAGCGCGGGCAAGCCGCGCACAATATAAATGCTGCAAAAGTTGTGTCGGCCTGGTTGCGCGTGCGGGTCTGCTTCAGGTACCGTGACTTCCTTCCACATTCAACGTTTCTTCGGTTAACCGAAGACTCTACATTGACGATGGGTGGCAGTGCTCGTCGTCTATAAACAGTTTACGCCCCTGCCTCTCGGCCAAAGTCGCCTGGGATCGTCTGCGGCTCCCCCGCAGTTCTAACGGAGGAATCGGCGTCGGCTTGCCGTCTCCTTTTCGTGTTGACCCGTGTCCGTCTTGGGTCGGCAGAGACGCGGCGAACCGGCTGGACCGAACCGGAGAGAGCCATCTTGTGCGCCTCCAACAGGCCGACACGGCGCTGGAGCAATTCAGGAGGCAGGTGAAGCTCAGCTCCGAGAAGGCCGAGGCTGAACTCAAGCTCCAGGTTTGACTGTGACACGCGCACGCATGCGACGCATACGCAACAAGCAGAGAGACGCATAATGCAGTTGAAAGCGCAGAAGCGCAACACAACAAGTGCACCTGTTTCTTATTATATTTCTGCTTCAGCGAGTTGCCGACAGTCATGCATTAAATCCATTTAGTCTTGCATGCCGCCGCAAATGCATTTACATTTATGTGCGTTTAACCTCCCTGTTGTGATTACGGCGCCGTGAGCGAGATGTTCGGAAGGGTTTCACCAAGACAAAGCGGACGCACGCACTCGAGCGCCAGATTTTGCTTTGGAGCGGTGGAAGCACAGCCTGACCGCAGCTGTACGAGGGCGCCACGCTGGCTGTCCTGGAATTCTTCTTCTTCCCTCGTCACTCCTTTTTATTCTCCTCTTTTATCCACTTTATTACATCACATACATACTTGTTATTTTGCATGCCCGGCCGGTCACCAGCAAAAACTGGAGGTAAGAAGGCGTGCAGAAACAGCAACGCATCATACTTGAAAGTGTTTCTCATATTTTGACCCTCGTACGGAGTTTAATAACGGATCTCGCAGTGGCAGGCCGCGCGTTTGGTGCCTCGGCCCTCGGTGGGGATTTACGGACAAACGCATACAAAATTTACACTTAAAATACATAAACGAACGACATCACCAGAGAGGATGACTAAGAAATGTATTAATATGTGAAAATTGCTACAGGCGTTTTGCTCATCGAAGTTGGGCGCAACAAGTAACACGTTTTGCTCTGACCAACCAACGAGTGGACGCAAAAATGCTGATGTCATCGAGGGCCGGCTCAATTTGAAATGTGATTGAGTTCAAGAAACAATCCCATTGCTAAAACACTTTTTAGTTACGAGGGCCAGCACGACTGATTCTGAAAGTCTTCGGTTGACAGAGGCCGAAATCGGATTGGCCGAAGAATCTAACATCCACATGGACGCGGTGTCGCCAATGGAAATGCTGCCAAATGAAGAGAATGAATAAATTCACACAATTTAATGGAACAAATATTGTATTAGAATTGAGATTGTAAATCTGATAGCGTTATTGATACGGAAGTACGGTATATCCGAAACAAGTGCAACTCAATACTGCTACAACCGCAAGAATAAACGCATACCTCACCAATGACATAATTGTAGGGTTGTGCTTTTATAATTTATCAAATGAACTTTTGCTCGATGAGCGTGATTGCTCAGATGTTTCTGCAGGTGCAGCGGCTGCGTTCTCACAGTCAGCGGGTGTGGCAGAGGCAGCCGCTGTGTATTCCGCCAGACAACGCTTACAACGTCAGCCGCTCTAATTAGTGCCTCACTGTCAGCCCTCCAAACCGCGTGGGCCGCCGCCGCCGCCGCCGCTATTTAGGCAAAGCTTCTCCGATCGATGCAGCTTTAAAACTCCCAAAGCTGTCCAGAAAGTCAGTTTGGCTACAGGCGTTTTTCTTTAGCGTGCGTGTTTTTAAAACATTTTTTTCCACGTTGCGCGTGTGCGTGTGAGGCGGCAAAGAGTGTGATCATGAAAATTTGAAAGACTTTCATGTGTGGGAGAGCAAGCAGTCTTTCTTTTGAAACACTAATGAGTGAAGATTGTTTTTTTTTTTTTTTTTTTCCAGTGTTGATGGAAGAGCAGTGATCGCCACCCACTGTCCCGCGGCACATTAGTCGGATCATCATAAGTTGTGCCACGGGAAATGATCCAATTTCACTTAATTGGTCTAACAATGATTATCAATTACTGCAAATACTGTTCCAGTGACGTATAGTAACTGACAGAACCATTAAATGCTCATCCACTAGACTTGTGTATTCATCAATTTTTAAGTACAGTGGTGCCTTGAGATACGAGTGATGCGACAGCAGTTTGGCAGATCGGAAGTAATTTCTTAAAAAGGAAACTTTCAAGCCGTTTTTTGTCACTCCCAGTTGAAGTTTACTTTCAGACTAAAAATAAAACAAAGACAATTACATGCTGCGCCGTTAAACAACCACATTGTTTGTCCTTTCAGCTTAATGTTGCAATGTTCTTACACCGATGATGTTGCCTGACTGCTGCCAAGTAGACCGGGAGGGTTCTTGCCTTGAGTTGTTATTAAATGTTTGCAATTTGGAAAACACCTTGCCATCTGTTGAATTCACCAAATGCTTCGGATGAACGTGCATCGATTCTGGCCGAGTCACATATTTTCTGTTTGCATTTTTAATTTTTTTTTGTAAGGAATCAAACCTGGACATAATTTAGATGACAAAACAATTCTGAAAAAAGCAAGTTTCCACCGACCATCTATCTACCTTATACCTCACAAATGATCTTGTGGATGCAAAGACAGAAAAACGCCACTGACGCACATAGTGGAAGCTGATATCGCTGCAAAGATAACCCAGCAACAGATTTTCTTCCATCTTCACTTCCTGTAGGCATAATTTACGTGTCCCAATACTTCTGTGCACTACATTCTGTCTAAGGAGTCGAGATAGAATGATGGCCAGCTCGTCTTTTATGGCAAAGTTTCACAAAGACTTTCTTGCTTTCAGTTTTGAAGTGTTCTCTGTCTATGTGGAGGATTTCATTTTGATGCTTGGAAAATGTTTGTATTGATGTCTTCCTCCCCGCCTCCTCCTCCATCCTTCCTCCCCCTCGCATGCTTCCATCTCTTCTGCTGCTCCTCCTCATCTCCCCGATGTGACTTCGTCGGCCCGCATCAAAGCCACGGGACAGAGGAGAACAACCCTGTCATCCTCGTCCTTTTCGGCCTTTGCCGCTTTCAAACATGCCCCCCGTCATCGCAGAACATTTTCCAAATAACGTTTCCATCCTCTCTCCTCCTCTGCCTGTCGTTCTCCCATTGTCAAATGTCAATGTGTGCTGCATTAGCTTGGTGGAAAAAAAAGAAACCGCACAAAATAGAAGGCATTCTGTGTTATGTGAATGGTTTCAAAGGAAGATTAGCATATTTGTATTTGTTTTGGAGAGGGGGGGGGGGGGGGGGGGGGGTCCGTCAAAAAAGTCCAGAAGTCCACTCACCCGATATGACCCACATACAGAAAGCGTTCAGTATTTCGTGATTAATTCCTCAACCTGAAAGTGTTGCAGATGAGTCTGTTAGTTTTTGTGAATTTAGAAGTAGAGGAGAAACAATGAATCGACAACTCAAGGATTTATCAAATGAATGGACAACTATTTTGATGATCGAATAATCGTTTCCAGACTTTGTTTACCTTCAAATTGTCCAAATCCTCTCAATTCCTGCCTCTCAACAGTAAATATGCTCAGATTTTTGTAGTCCTCCATGAAAGCAGACCGATAAGTTTGTGTTTAATCAAAATAAGACTTTTGCAAACATCTGCTTTTACTTTGGGAAAGAATGATCAACATTTTTACGATTTTCTGATGTTACGGACCTTGAGTAAGTGAATCAAAATCAATTTGATTGTGCATTTTCTGCACTGTCGATTTAAAATAATGTGCTGTTTTGGAACAAAGGGGTGGAAATTAACAATGTGATTCATTGATGAATCCAAAAATGAATCGATTCTTCAAATAACCCTTAGCTGCAACGCTATTTCGAATGTCCCACACGTTGTTGTCATATTGGTGTTGCAGATGGAGAAGGTGGAGGAGGACCTGCAGCACTCCAGGTGTCTCCGTGAAAATCAGTCCAAGGAGTTCTCGCTACAACTCGACACCCTCCGACAAAAATACGAGCAGCAGGTCTGTGTTGACATTTGAACTCCACGTGTTGTTAGCACGCTTCGTGGCTAGCAGCCGCCGGAAACTATTTTGTCTTTCTTTCATTTTCAATTGGCGAGCCTGCCACGGTGACTGACGTCCAAGTGGAATCGTCTTGTTATTCGTCGTCGTCCCCTCCTCTCATCTGATTTCCATCAGATTAATTTCTCGTGATAAGTAACACGCTTTTGATTAAGCTTCCATCGCGTCTCAATAGCTAAGCTGCCGCCAAACTGAGAGTGAAAAGTGAAGGTAATCCGCATCGCAGATGCGCCGTGACCTGATCATCCCAACCGTCCTCCCGTATTAGAGGTCGAGAGAGCATTTTCAAAACCCATTTCAATCTTCCCCGGGGGTAGGATGACATCTTTATACGGAGTACTGGATTCAATTAAGCCGCAGCTTTGGATATTATCTGGGGAGGTCACGCAGTAACCGGTTATTCTCGAGAAACACATCGCGACTCGAGTATGGCTTCGTTCGGCTTTTACGTCAAAACAAACCCTAACGATGAGAATGAGAATGAGAATGTAACAGTTGACTGCAAAAAAGTAAATATACAGTAATGGCTGAATTCTTAGTTTTTGTCACAAGATTTTCTTTGAAAATCCCTTAAAAATGCCACAGAGGAAATAAATAGCACTGACATCATTTCCTGGAAATGTTCATAAATATTTGATGAATATGCCTTCTATTTCTTGTCTTTTTGCACAATGATGCAAAACCACAAATGATCATATCAACAATATTAAATCCAAATTTTCTGATATAATATTGAGCCCATATCGAACGGTCGTGTTCAGTATTGGCTTTAAAAAATTTGAAAAAGTCTTTCGACACACGACACACCGTTTTGGCGGTATATTAAAAAGCTCAATTTTGCAGTAATGAATTTAGACATTGTTTTGTTTTGGATTGTCTCAGTCGAAACATCATTACGAACAGACGTACGGATATAAAGTACACGGAGTCCGTGACAAATTGCGGCTCTGTAAGCCGCAACAATAATTACTCGTTCTTCGCAGAGGATAAAGAATACATGTCTGTTTGAATGTCCCTTTTTGCTATTTGTTAGCTTTTCTATGGTGTTTTCCACTGTTTCTAAGGGTTTTGAAAATGCTTTCTCGACCTCTCTTTCCACTGTTTATAAGCATTAGGCTAAAAGGACTTTAATAAGGGCAAGATGTGTAGTTCCATTAAATACACAACGTGTAATTCTCTTTGTTTTATATTTGTTTTGTAAGTAAGCCTGAACTGGGATGGACAATAAACAGCTTGAAGTCCGGGGTTCAATCCCCGGCCCCGCCTGTGTGGAGTTTGCATGTTCACTCCGTGCCTGCGTGGGTTTTCTCCAGGCACTGCGCTTTCCTCCCACATCCCCAAAACATGCATGGTAGGGTCATTGACAACTCTAAATTGCCCGTAGGTGTGAATGTGGGTGCGCATGGTTGTTTGTTTGTACGTGCCCCACGATTGGCTGGCGACCAGTTCGGGGTGTACCCCGCCTCCTGCCCGATGACAGCCGGGATAGGCTCCGGCACGCCCGCGACCCGCGTGAGGAGAAGCGACTCAGAAAATGGATGGATGTATTTAATTTTTTCCTCGTAAGTCAAAGCAAAAAAATCGACCGAACGATGGCTCGTATCTGGAAACACGCAATGCAAGTCAGGTGTGTCGTATCTGAAGGTGTCACTGTTCCGTGCACTGAAATAACGATGAGCTCGTCTCACCGTTGTACAGGGAGGGAGGGAGGACAAACTCCACTGAACTTTTAGCATGATTTCCTTCAAACTTTTCCCACGAGCATGTTTCTTTGAGCGGTGCAGAATCAAACCTTTTCCCTTGCATGCAAAATAGTTGCACTGTAAAATTTGTGATTTATGAAATCATGTCGCCTTTGATTGCCGTGAAATGTCCTTCAAGTAAGGATTGACTCATGTTTTTCCTATCAGAGCCCATTTCATTTCTTGTAAATTCATCTGAGGACTGTGCTAAATTGATGCAAGGATCAAACAACTGTTTATTGTTATATCTTGAGAGCATTTGTGGGCTAAATGTTTATCGGCCTTATGTAACAGTTGCTGTGAGCTTTTATTCGTTTTTAGAAAGCACGGCGGGCAGCATGAAACGGGCCGTCGCCAAGCGCCCCTGCTTCAAATAATAGGAACGGTTGCATCTTTTGTTGTCTTTTGAAACAAAATGAGCACAGCGTGCATCGCTAACAGGTGTGACGTTGGTATTTACCAACCGTATCCGTGTTCACAAGCGTGTGAACTCTCATTTGCAGAGCGGAGTAAGTTGTCCCGCCGCGTGGAAATTGCTGCAGATCGAGGGTGAAAAATTGGAAATAAACATGCAATATGTATTCATTGTATGCTTGAACATTTAGGGAGGTAAATTCAGACATCATCACACAAATGGCACTTAAAACCATCAAACTGATTGCATTTATTTATAGAATGAAACATATTCCGACTGCTGTGCAATTGAAGTAATTGTATAGTTTTACGGCTGCTTTGAATGCCCACTTCCCATTGTCACTAAGAGAAATGATTAAGCCCGTCGCGTAAGGAAAAGGTACACAATCAAAGTGGGAATTGTGGGAAATATGGCAGAGTGGCGGGGATGCGGTTGACAGTAGGCTACAAAAGGTTAGCGGCACATCAGGAAACCTTTTGTCTTCGAGATAAGGGATGACGGGCCTGTCGGCGTGACGACGGGCCCGTGAACGCTTGTGACGCTGATTAAAGGGAAAGCAGGAAAAGTACACACCGTGCCGTGTGGAGATTATTCAGGAGACGCTGTCATCTGGGTCGTCTGAATGGAAACTTAGAGAGCGCCGTTAGAAGTTCAGCCTCTGTAAAGATAGCATTGTCCATATTTTTCAATTAGCCCTTGAGGGGTATTCATTTATCAATCTGTTTATTATTGTGGTTGTATTTGCCGAGGTGCGAAGCTGAGAGAAAATAGACCAGTCGTGATTACATTTTGAATATGTGGAACTTTCATTCACGATATCTGTAACGTTAATTGTGACGAGTCGAGACATCTGCGACGTCATTTCGCATATGACGTCACTTTTGCCATTCACGTGTGTGCAGTTTCTCATTACGGATGCCTACAATATCGCCAATGAACCTGACAAGCATGTTTTTGGAATGTGGGAGGAAGTCAGTTGAGAGCAAAATCCACGCAGGAAGGCTGTTGCCGAGATTGAAGGCCCAAACCTTAGAACTGTGAGGCACCATAATGCCCATTTTACAGTTTATGTTCTTGCAGCTCCATGTGAATGTAGATTGTCTCCACGTGGAATGCAAAGTATCCAAAAAACAAAATCCATTTTTTTTTCCCCCTCGTCAAAACGTACCCTCAGTGCATGCCGGACGCTCTTGCTGGCATGCGGGCACGTGCGGCCCCAGAGAGTTTGCCGTCACGACTTGGGCAACGGCTCATTGCGACATCCATGACGAATGTTCTTCAAGGGCGGCCTCAGCCACGCTTTCAAGCGGGATTTTTCTATGACCGAATTGTTTTGCGCCTCATGACTCCGGCGTGACGCGGTGGGGTTTGACGGCCTCTTGGGAATTTGGGATGGCCTTTACAGTAAAGGGAAGCGCTTGTCAAGGCCCGTGTTGTTAGTTTGTAGAAATGCAAGCGCGGGGAAGTAATTTGCACACTTTGATCTGCGTGTTGCGCCCACTTGACGGTCATCGGCGCTGGAGTCGCAACAGCGAGAGCTGTCATCCTCTCCTCTCCTCTCGCGGTCACCTTCTGCCGAGAGCAGACAGGTCATCTGCTTGATTGTCCTCCGCAGCCTCCCGCTTCCCAAACATTTCTGATCGCGCCCGTTATTCGCTCAGTGTCCCGCGCACGCATCCACGTCCGTCGAGGCAGGCCGACGGGAGCCGCGCCGGGCGCCGACACGCCGCACCGCTCGGCATCTGTGGCACCGAGCTGTGCCGCGACCTCCTCTGCCTTCCCTTGGAAGCGTCGCAGCGGCTCCTTTAAGAATCGCAGCATCCTTTCGCTGCGCTGCATGCTGGTACCGTGTGATGTCACAGTCAGGCGCCTCGCTGGGTCGGCTCTCCGTCATCTCCTGCCCGCCCGTCGTCTTTCCTTTGCTTTTCCGTTCAATGGGTGTTTCTCGCCACTTTCTTCTTCATCCTCCTTTCGCCTCTAATCCCTTCTTTTCTGCAAATTCCTATTGGTCCAGGGACAGTTAGCAGGCGCGTGCAGTAAGCCGAGGATGTCCTCCACCAGTGTCTGTTTCCGCATGTCCCGCTGAGGAGTTGTCAAAGAATTTGTCCGCTTACGTATCAGTCTGCTTTCTGACCGTGGATTTGATTTGATTTTCGTTTAAGAAGCAAGTGCTAATTTGGCCGCAAACAGCTCGCTCGCAGAGTCCTCTCATAGCATTTTCTGCCTGTGTTTGTCCGCCACATTGGTAACTGATCCCAAGGAATTCAATAACTTTTATCCGACTGTCATTCTCCCCAAAAGCCTTTTCGGAAGCAATGTAACGAAGCGGCCGAGAAAGCTGCAGGCTTGATTCTTGGCCACTAAAATAAAGTGTCCGTTGTGGCCTTCGTCTCAAGAGCGAGGACGGAATCCGGCTTCCTTATTCATCCCCTGCTCTGAATAGCACACGAGGTCTGGAGATAGGTTTAGGGATAGACCAGGCAGCGGGCAGAGAGACGCCGGCGAGCCAGGTAGGGTGCCGTCAAACACAATGCGCCGGGGGGATTAGCTTCAAAGCGGGGAGGCGAATAGACCCCGGGCCCCTCGCTCTCCTTCCAAGCCTCCGGCTGGGGCCGCTCGGCACGCCGGAGCGGGGGTTACCGGTCCCCTTGGCCACCGGCCCCGCCACGGGGGGCGTGAGGAGGGGCACAACAGAGCAGAGCCTGGGAAAGGCTCGCTGGCTGCTGGCGAGACTCACCTCTCAGCAGGTGACTTTGCTCTCAGCTGTGATGGGATATAAACTTGAGCTCGAGCTGCCAGCATGATTAAGCTCTGACAAAGAGCGGAATTGAAAAGAGAACAACAGAGAAGCGGGGAATTGTTTCTAGCGTCTTTTGGAAACTACTGTACATTACTGTCCTCGGTTGGGGTATGCAGCTCGTTGCTTCATTAAAACCGGATTGACCCAAGATATTTCAGTCTTTCTTTACCTCATTCAAGTTTCTGCCGTCTCCTTTTTTTCGTAGTCGTCGCCTAAGCCGATTTTCACATGCTGTCAGACGCTTAGCACGGGGCACGGGGTAGTCGCCGCAGCCAGATGGCTAACCCCTGCCAGCTTTCATACACGGCCCGAGCTCGATGCTCTTTTATATGCCAATCACACAAGAAGAAGGTGAGGGGGGGACAGATTGGAAGAGAGACGAATGGCACGTTCAGTGCCGGCCTACGCAGGCGGGCAGGCGAGGTGAGAGGGCGGAGGGACTTCGCCAGATGTAAACACGCCACCTCGGGACGACAACGCCAAGAAGAAGCCGGGGCAACTTTTTGAGGCGGTCCCGCCGTCCGGCCGAGCCCAATCGTAGGGTCGCGGACCGGACGGACGGGCAAGTTGTCATGACGACAGGGTTTGCCGAGTATGTGTTGGCTGATGAAGTCTTTCTTTGCCCGCTTGTCCAATCAGATGGCTGAGCAGCGCGTGCAGCACGAGCAGGAGAGGACGCGCCTGCAACAGCGGCATTGCGCCGAAAAGGACAGCCTGGTCCAGGAGCGCCAGCGGGAGGTGAGCAGCCTGGAGAGCCAGGCAAGGGCCGCCCTGCAGACGCACCAGCGGCACACCCGGGAGTGGAGGAAGCGTGACGGCCAGGTAGGGGGTCTCCACTGATCCGCGCGCGCCGACTCGCCTGTAGACCGCCGTTTCGTAGCGTCCCCGTTTTCCTGCTGTTTCCAAGGCACAGCGGGTTTCCACACTTGCTGCTGATATTCCAACCTCCTTGAATATCAGTTGACATTTGGGTAGTGCTACTACAGAAAATAAAGGCTTAATAAACGCGGTTTTAATTCAGACAATTTACAGCAACGCAAACTGACTGACTGCAAATCGGTCGACCCGAACTTTGGATTTTATTGAAATATTTTCGGGAATTTGTGCTAGTATTGGAAGAAATTCAGAAATCAGTGGTAGTTGAGGTGTAAAACATATTTTCCTTTAAGTGCTTCTCTTTGTGGGCCCAACCGGTTAAGCTTTTAATGCTTTTTCTATATGTTCGTCTGGCACTTTTCCATATCCCTCTGGTTAATTTCTGATGACAACATGGACTGCCGCAGTGTTGTATGACGCTTGGCACCATATTAACGACGGCTGCTTTTTATTTTCATTCGATTTTTGTTGGCCAACCAGCAGCAGGTCTTCACCCCGTAGCCCCCTCGCTGACATTCGCCTCGTCTCTCCAGCCGCGGCTCGCTTTGCGCTCTGCGGGAAGCCATTTGAAGAACCGGCATGCAGTTGGAGATGATAGAAGCTTCAGACTTTGCTTTTTGGCAGCTGGCAAAAGACGTCCATTGAGAAATGATTAGAAATTCAATGTAATTCAGAGAAAGCGTTGAACGCTTTTGTCACTCGTCAACGGTTCTTCAGAAGAAAACAAAACTGCATTTAAACTTTAGACGACTTGGATGTTTTGCATAAAGAGTTGTTGTTTTGAATTGCTTTCAGGTAAAAGACTATTGTGGATAGCGTAAACGTAGCAATATTCTCGTCGTCTCTTAGCTCCTTTGAGAACTATGAATTGTCGTTTTCTGTCCCTTTCGTTGTGGCGTTAAAGTAAAGTTCTCCGTGACACGAGCTAGAATTTGTCCATTTCAGCATTGCTGTTGGGAGGCGACAGAGAACAAACTTCCTGTCCTCTCATCTCGCCGTTCAAAATTCTAGACTATAGCGATCAGATCCCTGCCGAGTGTCAGGCGTGGAAGGAGCGAAGATCCCCAATTTTCATTCAGGCTTCACACAGATAAAGGACAGGACTGCGATGTTCTTGAAAGTCACTGGCACGACCACTTGTAGAACTACCTCCAGAGAACTCTGGAGTCTGCCACATGATAGCCAAATCACTCCGAAATCCTCTTTTCATCATGCTAAAATAAAAAATCTGTTACTTGTCACTGCACACGGCAATTATAGCAGTATAGCACTGCAAATATGTCACACGAGTGCGTTGCTTTCAAAACAGTGCATTCTTAGTATAAGCTGCCACATCGCCTCATTGGCTTTCTTTTTCCCCCCACTGCATCGCTGTCATGTGTCAATAATACGCACATTAAACAATTAAAGCACATATGTGCACCGGAGGCAACGTGGTCCGACGTGCAATCTTCTGGCTCGTTTCACATGATGTGTGTCCGTGCTATTGTTAAAACAATGAGTACGCACGCCGGGCTTGTTTGAAAATATGCAATTTAAGTCAACACCACAACAAGTCGACAACACTTTTGTCATGTATGCATGTATGCAAGACAAAGACCTGCTCCACCCTAACTAACACATTGGCAGCCATTTTAGGGGCGCCCTCTGGCCAGCCCTAAAAATACCCCCGGATGGAGCTTTCATCATATTTCCTACCTTTCACAATCAGTCCCAGTGTCATGTGCTTTTTGAGAGAACACTACATGTCCCAGAATGCTTTGCAAAATCCAGTGTGTTTCAGTTGAGTATCAAATGATGGGTACCAAGGTCAAATTTGAAGTGCCGTAACGTGAACATGAACGTGTTTTGTTTTGTTGCAATAGTAAGAATTGAAGAAGTTAGCTTTTTTTTGGGGGGGGGGGGGGGGGAGAGTGAGAAATCTGCAAGTATTAAGAAATAAACGCTTTTGGACACTTTTTTTGTCCAGTGCTTACCATAAATGAGTGCACTGTAGTTATTTGTTGGATAAGCATGAGTTTCCTTTACCAATCAGTTTATGCAAAGATATACTCTCACAAATGTGGGCCATTTATTGCAAATGAGATGAGTCAATGTTCACGTTGTCCTTTTTTTGACAAATTCATTTGTCATTTGTTGTCAGTAACATGAGTGTGTGCTAAAGCCTGATGCCAAAAGCTACAAAAGCTAATATTCCATACATTGGCCAATATATCGGCCGATATATCGGTTAATCGGTCGGACTCTAGTACATACCAATGAATGTCTTAAAAATGATGAAAATTGAGAAACGCATAAAAAGCTTCCGTTTCAAAGGGTGTGTACTCATTTATGCTGAAAACTATTTCTGAAATGGCATCTTACATTTTGCCACCACTTTCTTGTGTCATTTCCAGCCAGCCCAAAGATACTCACGCAACACATACAGATTCCCTTTCATCTCACAATTTGGCCAACGTACGAATCGTTTGGGGCTCCACCATTGCTGCTCTTCTTTCGGCCGTGTTACCTTAGCACTCCTGCAGCTCATTTGAATCGAGTTTGTCTGCATTTCTGGGGTGCCAAGTGCAGATTAGAATCATGAGTTTTGGCCAAAGTTGTATTGACTAGGATTTCATTATTGAGCGCCAATGTGTTGACGTACTAATACCAAGGTACTGCATGCGTGACATTGTGGAAGTTGACATCCTAGAATCGCCTTTGTGAAGAGTCATTTTAATTCAAGATGGTCATTTGACATGTCCTCGATCGATTTTGGGGAAATAATCATTTTATATATAGATATATACACACACACACACACACACACGTGTATTATGTCAAATGGAATGGGAGAAGTAAACTACATAGTTAAAACTAAAACAACAGCTTCTTTGCCAGTCGCAGTCAAGTAACCCGCTCTACTTTAACTCTGTTGCTTCAAGACAATCATGCCCATCCTTTCGCTGAAAACATAATAGCAAGAAGAGTGTTTTTTAGTCTGTATGATAATCGCATCAAACATGGATATTAGGGAACATTTAAAGGGAATTTTCCTTTAAATGTTTTTACAAGCCTGCACTGCCATTGTACTACGATACATTCTAGTTAAAGCCTTCTCAGCTAATTGTGCAACCCGCCGCTGCAAGGAAGAGGAAAAGACAAATCGGGCATCATTATCTGTGTCCTCTGGGAGAGAGGAGAGGAACAGGTGCTGCCGAGAAGTCGGGAAAAGTAGCATCAAATGTCAGAGGAGGGCTGACTCCCACTTCTTCTCATAAATAGCATTCATGACGCTCGCCTAGAAGATGCCAGTGCTGACTAAAGGAGTCCGTCCCCTGGAGAAGTCGCACAGGGACACGTTGTCGGCATGGCTGAAGTTCACCCCCCCCACCACCATGTGGTTGTGGTACGCTGCAGATAGAAATTGCAAGGATGACAAGTTGAATTAATGACCGCCACAGTTTTCTGCTGGAATGAGGAACATTTATAGTCATTGTTGAAGAAGTACAGTGAAATGTCCAAAGCTGAATAGACTCATTTTAGATTGTGTTTGAAGGGGGCTTTTTTTTTTTTTTTTTTTTTTTTTTTTTTTTTTTTTCTTGGTCATTACCAGTTATGGCCAAGGAGAAGAATGTGAGCCGTAGAACTAGAAATTGAATTGTGAAATAGGAAAGGACGACTTCACAGAACATAGTCTTCCCCTCTTTTTTAAAATTTGTTTGCATACTTTAAAAGGATCATTGGATTGCATCAGGGGAAAAAAAAACATTCTGAGACATTGACCGATGGGCCAAAATTGGAAACATTCATTTATCTTTGTAAACAATGGCGTAGCTGTTCCATGTGAATGTCATTTTTTCCCCCCGTTTTTCCTCCACCATTAACTCAAATCGTGTCTTGACTAATGATCGCTTCTCTAAGTACGTCCCATCTGCTCATCAAACGGCACCGAGTGCCACTCTTCTGAGCGCTTTCCTCAGACTGAGTAAGGACGCTGTCAGTTTTTCAAAGCATTTCAATCCCAGGAACTTGATTAAGACGACAAAGAAGCGTGACAAGGAGAACAAGGTGCACAGCGTGACAGATTTTTTTATTGAAATGTTTTTTCTCCCAGTTTGTGTGTATTGTCATTGACTGTATGACTGCTCCCTCAGATTTCAGATTGTCAAGGTTCTGATTTGGAGCAGTAGACAAGTGTCCCGCCGAGCTCGCGTGGCAGCGTTTGATCGTCGCTTTTGCGATTGCTTGTCGTCTCACCACTATTGATTCTCCTTTAGAACATCGGCCAATCATATAGGAAGTCATCGATGTGTTTTGAGAGCTTGAAATCAGTGTGAATGCGAGCGCCTCCATTACATGTGGAATTTGAGCCTCGTGGATTCTGTTTGACCGACAACACTCGAACATTAATGAGACTACCGAACATCCGGCTGGAGTCGCCACTGAGCTGGGGTTGCATATCTAATGTGAACCTTTTTCATATGATACTCTCAGAGGCGGGTTTTTTTCAATAATTGATGACATAATACTATACATACATAAATGCCAGAGATTTGCCCATACCCATTCAGGGTGTACCCCGCCTCTCGCCCGAAGTTAGCTGGGATAGGCTCCAGCACGCCCGCCACCCTTCTGAGGATGAAGCGGTACAGAAGAAGATAGTATCATCCATATTTGTTCGTGAGAGAATTGTGCATTAAAGACTGTGGAGCCAACAAACAATGGAAAATGCCAATATGGGCTAACAAATAGCATCGGGCGTTATAACCCTTCGTACCCTTGAACAGATCATTTACAAATCCTCAAAGGGACGTGTTCTTTATCGTCTGCATAGAACAACTCATATTATTGCCATTTATTGAGGAGTTACGACCGGCTCCATGGAAATCAGTCCGTCTGTATTATACTGCCCCCCGGTGGTTCAGGGCGCATACCAAAACGAGCAGCACAATGTCCATTGAATTGAAGCAAGAAAGGTGGCAAAAACTGTCTTTCCATTCTAATTGTCAATATCGTACGTTTTTATAAAGTACAATATTAGAGACTGCTATTTTTCATATTAAATAAGACAAGGCACTTTTTTTTTTTTTGGTGGGGGGGAAGGGATTAATGGCAATTCCGTTTATTTCAACGGGGAAAGATGAGATGGTGTTCTGAGTTAGTCGTGGTGATGGAACATATTAATGAAACTCGTATCTCAAAGCCTCACTGTATATACCGTTTGTGATTTTGTGCTTCTACGGTGGTGTGCCGTGAGATTTTTCAAATGTCAAATATGTGTCTTGGCTCAGAAAATGCCGGGAAACCATGAGTCGTTTCAATTTGTTTCCACGGGCAAAAACTAACACTTCCCACCTGTAGGGGGAGTGCAGGTGCCAAAATGAAAACAGTAATTCCCAACATGACTGCTTGAAGCCATTGAAAAGAATCATTCGTTCAATCGTTGGGGCAAAAAGCGCATTAATTCCTTTTGAAGTGTTGACACGTTCCAAACTCTTGAGATGGGACTTAATTGCATCTGTCAAGTGCGGGTTATTTCTGGGGTTTCCGTGGATCTCGTTAGCATTCCCTCTTTGTAATGTTGACGCTCCCTGGCAGCTATTAGCGGGCTCTTCCGGGCAAAGTCAAGGCTGAAACGTTAAAAAAAAAAAAAAAAGGTCAAGAGAGGTGGGCGGCCATTTTAGAGGTCCTCGCAACTTATGTCAGTGGCACACACGAGGAAAGCAGATGACTCAAGTGTGTTATGTTTGAGGAAACGCTCCACGATGTTGCCATCCTAAGCCATCTTTTCCTGTATGTAGTGCGAGTGGGCTAGACACACACAAAAAAACATGAATACTGTGTGAGTGGGACTTGGACACCATGGGAATGTCCAGCCATCATACCTCTAAGAAAGGAGACAGGTTCTGTGTCCCAGAGATGAACGTGCTTCGCGTATGTGTCTTAATATAGTGTACGTAAAAATCTGGTTTCAACTGTAATATTGACTATTCCACAACTGCTGTAAGTGATACATATGCAGTATCCAGTATCCAAAGGCCAGTAATATGAAGTCAATGTGTAAGGAGCCACACATCTGTTCTGATTCCATAAGACAACACCTGTATCTCTTAATCTTTCCAGACAATTTCGGAGTTGGAGGCCCAGTTGTCGTGTTTGCGCGAGGAGCTCCAGGTGGCCCGCGTCCAGCACAAGCAACAGCTGGCCGAGATGGCCGCGCTCCGCGAGGAGGAAAAGCAAAGGGCTCACCTGGACAAAGAGACGCTCCGCTGCGACACGGAACGCCTCGTCCGTGACTTTAAGAGAAGGCAGCAGCAGGAGAAGGAAGCGGCCGAAGAGAAGGTAAACTGGCAATTTGGCACGAGGCTTACGCTATCTTGCAGAGTCTTCGTATAATCGCAAGCAAGCACATGCTGCAAGGTTTATCCTACCAGCTGGGGGCCGTAGACTGACCTGACCCACAAATACGCATTTCCATGTAACTTTGCCTCCATCGTAGTTGTAAGACAGCAAATGTATTGAAGGTCATCAATTTTTGATCATAAACTCATTCACCGACTGTCATATTCAAAGCGCAGCCGTTTTAGAGCATTATGGTTACTCAAGAGGAATAGAATAGAAACGAAAAAGACACGGGGAGTATAATTGGGAAACTTCTTCACAAGTTCCAGAAATTTCTGTAGGGGTCAGGCGTGGAGTGGAAACGGCACTTTTCCAGTTGATCCTTCATCCAGCTGTGCATTTTTGCTTTCTCACGCAATCCAGGTGAACTTAAAACGTGACGCACGTTTTACCGTGCCGCCGCCGCTTCCGCCGTAATTTTGTGCGGCCCTTGCAGGAAGCTAATTTAAGGTGCTGTTGATCAGACGGTATTTCCCCCCAGCCAAAGCCAGCGTTTTTCATGAGACACCATCCATGCTCCAGATGTGCAGCATTAACTCCCAAATTCAGGGAGCACCAAAGAACCAAAGTGGCCTTTTCTGGCTTCATGTGGCACATAGAACCGGGGAGGAAATGGACTGGGGGGAAGAGAATGAGCTTATTACAGGGTCATTCTCATTTGAAAAGAACCAAACCATTTCCCCTTACTCTGCTTTTGGATACGTCAAAGCACTTTTTTTTTGGTATCTAATCTTTCTTCTACTATTTGTCCCGCAGTCGTGTGGGAATCTGGAGTGGATTCAAAGCGATGAGTGTTGAACTGGACTGATAACACTATCAAGCTATGTGCTGCTTTTACTTTATATTTAAAAAAAAAAAAAAAAAAAGATGATTTCACCATCCTTTTTTGTCAGTGTAGGCTTGTTGAAAAGGGGAAGAAAAAAAAAAGACCAAACGTCTTTTACCTATGTTTTTTCCCCCTACTTTCTAATCCGACTCCAAGTTTGGCTTGGTAGTGGCGAGGGAAAACTTCCTACTTTGTTGCGCCCTGTTTTTGCTCCCACATGGGACAGAAGTCAGCCAGGCGTCAGATCTATATTGACTGCATCGCCCTGTTCGCCAAGCTTCAAATGTCTGGTTCTTTTTGATGCACACGAAAAACGCTGTCCTCTGCAGTCCACTGTGCTCTTGGAAGCAGAGCCTGCACAGGCCATTTTTTTTTTTTCCCTACAAACACATCCCCCAGATCGTGGAGGAAAAAAAAAAAAGGCCAGAGAAATCCATTAAATCCATGAATGGATTCTCATCAAAGACATTTAAGAGAGGGGGAGACAGAGTGGTGGGGGTGTTTTGGGAGTGAAATAAGGAGAAACAGAATATCAGAGATGATAAGAAAAAGCTAGTCCCCTGCGGTTTAGTTTTATGGTGAAAATACTGAGGAAAGGGATGATGAGGAGAAGGTGTGTAGGGAGGGGCTTCTGAGGTATTGCCATTGAACTTTATCTTTGCGAATGTGTGTGTCCTCCAATCTTGGTGCTGCACTGACGGGCCTGTGAGGCCACGTTTGTGCCTGATAAAGGCGCCTCATCTCTGGGCTGCAGTGGAGCTCCGACTCCCCTCCCTCACCCACACCATGGAACCTTTCTTTTTCTCTCGTGCACACCGCCCTGTGACATTTGTGTACGCGCACACAAAACTGTCTCCTCCCAACAAAGTGCGGTTTAAATGGGATGACAAGACTACCCACATACACATACAGTTGTACTTCTAAGTTTGACAGCAATACGTTCAGTGAATCGGCCTTTTATTGGAACTCATAATAACTTATTCCAGAGTCTAAACTGTTGTCATCATTAAACCTGTAGTCAGAGATTTGTTTCTAAATACATTGTACGTGTTTGAAGATAATTGCTAAAAACGTGCAGAGACAGAGAACTGTGTAGTCGTGAATTGTAGCGAAATAGCAAACATTTTTTCACCATCATCACAAATACGACGTGCAGTTTGCTAGCGAGCTATGCCGACTCCCAAAAATGAGTCTGTCTTTTGGCTAGTCTGCTGATGTGGCCGTTTTGGAGCGCCTCGTTGTCGACCCTGAGTGTGCGCACGTCATAGAAAGAAAGCGGAAGAGCTAGGTGGGCGGGGGAGTCTGAAATGACAGCCCACGTGTGGACCGGGGCTTTGTGTTGGCGCGGCCACTTTAAGAGTGTTTCCCAGTCGATGGTCAGCGCAAGACGCTAACATAGCGGTCTCTATTTTCACTCAGCTGCAAGACAAACGATCAGATTTGAACGTGAAATGAAAGTCCTTTGTCCACAAAAAGCTGCTTGATAAACGGGGTGAGACTCCAGTCAGGTTTTCTCACATTGCACTCGCCTCTCCTGCCCTGTTGTGTCAAAAGCAATTCTCGTTGTATTTTATACAGACACTCAAAGAGCACACTTGCGTCTTGTGTGATGAGGCTTCCAACTCAAATTTCAAAGTACCGCTGTGTGACTGCTCCTCTGTACACAGGCACCTTTGTTTGCTTCGAGGTTGCTAATGAGGCAAGCCGCTATAGGAGCTTCAAGTTTGTTTCGTGGAGAAAAGAGTTGCGCATAAGAAACTTGCTAAATAAGATGAATTTCTGATGATTATTTTTTGAATACACGTGTCTTTACCCTTATTGATGAATTGATATGATAATGAGCCCTATTTTCGATCCCAAATTTGCCTGCGGACTCCAACTGTGTATTAATACTTTCCGACTTGCTCAATGAGGACTTTGCGATTTGAGAACGAAGTTGCAGTCAGCGTCAGCGTGACTCGTTCATCTCCTTTGCCCCCACCCCGTCCGTCACTGCTGACTTACCGGGTCGGTCCTCTGCCATTTGGAGATACACTAAATCACATTAGGCCCTCAGTCATGGATTAAGATGAGGAACATGGGCCAAAGGATGATCAAAGAGGGCCCACATTCACCTCGTGCTGACAAACCAACTTACGGGACAAAAGAGATGACGGAGGCAAAGAAAAGGATCCCAATTTTGGAGAGAAAGAGTTCAAGTTTAAGAATGTGGGCGGATGAATCCCGGTTAACCAGTCAGGTGCTTTGATGTGACTGAACTTTGACTGTTGTGATATTATTATGGCTTTGTTTCAAAGAGAAAGAGATGTTCCCCGTTGTTATTTGTTTTATTTTGATACAAGCATTAGTGTTGATTTGAGCAACCGGGCCCGGTGGCGGTGAGGGAGTGACTCACCCAGCAGATGAAAGAGTCAAAGTAAAGGCTGTGCCATAAAAAACATCACACTACTCAGTTACTCCCTTTTTTGAAGTCCTCCAAAAGGAGGGAGGAAAACGACACACTTTCCCAATCGCATTAAAACATGGCGTCAGGCCGCTTCCATCTTGTGGCGCGCTGCGGATTACACGTCGGTTTGAAGTGGAGTCTTAAATGGGACACCAGGATGTCGGGCCGTCCGCTTCTCAGTTCCTCGTTCAGCTCCGAATCGTCTCGCATCGTCACATCAGGCGGATTTGCTGATCAAAGCGGGTAAGCAGGCGTAAATGGGGGGACGCGAGGGTCCGCCTTACGCAGGAAAACAGAATGTTGACCCAGTTCAATCCCAGTTTAATGACCAATTGGATCAACTTGATTCTCTTCACCGGGCTTGCAGTGATTAACCTTTTATCGGGCAGGGAACGTATTTGATCATTTACTCTAACTAAGGGGCGGGGGTTCATAATGGGCCCGTCACGCCTCACTGTGTGGCAGTTGGAGCGTGTTTTCTCCAAGCCAGTCGGCGATGGAAAGAAACAAGAGCATTGTAAAGTCAGTGAGTCTTAAGATGTTAATAGTAGAGCTACGAACGAATCAGTGGTGATTCCAATACACTTGTGAATCCCCAATAAAAAAAAACAAATCCCGAATCTGAATTTTCACAATTGAATCAGAGACTAACATACTACTTACTTTATTCTGACAAGAGCTGCTATGCTGCCACTTCCGGTGTTTTACGGGTGCCACCATTTTGACTTAGTGTGCATCGCTTCTGCTCATGTACGCATTCTAGCTACAACGAGATCTCCATAAAGTTTTTTTTTTTATTTTTTTTTTATAAAAGAGCTCTCCACGGAAGGGTAAGTCTAGCTCCAATGACTTGTAAAAATAACATTGAAGCGCCACCACGAGAGCCGAAAAGGAGCCATCGCTGGAGGGGGTGACCGTCGCAGATTGAAAGGAAGAAAGTTGAACCAGCACGGCAAGAAAGATGAGGCGAGCGGCGAGGTAGCCAGCAGGCTAAATAACACAAGGCTAGCTGGAAAGGCGGCAGCTTGGTCAGGTCTGCTAGGATTTATGGCACCCCCAAAAAACATTTCTTTGCCCCACACAAAAGAACTCCTTTTTGTCCAAAAGCCATCATCTGAGTTTCTAAACTTTTGGTGCGTTGTACTCGAGTTGAAGTGGCAATTCTAACCAGACTCAGCATTTTGACAAAGTGTCACTTCGGCAAATCTTGTCACGTTGTCTCTATACGATAATAAAAGTTTTTCATTTTGTTTTGTTTTTTATCAAGGCCATCAGAAGGGTTTGCGGGACGGCTTGTTGGCGTTTTTTTTTTAAACAAATGAATTCATTATCCACCTGTGTAATGCAATGATGCTATATTTTGTTTAACTAATATTTAATTCATATCAGGTATAACTCCTGCAGGCGTCGTCCTTCTGGATTTTTCGGGAAACGAGGCATCTTGCGCGTCTTGTCCAAGAGGAGAGAAACAGCCTACGGCCACACAACAAACCATTTTGCCCAATATCGCCAAAATCCACTTACAAAAAGCCAAAAACTGAAATCTACCTCAGGCCCGTACTATAGGAGACGCTGGTTAAAGACCTAGTGTCCATAAGTCTTGTGACGTCGATCAGTTGAAAGACTGTCCAGACTTTGTTTTCTACAGATTTGCCCCTGCGTGATAGTTCCCGGTAGTGCTGCCATCATTGTAGGTTTTCCAACCCAGTAGACCTTAAATGAGTGCGTTAGGTGCCACGTAACTAACGGTAATGGTGTCAGAAGCGGGACGGAGAAGGGAAAGATGCGCAGTCACGATGGTTGACTTCTTCTACGCATGCCAGAGCCTACCTGGTGTCAATGTCACGTTGAGCCGCCTGCCGGTAGTAATCGGATGGATACCGGTTAAAGATGTAACCAATATTTAGCGTCTAAGTCTTCTTGCATGATGTCGCTGTATGCTCACACGCACCTCATCTGTGTCGCGTGGCTCCGTAAGCAGGCGGGGATGAGGAGAATTTCTACTGACAGACAGCCATGGCGCGCTGAGAAATGTAACAAAGTCTCTCGTCATTACGGCAGCAGCTCCCTCGCTCGCAGACGCCGCTACACAGGGAGTGCAGCAAGACACCGATGATTACAGACAAACGAACAAATAGTGTCTCCCCCAGCTCTTCCTCGCTGCCACATCGAACTGTTTTGCGAGACACGTTGGAACACACGGTCGTTTTGAGTGCTCACAAACGCTGCTGTCACTGGAATTGAAGGCGAGATGGAAGAGGGAATTCGTTTTCCGCGCGAGCCCGACAAATCGTCATGAACGCGCGTCGCCTACGCCCGTGAGCCGATTACCTGCGGACCAACCCGGACGTGTCCTCGCCCGGCGCCCGCGCCGCTGACGTCATCCTCTTGTCAGCGAGTCTGCTTTCATATTCCCCACCGAGTTCGGCTGTAGGACAGTGCTGAAAACCACAAGTGCTCCTCAGCGATGCGCGATGATTGGAAACATATCGGAGGGGTGGGTGGGGGGGGGGGGGGGGTGGGGGGGGGGGCTAGTGACATATGGATGCAATATCCTGTCCGGGGTTATAGACAGATTGTGAAAATTCTTTCCCATTGAGTTGAAAAGGAATGTAGAATTGAATGTGTGTTTACGTGAGAGGTTTCTTCCTTCTTTGGTGGTAACATTGTGGAGTGACTGAAATGAGGCTCACACCTTGGGCAAACTTCCTCTCTAGAGATTATTTGTGGCTTTGGCCTTGAAACATCATTTCTGTCCACTGTGTGTGTGTGTGTTTGGCCTGCTTCCCATTCCTGATGATTATTAAGTATGGTGAACGCGGCATGCCTGCCTTTAAGATCTGCACTGCTAAACGCACACGCTCTTCAAAGCGGCGGCGGCGGGATGACGAGGCGACTCGAGAGCCCGATGTGGCCGCAAAGTGCCTTCAGCGCTATGAAAATGCCTTCGGCGAGGCACAGGTAGTCGCTTTGAAAGTGCACGCACGCAGGCACGGACACGTACACTAAAAACGGTTCGGCGTTCAATTTTGCGCTCAGTGTTTGTGTTTTTCTCTCCCCTTTTCACCTCTGTCGTATTCCTTGCGTGTTGCACATTGCGATCCGTCTTCATCAGTGGTCGTCCACTGACTGGGATTGTTGTGTGTTTCCAGGGGCGGCCGTCGCTGAATAATGCATGATGTTGTGTAATTCTTCCTGCTTGATTCCCTCGAGTGGCTGTCGGTAAAGGGAATTTGATAGTCGCGAGCGTTCTAACAAACATCTGAGCGTGTTGACCAATGTTGGGCAAGTTACTTCAAAATGTCTACAAATTATTACTTGAACGTATTTACGAGCAGGCTGTGACCGTAAGTCATGAGTATCATTTTTAACCCACGAATGACGTATTCGCCAGGTGTTACCTGCTTAGAAAGACTGTTTAGCTGAATCATCCATCAACAGTCAGTGGAAATTCAGCCAACGGCTGTGCAGACAAATGTCGTGTAGCATATATCTTGGTACGATATAAAAATGTTATTTTGACGTGTGGGGTGTTGGATTAGCTTTGTTGCTACGCTAATGTTATGTCCGAGACGGTAACACAACAGCGGCTTTCTATTAACGCCGTCCTCGTGCCCGGAAGTTGCGGCGCAGGGATGACGTGCTAAAATGTTGTGCTACGCTCTTCACTCCAAGAGAGTTTGTGAGTTTGTGAGCGGCAAGAGTGACTTTAGACGCCTTACACTTCAGACACTAATGAACGGAGGTGAATGTAACTGCAGCGACGCCACTACTTTGCGTTAGCAAGTTTACGTCACCCACAAATTTGCGGCACTGCTAGAGGAGCATTGGATGTCAACAACTTTGTACCTTACAACGTAAACAACAACAGTGTATATTACTTGAAAACTAGTTGTACTAGCAGATACTTTGAATGCTATTTTTCCACCGTATATTTGTGTTTTATTGTATTTTTCTCTATACAATGTATTTTGTAAATAAATAAGAAAAGGTAATTTTAAGGAACAATATCACTGTAAGGAATTCCAAACGAGGCCCGAGATTTGCCCAGCTGCCCTCGCAAGAAGAAAAAGTCCTGATGGAATTCCTCCTTCCTGGTTCTTTTCATGTTTGCTCGGTTATCTTGTTTGCAAATAAGAATTCTGATACACTGAACTTGTCTTTTGAGTATTTAATACAACGCAATCGCAAATACAAGTTAACAATGCTTTGGTCAAGTGGAAGACACGACGCGCTGGACTCCCCCTTCTTTCGTGATATCCGGAAACCGAGTGCGTCCTCTTTTCAGTTTCAGCCAGTCCCCTCAGCGGCTCCTTATCAAACCGGTTCTTGCCTGTTCTCAGCCTGAATGTTATCAGTATGCCTGTAGTCCGTGTGTGTGTGCGTGTTCATGACATAGTGTGGTCACTTTTAACTAACAAAAAAGCTAGTGTGTCTGCGTGCTAGTGTCCTCTAAGCAGCAGCATAGATTTTTATATATTTTTTGTATTTTTATATCATGATCAGGATCTAAAATTCTGTCCATATCGCACATCACTAGTGCAGTGATGTAAAATGGATTTTAACACACACACATAACACATTGTAACAGGTGTTACCACAATGATATTAGTATTGCCTTACTTACAAGCTAGAACTACTGTATTGTTACTTTTGTGCTCTCAGTGGACATCAAGCATGCCTCCATGAATATACTTTTATGCAGAAGCAGACTCATAACTGATATCTGCTTTGGAAAAACACTTTCCGCTTACTTCTGATAGCAGAATATTTGATTGTTCTTCGTTATCTTTCTAAGACGGACTGTCGACAAAGCCATTAGGAGATTTAAAAAAAAATAAATAAATGAAGCGAAATGATAACGAAATAACAATCTAATAATAGCTGCTGCATTGTCGGTTCAGTCGCAATACATAAAGACAACAAATGTGTCAACTGCAAAGTAGCTTTCAAGGAGCCCCGCCCCCTCCGAGCCCCTCTCCCATTCGCCGCCGCCTTTGTCCGCCCCTCTCTCATCAGCTGCAACGGGCCCCCGAGGGACGAGCGCCACCGCTGAGTCCCGGCACAGGAAAACAGGCGGGCCCGTATCCTTGGCGATGGCTTTGCGTTACCGTGGTGACAGGCGTGCCCGCTCCGAGCGGGACGTCAGGAAGCGTTTGGAGTCCAATGGTCGGCTTTGTTGATTGTAGCCGGCGGTGTGTTCACTGACGCTGTGTTTCTCAAGGGAGTGAGTCGTCTGCCTGTCGCTGGCTGTCAGGACAAGAGGATCGACTTGGGAAAGAAGTGGGAAATAAAATCCATCAACTTGGTGCCAGAAGTACAGTGAGACCTTTTGTGACATCCCCTGTTAAAAGAAAGACCGAAGACCAAGACAGTGTCGGGGTCAACTGAACGGACCAAAGTTCAAATCCAGTCAGTTCAGTGACAGTTGGCGTCAGAAGTGGGCTGGAACCGCGGGCCACATAAAAAGATGCAGCGGGTTGGATCTGGCCCCCCGGGCCTTGAGTTTGACAACTGTGCTTTTTACATTTTTGCTACCTTGTTTCATTTCCATGCATCAAATAAAAATCAGCCTTTGACTTTAAACCGAAGAACAGAAGTTCATAACGATTGTGTGTGTGGTGTGTGTCCTCCATATACAGTGCTGTGAAAAAATGAGCCCCCTTCCTGATTTTGGATTTTTCAAACTGCAGTTTCCTATTTCACCAGCCGTTCAAGATCTTTCAAGACCCACAGAATATTGCGGTTCATGACAAGAGTAGATGCTCTGCTTTCACCAGACAAAAAAAAGTTTTTTTTGAGCTTCTTTCATTCTTTAGTAATCAGCTGTCGAACGAGCAAAAATGTGCTTTTTGTGAAATGTCAAGCAGAACAGTGACTTTGCCAAAATAATCATTTCTTAACGGTACATTAGACAAATCTGAACCGTGCTGTGAGCCCAGTGTCTTTATGGGTGAGTCATGAACGGTGACCTGAACTGAGGCCAGTGTGGCCTGCAGTTCTTTGGATGTCATCCTGGGTTCTTTTGCGAGTCGTCGTCGTCGTACTCTTGGACAGGTACTATTTAAGGCACTTCTTGTTTCAACAAAGCTGGCGGTAATCAGACCTGGGTGTTGCCATTGAAATATTACACAGCTTTCTAAAAAAATGTGGCAGTTACCTTTTGAAAATATGAAAGATATAGGGTCAAAAGGGTTTGGATTACATTTCACTTTAGAAATAGAATTATCGTTTAGAAACTGCGTTTTGTATTTACTTGGGTTGTGTTTGAAAGATTAAAATTGGTTTAATGATCAGAAAAGTGAAGTGGGCAAATATTTTTTCATGGCACTGATTGATTACAAATCTGAGCACTGTGCGATCTCACTCTCTCTCTGTCTCTTGTCTTTTTCTCTCTCTTCAGACCAACAGCAGGTTGAAGCACATTGAGAAGGAGTACAGCCAGACGCTTGCCAGGTCTGCACAGGTAATCACTTGTGCACACCAACGCAACGTTGCATGCCCACACAGACAGATGTGAGGGTCTGAGGTGACTTACTAGCTGACTTTGGGGAGAGGCGGGGCACACCTTGAACTGGTTGCCAGCCAATCACAGACAAACAAGCATTTGCACTCTTGTTCACACCTATGGACAATTTAGAGTCTTCAGTGTTCACTCACTAATGCATGCTTTTATCTCCAGTAGACTTGACTATTGTAATGGTCTTCTTACTGAACTCCCCCAAAAGAGCATTAAATAGCTGCAGCTCATTCAGAACGGTGCAGTTCGGTTTCTGACCAGAACAAAAAAGTCAGAACACATTACTCCAGTTGTAAAGTCTCTCTACACTGGCTCCCAGTCAGCCTCACAATACATTTTGAAGTTGTTCTTCTGGTCTATTAATCACTAAATGGTTTAGGTCCTGAATACATGAAAGAAATACTAATGGAATATAAACCCAGTAAGGCTCTGAGATCGACAGACTCAGATCAGATCGTGGAGCGCAGAGTCCAAAGCAAACAGGTGACATGGTGAAGCAGCATTTGGCCGTTTTGCTGCACACAAATGGAAGACGTTGCCAACAAAAGTCAAGTCAGCCCCAAGTGTAAATGTTTTGAAGTGCAGGTTAAAAACGCATTGAAATGCTTTTCATCACGTAGAGCACATTGAGTTAACTTGTGCACGAAATGTGCCGTATCAATAATTAGCCCTTGCCTCACTGTAATAAGAGTTTTCAGGTGTAGAAGTGGTCGAGTCCACTGTCGGAAAAGGCGGTCTTGTGCTTTAGGAAGCTCTGACGGGTTTTGCCGTGGAACGTTTGGGAGAGCACCGAAAGCGCAGAATGAAGTTTGAAGTGATGGGATCGGAAGTGTGAGTTGAAGAGGCAAACATTTTGGGGAAGCCAGCAATGGCATCGAAGCAATGTTTTGTTTGATTTAACGGATGCGCAGATGCAGTGGTGTGAAAAAATGTCTGCCCGCTTCCTGATTTTTTATTTTTGCTTCCCTAGAATCAAACGCTGAACCTCTCGACTTTGAGGCAGATGCGCTGTCCACTGGGGTCACCGTGCCGGTGCCACTTATTCACTTGAGTGCAGTGTGTTGGTTTTACGTCCGTCGTCCGCTCTCTACGGCACTTCGTGTTGTTGTAAATACGTTTATGCGGGAAGTGGGCGTTTTTGTACAAACAACTGCATATGTGTGATTAATGAAGACTATTTGTCACAGGTTAAGTTTTCCAGAGGTAAACACCGGCCAGAGGGTCCCGTGTTTGCGTAGGCCCTTGGGGGCCAGCCCAGTCAAATGTAAACAAGAGGCCTCTGAACCACAAAGGCTAACCGCCGTTGTTAAGCCCTCCTCGTCTGACAGGGTGCACGCCGCCGCATGCTTAATAACCCATTAAAAACATACCGCGGCCATAGATTATCCGGAGGGAGCTCCATTAAGGGCACGTTTACACCAGCGCACTCCCACGTCTCCGTATCGCACGGTGCCGCTCGGCTTTTGTCTCACGTACACAAACTGCCGCTAATTAGCGTCTCCTGCGCGGCATCTCCCTGTGAGTGGCTGACCTGTGAACCTCTCTCTCTCTCTCTCTCTCTCTCTCTCTCTCTTCTCTCTTTCTTTCTTTCTTTTTCTTTCTTTCTTTCTTTCTTTCCTCCGCCGTCGGAATGATGAGGCTCCGGCGGGTTGGTAGCTGTGATACTGCTGGGAGATCATTACTTTTATCCGTGACCGTCCATCAAGGGAGGGAGGAGGCGCGAATTGGCCACGGGGGGGGCAAACCGCACCCGATACGGAACGAGGATATATCACGCTCTCGGACGAAGAGGTCAAACTTCAGCTCGAGTATGCAAATATGACTCATTTATTTCTGCCGTAGCATCACTCGATCAGCTACTCGAATGATGTTCACATATCACCTCGGAGGCGCCAATAAACAAAATAAGATTTATTACTTTGATAAATTTCACTTTTGTAGGGAAATACTTGGCAACATTTAATGGACATTGGCACGTACTTCTTTCTACTCCTTCAAGCTTTGAGACCGTTTGTGTGATGTTAGCTTTTTTTAGGCAGTGTCCACTGACACATTTTTTTACGTTTTGCCTTTCTCCCATTCAAACTGAATTGTAAAAAAAAAAAAAAGATGAAAAATGTTCTAACATTCTGTGTCCCATTGATCATCTTTTGTGAAACGAGTAATTAGTTGTATTGTTTTTAACTTGTTTTACTTTATTTTCACTATTTATTGTCATGGTCAGCTCATCAGATAATGAAATTTGATTGTCGCAAATCTGACAATGAGCAGGACAAGGTAAAGAGACGCATTCAAAATGTAAAAATGCTCTTGTCATATGTCATTTTGCCTTTTCCGTAGATTCCTTTCTTCGAGCTTGTGATTGGCTAAAATTCCAGTTTGGGGTTTAGCCCCTCCTTCTGCTTTGTCTGGATAAAAGCGTGCGTTACGGGATTTTTTCTAACCATTTAATGGAACCATTGATCACCATGAATCATGGCAAACAGACACAAAAACACAAAAGCAACACTACTGAATGCACTCTGCAGCTATATTGTGGCCATCATAGCGTTGCCAAAACAACAAACATCGTCTATCATGCAATCTGTCGTGATGGTGATGTCTGACATGTTCAAGTATGTTGTAGTCCACTATGCTATCAGTCCACACGTTTTCCTTCCATTGTTGTTGTTTTGGTATTTTCCGGGAATTCCTTTCTTCTGGTTCGTGATTGGCTAAAATTTGGTTTGGGTTAGAGCGCCCCCTATTGCTGTTGTAATACCTTGACTTCTTGAGAATGCATACATTTTATTATTACGCCTTTGATATGTGCAGAGATCTTGGTTTGTTTTTAATCGCAAAAAAATGTTTCTTTAAAATTACGTGGTGAGAGTAATACAGTTAATTTGCACATTGTGGAGTGGCCCTTTATTGTGGGCGACCTGAGGCACACTTGCGCAATACTCATGCTGTGTAATCAGCATCCTGATATGCCACCTGTGAGGTGCATGGATTATCTTGGCAAAGGAGAAGTGCTCACTAACGCAGCTGTTTGAACAATGTTTGAGAAAATTTGGACTTTTGTGTACATAGAAAAAGTCTTGAGATCAGAATCAGAATCAGAATCAGAATCATCTTTATTTGCCAAGTATGTCCAAAACACACAAGGAATTTGTCTCCGGTAGTTGGAGCCGCTCTAGTACAACAAACAGTCAATTTACAGAACACTTTGGGGACATAAAGACATTGACAAAAAACAATTGTGCAAAAAGATGCAGAGTCCTCTAGCACTTAGAGCAGTTCGAACGACTAATATTGCAATAGTCCGGTGCAATGACCATTGTGCAAAGGGCGCTGAGACTTCAAGGAGTGTATGCGGTTTAAAGTGACAAGTAGTGCGATCATCTGGGACAATGTCGGTTGTGCAAATGTTACAGATACTCCTCAATCAGTGTGCAAATGGAGCAGATGCTACTCTGGCATGAGTGGCCAGTATATGCAAATAGTGCAGCATGGCGAGACAACTACAGTGAGTGCACAAGTAATAAATAATTGGCCCCACAGAAATGTGACAACGAACTCAAGTCAAAAAATTGCCAGCTTGTTGTAATGGAATTATAGGTTAGGTGTTTAAGAAGTTGATCGCAAGAGGGAAGAAGCTGTTGGAATGTCTACTAGTTCTAGTTAGCGTTGATCGGTAGCGCCTACCTGAGGGAAGGAGCTGGAAGAGCTGGTGACCGGGGTGCAGACGGTCCGAGAGGATTTTGCACGCCCTTGTCTTAGTTCTGGCAGCGTGCAAGTCCTCAATGGTGGGTAGGGGGTTACCGACAATCCTTTCAGCAGTTGTGATTGTCCGTTGCAGTCGGAGCTTGTCCTTTTTTGTAGCAGCACCAAACCAGACTGTGATGGAAGAACACAGGACCGATTCGATGACCGCTGTGTAGAACTGTCTCAGCAGCTCCGGTGGCAGGCCGTGCTTTCTCAGAAGCCGCAGGAAGTACATCCTCTGCTGGGCCTTTTTGAGGACGGAGTTGATGTTGTTCGCCCACTTCAGGTCCTGAGAGATTGTAATTCCCAGGAACTTGAAGGTCTCGACGGTTGACACAAGGCAGCTGGACAACGTGAGGGGCAGCTGTGGCGAAGGATGCCTCCTGAAGTCCACGATCATCTCTACCGTCTTGAGCGTGTTCAGCTCCAGGTTGTGTCGCCCGCACCACAGCTCCAGCCGCTCCGCTTCCTGTCGATATGCAGACTCGTCACCGTCCTTGATGAGGCCGATGACAGTGGTGTCATCTGCAAACTTCAGGAGCTTGACAGTCGGGTTCGCTGAGGTGCAGTCGTTCGTGTAGAGAGAGAAGAGCAGCGGAGAGAGGACACAACCTTGGGGCGCCCCAGTGCTGATGCTGCGTGTGGATGAGGTTGCCTCCCCCAGCCTGACCTGCTGTGTCCTGCCCGTCAGAAAGCTGTAAATCCACTGGCAGATGGCAGGTGAGACGCTGAGCTGGAGAAGCTTGGTTGAAAGGAGTTCAGGGATGATGGTGTTGAACGCTGAGCTGAAGTCCACGAACAGGATCCTCGTGTAGGTCCCTGCACTGTCGAGGTGTTCTAGGATGAAGTGCAGTCCCATGTTGACTGCATCATCCGCAGACCTGTTCGCTTGGTAGGCAAACTGCAGGGGGTCCAGCAGGGGACCTGTGACACTCTTGAGGTGGTCCAGCACGAGACGTTCAAAGGACTTCATGACCACAGATGTCAAAGCGACAGGCCTGTAGTCATTCAGACTAGAGATTGCAGGTTTCTTGGGGACTGGAATGATGGTGGAGCGTTTGAAGCAGGATGGAACTTCGCACATTTCCAAAGATCTGTTAAAGATCTGAGTGAAGACTGGAGCGAGCTGGTCCGCGCAGACTTTGAGGCAGGATGGGGACACATGGTCCGGTCCTGTTGCTTTGTTAATCTTCTGTTGTTTGAAGATGCGTCTCACATCCTGTTCATGGATGGTTAACGCAGAAGTCAGAGGTGTGGTTGTGGTCGCGGGTGCGGCCGGGTTGGTGTGTGGAGTGAAACTGTCCTTTTCAAATCTGCAATAGAAGGTATTCAAGTCGTTGGCTAGTGTGCTATTGTTCTCAGCTCGGGGGGATCGTCGCTTGTAATTAGTCAGCGATTGGAATGCACGCCAGACTGATTTCGAGTCGTTCGCGCTAAACTGTTTTTCCAACTTTGCTGCATAGATCCTCTTTGCAATGTTAATTTCTTTAGTAAGCTGGTTTCTAGCTCGATTATACAGGGCCCTGTCCCCGCTCTGATATGCATCTTCCTTAGCTTGGCGAAGCTGCTTAAGTTTAGCAGTGAACCACGGCTTGTTGTTGTTGAATGTCCGAAATGATTTTGTTGGTACACAAACCTCTTCACAGAAACCGATCTAGGATGTGACAGTGTCCGTATATTCCTCCAGGCTGCCAGCTGAATTTTCAAAGACACTCCAGTCTGTGCAGTCTAAACAGCTTTGAAGGTCCATCTTTGCTTCATTGGTCCACTTTTTGACTGTTTTCACTGTAGGCTTCGCACATTTAAGTACTTGCTTGTACGTCGGTATTAAGTGAATTAAGCAGTGATCAGACGAGCCCAGGGCTGCACGAGGTATAGCACGGTATGCGTTTTTTACCGTAGTGTAGCAGTGGTCTAAAGTATTATTTTCCCTGGTAGGACAGTCGATGTGCTGCTTGTATTTAGGGAGTTCGTGGTTGAGTTTAGCTTTGTTAAAGTCCCCGAGAATAATGAGGGGTGAGTCAGGGTGTTTTTTTTCAATTTCGTTGACTTGTTCGGCGAGCGTTAGCAATGCGGCGCTCGTGTTAGCTTGCGGTGTGATATAGACTCCAGCCAGTATAAACGATGCAAACTCACGTGGCGCGTAAAATGGTTTACAGTTCAGAAACAGCGACTCCAAATGCGGGCTGCAGTGTGTGCTGAGCACCGTGACGTCCGTACACCATTTTTCGTTTATATGGAGGCATATCCCGCCGCCCTTCGTTTTTCCCGATGATTCCATGTCGCGGTCCGCTCGATGAATGTTGAAGCCGGGAAGCGTGACGGCGCCATCGGGTACAGCGTCGCAAAGCCAGGTCTCCGTGAAGCACATGGCCGCGGAACGTCCGAAGTCTTTACTGGTCTTTAACAGAAGATGAAGCTCGTCCATTTTGTTGGGTAGGGAGCGTACATTCGCGAGGTGGATCGACGGGAAGGCCAATCTGTGTCCTCTCTTGCGGAGTTTCACCTGAATTCCGGCTCGTTTTCCTCTGTGGCGCCGCTTCCGCATCCATGCGCCGAAAACCGCGGACGCCGCTCCGGTGAGTAACTCGGGGAAAAAACTGAGCGGATTTTCGAAAGTTGGTGACAGAAAGTCCGGAGTAGCCTCCTTGATGGTTAGCAGGTCTCCCCTTGTGTAAGTGAGTCGTGTAAGGTCTCCAAAGACGGACGAAAAACACAAAAACGAAGACAATACTAGAGAGCGCGTTACCGAGGCGGCCACACTGGTAGGCGCCATCTTGAATGTGTGAGTTTAAGCTCATGGACATGGAAGCAAGCATGAAAGTGTTTTGTTCAGTTTTTATTCCGTTTCCAGCTAAAAGTTAGAAGAAACAAAGCAGGGCCTTTTAAATAAAAAAGAAAAGGTCCTTAATACTGTTCCTCCTTATACAAAAACAAAGATCAACTCATCAGTGGTGAATAAGAGGACATGTGCATTTACAAGCGAAAACGCCGCGCCAGAGCTAAACGGAATCCGTATTGCAAAGTCATTATTCTATCTGAAAGTGATGTATTAGCTTAATAATGTGTCATCAGTAGGGCTCATGCGGCGATCCCCCTGACAAAAAAAAAAAGCCTAATCTTCCTCCTTTTTTTGCGTTTCTCTCACACAGTGCGCAAATTCCAGCAGGGCTGCTCCAACAGTAAACAATTATCTGTCTCGCCCAAAGCGAGGAACAGCGCCGCCACGCCCCCCTCCTCCTCCTCCTCCTCCTCTTCCCCCCCCCACCACCTCTCCATACCTCTGTCTGCTCGGCTTTCCTCTCTCATCTCGCCTTTCCCTGACGCCGCCTTAAATAGAACGTTCATTTTTGACTGGGAGATTTGAAAGCCGAGGCAGTCCCTTTTCATCTTGCGCTGCACCGCAAGTTCACCAACACAAAGTGGCGCAGCGCTTCCGGAAGGAAGTTGCATTTCTACCCTTTCTCATCCATTTTGTTCTTCCTTCTCCTGCTTCCTTTTTTTTTTTCCTATTCCAATGTGGGATTCCACGATGATTGTAGGTGATCATCTAAATCCATGGCACATCGCATTTTCATGATGACTTAGATGAAGAGGCATTTTGCTAGAGAGAGTTTGACATTTTCCCCTTCTGCACGTTGATCACAAATCGGGGGGGGGGTCAATATTGTCATTGAACCCCCAGTAATTAATGTCCTGTCATTCCCAAGTGGATGTTGTTAACCCCGCCCCTCCCTTTTTTTCTATTGGCTGGTGAGGGAACGACATCAAAGTGATTTTTCTGTTCAACTTGTTTTACTTATACCTAATGTATACATACTGATGCTTGAATATATGACATTCAGATACAGCTAAAAAAAACCAAAAAAACAGAATAGTGTCAAAATCTTAATTTAGTTAGGTAATTCAATTGAAAAAGTGAAAAATGCACAACACACACTCAAAGTGAAATACTTCATGATTTTTACAGATATGTATCATTTTGATGATTATCGCTTACAACAAACGGAAACCCAAAATTCTCAATGTCAAGAAACTCGATTATTGTAACAAACGATGAAGAAAAAATGGTAATGATTTTTAATGTAGAAATTAGGCAGGAATTTGCCATTTGAAAAGTATTTTCCAAAAAGTGTTCAATGAATCGATGTAATGTATGAGTAGTGAAATGTATGGACTTTTCTCCCATACTCCAATTAAGTGAGCTGTACCTGTGTATCATTCCATTTTCAAGTTATTTCTGTGACCACTTTCATTAAGAGTGGAATACCAACAGTTTTCTCCTCGTGTGTATGTCAAATCAAGAGTTGACGGTATTCCCAATGTCCATTTCCCCATGATGTCTGCTCTCCAGATAATTGCGGAGCTCCAACAGTCGGTGTGCAGCTGGAAGGAGGAGGCCGTCGGTCTGCAGCAGGCGATGAAGAGGCAGCAGGAGGAGGCCAACGATCGATGGGCGCAAGACAGGAGAAATCTAACCCGGCGGGCCGAGCAGGCCGACAAGGTCGGTGCACGCGACGGTAACCGTTAAGCTTGCAAAAGGAAGTATTTCTCATACTGGTAGACATTTATTTCCACGTAGCGAACTCCTCTCTTTTTCCATTATCTCCGATATTGTTTAAGAATCGCGGCCTCGTCTGGCTTTGACTTCTGTGGAGTAGACAGACGCGGCGTTTCGTTTGTCGAAGCGCACGGTGAGCATGCGTGTGCCCTGTCGTCTTTATGGCGACTTGCAATCCTCCGTCGAGTCTGTTGGTGGCGTGTTTACTTCCCGACGTTACAACATTTGTCCGCTGCATTGCGCGTCGTAAAGTGAAAACCGTGGGTTTCTTCATGAAAATAAAATCCCTACACTCTGGCTTGATTCAGAAACAAGGTTATGACATGGAAGAACCTCTTTGACTTGATTGCTTACGCCGAATAATTCGTCTATTTAGTCTAGTTATTCTTTGGCTGATGCCCAAAGGAAGGCGACAGGGACACAGTGGCAGTTGATTGGGTGTGGCTGGCTAACTAATGACTTGTTGTTGTGTCTGGGATAAGGGACATGTTCCCAAACACAAACCTTGTCTGTCTGCAGCTGCCTCAAATAGTCAAAGAGGAGCAGGTCGGTGAGGCTGGAGATCTCCTTTCAGGCCCTGACAGCCAGCCCCCCCCACAACCCGAGCCCCCCCTCTTCCCGAGCTCTCTCGCGAAGCTTTTCCTCTCTCCGAAATTGCCCAATTTGTTCAAAGTTTGTCTTGTGACGCCGTCACAAATAAACGTGGCAAACGTTTTAGCTTGACTTGTTTGGTACAGGGCGGAACCATCAAAGTCAAATATGATCCGTTCAGGCTGCTGGTTGAAATTCAATTCATCAAATCCAAATCATAATAAAACATTCTGAACGCTACAGGCACAGTTTTATGCTCATGCCGTTCCTGCTACCCTTCTGTGGTGGAAGCACAAAAAAGCCCGAGAAAATCCAAAAGCAATCGTTTCGATCTGGGGTGGGCAAACTTTTGCATTTTCAAATTTGCATGGATAATATGTGACATACTTTTGTAATAGCTCTTTTTTTTATGTCTTATTATTTATAATAAGTTAAATATAATTGAGCAAAATAAACGAATATGGGACATTGCTTATTATACAAATGATCATTTACCGGTACAATAAATCCATCCATCCATTTTCGGAGCCGCTTCTCCTCACGCTATCTCTATCCCAGCTATCGTCGGGCAGGAGGAGGCGGGGTACACCCCGAACTGGTCGCCAGCCGATCGCAGGGCACATACATACAAACAAACAACCATTATAAACAAACAACAAGTGTTCCAGGACTGTTGATAATGTGCCGTAAATTAAAGATCCAAGCGGCTTCTTTAAGGTCATATTTGGCCCCTGGGTGCTTCCGATGCTGACTCAGCTGAAGTCGGACACGATTTTAGGTTTGACTTTTGTGGCATTCGGCTTTGCGTGTTCCTCCGTATGAAATTGCCACAGGATTCTTTCTGGATGAGTCGCTGACGCCTCGGTAAATGTTTTTCGATGACGATCGTCAAAGCCCCGGGACGTCGTTTTCAGACGCACAAAAAAGATTTGACGGCGAAGGAGCAGATGAGATGTTGCCTTTTCTTACGTCACCTATAAAAGTATCCCGAGGCTTTTCATTTGCGTTCAGGTAACACGCAATAAACATTTCAGCCCACACGTACCTGTTCATATTTCATACTTTTTGAGTTGAAGACAACTTCATACGAGCAGCGTGTCACTTGTTGATAATCCCGATAAAGTTGTTCTGCTACTGCAATGGAATCCGATATTTCGCTCTACTGCGCTTGTTAAATACATTTGGGTGTGAAACGACAGAGGCCTTTGAATGTCCTAAAGTCCCTTTTTCGAGCGAGGCTATTGCACTTACTGTAAGTACGCTCGTTATAAGGTTTGTACTTCTATATGACATTTAGGAGGAGGACAAAACAAATTCACCACAAGGCTTTTAGGTATATTTGAAATGTAATGGCAAGTTCATTAGTGTGGGTGTTTTTGTCTGCTACCACTTGCTGTGCTACGCGTCCGCCAAATGTGACAGAGCTCCAACCCACATTACCCTTGCCAAGTGAAAGGTGAGGACACGCGCGCGCGCACACACGCACAGCCTGTCTTTCTGAGACTGCATCTCCGAACTCTTCAAACTCTGTTCACACACACACATGCAGAGGCGCACATGCTCCCGTCATCTTGCCAAAAGGGAGAAGGTGGCTGGTGAATAAACAATGGCATCCCGCCCACGGTGTCACCTGCTCGGGCTTTGATCAGCGCCGCTGTTCTCGCCGCGGCAGCGCGTCCCGTCTCTTTCCAGCCCGCCGTACACATTCACACACGCGCTCACTCAAGTCTTGTCTTCCGTGGGCCTTCTTCGTCCACACACGCTTTCGGTCCCGCGAGCTCCTAGCGCAAACGCAGCTTTGAGTTAGTGCCCTTGTCTGCACGCGCCCACATGTATACTAGTGTGTATATTGCGTTTGATCCAGGCCCATTCCCGCCTCGCTCGTCAAAGGCAAGGCCGTCTCTCGACGTCCTCCGGGCGAAGCGAAGGCGTACGTGACGCCACGCTGACCGTCGTGCCGTCGTTTGAGTGTCACTCGCTAGCCAACGAGGACCACGTCACAGAACTTAGCCGTTGCGCCGCGCCGCGGTTAGCGGTGTTGAAGGCTTCCTGTGGCGCAGGCAAACAATCCGAGCGGGCCCGTTGCGGCGGCTGCGGCTCCGTGTGTTCTTGCGGTGCTGTTATATATACAGTATGCATTAGTTTCTGAGGGAGTTGAAAGGATGGAGGACTTTGCCTGTGGGAAGAAATGGCAGCAGTGGATCAAGAACAGGTGCTCGGGATACGCGCAGAAGCAGAAACGGCGTGTGTGTGCGTGCCTTTGTTCAGACACATTCCCAACCAAACATCGAACCAAATGTCTTCTCTTGTAATGTGGAAAACGTTGCTGACGAAGATACGGTGCCTCTGTTTTGACTCTTACAGTAAAGCGGACGTATTATGAAAAATGGACTTTTTGATGGACTCGTATACAAATAGTGGCATCAAGATCCAATTATTTGTGTACAAGCGTGAAATTAATCAACCAAATGTATCTTTTGTTATGTGCCTACATCCTACTTTAAAACTTGTACCCAAGTAAGGGTACTGTTACATACCAAGTAAAAGTTAAAAGTAGTCCTCCAAATACTAAGAGTAATAAGAGTAAGTAGTAAGGGGGGGAAAAAACTACTCAAGTACTGAGTAACTGATGAATATGCTCTGTTTTTTTTAATTTAATATTTAATCAGAGCATGAATGTCAAATAGACAAAAATACAAAATACGAATGTGCAACTTCAGCTACTGGCCAGCAATATCATTTTAACTAAAGCAATGATTTAAATCTTTGTAAAACAAGAAATAAAGACAAATTCAGCCCCAAACATTTGTTCCTTTCTTTAGGCTGGAGGCACAGCAGAAGTGAGAGGACATAGAAAACCACAACGTGTTCCCAAGTTCAAAGAGGAGTTCTTGGAGGCGGAAATGTGAACATTTTTAGGCAGACTAGACAACAGCGCACCGTTGTTTCTGCTTTGCTTCACGGAAATTTGTCAAATTTGTCACTCTGAAAACTTTGCTTGAGCCGAAGACCGCGCGCGCAGTGAGAAGACTGCCTGGCTGGATTTGATTGGTGAAATTATTGAGTCGCGTGGAAGCACCTGAGGCACCAGTCTGTCTGAGCGAGCAAAACAAATCCACTGCGCAAGCAATAGATAGAAAGATAGAAATAAAAGTAGGCTGCAAGGCTCCTGAAGAGGGAGGGAAGCGGCTGCCTTTTACCTTTTACTCCTCAGACAGTTCAAGCTTTTAAGGGACTTGATAGATTTGTCTTCAAGGTATTTTCAACACTTTAAAGTACAACCCAATTCCAATGACGTTGGCGCGTTGTGTTAAACAGAAATAAAAACCGTGAAGAATGATTTGCAAATCACGTTCAACCTATATTGAATTGAATACACTCCAAAGACGAGATATTTCATGTTCAAACTGATCAACTTGTTTTTAGCAAATCATCTTAATTAACTTCGAATTTGATGGCTGCAACACGTTCCAAAAAAAGATGGGACAGGTGGTAAAAAAGAGTGAGAAAGTTAAGGAATGCTCCTCAAACAGCTGTTTTGGAATGAACATCCCACAGGTGAACAGGCTCATTGGGAACAGGTGGGTGCCTTCCCTGAATTGCTCAGTCATTCACAAGCAAAGATGGGGCGCACTTGAAGTGAACAAGTGCGTGAGAAAATAGTCCCAACAGTTTAAGGACAATGTTCCTCAACCTTACTGAGTACCTTACCCGTTTATGACGCAAGCCACAGTCAGAGTTTTATGAAATAAATTCACAAATACCAGCCTTAGCCCGACTAATAGCTAATGCGCAAACAAATGCAAGTAAAGAGCAATGTTTAGCTTGATTTTCTACAACTACAGTACTGTAGTTTAAAACTACCGCAATCAATTCTGAGTACTCCTAATGCGTTTTGCTGACTACATTGCCGGAACGGTGCAAATGTTTAAACCAGGAAATCGCCTGTTCACACCATGTCTAGATGGGCGGCTGTTAACTTCATTCAAGCGGGGCGTGCGCAATAGGCATGTGCCTGTGTTATGTGTGTGGATGGTGACCTCAAGTGGACAAATAAAATACCTACACCTCTCGCTACAGTGAGGTTTCACAAATTGGGATTGACGTGCACATTTATATACACTTCTACATTTATAGAGTAATGTAAGAAATAATTGGTTGCTTCTTCGCAGATTTACTGCAGGGGTTTTCTTGAAGGTCACCCCCACGCTAAACGAGGGTTTACTGTTCTGACCAAAAGCCATACAAAAACGTTTGCTTATAAATTGGTGACGTGTCTTAATGTTCGCGGGGGTATATATATATTTTTAAAGTCTCCTTGCTTGTTAACATTACACTCCAACCAGTACGTTTGCCCAATTCTAGTCGAGGTTATTGAAGTGCTGGTTTTTCCATGAAAGCGCGTTTGTCTTTCTTGTCCATGCTGCTGTCAGCAAAAGCCGGCCAACATCCGACGTCTCCCTTTCCGTCAGCCTTTGACTGGCTTTATGTATCTGTTAGCACTCACCCGCCTGCCTTAACACTGACGCGCACGCTGTGCTCGCGACGCGGCGCGTCGGCCCGGTGTTGGCGGATTGATGGCTCTTCCGGCCGTGAGTGAGGGCTTCCCGGCCGCGTTTGATCCGCGTATCAGACGGAGGGGGTGGAAGTAGCAGCCGGAGAGATAACATTCCAGGATGCTGAGCGGGAACGTGGGAAGTGGAACGACTCACAGGGACCATGCGCCATCGCAGACAACAAAGGGAAATTACTCATGAAACCGCAGAAGCCTTCTTCATTTGTGCTCGAGGACTTTTCTCAAAGGCCTTGGAAAGTGACCAAAAAAAATGTCCTGTAAATTTCCCACTGGACAGAGAAGAATATTGTTAACAAGCCTGCCAAATTTGAATCCCCGCAACGTCGCGGTCGGCAACTGTGAGGCCGACGACCCTGGCGCCGTTCGCCGGACCGAGCCGCCAGTCCCAGCGGTCCGGCGGCGGTCGCCAGCTGCCACGGGCGCCTCGCTACGCGCCGTGCCACGCACACGGCAGAGACGCCGTAGCCCAAATAACATATAACACTTGACGGAGGATTTTATACTTTTGGGGAGTTGTAGACATAGTTTGATGCCTAACTGCACGCTGTAGATGTAGAACTGGGCCAAGTTATTATCAATAAGTAAGAGTAAGTAGCAATTGCACGGAATAGCCACTGCAGGGATACGGGCGCTTGGTACTCACTGTTGCTGGTTGCTTCACCTCACCGCCGTTTTAGCCTGACGTGGTGAAAACGTGTTTAATGCTAGCTCAACAAATAAATTTGTCAATTGTTCCCACTCTCTGCACGGTTTTCTGTACTCGTCTTAAAACAATTAATGGATTGAGAAAAACAAAGACCAAAATGACTTTACTGCATCTTTAAAAGTATGTCATCAGTTGCGGGCGCAGATGCCCTCAAGACATTCTTCAGTTCCAAAGTCGAACTATCGCTATCATAAAAGCTCAATGTTTCAAGTAGCATTGGAACAATCTTAGCTGGCGCACGACGTTATCAACTGTCGATTCAGTGGAGTGTCGCGTTGCAGCTCCTTGGAAGGCACCAACAACAACAAAATGTCGAAATATGTTTTTTCATATAGGTAAAATATCGCTCTACTGTATTGTACTTGAGAAAAAATATACAGTAATAAATCAATGAAATAGAATCATGATTTCATGCATGAATCCATCTTTCTGCCATCTTGAAATCATGTGAACGGACGATGCGTTTTGATTGGCCACCTGAACTCGGCTAGCACGCACACGCTGAGTTTGATCCAATGTTAGATATTCGTCTTGAGGCCTCGTCGTCGCCAGAAAATGACGTCATGGAGTCATTGGCGACCGTTTGCTGAGCAGATCGCTCCGGTGCGCTGCAGGCTTTACACAATAGACGCTTGCAAACGGGCTGTGACTTTTATCTTTTTGAACAAAAATGTGAACATCATTCCATTGTGATTTAAATCTTTCAAAAAATCTAGTTTTTAAAGTATTCTGAAGTCTTTTTAGCCTGCAGTGCTTTTGCTAAACTTACTTAGCATCTGTGGAGCTATGCACTACTCGATAAACCTGAGACAAGAAGGTAGCAGGGCACACACACACACACACACACACACAGGCATATGGTGCATATTTCGCATATTTCAGACGTGTTTCCTATTCTCTTTCTACTGTTGCTCTCAGCAACAGCTGAGAGACAGAACAGTGTGTTCCCCTTGTGGGCTTAGCTCGCCTTGCAACGCGTCTTCATTACTGGAGCGATTGTCAGACTATTTTCATCAGTGGCGTCGCAATCGGCTGGGGCGGGGGGGGTATAAATGTTTTTTTTTGAAGTGGTTTTTTTTTTCTTTCTTTTTTGCCTCTCGAGGTTTTGTGCAGAAACGGTTAATGGGAAAGTGCTGCCAAAATCTTGACAGCCTGTATTGTGGTGCGTACACGCAGACAGAGAGCAGAAGTTTCTCCCCTCTCACACCTCGGGAGGGAGGGAGACCTCGCCGCCGCCTCCTCCTGCTTCTTCTTTACCTTTCCTTCAGTCGTTTTGAAAAAAAAAAGTGCAGTTAAAAGAGAGTCTCGTCGTCTCTCTGGCCGTCCGTCTCTCCTTGAGGTTAGCGCCTCGTTCATTATTTACAAGCAGAATAGTTGAGCATCGAGCACTCATCGACTCACTCACTCGCGCGTGCGTGTGTGTGTGTGTGTGTGTGTGTGTGTGTGCAGTCCATACGCTGCCTTTTTTTATGAACTTTTTTTGCCGTGTGTACTTTATGCCCCTTGTGCATGTGTCTGCTCCTAGCCTAATGCGTGTGCGCGCGTGTGTGTGGCTGGAGGCAGCGGCGTTTTTTTCCCTCGCTGCAGCCTCGGTGTCATTAGAGGATCTCTTTAATCCAGACTTTGGGAGAAACTTCTGACAGCACGCTGCAAATAGAAGGCCCCCGCCGCACTTGAAGCGGCTCCTAACAAAACAGCCGAGTTTAAAGAGGCCCCTGGCATTTTTCTTTACCTCCTCCCCTCCTCCTCTGCTCCTGCCTTCTGTTGCTTTTACTCCGCCCGAGGGACACTCGCTGGCCTTATCTGCGGCGAGGAAGGAGACCACCCAGGAAAAGACCGAAATCCAAGGCGTCGTGTATGTTTGTGTACAAAACGCAGAGATCACACCGGTGCTCGATTGACGCTTTATCGCTCCTATTTTGGAGCCGTTCCTCGAGTTAATATGAATGCGTGCCCGTACCTGCTCGCATGGCTGGGAGCACTCTTGAGTTTGTGATTTTCCGTTGAGCGCCGTAATCATTGTATCGCTGATAGAAATGCCTATCGGTCACGTTTTCAGACGTACGTCCAAACTGCCAAATACTGTTTGTGAGCAAGCTGACGGCTTGCAGATTTGTGGCTAATGTTAGCTTTTGAGGACCTTCGCTGAGCAACGGCAACAATGCTGTTGCTAGCTGACTGTGTGCTGTTGAAAGAAAGAAAACTTACTCCGCTGGCAATTTCTTTTCTTTTTTTTACTTATTTCAAGCAACAATTTGCTTAAATGTGAAAATTGTGTAAAAGCTTTTTACTTTTTTGTTGGTGAGTCTTATTTTAGTGTCATCAGATTACCTTTGAGACTTTTGATAAGAAATATTCTTGGTAAGATTTTTGCAGTATTTTATTCATGTCTGCAGTATATATAAAGCAAACAAATGAAAACTACTTTAAAAAAAAAGCAAGAGAGAGAAAAAGAAAACTACGGTGGTAATTGAGCGTGCCTTCTTGTACCACGTGGCCGCGTATTTTTATGCCACCCAACAAACCCGTTGATTGTGCAGCATTTGTACCCTTAAAAACCTCATCTGTCGGAAACCCAGGACCCCCGGTAGTTTGTGTAAAGTTTCTGTCATCAAAATATCCCCAAACTGTGTTGTAACCTTTTAAAGCACACTACAAAAAGTTTTTTTGCCAGGTTGTTGTGGCCTAAAGTTGACTTTTGCCGTTTTTCCACCGCACGATAGCGCCTCAACTCGGCTGAGGACGACCTGCCCCGATTTGGGGCGGTTGGGTTTGATCTCAGGGTGCTGCAAAACCCATGCCACTTGAAACAGAATCAGAATCAGAATCATCTTTATTTGCCAAGTATGTCCAAAACACACAAGGAATTTGTCTCCGGTAGTTGGAGCCGCTCTAGTACAACAGACAGTCAATTGACAGAACACTTTGGGGACATAAAGACATTGACAAAGACAATTGTGCAATTGTGCAAAAAGATGCAGAGTGCAAAATAACAACAAATAAGGGTCTCCTCTACAATGGACCCCCGCTATTTGCAGGGGGATAGGGCGCGAATAGCGAAAATCCGCGGATAATTGACGCCCATTCTAACCGCATTGAAATGTTATCTTTTGAAAAACAATTTTTGGAACCCAAAACATTCTGGAATAAACAGCGATAAATCACCACCAAGTGTTTCTTGAGTTGGTTCCTGCCCGTAAAAAGAAGAAAACTGCAAACAGATTTGAAGAAACGCAAGTGCGCGGGGGTCCGCCGTATTTCCTTCTCGGCATGTGGCTGTTGGCCTGCGGCATTTTGGAGACGGCGGAGTACAACACTACATCCAACTACAACTGCAGTCGTGCGTCGCTTGTTTCAAGCCGCACGTACGTACCGTGCAGTGCACAAAGGTGGATTCGCTTCTCGCATTACAGATTGTCTGCAGCGTTGACCTTCTTTCCTGCTTGCATTCTCTTCTCTTCCATTTCTCTCCGTCCAGTTTTCTGCGAGGACATCAGATCCTCCCGCATCTTGCCGGACCGTTTCCCAATGATCCCGGCCCGCATGGCAGATAACGAGCGTATCGCGCCGAGCATCTGGACGAGCTTAACCGCAATCCTCCGCACGCACGCGCACACGCACACGTACACGTAGGCCAGCTTTTAAGAAGCATTTGAACATTCTGGACTCTCATGCGAGTGTACAAATACTGTAAGCTAAATCCATGACGGAGAACACAATATACATGAATTTATTACAACATATATGAATCAAAAAGCCCTCAGTGCTTATCAATAATAGCACATTAGTACTGCATTATTCTTTGGAAAAGTATAAAAACTCAAGCAGAATCTGTTTTTGGGAAAGGCTGCTATGGAAACAGACAACACGTAGTAATAGCTATCATGTTTTCTTCTCATCTTTTTATGTGACTTTTATTGGCCCAAATATGATCTGTGACTGTTTTTGCCGTGACTATCATTCACGTCCGTCTGCCGTGGTGGCTAAACATTTCCCCACCGTCTTTGCGTGATTCATCAGGGGACCGATTTTTACTCACGATCAGTCTCTATTATTGTAATGACTTCAACCCTCAGAGATGTTTTTGAAGAGCATAAATACAGACGCCACATGAAAGAGACAAAACGTGACACCGGCGAGGCCCGCGAGAAAGTCTCACTTCCCAGAAAACTTGCAAAAAGGCTGCGTCACACAGCAGTTGCGGGAATGTCGGGAAGTGGCTTTATCGGAAGGATGCGGCCGGGGGCTTGTCGGGGGCGACGGCCGCGATCGATGCCAACTTTACCGGCCCGCTGGATACTTTCCGGCCGACTCCAACTTGATTTATTCATCTGGCATTTTGACGTGAACCGGCGACAGTGCATCGGTTGTGAAACAATCGATGTACTGAGCGGCATTCGTGACCAGAATATTTGGGATTTTGTTTCATAAATCGATTTGAGCGGATAGAAAGTGTTCGAAAGAGGGGAACAGATGCCTAAACCAAGAGTAAGTGCAAGGGCGTCTTACACATTTACAGTGCGTTGCTTTCATGTAGCGTAGCGGTGCAACAATTCGTCAATGAATCGACAACTATTGTGACAATTGATTAATTGTTCCCTTGTTCAACTTAATCGTCCAAATCCTCCGACTTTCAACCTCTCAACAGTAAATATTCTCCGATTTCGGTAGTCCTCTGTGAAATCAGACAGATTAGCTTTGTGTTGACATTTGCGAGCACGTGCTTTTACAATCGTCAACGTTTTTTGCCCATTTTCTGACGCGACAGACCAAACCAGTCACTCCATCATAATCCATTTATGTTTGTGCATTTTCAATTTGAATTCATGTCCTGTTTTAATAGAGGGATGGAAATGAATTTTTTTTTTTTTATCCAATCCACTGAAGAAAATTCATCGATTATTAGAATAATCGTTAGTTCCGTTACTTTGATTTGTTCTGTGCGTTCATTTCAGAGTACAATCAGACATTGAACTGCTTTAGTTTCAATAAAACATTGGGGCATTCTAAGACTTTGGACCCACTTTACGCCAGCGACGTATAGCAAGCGGTAATGAAATGCTCTTGTGTTAGATGGCAGAAGAACACCAAAACCTTGTCAGACATACAAGAGAATAAGTGGTGACTCCCTGTGAGAAGATCGACTTTTGTCAAAGTAGGAGCCCGCAATTCGCGGCTTCCAAGCAAAATGGCTTCCATCTTCTCCAATGATGTCATTTCAGGCAACTATAAAACGAAACTGGCTGGCATGTTTTTATTCCATCTGTTTTTTGTGAGCATGTTTGCGTGATCAAACATAATAAAAAGTTGTTTTAGGGCACGGCTCCAAAACGAGGCCAAGCAGACGACGGCCGGCAAAAGTCGTCAAGTCTTGTCCTTACCTCGTTTCCCCCCCCCCCCCCCGCCCCCGATTCCGAGACGACCGCTCTTTGGCTGCAGCCGTGCTACGAACCCGTTTGGGCGCCACCGATGTTTACCCGCTGTTAGTCCCCGTATCGCTTTTTGAGACACGCCACCGCCGTGGTTTGTTTTATCTGGCGCAGGTGTTTCGGTTTGAAGATTGCCACGATGGCTTTGCGTGATAACGACGCCGTCTTCCCGCCGTGGCAGTTGTAGCTGTGTAAAAAAACTCATTTGGTGGAATTTGCTCATAATCTTTGCGGGCGCCACCAATGTTTACAAACTGTCAGTCAACGTTTCACTTTGCGTGGCACGTAAAACGACGCCCCGAAGCTGCCGCCGTCTGTTTGATGTGCCGTGGTAGCATTATCGCTTTGAAGCTTTGAGAAAGGAATTTGCTTAATAACGACGCTGTATTGCCGCCAATGCAGCTGCCAGGCAAAGGTTGTAAAACTGGCGAAACGGGGAGTTTTGCTCTGCTGCACCTCGTCGTCAGCTTTTTAGATGGCATGAGATTGGTTGCGTGACGCTGATGACATCACTTTTTCCTCATGAAAATCTTCTTTTCCTTTGTGGGCTTGTCCCTTTAGGGGTCGCCACAGCGCGCCGTACTTTTCCATGTAAGCATCCTTTTCTCTTGCATCCTCTGTCTTCCCTCACGACATCCATCAACCTTGTCTTTGGTCTTCCTCTCGCTCTCTTGGCTGGCAGCTCCATCTTCCTCCATCTTCCTCATCCTTCTACCAATATACTCACTATTTCTCCTCTGGACGTGCCCAAACCATCCAAGTCCGCTCTCTCTAACTTTGTCTCCAAAACATCGAACCTCGGCCGTCCCTCCGATGAGCTCGTTTCTAATTTGATTCACTCCATTCTTGCTATCTCTTCTCCCTGGTGCCTCACTCTTCCCCCACCACCCCTCTCATCCAAGCACATATATTCTGTCTTACTTCGGCTAATCTTCATTCCTCTTCTTTCCAGTGCATGCCTCCCATCTTTCTAACCGTTCCTCCACCTCCTCCCTGCTTTCACTGCGGACGACTATGTCATCTGCAAACATCACGGTCCACGGGGATTCCAGTCTAGCCTCATCTGTCAGCCTGTCCATCACCACTGCAAACAGGAAGGGGCTCAGGGCTGATCCCTGATGCAGTCGCACCTCCACCTTAAATTGGTCTGTCACACCTACAGCACACCTCAGCGCTCTTCTGCCGCCCTCGTACATGTCCTGTATTATTCTAACATACTCCTCTGCCACGCCAGACTTCCGCATGCAGTACCGCAGTTCCTCTCTGGGTCCTCTGTCATTGGCTTTCTCGAGATCTACAAAGACGCAATGTAGCTCCTTCTAACCTTCTCTGTACTTTTCCATCAACATCCTCAAGGCAAATAATGCATCTGTGGTACTCTTTCTCGGCATGAAACCATACTGTTGCTCGCAAATACTCCCTTCTGTCCTGAGTCTAGCCTCCACTACTCTTTCCCATAACTTCATTGTGTGGCAGTAGACGTTGCACTTTATCTTCTTTTTTTAAAAGATCAAATGATCCCACACTTCGGACATTGTCTTTCTTTGATGGCACTCTTTGTTCCCGTCTACGCACTTGGGGTTGCTACTGGATTAATAGCACTTCCATTCATTTCGATGGGGGGCAGAACAAATTAAACTTGTACGTCAACTTTTGTCGCGTTTGCCGTGTTGTACTGGGCGGCCATGACAGACGCATCATTAAGAAGCCAAGGAAAAAGCAAAACACACTTTTGTTGACTTCATCGCTTGGACGATTTGAAGTCTCGCAAGGTTGTTAGTTTGAGGCGCATCTGTTGGTTGAATTTCACGAAATGTTTCACCTAACGGACAAGCTGTCTTGCGTCTCATTTGCCGCAATCCCCGCAATCCTCCCCGATGTTTTTCGCTGAAACGCAGTCTTTGATTCCCGATAAACAAAATAGAATGATGAAATCGCCGGCAACGGTGGTAGCGACGTGGACAGCGATGGGACGGGATGGCGAGCGTCTGCAAAGTAGCCTGATTAATAAGAGCAAGACGGGAAACGGCAGCTCCTTTTTTTCCATGTGTCTGTTGATCTGCGAATGATTCGCCGCGAGTTTCGAGCTCTCCGTTGCATGAGAGGAAGGACAGCAGGCACGGTGTGTGTGTGTGTGTGTGTGTGTGTGTGTTTTGAATGGGTTTCTAATGATCAAAGACCGTGATGGCGCATGGAAAGAGAAAATGTCATGTCTCAAACTGTGACTCACAACAAATGTGCCGTCTGCTTTTCGTTTTGCCCTTCAAACAAGTACAGCGCAACGAAATTCAAACGCGTAAACATTGTACAAATCAGAGTTTCAACTCCATTTTCGGGAACAGTTTCGCCAGCAAATATTTGGTGAGATTCAAATGGACGGATGGATGTTTCAGGCTGTTTGGTGATGCCACCGCAGAAGGGTTCAGATGATAGCAAAGAGGAAAACAGGAAATGGAGGCTCAGCACAATAGGAGCGATACAATGAATTCAATGTCAATTAAGCGGGTAAATGTATTTGTAAATCTGCACACAAACAACACTATGGGACAGCAATGTTCTGACAAACATCTTTCTGTCTTCAGAAGGTGAGTTCTTTTGTTTTGTTTTAGTTTTATTTAGTTGTATTATGCAGCAATTCTCAAAATGTGTTTTTTTTTTAAGCTCCCTCTAGTGGTATCCAAAAGAAACACCGCCTCATCGCGCTTCAATTGTATTTGACTTTTAAGATCAATATATTTGAAATTAGTGTTGAAGAACAGCTTGTTTGTAAGCATTGAGTTCATTTTTTATATGAAGATTTTATGCGTTATACATTTGAGTTAAATCATTGAAGTAAAGATGTGTTTTTCCTATAAGTGTTGATATTCAAACTGTGCACAATGTTAGAGTGGCTTAAAATATTAAAATTACTTTTCAGGAATAAAACTTGTGTCCTTGAACACGCAAGACTACCTGGCTACTGTACTTATTCTTGATGGTGGTACTTTTTCAAATTTGAAATGTATTTTTTCGGAGCTGCTTGGTGTGAAAGTTTTGCGAGCCACCGAGTTGGTGTAAACGTGCAATTCCAAAGTGGATGCGCATCGTGTCCTTCCCGGAATGCGGCCTTCGGGTTGTCGTCGTCATATCCCGTACACGTGGGCCTCAAATGGCTTTCTGGTCGTGATTTCATTTGTTTTTTTGTAAATGTTCAAAAGAGATTAGCTCACCTCCTTCAATCTCTGCTCCAGCAAATAAACACATCCTGCCCCAAAAACCGATGCACTGACCCCCAAAGTCTTTCTGACGTGTTGTCTTCCCCAACATTGAAATGCTCTTTGATCAATAAACTGTGACTAATAATGTTCCTGTGTGCGTATCTGAGTACATTAAGTTTTGCAGCAAACATAGTGCAGTGTTTTCTCATGACCTCGCCAAACTGGGCCAAAGTTTTAAGTATTGGTTCTTTCTCCAGTCGTAGCGGGCAAACAAACCGCTGCGTGGTTTGTCAAGAGCAGATCCGGTTTGCACGAAACCCGCGAAATGTGCGACGCGTTGGCGAACGGCGGGCAAGGGAGGGGGGATGAAACGCCGACAAACGCTGATGGCTTCGGGTCTGTCCGAATGATGCGGAAGACAACATTCAAGAAAGGAAGTGTATTTAAAAAAAAAAAAACGTTCTCTCTTCAACTAACTTTTCTACACTATTCAGATTTATTGACATACACCTTTGTATGCTGCAGTCGTATACCGTGAAAGTTCGGTCGCTGCCCGTTTTGCGTTCCGCCGTCGTGCCTCGCACCCGGCGGCCCGGGAGGCGCGAGGAATCAGCTCGCGCCTGGCCTCGCTCGTCTCACTCAGCGACGACGGAGGTCAGTGATGCTCGTGACGCCCCGCCCCTCACACACTTGTTGCTACGTGTGTGCGCGTGTGCCTTTCACTCTCAAAACTCCAAGCCGACGTGTCCACATGCGCGTTCCGAACGTCTGCTTTTGGGCTTCATGCGCAATCTGCGCCGTTCTTTCCATTCACACACACACGCAAACGACGCATGAATGACTTTCTTTCCTCTCCGTCTTTTTTTCTCTTCTTTTCTTGTCGGATTCTTTAAAGAGGCAAATTGACTGAAGCTGCCGCCCAGATGGGAAATGTAATCAAGTTAACAAATGCGCAATGATGCCCCGCTTTTATTGCCTCCAAATATAACCCGATAACAATCCCATTAATGATCGGCTCGGCGACGCCTGCGAAGGTTTGCTGATCCCCAGAGCGAGAGAGTCTCTGCTCTGGTCTTTAACAATGAGGTCAGCTTTGCCGTAATGACTGTTGTGACATAATTAGGACCCGTCAACACGGGGAGCAATTGGCTTTGATCACTTTCTTTGTCTTGAATTATCTGAGGAAGATAGACACGCTTTAACGCCAATCGGCTCACTCGCCGCATTGCCACTCACTCAATTCCTGTGCCAGCGTGATTTGCAACCTTTCGGGGGGGGGGTTAGGGTTAGGGTTAGTGTTAGTGCAAACTGTGCAAACTGTTTGGGGAAAGCCCTTTTCTTTTCGAGCGTGACGGCGCTTAGATAAGTTCGGAGCGCTAAAACCCGAGAGTCCTGATCTCTGAAGCCGGGCCATCTCGTCCGGGATTGTCCACAATCTTGTACAAAGTCTTCCCTGAGGAGAGGAGGCTCTTCCTCTATGGAGGCGCACGTTTCTTTTGTTTCCACTTCCTGTCTGTATTGTTATTGCGAGCAGCCTAATGTGACTGCAGGAAAGTAAGTTGTTACAAGGACTAAGCAGTGCCAGCTCCAATAACGCTGACTGGACGCACTCAAAACCAACCTATAATTAATGATAACACACAACAAACATCTTCGCGCCGTGCGTACAGGTGCATCTCACTCGGTTACTTTGTGGAATACACCGGGAGAGTTTGTTGTATTCCTGCATTGCAATTCCAAAACCGGTGGCCGATGTTCAGCTGCTCATGAAAACTAGTTGCCGAACTCCGCACGCTGCACTGCGCGACAGTTTAGTCGGTTTGCGTCGCTCGGTGTGCGGTGCGCCTTGGTGAAAAAAAAATGCTTGCAAAGATGTCTCAAAAAGTACAGAAAATTGTAATTGTGGAACAGATTTTCAACCTTTTTTTTTTTTTTTTTCTTAAATCAATTTAGCAAGAAGCATGATGTTGTTGCACTTTATTTACTTTAGTGGGCCACAAAAAAATGGATGTGTTGGGCAGGATGTGGCCCCCGGGCCTTGAGTTTGACACCTACTTAATGGCAATTGTGTTTTCGGCGCTCCCGTCTGCGTCCGTCCGCGGTGATTTCTGCCCGCCGCCGTATTCGTATTCCACCGGTGTCTTTCCCGCTCCGATTGGGCCTCGCCGTCCTCACCGCGTCGTCCCGAGCCGACGGCGCTCACCGTCTTCTGCCTTCCCTCAGGCCCTGCGGGAGAAGACGGAAAGTCTACAGCGGCGGCTGCGCAGCGCCGAGAAGACTCTGCTCGGCAAAGAGCTGGAGAGCCGAGAGAAGGTAATCGGACGCCGCTCGTCTGCGTTGTCGCTCCCCGCGGCTCTGGACAATGCTCTGTCATCATCAGGCCTCGAAGAAAGCGCTCGCGACTGTCGTCGCGCAGGAGGCTCTTCTTTGTACACCGGAGGCGCTCGTTCTCTCTCGCGTACCCCGGCACCCCTCGCTCTGATCCGCGCGCCGGAAATCTGCGCCGAGGGGTCAGCGGGTTTCAGGAGGCGCCGGTCAGCGAGCCGGTCCCACAGGCGCTACTCGACGTTTCTTCCGATTTTGGGAGACTGATGAGCACTCGTGCTGTTTTTTGTTTTTTTTTCTCCTGCCTGACCAAGGATGACAAACTCCAGATTGATTATCTTATGTTTTATAAGACTACGCAGAGGTCTGAGGGGTGCTAAGAGTGTATTTGTGCCAATGATAGGGCCCAAAACGGGTTGGAGCTAGCTGACAATCTTAAATATGAAATGTGCTCAATATTGCTACCAAAAATAAGAAAGTCACAGATATACAGCGAGAGAATATACACCTGTGAGTGTTGTTGTATGCTCCGTCCGTATGTGTGACGTAGCAGTTGATTGAAGGTTTTTGAAATTCTCCTAATGCCTCGGCTCGATGAGGTTTGGGAAACACCGTGTCGGTTCCCACACCCTCAGCCGGATCCGCGGCCGCTTTTAAGCTTCCCGACCTCAACGGATGCCGAGGCGCGAACTTCGCGACTGCCGTCGTTTTTGAAGTGCCGACGAGGTTTTTTTCTCACTCGTCCCACAAAAATGTCTTCCAGGCAACGACTTACACGCGCCTTCATTAGCATACATCAACCTTGGCGACGACGTGACAAACTTCACGTGAATGTTGAAAGTGTTGCGGGCTTGTTCCTTTCCGCTCGCAGCTGTCAAAAAACGCGCCGTGTGACAGTAGCGACGGGGCACCACCATCGGAGGACTATATTTAGATGAAATGTTGTAATTTCAGGATGACTGAGCGGGGAAAGTGACTGGCGCTCGTCGCGGCACTCTTCAAATCAATCGGAATCGCACACTTGATCGGGAACTATCGCTGCCTTTCGAAACGGGCCGCAGTCGAAGTTTTTCAGTTGGCTGCTTCGAGAAACGGCGTTGCACTTTTTCTTTTGCTTTGTTCCAAAATTCCGGTCATTTGGCACTCAAAGTTGATCTCGATTCCACTCAAGCGTGCTTTACCGTCGTCGATTTCGGCGGTCGGCAGCCTAATCGCCAACATAGACGAGCAGTTAAGGTAACCGTATCTTCTGGACGCTTTAAAGGCGTACTCAGTACTTTTCAGTATTTTCTTGCACGGCTTTCCTCATTCACTCCATCATCTTTTGTCACGAACGCGACCCACTTTCGACGACCTATTTCTTCTTCATCTTCTTCTTCTTCTTTCCCTTCGGGCTTGTCCCGCTAGGGGTCGCCACAGCGCGTCATCCTTTCCCATGTCGGCCTATCTCCCGCATCCTCCTGTCGAACACCGACTGCCCTGATGTCTTCCCTCACGACATCCGTCGACCTTCTCTTTGGTCAACCGACTCCCGAGATTTTCCTGTCGTAGTCCCGACATTCAAAGTCCCCACATTCAGTTCTAGGCTCTGTGCTTTCCTCTTCTCTTTCTGCCAAAGAAGCCGCTTTGCACCTCGTCTTCGATACATACAGTGGACTCCCGCCGTTGACAGGCAATAGGGGACCAGGGCGGACCGCAAATAGTCAAAATCTGTGGATAATTGACGGCCATTTTTGTTGTTTTGTTTTTTTTAACCCAAAAACGTCTTGAAAAAGCAGTGATAAATCACCACCAATAAGCATTTTTGAGGTTGGGACACCCACCCCTCAAAAAAAAAGGAAAAAAATGTAAAAAGATTGAAGTCAATTTGGAAAATAATCTTCAAATAGGTAAATCCACAGGTGCACAACAGCGCGCTGAACAGCAGCAAGAATTTGGCGTGGCACTTGGTCCGTTCGTGTCATCCGTCTAACTTTTGCTCTTAATTACAAAAAAGGAGTGAGTCAGCAAGCGGATTGATGCCGCACATGCTTTTATAGCTCGCAGGCTGCGTTAGCGCGCCGCGCTGCTATAAGTGAACCCCGGCGAGCTTTCCATTCATGTGTGTTTGTCGGTTTGAAAGCCGTTCTCAGCTTCTATAATCAGACGTGTAATTTCGCCCCAGACAGACTTCCTCCAGTTCCTCCCCCGGCGGAGATGTAGCGCGCGAACTCGCCGGCCATCCGCCGTCGCATTGATGCGTCGTGTCGCGGCGTTAGCGAGCGACGCCAGACGTGAGCTGCCGGCAGGGGGCGTCGTGCCGGCCCGTGCGGGACCCCCCGCGGTGACGTGAAGGCGCTCTGACTCGTGAGGGAACTCTGAGCTATGAATAGAGCAGGAATGCCTTCTGTGCGTGTGCGTGTGCGTGTGTGGGTTTTGCTGCCTGGGCCAGAAAAAGTTGCGTATACAATCGACACCACCTCGCATTTATGCCAGTCAGGTACAGCGGTGCCTTGACTTACAAGATGAATCCGTTCTTTGACCAAGTTTGTATCTCAATTTAGTGATACATTTCGTTCATTTTCAGAATCCGAATTGGAATCGGAACAGAACATGAGAGCCTCATAGAGCAGACTTTTTCGACCGAGGGAAAAGCTGTAAGAAGTCTCGTGAGTGACGTCAAGGAAGAGCTTAAGTTATGTTTGACGGGAGAGCTGTTCACTAGCGCATGGGAAAGCCTTTTAGGTTGGCGTGAGAGCCATTCAGTATGTTTTCAGTAGCGCGTGTGAGAGGTAATTGCCTCTCGCGTGTGCGCGCTGGAGCAAAGGCCTTTCCACGTACGCGTTTCCCCTTCTCATGCGGCGGTCTGACGTCTTTCTCAGGTCACGGCGGTGCGTCAGGAGTACGAGGACAAAATTAAAGGTCTGATTCCCGCCGAGCTCCGACGGGAACTGGAGGATACCATCGCGTCGCTCAAAGCTCAGGTGGGAACTTCGAGCTGCAGATTCAAATTGTGCATTCGTAGGCTGTTGGCGCCGTGATATACAATGCCCGCGCTGCAAGTGACTCAATTCCAATCTTGGGTTCTCAAGTGGCGTGATTCGGATTTTTGTGGAGCGGCATTTTAAATTGAATCAAAGCAAGATTTCTTACCAATCGGGACTTTTCTAATCGACGGTAAAAAACGGATATTAAATATCTGTCAGTGCAAATGCAGCAGGATGGATAAAGTGTTCCCGTATTGGTTTTCCATGTTTTCTGAAAAAACAACCACATTTTGGAATGAAGGGGAAAACATTTTGGTTTTTCAAGGAACAAATAAATTGTAAATTGCGTGCTTTTTATTGGGCGGTGATTATGTGCAAATATTTAAAAAGTGCTATTCTACAATTTTGAAAAACTGCTATTCACACAGCTTTTGACACACTCGCTAACCGAGTTACAGTTAGCGCCTAAATAATTGTGCGGAGGGGAAAAAATGTGGCAAAATGTACAAAGGCAAATGAAATCTTACAATGTGGGCATCGCCAGCCGCCCTTGGCAGGCCAAAAAGCAAATCCCACAATTGGCCGCGTCATGCGACTGGCACGATGCTTCGCATATCTGCGGCGTGCTCGCGCACAATCCCGCCTTCTTTGAACGCACGCCGAATTATCCGTGAAACGCACGCCGGCGTGTTCGCGCGGCTCCCCAAAATGGCCAGAAAGCTCTTTCATGTTGACAACATTTACATAATACGTCGAGCGTTATACTCGGACGCTGTGGGGTCGCGTCTCAGGTCGCACTTCAACGCTGTCGGCTCGTGTAAACTGCGGCGTCTTTGGAAATGATGTCGTTATCCACTGGCGGATGGCTGTCAATCGTAAAACCTTTATTACCTTTACAGGCCGTGTTTTAAATCGCATTTTAACATGCTGGACTACGTTCCGAGTGTGAAAAAAGAATGGAAGGTGTCAGGCACTCAATGTGCAAACGGAGATGGAGTTTATTTTCCCATTGGCCAGACACTTGATAAATAAACGCCGGCCCGCTTTGGAGCCAAACGAAAGGCCGTCCGAAACTCGGCCGACCCGCCTCCGAAGCTTTCCTGCGGTCCCCGCGTGGCTTGACCCCTGTGCCCTCATCTCGTGACCCCGACCCTTCTGTCCTGACCCCCCTGGACTCGACAGGCGAGCCTTTCATCCGCCGAGCCGACTTGTCTCGGGCCCCTCTTCTCCGGCGAAAAGCGCAACTCGCGCAAAGTTTTCATATTTACGACGGTTGATGACGCGTGTTGATGTCGCAGGTCGATTTCCTTCAGAGGAGGGCCGACTTCCTGGAGGAAGACCTGGATGCGTGTCGCAACAAGAGGTTAGTCGTAGTTAGAATTAGCATTAGCGTGAGGCTTGAGATTGGCCGGAAATGTGCGATTTGGAGATTTGCAATACTGGTGTACTGCTGTGTATGAACAAACTGTATATTGTCATATTATCGCATCGATTCTTTGACACACAAGACACAAGTCACCTTTACCTTTGTGCTGTGATAAAATGTTGGGCCTCTTTGGAAAGTCATTATCTCCAAACCTTGATACAACCTTCCTTAACCTTTGTGGCAAAGGTCATGGGGTCAAGAAGAGATGAAAAGGTGCTTCCTTTCCGACATCCGGAAAAGATGTTTCAAACGAATTCGACTCCACTTTTCCTTACCGACGTTACCATATGCGTGTCTATTTTTAGATGAGTAGGATAAATAGCATACTGTGAACGAGCAGTCAACTTGATTGATTTCCCTTCCGGTTTGGGCGCTCAGCCGTTGTTTCCCGTGAAATCGGGACGCGCGGGGGCGGGCTCATGTGCGACGCCAAAGATATTGCCGAATAAGTTGAACGTTAGCGATTAGCAGGAGGGGGCAAATACTTTTTCACGGCACGGTATGTGGGAGCTCGTCTGAGGTCATTTACAGTCTGGACGATTAAAGCTCTTGTTGAGAATTGCCGATGTCTCGGCATACTTGTCGACGGTATCGTTTGATTCGTATAGCACAAGTACGACGAGAGGCTTCATCGAACGACGCGACCGCACAAGCGACTCTCGGGACAAGTACGGCACTCCTCGCTACTAAAAAGTCAGTCGGACGTTGAGAATCTCAAAGGAGACATCGGTCAGGAAAGCGGTTTTTCAATATTTGTCCCCATGATGGCGCTCTCAAGAAAGTCTTTTGGCGTAATGTTGATTGTTGCTGCTCTTTTGTCTCCAGGTAACCCCAAAAGCGGGACAGCGGTCCAGGAGACACGAAGACGTCCAATCAGATGTGAGCATTGATCGTTCCGAGCGTTTCCGCATCATCATTTTGGATGATGTTGGCGTGATTCATTTTGTTGTGACACACTCACCGGCCTCAATATTAGGTACACCTACGCAATCTTAATGACATCAAATACGAGGAGGAAAACAAATCTCAGTATTTATAGAACTGTGTGTTTGTTAGAGCAAAATGGGCCAGAATTGTGTCATTTATCAATTTTAACAAAGTTGTGACCATTTCTTTTCACATAGATTACATTTTAAGCTTAAATTGAGCTTGCCTTTTTGTTGAAAACAAGCTTTTTAGTTAGCCAAACGTTTGCTTAATCACATAATTGCCTAAGTCATTTTTGTAGGTTTTCGGGAAACAAAGAATTCAGGATACGACAACGGTCTCGTTGTCCATTCAACCTTTGTGGATGACCATAACCTGGAAGACTGAAAATATAGACAGACATAAAGATAAAACGAAACACAATTGTTAGCAAGCACATGTAACATTTTTATTGATTAAGTTAAAAATGACATCGACAATTATGCTATTCGGCTAGTGAAATTTTTGCTCATCTTAATGTATACGGTGGACCCCCGCCCGCATATTCGTGCTTTGGCATTTGTGCATTCGCCTATTGGCGGATTTGTATGGGCAAGCGATCCCCCGTTATTCACAGAAACGTTGCTTATTGATGTAATTTTATTTTTTATTCCCCCCCCCCACCCCCCAATCCTCTGTTTATTCGCGTTTTTTGCTTCTGGGGGGGATGACTGAAAAAAAAAAAAAAAAACAGTTTGAATGCAATGATCGTGAGCATCAGTTATTTGCGGATTTTTGCGATGTAACCACTTGATTTGCCTGCACTGGCTGCATGTATGATGCAGTGAACTTATATGTACGATACTATATCGATTATTCAACAGAATTTAAATTTTGTTGTTTACATTAACTAATACAATTCTGTGGAACAGGTTTAAGTTAAAAAAAAAAAAAAAAAACTCAGTCAGTTTTTTGTGTACAAAACTTTGTTTCCTTTTGTCTTGAAATTGTTTTTTTCAATTACATTTTATATTCAATTCCATTAATAGTTCTATTTTTTCAATTTTTTATTTAATTCCATTATTATTTCTATTTTTTTATGCAGCTCAGCTTTGGATCCTAAAACATTTCCAAGGTTTACTTACTGAAGTGTCCGCTGGGTGTATACTTGTATTGTATCATGAATATTATTAAACATATTTTTGTTGGAATACGTCATCTGTGCGTCTTTTTTTTTTTTTTTTTTTTTTTTTTTTTTATACTCAAAGACATTGCATCATTTTCTGTTTGCATTCTTTGTTGTGTTTTTATTTTCTTAATGAAGGAGGTTTTGTAATCATAATAATATTTCCCGTTGGCATGTGGTGTAACATGGTAGCCAAGCTGCGCATTGCTTTGCATACATTCCGTCTATACTTTGTGTCTTGTAAAACGTCCATAATGGCTTTTTTTTGGTTCTTGTTTTCCCCCGCGACGCTTACACCTCCTGCGCGTGTGCAAGTGCGAAACCTGCTCTGCTGTCTCCCAATGAAACTTGACACCCTCCTTTATTTATGTGGAGGCCAAATTCAAAAATTTGTGCAAAAAAAAAAAAACAAAAAAAATGGAGGAATGTCATCTTGAGAAAAAGGACTGTAAACGTGAAGTCCTTTTTCTTGAGCACGGCTTCGGCGACATTTGCTCATCGATGGATGGACCGAGAGGAGCCGTTGTAGCAATCGGTCAAGGAACCGTATTTGCTAACTAACTACTACTAACTAACCCGCACAAAGAAAACTTGAGACCGTATTTCCCCAAACAGACGCAGTGCCGCAATTAATCAGGGACTGCTCTGTCTGTTACTTTGGTGCATTTGTACGAATAAAGGCGCTCAATAAACGCCTCAACTGACAGCAGCGCGTCTAACGCCACCTTGAGACGAGGAGTTCTACAAATAAAAGCCTCCTCTCAAATTGAAGCCTCCGTCAAATAAATAGTATTTATCCAGTATCTTCGGCACAGCGCTAAGCCATTGTGTCACCCGATCGACTGACAGCCGCGTGGCTAGCTCGAGCTCCTCCCGTTTACAAGCGTTCCCAAAAACAAAAGCCTCCACTCAAATAGATGCCTCTGCAGTTGAGAAACGGTTTACAGGAAAAAGTAGCGCCGTTGTTTGAACGCTAACAATTATCTGTTGAGCAATAAACTGACATCGCATCTGGTGGCTCCACCCTTAAAAAAAAATATATATATATATATAGTACAAATAAAGACATCCTCTCAAATAAACGTAATACTTCCGATGCAGGTACTCTCTGCAGTTGAGTCGTCGTCCTCCACGATCTACAATGGGGGGGGGAAAACCATGTCAAATGAAAGTAATCCTTCACTTTTTGTTTTGTAGCTTGGCTTCAATGAAAATGATTGAGTGTACGTCCTGAAAGTTTTGATTTCATGGATCCTATGTTTGACTACCGGTGTTAGCCAGAACGTTAGCACGTGCTAACTTAGCTCAGTTGAGTTGAGAAGCACGGCAGGGAGGTTTAGAGCTCGCACGCATACGAGCTTCCGCACAAGGCGCAAGAGCGGTTTAGCGGTTCGATTTGAGAACGTTTAGCGGTTCGATTTGAGAACGTTTTATGGCGTGTTTCAAGTTTATCAGAGGGAAATAGAAACGTTTAAGCAGCAGCTCCTCTCGTCCTCCGCCGGGCCTGCACTCACTCCCCGGACAATCGCCGTCGGAGTCAAGGACCGAATATTACGTTCGGTCGAGGAGGGCTACATGTTGAAAAACATACGTGACTTGAAATGACCAAAATGCAAAGTCGATGCGTGTTTTTGAATCAATGTGAACGTCACTCCTCCTCCCGTCCAAATGTGCAATGCAGCAGCAAATCACATTGAATTGAATTCAAATGAAATATTTCATCTTGGTGCCAAACTGTAAATTTAAATTAAATACATTGAAATCACCAAGTAAAAATGTTCGACAATTTGTATTGAACGTGTGACAGCTGTATTTTATTTGTTTTCCCCCCACTTATTACGCTGACAACTAATTGATCGTGTTGATTGTGTAAATCCGAGACGCCCCGGATGCGCGTCGGCGGACGTCACGGATGAAAGCGGCCGTTTATCTCCGCATCGCGGGCCGACGCTCGTCCGGGCACGTATGCGATTGATTTGAGGCTGCCCGACGACACTCGAGTCGCTCGTGCGTTTGCCCGTTTGTACTTTATTGGCCGGAAAAAAAGAAAGGCCACATGAAATTGCTTTATGACACACTGTTAATCCAAGATGGAGATTATTCGGTTTATCGGGCATTTTCCCCTTCAAAGCTGCTTTTTGTTTTTGTTATCAGTGTTCTTTTGTTCCCGCGTCAAGTTGTTTGAGGATAAGAGGCCGAGATAAGCGAAGTTGTAAAAAGGAGGTGACTCAAGGTCATGGCGTAGCTGCCGCTTTTTTTTTTTTTTTTTTTTTTTACGCCACTTGACACCGGCACCTGAATGACAACATCGTTCACGTGCTCTTTTTGTAGACGCGCACCTGAGGAGGCCTGCCTGTGGCCGCTCGCAGAAATAAACCAACCTGTCGCACAACGCCGCGCTTTCACTTGCGCACTTGTACCATCAGCTCCTTTGTCTCCGCGCCGGCTGGTATGATTCTTTGTCACTTGGGTATTTATGGCGTGCCGTTCTTTCTTTCTTTTTCTTTCCCTCCCCTTTTCCGCGCCCCGTCACTCCAGCAGTGAAAAGGAGATGCAGCCGTGCGCTTTGAAAAGCGGCTTGATAGGCGACATCGCCTCGGCCGAGAAGGCGCGGCGGGTCGCGTCTGCGTAATTGCGAGAGGCCAGTGTGGACAAGAACGTGTGCCTTCATTTTCGTTGTAGTAGCTGTTGTTGTGTATTACTACACAGGGGAACAATTTGGGAAAAAACATTCTGTTGAGTTTGTTTTTCTTTATGCTGATTAAAACAAAAATTGGCATGCTGATTCCAAAATTGCAGTCGTTTTTGTTTTGGGTTTTTTTTCTCCACCGCTTGCCCTTCAGATAAGCAAAATTCCACTGATTAGCTGCAGCGAGACTTGCCAGCTGATTACGATTGGACTCATCTACAGCGACGTGGCAACTTGTTTGTGCAGTCACAATCGAGACTGCGCGCAGTTCCCGATAGGTCGCTACTATCAATATCTGCAAACAGAAAGCTAGCATAGTAGGAATTCAGAGGACTTGTGCCATATTCTTTGTAAAACATAATAGTGTTAAATAAACATTGCAGTCATGCCTGTTTCTTTCATTTTTCATTGAATGTCAATATTTGAAAGGTTTAATAAAGCGAGCGCACGTCTGGCAAGTACAGATCTATAGTTCAAAAACTCGTGATAGAGAAAAACGGAGATCAGTTTTGGATTCCGCACGCAAAAATGAGTTAAAAACAGCTGTCAGACCTAACTCAACAAATCGGATGTTCCCCATTGTTGTTACTATCATTATCTATCTTTTATTGTACAATGTGGAGAGGAACATGTGCTAGTAGTAACAGTACCATGATTTTTGGAGTAGTAACGGTTTTTCAGTTATTAGAGTAGTTTTGTTATTTTAGAAGTTGTAGTAGCCGGACAGTGGGGAGTCGTGATTCGAGCCGTCGCCCTTTCGGTCACCGGATGACCGGCTCTACCGACGGAGCCACGTCTAGGATCGAACAGTAGCGGAGAATACATTCCTGTCTTGTCTGCATCTCAGAACCGTTCTTACTTCCGCTAGTTGAAAACTGCCGCGTAAATGACCGCGGAGGGAAGACATCGAATGTGGCGTCAGTTGAAGGAGCGAGCGAGTTCATCGGCTCGCCGGGAGCCCGAGCGGGCCGAGTGATGGATGAAGGATGAGCGAGGGAGTCCAGGGTTGCGGGTTCAGGCCGGTCAGGGAGGAGGAAGGTCCGTCCCGTCGAGCGCGGCGCAACAAAGTGCGTGCGCGTTGCCGGAAAAGAGGAAATGAAAGTCATTACTGTCAGAGTGCAGCCGGCTTCATGGCCCGAACAGGATTAGACGGTGCATCCGACATTGTTTCTATACATCGCTAGACTTAAAAGTCAAGCGCAAAATGGGATTAGAACAAGGGAGGGGCATAAATAACCTTCAACTACCCCCACCCTCCTCCATTTTGTATTTGTTCACAAGCTTTCATGTCTCCTTCTTCCTGGCCGTCCCACTCCCAGTTGATGCCTCTGACACACGGCGCCTTTCCCACGTCCGTCTCGCTTGCGCACACTCATCCTATCATCAAACCGCACAGGTGGGCGACGGCTCCCACGCGGACTTTTATCTATTTCGACACAAGAAACGCATCGTTCTGGACTCAATTGGCGCCTCAAATGATGCAACTTTATTCCCCTCAAACTGAACCCTTTTAAACTCCTCTTTCTAAACACCCGCCCGCCCCCTTCCCCTCATAACAAACTGGCGGATTGTTGCCACCCCTTCACTTTTTAAGGGTATTACGCGCCATGTCCTACTTCAAAGTCGGTCTTAACTGCACTCGTAATTGTCTCGCGCGGTTCCCGGCGTGCCTTTGGAGTCTGCTGACAACAGGACTTCCCTTCTTTCCCGTTTCCTCATCCCACCCTCACATCCTCTACTGGAACAACTTTTTCAGGCTCTTTTCCATCCATTCCTGTCCATCCGTTGTGACTTTGGCCGAGAGGCCGGGTAAACCCTGGACCGATCGCCAGCCAATCGCAGGGCACGTACGGACCCACAACCGTTCGCATCCAACGACAATTTAGAGTCTTCAGTGAAGCTAACATAAATGGTTTTTAGAACTGGGAGAAAGCCAAAGTACCCGGAGAAAAGCCACGCGCGCCGCCGTGCGTTTTTCCACCGGTTTGGTTCAATTTGGTCCACGATGTTTCCGTGTTGTCATGGTCGAATACGACACCCTTCCACCTGGAGTGTAAACGGTGTTCAAACATCGTGTTTTAGTCAAGACCGTTTAAACCACGCGAGACTGAGTCAAGGACGAGGCAGGTCGAGACCAAGGCCAGATTAAGTCTTGCATATATGGTACGCCGATGTTTTGAGTCAGAGACAAGACGGACTAAAAATACAATCGATTCGATTCTGAGACAAAGTTGTATCCCCAAAGTAGTCTTCATACTGGTCTCGAGATCCAAGACCAGTCTTCCTCCTAATGGCGCATAACAGTAGAGCTACGATTTAGTTTTGCGTTCAGCTAAACAGGCCCACATTTCACATGGAGTAAGCACATTGTGGATAAATTGCGAAGAGATCATCGCAATCGTGAGCAGAACTCACAGGAGATGCAGCTTTGCGTAGTCCGATCATAAGATTTGTCTCGACATCGCTGCGATAACAGCGATTGCTTTCAACACCAAAGTACGCGGACAGCGAGCCTCTGTTCCCGTCGCCGAAGACGGCAAACTTGTAAATCGACTTTTCTTCGGGCTGAAATCTGTAAGAAGTATTGCAACGTTGCCGTGACGCTAATTAGACGCTGTCACGCAGTTCAGATCGAGGTTTGCCATTCTGAACTGGAAAAGCTGATCGGCGCTTGTGGGCGGAAGCACGGCCTCGGCGCCTCACTCGTCTGACGCGTCGACCGGCGTGCGGCTCCTCGCCCCCGTCGGACGCCGTCGTCCCCCTCCTGTTGTCACCTGCTGTGAAGAGCGAGCCTCCGTTTCCTCGGGCGGCGGCCGCTTCTGGTCCGGAGTGTGTGTACGCCAAACAAACTTGAAACGGAACCGTCTCCCACCCTCGAACCGCAGCTCCCGCGCTACAAGGACTGGCCGGGCTCCCTCCGTTTATCTGCCGGCTTTTCCTTGCCGGGTCCGCGTGAGCCGACTTCCTCCTCGTGGCCCTGCTTGATAATTGCCATAAGCTTCCCTCTCGGTTTCGTTTTCCATTGTCCCCCCCCCCCCGCCCCCCAAATTCTTGGCTCCGGCTCCAGATAAAGGGATGAAAACTTCAAAGGGGTCTCGCAGAAGAGTTGAACCCCGAGCCGTGAGGAACGGCACACAATACCGTAATTGAGAGCAGTTCGTGATCACAGGGCCGCGAGCGCCGGCCGGGACAGCGCCGGTAGACGTGCGCGCACCCGCCCGTGTTTATGGCGCCGACTTACGACCGCCAAAGAAACAACATTTTTTTTAAGGCCTTTAAAGTTGTTGAAAAGGATGTGTTTTCATGACTTTGGGCAGCAGCGGCAGAAGAATCTGCGCCTCCCCTACGCATGCAAAGAAAAGAAGCAGAATTCATCGGACGTGTGATTTATGCGCGCGCCTTCTTGTCTGTTGATAGCGCTCTTTGTAGCGGAGCTGAGTGCGGCCTATCCCGCTAATAATATATTCTCCGACCGAGCGACCGTATGCCCCCGGACGTAGGCTATCGCCCTCCGAGCCCGCTTCCGAAGGGAGCCGAGGACGGTAGGGGACCTCCCGTGAGCCACGACGGGGGTTGACGAAGGCCGGACTCGGGAGCCGAACTGGCCCCGGAGCCGCCGGCGCGGCGATGCTCTCCGCGCCGGCGGCTTTCCCCGTCTCGCGCGGGGTCGAACGGCTTGTGTAGCGGATCTACATCTGCCGCGTTGTGTATCTTGGCCGACGGAAGCGCCAAAGTGAGATTGATGGCATGGATGTTTTCACTGCGATTCAAATTGTTTCATGACACCGCATAGTTACGGCGCAAAGAGTACACACTGCGTTAGCCATCTGTCGCTAAATAAACAGGGACGTCGTCTGAGTGACGTGTTTTATCGCCGTATGACCCACTTGAGGATCTTTGAATTCGGCCTGTAAAAGATGCAACAGATGGACGAGCTGCTATCTGTTTATCTGTAGTTGTTGTTTGCTCTCACTGGACACTTCATTGATCTATGGCCAGACATGAAAAAATCTGCACAAAGCGCTATGAATGTAATGTCTTGATCATCACAGTTAGAGTTTGAAGTGGTGTCGCGGGCGCTTCCTAACGGTTACCAGATTGAACGGCAGGGACAAAATTGCCAGGACGTGACCGACTCTGACACTGTGCAGTTCTTCAATGAAAGGAAACATCTTGTGCATTTTTGTCCCGCAGTTGAAGTTAGCAGTTCTTCAAAGTACTCCAGGGATGAAGAATTAGCAGCAAAAGCAAATACGCCGCCACCGCGTCGACAGCTTCGCCGACCAATCGGCTGCTCTGTGTGCCGCTTATCGGAAGCAAACGCTCTTAAGCTAACGCTAACTTGTGCACCCGACAGAACTCTGTTTGCTTTCATGTAGTGTTTCGATCCCTGAAAGTGGCTCTGGATCTTCAGCCACCCGAGCTGCCAAGTCGTAGGCGGAGAAACTCGATTACCTTTATCCGATATGCGTTTTAATTGAAGTTGTACTGTACACTTTTTTTTTTTAATCCCCCCCAAACTTTTTGCCTTTATCTACCGGGCAGACAATTTTAAATAACAATGTGACAATGTGAAGTGTGACAAGAATTTAACTCTCATAAAATGTAAGAAAATCAAAAGAAGGGGCAGCACGGTGGACGACTGGTTAGAGCGTCAGCCTCCCGGTTACGAGGACCGGGGTTCAATCCCCGCCTGTGTGGAGTTTGCATGTTCTCCCCGTGCCCGCGTGGCTTTTCTCCGGTCGCTCCGGTTTCCTCCCACATCCCAAAAACGTGCATTAATTGGAGACTCTAAATTGCCCGTAGGTGTGACTGTGAGTGCGAACGGTTGTTTGTTTGTATGTGCCCTGCGATGGGCTGGCAACCGGTTCAGGGCGCACCCCGCCTCCCGCCCGACGATAGCTGGGATGGGCTCCGGCGCTCCCGTGACCCGCATGAGGAGAAGCGGCTCAGAAAATGGACGGATGGATGGATGGAGATCAAAAGAGTCGACCTCCACTTTGATAAGAGGTGATGAGGCGATTGCCCACGTCAGTCACTTCCTGTGTTTATTCCGCATTTCTTGTTCTCGTGGTCTTCTTCCCTTCACACCTTGTTCAGGCTTCTACTTCTCCGCTTTCAGAAAAAAACAAAAAAGAACACGCCGTGCTCACTGAAGACGATCGTGTGTCGCGTGTTGAGGTCTCCGTTTGACCTCGGGAGTTTTCGTGCTGCCGTGCTGAGACACCGCATTTGATGCGTAAGGTATTTTTGTGCATGGAAGTGGCGATAAAAGCGACAACGTGTCCTCGGAATGGGGATTGACCTTTCGAGTCATCTGTTCGAGAGATTCCGCCAAATTCACTGTCATGAGAAATGAAGGCCGAGCGTCGAGCGGCATCTTGCGCATCTTGCGTCGGCGCCATCGATCCTTCTGTCGGTCCGACAATTGAAGTGACATCCATCTATGCGGCGTGTGACGCTTATTATGATCGCTTTGTTTATTTCAGCGCGTCCGTGCTACCCTTTTTGGTCAAAGTCTTACAAAAAGGTGTTGAAGTGAAGTCTTGTAAGTATGTCGAAGTCTGAGTTGGAACGCGGATTGTCGATAAAAGTGGCCTCCGAATGGGGGCTGACCTTTTCGGTCATTTCCTCAAGAGCTGCTTCGTCGAGGTCAGTGTTTGACGGTGGCTCACCGCCAAGCAAAATTGCCACAAAACGTTTACAGAGTCGACCCTCGCTTTGCAAATTCAATTCGTTCCTTGACCCCAACCCGAAACGTTCGCAAATGAAACAATTGTTTCCCATTAAAATGAATGGAAATGCGATGAATCTGTTCCTTCTATTTATCGGTGTAGGGTTAGAATAAATCCTGTAGAATAGTGGTTCTCAAACTTTTTACACAAAGTAGCGCCCAAAAAAAGGCCATAGTTCGGACACCGCCGGTTTAAACCATAAATACACATCAAACCGTGACATACGTGAAAAGAAAAATCTAGCTTTTAAAAAGAACAACAATGCAAATAGGCGGGGTTTTCCACAAATAACGAGGGATGGGTTCCAAAAATAAAATCGGCCAACGGGTGAATTTGCTGAAGTCACGATGACCTCTTCTCAATTTATTCACCGATGTACTTACTCTTGTGTGAAACGCGGTCCTGTTTCGCCGAACACCGAGCTTTTATTGTGTCGTATGAACGGCAGCGGTGAATGAACAGGTTAGTTAAACTTCTGTCATCGAGTCGCAGAGCAGTTATCGCTCCGCCCGTCGTTATCCGTCACTGGCATCGACAGACGAACGACGCTACGTTATTTGCGGTAACTAAGTAATCATCTTCGGGCCGATGAAGGAAGTTGGATGATTTCCTGCGGCGCGCCAGGTGATCTCACAGGTGACGAACGGTGGCTAATTTAGTGCAATCTCATCTTTTCTGCTCAGATTCCACTTGTCACGTGTCGCCACTGGCGGGCGCTGGTGAGTGATGTTTTCACTTTGCAAATGTGCAGATGGTCTTTTTTTTTTTTTTTTTTTTTTTTTTATGCAGTGCTATGCATAAACTTTTCGCCCGCGTGTATTTTCTGCATAAACAAATAGGGTGGACGGCGTCGAACAGGCGGTGTGTTGTGCTAAAAACCCGATCGGGGCGAGCTATTTGTTGCAGGTCGGTGCTTGCTTTGTGCATCCCCGAGGCTTCCAACGGGTTAATCTCGCAAACTATGCAGAGAAAAGGAGAGCTGGAAACGAGGGGTGAAAAAACAAACAAAAAAACTCCCTTTTCAAGTTGATGTAGCAACAGAGGGATTGCAGCGCTAATGCTGGTGTGTTTTTTTTTTTTTTTTTTAAGCTAATGCTATTGGGGCGGCGGATGAGTTACTTGTGACGCGCCAAAGCCTGAGGGGACTTGGCGCGAGATCGCTCGCCTTTGATCAGGTCCTGGCCGCGCCCGCGCACGCAACAGTCGCGGCGAGCACGAGCGCGATCCGGACGAGGCCCCCCGCGCGTCGTTCGCCGTGAGGACCCCCGGCGCACATTTGCGCCGCTTGGCTGGCGGTTCTGCGCGACGCGAGCGGTCGATGCCGGCCGAGGCGCGTTATGTAGCTTCCAGGACCTGCCTGTCGGCTCCCCGCTTTGAAGTGCGGCGGCGGCGAAGAAGAAGAAAAAGAAGAAAAGAGGAGGAGGAGGAGGAGAGCCGCAAACACACAAACACTTTTGCGCCATAGCAGCCTGAAAAGCAGGAGGGAGGAGACTGAGGAAGAGGAGGAGGAGGAGGAGGAAAGCGGCGTTTTTCAGCCCCTTTCTCGCATTTTGCTCCCCGCCGAAGCGCGGACGGACGGACGGACTCGAACGCGGCCGCCGAGCGAGGAGAGATTGTGGATTACAAAGGTGCCCCGGATCCCATTTGGACTTTTCCTCCCAGGCAGTTTTGTTGCTTTCCGGGCGAGCTGGTAAGTTTTTCTTGTTCTTCTTCGGCGGAGTTGGCTTTGATGTGCCGTCGCCTCGCCTTTGAAGTTTCCGTCAAGCCGGTTGGGAGGAGGGAGCGCTTATTTCCCAACATTTCCGCGCGGAAGCCAATCTTCTCACTTCTTGATATACTTAACTTCATATTTTGACTGGAAAGCGTTTTCAAGAAGTACCGCCATCGCCGCGCGCGCCGGGCCTTTGACACACATTTGGACCTTCAACGGTCAAACGCGCGACAGCGCTAAACGACGGATCGGGAGCGATTGATGCCGCAGAAAGACCGAAGGAAGCCTCGAATGAATTTCCCGGTGTGTGCAAAACTTCTTGCCGTATTTGTCGGTCAGCTTTTTTATTTTTTTTTTGGCCTTCATTTGGGCTCAGTTTGCCCCGCGGCGGAGGCTCGCAGGTGCTGCCTGCGGCTCGGAAGGAAGACGCGGGACACGACGCACGTGTCCCGCGTCGTCTTCTGACAGCCGAGCGGGAATCTCGTCGACCTCCAGGTGCATTGCATTCTCACGACATTGATCGAACTCTGCAGATCGTTTCCCAGCCCGCTTCGGCTCTCGCAACGGTGCCACTAAGTGTCTTCGGGAATCCAAAGCGTCCAGTTCAGGTGCAGCCCAGGTGCATTTGTGTTGATGACAACCGAAATCAAGTCAGAGGTTCTCGATTGTGCGCGCGCGTGTGTAACGGGGCTGCAGAATCGCTCCCGTACCGTGCGGACTGCTTTGTTTTACTTGTAAAAGTTTCGATCCGCTTTTGATGAGATCAATACTTTGTGTTGTAGAGTGAAGACGGGCTGCCTCAGAGAAACTCCCTGCGTCCATAGGAGGGCGAGGAGGTCGCAGGCGGCGAAGCTCAGCAGGCGGAACCGCACGCGAGGCCCACGAACGCGCACGGGCGCGCCCCCCGCCCCCGTCGAGAGCCATGAGCCGGCTGCTCGTGGACCGCATCGCCGGCAGTTTCCGAGAAGATGCTCCTCGACCCCCGGTGCCCGGGGAGGAGGGCGAGGCGCCCCGCTACCCCGGCAAACGCGCCGCGATGAAACCGGAGCCCGGCAAGCCCGTCGCGCTCGGCCCTCCGGGCTCCTCGACCGGGAGGAACCAGGACGGCCTCGGGGAGCCCGAGGGCAGCGCCTCCCCGGACTCGCCGCTCTCCCGCTGGACCAAATCTCTGCATTCCCTCCTCGGGGACCAGGACGGCGCCCTCCTGTTTCGGACTTTCCTGGAGGCGGAGAAGTGCGCCGACACCTTGGACTTTTGGTTCGCCTGCAACGGCTTCCGGCAGATGGACCTCAAGGATACCAAAACCCAGCGAGTGGCCAAGGCCATTTACAAGCGCTACATCGAAAACAACAGCGTGGTCGCCAAGCAGCTCAAGCCCGCCACCAAGACCTTCATCCGGGACAACATCAAGAAGCGGCACATCGACTCCGCCATGTTCGACCAGGCGCAGACGGAGATCCAGACCAACATGGAGGAGAACGCCTACCAGCTCTTCCTGACCTCTGACGTTTTCTTCAAGTTCGTGCGGAGCGGCGGGGAGAACCCCGATCACGTCAACGCCGACGGCCTGAGCGACCTGCGGCTCGTGTGCGGATACCTGCCCACGCTCGACGAAGAAGAGGAGTGGACTTTGGATTTCAAAAGCAGAACGGCCGTCAAGACCTCGCAGAGGGTCGCCGCGCCCGCCAGGGGGCTGGAGGTGATGGAGAGGGGCTACGGGTAAGACTCCACTTTTTCACATGCGTACCGGAACCGCCATTCGCTCCGTAGCGCTCGTCGGTATCGAGCACTGATAGTCGTGAACGAAGACAAATGACGATCGGCCGAGGAGGTCTTACTCCGCGTCGTGGCGTTTTTAGCCTTAAGTATCGGCGGCCTTCGCGAGTACCCGGTAACCGGAAATAAGGCCGCCGCGGCCCGAGAGCGATGCCCGTGTCGGTGCTCGCCCGTTCCTACTTCGATTATTTGGAACGTTGAAGTTGTAAACGGAATGACACCTTGGAATAGTTTGAGGCCTTTTCCGTTCCTGGTTTTTGCCCCGTCACCGTCCCGCGCTCCAGCAGCTCCCGCGGCTGCCGCTCGCCCGGATTTCCGGTGCTTTGAAATTGGAACCGGGGGTCGGAGGGGGGGGGGGGCGGGGGGGGGGGGGGATCTTTCTCGTGGCCTTTGTCATGAGGGCATGCAAACGCGTTTTTACAAGCTCATAAAGTAGATAATCTGCTGGTGAGTCAAGTGATCTCCAAACTTGAACAACGTGTGCAATGACGAGTTCGCCTTTGCGGATCGTTTCTGAGCTTTCGGGCTCAACTCGACTCGGCGGATTCTTTTTCGCCCCCTCCTCTCGCTCCCGTTGTCATCGTCGAGATTCAAAACATTTCCCCCTTCTCCCCGTCTCTTTGCATCTTCTCATCTGACTCTTTGAAAACATAAAACACAAACCAAACCCAAGTGGCGGCAGCTACAGTTGAGACTCAACCCCCCTCGCCCCCCCTCGCCCCCTTCCCATAGCCCTCGCTCCTCTGATTCCCGCCTCCTTTCTCCACTTTTATCCCTTTTCTTTCTTTTGAGAAGTCAGGGATGCATTTGCAGCGAAAGCGAGGGGAAAGGAGCTGAAAAGGAGGGGGGGAGGAGGGGGGCCCGTAATAAAGCGAGGGAGGAGAAAGGATAAATGAGAGGGGAGGAATGCGAGGCCAGCTGTGCTTAAAGACCTGACTCTTTGCGAGCCCCTCTGAAGGTCAAGCCCGCTACAGTGTTAGCGGTGCCAAGCCGCCCCCGTGCCCGCTCCCAACGTGCACTCACGCATCCGCTCGCTATTTCTTTTCTGGCCACTCCCCCCGGTTTCCTCCTCCGCGCCGCGGCGAGGACGCGTGCACAGCGGGACGTCGGTGCCGAGGAAAGAGCGAGCGCGAGTGGAATGAGAGAAGCTGCGAGCATCTTGCGACGGAAGAAAGAAACGGGGGAAACTTTTGCCATTGCAGTTGCATTTGAATTTCAGGTCGCTAAGTAGCCATTGAGAGGCATTAACGACTTCGGCTTTGTGGCAAAACATGAGTAAGAAGCGGCGTCGGGGGGGTCAACGCAGGGGGGGGGGGGGGGGGGGTTGTATAAGACGGCATACGGGTGGTGTGTTGCATCAGCGTCATTGTGGCTGCGACTTTCAGGTGGTCCAAGGGAGGAGAGCTCGTCTGCCGCGTGGGCTCCTTCGCGCCCGTCAGCAGCACCAACGACAGCGAGGTGTCCAGCGACGCCCTGACCGACGACAACGTGTCCGTGACGGACGGCAGCGTGTAAGTCAACGAAAGGCTTGTCTGCCCCGGTCGGCGTTTTGATGCTCGTGGAGCTTTCGTCCGACTGTTATGTTGCACAAAACAAATCCATACTGTTTGTCAATCCCCATGAGTGAGTCTGTTATTTTTACAAATTCAAATCTAAAATGTTAAAAACAGCTCGATCCTTTGCAAGACGTGTAGTAAATCAATAGATAGTTTTTGTTTGTTTGTTTGTTTTTGTTTTTTTTAAATCTCCTGAAAAATACTGGTTTTGGAGGTTTTGAGGATTCGGCCCAACAGCGATGATATGTGCATTTTTAAAGGGATGGCAGACAACATCTGAATGTACTGAACTCCTATTTCTCTGCCCACAACTGAGGCTCAAGCTTTTTTGAAGGTATAAACATTGTATTCCTCCACTTGCGTCACCCGCGTCGTCTGTTTGAGTTCGCCATCTCTTCTGGGCCGAACCGGCGTTGCGTGTCTGTTTCGCCACTCGGTGTGGGCCAATTGGAACAATTCTAGCAATATTAGCATATGGACTCGGTTGCTCTGGCGTTGTTGTCTTAAAGGCCATAAGTGTGTTAAACTTGAGAATGTTGAAAGTTGTCAGTTGCTAAAATGTAATACAGGAACATAATATGGAGACTAATATTAGAATGTCCACTAAAAAGATGTTTGAAGCAACATGTCCCTTTTTCAACACTGGCTTGCAACGTCAGGCAGACTAACTCAACAAATGAAGAATGTGTGTGCGCGTCTTCGTTTAGGTTCGGTTGGATGGGAGGCTTCCGAGGTTTTTCACAGTCAGAAAAAAAAGGAAAAAGCCAGACGCAGCGAATGCTGCCATTTGGGTAACGTTCAAGACGCATGATCAACAAGCCGCTGGCTCAGAGGTCGCTTGCGCTTCCGACGATAATTGCTGAAAGGAGCTGTCGTGTTGCGCGTACGTGCCGGAGGCCTCGTTCCTCCGAGGGATGACGCGTCGCGGAAGTGACGAGAGGTCGTCGGGTCACGCCGGTGTCCTCGCTCGGGGCCGGGAGCGCCGCGTGTCCTTTCGGCGCTTTTGGACAGAACAAGGGAACGTTGCGATGAACCGCGACCGAGCTAACGGGAGCAAGCGTCAAAACGGAAGAGACGTTCACGTCGCGTATGGGCTTCAAAGACGCCGTAGCACGTATTCTGTTTGTCTGTACTTTGCTCCGAACGGTGACACGCCCCCCGTCGTCTCGCTTGCTCCCATTTCGGGCCGATCAGAATGTCGGTTTAATGGGCCCGCAAACATGTGAATCCCGTGCACAGATAAAGTGAACAGAAAAGAAGCGGGGGGCCGGGGGGGCGGACACAGCAGGAGAGGACGCAGTTGGGTGGGAAGAGAAAGAGAGCGGCGGAGGGGGAATTTTTGCTTATATCTTATTTATGGATTTGCTTGGACGCTGGGGAATGCAGCTGCGCGCAGACTTCAAACATTACCTTATCTTACAAACCAGCCTTTTGATGTGCGGAGATCAGAGGCAGCGCTTGCCAAATGAAGATTGGGGGGAACGGGGGTGGGCGGGCGCTTGTGCGCATGACTGTGGCATTTCAAAGCAGAAGTAGAAAAGTGCTGCTCTGTTGGGCTCGGTCACCAGGAAACGGCTGCTCGGCGCCCAGAAAAGAGAGACGCTCTGCTCTGTCAAACCATTAAAGCGGTCGGCCCCTCCCTCAGATAAGATTTGCCCAGGTGAGCGACTCGCACGTCTGGTGTGCAAACCCGACTTCGGCGAGCGCCGAGAACAGAATGCGATCGTGCTGTTGGACTGGTGAAAGGGAAATGGAAAAGGCGTGTGCGCTCGGGGCCCGAGCTGGAAACGACTCTTTCATCTAGCGTAGGATCGGTTTCAGGCAAAGTCGGACGCTTGACTTCATCTTCGACTTCGCTTTCGTCGCTTTTCGATTTAGTTGTCAGTGCTAGTGTTGTATCGATCAGAAGAATGCGTCGCGGATTGTAGCTCAAACCCTCGTTGTCGGGGTCGTGTCTTCGTTCGTTCGACCGCATACGGAAACCGAAATGGTGATTCTCTGAGACGAACCCGTCGCTTTTGAAATGTCGGAATTTCCCAAAGTCCCAAAGTTTGTGCCTCCAACCCGGTACAGATATGTGAGATTTAAAAATAAAAGTAGTTTGAAGACTATTACTTTCTGGGGATATCTGACCGGAGTGAGCAAAACTGCGCCGCCTGCTAATCCTAGTTCAACTCTGCGAAGCGGAGCAGAAGAAAGAAATTCAAATCGTGTATCAAACCGCAGCTCACGAATCCAGATACGAACGGAGTCCTAAACTCGATGGATCGTTGCAGTCGCGCGGCAGACCGAGACGCTCGACACGGCGTTTGCCGGTCTCAGCTGAGCAGTGCGCTCCGTTTAGCCGCGGTCGGCATCCAAATAAACGTGAAAAGGCATCAGTGGGCGGAGCTAGACACAGTGCCGTTGTTATGTGTGAAAGAGCACAAGTGCAACCAGAGAGAGGATTCCACTTTTCCTCTTCCGAGTCCTCCGCCATTTTCCTTTTTCCGAGTTCAGCGGCGGGTTAAAGTGTTGGCCCGCTACGATCATGTGACGCCGCTAACGGATGCCCCTGCCAAGGTTCAAATTCAAGGATCGAATTGACGTCATGGCTAACTGAACTCGGCTCACTCTGTTGTTCTAAGACAGGAATTGCTTTGGAATTTTACGTTTTTCAAGATGAGAGAGGCCGTCTTCCATGAGGGCTGTTTTGATCTTTGAATTTGTCTGACAATTATTCTGGTCTGTCTGACGGTTTTACAGCGATGCCGGCCCTCCTTACAAACTGAGCTCCAAGAAGCTGCTTCAGAGGGAGATGCAGCGGAACGTGCGGATGAACAGCCAAGTGTCTCTGCCTGCTTTCCCTGTAAGTAGATTAACACACGCACGCGAAAAAACTGCGCACAGGCCGCGTGCGAGACTTTTTCAAGCCGGGTTGTATGGTGTCATTTCCATAGCACCCTCTGTTGCGGGTCTCTTGGTTGTGTGAGTAGTCGCGTGCGATCCCACAACACCGGCGAAGATCTGAGGAGAAACGTCAAAGACCTCTCCTCTCGCTCACACGCACGTGCACGAGGCCTCTCGCTACCTTTGGCGTCACCTCCGCCCCCCGTTAGGGTTCCTTGAAGTCTGCGGGAGAGCGGGAGGTTTCTAAGCTGTTTATCGCCGGCGCGCTCACGACACACCGGGGTTCTTCTTCCCCGACCGGTGATGCAAATCTGGAGAAGAGACGAGGGAAGGAAGATCTTCTGCCGCTTTATCCCGAGGGCTCCGAAACGAGCCCAACAAAAACACAAAGCTACTCAGACGCGTTCGCACGCGGCGCTTTGATCCGAGGATGACTGGAGCGCGCGCGCAGGAAAGTGACAACTTCCCACAGAGCTAACCCTTTCCCCCACCGCAACCCCCAGAGGTGCGCGATCGAAGGGAAGACTTTCCGCGTGTCGTGTGAGCTTTCAGTGGGTCAAAGGGGACTTGCTAGCTTAAGGCTCTTAATGGAAGCTGACTTGAGGTTTCGCAGCTTGCAATAAGCCTTTAAACAAGTATCTGGCTAAAATAAACTCGGCGTAACCTCAACTTTTGTCACCACTTTGACATGCACCAATTTGGGGGGGGGGGAACAGATCTGCAGATGGGCTCTGGCAAGTCGTCTCCGTCTCCGGTGCTCCCGCTTTGCGTTATTTTCCCATTCTTGGCCTTGTTGTTGTTTCCCCGTCTGATTTTTGGCGATGGCTGCCGTTCCCTGGGTGCCGCACGCAGCCTCGGGCTCCATCGGAACGCTTCTTTTGCTCACTTTCTTTCTCTCTCCTCGCCTTCATCTCTACTACAAAGGGATGGGAGAAAACAACAAAAAAAAGAGAGCCTCAGTGCAAAAAAATGCAAATAATTTAATATGAGCGCACGTGTGTGTGTGCGTGCGTGTGTGTATTCTGTCACTTTCGTAGCTCAAAGCTGCCCAGTGTGTGACGGGGGAGGGGGGGGGATACATTATCTCAACCTTTCTGATCTCCCATCCTTTTTTGTGCCTCCTTTGCTCTCTTCACGTTCCTTTTCTCTGCCCTCCTGCGCTCATCTTTGCATCTCCGCCTGTTTTTAATCCCTCATCCGTCCTCCCTGGAGCTCTCTCCTACCCCCTGTCGATACGTGCCTTTTTATTTCGAAATGTAAAGTGACTGCTTCCCATCTATCTCCGCCCAACACACACACGCGGCTATCGCCTCGTACCGTCTCTCACTGCGTTTTGATTTTTGACGGGGGGGGGGGGGGGGGGACACTTTGAAGTGAGATAGATGGCTTTAAGGACGGCTGAGGGAACCCACCCGGTGTGAGCTCCAACCCCCCGACCCCCTTTTGAGGATCGGACAGCTGTACGTAGCCTTCGATATCGGACGGCGGCACGGCCAACATATTTTGCTTGTCTCCGCAGCGCACCCGCTGCCCTCCCAAGGAAGGCGTCCCAATGGAGCCGGCAAAGTTTGCGGCCCAGCTCATCTCGCGCCTGGAGAGCCTGAAGAGGGAACAGGACACCCTCAGCTCTCTGGAGGTGAGGCTGCAGCAGATTCAGGAGGTTTGTGTGCTTCTCAGTGGACGAAAGGACACCTCAGTGTTTTGTCTTCTTCGAGCGTTGAGACCTTCTGCTTTTCGCCAGGAGGAAGAACGGGAGGACACCGAGATCGCGGGAAGTGCTCAGCAGATTCCCCCACACCCGCTGAGCCTCCTGCCCAGCTCCTCGGAGGAGGACCCCCAGGCCATCCTGGACGAGCACCTCTCGCGGGTCCTGAAGACACCCGTTTGCCGGTCGCCCACCGTCATCTGGCACTCGCCCCGCTCCAGCTCACCGGAGCACCGGCCCTTCGCCCGGCCGGGATTCGGACTCGAGGCTTCCCTGTCTAGTCCCGACCGGGGGGCTTTCACGCTCACCCTGGGCCCCGGCCGCACCCTCGTGAGCAGGCAGAGCACGAAGCACATCCACCACCACTACATCCACCGTCACGCCGGGCCCAAGACCAAGGAGCAGTTTGAGAGGGAGGCCGCCCTCCAGGTGCGCACTCTGTGCTCCTCCGGTAGTGGCGAGTGCGCGCCCTGCCAGCCTTACCAGCGCAGCCGCAGCCTGGGCCGCGAGACGTGCGGCGCCGTCTCCACCGACACCAGCATGGGGTCAGTTCACTAAAGACGACTCCCCCTGTTTATTTCCTCCATAAGAAAATCCTTTCCTGATGCCCAGAATGCAGATGGATTTTGTCCTTCACCCTCCTCTCAGCCTTCCTCACCACCTTGTTGAGCGTGTTGATTTGTTGAGGGCGTCAACGTGAACCTTGTGTCGGCTTTGCTCGCAGGCGTTCCAGCTCTCTGTCCAGACGCGAGTGTCGCTCAGGAGTTGAAGAGGGGGCGTCCGAGAGGTGCGCGCAGGAGTGCGGCCCCCTCCAGCTGCCCAGCGACACGGCGGACCCCGCTCAGAACGTCTTGCAGTGGATCCTGGAAAGCAAGCGACAAGGCAGGCACAAGTCGAGGTGAGCTCGGCCTTTGACACATTTTCATTCAATGCAACGAGAAGTCCGTTTTGGGATGAGGTTAGAAATGGCTTACGGCGTTCATTTTACTGCAAGGATACGAAACCTTGCTGTGAAACAAAGCCAGATGTCTGGTTTGGGGGGGCAGTTGCATAAGGCAGATGATAACCGCTGTTCATGTGTATGTATGACACCTCGCCGAAGGAGAAATAGGCCGACAGTCATCCTGCTTGTATTTGAAGTGGCTCCTTGCAGGCTTTTTATAGTTTTTATTGAATTGTATATCTTCTGTCTCCTTGTCGGTTAAATTAGGGTTGACTGTTTTTCTCTGACAGATCATCTTAAGGGACTTTTGTGATAGGCTGTGTCCTCAATTCATTGATTTCTTTGTCCTCAATTCATTGATTTCTTTGGCATTCTCCCTCGCAGCAGCACCCAAAGCACCAAAAAGTCTTTCGAGGGCTCCTCGACGCAGACTCAAACGTGGGGCGGCGGCGGAAACTGCCTTCACCTTCGCAGCCACCAGCCGTCCCAGCCGTTCATCCAAGACCCCGCCATGCCCCCCCTGCCGCCTCCCAACACTTTGGCCCAGCTGGAGGAGGCGTGCCGCCGACTGGAGGAGGTCTCCACCACCAAGACCGCCAAGCAAAGGTACAACTTGCTTTCTAAGCCGTTAATTGGTCTCTCATTCTGTTATTGATGATGATGATGATGATGATGATTGTAGCGCTCTCTGCAGGCATTCGCTGTCCGGGCTCCAGCGGGACAAGAGCCACCTCGTGCCTGTGCAGAGCGGGGGATCCGCCCCCGTGTCGCCTGCCGTTCCTAACCTCGCCCCCGCCACCAGCGGCCTCTGCCGCCAATCCGACGAGTACGTTTGCCCCAAAAACCTTCCACGATGATACACGTGCACGCCCTCGCTCAGAAAAGGAGACCCGCTTATTTTAGTGATCACCGTTCGATCTGGAGCCGGTCTGTCGTCGCCGCAGCACCTGACCGAGACGCGCCTTTCATTTCTGTGTGTCATTTTTACTGGTCGTCCTTCAGCGAGCTGCCAGTTGGCCGGGCCGAGCAGAGCTTAGCAAAGAGACACGGCTCCTCTGAAGTGGGCCTACAAAGCCTTGGACCGAGCTGAAGGGGAATCGATAACACTGTAGCCCCCCCTTTCGTCGCGCTCCTATTTATATGGGCACTACTGGGTCGCACGGTTGCAACCAGGCTGGCTTGAACTGTATTTGTACTACGGAATTTGTTCCTTCAAGCTTGTTCTCACGCCATTTGTCTCCGTCTCGATGTTTTGCAGCGCTGCGGAGTGTCGGAAAAGCGGGGAGACGGTGGTGACTTACTTCTTTTGTGGGGAGGAGATCCCCTACCGGAGGACCATGAAGAGCCACAGTCTGACCCTCGGCCACTTCAAGGAGCAGCTGCGCAAGAGGGGAAGCTACAGGTGTGTACCATTACTTAGGACGCATTATTCAAAAGACGTTTGAAAGTCGTGTCAACCTTTTCATACGTCAGGTGGCAACAGAGAGCGATTTTTTTTTGACGGCGCCACTAGTGCTCCACTCGATTTATCGTCATCACCCAAGGGTTGCAGTGGATTCATTTTGGTTATTTTGAAGGAAATCGCAAATCAAACTCAACCTATCATTTGCGGCCTGGCGACACGTGAGGTGTTGACACTGCGCAAATCAACAGTTGCAAGCGTGCTATGGGCAACTTCAACTTCCGCCACTGCCAAAATAATCGCAACCAAGGTGGCGCAGTTTTCGCAGTTCCCAGCGGATCGCTAATGAGGCAAATAGCGCTGAACCAGCACGTTGTTTGGGGCTCGTGCCGAGGAAGAAACCGACATCGGGGCACAGATTTGGATTGAGGGGAGACTTGAAAACATTTGGTATCATTCCCACATGGGTTAGAGGTGGCAGTGTCGAGGTTAGTGTGAGTCCTCGTGTTTGTCTATTTCTCAGTGAATAAAGCGTGAATATCGGTGACGTCATTCTTTTGGAGCTGATCCGGTTTAGAATGGTTTGTCCTTGGGGGGGAGGTCCGTTCGGCTGATAAGAGGTTTTTGCCACACCGATTTGGCTTGAGGGGAGCGGTGTTATCGGTTGGCTTGAGATTCAGGCCTGCGTGTGCGTTTTGGGGGCGAAATGAGAAGGACGAGAGGGCGAGGGAGGACGGTGTCGGGGTGAGCGGGAGAGCTTGAACTGCTGCGATTTGGGTCCCATCTGGTATTGATTTCCATGCTAAGGCACACTTAATACGCCGCTTTGAAGCCTCGGCCGCTTTCATTTCAACCAACAAAGACTCTCACAAATGGCCAGCATGCAAATGCTTCACTGATGCTATTGGGGGGGGGGGGGGGCTTTCCTCCCCCTCCCCTTTCAGCTGTGATGTGTGCACATTTGTGCTCGCATTGATTGTACGCGCAACGATGTTTACACAAGTTAAAAAAAATTTATGGGGGGGGCGGGGGCGGCACCAGATCCGCCTGCATGGGCTGCGTTAGCGGACTTTGATTGGTTCTTTACAAGACCAAACGATCAAGCGCCCTTCGTTGGCGCCACGCTGGCCTCTGAGAGAAGCGCGACGTGAAGAGCAGCGTTCCTAATCGGAGAAATGTGGCGGAACGACGGCATCTCGGGGCAACAGTTGTGATGACGAGCACGCCTTCCCCCGTTCTTCCTTTCCCTCGGGCTCGCTATGCCCATTTCCCGTGTCATACCGTCCGCGTTTTCTGTCGGGAAGGGGCAAAGGAGAGCCGAGCGGCAGGCGCTTTAATAGCAGCCAGAGAATGTGCGGAGTTGGGTCATTTCTTCAGCATGGCAGCGGTTCAACAAAGAACAGTAATGCTGCGCCCTGCCAGACGATATTGGTGCCAGATGTCAGCGCGAGCGGAGAGAGAGCGAGGGAAGGAAAAGAGAAACGAGAGAGGGGGCAGATGGAGCCACATAAAGCGTGTTCCGATGGAAATTCCGTCCGTCTCTTTGGCCGTTTGTCCCCAGCTCAAAACCTTTTGATGCTTCCTCTTTAAAGAATAGAAAGACATAAGGTTTAATCATGATTGTGTCAGAGCGACGCTGTTAATTCTCTTCCGTCTTCTGTCGTCAACACGTCGACGCCTCCTGCGTGTTCGCTGCTTTTCATTAATGGCCACCCGCGTGCTCATTGGCCCACGTAGAGCCCACCTCCCACCCGCAAAACACCCCCACACCTTCCTCGCCCATGTTTTTCTCAGGACTATACTTTTAACAGAATCGTGTGTTCTCGTTAAAAAACAAAATACGCACAAACATTCCAGACGAACCCACACACGCACACGCGGAGCAAATCGAGGCATTTTTCCATGACATCGTTAATGGATGAATTCGGAGTGAGACCCCCCCCCCCCCCCCCGCTGCTTTCTCTTCCTCCAGAATGAGGATGGTGGCGGCCGGCATCATTAACGGCCCGCTGAAGTCACGGCACACATGAACCAGCCCTGCCCTCGCCTCCACTTGCGAAGTTTGTTGACGTCCCGAAGAGAACACCCCCGTGTTTTGTAGGCTACCCGAAAAGTCAACCTCCCGCCAAGGACTCCCATCTTATTCGCGTCCACTGAAGTCAACATTCGGTTTAAGTGACCGATGCCCTCCGAAAACGCAATAATGCAGCATCCGCACGCTTGAAAGGACGGACGGGATTTGAAAAGTTGCGGTTTTATCAGTTTTGGGGGCTGGCAAGGACCCTCGGTGCGGATTTTGGGAGAAATGAGGCTTTCTCGGTCCACTCTTTACGTACACTACATACGACACTGGTTGGTCATTCGTACGAAATGGACTCGATGAGGGGCAGTGGCCCGAAGGTTTGAATCTTTTGGAGGCCTTGCAGCTCAAATATCACCGATGACAAAAAAAGAGAAGTCCTCGGTTTTCAACACGTTGAGGTGACGCACTAGTTTGTGCAGCGGCGTAAGAATGCGCGTTGATGTACGCCCAGTTCCCACCGTAATTAACAGCGTTTCATTTGATTGCTCAACATTTATGATGTGAAAGGTGCGGTGCAGTGCGGTTCTGACAGGACTACTACGTGAGCGCAGGTTAGCGATCGGCTGCGGCCTCTTCTAACTTGCGTACGAATTTGGGCGTCGTCGCCATCTTAGGAACAAAACTCCGTCATGTTCAGCGCTGCCAACGCAAACGGTTCCACAAAAGTGGCATAAAATCACAGTGTTAGCTGTTAGCGCCACATGCTAACTAGCCAACGTGTGGGCGTCAACATTGACCCCCCCCCCAAAAAAATTAAACAAACGATGCTCGTATGTAATGTAAATCAGCACTCATGGAACAACTAAATATTGTTTATTACCAAATATCTTAACACATTTCTTTTAATAGATTAACAGTCATAATAGAGTAAATATTTGTACGAAAAGCACTTTTAGACCCCAAATAGGAAACGATGGAAAGGAAGCCAGTAAGTACGCTGCTAACTGAGCGTGTTTTCTTTTGCCGACGGCCGCGCTAACTAGTTCATTGCGTGCGGTCGGAGTCCTCGTTTGTCGGAACAGTCTGTAACCGAGGACCGAGTGCGTCATAAAGCCACAAAGAAGAGCTCGTGTGTCCTAACGCCATTTCCCGTCTTGCGTTTGTGGCAGGTACTATTTCAAGAAGGCCAGCGACGAGTTCAAGTGCGGCGCCGTTTTCGAGGAAGTGTCGGACGACGGCTCCTTGCTGCCCACCTACGAGGGCAAGATCCTGGGCAAGGTGGAGAGGATGGACTGAGAGACGCCGGCGGTCCGACGGCCGCTCGGGAGCCGACCGACGAAGGACGACCCAGCGACTTTTCTCCAGTGGACTCAAAAGTTCCCCACAAACGCGGCGACAGACTGTGAAGGTGAATGACCACTCGGCAAGCGAGCGGACCGGACTGGCACGCGGCCCGACACGCCCCGCCCCCTGTGACGCTTGTATTGTAGTGTAAAGATCTCTATTGCTATTTATTGAAGACGGTCCCGCCGGCCCCACAACGGACACTTGCGCCGTGGACATGCTGCTTGGTGATGGCCACCAAAGGAGGAAACTTTGCTTTTCTTTCTTCTGTGATCATCACTTCTTCAAGGAAATTCTCTTTTTTTAGGCTGCAAACTTCACAAATACCTCTGGTGTTTCATGGGGGGACAATCCTAGATTTACTACTGCAGTGCTATTTGTGCCCCCCATTTTTTTCCCCAAGAGTCACTTTTAATTTCATTGAATTGGCCTCTCTGGGACTCGCCTTGATCCGACTGGTCGCAGTGCCTTTGTTTGAGTGGCGCAGGCGTTGCACAAATAGCCTTCGCGTCCACAAAGAGCTCTCAACAACCCCCCCCCGCCCCCCGCCAACCACACCCACCCAAAAAACAAAAACAAAACGTGTTTACATCCCGAAGATTATTGACCAACAGAAGCTCTCGGAACATGCTCCCCAAATGCGCTTATTGTGTGTGCGCGCGTGTGACTGAGTTGATTTGTGTGCTGCAAGGATGATGACGACGATGATGATGATGTACACTACGTCCTGTTGGGATGGAGTACAGCAGCTGTGCCTACATGGATTCTTGCCGTGTTTGACCCCGTTTTAAGGGGTCCCCTTACTCCCTTGGTTTTCACAAGGGGCCTAAAAAAGTAAAGATATTTTTATGCATTTGTATCCGTATCTTATTACATCATCCTTTTATGTTTTATAATATTTTACATGGCTTCGTCAGCTCCACTTAAAACTGTAAATTATGCGTTCTATAGAGCTCGGTACTTTAATTATTGTAATTATGAAGAGATGTAGCCTTTATTAAAATGTTCTATTTTTTAAATGAGCAAATGGCTTCCTATGGTTTTGTTGCGGTGTGGAGTCTATGTATGGATGGAACGCCATTTAATTGGAATGTGTATGTGTGTGTGTGTGTGTGTGTGTAACTTCAATCCACACCCACCCTGCTGCGGCGAGCGCAACTCGCCGGATCCTCGCTGGAGAAATCTCTTGTCAGATTTGCATCCATTATCAGCTCTTAATTTACTCCCCGTTGGAAATTAAAGCGCATTGCATTAATTTGGCCGCCAGAGCCCGGCTGTGTTTTTAAGTGCAAGCCAAGCGTGCGTCTTAAAGTGCACGGTAATGAGACTGTTAGGCAAAACATGCTATTTACACGCTAAACCGTTTGGCCTCCTGTGGCAATGTTTTTTTTTTTTTTTCTTCAAACTTGTTTGGCCTTAAAACGTTTACACGGGACGTGACGTCATACGCTGAAACAACATGGCGTCGCCAAGTCAACAAACAACGCGTTACCTAGGTTAATAGCGACTTCCTGTCTCGGGGCTCGGGCACGCCGCATCCATTCGGCAGAAGACGTGTAATTACAGCGGCTCGCAAATATGTAATTTTAATTTCAGAAATAGCTCGCTTAAAACGCCACCGTGATGTCGTCCTTAGCAAACACGTAAATAGGGAATTTTTCCATCTTATTTTTAGCGGCAGATTAAAATACACGCCCACTTGCATCCGGGTCTACAAATATAGCTAAGCGCCACGTGGGAGTCGGTGACAACAGAGGAGGATTCAAAAGTCTCTTTCCTGTGCCAAAATGTGCTTTTGATATGTTTTGTATACAGTCACATGGAAATTTATATTGCTCACAGAAATGAACAGCCCCCAGTATTTATGGTTGTTATTTATAATGGTAATAGACAGATTTTGGGGGGGGGGGATATATACGGTCCTCTCCAAAAGTATCGGAACGGCAAGGTCAATTCCTTTGTTTTTGTTGTATTCTGAAGACATTTGGGTTTCAGATCAAAAGATGAATGAGACCAAAGTTCAGAATTCCAGCTTTCAGTTCAAGGTCTCTGGATGGCAAAGCACCTTTTACTTGAAGCCACCCTCTTTTCAAGTGAGCAAAAGTGTTTCGAGTTGCTCGGGTGTTCCCTTTTAGATTGGTTGCTTAAACATAAGAGTGCTTGTTTTTGGCTTTGGGGTTCACGTGAAAACTGCATTTGCTGTTAAGCAAACATGCAGACCAGAGAACTGTCTATGGGAGAAAAGCAAAGCATTTTGAAGCTGAGAGAAGCGGGAAACTCGGATCAGATCTATTATAGAACTGTGAGGCAGATGTGCTAACCGCTCCTCCGCCGTGCTGCCAAATTCGGAACTTTCGTCTGATATTCCTCGATTGATCTCAAACCCAAATGTCTTCAGTATATAACAAAAAGAAAGGCATTGACCTTGCCATTCCAATACTTTTGGAGGGGACTTTATCAGTATTTGGTTCCCAACAACTGAGCCAGAATGATATGCTCGCGCGTATTGGCTGGTGCGCATGTGGCTGTTGTGTACATTCCGACGATTATCAATACTCCTCTGATCTCAAGTGGACATATGTATGAAGCACACCTGTTTGACGAATCGATTTCTTCTCCTCTCTAGTCTAACCCAACAAAAAAGGAAAAAGGAGCAGTCAAAAGACGGAGAGCCTGCACAAGGCTGGACTGGGTTACGAAAGAAAGCGGCAACATAAAGCTTGGTAAGAAGGTGCCAACTATCGGTCCTGTCACTTGGAAGTGGAAGACGCACCAAATGACCATCAATGGCCTTCGCTCTGCAGCTGCATCTAAGATCTTGCCGTGTGGAATGAGGATGATTATGAAAAGGCTCAAGCCGCGCAACAGCTCGAAATATATCCACGCGAACTTCCCTTCGTGGCTGACCACTTCCTTGGCCGCCAAAGCCTTACACTGATCCGTTTTGAACAGAAGAGGCTCACTCCAATGTATCGAACCTATTTTCACTTATTGTCGAAAAAAACATCCGACTTTCAATGTTGAGGTGACATAATGCCGCACGGCTTCCGTCAAATGAGGTTGAGCCGCAGTTTTACGACATTCCACAAAGACAGTTCCAAGTGTCCAAGAGAGTTAAGAGCTCGGTTCTCGAGCTGTTTGTATTGTAACACTTTAAATCGGATAATAACGCATCAAAAAATGACAAAGTGCGGACACCCCGATTGTATTGATTTGTGAAAAATACGAAATTGACCCTATTTGGACAGAGGCGGTTTCCGCCCGACAACGACGATATGACCATCGACAAAGGATATGAATCATTTTGGACGAGGAGCGTTTTGTCAAAAAAAAAAAAAAAAAAAACATCAAATAGCTGCTTTTTGAATACAACACAATGTCATTGAGTCTTTTATCACTTCCCTGCCTCATATCCAGCGAAAAGATACCCATCCAATGAGTCGTTTTGCTCTTAACTGGTCTTATCACAGCGTTTGCGACGCCGTCATCCGTAATTCAGCGTAAATATGTAACAGCTCTCCGGCCGGCGTCTGGCATGCGCACCGCCTCCCTCCTTTTTCAAGTAGCGTGTCTTTCATATTGAAAGGGCATCATGAGATTGTTCAAATACCATTTGGGGCCTCCTTTCATCAGCAAAGGTCAGCGCATACACTTGAAGGCCACCCTTTGGACTCTTCACAAGCGCTTGCTCAGCGCCGCTCCTCGAGTCAGGAGGACCTTGCGAACGCCTCTTGTGTGTCGGCGACTATTTTAAATTGACTCCTTTTTCATTTTTTTGGGAAGAGCCGCGCACTTGGTTGAACTGCGACACGTTCAGGGGCAAAAAAATAGAAACGGTGCGATTTTTAGATTGAGGAGGCATCGGAAGGTCTTTCGAGAGGACTTGGACAATTGATTGGAAAACCACTGCTGGTTGCTGATTGGCTCCGCAGTCTGCGCTTTGCTGCAGCAGCCCCTTTTCTTGCTGCCCTTAGTGTTCTGTCTCCTTACCCAGACCTCAGTCTTAAGGGGGACGCCTAAAATTCACGGGGGGCACAATTCTTGTTACTCTGCAGACCGTAGCCTTCCTATTTTTGCTCATCCTATCGCCGAGTCTGTTCGCAAACACCGACGCAGTACAGTAAATCATTATGTTAAACAAACGGCAAATATGAGCAGCTATAACACCGGCCCTGCTAATTTAATAGCAACAGTATACAAAACACATACAATATCCAAAGCACCACAGCGGGAGCAGGTTAACGGCTCAACGGCGTTTTTGTTTGTTAGCGAGTCTCGTTCCCGCTGATCCAAACCGCTTCCCCTCTCTTGTGAAGACTTCCAACAATATTTCGCAGCGTGTCTGTGGGAGTTTTTTATGGCCCTCGCTTTGCGCACCAGGGCAAAGTCTTACTGGAACGCAAAAGGGCATTCCCCAGACCTTCCCACAACTTTGGAATGCACACAATTGTCTGTCATCGAATTCAAGCTCCAAGATATGCGTGTCCTACGACGTACACTTCTGTTACAGCTCTGATTGATTTGATTATTTATTGATTTGTTCCTTTATGTCCTTGCAGGATGTCTGCGTCGAAGCGGCTTCTGATTGCCGACCGGTCCAGGGTGCGGTGGGACTTTTGTCGGGTGACGTGATCCTGATTGGGATATACGATAGAAAACAAATGGATGGCCCGAGGTCAGTAGGATTCTTCTTTTTTGTACCACTAACTTTTTACGGAGTCTGTGCAAGTCGGCCATTTGCTGCCTTTTTCCCCCGCCGGGTCGATGTTGTGTCAAAACAACCGTGACGCGGATGTCGTGCCGCCGCTTTCCCGTCGTCTGAGGCAGTATCGGAGTCGGTGACAGGACGAGCTCTTTTGTAGCGAAAGCTATGTTGTCGTCCGACATTCGTCAAAGCAGACAGCCCTGACGTGGTCACGCGTGTAATTATTTGCTCGCGGGGTGGGAAAAGCACAGGTAGGCGCCTTAATGCCGGATCATGCGATGGGGCCGTTTTGCGGGGTCTCCGTGTTGAAGGAGGCCACTGACCGCCGACCGGTCCGGGGTCGCGGTGCGCTATGATCCCGAAAGGGGCAAATGATCCTGCTTCCCAGTCCTGGCAATCCATCCCTTAATTCCCATTTGGTTCCACACTGCGTGTCCCAACCTTAGCAGGAGCGCCTTCTGGACCTTGTGCATTGTTTTGTGCTTTCTGTTTACATTCTTGCGACGCTGCTGACACGCCGGTCTCGCTGCCTCCCCGTGACTGCGTGCCATCCTGCCGCCGCATGTCCGCATCCTCGCACGCTATTGTTCCCCGCCGACGCGATCCAGCATCCGCTACCTGCGGTCTGAATCAAAGGCTCCGGCTGTGAACGTCAGCGAGGCGGCAACCTAAACAGGAAGCGTAAGCGGCATCGCGCACCGGTGACTTGATTGGCTGGAATCAAGGCTTTGACGTCAGCACGCGATTGTCCTTTTCCAAAAAAGGGGGTGTAGACCTTTCATAATGTTTGTATACAATAGGCTTCAGGGTACTTCTGGGTGGCAGAAAAGAGAGTGACCACCGCTGACCTGAACTGAAATGATATGAAAGACTCCAATTTACCCCAAAAGGTTTCGGTTTCCGATTGCCTTCAAAAAAAGTCTAAATGAATCCAGTGGAACCCGAGCGTGAGGAGGCTGAGAGAGTCGGACGGATCGGATCGCAAGACGTAGTAGCCACTTCGAAAGGGACAGACTGGGAACCGAAGCTCAATGGAAGGCGGCATCTTACAGGGATCTGTCAAATGTTTGGCCATTTAGCAAAACAACGGCTAGCCCGCTTGTAGATGACTGCCTGCCATTTAAATGCTCGCAAGCCATTTACTTCCTTCCTACTTACATCTTTTCAATTGACGCTTCACACGTTCAAGTGACAATGGTAGAGCAGAAGGCTCAAATCATCCTTCAAAATCGCTCTGCCGTTGTCAAAAAGTTGGTTTCTAAATGGTGCCAACTGAGATCGCTCTGTCTCCTGCCATCTGGAAGTACGTGTGACGTCTTTGCGACAAGGTCTGTCGTGTCTATCGAGTCGGGCCCCCGACGTGAACCCTAAACCCAAAAGCGGTTGTGATCGCGGCCCGGCGGAGGCTCCAGCCGAGGCCTTAGCGAAAACACAGCTCCCTGTCAGTCTCAAAAGCACTCCAAACATTCCACCAAAGACGCGCACAGTATATGAGCAAGCTAGACTCCCAATTTCGGGCCCCGGACCCCCTCATTTGCAACGTCGCTCAGCCTCACGGCCCGTTCCGCACAGGCGTCGTCCCGGACAGCCGTGGGAGACCGCGGTCTAGCCAAAGGGGGGCCTCATCTGGAACCTGGCCAGGCGCCGCCGCGCTAGCCGTGCGACCACGTGTCCGGTCATATGACCTGGTATTCCCGCGCCTTCGGGCTCCAAGACAGACGCCGTCCGTCGAACTGGAATGGACAGGGTTGTGATCGCAGCGTTTGCCGGCATCAAGGCCTCACTTTGATGGGCATTCGAGTAGCGGGAAGTCATAAAAAGATAAGATACCGTTAGAGGAGATGACGACTGGCGGGTCGGAACAATGCACTCATTTTGTATTTCCCCGTAAGGAAGACGCTGGATTATGTACAGTGGAATCCTGTAACTATCTGACACTGTACAGTTCAGAATTTGGGAAAATGTTTCTTTGTCTATTTCAATAGTTCCAAAAGAGGGCGTGGTCAACTAGTCAGTCTACCTAATGTCCGCCGCACACCGAGCGATGCGACCAAAATCAACCGAATTGTCGCACTCAGTCATTGCCAACTGCCCAGCCTCTCAAAATAGCCACACTTTCTCTTCTATTCTCCTCCGTTTCTTGTCTTTGTGACCACCGCTTCTTCCTGGACAATTGCACCACGTTTTTGCGGTTCAATAAAAAAGATATTGATATTATATTGAAAATCTAAAAATATGTGCATCCTCAAACCCCGCCACAGGATGGCAGTTCTTCCGTCGCAGCGTGCCGGTAGGCGAGCGGTGTTCGATCGCTTGGTGTTCGGAGAAGAGTCGCCGACTTCAGTCGCGTTCAGCCACGTCGGTCGGCGTGCGGCAGGCCGAACGGTTCCGAGAGTTCAAATGTTGGCTCCGTCTGCCCGCGCTCGCGTGGGTTTTCTCCGGGTACTCCGACTTCCTCCCAGATCCCCAAAGCGTGAATGTTAGGTTAATTGAAGACTCTAAATTGTCTGTATGTGTAAATGCGATGATGAATGAATGAATTTTGACTGGCAACCGGTCCAGGGTGTAGCCAGTCCCCGTCCAAAGTCATCTGGAATTGGCTGCAGCTCGTGCTAAACCCTGAGGAGGGTGCACGCCGTAGAAAATGGATGGACGGGCACTCGTTCAAAATGAGGTGAAGATTTGGGCGGGCGGCGGGGTACGCCGCGGACCGGTCCAAAGACACCCAGGTCTTCAAGTGCAATCTGCCACCTGTGCGGCAAAGCGGCCCGGTGAGCAGACCGAGGTTGGATGCCAGGGGACATCAGTGAGCATCCTCCCCTGCGGCGCGACGACGACCCGCGGCCACCTTCTCGCCGACCGTCGCCAGCCTACATAACGACGCCCCCCCACGACGCCTTTGTTTTTGCCCGCCAGACGACTCAGATGGTCGCCTCGTGTGGCTTCCCCCTCTCCTATTGTTTCCGCGGCTCCTTGCGGCTCGGCGGGCAGAGCGCTCGCAGGCGATGGGAGTCTGGGCTTCGGGAATGACGAGGAAGGAGGAAAAGCGGGGCAGGGAGGGGCGGGGGCTTAGGGGTACTCAGAGTGCATGTGAAGTTTTATGGCTAGCCACATGTGTCTTTGGATCTTTTGCGCTTCCACGTTCTTTCCCAGGGTGAGAGGTTGCTCTCTTCCGCGGCGGGCCGTGAAGAGAAGCAGAACTCGGGGAACATGTGCTTTCTGTTTGCGCATGCCGAGATGACTGCTTGTCTTCACACTGACCCGCATCCATCCATAATCCAAACATCTCGCTGATTATCAAACGACACGGATGCGCTCGCGCTCGCCTCCGGTGAAACCGAACACGACGGAGCCCGGCGTGGATCTCGGCGGGTCGACCGCACGATCCACGTTATCGCAAAAGTCAGCAGGAGAAACTTTTGACATGACGACGATCATTCGCGGATGTGCTTCTTACAGCGATTTGTCATTTTTGCTTGTTTTGTTTTCTAACATCTGAGACGTCCAGAGTTTCAAGTTTCTCCGCAGCCCCTCTATTGGCTGAGAGTGAGTGGGAGGATATTAGCATGATGCCTGCGGGCTCGGTGCATTTGCCACAGTGGAAGCTCGAGAACACTAAACCTGCCTTGACTCTGCGGGAAGGAAAAACACCGCACAACTTTTTTTGGGGAAGGGCCTCATTTATATGCATGTGCGCTCCAAAAAAAAAACACACTATGCTGGGAACGCATTATGCTGATGATGCTTTTTTGCATCTTTGCTTAAGCACACCCGCCGTCCAAAACGTCGACGGATATCCGACGTGATTTACACCCGTTTTTCAAATCCCCAAATCTACGGCACATCCATCCATCCATTTTCCGTACCTTGTCTCGCAGCTGTCATAAATAATCCTACCAACCGGTCGCCGGCCAATCGCAGGGCACCTAGAAACAAACGACCGTTGGCACTCACGTTCACATATATAATATATTTATTTTATCAGAGTGTGTGCTAACTGAATTTCCTGGTCAGTGTGCGTCCCACACGCGCAGGCCGGCAGAAGAAGCAACGGAGCAATATGAAAGTGACAAGCGTTTGCCGGTTTTTCCAAAGCAAGGCAGTGCAAGGTTTTAGAAAAATCGAAGCGAGGGAGGCTGTGATGCAGATGAAAAGGAAAAAAAAAAGTCTGACGTGTAAGGAGTGGGGGGGGGGAGTCGCTTCTGCTCGTCCTCGGCCGGCAGACGGGGCGGTCGGAGTAAACAAACACACGTTTGATGTGTGAAACACTGAGAGGAGTAAACAGAAACATCGGCTCGGTCAGCGGCATGCGAGGGACGCGTCGGGGGGTTTACACACCCAAACATGTTAGTTGTTCCAAACGGAGCAGGATCCTCGCGGCGGACTTTGCTGACCGCAGTTGGGCCTCTCGAGCTGCCGGTGAAGCGCGCTTGGATGGGAATGTGTACCGCAAAGACTTCGCATCCGCTTCAACCCGCCGTCTGTTGCTTCAAATAGACGATTGATAGAACCGTAGTAACCGCTTTGTTATTTGATTTGACTCGTGGTGATGATGGACGACGGGAAAGGGAGAGGGAGCAGTCGGGTGGCCGGGGTGCCACCGGAGGTCATTTTTGGGTGGGACGTACCGGATGTAGTATCAGTAGCCGGAAACCTGCACGCGATATATCATTGAATATTCCGGCAGAAGTTGAACCATCAAATACGCATTCGACGTATCAAAGATGAGATTCTCAGCCTCGTGCTCGGACTGCTCCGAATGCGCATGTCGAGCTCAGCGGCGCGACGGGTAGCAGGGACACACCGCCTTTTATTCGTTAATGGCTCATTAACACAGAAAGTAGAGGAATCCCTCGTTTATTGCGGGGGCCACCACCACCCCCGCAAAGTAAAGTAGCCACCGCCGCATCTTTTTTCCAATGTATACATATTTCAAAGATGTATGAAGCTCTCCAGACTTATTCATCTTGCCTACGCTCTTATTACCTCTGCCTTCCGCCTACGAACACTTTCTAGACGCTTAAGCACCTTTTGAACTCTTGAACATACAGTTCTACTGTTCTATAATGTTCTTTACCGATGGGCGCTGATCTGGGCTTTCGCACTCGTGTCTTCTTTCTTGCTCACCTCCGGTACCCCAACATTGACGTCCTATGCAATTCTTCTTCTCTGTTTTTGGGTGACTTCCTGTGGCAGCTTGACAGCGCCTCTTCAGGCCTGGCGTATAAACTACAGCCTTTCAGCGTCTTCGTGCGGACACGCACGTTTTAACAACGGAGTCTGAATCATTCCCTCACCTGGTCACACTTGAAATCCAGACGCCCAACTATTTGGAGACAAGCCATTAAAAAGTCACGTTTGCATAATATGTCCGATATTGCGCTGAATTGTAATCCCGCAGGCAACATGTTTCTGTTTTTACAATGCGATAGCTCCCGGCCGGCGGAGCGTGATATGATATACCGGCGGAGTTCTCGTTTAATCATGTACGGCCTTCATTGTTGGTTTTTCTTTCTTGTTTAGCCTCGATGGTAAATTCCGACAATGTACGGTGAGCCGTTTTCAGATTGCGTTCTTCCAACATCAAAACGATTCAAAGAGCACAGATCTGTTTTAGCGGCGCGACGATCGCTCCGCATTAGGATGCACAAAGTCAGCGGTTTAAACACCCTCCTTATGTCGGCCACTTACCGAGGCACGGCGGCGTGTTTATCGATCGGCGCGCGTCAGAGGGCCGCCGGTAATTTGGCGGACTTTTGAACGGCCGCGAAAGGAAGCACGCCGGGCGGAAGAATCTTAATGACGTGCCTTTGCCTGTTTTTGCAGCCTTGATGAAGTTCAAATTAGTCTTTGAAAAAGGCAGAATTCAAAAGCGGGAGCATGAAAAGGGGCCAGACTGAAATGTCGGCGCTGCGGCGTTAAAAGGGAGATGGGAGATGAGAGATCCCGGGGTCTGACTTTGGTGCGACTTCAAACGGGCGTGTTTAAAGCGCCGGGCCTTAATGTCGGCCTGATCGCACAACTGTCACGTCTGCGTGACCTCCCGCAGCTGGCCGCGAGGGGGGGGGGGGGGGGGGGGGGGGCGTTGTGTCCATGTGTGTGTTTGTGACATTTGTTTTCTTTGCCTTTGTGCGTGTCAGCACTCTTGTGGGTCTTGATGCGATTGTCTTCGCGGCCTTTAATGTTTGTGTTTTTGATGTCGGCCAACGTCTTTTCCTTCGTGTGTGAAGATCTAAGCCGCCGGGCTGTGGCCCTCGCTCCCCATGCGCACAGGCCTCCCCCTCCCCCCCCCCCCCCCCCTCTCTTTCTTGTTAAGATTCAAACGCTGATAGGCTTTGAACTGCAGCTGGAGACTCTGCAGTCATTTTGCCACTTTAGCCCCACAAAGCCAAAGTTCCCCTTTTAGCGCACCGCCCGCCCGCCGCATTATCGCCGCCGTCGTTGCGCATTAACGACGTGGCACTCGAGTGATTTATTAATCAATTGGAACGTGACAGTAGATCTCCGACAGTGTCGTAATTCCGAAACATTTGTTTCCCATTGGAAAGACGATAGAGCAGCAGTGCGGTACGGTTGTGGTTAGCACATCTGCCTCGCAGTTTCGAGGTTCGATGTTCGAATTTCAAGTTTGCGTGCGCGTTTGTGTGGGTTTTTTTCCTCCACGTATTCCGGCTATATTAACGGACGGATTCACCGACCGCGTGCGAATATTCTCATTCATCCGGGTCATTTCATTCTCAGGGCTTTGACTCGATCGCAACCGGACCGTTCTGTTTGTCTCGGAAGACATTTCGCCTCCCGTCCGAGCGGGCTTCATCAGTTCACGCGTCGCAACTAAACTGATTCAATTCATCGATTCTTATATTACAAAACAAAAGCAAATCCATATTATGGATCGTACAGCGTTTTAACGCAAGCATTCTGATAAAACATCATCATTTTCCGAGTACTCCGTTTTTACAATTGTGTACTTACTGTATTCCAAAAGAACACGTTCAGTCCCATTTCCGCAGTGTCCCCGAACGCACTCGGCGCACTCGTGCGGCTGCCGCCAGCCTGCAGTGGTTTGCTTCTGACGAGCGAAATAGGAAAAGTACGTTCTTTCCCGTGTCGTCTTTCATCGTTATCATGCAAGGAGATAAGTATACAACGCTCTGGCCTGCTCCGTCTGTTGTTTGAAGCGTTTTAATTTGCCAGACCATGAGTGCTAATCTTATGAGCGTGTCCAAACAGGTCCCTCTGCTGCTCACTTTTAATATTACACTTGATTCACTGTATATTGACAGTACACCAACATCGCAGCAGACCCTGCGATGTGTCGTAATCGCGGCGACGGTGCTCGGACAAAATATCGCGCGGATATTAAATCAACTCATTTGTTATGCGGCTCGTTGGTCTCGAAGTGCGATTCTCGCTTCGGGTGCGAGGGGTCAAATCCCGGACGAGGCCTTTAATTTAGGTCGGCGGGAGCACATCTGTAAGGAATATGGCTTTGGAACCGGAGGATCGCAGTTGCAGACACAAAAGGCAACTCCGAGTTGAAGCGATCCCGGTCCCCTTCCTGCCTACTGCCGAGGTGCCCTTGAGCAAGGCAATACCCGCCAATCGTCGATCTTTACTTGCGTACGGACACGCGTGTGATCGGGTTCTCTGTGCCGGTGTGCAGCTGAAAACGTCCTCTTTCGACTATTCTTGTTGAGGTTTGGGGGAGATATGCTCATAATGAACATTTTGGTCCCGATTCTTTGACAAATGAAACGAACAAATGAATTTAGCAAGAAACCTGATGTCGACAACGTTTTCACTTTAGCGGGCCACAAAAAAATGATGCGGCGAGCCCGGTTTGTGTGGCGACATCCTCGTCGGCTTCCTGTCTATTTCCCACGATGCCGTCGGGTTGCGTCTCGAGAAAGAAAGAAAGCAGCCTCCCGCTCTGGGCTGCTGACTGCTGGGAGCCGCTTTTCTTCGCTCACGTTTGTTCTCATGCGTGCGCACGTCCGCGCGCGCACACACAGGCCTTCATGTCTTGTGCACATCAGGGAATCTTCGGGTGGATGCGCGTCCCGCCACGTGCACATCCTTCATTCCTGTTTTCAAAGGTGGGTGAGATGGGCCCAATGTGTTGGTTCCTATCAGCTGATCAAATGAAAAGTATGCAGCGGTCCTCGCTGCGAGGTCGCCCGGGACGCGGCGGGGGGGACGGGGGGGCAGGGAAGGGTGGGGAGATGCTCCTGCCATGCGCACCCCTGTCGCTGCTTTGAGGAGTGGCATCAAAGGTCTGGAAATGGCGTGCGGGCGCACGCGTGTGCGTTTGTATCATTCATTTACTAAATGTTCGCAGCGCTCAATGGAATACACCGTTTGCATTTGGGTCACAAAAGAGTCCATTTTAGTTTATGTATAAAAAATGAGCTCTCCAAAAACACGTGAGTTGGGTCGCTCGTCAGCGAAGGCACCGCTGTAATCATTTCCAAATATGTTTACCATTGTGATTGTGGTTTGCGGTGAGCCCATTGAGGCGCAAGCGAAGGGCAGGTGCGTCCATCCACGCAAATTTCCTTCTTCCGTGCTCCTGCGTTTATCGCCTCCCCATCTGCTGTCCGTGTCGTCGTGATGAAGGTGATCAGGCGTCCTGCGCCCGCCTGATTAAAAATGCTCAAATCCCCCGTCGGGTCTTTGATGCGGGACCCCCGGCCGCAGGAAGCCAGCCGAGGTTAGCGAGCGCTCGCGTGATCCCCGACACCGAGGGACACCCGGCCGAGAGGCCCGACGGTCGCAATCAATCGTGTCCGGCACACGTCACTAAGGTCGTTGACCCGCCCCCGTCCCCCTTAACGACGCACTCCGCTTTAATGAGCAAATGAAGCGACACCAGTGGAACACATATGAACTCCGCTACACACCAGGGAAAGGGGGGACGAGAAAGCATCTCGCCAAGGGCTTGGACCTCGAAGGAAAGATAGTTTACTGAACTCTTTGAAAAGGAACACAAGCGGACCTGTGCTGAATTTCAGCCAATGGGTCAACACCCAAGTGGTGTCTGGCTCCGCTCTTTGTGCGGATCACTTACTCCGCTGCCCTTTACGACTTTTGACCGCGAGACGAAATTGTGCCGCTTGGTGCGTACAAACGGGGATTAGGAGGCCAAGTGGACCGAGCCCGCGGAACCGAAAGGAATCCCCCCCCCCAGTGACGGCGACAACCTTTCTGCTCTGTAATGTTCTCCGGTGGTGAGCCGCTACCGAAATGTCAAGAATGCAGCAAAGGAGGACTCGTTTGACCAGAGGGCATTTGTGTTTACACCAGTTGTTAGTTGCGCGCGGAGTTCGTCAAGAGGTAGCGTGACCGTCTAACGATTGCAAGGTTACGGCTTTCATCCGTTCGTCTTCCTGTGAGTCGATTTCTGCAACGGAGGAGCTACTTGGCGCCTTGCGCGACAGCGTCCGACACGAGTGTCCATGAGGTGTTGTTTTGTCGGGCTCGCAATAGTCTCAAATGTAAGATGAGACCAATTAGTGGTTCCGTTGAGTTCAGGAACAGTATCTGCACCGCAGCTGCTTTTGCTTGCATTGCTGCTAAATTGGAGCATTTAGCGGAGGAGTCGGGATTTATTCGCTTCTTACTTTCACACAGATCTTGCCAAAGCGCAACATTACCAGATGGGAAGTTTGTTTTCGTACAAAGACGCATTTCACACCGCGCGATGAGTTCATCATTCGATATGTGGAAACAGTTGGACAAAAAGGACAGTGACAAACAAAAAATGTCAAATTAGCTTATGATGGACCAGTCGCCAGCAGGGCAAATCAACACAAGCACAATAGGGACAATTTAGAGTCTGCACTAACCTCGCAGGAATATTTTCGGAATGCGGGAGGAAGCTGAAGTACCCGTGGAAAACCCACCCGAGCACTGGGCGAACAGGAAGACCGGACTCGAGGTTTGCGTCCGCGACCTCGGAACGCCGGTGCGACGCTTTCTGGTACGTGCGATACGTGTGGCCGCAAAAAAAAGGGTTTTCTGTTGGCAAATCATTGGCGTTTGTAAGAAGATAAGATCAGGAGCGGACAAACTGTACCGATTCCCTGTTGACCAAAGCTTGACGTATGTCAAAGGACAACTGGATACCAAGAATGAATACCGTATGGATCCCTTTTGTGCTTTTGACAACATTCGACAACGCAGAAGCAAAAGCCCCGAAGTGCCTCGTGGAGCCTTCGACCAAAGCGGCGGAGCAAATTGAATGTTGTCTTCCTCTGTGATCCAAATGCAGATGTCATTTTAATCACAGCTCGCTTACTCTTAAAAGAGCATCTGCATGTCTGAAGCTGCTGTCTGCGCCCCGACAATGAACCCTCGCTCCTTTTTAGATCTTTTCCCCGTTCTTCGTCTGTTCTCCGTCCAAAACCGAGATCAACTGGGCCTGCTCAGCATTTTTATACACACATCACAGGGCATGTTGTTATTTTGATTTGCTTAATTGTAGCGTGCAGTGTGTGTGGGTGCGTCAGGATGGAAGACGTTTTTCCTCTTCATTTATTCCCTTTTTCCTCCTGTAATCTGAAGGCCGGCGTTATTGGCAAAATATAGACAAGCGGAGGTTGTTCAATATGTCGACGTGGGAATTCGAAACCCTATTTTGTGGGCGTATGGCGGTTCACACCGTGTGCGAAGGAGCCTCGACGCTTCTCTGACAGCAAAGCGGCGACAGGCATGGAGATGATACTGCGTGCGTGTGAGGGTTGAAAGAGCGCAGAGGATTAAGACGGGGGTTGTTTTGAAGTTTGTTTGACATTATGTTAACAAAGCTTGCCTCATCTCCAGATGGGAGGCTGGCAAAGAGCGTGCGTCTCTGCGTGCGCGCGTCTTATACAATTGGAACGTTAACTGGCACACGGTTGTAGAAATCCATTTTTACAATAACACTTAACTGAACGTATAATTTCACGTGCGGAAAAGTGCCGCACGCCGAGAAAAGCAACGACAGCCCGTCAAATGTCCACACGCTCGCCTTTATTTCTCGCGCTTTAGCTGGCTAATACCGTGACAATCGTGCCATCGTGCTGTTTGTGGTTCAATGGCAAATAATAATATCAATAAAAGCATATGCGCTGCCTCCGAACGTCCTTTCCCGAGGGCTCGCAGCCAGTTCGCTTTGTGTGCGAAGGTCAATCGCCTGATGCGCGCCCACCGTGTTTTGCCAGCCGCGTTCGGTGTGCGCCGGGCTTAACAATCTTGTGCGATAAGGTTCTCGGGTCGTAGAGGTGAAAAATCGTCATAAATACAACCTTGGGCTGATTTCTTATTTTAACGACGTGGCCGTAATTGTCTGATTCAAAGCATTGTCCCACCTCGACGAAGGAATGCCGGAATGCTAGCCGGTCGGTAGACGCGACGACGCGACGCGTGTCGTCGAAACGTATCGCTCGCAACCTATTGAGGGATCCGCGTGAGGCAACGATTAAGGTTTAGCTTTGTCGGCTCGGTCGCTCTGTCGTCGCTAGGGTTACGCAACAACTACATCGACTGTTTCCCGGGAAACACGTAGAAGCGTAATGAACTTTGAACGCTTCAGTTGTGCGACTGTAAACATAAAGCTGACGTGACCAGTCCAAAAGGATTTTCTCCCAGGAGCTTTGTGTCTTGTCAAAAAGCATTTTGGCAAACTTCAGTCTCATCACGTTTGAGTTATTTCTGCGACCGTTGTTTTTTTCTCCCCTCTTCCTTTCTTTAACAAAAGGGTACCAACGATTTTGCCTGTGGCGTGTGTACAAAGACAATTCTGTAGCTCCCGTGAAACATGGCGGAGGCTCCGTTACGTTCAGGGGCTGCTTGACTTCATCCGCCACTGGTGGGTGTCTTGTTTTATAATAAGAAGAATAATACATGTCTTTAAAAAAAAATATATATAATATATAATATAGAAATATAAAAAAAATATTAAAATATATTAAAAAAAACAGATTTACCCTTTAAAAGCACTTTGGAATAATACGGGGGTTTCAGTTGGGATTTGAAGGTAGAGAGATGTGAACAGTCACATCGGGGTTTTTGGGAGCAGAGATGGCGAAGGCCCCGGAAACCCCCCCAAGGGCCGACCGACGCTCCGCCCGGACAGGAGGCTGTTGTCGGAGGAGGGGGTGCGGCGGCGGAGGAGCTCGTCGGAAAACGTTTTGCAATCTTTATCTTTCAGACTCCGCTCTCAACTTCTCAAAAATGTATTTACAGGCTGACTCTTGTGAAAACGTACCTGCACCGATGCCCATAAAGCATATGTGGCTCGTAAAGCCTTTGACTCGACGGGGGGGCTCGTGTGATCTTTCTTGCCGTCGTCTGGCATCTTGGAGCCAAGCAACTACGTCCGAGTGAGAGAAGGCGCTTCATTTCGTCAGGCCGTAGCCTTGTCTAATAGAGAAAAGACCCTTGCTGCCGCCGTGTGCCATCGATTGGATATCACAAAACTTTTTGGGTGGGCATCAATGACGCCACGAGTTTTGCGACTTGCGTCAGGGCTTAGTCGCGCTCCCCCTCAGGTAAGGAAATTGACGCAGGAAGTGGCTCATTCGCATAGGACAGGACTGCCCCCTCAAAACGGGCTAATTCAATCAAAGCTCAAAATTAAGGGCAAAATGTGTTTGATTTTCATGACGATTTTTGAAGTCTCGTTTTATGTACGTGCAATTTTCGTTTAAATGATGACTATTTGACAACATTCTTCTGTGCGCTGTGTCAAATTGCCAAGAAAGGTTCACTTGACAAGGACTTTCCTCCTTCTTGGTGGGACAAGGAACTGTATTTGGCAAACGTCCAAGTATATTCATGAGGAAAACAGTAAAAGTAACGGATGCTTTTGGTTACGTACTGTACCACCTGAGAGGTTTTATTGTGTGTAGCTTCAATCTAAATTCAGTGGAGGCCTGCTGAGGAGCAGAGTTACTTTCCACTTTTTTTCCAGAATCCCCGTGCGGAACAACACCTGAGCGCTTTTTTTCTCCTGCTGTCATGCTCTGCTTTTATTTGGATATTCTTAGCTTCCTCAGCCTTGAGCGCTTGGCACTAAGCTTCTGTGTGTGTGTGTGTGTGTGTGTGTGTGTGTGTGTGTGTGTGGCTTCACCACCACTACCATCACCATCATCATCATCATCGTAGTCGTCTTCATCCTCGGTGCTCCAAAATATACCGTTGCGCTCGCTCGACGGGAGGCCACGCCGAGCGGCCTTTGCGCGTGCGTGTGTGCGCGTGAGCCGGCAGGTGCGTGCTGGATCGAACGTGATTACTTCCCGATCGGTTTGGCGCGAAACAGCCTGTTACCTGTTAATGCTGCGAAAGGGAAACGAACGGGGAATGTCGTTTTCCCTGCAGCTATTTGGTAGGCTTGGATGACCACACACACGCACGCAAGCACGCACGCACGCACACAAGCACTAAAGTCTTTGTCGTGAATCTACCTCTTGTCTCATTTTTGCGCATTCCTGGTGGCGGAAACGTGAGACCCACACGTGCTGGAGGGTTTGGCCGCAAATAAAAATCAACACATTCTTAAGCCTACAAGGAAGTTGGCGTCCTGTCGTAAGAGGCTAAGCGGAAGTGCATGTACGAGAGAACGAAAGCCACGGCAACTGATAGCGAGCGAGGCCCGCGGCTGGGAAGAGAAGAGGACGGGTTGCGGGTTACCAGCAAAGGCGGGGACAGCGAGAGGCTAACACCATTCAAATCACATTTGAAAGTACTTCTCGAAAGAATGACTTGCTAGAGAGTAAGCAGGCACGCACGGACAAAAACCTCCTCGAGTACCGGTGAGTCACTGTTAATTCATTATTTGTTCACTAGGAAAAATAGAAAATAGGAATATACAACGTCAGACAATATCACTTGAACTCCAACAATTGCGAATCTATTGTAGGCATGCGATGTGGGCATTGTGAGGGTGACGCGGAGACGGCGCGTGACACTGCTGCTCTTTTTGGTAGCTCGGATGTGAGGCCGGGGGCGTCGCGCCTCTTCTGACTGCCACTCGCACACGGTCGTTTCTACGTGGGAAAATGCTGTTTTCGGGCGCCACCGTGCGACTTCCTGGCTCCGTTTGATCGGTGAAAACGTCGCTACTGGCGACGTTCCGTCGGTGGAGCCCAACAATACAATTGGATCACGCGAACGGTAACGCGTACAAATAAAAGTAGCGAGCGGAATGTAGCTAACTTTGAAGGAGTCCAAGTAGTGTTTCTTCTTAACAAAAATAAGAAGCATCATTTTCTTAAACCGACTCTCGTACTAACAAGTACAATTGATCCCAAAGGTTCATTGTAACCAAATGTAGCTTATTACTGCACAGTCAGTCGCCTGCCAATCAAGTCAACATTTTGTCCATCTGTCAATCAAGAAGTGCCGAATTATCCGGACGCGTCGGCTGTCGCGCTGCGAAATGCTGCGGAATGCCGCGCCCCCTCGCCTCATCCTTCCGGAGCTTCGGCAGCGCACTTTTCAACACGCCTCGGTTCTCGTCTGCGGGACTGTAAACATATCCTCTTCGTCCTTCCCCCTCCCCACAACCGGCGTATGCAACCTACTTATACTTTTGGATCCTGCAGGATTTGAAACAAAGCAACAATGGCTTACTTTTTTTAAGGGAGGAAGTTGTGTACTTGCACCTGAGGATAATCCCCCATGGATTGAAATGCTACTTGTCATTTTCTTTGTTGTCGTCTTTGGATATAGCCAAGTTTTTGGAAAACAAAAAAAAAACAACAACAACTTAAGTTCTCAGTTGGTTTTTTTTTTGTTTTGTTGCTTTTTTATTTACTTTTGAATGTTCCAAGTGCATACGTGGTGTGCAGCGCCCACTTTTGTGCAGCCTTTTTCTAAACTCGAGGTCCCGGGCTCAGTTTGTCAGAGTGAAATATTCTATAATAATTCTTTTTTTTGTCCGCCGAGGTGGAAAATTGTCTTTGGCCCACCAACGAAGAAGACAGACAGAACTAAAATACAGTACTGTAGAATATTGTTGATTGTCAAGAAGGCACACACGGAAGGAAGGCCTTCAAGTTCACGTTTGCAAATGTCGCTTTTCTATACGTCAGTCTTATGGCACTTTTCATTTTGCTAAATCACATGTGCCTCACAGTTGTGAGGCTGCGGGTTTAAATCCAGCCCGGCCTGTGTGGAGTTTGCATGTTCTCCCCGCGCCTTTCCTCGCGCGCATCCCAAAAACATGCGCGCGAGGCCGATTGAGGACTCTAAATTGCTCGAAGGTGTGAATGGGAGTGCCGATGGTTGTCTGTTCCAATGTGCCCTGCGATTGGCCGGCGACCGGTTCCGGTTGTACCCGCCTCTACGCCCGCACTTAGCTGGGATGGGCGCCAGCACGCCCGCGACCCCCGTGAGCATATAAGCGGTAAGGAAAATGAATGAATGAATAGTATGTCCGGGCTTGTGTGGATTTTTGGTCCGTTTATGAAGTCGGCAATGTTGGACACGTGCATCCATTACAGGTGCAAACTGGAGATTCGAACCCGGATCTCATGACTGTGAGGCAGATGTGCCAATAACGCGACACTCCCCCCAAATGTTCTGTTTCGGCGATTCCACGCAGTTAGTTCCATTATGTTCGTTAAACAGAATGCTGTGTCGATAGTTTCTACAGTACTGTAGTAAACAGCAAAACAACAAGTTATGGTTCTGCTTTATTCCTCGCAAGAAAGAGGAGAGCTCAAGCAGACAAAATGCACGGAATGCGGCTGCTGGCTCGCTTCGCCTAAACATGGAGCTACCTCGTGATCACATACGCTATTGTTTACAGTTCCGAAAGGAGCCAAATGCTGCAGCGGTCTATTTTCTGAGCCCGGGCCAGCCCTTTCGGATTCATTTCCATAACACGCAGCGTTCGACGAGGTTTTCACTGACGTGAACAGAAGACGAATCGTTGTGAAGCCCTTTGAGACTCTTTTGTGATTAAGAGCTATAGAAATAAAGTCGACCAAAGTGCGACCCAAGATTCAAAGGGTAAGAGAGATCCAAAAAGTCTCAGGCCTTTTCGTGAAGTCACGTCTCCCAACTTTGATGCCACCTTTCCTTAACCTTTGACGGAATACGTCTCGGGGTCAAGGAGAGACGAAACGGCGCTGCCTTTGGACATCGGGCCGGCCGGCGCTGTCGAAAATGATACCGACTCCGCGAGAGTCCGAAGAGGTCCGCTGTTTCATAAACAGGTCAGGTTTGGTGCACTGGTAGACACTCAACAGAATCCAAAAAGAGAAGGTCAATCATGAAACGGGGTCAACGCTTGCTATGAGTCAGTTGCAAGAATAAGGAATGCTTGAAAGTCACGACAAGTTACAAGGAACGGATGATGAGTCACGAGACGGAATGAGACACAAAGTTAAATACGAGCTAATCGGGGCTAACGAGGTGGACGCACGACGCCCACCGACCGGACCGTTTCAACAATTGTGTCCAACGATCACGGTGAGACTCCGACTGAAATGCAAAGAGCTGGCGTGGCTACGCAATGTCCAGAAACATCGTTTTCTTTCATTTTGGATGATAGAGTGACCCGCGGCAGTCCCCGTGGCGCTCGTGTTTGCGCGTCCTCACTATCTTATCTTGGCCATTCCAAGGTAGCGACCTCTCACCTGCACATTCTGACTCAAGGTGTTCTGTATCCTCGGCCGAGTACGGCCGCTATGCACAAACACGCACAGGTGCGGCCGACAACGGAGGCTTTTGTGCCGGCTTGGCGCGCCGCCTGACCGGCCGCGCTCGTATCGAGGAGCGCCATCTGGACCGGCCGAAACCCCCGGTTTACGCTTAGTTTGCGCGGGTATCGTTTTTGCCGATGAGCCCGAATGCGACGTTATCCCAGAGAGGATAAATACTCAAGCGGCTTCGGAGCATCTCTGTGTGGACACTCTATGTGCTAAATATGCAATGACGTCGGAACACTCGCCGACATGAACGCACCCCTAACCGTGTCATCGTCACCCCTAACATACTAACCGTAACCGCGTGAGCCGAATCTCCTAAACCTAACGCCACAAACCTCATCCCATAAATCTAACCATACCACCCTGATTCCATAATCCCTTAACCCGAACCATCCCCAACCTTCATTCCGTAATCCTAACCCTCACTTCTAACACCCTTCCCCAAATCCCCTAACCTAACCCAAATACCCCAATCCTAACCCTCTCGCCGAACACATTAATCCATCCTAACTAGAATGCCCTAATTGTTAGCAGCAAACGCTAACATCCCAACCTTGACCCTTTCCACTAAAACTCTCTAATCCCTGACACCCAAACACCCGAACCCTTACCCACTAAACCTTTAAACCTAACCGTAGAAAGAAACGGGCTTCTGTTTATGCTACAGAAGACAATGATTTGAGTCTTTGGCAGTGAAATCCTTTTTCACCCCAATGTTGACTAAAATGGACGCTAACCTTCGCCAGATGCTCCTCGATCCAGAACGGAGCGCAACGAGAACGCCCAACCGCATTGCGATTCGACGGACGCAGCCGGAACGCATCCATTATTTTCTTCCGGTCGTCAATGATCGTGTAGAGGGACTCGCCGGACCTCCGTGCAGGCAGTGTGTGTTTGCTTGGCACGCCGTGAAAATGGACGGTTGGATAAATGACTCCGAGTCAACATTTGTTTCTCGTTGTTCATACTAACGTTGTCAAAGGGGTTTTGTTTGGAGTTTGCATGTGGATCTCCCCCACTTTCCAGTTGTGACAGCCACAGCGCTACATCCGGGCTTGGCTGGCGTTTGTACGTTCTCATTTTGAGCGTTTTTTGTGGGGACAGCGATATTTCCTGAAACAACTGAGTCTTGACATGATAGCTTTACGGAAGAAGGGAGGGGAAAACATTCATCCAAAGACTGTCAAAACGTTTCACATCACGTGCAGATGTCATTATGCTTACGCATGTTCCTTTGACGAAGAGCAAGAAGAAAAGTCAAAGTCGGCAGTAAATGGCATCATAGTCATTACGCCGCGGAGCCCGGACCACAGCTAAGCCGTGCGTTCGACGCTTCCCAGGGCCTCAGACGTGACACGCCTCCCCGCGGCCATGACATCACCGCCCAAATGACACGCTTGTTTGGAGGCGCCCTCGATCGTCCGAGGGGACGAAAGGGAACCGACGCCATCGGATGCGTTTCGAAAGGGCAAACCTCAGGCAGCGTGACGACGGCGGTCGAACAGCAGCCGATGACATCCCAGAGGGCACGGAGCGTTTGGCCAAAGGACGCCCGGCAAACGACAAACTAAAAGCAGAAGGAAGTGGGAAGTCTGAGGTATCCCCCAAAAATAAGACTGCGAGGGCATATTTTGTTACCGTGGAACATGCGCTGGTGGAGTTCATCATAGATGTGTTTTTCAAATGGCACTTTGAAAAAACTCCCTTCCAATGATGTCCTCCAGTGGGGAAATGTTTGCTTTCCGTCATGCTGCCTTGAAGTGCAAACATGTTAGGAGGCTTGTGTCTGCAGCTCTTCTTCCCGATTCTCATGATCTCATTGGAGCCTCCGTGTGTTAGACATTACATTTATACAGACAAACGCTTCAGGACACCTGCACATGACACCTACAGGAAGTGAAAATGGGTGAAAATATGCACTTGTAGTCCCCAAGCACGCACTTTTCTGGGAAGTCTTCCTTCAAGATATGGAAGCGAAGAGGTTTCATTGGGTTAGGTCACTGGCCAGTCCGGTTCTTCTGGTTCATCCAAGCGTACCTTAATGGATTTTACTTGGGACATGCGGGAACTGAAAAGCAAAGTCTTGGTAGGATACGTGGTTACGACGAGCGCATGTGCCTCACAGTTCTGAGGTCCAATGTTTGAATCTCAACTCGGGCCTTCCCGTGCGGAGTTGCGTGGGCTCCCTGCGCTTGCGGATTTAGTTTACTGCTAGCGATCAAAAAGAGAATCAACCTTTCTCCTTTTCAGACCAGGGGAGTTCAGAGACCAAGTTGGCACCACTGGTCTCAAAAATCCAAAGAATCCCAAACAAACATCGCCAGTCCTCCATTGCCCCCCCCTCCTCTCGGGCTTCCCTCCTGTGGTCACATGCCCCCTCGACTTCTCCTGTTTGTCTCCAGGCAACCGAGATGTGGACGGTCAGACGCGGAGATAGTCTGCCGCTCTCGGTGCTATGCCAGGAATGCAAGGTGCCTGCTGTGCGGCCGTCTCCGCCTAGGGAACTTTCCCAGGGGACCTGAGAGGCTTTTGTAGGGATCACGAAGCCCCTTTCCACTGGAGGAACTGCAGGGGATGCGTGCCAGGTGGCGTGGATATTTTCAGGGGTGGTGCTTGATCTTTCGTTCCACCACGATGCCGAACCGTGACATGGATCTGTGGCTCTCAAACTGCGTTACTTACGTTATGTACCACCGACACAGTACTAATCCTAAGAAGTATACTGAACATTATTGAAAGCCGCCGTTCTGTTACGCACAGCTCAGCTCGTGTGTGCGTGCGTGCGCACGAGAGCACGTGCGCGGCTGCCCATCTGCTCGGTGAAAGCCTGCGGCCCCTTCCGGCCGAACGACTGATGTGATTTAGTGGCGCGGGTCGCAGGTCAAGAGCCCCCGGTCTCCATCTGCGTCTTAAAAAAAAAAAAAAAAAAAAAAAAAAAAAACCATCAGGAAGGGTTTAGCCTGAAGTCAATGGTCCTGGTGACACGTCTGCCACCACACGCGCACACATGCAAATACACAGCTAAATAGGATTACTCCAATACATAGGTTGGACTCGACCCCTGAATCGTTTCTGATCGCGTAGAATTAAAAGTTAGTCAAAGAGAGGAGTGCTATTTGGATCATAACAAACTTTCAAACTTGTGTTAATGTTTATGATTTGCACTTCAAACATTTCCCGCCTATGAGGAATTCCAGATGTAAAGCTTTGGAGGTTTTCCACTCTCTTCGTCTTCCTCTTCCAGGCGCAGTCGGAGGAGCTTTCTGTTCAACCGTCTTCTCGAATCCAGGAAATGTCAGGAGAAGGTGCCACATCACAGACAAAAACCAATTTCCGGACTTTCAAGACAATAACTTTCATCACGGGACGTCGCAACTTTTATCTTCAAACGACGCTTATCCACCTCTTATCTCCCCCGCACTGCCAGTCCAACTAGTTCCATGTAATCTTACGTTTCTTTTTGTCAGCATATATAAACAAAGCCTTGGCAAATACGCACTGGCCCGCTTTTTCCGAGGACTCGATGAAGTCCGCTGGCCGTCTTCAGAGCGAGCTTGTTGTTAGCGCTTTGAGAGAGGCCTATCGTAAAAATCCGGGGGAAATTACGCTGAGCCCGGCAGCCGCGCGGCACACATTCAAATGGAAGCTTTTGCATCAATGCGAGGCTTTGAAGAGCTTTTAATGAGCAGATAGCCCCAGTTCATCGTTTGAGGAGGCGCCATCTCGGAACGAGAACGGGGCGAACGGAGAGACGAGGCGAGCGAGACTTTCTAATCCCGAATGATACACAGGAGTAATACGGCAATCCATGAATGAATTCGTCAATCAGTCAAACGTTAGCCTCGCGTCAGTTTCCCCTGAATCCTAACTCCGGCAGCACGGCGAGTTAGCGGTTCGCACGTCTGCCGAGGTTCCGGGTTCGAGTCTCACCTCCGGCCCTCCCGCGTGGACTTTGTGTCATGTGTCCCTCGAGTCGTGAACTACTAGGTTTGGAACTGACATGTCCGGTTGTTACCGGCTTAGCTAACACTTAGAAACAGTTGGAAACGCGTCGATAGCGAGTACAGTGAACCTCCGTTTGTTACGTTCCAGAGCACCCGCAATAGGGGAAAATACGTGATATAGAGACCGTGCTGAATAAATCAACTTTTAGTTTTACGGCTAAAGACCAAAATAATTTCATTGACAGTCTTTTCGATAGCTGACGAGGAGCCAGTGTAGAGACTCGTGTTCCGGTCAGAACGCGAGCTGCAGCTGTTTAATGCTCTTTTGGGGGAGTCCAGTCAGAAGACCCTTACAATAGTCAAGTCTACTGGAGATAAAAGCATGCGTTAGCGTCTCCTGGTCTGCTTGGAACATGCAACCCTTGTTCTTCAACTGGGAGAAGGCTGTTTTAGTGATTGATTTGCTTTGACTGCTGAAAGTCAAATTGGAATCTGTCAGCGCGCCAAGGTTTTGGACTTGGTCTCTGTGGTTTTTAAAGAGAGTGAAAGACTGCAGCTCTCCCAGACAGCGCAACTGTCTCTGAACCTGTTGTGAATGTTCTGCTTTTGTCTGTTCGAAACTTTTCACTGGTTTTGTCATTTTGCTTGGCCAGATCGCTCTTGTCTATTTGGCATTGTCATGCCAATGATCCTCGTGGTTAAATAAAGGGTTTGAATTGAATTGAACAAATTCTGAAGTCATGAAACCCCTAGTACTGAAATCAATTGAGGCGAGGCAAGCCAAATGTGTTTGTATAGCACAATTCAACAAAGTGACTCAAAGTTCTTTACAGAGACATTCAAACAGAAGAACAAGTGAAGACAGTTCAAAGGTGCAATATACAAAAATCATTCAAAACCAGTCAGTTAGACATTCAAACAAACAAACAAAAGTTAACATTTTTAGGATTGGAGCTTAAAACCCCCCCCCCCCCCCCCCACAGTAATACACTTTACAGACACAGCGAGCCAAGAGGATACCAGGCAGCGGACAAAGGGGCATTAGTGTTTCAGCATTGTGCAGCCATCTGTCTCAGAACAGTGGGTTGTTTTGGAGGGTTCGCCCGTCAAGGCTTTGACCGGGATCCAAGGTTAGCCGGGACTCTCTTACAAGCGAACCCGCAGGAGGACGGCCCTCCCGCTGCCGCCGCGCATTGATCGACGTCACATCTGAAAGAGCGGCACATGTGATGAAGGCGGCGTGGACTAACAAAGATGGTGCACGAGAGGAAACGGAGTCAAAGGGAATGGAGTCGATGGCGGATGGAGTCAAGAAAAAGGGGGATGGAGTCAAATAAAGAGGGTGGGGGGGTTGAGGGGATCAGTGAGAGACTGCAGACTGACGCAAAGGATAAACAAACATCAGGAGGGCGCCGGAGACCAAAGTGTTGTTCCTCCATCTCGGCAAAGCGGCGGGCGAGAGTCTAGAGGGGCTTTGAACTTGGCCCCCCATTAGAGGCCCGACGACGGTTTGAAGAGAGCGGCTGAGACGAGCCGGAGCGTTTTCCATGTTAATTTGTTTTTGTTGCGAGTGCGCGGGGGCCTTATTTTTTTCCTCGTCCTTTGAATCTTTCCTCGTCACGGCCAGTCGAACGCAGCGGGATCAAAATTCCTCCTTTAGCTCGGCTTTTTTCTTTTTTTTTTTTTTTTTCTTCGCCTTTCATCTCACTCGCTCACCTTTTGTCTCAGGGAGGTGAGGAGGACGCTGCCGTAGAAGTTTTGGAAATGCTCTTCATTGTTTTAATTTGTATCACTTGTAACGGCAAGACGGGTCTCATTAAAAGTTGAACGTTTTGTGGACTTGTGCAAAATGAGCTGAGATGCTGTAATACGGACGCCAGGCCACTAGGCGGCAATGTCACTCGATAAAGAAGAACAAGGAGCATGTCGTAGGTCCTTTTGATGCAGTGAACCCAAAGCATCAGCAAATGCGCTGCGGCACATTGTCCCATTTCACTGAATTTGTCCGAAAATGACGTATTTACTCATACTAGAAATGTCCGTCTGTCTATGCCAGTAAGAGACAGAACAACAAACTCGTTCCCTGCTGGGGACCGTCAACTGATGAATATATTCGTCAAGTCCGTTTTGAGCCAGCTGGCGCGGAAGAGGGTCTCGCCGGGCTCGTCTGGGAGATTCAGATTTGCTGAGGTGACGAACAGATCCCTGTCGATGGCTCGCGTCGCATTGCTCTGGATTTGAGATCGGCACAGCTTTTGAGTCGAAGATGAATCCATCTCGGCTCGTCACCGTGAATAGGAGGGAAAGGAACGTCGACACGCCGGAAGCTGAACAAGTTTAGGCACCTCGCACACCGGCAGAGGGGGTATCGGTAAGTGAGCGTCGCGATCGTGAAAAAAGTTGTCGGAGGGATCGGCGAACGCACGGACCAACGGAAAGCCGCTGTCGGCATCGCGTCTAGTGCGTTTCACAGCTGGAGCTCCGTAAATAAATGATTTTGCCATCCTGAGCCTTTTCTCAGTCGCGACATAAACGAAACGCTCTTCCACTTAAGCGTTCTAGCCCACTTTTTTGTGACGTTTTTGTGCGGCGGGTTGCCGTGAGATTTTCTTCTCGAGGCTTCGCTCAGTAAAGGTCATCTTGTGGCTACTGACTGGACATACCCACATTTTGAGATGAAGAAAAACGGCCTGGCGTGGATTTTACAATCGTTTTGGATTTCATTGTAGAGTGGATATACAAAGTCCACACACCCCTGTTCCTGTGAATGAAAAAAATAAGACCAAGATCAAACATTTCAAAACGTTTTCCACCATTAATGTCAACTATAACCTGTACAACTCCATTTAAAAAAAATTCAATAATCTGGTTGCACAAGTGTGCACACCCTCTAATAACCGGGCTCATATTCATGCGAAATGGGACTCAGCGCACCTCTGCCATCATTTAGTGCTTCTGATTAGCCCCAAATAATCATATTTCACTTTTTGAATTGACATAAAATAATCAAACTTTTCTCCGATATTCTAATTGGTTGAGATGTACCTGGACGCATAAAACTGCTCATAGGGAGACTACAGTAATGACCTCACCAGCGAGGCTGAAGATGAAATTCTTTTTTTAGAAGCCACTTTTTAAAGAATGTTTTGTGGCTACATAAAAATACAGTATTACCGCGTGTTTATTATTCCGTCCAAACTTCAATAAAGCCCACCCTTTATGAATGATGCTAATTGTTTTCTCGTAAAAGGCTACAAAGGTATTAATGTTACACGTAAGAAATGTTTTTCAGGCTCTCTCCAGTCACGAAAACAACTACGCCGTGTTATCCATTTACACTTAAAAGCGGCCTTTAAATCTTAGTTTGTCTCTCAGTGGAGGGACGCAGACTTTGAGGGCAAGTGTAAAAATCATCGTTTGCCCTTTGAAGTATGAGCGTAAAGCCCAGACGAGTGGAGGTCGTGACCTCCCTTGGATTTATACAACGTTAAATCAAAAGTGTGTGCACGCGTATGCGTGTGTGTGTGCGTGCGTGCGTGCGTGCGTGCGCGCGTGCGTGTGCGTGCGCGCGGGTGCCCGGTAACCAAAGGAGATCAGTTGACACTTTAACAGCCTCTTTGCCCTTTCACCTCTGGGCCGCATCCGCCATCAGGTCGGCGGCACGGCCTCAGACCGTGAGAGCCGCTCTGGCACCGGGGCCTCCAGGTTGACTGGCGGCTTTTGTCCCCTGGCCCCCGCCCCCGCCCCCCCCCCCCCCCCCCTCGCCCCTCCCCGGCCCGGGTGACAGGTTCTGGGGGCGGGAGGGCCCCTTGTCGTGCGTCTGTAATGCGGCGACACATGAAAGAGGTCGACGCGGGGTTGCCGTCTATATGCCCCACGCACACACGTATTATGCATTACATACGCAGGCAGCAGATTTATGTATTTATGTATTGCGTCGGCACAGCTCAAAGGGAGACGACGGCGGGGGGCAGAGGGGGGCTGTCGACAAAGACGGATGGGGTGACGGGGGGGAGGTGGGGAGGCGGGAGACATTGAAGTGCGTGAGAAGGGGGGCCGCCGGGGTGGGCGACATCTGTGGCGTGATGGTGCTGCTGATTCTTTGCTCAATTCTACATTGCATTGATCTTTCAAATGACGTACGTGCACAATACAAGATCAATATCACGTGTGGGGAAAGATTGTGATTTGTTTTCCTCATGATGCATTTGCATTATGCATTCCACCTCCCAAAAGAAACATACAATGGAGAAGAATGAAGAAAAGCGGGTGTTACAGCATGTGAGAGTGGGAAGAAGGTGCGTGCGGGAGGGTTACGGACGTTGGGTTGTAAACAAACCACTTTGGAATGATTACGTGATTTGACCCCGATGAAATTTGAATGCGGCGGTGCCTTGAGAAACGAGTTCAATTTCGTCCGTGTCCAACTCTAAACGTTTGTATCGTAAATCATCTTTCCCTATTAAAATGAGTAAAGAGGCCACTAATCTGTTCCAGCCTCCCCCAAAATGTGTTCCTTTATGTGGTATTGTACTTAAGAAAACATATAGCGATAACATAATGAAATAGAACAGTTTGTGCATCATGAGTAATTTGAGTGAGTGACTTAGCCGTTGGATACAGTGAGCCAAGTAAACTGAAACTGCTGTTTTCAAACGGTGATTTCATCTAAGGGGGAAAAAAAAAAAACAGCGATTCAAAGTTACCTGGCCCTGCGTAGAAAAAGTCATGGCCCCAAACCTAAGAACTGGTGGGGCCACCCTCAGCAGCAACAACTGAAGTCAAGCGTTTGAATGCTGGAACGGCTGCTGACGTGCACAGTGTTTTCAATCGCTTTGACAATAAAAAGCTAGCGCTGCAAATATTCGAGATCCCGAGGCTTTGTCTGGTGAGTTTTCCTGCGGACAGTATCGGCCACACAGATTATTTCAATTCCGTGTGGAATTGGAGTAGAATTGACTCTTTTTGTCAAGCGGCCAACCTGAACGACGGAAGAACGAGGGAACGAACGAAAGGTCGCTCTTCGGCTAACTTCAATAGCCTCTCTGTGTCCGTCCGTCCAAGATTCCAAGATGGAGGGCGAGCACGCCGGGAGTTGGCCCAGTCCATTCAGACGGACCCCAAACGCGTAGAAAGCTCTCCTGCGGCCCCAGCCCGAACCCCCCGACGGCCCGGCTGCTTCGGGCCCCTTCCGCGGGAACTTGAAATCTGCAACGTAATCCCACTTTGGCCCCCGGAGGAGCCTTTCCAAACAAATCCTAATATCAGGACTTCACAAGTGGCTCCTGGCTGGGCGCCACACCTCCACCAGAAGTACCGCGGTCCTCGGTCATTGTTTACCCCTCCTCCCCCCTCCCTCCCCGCTTCCCTCGCGTTCTTCTTTCCGGGGATATACGACAAAAGAGAGGGATCTCCTCCTAATTGCTTCGGAAAATTGAAAAGCCGAGAATTGAAGGCTCTCGAGGAGAGCGGGGGACCGCGGGTCTGGCTGTGCCCGCCGCGGATGCGCGGCCGCCCGGAAAAAGGAGCTGGCGGGGCAGCCCGGGCGGGAGCGGATCAGAGCGGAGGCCAAACGCGAGAATGCGGAGGAGTTGGAGCGACGCGGCCGGAGGCCGCTTCACGCACGGGAAAGAACGCGGGGGCTTCGGGAACCGTCGGCCCGCTCGTCGGGACGTGATCTCAAAGGGGACGAGGGTAGAAATGAAAAGAGAAGCTTGGTATTTGGAGCTCATCATCTCATCCCATTCATGAGAAACCAAACGATGAACGCAAGCTTTGCTATTTCGCCCGCTCAGTCTTACTTCATCAATTTCAAATATCAGGATTATTGTTAAACACAGCGTATGTAGTATTTTATAGACTGTATTTGTGCGCTCGCTGACATAAAACCCAGAAACGTCTTGTTGCCGTTCAGCTGAGTTAGGAGGGGAGTCGAAAAGCGGGAAAAAGGGGACAACTGTCCCGGGGGGGGGGGGGCTGGCTGGCTGGCTGGCTGGCTGGGGAGGTGCTGTATGGGGGTCCAGAATCTGGCGGTACACCCTTGGGTGGGTACCAACCGTGAAGCGGGCGGCGAAGCTACATCACAATGACGGCGATTTCAAATGCCATTTATTGATTTTTGCATTCAATGGACAAACCGCACCGATGTGCAACTTCAACCTCGTCACAGATGCGTCCATCTGTGTTAGGCGGAGGGCAGCAGGAGAACGAACGGATTCTGATGGGAGGGGGCCTTCCTTTTGTTTATCTTCCTTTTGTACCTGAAAAATAAACCTTTTCTTTGATGAGATTGAAATGACTGATTGCAAGCTCGTCCAAAATAAACACACCTGCCGCTCAATGCGGCCGTGTGGCGAAGAAAGTCCAAAGGGTTTTGTCATGCTGACATGTCCACATTTGACCGCTAGATGGCAGCATGTTGCAATAGAAACACCGACACAAAAGTCCAGGATGGATTTGCAATTCGCTTAGCTCGAGTGTGACCGAAAAGAAGGAGCATTTGAATACTAATCATCTTTTTTGGGTTTTTTTTTTTTTTTTTGCCTTTTTGCCTCTCATTTGAAATCCCTAGACTCCATTATTGGTGCCAGTGTGCGTGTTTGCTATTGGCAAATTGTATTGGCCGAGTTGAATTTGAGGAAGGGGACGCGCGCTCCTGCGGCGCCATGACGCAGCTCGCGTCGCCGTCGCGCGGACGTGCGTCGTCGTCCTTCCTGCGGCAGTCAAACATCAACTCGAACCGAGGCGGTGCGGCTGGCGCTGACCAGCTCCCATTCAGCAAAGGCAAGACTAGCCCGGCTCGGCTGGCGTAATCGCGCCAGAGAGACGTGCCGCGGCGCAGGTCGGCCCGCTCGGCCCGCTCGGCCCGCTCGGCCCTCCCCCGACCCGTTGTGTGCGGGATCCGGCAGATTTGAAAGCCTGCCTGCCTGCCTGCCTGCCTGCCTGCCTGCGTCGGACACCGCCGACATGAGGATGCAGTAACCGAGGTGAGCTCGATTCGGTATCAATTAGATGAGCAGCACGAATGTTCCACAGGAATAAAGCAGCCGTGATGATGCTACACTACTGGACGCCAATGCGCGGTCCTGCCCCTTTAAGACGATGTCGACGGCAAATCGGGGGATTCATTCATTGGAGTGGCGGGGGTGTGGAACACTCGGTTATTACACATCTATGACACCAAATAACGCTGCGACCAATATGATCGTCGGGCATGTTTTGGAAGAGTTTCTCAGACGCCCAAATTCACGCCAGTGCATGTATCCTGGGCAAAATGGGGGGGGGGGCAATGGTCCGAGGGCGCTGCAAAATCAGTACTTTCTCTGGTTTGGGAGTCAAATGAACATTTGCTCTATAAACTGACAACATAACACTTGGAGCATTCATTTGCAAAAGATCACGCAAAAGGGTCCAAATGAAGGATTCAATTCGGGATCGTGTCAGTGTAAATCTGCACTCGGAAACGGAAAAGCGTTCCGATACTACTACGCCGAAACCAGCCTGACCTATAGTCTCACTTGCGGCCCCCCAAAAATGTTTGGAGCAGCCTCGTTTCTTCAATTGTGGTCATTTGAATGCCCGCAAAGCGCTAAAGCTACATGACCCGAAGAATACAATCAACACGGAGAAAATGCGCTCGCTGTCCCGTCGATTTTGGGCAGCATCAAGAAAACTACGAACGCTGCGGCGATAGCGGCTCTTCGTTGTTATATTTGCCCAAACAAATGTACCGGACATTCCAAATCAACAAGAAACCGACGACGCTCACACCTGCGCCTAATTACGACGTCCCTACGATGAGTTTTTCCGTAATGTGAGGTTAGTTTCGGCTTGAACATCGCCTACAAACTGAAGTGACTACCCATATGGGTTCAATCTTTTTTGTGTCTGAAAAAAGATGAGTGTCAGCGTCAAGGCGGGCGTGAAGGCACCATGAGCCGCGGGAGAAGGTCGAAGGTCGAGTCTTAAGGTAATTTGTCCCTTCGTCCCAACTCGAGTCGCGTCCTCGAATCTGTCTGCCCAAAATACGCAAGGACACGAAAGTCGACCGAAACCAGATAGAGCGAGGTCAGGTCGGGTACGCCGGAACTAGAAAGCCACCGAGTGGAGTTCCGAATCTGTCGAGGTCAAAATAAAGTGTGGCATTTGTCTTGAATTGGCGATTTGTTCGTTAGTTTGCAGCCCACTTCCCGGTTCGCAAAGGACGACAAACGCAGGTGTTCGGAAAGTTCATTTTTCTACGCAAACTACTTCAAAGTTGACGTCAGAAGTTTTCAAACGAACTCGAACCATTAGAATTGGAAACTAAGTTCACTGTTCGAAAATGAACTCGCTCCTCGTTGTGTTTTTCAATATGTTGCCCGCCAAACGCCGGCATTTCCCTTTTTGTCGCCGACCGTCCGGTCCACGCTTGCCGTTTGCGGCCCGCAGTCTCGAAAAACAAAGCTATGCAACAGTTGCCCTCACTAATGTTCTTCTTCCGTGTCGGTCCAAACGCTCCGTTGTGTTTTAGTACATACAAAGCAAATGATAAGTCTCACATTCACACCAATGGACAATTGAGATCCTCAATTGCCGCGGCGCTCGGAGAAAACCCACGCAAGGGCGGGCGCCAGAAGGTCTGAACTGAGATGGGAAGCCGGACCCTGCTTTTGCGGAGAGCTAATTGTTGACATTTCAGTGAAGAAAAAGGTCCGCCAAGATCTTCGCAAACAGCAAAATGTAACCTTTCTCCATTCTGCTCAAACAAATAAAAGGCCGCGAGGATGGGAGCCGAGCACAATGAGCTCATCGCTGTCGGCGTGGCAACTGCCACGTTAACGGCATCTCGCGTGCGCTGATGTTTTGACACGTGGATTGTAAAAGGATCGAGGTTCCTTGGGGTTTTTGGGGCTTCGGAAAATGGAAACGTTGCAGCTCCGTGTTCAATTCCGAGCGCATTTTGTGACATTTGGTAAGACGACGCGCATCGTTTTGAGGTCGTTTGTCGTTGACTCAGCTTAACGCGCACGTTTTTGGAGTGTGCGTGGAGAAAGGCCACCAGTAGAAACGCTGAAAACTTCGCAAACATTTCGATTCCATCATCATGATACATTTTATGCATGTATTATTTCTGTAACAATCAAACTTGAAGGTAAAATGACGCTTGGCTATTTGCACAATTTGTATCTGGAAAGTAACTCTGCAGTCAGTGGAAACCTAAGTTATTTTTTGAAATCAATGAAGTCTGCACGACAGCATTTTGTACAGAAAAGTAATTCGCTGCCATAAGTAAAACCTTTTTGGTTGAGGAAGTTGACCGAGATGTCGATTATTTTCTTTCAAAACGTTACAGGGGAAACGCGCACGCACACACCAAGACCGCCATCCCAACAAGAAAGTCCCGAGCGATGTTTTCACCGTGAACGACAATCTGGCATTTGTCCCGCCTCCTTCCATTAACGGCCATTTGCAGCAAGCCCCCGGGGAGAGGGCAAAGTGCGCGCGTGTGTGTGTGTGTGTGCGTTGATGCTGGAGAGGGCGGTGCCATGTGCAATCTGGAAGAACAAACACGCACGATTGACAACACGAGGCCTCGTCGAGTCCAAATCAGCACATGATGGACGACTTTGCGCTGTGTTGCGGCTTCAATGGAAGCCGTGTTCCTGCAATCGCATCGTTATGCTTGAGTGGCCTCGTGAGTGATGATGTCTTTTAAATTAATCACAAGATTTAACAGTCATGCAACCCAATTTCAGACAGTGAGCGGGCCCCTGTTGTTCTGTTCTATTGTTGAGATCTGAAGTTCTCTTAATACACACAAAATGTGAAAAAGGTCTAAACTACAACAGAAAAAGATCTGAAATTCGACGGATCCCAACGTGGTCCGAGCTAGTTTGCGTTTTTCCGCCACAGCGGCCGTGTTCCCCGTGAGTGTTTCATGGCGCTGAAGGCGGCCTGCCTGTGTTGTCGCCCTCCAGGCTGCGAGCGGCGCGCCGGACGGCGATGAGCGGTCCCGGCGTCCGCCGTGCCGACACCCCCCCCTCTCGGCACGCGCCGGGACCCAAGCTGCAGGTTCAGCGCTCCCTCTCGCGTGACACCATCACCATCCACTTCTCTGCTCTCGGCAAGGAGGAGGACGACGAGGAAGAGGAGCTTTACGGGGTAGACTCCGGAGGGAAACCTGGGCTAGATGGTGCGGGAGGTCCGGAGGTTTCCAGGCCAAAAGAGAAGCCGGTTTTTGAGTCTGAGACCACCACAGGAGATCCTCCCGCAAACGCCGCCTCTTCTGCCGTGACAATCGTTCCCACCTTCAGCAGTCCTCAGCCCAGCTCCTCCTGGCCTTCCGAACGTCCTTTAGCCAATCTCCAGCCCACGAGCTCCGGCTCCTCCTCCCCTTGCAAGTCGGCCGGCCTTTCATCCCCCAGACCTTTCCTCAGCCCGGTCAGGTCCTCGTCCAATGACGCGGAGGCCCGTGAACCCGCCCCGCCGCCGGCCACCGTTGCGCCGTCGCACGCCCGCCACCGTCACTTAATGAAATCTTTGGTCAAGTCCCTTTCCGCGGACTCGTCAAAGGCTGAGCACCAGGAAGGGTCCGTTCACCAAGTTCTCCATCATGTCCCCCATCAGCAACAAGTACAGCCGTGCCAGCGGCCGCCTCCTCGCAACATGCAGCTCTTCAAGCAGTTCTCCCAGCCTCGCCTGTACTCCGCCCCCGTCGTTGCCACTCAGGTCGGCGGAGACTCCAAAACGGCCCCCTCGTCTCCCACCGTGTCCCCGGATGGTAGGTCCTTCTTCAAGGTTCAAGAGGTGGAAGCCAAGATAGAAGATACAAGGAGACGTCTCTCGGAGGTGATGTCGGACCCGCTGCAGCTTTTCACCAAGCTCATGGGCGAGGAATCGGGCACAGGTGGCGTAGGAAGCGGACCTCACCGAGCCAGGTTGCTATCGTCGAGCGCATCGGAGCTAAGCGGCATAACGGCGGTTAACGGGCAATCCGAAGGTTACGACTACAGCATTAAGGAGGAGGAGGGAGCCGAGGGGGAAGAAGATGACGAAACCCCCGTCGGTAGAGGACCCGATTCCGTCTTCTTCTCCTTTCCCTCGCTGACACCAGCGCCAACTCTCAGCCGGACGTCCACATCCACCTTTGCCAGGTCTCCGTCGCTCACTCTGGGTCGCTGCTCCATGTCGGCCCTCGTTGCTCGTCAGGAAGACGAGGACTTCTGTGAACTTTACAGCGAAGACTTTGACTTGTGTACTGACGCGGAGAGTCCAGATGGGGATCATCCAGGATCCCGGGGCCTCCGCACCGGTAGCACCGGGTTGTGTAGTCAACTGGATGTTGAGGAGGAAGAAGAGGAGGAAGTGGAGGCTGCGCCTTGGATCGGCCTGGTCTGCCTGACGCAGTTGGTGTACTGCTACTTAGTCCTTCCGCTCCCACCGTATGTACGTGCGCTGGTCCACGGGATTTTTGCAGGCTTCACGTTGGCCGTTCTGGTCCTTTGGCTGTCAGCTCCGAGGCGCTCCAACTTGGGAACCAGGAAGCAAAGACGCGGGATAGAACCTTGGAATGTGGCCCGGCTCGATATCAAAGAACCAGACGTAGTCAAGGTGAGACGCAAACAATATTAAGATTAAGCCTTAGGCCCACAAGTCTTTGATAGATTGGCAGTCACACTCAGTTTAGGCTGATTGGTTCTTTCATATCTTTTAAAATCTTTTAACGTGCTGCCTCCTAGCACTGAAATTCACCCTGTTGTTTTCAGTTCTCCGACATTCTTTGGGACTGACAAGGGCTTAGCTACAAAGTGAGTAGTAGCATTGCACCTTTTCTCAAGTGTGTTGAATCCTTCAGTCGGGTGGGAAAGCAACTGTATTTTGCACTTTACTCTCGGGAGACCTTCAGAAGCGAGACCTAAGCAAAGGATTTGCATGAGCTCAAGTCTAGAGAGTATGGATGCAAGTCTGGAATGGACGTGTTGAGAAAATACCAAAATAATCACATAGGAACCAGTGAAAGCAAACCTGCCAGAATCGGGTAGATCTGCAGCTCGGGTTGTCTCCTCGAGTTTGTTACTCAATCAATACACTGACTTATAAGTTCAATTCATGAACAAAAGGGAGTCAAATGCCAATTTTCCAACCCTTTCGAGGTGAATTTTGTGGATGTGTCCCGGTCACCTAATTTGAAGCAATCGTTTTTTTTGGCTTTCTTTTTTATTCTCAGGTATCGCAGCCATCTTTTGTTTGGTTCAAACAAATTGTGTTTCTTCCCTTCTGCGTCCGCGCCTCATCTCAGGGCTGGATGAACGAGATCCACAGCTACGACCCGGAGATGTACCACGCCACCCTGACGCACTCCGTGTACGTCCGCCTCGAAGGTTCCGTCCTGCGACTGTCAAAGCCCAACCGCAACATCTCCCGGCGCGCCACTCACAACGAGCCTAAACCCGACGTCACCTACATCAGCCAGAAGATCTACGACCTGAGCGACAGCAAGGTGTGTTGGTAATGACTGGATCAGTGTTTGATTTTGTGAAACTGCCAATCTACAGATATTTCTGATATTTCGGGGAAACTCCAACGCTGGAGTCGGGAGTTGATTTCCTTCTCCCGTAGACAAATCAAAACAATGCTACTTGTGTGTGGCGTTTAGTGGTTCTACTCTATAAACGTGGATTTTGTGCGATGGCGAAGGCTTCCTCCGCAGATGTTGATCTTCAACTTGCCGATCAAAATCACTCATCCCAGCCGGCCGCGGGCGACGGGCCGTGTGCACCCTGGACCGATCGCCGACCGATCGCAGGCGAAGGACCATTTCAATTCTAAATGACGATTCTATTTAACAGAGGGGAAAGAATTCAAACCTATTCTGGCCCCCGAAACCACGTAACTGGGTGTACCACCCTTGGCAGCAATAACCAGGCTCGCTGGAGTCCCAAATCCTTGGGAATGGCTTGACCTTGACCTTTTCCAGACTGATACAGATTTCTCTTTTCTCTTTTTCACTTGTTCTTGACTTTGTTCGGATCGTAGCATGTTGCGTTTCTTTTTGAGATCTTGTAGGCTTTGTCTGACTTTTAGGTCATTCCTTGAGTCAACAAATCTGCCGTCGGTGTGGCCAGTGAAACGCAACTCGGCTTTCCAAAAACTCACAGCTACCTTATGACTGAACAAAGGAAGGCAATTACTTTTTATACGTTATCATTTACAAACTGCATTTTGTATCAAGCTGGGTTCTGTTTGTGAGATATTAACATCGGTTTGATAAATATGCCCCAAAACGTTTTTCCCCAAAAATCAGAAATTAGGAAAGACTTTTTTTGAAGACACTGTATTTTAAGAAATCGCAAACGTTTTGGAAATGTGAAAAAAGAAACAAGAACTCTGCAATTGGATTTGCATGTTTTTTGCTATATTTTCAAGATCAGAAGCTGCACGAGTAAACCAACTCGAATCCAGAACAGATCCAGATTGCTCATTTGGCAGCAGTGTAAAGTAAAGACGCTTATATTTCTGTCACACTCGCAGCTGATCAGATGAGGTTGCAATTGAATGAACTCAGTGGAAGTTATTATTCCGAACATTTGAAATCCTAAATTGAAGCCATTTGACGGTTTGTGGATATGAATGGATTCCTGCTCTTAAAATGACACCGATAGCGTTTTGTTGCCTTTACTTCAATGTATCGCCCGCCCCCTCTCCTCCAAAGATCTACCTGATGCCACAGAGCCTAGCGAGGAAACGAGTTTGGAACAAGAAGTACCCTATCTGCATTGAGCTGGCCGAGCAGGGCGACTTCATGTCCAAAGCCCGGGGAGAAAAGGTGGAAGGTGAAGAGGGCAGACCGACAACGCCGGCTGAGACAGCAGAGCGAGCGGACGCCAAGGTGGTAATAGCCGAAGCGGCCGCGGAGGAGCGCGGGAAGCCGGCGCCCGGAGGAGGGGATCTGACAATCTACCTGTTCGGGAGGACGGGTCGGGAAAAGGAGGAGTGGTTCCGGAGATTTCTGCTCGCGTCCCAGATGAAGTCTAACGGGCGAGGCGGCGGTCTGCCCAAGAGTGGTCGGTGTACAACACACGCACACGCACACGCACGCTTGGGAAGACGTACTGCGCTCTGTTTTCGTGACTGTCGGAAATCCAGCGCTGCGCGTGCATGACGCAGCGCTGCCATGTGGCGGGCAAGAGCGGGACCGGTGTTGCTCATTTTGCTAACCGAAACAGCAGCGCTAAAACATGTCAACGGTCTCTCAGAGCAATTCAAATCGGCCCTCCCTTTATTTGATCCGACACGAGAGCTGTATCAAACATTGGCCTTTCGTCAGATTAGAATGGCCAGCTGTGGAGACTGGTGTTCAATTCATAAAAGTGGATTTAATGAGCAGAAATTTGCTTAATCACACGTGTCTTCATTTCTCATTCACTTGCCCTTAGCATCTAATGCCACCAAATTTGTATGGCGGCGAGTGTGCTTCCTTTCTGTGACGGCCGTTATGTTTGTTGTTGTGATCGCAGCGCTCGGTCTCGTCGTGAGAACTTCTTCAAATCATTTTCTTCTTTGATGTCGCCGAATAAAGCAAGCAAAATATTAGCCCCAAAGTGAATGAATGCGAAATTCGAGGCGTAGTAGGCTAAGCATTCGTGCATAATGCCAGGGTTGGGCCATATGCCCAAAAATAAAATCTTTGGATTTTTTTTCCCTCACAAAAATCTCATTTTTCCCTTCTTCACTTACAGAAACAGCAAAGGACAATGACATTAATCATTAACACTTCCTCTTGAGAAAAAAGTCCCTTTTGTAAAACAAGTCCCTACGTAAACACAAATAAATGTTGATAAATGAACACTGAAAAGGTTCAACAATGTCACGGCTGTCCTGGCCCGTACAGTATGCCTGTCGCCCGACAGCGATCCCGTCCGTCACGCTTGCAGGTGAGGCGAGGCGACCTCGTTATAATATTTGCATTAGGCGCAAACCTCGGGTCAAACGTTTCCGTCGATAAATAACTGCTTTTGCCACGCACGCATGGGCGAAATGTTCAAAATGAATGAGAAAATGATTTTGCTCATGTTGCAGAAATTCAACTCGCTTGTCTTGTTTTGACAAAAAAAAAAAGAAGTCACTTAAGGGTTTGGAAATAGTTGCTAAATTGGCGAAACTGACTGATTTTATAAACAAGCTCCTCATGTTGTTCGTTCCCGCATCGCACATCAGCGCAATGCGTAGGCGCGATCTGAAATGATACTGACTAATAAAGACCAATTCAAATATAAAATAAAATCAAAAGCAATTCAAATAAAGACGAAGTAGTCAATAAAATGGATTAACCTCCCAGCCGTACATAATCCATATGAATTGAATGGAATTGCACAATTTAATACTTCCCCCTTTGTATTGTTAGCCTCGCAGCCCCCCCCCAGCCACAGCGACCAGTCCGCCGGCGGCCACGAGGCCGACGGCGGGAGCGGCGGGCGAGGAAGCTCCGACGAGCCGTGCCACCCTCGGCCTCGCCGCCGGGACGCCTCCTCGGCCCCCTCCTGGTGCTCCGCCGGAGGCGTGAGGCGCAAGATGCTCTTGGATTATAATCTGTACATGGCCGAGTACGTCGACCCCCGGCCCGCACCCACGAGCCCGGCCGCCGCTCAGAGCCCTGGGCGCAGCCCCGAAGGAAGCCCGCAAACTACCAGAAAGGTGAGGAAGACGCCACGGGGAAAGCTTGAAGGCGGTACAGGGAAGTTCCGTATATTCGCAGTTCGGCATTCACACGTTCGCAGAGTTCACTCAGGAACCTATCCTGTTATTGGATGAAAAACTCACCACGCTGCTTGGCCTTTTTGCCCTCAGTCCAAAGCAATAAAGGTCGTGCTTTGCCGGTGCCATTTTGGTGCCAAGGAACTATCTTGAAGTGAGTTGCGGCGCTTCGTTTAGACAAAAGTAGGGCTTTGCCACCGTTTTTGGGCATCCTGGTGCCAAGGAACTATGTTGATGTGAGTTGAGGAGCTTCACCTAGACGAAAGTAGGGTTTTGCTGCCCTCTTGTGGCATTTATAAGCCATTGAAAAAGATTGTGTGGGGGTGTCAATAAGTCGATTAGATGTGATCTGATTTTTGCTATTTGGGTATCGACCCCTGCCGCGTATCGCCCCTCAAGTCACTCCACGCTGTTCCTGCCATGCTCTACATTTCACGTCTACCTGCTTGCATGTGTATGGGTGTGTCTGTGCCCCCCCAGATGCCCGGGACTTCAGACGAGCCGGCCGAGGCAGAGGCCTGGGTCAACGCGTTTCTGGGAAGAATATTCTGGGACTTCCTGGGAGAGAAGCACTGGGCCAACGTCGTCTCCAAAAAGATTCAAATGAAGCTTAGTAAGATCCGGGTGGGTGGTTAGTCTCTTTTAAATCACACTCAAGTTTCGGTGCGGTTCGTTCGGTTACGTGCGAACACAGTACTTGAAGCCGTTCCGTCATCGGATAGCACGAATGTTCTCAAGATGTCGCCACCTGGCTTTCTGCTGCTGCACCGCAGCCTCGTGGCTCAATCGATCGATTGAGCCTTCTTCCTGTTTACCGACTTGCCACCAATCCGAGAAGAGCTCCTTTAACATTGGCAAATGTCACGGTTTAGCGCGACGACGACTAAATGGCAAAAAAGGTGGAAAAATACAAATAAAGCCTGTTGCAAGAAGTCACAGGCGCCTCCTTGACGTCACTCCCAATGAAACATCATTTTTGCTTTTGGAGACTAAAGCCGCTTCAACTTTCGGGTGTTTTTTCAGCTGCCGTACGTTATGAATGAGCTCACGTTGACGGAGCTAGACATGGGCTTCTCCATTCCCAAGATCCTCGGAGCCTCCGAACCCTCCGTTGACCACCGAGGTAGGAACAGATGTTGTCGAATGATGCTTTTATGTTTGTATTCTTTGTCGGCTATCCGGTTCTACTTCTCCACATTCTTCTGTCCCTCCCTTTCCCTCTCTGATCTTCTTTGAGGATGAACCCATTTCCCGTATTACCTCGCTCTACGAAGCCATAAGCATTCAACCTCATGTCTTGGCTTCCCCTCATCTATTAGTGAGTTCTGCCGTGCCTCCCTCCCTGTCTCCGGCTCCGGCTCCAATGAAAAGCAAGGTTCAAAGGGCACGCTGCATTCTATTCATTTGTCATGAGTCAAAACTCATGGTCAGGTCATAGCCTCGTCTAACAGCAAAAAGTGCTTTGCCGCCACCTTGTGTCATCTAGCATCAATTACAAAGCTTTTTGAGTGCGCATCGATGGCTTGCGGCTTTTCGCCGGGTCTCCCGGTTGGCTGCGATCGCACTTGAAGGGACCCTCGGACGAGACTAGGACACGTGGCGCCAACGGCGGCGGGGATGGAAGTTCACCCAGCGAGGAAGTGCAGCTGCCCCGACCGAGTCTGACCTTTTCATCCGCTACGGGATAAAAGCAGTTCTCGGCAGGCAGCCATGCGCGGGACAACGTTGCGTGGCGCGAACAACAGCACTTTCTTGACTATGAGCATAAGAGGCACAATCACAGTGTTATAGCTGAAAGGTTTCGTTTCTGTTTGCCTCGCTGTCTCTCCAGGTTTGTGGTTCCATCTGGAGGTCTCCTACACGGGCTCCTTCCTCATGACTCTGGAGACCAAGATGAACCTGGCCCGTCTGGGCAAGGAGGGCGAGGGCCTGGGCGAGCACGGCAGCGAGTGGTGAGCCCTTCGCGTTTATCGTGACGCTTTTGGGTCTGTGGCGTCGTACGCTCGATGGCTCGAAGGCCGTCGGGAAAACAAAAACGGATTGAAGTGGAGATGTTTCTGTTGGAGTCATAAGAGTCCCAATTCCTCCCCTTTTATACGAAAGCATCTCTCTGGACTGTGGAATTACCCAACACACGGTGAGTCTCGTGGGTCACTAAAACGAAGCGGGATTCGTTTCCCGCCTGCCGTGTGGGCCCTACAGCCACATTTTGTTGTTGACTCATGTCTTGTTGTGACAAAAAAAAAAAAAAACAACAACAACAATAAATGTTCCGGAATAAGAATAAAACTCAACAAGAGTCAAAGATTGGAAGCCTGTTCCAATACTTTTGTTTGACTTCCGTGATGTTCCTTTCAACAAAATGAAATGCTATTTTTAACTTTGCGTGTTTCTGCGCGTGCGGCAGGTCAAGGCCACGCGCTTATTGTTTGGCGGACAGCGACGAGGAGTCGTCCAGTGCCGGTTCCTCAGATGAGGAGGATCCGCCGGAACTTTTCAGTGACAAAGCTGTTCTCCCTGGAGGCGAAGGGTGAGCAAACATCCCTCAGAACAATATTGTCGAAACACAACGTTCTAACCTTCGGTTTACCCACGGACGACTCGCTGCTGATGTAACGTAGCGGCCGCCCGCTCCTTCCCATCACGGGGGCTTCGCGGCAGTACTCGCTGTCGTTAATAAATAATCAACTTGACTCACTGCTTCCTCCCGTCTGCCTCCGCTTCTCTCCGTACGTATGCGATCTCGCCTCCCCTCGCTCACGCAGCTACGTGGGAGGCCACAGGCCCGGCAAGATCATGCGCTTTGTGGACAAGATCGCCAAGTCCAAGTACTTCCAGAAGGCCACAGAGACGGAGTTCATCAAGAAAAAGATGGAGGAGGTGGCCAACACGCCGCTGCTGCTCACCGTGGAGGTGCAGGAGTGTCGAGGGACTCTTGCTGTCAACATCCCACCGCCCCCTACGGACAGAATATGGTAGGTTCACTTCCTGGAGGTCCCGGTTGAAGGATTGTGCACGGCACCCTCTGCTGGGTTACAACACCTTTGCAAGAATATGCTCGATTGAATAGCGGTGCCAGGTTGGAATCTCAGCTCGGGCCCCTCTGCGTGGGGTTTGCATGTTTTCCCCACGAGGACAAGCGCTAGAGAAAATGAATGGATGGATAACAAAATCATATTTCATCACCAGCGTTGACTTGCTTCTTTTCGTCAGCATGTTTGCGTAATGCAAATTCGAAATCCCCATTCACGTCTCCTTTGGACGCTCAGGTACGGTTTCCGCAGTCCGCCTCACCTGGTGCTCAAAGCGCGGCCCAAACTCGGCGAGAGGGAGGTCACTCTGGTCCATGTGACCGACTGGATTGAGAAGAAACTGGACCAAGAGTTTCAGGTACACTGTGATAGAGATATTCAACTTGAATCGCGTCGTATTTCCGCCGCCGATATGAAAGTTTATGGACTTGACAACCTTGAGGGCGGCGCACGGTGCAGATGTTTCATGCTGCCAATGGAAGTGCAATTCATTTATGGCTGCTTCCCCGACACACACTTCAAAGCACCGTAATAAATAGCCAAGGCAATGAACGATGTGGTGTGCTTGGCGCTGCCCTGAGGCACTCCTTCACACTTCTGCAGCAAAACCTTCGACGCACTTCCGTGATGGCTTATGGCTTCATTTTTTCAGATTTGCTGTGATCGACATCACGCTCAGTTTAGATTCATAACAAGACTCAGCGTTCGCGTGAAAAAATAAACAGCGCCCTCCGATTAGTGCACTCGGTGTCTGTAATTATCTTTACTGTGACCGCTAACCAGCACGCGCGGCGGTCGTCGTTGCCGCGCCGCCGACGGAGCCGACGTGGCATCTGTACAGCTGACTGTGATGTTTCAAGAGAAAGTGCTGCTGCGTGGAGCACAGGACAGACCTTTATACAACTTCTCCAACTTTTTATAAAATCTTGTCAAACGCAAAGTCTCTGTGCTTGAATTCTTTGCAACAAAGTTCAGTTGGGCTAAGCGGTTAACTCTTTATTGTCCGTGCGTGAACAGCTGCGTCTCGGATTTAAAGTCATTACGGTTGCTACTTGTTTGTTTCCCGATGGGGTCAAAGGGAGGCGTCTATTTGGGGAGAAGCATTTATTGGAGGACACACCAAATAAATTGACTGAATTTTTTGAAATATATGTTTGGTGTAAAAATACACAGATAAAGGGTTCCCCGTAATATAGTTCCACTAGAATGTTCACCTCATAGCATAGTTGCCCAAGTCATATTTCGACGTTTTTGGAAAAGAAAAAAAAAAAACAGTATTGAGCAAGCACATTGGTATCTTTTATTGATATTCTTAGTTAAAAAAGAATTTGGCCATTACGGCATGTGGCTAATGTTATGAGGGAAATGAGATGATGTTTTTGGGGGCTACTCCGATGCCTGTCACAATGTGTTTGTCCTCCCGACAGAAAATATTTGTTATGCCAAACATGGATGACTTGTGGCTACCCATCATGCACTCTGCCATGGACACGCGTTCAAATGCCAGCTTGATTACCGAGTCAAACGATGCCTTGAAGGGCCCAGAACCTGAAGAGTCCGAGGCCTCGTCGTGCATGTGAAGAAGACGTCCGGACCGCTGCTTTTCACCATGGCAATATATTGACTTTGCGCCCGAGAGAGAGAGAGAGAGTGTGTGTGTGTGTGCTTGTGTGTTGGGGGTGGGGGGGTGGGCCCTCAAAGTGGACGTTTTGTCATCATTTGTGGCCAATTCCAAAAGTCTGGGCGTGTCTAGGCTGTTCAGCAAGTATACGTACGTGCTGGCGCTTTGAGAAATAGCCATCGGAGTGACCAATAGCAACCATCAAACCTGTGAAGTACAGCTGCACCAAACTCCAGTTGTAGATTTTTTTGGGTGACCTTTAAAGTGGCTCGCGAAAAGTGTGTTGACCTGTGTGGAATGATGACGAGAAAATAACCGCCGTGTCCGTGTATGTACACGCATTTCCTCTCCGGATGTATCAGTCCTCACGAAATGCAAACAGGACGATGGCGATGTGAAGAGTTTGAACCCGCGCAGCGTGGGTGCTGTCCAGGCTGTACGCTTTGAACTGAAACCTTATGTAATGCGTAAAAGGACTTTAAAAAGGAGGGGGTGGTACGACTTGAAATGTATGCGCAGACACAGCAGCCAAACCTTTGCCGAAATCTGATGAATGTATTTATAAGATTCTCTCATTCACTTGACAATGTGCTTCTTAGCAACAATTTTCATTCAAATTGCAGTTATGCGTTTCTATTGCCAAAGCATTGTTTCACTCTGGCTTGAAGGGTAATTAGTGGCAAATGTCTGGGGCGCTCTTTCAGCTGTGTACATTGAGTTTTGGGGGTCAAAACGTGCTGCTTTCTGGATTTTAGCCATGTTGTTTCAGTACTGTCATCATATATTTGTTGAATAGAATTCTAAAAGGTGAGACGGTGCCTGAGGTGAGGATGAGAAGTGAGCTAGTAGCACCCATTTTTAAGAACAAGGGCGATGTGCAGAGTTGTTTAGAGGAATAAAGTTGATGAGTCATACAATGAAGACATAGGAAAGAGTAGCGGTGGCTCGACTCAGGACAAAAGTGAGTATTTGTGAGCAGCAGTATGGTCCATACCAACGAGCAGTACCACAGATGCGTTATTTGCCTCGAGCGTGTTGCTAGAGAAGTACAGAGACGGTCGGAAGGAGCTGCATTGTATCTTTGTAGATCTAAAGAACGCATCTGACAACGTACCCAGAAAGGAACTGTGTTACTGCATGAGAAAGTCATCAGGGATCCGTTCCAAGCCCCCTTCCTGTTGCCTATGGCGACGGATAAGCGCACAGATGAGGTTAGACTGGAATCCCCATAGAACAAGATGTTCTCAGATGACATTGGGATCTGCAGTGAGCATGTGGAGGAACATTGACAAAGGTGGAGGCATGCACTGAAAAAGAAGGAATGAAGAGGAAATAAATGTGCTCGAATGAGAGGGGTGGAGGAGGGAGAGTGAGGCTACAGGGAGACGAGACGGCGAGGGTGGAGGACTTGAAATACTTGGGGTGAACGGTCCAGAGCAATGGTGAGTGTAAGGAAGGAAGGAAGTCAAGAAACGAGTCTGAGCAGGTTGGAACGGGTGGAGGAAGGTGTCAGGTGTGTTACGCGTGACAGAAGCTTCCAGTGGCGCTGAAGAGACGACAGGAGGCGGAGGTGAAGATGTTGAGGTTTTCTTTCGGAGGGACCAGGAGTAGCAATGGACCATTCAGAGGCACAGCTGAGAAAGCATCGGAATGTTCTCGGGGAAAAGTTAGAGGGGCCAGACTTTGACGGTTAGGACACGTTCCGAGGAGAAATAACGAGCGCAGTGATGCCTTGAGATGTGAGGGACCTGACTTTCGAGTGTTTTGAAATAGGAGTCGTAGGTTCGGACGATTGTTTGCTTCGACTTGCGAGTAAACATTTGAGATTCGAGCACTGTATGGTGGCAGTGAATTCAACTCGACTCACTTTACAACAAGCGGCGGCAGTTTGTGAGCAATTCTTCAAAAAATCAACTTCGAGCTGTTTCATACCACATAAGGCGGAGAATTACATGTTCTGCATCTAAAGCACCCACATAACTTTGCCTTTCAACCCGCTATGCTAACACGTGATGGGAAATGCAAGAGACGGACTATGTTGCGGTGTTGTGACTCTTTAATCAATGAATATTCAAAGACAAACAATATAAGAATACTCGCAGGCGTATGTTGTTTTTCCACTGCTAAAACAACCAATATCACAGCAGTTTTTGGGCCACTTAAAGTAGTTGTTAAAGTCTTCCTTTGTGTCTGCATGGCCGTAATATACTGCCCCCAGTGGCCAAGTTGCGCACACCAGCAGTAGTCACAAAAATGAATCATCGTGCACAATCCTTATTCAAAACACATTAGGAAAATATTTATTGGCTTATTTGGGGAGGCCGGAACAGATCGATGACAAGGAACGTGTTTTGAGTTACAAACGAACCAATTAAACTCGTATCTCAGGGCACCACTGTTTGTTGTGATAACGAGGTTGTGGAGCTGCCAGGCAGGAGAGAGAAGGTTGATGGATGGGCTGTAGTGCGGTCGCGGTCGCAGAGGAGCATGAGGAAGATGTGCAAAGCTCCGAACGCGACGGGCCGAAAGAAAAGCAGTCAGGTGCCATCCGGCCAAGCAACGCTTCTTTTGCCATTCAAAACCTGTTCGTTCCGTATCGTGCGCCAAGTCGCATTCGTCGCCTGCCGTTGTTTACTTCGTTGCTTTGCAGGCGACTTTGTTTCTGTAAGTGTATGAGGCAGAAAGTGCCTTTGTAATAAGAAAACATTCCTCCACAGGGAGCCCCCCCCCCCCCCCCAAAAAAAATGTTGGGCCATTATTGTCGTACATCTTGTTTCCAAAGGTTTTGGCGTTCATTTGCACTGTGAAGAAAATGTCCAACATTGCTGTTGTGTTCAGTGACGTCAGAATGTTATGGTTCAGGCCATTGTGGATTAATAAAAATATTTTTTTGCACTGATAAATGGGGGGTTTTAATTAGACAAAATGGTGACAGTAGTACAAAGGGCTTGTACTACATTATATCCCTTTAGTTAAGAGTACTTACTACACCTAGTAGAACAGATACCTAGTATTCCACAGTTAACCATTTGTAGTTAGTCTCACACTTACCGTTGAAGGAAATTAACGGCCAAGTAATTGTAAAAAAATAACACTGGCTGTCACTCGTGTGACACAATGTACAACTGTGCCATGTTTTAAAAGAGAAACTTGGGAAAACTGCCAAGAAACTCCAGTTATAACAGGACTTGTGATGTTCTTGCACCATTTCTGTTTTACCTGCATGACCACCAAACATGTCAATCAGGTTTGAAGTAGAGTGCATTATTCATGGAGCAAAACACAACAGGAGATGAATCAAATGAGAGACGTACAGTAGGTGGAAAATGGGCTTTATTTAAAGATTTATAGTGCTCTTCTGAGTCAAACGGATCCAGGACATCTGAAGGGGAATTAAAACAAAAAAGCACATTTTATATCGGAAGACATTGGCACATCTCATTCAAAAATGGCAAACATCATTCTGTACAACTTACTCTTAAGTTATTCCTGATCCAAAACGGCATTGAAGCTGCAAATGAAAATGGTGGAAATGTATTAATATACCAGCTATAAAGCTTCCTTAAACAGTGTATACTGTTGAATCAGATTTGAAGTTGACTTCATTGTACATCAGAAGTCTAACGCACTTGGATCATCATTGACAAACAAAAAGGCTTCTTATACATTATAAAAGCATACCTACATTTTAATAAACTGCATTCACAGAAAAGCGTCCACCACGTGCTCCGCCACGTGGCTGCAACGGCACGACAATTTCAACACGGTTTAACTTTCACACCTGGACAAAATAGTAATATTAATAATAGCAATAGAAATAGAAATAATAATAACATGCGCCAGGTTAACATTGAAGCCTCTTTATGAAATGTGTCTGTACTGAAGAACATTCCTTACCGTGAAATGTTTTCAATCGATCTGGTCACGTCGAGCGCTGTTATTAAATTTGCAGATACCATCATATTTAAAACGTCATCCGACATAGAAAATCACCATATAAAAAAAAACGTGAAGTCAATTTCGGCGATGAAGCAGAAGCTGTCGAACCGGCGAGGACATTGCTTTGCCTGACCGCACTGATCCCGGAACAAAGTGCAAGGCACCCGGAAGTTGTTGATCCCTCTTCCGGCGCATATTCTCGTCTCCTATTGGCTGACCCCGCCTCCACTCGCGTGGCACGTTTACCACGAAGCCCCACCCCCACCGCTTTCATTTCAGGAAGCGAAGCTAGCTCGGCTCGGCGGCGTATGGTAGCCGCAGCGCCGCCACAATGTCCTTTTTCACGCTCGAGGAGCGAACCTTTCGCAACGGAAGCCAAAATGCGGCTTGTATGGAGTGAACGCGCGTCGAGAGCCGTCGTCTCCTTTGGGTTTTGAGAGCGCAAATGATGGACTGGACGCTGAGCAGCCGGGCCCTGCTGTGCTGCTTTTTGCTTTACTCCGCCGCTCTGCCACTAAAGGTAACAAGCAGCTGACCTTTTAGTTCACACATTCTCCTGTAAGTGAGGAATTATGTCTTCAAAGTGTATATTGGTGATTAGCTTGCGACAGAAGGAATAGAAGCACTTCATGAGATCGGGCGCTCCAAAGGACATGACGAATAAACGTGAAATGGCGTAATTGGTAACATCCGAGCGACTGTGACTATTATGGTGGTGCAGTAATCATGAACGCAATTGTACGCTAAAGCAACATGTGAATCTCTTATCTGGAATGTTGATTGGATCATGTTGTGCATCCTCCACTCGGCTATAAAAACAGCAGTCAAGCTGTGATGTGATGTGAAAATGCTGTTCATCTTGTTAGCACAGGCACGATGGAGACCACATTGGAGTCGCATTCATTGCAGTGCAGCAGGGGAAGTGTCAACGTGACTTTGTTTTAGAGGGCTCCACGCGTTTACACAGGAAGGCAATCAAGCCATTGCATGTTCGATCTCGATTTTATTTCACGTGAAATCCGATGATTGGTTGATTTTCATTTTTTTAATGAAGGACTAGCATTCAACAACGGATATTGATTGGAGGCAAAACTGCATTGATGATTTGGGAATAGCCTGAGTGCCTCACAAGAGGTCCCGGGTTCCAATCTCGCCGCAGGCCCTACCAACTGTGTTCTGTGTCCTTGCTCTCCCCCTGCACGTTTTTTCCCCCCTGGATACTCCAGCTTCCTCCCACATTACAAAAAAACATGCATTTTTAAGTTCATTGGAAACTCTAAAGATGCTTTTGGTTTACAAGCGTTCCCACATTTGGTGCTGGTTGCTAAGCGACTGAACGGGAAGCAGCCAGGTGCATTCAGCTGGCGGTTTGGAGGTGAAGTAGACCTCAGCGCGGCAATATAGTGAGCAGCAGCTAACAAGGGAACGGCTTCGTCTGATTCTAATGGCACGGCAGGATCTGGGGGAGTTCAGGCTCCGTTAAGATGACGTTTGGCAGCAGTTGGAGAGAGTTACCCCAAATTCACCAAGCGTCGGCTTGTGCTCTGAAATCTCTCGACGCCATTTCTCCTATTGGATGCCATGAGATGTCGTTTTTTTTTTTTTTTTTTTACTTTTGATGATTTCAAATTACTACCTTGTGACATGAGAGTGCAACTTTCTTTCCAAAAAAATTGCTGGTAAAAAAAATCCACTTTATTGTGAAATTATCTTTTTTTCTTGGAATATTATGCTGTTTTTTTCTTCTTCCATCCATTTTCCGTGCCACTTATCCTTACTTCAAATCTTTTTCATTCATAAAATTAGAACTTTACTATCTTAAGCCCTTTTTTTTGTTTGTTTAAATGGCAACCCTGTAGAGAAAAAAAATCTGTTTTTATTGTGTTATACCCCCTTTCTTGTAAACAATGCATCTTTATTCTTGTTGAATTACAACCTTAAAATTGCAAGATGTGCAAAACTCCTGTATGTTCTCGTCAAATGAAAGTTTTCTTTGAAATTGGGATTTTAGTCTTGTACAATCATATAACCTTGTATCTCAAAATATGAACTCCAGAATGATATCACTACTCTTGTAATATTTCATTTTCGTTTGTGAAATTCTATTCTCTTGTTGTCTTTCCCAAATCGTGCTGGGCCCAGGCGCGACCTGGGCGCAACCAGCACGCCTCGCCGCGTTAGCTTGAATCAACAAGCAATGTTAGCTAAACAGATGATTCAATGGGCTTTATAACAGCTCATCCTTGTAGCCTGGTCTGCCACCCAATTTAAATTCTGTTAATTTCGAGGAAAATTAAGAGAATTAAAAAATGTTTTTTTGGGCCCTGTGGTTTTAGTTTGTATTTTGTGCACCTGTGATGTCTTTATCGATAGGACGACGGCATGTGCCTCAGTTAATGTTTGTTGCCTTTTGCTGGTCACTGTGGCCTTCTAATGCTGTCGCATTGCTTTTGTCACATAAATAAGTTGTGGTCTTGTTCTATCTTATCACAGCTGCAGATTGGTTGTGCTTTGACAAAGCGCGCCCGTGTGGGGGTCCGGGAACACGTGGGCCGCACTCTGCTGAAACGCCACCACGTTTTTGATAAACACATACGCGACGCTGTTTGACATGTGCTGTTGCTCTCAAAGAGTTCAAATCCGTCCGTGGGCAAAACCTGAAACGTAATGGCCTGATGATGGCTTTGTCTAAATGCAGATTATTTTACCGCCTAATATTTGCTTGTGCAGAACTGCAGATTTAGCTCATGTTGTGTTACATATTAGCATAGTAATTATCTGCCTGGCTCTCATTCTTCATTTGTGTTTGTTATGAACTTGAAGAAAGCTAAACACCCTTGGGATGGTCTTGTCTTTGCACAGCCCTTGAGGGAAACTGGCAATTACTCATTTCATATTCCCATTGTAGTGCGTGTGGATTGTGTGACCAGTGGTAGTGCTGCATTCCCCCCAATGTTTGGCCCCATTGTTTGTTTGTTTATTTATTTTGTCTGCAAACGGCTCATTTCCATTAAGTGGAGAGTGGTGGGCTTCTCAATAGTCACATTTAAGATGTTCGGTAAACTGTGTGAATAAAACTCCTGTTTCAAGCCCCATTCCGAGCCAGTCGACCGATTTTTGAGTCCTCAGTCAATTGGGTCATTGTTTGTCTGATGGTGCGGTTTCGTTGATCACGTGTGAACGCTATAATTCAAACTCTTAAGAATTATCCTGTATGTTCATTTAAAATACTATTTTTAGTATTATTGGGTTGGCTCTTGGAAAGAGTTTCTCTCACATGTTCATGTAAGACGACCACTGCGGAGTTGATTCCGAGTTTCAATGAGCAGTTTGGTCTGTGCAGATAATTCAACTGGATCTCTCCATTTCCCCTAATTGTGCTTCTTTGTGTTGACATAACACAATAGTCATTCTTCTCAGACCTTTTTAGCACCGTGACTTGCTTTTACGTCAGTGCCCGGCAGAGCGCTTAATCCCCCAACTCAACTGTTGGTGGATGGCTTGCTTAAGAATTCAGAAAGTCTTCTTAAAGTGCCGGTCAAAGCCTCGTTTCCATCAAGTAATTATGCAACTTCTGGCTGTTTCATTTCAAAAAGTTTGGAGGGTACTGAAATGCAGTTTTTTAAATCAACAATTGAACACAATCAACCACCGTATTATGCCTGTCTCAAAACTTGTGAATTTGATCAGCCTTTTCCTCAACTTCTTCTCAAACAAATGTCTCTTTGTTTGTACTTATCGACCATCTGTCCATATAAACTGAGAATTGCTGCGACTGGAGCCGCCCAGTTCTCCAATATTATGAAATCATCTTACACGAGAAATGGATGCCATGTTCTAGGTGGAACAGACATTTTTTCTTTCTGCATCATAACGCAAAACTGATGTCCTTCAATGTTTTTGTGTTGTGAGCTATTATCTGTCCTGCTTGAAATGTCAGGAAACAGAAGACTGTGAGTTCAGTTCTTGCAGTGGCAGGTGCACAATATTGACACAAATGCTTGACTAGGATGTGAGATGACCGCAGTATCTTTCATGTTACAGTCCAGCTCTAATTTACAGCTTCTTCTTCCTGTTTCAAAATGACGTGCATGACATTGCATTGCTTTTTGTTTTTGTTTAGCATGAGACCCAAGAGGGTTGCCCGATGTGAACTGGTGGGCGCATTTGCACTCCATGACAGACTTGGCAACCCTGAAATACGCCCGCCCCGCCCATCAAAATGCTAAATGCTGAGATGAGTCGAGAAGCAATTATCGATGGGTAATCTGCATGATATGCGAGGGTTTATTTGCACTTCACTCCAGACGAGCATTCGAGGGGATGAGTGAGAGATTTCAATCCGTACCTCAGAGGTTCTGCACAACGAGTGCTCGGTTTTTCTTGGCACAAAGAAAATATATTTGACAGCATTGAAACTTTTCTCTTTCCCAAATTGGCTGTAAAACCGGGCCCCCCATAAAATGAAAAAAGAATACCACCTACATAGAAGAAAAGCTAACCCAAAACCAGTTAAACTCAGTTGTCAAAAGCTGCATTTTCCGAATTCCATCGCAGCTGAAACGAGCAAATGGCCTGAACTATCGTCCGCTTCGGAAGAAGCCAAGTCACGTGGGTTACTCGCATGTGGAAACAATCCTTAGTTTTAGTTTAGTTTAGTTTAGTTTAAAAAAAAAAAAAAAAAAAAAAATAAGGAAACTATATTTAGTTGACTTGGGTTCAAGGACGATGCGGTTTCAGTATATTTGCATATCATTAGCCTAACAGCATAATCGCCCGTATCATTTTTTATTTCGTCACACTGAAAAAAAAATCCCAATGCACTTGCTAAATATCGTGCTGTTTAATAATGTCTGTGTTGGTTGTCAGTCATTCATCCTCGGTAATCCACAAAAGTTGAATGGAGGAAACTGGACTCTTCTTGTTTTTTGTTGAATGTGTTGCGTTTTTGTCTTGTTTTTCCCTAAAACATAAAAAACAATGACGCTTTCAGGCTAACAATATTTAGAATTTATGTGTTTACATTGCATCTGTGGCACACTTGCGGGTTCATGCATTAGTCCACAGCTACGCAATACGTTGAAAAGCATTTTCCCCCTGAGGGAGGGAAATCCACTCACGACAAGCCAAACATGTTTTTCCTTTCCTACAATCAAACCAAAGTTTCTAAAACCAGTTTTTGGAAGTTCCCACCGGCCACTGTCCAACAATTGTGGTTTCGGGGCCCTAGAACACAAATGGCTTGTGGCGTAAATGACAGAATGTAAGGAGAAAAATCATACACACTTAACACACATACTGTAGATATGACCTTATTTTTTCCAAGTTTCTTTTGTGGCTGGTATTTCTAATGTCAAGAAGTAAATCAATACTTTTTCTTCGGATCTGGAGCACATGTACAGGGGTTTTCACTTATTTTGACCCGAATCGCTGATATTCTCGCCGGGGCACCTAGCGCCACCTACGGGACCCGAGTGGAACATTACTGATCGCCGTTTGCGACATGGCATTGCAACAAATGAGCAAATTCTCCAATTTTCTTCCTTCTTCCGTCCCACTTTACTTTACATAAGGCATGAAACAAGTTTTGAAGACGTTTGGGAATGCCCTGGTCTCGATAGCTGGCATTCCCTCTCTTGTTTTACTTGTAACACAGGAAATGTTGTAAGTTTAGAAGCTTAAGTTGCAGTTAATGACAGCGTCTGTGATTTGTTTCAAGCTGTTGATGTTCACAAATCAGATGTTTTTTTTGTGTGTGTAATCTCTTCAGGTGTTTTCCAGTGCCAGCACAGTTTCGCTGCCTGAAAGTTTGCTCTTTGTGTCCACCCTGGATGGAAACCTGCATGCCGTGAGCAAGAAGTCTGGCTCAATCAAATGGACGCTGAAAGAAGGTAAAGAGGAGAGGACCAGAGAGAATTTCCTTTTTTGTTGAATCCACCAACCCCAAGCCACCCACTCTTGTTTTGTATTACATTTGTATTCTGCTTATGCAGTGATTCAAGCATATATGTAATGTGAGTATTCAAAATGGAATGGATAATCAGACTGCCTGCAGCTTTTAATCAACAGTACAAATAGAGGAAAACATATCAAGACTTTGACTTTTTACTGACTCGATGTTTGCGTAAGTTTGCGCATGAAAATGTTTCCAGGATTACTACATATTTGTGTTTGGGCTGCACTTGAGTCATGTCTGTAAGATCTTCTGTTGACTCCCGAACTTGTGTAATAATTAACCGAGAGAGGGACAAATATGGCCGCCTGTGCTCAAGGTCAGAGTGGGCAAGGGCGAGCCAACATGGTGAGTTTCCGTGCCGGTGGAGGCCCCGCTCGCTGTGGACTTGCAAAAGATAAGCTAGACCTCGGCGGATATGCCCGTGCTCTCCTACGTTAGAAGAAACAAATGGACAAACTCTTGAAGATCAATGTTGGCCCCATTTCCCATTCTTTGGCGTTTAAAACAACTACCGCTATAATTTCAATGTAACGGGAAAGGACTCTGGAGTAACAAAGGCTTAATGAGTCCTACGTCTCACTTTTCACATTCATAACTGTTGCACAACTATAAAACCTAGTTAAAAAGTTAATCGGGCAATAATTAAAGATGACTAGATTCAATGACTCTACCTCAGAGTTATTCACTTTACGTATCTTTCATAGTACAATGTTATATGCCGTCTTTGCGTTGCGAGCACGAATTTGGTGTAGTTCTTTCTCGAGATGCAGCATAGACAAACAATCACCTCACCCAGAGCGTTCCTAATGACAAAGCAGCCGCCTTCACCGCATCTGTTGAAGACATCGACCGGTGATTTACGCGTTCGACATCAAGTCGGCACGGGTGGGAAGCAGAAATCCTCCGCGGATCATGCCGAATCCACTCGCGCGTGCTCCGCTCCCACTGTGACATCCCGGTGGCTTAACACGGCTCGAGGCCACACAGAAAATCTTTGTTGTTGTATTTCTTTCACCCCCTGTCCGCAATTACACTCCATGAATAGTGACACTTGTTTAACGTAAGAGTTTCTGACCAACCTCAGGTAATCCTACCCCCCCCCCAGTCTCGTTGACTCAGAATCAGCGCCATCTGGTCCACGCCCTGTATGGTCACACGAGTAAAAATGTTGTTTGGTACATGTTAATTTTTCTCGCTTGTTTTGAAAAGATTTTCATTAAACCAATTTTTCAAGACAATAGGTGGGATGGTGATTTGGTTTTAGAAGATTAGATAAAATATGAGGGGGGAGGCAGCGGCGGCGGCAGTAAAATCCAGATGTCGGGGCGTGAAGCTGGGCGAGAGACTAGTTGCTTGGTGTGGTTTAACCGAATGCGAGAGTGTAAAAGTAAGTCTTAAATTGAAATTTAAACATTTAGTTTCAGTTAGCCGCTCACATTTCAGGTAGGTAAGGGATTCCAAAGTACTGGAGGTGGAATAGAGAATGTTCTAGAACCTGCTGACTTTTTAGCTCTTGCAGTCACCAAAAGATCAGGTGCTAAAACTAAAACCATGTAATATTTTATGCGTAAGAGACAAAAATTTGATCAAACTTTCTAGTCCTCGGCAAGAGTCGAACTGCAGTATTTCGTACTAACTGCAGGCTTGGAATACTAACCGGGGGAAGACCACAAGTATTCAGTTGTTGCTCGTGCAAGAAGCTAATAATAGCTTTTTTAAAAAACTATTTTTTTTTAAACATTTTGTTAGACTTTTAATATATAGGAGTTAATTGGAATCAACGGAATGAGAAAGAAAAGACGGGGAATAGAAAATGAGCAAAAGAAAACCACAAAATGTCAGCTTCTGCTCAGCCAGCCTTCATGGCGACTAGTGGCAAGTCATGTCGAGTCAAGTTTATTTGTGCGGCCCTGAACCACAAAAGAGTCGTGCTGGGTGCTGATCATCTCCGACTGGCACTGACGCACTTGGTGCAAAAAAATGGCACAAAAGCCCCAAAGAGATAAAGGACCAAGCATAAGACGCACTCCTCCGCGTTAATCCTCGGTTTTCGGCGCAGGTGGATTTATGGTGGTTCCGCTTTATCGTAAAGTTTCTTTGGGATTGTTAAGAACCTTAGATTTTTGAGAGATATTCCATATTGATCTGAGTTGATCTTGCTTTTGCTGGGGTTAAATGTTCTCGCTCTCCTGGTCTACTGGTCACAGTCTATTTTGTTGACTTCTGCTTTTGTCACTCTTGCAAGGCAACTTACCGGTCTCCAATTTTCCGTCCTTACAGATCCAGTTCTTCAGGTCCCCACGCATGTTGCAGAGTATGTAGCTTTGAGTGTACAATGGTTCAACTGATTTAGACCATTTTAACTTCCCTTTAATTTACCTGAAACTAATTACTGTTCATTGCACTCGTCATTGGTGTAATGCAACCTTTTTTTTGTTTTTTTCCAGGCCGGCTTTTCTGCCTGACCCCAATGATGGCAGTCTGTATTCTCTGGGTGGAAAGAACAACGAAGGCCTCACTGTAAGAGGAAATGACTTCAGCACAAACACTTTTGTCTCACTTCTCCCTCTCATTTGTTATCATAAATTAAGGGAGGGCCTTCTGGTTGGCTCATGTTTATTCATTGTTCTCAAACAGAAATTACCATTCACTATTCCTGAGTTGGTGCAAGCGTCTCCCTGCCGCAGTTCCGATGGAATCCTTTACATGGGTAAGGGCGATTTCAGTCAAACTGCTACCAATGTAAATCAAATCAAGTAGCGGAGAACCGTTCCTTGAACTGTATATTACAGTTGGGCATTTCACTACATTTCCTTCCTGGAGAAAAATGAACACTCAATGAGTCATTCTCGCACACATTTTTTTCTCACCAACTCGATGGGCTTGACTCAACCTCGACTGGTCACAGCGGAGTAGTTTACAGTCAGTTACTGTAAATCATTACCACACAACCACGTGCGGGTCCTCTGTTTACAACGGCACTTCAAATGAACAATCAAACACAATTAAAGATGAAAATGATCAAAAATGAAAGTGTGTCACTTGAACCTGATTACAACGCACTGACAATTTTTTGGGGTGGTGTAAAAATTTGGGGAATGTTTTGTGTGATACCGTCTGTAGAAAATAAATAGCAAAATCTATCTATCCCCCGCGAATAGGGCGGCGACCACTGTATTCTTACGCGTAGCGCGTCGTTGACGACCTCCAACCTGCGTCTCTCGGAAAGCGTTTCCAATGCCCAACCGTATTGTATACTTCAAAGGTTTTTCCAACTATTGACAACATTTCTTCAGCGTAACGACAGCGTTAAACGATTTTGTACGCGTGTGTAGGCAAAAAGCAGGACCTTTGGCATGTGGTGGACCTGCTGACTGGCGAGAAGCAGCAGACGCTGACGTCGTCCTTTGCCGACATGCTGTGTCCGTCCTCATCTCTGCTCTATCTGGGACGCACAGGTATGCAAAACGAACGCATCGTGCCAGGCAGCTTGACGCTTTTCCTCCTGCACATTCATTCTTATGTCGGTCTATTTGCATTGGCACCCATTCCATTCCGTCCACCTGGAGTGTTTCAGCAACTGTTGACTCGTATAGCTCCTCATACGCACTTTGACCTGCACCTACAAGGTTTCGTATTATTGGAAGCAAAGGGGGCTTCCTGATAATGAGATTTTGGTGTTGACCAGGGTTGAGTTTCCCTTTTTGACCCACTTCTTTGTTTTGACCATCTGAAATAGATACTGGGCACTTTCCGGCATCCCGTGCCTGGCTTTTGTCTGTTACCTAAGCAAAACGATACATTTACTGTGTCGCGTCAAAGTGGATCCGTTCTCATGGCTTGCGTCTCTCTCGCAGAATACACCATCACCATGTATGACACCAAAAGCCGAGAGCTGCGCTGGAACGCCACCTATTCGGACTACGCCTCCACCCTTCCCGATGACGACACCAAGTACAGTAAGTCACCGAGCCGCCGTCGCTCTTCCGTGACTTCACCCGACGCTAATCCGCTCCGTGGCGACATTGCAGAGATGGCCCATTTCGTGTCTAACGGCGACGGCCTGGTTGTGACGGTGGACAGCGACTCGGGCGACGTCCAGTGGGTCCAGAACTACAACTCGCCGGTGGTGGCCATGTACATCTGGCAGCGCGAGGGCCTCCGCAAAGTCGCCCACACCAACGTGGCCGTGGAAACGCTGCGCTACCTCACGTTCATGTCTGGAGAGGTGGGCCGCATCACCCAGTGGAGGTACCCCTTCCCCAAGGAGCAGAAGAAGCCAGACAATAAGTTGATGTAAGCAAACACAGTTCACGTACAAAGTGACAAATACCATGGTGGCTGTAGCTTTGTTCCTTTGTTCTGCTGAGTAAAGTACCACAAAGTAGATGAGACTAAATCAACAGCAGTCATTTCGGCTCGATTCGTTAATTCCAGGCAATCTAATGAAATGTCATGATGATGCCCATCCCGAGTTCTGTAGTAACAAACAGTTTCACGCTGCAGTGCTGTTTTATAGCGATTTTGTATTTTGTTGACGCCTTATTTTAAACATGAAAACCAGTACTTGTTGATCGGTGGAAATCTCCGGATTTTCATTTTCAGTCCAAGCTCACGCCTGTCAATTCACCAGTGGCTCTATGGTATCGTATATTTCAAAAAATGTCCCTCCACTGTTTCAGGGACACTTTGTATGTGGGTAAATACTCGACCAGCTTGTATGCGTCCCCCTCCCTGGTGCATGACGGCGTCACAGTGGTGGTGAGTGACACTTGTGTAGTTGTTCACACTCCTTAGGAAATGATGTGACCGTAGCACATTTCGATATTTGTAATTACTTTCCTAAGCGACACTTTTTATTAATGGACTCTAGCTGAAAGTGATGGAAAATAAATTGGAGTCCAATCTCAAGTAACTTGCTGTTTTAAAAGAACACATGCCTTCATTGTACTCTTAGGACACACGTGACCAGAAAACATTTGTGGATTCCTTCAATATTTGTTTGCGTATGCAGCCTCGAGGCAGCACCTTCCCCATGCTGGAAGGTCCAGACGGGCAGGAGGCGGACGAGGACAAAGAGTGCGTCATCACGCCCAGCACCAGCGTCAAGTTCAACGCTGCGCTCCGCCAGCGAAACCGCATCAACTATATGCGCAACTACCTGCTGCTCATCGGTACAAAGTCTTGAATTGTCCTTTTAGCAAACACCACACACTGTTTGCAATTTTAATTCAACACAAGACTCACTTTAAAGGTCATCATGAGACGCCTCCCGAAGCTCACAACAAGATCCTGGAAAGATTCCCTGACAGCTTTCCTCGTAACCAGGGCAACGTCATTCCACCTACCAGCAACAAGAAACCTGAGGAGGTGTGCGTGGGTTTTTTTTTTTTTTTTTTTCCCTCCCCTCTCTCTCTCTCTCTCTCTATCTCTCTTCTTTCGATGCCATAACACTGCCCCCGGGTGTAAATGATTGTTTTCTCCACTGCCTGCTCTCTTCATATTATTAGAATGTGAAGAACGTTGTCATGGATGACATTCCGCCTTCTCCCATGCCGGAAATATCAGTTCAAGAACCCGGGCTGAGCGGTCGCACTGTGCGCCCGGAAGCCTCTGTGGACTCCATGCTGAAGGACATGGCCACCATCATCTTTTGCACCTTTCTCCTGGCGGGCTGGGTGGCCTTTGTGATCACGTACCCCAAGGCAGGTTATATACCATACCGCCATCTAGTGGACTGCGGGAAAAGCTATAGTATCTACACGCTGACATTTGACATCTTCAAATTTGAAGGGTTGTGTCACACAAATGTAATGTCATGTGCTCCAGTTTTGCTAAAACGTACGGATAAGTTATCACGGTCGTCTTCAGTTCCACTGTGTCTTGTTTTGTGCCTTTTGAATTCTTTTTCTGTCTGCTGTTGTCACAGAGCGTCCACAAGCAGCAGCAGCTGCAGCATCAGGAGTTCCAAAGGCAGATGGAGGAGAGGTTGGAGCTGCTGCAGAGGCAGCAGCCTTTCCCCCCTGCGGACATGTCGCTTCCCTCTGGTCCCGGACGGCGACTACCTGGAAGTGGCTCACGCTCGCTCGGAATGCTCGGACCACAGCAGCCCGAACGTCACCCCGCGTGCCTCCAACCACTCCGATCTCTCCGTTTCGGAGCTGGGCAGCTCTGCCAATGAACACGAGGAAGGAGGTGGAATCAAGATGCCGTTAGCGCTAATTGTTTGCGTATGTCTATATAAAAGACAACTTTGACGCTTTGCCCTTTTTGTCTCATCAGACGACGACTCCAACATTGTCAGAGTGGGCAACATAACGTTCCATCCCAAACAAGTGTTGGGCCATGGTGCTGAAGGTACCATTGTGTACAAGTAAGTGCGAGAAAGACGTGAGGATATTGCAGGACTGGGGAATTTGGCAGTAAAATAACATTCTTCTTTCCCAAAAAAATCTTGATTCCATATTTTAATCAGTTTCTCTCCCCTTTTGCTTCTGGAAAAATCAAATGACAATGAAAACAAGGTTTTGCTTTTTTGCCGTCAGTCACGCTGCATGGCTCGGCTGCTTTTTCTCTTTCACGCGGTTGAACAGGTGAGCTAAGGTGACCTCCAAACGGAACATTTGCAGTTTGGAAGCAAACGTTTCCAACATGTCAATAATGGGCACCGTGTCCTTGGCAGCCTTCGGCCCCGTTGACTCTGCGATTGGCTTCCGCCAGGCTCCGTTCGTGTCGTACAAAACGGGATGTTGCTCATGTTGTCTGCTTCTTGGTGGGAATTCAAGTCGCTCGTCGCTTTTTCCAAAAATGGTCGCTAACAAATCACTAGGGATGTAACAATTAATCAATTATTGGTTATCAAATGATTCAACAACTATTGTGCTAATTGATCAATCGTTCAGAGACCTTGTTTTAACTTCAAATTGTCCAAATTCTTGGGATTCCAGCTCGCAACAGTAAATAGTCTCAGATTTCGGTCGTCCTCCATGAAAGCAGACTGATGGGTTATCTTTGTGTTTCATCAAAATAAAACATTTGCAAACACCAACTTTTACTTTGGAAAACAATGGGCAACATTTTTGCCGATTTTCTGACGTACAGAGCAAACCAAGTGAATCATAATCAATTTATGTTAATGCATTTTCTGCGCTGTCAATTTGACAGAATTAATATTGAAGTTCTTGAATAAAGGGATGAAAACAAAAACTTGAAATCTGATTCATTGATTGATTGAATTATCAACAAATTAGTCTTTTTTTTTTTTTTTTTTTTTTAAATAATCATTAGTTGCAGCTCTACAAATCACTAATTAATTCTGATTTCGCAAACTAGCTCCTCTCTGTTTGCAGCCATGTTGTTAGTTTAAGCTGTGCTTTGAACTATGAAAGCTACTTTAAAAAAAAAAAACAATAATAATAATAATAAACATCCTGACAAACAAATGCGAATCAATTGATGAACCGCCCGGCCCTGGGAATATTGTTCATTGTTGATTGTTCAATGAAAGTTTGTATTGCTTCCCCAGGGGCCAGTTTGACAACCGCGCGGTGGCGGTGAAAAGACTCCTGCCGGAGTGCTTCAGCTTCGCAGACCGCGAAGTTCAGCTGCTGCGGGAGTCGGACGAGCACCCGAATGTCATTCGCTACTTCTGCACCGAGAGGGACCGCCAGTTCCAGTACATCGCCATCGAGCTGTGCGCCACCTCCCTTCAAGAGGTGCGCCATCATTCAGTCCCACACGAATCCCCCGCATGAATGTGGTTACGTAAGCAGTTGCGCCGTAAGCCGAACTCCTCTTTGCTCCGTCCAGTACGTGGAGATGAAGGATTTTGACCGACATGGACTGGAGCCGGTTATGCTGCTTCAGCAGGCCGTGTCCGGACTGGCTCATCTGCACTCGCTCAACATAGGTCATTGTTTTCAAACGCTCGTTCGACATTAGACACTACGTACAGCGCACCGTTATTCAACTTTGACCTCTCCCGGCAGTTCACCGAGACCTGAAACCTCACAACATCCTGGTGTCCGTGCCGAACGCCCACGGGCGGGTCCGGGCAATGATCTCGGACTTCGGCCTGTGCAAGAAGTTGGCGGTGGGCCGGCGCAGTTTCAGCAGAAGGTCCGGAGTGCCGGGGACGGAGGGCTGGATCGCTCCCGAGGTGCTCAGTGAGGACTGCAAAAACAACCCGGTGAGTAGCAGTAGATAAGCAACGTTTGTAGGTTTTTTTTATTTGATGAGCAAAAAAGATGCGACGCGGGTGTCGCGGTGTCCATTATTACAAGTGAGGCCACTTTTTGAAGAGATGAACTGCGCGAAACCACCAGTCAGAAGAGTTGAAGATGTTCAATGCGCGGCCTCTACTATGGTATTGAATGTTTGTTCTCTCGTCGTTCGGAAGACCTGCGCCGTTGATATCTTCTCTGCCGGATGCGTGTTCTACTACGTGGTGTCTCAAGGTCGCCACCCGTTTGGCAAATCCCTGCAGAGGCAAGCCAACATCCTGCTGGGAACGTACAGCCTGGACCATCTGCAAACCGACACGCACGGTGAGGCCCGAACCCGACCTTTCGGATTCCTAACCGGGCTCTGTGGAGATTTGTGAGCATCACCCTGTGCGGTTGTCTTAACCAGGCGACATTGTAGCCCGAGACCTAATCGAGCAGATGTTGAGCGTGGAGCCTCATCTGAGGCCCTCGGCAGAGTGTGTTCTCAAACACCCGTTCTTCTGGAGCCTGGAGAAGGAACTGCAGTTCTTCCAGGTCTGGCTTTTTTGCTCATATTAACACAATTTTAGTCATTACAATCGTAGCAGACGGAACCTATACGGCACTTTTGATGATACTCAGTCGTTTCTAAACGAATGCAAAACAAAATGTAGGATTCTTGATCATGTAAAGCTTGGAGTGGATACTTTGCTGCCCCCTGTGTTAGCTAGACAACACATTTATTTGTGTTTGTGGCGCACCGGCCGCTCACCAAAGTCCACGCTTTTCGCGGCTCGCAGGACGTGAGCGACAGAATCGAGAAGGAGCCGCTGGACGGAGCCATCGTGAGGCGGCTGGAGCGAGGAGGGCGGCCTGTGGTCAAGAGTGACTGGAGGGAGCACATCACAGTGCCGCTGCAGACGGGTAGGACACGAGTCCGTCTTCTCACAGCGATGGCTCGTTCGTCCGTTGGACTCGTTGGCGTTTATTGCTAAGGAGGACATATCTTTAAAGATATCAAACGAGCCGTGCAGTTTGACGGCTCATTTGCAAGCATTTAAGAACATGTTAATTGTCTTTGTTTGACAGTCAATTTAAACCGGGAGTGGCAATAAACGCCTTGATGGTTTGTGTCTGGAAATCTATCTATAATATTTCAAGTCCGTATGGCCGAGCTCTGTGTTGTCATGTTATGACTCATCTCTTTGCACTCCCATTATTGTCTCAAGCCTCGTGTCTTTTTGTCGGCTCACAGACCTGAGAAAGTTTCGTTCCTACAAAGGCGGCTCAGTCAGAGACCTCCTTCGCGCAATGAGGAACAAGGTCAGAATGCCGTCTTCTCGTTTCGGTGCACCGCTTCACGACTGTAGCGTTTGCAACCCTCAGACTTGTCCTCTCCGAACAGAAACATCATTACCGGGAGTTGCCCGCCGAGGTCCAGGAGACTCTGGGCTCCATCCCCGACGACTTTGTTTCCTACTTCACGTCCCGTTTCCCCCACCTGCTAATGCACGCGTACCTGGCCATGCGGACCTGCGCCACGGAGAGGCTTTTCCTGCCTTACTATTCCAAAATGGCAAAAGTGGACCACGCCCCAACAGACACGTCACACCCCCAAGAATCCACACATTCGTCGCCGCACGAGCCCGCCGCTTCTTCAGACCCGCCGGCCGAGACCGGCGAAGCGTCACCGTCGGACCCGCACTGTCGCGCGCTTGCCTCGGAACCCCCGACGTGGCACGTCGGGCCCGACGGGTCCGGTCCGGCATACGCGCAGCAGCCTGCGGACGGCGGAGCGGCGTGAACGCGCTCGTTCGGCGCAGGAACCGGGAGCTTCGCCTTAAATGTCGCAGGCCAATCGCCGCTTTTGTGTGCCGGCGGCGACCGGGCCTGCAGTGCCCGGGAGCCGCTCGCCCGCGACGGCCGCTGCGCCCCGCATTTAATAAGTGCCTTCCTTAACAGAACCATCCGCAAGGTTGACAACCACATCGCTTGTTGGATTTTGTGTCGTAGCTGAACTGAGCATTTTATAAGTCCAAAAATATTATTTGTCCCAAAAATGTCCGGCCTTCTATTGTGGGAATTATTGACAGTTATTGTTAAACGTGGGGTAGTTATACAGGTATTATTGCAATGCTGTATTTTATCAGTGAGTTTGTTCACTGCACAGATACTGTATGAATATTTTTTATAAACTTGATCCATGTGGCAAATGTGCCTTTTTTTTTTTTCCTTTTTTAATAACTTGACAAAATGAAAAACAAGACGCGTCACTGTGCTGTATGGCTACAGATGGTTCAAATGGACTCTTTGGAAGCTGCTTGTTAAGCTGCTCGCGCTTCTTTTTTGTCAATCAAGACTTGTGCGGATGGGCTACAAAAGGGACTGTCCTCTGAGGTTTTCAGGATCGGAACACTGTACTGCAGGTTTTTTTTTTAAATAATGATGTGATTATTCAACTTTGACTTTTAAGGTCAGTCTGCAGAGAGCTTGTGCTTTGGAACTTTCCACACGCGTCTTAAGTGCAGTTGGTGACGTGCACATTAAATTCTATTTTGTTTTTTACCTAAATGCACTTTTGTTTTCTCTCAGATGACAGAATCTAACTAGCTGAATAGTCAAAAGACTTCCATACTTGCAGCGTTGGCTCAGTTTCCTCTCAGTGACGCCGGGACGTCCAGGGTGGAGTCTGCCTTTTGCCCCAAATCAGCCGGGAGAAGATCCAGCTCCCCCGGCACCCTAAACACCATAAGCGAATATGGAAAAGGATGGAAACGGGCTACGTAACTATAAAATCTTACGTACACTGCATAGTTTTAATAGTGAGTTTCAGCTCCTCACACAAACCGGCGGATGGAACAATTGTCTAGTAAAGAAAGCTGTTGACGGAAATTCAACATCTAAAAATGGCTTAAATCAGTCTCGATATGTTGTACACTGGCTTCGAACAGCGAGGAGACAATCATCTCAAGAAGTTAAAGAATAATACATTGAGGGAAAAAACGAGTACATTCAAGACTCTTGATGATGAAAGAACGCCCTTCGCTGCTTTAATGTTGCAGAATAAACCCCCCAAAAATCCTATTATTCCAAATATTCTTCGAGCTATGGAGTGTATTTAGCTGTTTTGGATTGCTATAGGCCGCCCGGGGTAACGTTTCAGTTGTGCTATTAGGCCATTTTGACCTCCTTCGCTTGCCGTTCGCTGTGTTGACTACTTTAATGACTGTGTGAAAAATGGGACGTTGCAGTGCCGTCGCGAACGGACCGCTCCACTTTGAACCGCTTGCGAAGTTTTGTTCGAAGGCTCCATGGCGCGCTGGCTCAAGCTAAGCGCAGCCGCGCTTCTGGCTTTGGCATTTTCGACACTGTGCGACTTTCGCCACTCGCTCATTCTCAACAGCAGACTCGCTGGAAACGGCGGGCCGCCGAAGCCGAAGCTCGGGCGCACGCTCCGTCACAGACTCGAGCCAGCGGACAACGACGCGGAGGCCCGACCGCCGCGCTGCGTCATGCCGCCGGAGAGACGCTTCGACTGTGGCCGGGACCGAGCGCTCGGTCGGCGGGAGTGTGAGCGGAGGGCTTGCTGTTACGCTCCCCTCGACGACTCCTCAGCGGCTCCGTGGTGCTTCTACCCTCACCCGTACCCCGGCTACCAAATGGGCGTCCTGACGCCCACCCTGCGCGGTCGGGAGGCCGCCTTGACCCGCGCCTCCGCCTCCTACCTGCCGCGAGATGTCGCCGTTCTGCACCTGGAAGAAACTCGGCAGTCGGCGGGCTGCTTGCGCCTCACAGTGACAAACTACTCCGCGACTTGAGTCGTCACATTTCAACCCAATGTGCACTCGCGTCGTCATATTTCGACCCAACGTGTACTTTCTTTCCAGTTGAAGGATCCGTGGTCCGAGCGCTATGAAGTCGAGCTCCCTGGTGGAGTTCCTCAGGGCAAAAGCGGCAGCCAAGATGCCCTCTATACCGTTGCGTACAAGTCCAAGCCGTTTGGATTCATCGTGAGGCGCGCATCCAATGGAAGGGTCATGTGAGTATGTGAAGCACCACACCGCTGTTTTGGTGAGCAACTGGGCGCAACTTCGTATACCAAAGAGTCTACGGACCGAAAGAGAGAAAAGTTCAATTCTACACAGCCCTTTTTGCGATGGAAAGAAAATGAGACAGAGACAAATCATTTCCGATTGTTTTCCAACATTAATGCCAACTATAAACTGTACAACTCAATTGGTGTTTTTGACCACAATAGAGGCCGTCGGGTTGCAAAAGTATGCACACCCTCTTGAAACCGGGATGCGGTTCTTCTCTGAATCAACCGATCACGTTTGAACTCACCTGCCGCCGTTTAAAGAGCCTCTGACAAACACCTCATATAGTTCAGATGTGCTAGCAGGCTTTTCCTGACATTTTTTCTTTCTTTCTTTCTTTCTTTCGAGTAGAAGCCTGAAGGTTTTGTGCTGACGCTTGACTAGTATTTGGAACTGTTCGTAATTCCCTCCGCCTCATCCGAGCCCCCGGCAGTCGCGGCTTCTTTATTGGTTTCTCCACAACCGATCATCCATCACGATTTCAATGCAACGCATTTTCCCCGTTTAGCATGAACAGCACAGTGGCTCCTCTCTTGTTTGCTGAGCAGTATCTGCAGCTGTCCACCACTCTGGCATCCTCGCTGGTGTCCGGCCTGGGGGAGCATTACACGTCCCTCCTCTTGGACCTCAACTGGACCTCCTTGACCCTCTGGAACAGGGACATGGCTCCTCATGTGAGTATGTTGGGCTCAGTCAATATCAACATTGTATGCTGGCGTACCGGTATCTGTATGTAGTGAAACCTCGTTTATCGTGGAGGATCCGTTCCGGGCAAAATCGCGATAAGTGAAAATCGGCAATACAGAGACGCGATACAACCATGCAAAGCGGTGGTCCCCGACCACATTTGGTAGCGGGCTGCGCGGTCCCGTTGACGAATATAAACGTCCATGGCGGTGAATGAGTCATACATCTGTGCTGTGGTGGGACTTTACTGTACTTTTTGTTTCTCCAGGCCGGTGCAAATCTCTACGGCTCGCACCCGTTCTATGTGGTACAGGAGGAGGACGGACTCGCACACGGAGTGTTCCTTCTCAACAGCAATGCCATTGGTGCTGACTTTGTTCAGCAGGACACGACGACAGCCACTTATTGCTGTTTTCTCCTAATATTGCACGTGTGTGTGTGTGTGTGTGTGTGTAGAGGTGGTCTTGCAGCCTCTGCCAGCTCTCACGTGGGTGTCCACCGGCGGAGTCCTCGACCTGTACGTCTTCATGGGTCCCGACGCTCAGACCGTTATTCGGCAGTACCTGCGAGTTATCGGTACGGCACGGCAAGTCGGAAACAAATCACCGTGCGAATGCAATTAACGGCGTTCAAAGAAACACGCGTTGATGTTTTCTTCCGTAGGATTTCCCATGATGCCTCCCTATTGGTCACTGGGCTTCCACCTGTGTCGCTGGGGCTACAAAAGCACGAATGCAACGCGGCAGGTGGCTCAGCGGATGCACGATGCCAACTTCCCCATGGTGCGTTCGTGGCACGCGACCCTGAAGTAGACGTCGAGCTACGTCGTGATCAACGCGCACGCCCGGTTTGGTCTGCGTGTGTGCTTATTTTGCACACGTTTTGTAACCTGTACAAAATTACAAGTTCATAATTAAAGAACAAATTATACAATATAATAAAATTATATATTGTACAATGCATTATTAAATGAATGATGACTAGTAATCAATGAATCGCAATATATTTATTGTATTGTATTTTGATATTTCAAAATATATTTAAAAAAAAAAAAAACATTTCAATATTTGTTTATTTCTTTGGAGAGTGACAGTACGTAGTATTGTCCTATATAGATCAAAAGTATTGATCATGAAATTAAGAAAACAATGGTGCACGATCGTCCAATGTTGTCATCGGGTTCGAGATTTGTATCGATTTATTTTTTAGGATGTGCAGTGGAACGACCTGGACTACGCGAGCCAAGGCAGAGTCTTCACCGAGGACCCGTTGCGATTCGGGGACCTGAAGGAGATGGTGGACGAATTCCACCAAAGAGGCATCAAGTACGTCCTCATCCTGGTGGGTGGCGTTCTTCTCCCCACTAGGTGGCGAGAAGACACTTCTTCAAACGTGTGTGTGTGTCGCGGCCCACTTTAGGACCCTGGGATCAGCGCTACGAGTCCTCCCGGAACTTACCAACCCTTCGACGATGGACTCAAACGAGACGTGTTCATCAAAAACGCCACGGGTCACCTCCTCTTGGGCAAGGTCGGACTCGGGCTTGAGTCTTTAATGTCGCGTATGTGTGTTGAGTTGTACAATAAGCGCATCCCTTGTGTGTGTGTGTGTCCAGGTTTGGCCCGGTTTTACGGCCTTCCCTGACTTCACCAACCCAGAGACCAGACAGTGGTGGCAAGACTGTATTGTGGATTTTTATTCGGAAGTGCCTTTGGATGGATTGTGGATTGTAAGAATACCGGGATGTTCGATGTCACTTTTTTCCCAGACCAGTATTCGCTCTTGAGTACTCACTCAAAAAAAACAACAACCCATGAAGCCGTTGTATGAGTAACGCGGTCCAACTCCACGCAGGACATGAACGAACCGACCAGTTTCGTGTCGGGCTCAACGGAGGGTTGCCCCGACACCGAGCTGGAGAACCCGCCGTACACACCCAGTAAGTCGGCATCACCGCTCCCCTTACACGCTCATTTCCTGCCTTACGAAGAAGTACTTGGTATGGATATAGTGGCTACAGATCAGGACCAAAACTGTCTATGAAGGATGTGATTTATCCATTTCAAGGTGTGTTTGTTCAAGTCGCGTATGGTCAATATTTGTGCGTGCGGTCCAAACAGGGGTGCTCGGCGGCCGCTTGAGCTCGTGGACTCTTTGTATGTCGGCTCGGCAGAAGCGCTCCGCTCACTACGACCTGCACAACGTGTACGGACTCACTCAAGCGTTCGCCACTCACAGGTTGGTTCCAATAGTTGACGGTAGTCACGAGCTCGACCACGTCGCCGTTCGCACTATCGCGTTTCGGGGGATTTTTGCAGTGTACGCTGGATCGCTGCTTTTTCACGGAGGATATCGGCAAATAATTGACACTCGTAATAATTGCCATTGAAAAATGTGTCGCTATTATTTTGTTTTTTTCCCAAATGTTATTTTCCCCGAAATAAATGTGAATAAACGGGATCGGGGGAAAAAGACCACTAAAAAGCAGGGGTTTCTGTAAAGAGTGGGGGATGGGTTCCCGCCCCCTCCAAACTCCGAGAACAGATGAATCCACAATTTACGCGGGGGTCCATCGCATACGATTGTCATGTTATCGTGTCATTCGCAGTGCGCTTGTGAAAGCGCGAGGGAAGAGGCCGTTTGTCCTGTCGCGCTCGTCCTTCCCGAGCATCGGACGCTTTTCCGGAGTGTGGACCGGAGATGTTCGGAGCGACTGGGAACAACTTGCCTACTCCATCCCTTGTGAGTACGTGTGTGCGCGTACGGTGGGTGTGTGTGTGTGTGTGTGTACGTTTGCTGACATGCTTGAGGGCAAGTGATTTTCCAAAGTGGGTCACAAGCAGGTAGTAAAAAAAAAAAAAAAAAAAAAAGTGTATAGCATAATAATTCAGACCGTGAGAATTGCTGTTGGTCTACAGCGTGCAAGTCCTAAAAAGAAGACAAACTATTGATGTTGAACTTTCCTAAAAAGAAGAGATGTCTAGGGGGGTGTAAGAAATGGAAAATATATATTTTTAAAATACAAACAAGGAAAAGTTTCATTTCATTTTGGAGGGAATAAAATGTACATTATACACAAGAAATTATGGTGATAGCCTGTTTTTGAATGAAGGCATGAAAATATTTGTTTCCAATACATTGATTAATTGAAAAAATAATCAACGGCATAATCGATTATTCAAATAATGATTAGTTGCAGCCTTAATGTTTGTTTTGAGAGTAACCTTTAACCGGGAGTGGAAATAAACGGGTTGAAGCCTCTTTTTCCCAAAAATAAAAAATTCACTCTCCGCCAAACTTGTCAAGTGAATCGAGTTGAGGACGGCGGCGCGGCCATCGAGCACTCGCATCAATCGCAGCGAAACAATTGTCGGGCCGACGGGGAAGGAAAAAAAAACCCCCCTGCATTTTGTTAGAACTTCAGATCGTTGCACTTTTGCGGCCTGCCACTGTGTGAAAGTTGTGCCCGTTTTCCCGCACAGCGGTGCTGCGGTTCGGCCTCTTCGGGGTCCCCCTGGCGGGGGCGGACGTCTGCGGCTTCGGAGGCGACGCCAGCGAGGAGCTGTGCGTGCGCTGGATGCAACTCGGGGCCTTCTACCCGTTCATGAGGAACCACAACGACCGGCCGAACGCCGTAAGACGCGCACGCTCGGGTGACACGTTCTCCTGCGTCATCGCGCGTCTTCACCGTTGCCCTCCGCAGCCTCAGGAGCCTTACGTCTTCGGGCAGAAGGCCCAGGCGGCCATGCGGGACGCGCTGAGGCTTCGTTACTCCCTGCTCCCGTTTCTCTACACGCTCTTCCATCACGCGCACGCCTCCGGAGACACGGTGGCCAGGCCGCTCTTCATGGAGTACGTCGTGCGCCCTGGCGCTTCTTTCTCTTCACTCGGACGAGATTCCCAGCATTTACGTGATCAGAAGTGCTTTGTGGCATTAATTAGCAGGGAATGGCTTCACGAGCTCATGCACTCGCTGCCAGCCCTTTTACAGCATTTTCACTCACCTTCCGAGGCCCACGGAATATTGCGTGTTTGAAATGAACTTTTCTCCGAATGAAAAGCCCAATGCGCAAAACCTTGCCCAGCTGTGCTCCTTTTTGCACTTGTCGTTTACCATCTCAGGTTTCCCGCCGACCCTCGCTGTCGGGTCATAGACAGGCAGTTCCTCTGGGGGAGTTCTGTCCTCGTCAGTCCGGTTTTGGAGGCGGGCGCGGCGGAGGTGTCCGCTTACCTGCCGCCCGGCACTTGGTACAGCCTGCGCAGTGTGAGCCGCGCGACTTCGATTCATCGATTTATGGGCTCGCGTCGACCAAAACGATCGATCCGTTGCTCTTCGTCAGGGTCGGCCGACGTACAGCGAAGGCGAGGACGTGCTTCTGTCGGCCCCTCTGGACACCGTCAACATCCACGTGAGGGAGGGACACGTTATCCCCCGGCAGGTTGGTGCGGCACTGTCACGACCCATCGACATTGTGTCAAGGTAGTACTACACTGCAGAAAGGGATTGCCCTTAAAAGGTACTATTGGGCTTGAGGTAGATACAGATAGTATCTCGGGGCATCTTAATTACTGAAATGTGCGCGGGGACTGAGCCTCGCCACAAATAGTGAAAATCCGCAAGCCATTGAGGCGTCCTAAAACTCTTTAGAATGGCCAAGATGCTGGCTAAACACTCCTTTTCTGGAAATAAAGCCCTGTAATTGCTCAGCACCAAGATGCCACAAAACAGCAAATAGCTATTTTTTTTTTTTTTTATAAAAGCAAATAATCGGTTCCCCGACAAGATATCCGCGGATATTTGAATTTGCTGAATTGTGACTTTGTGGTCGGGGGGGTCCAATGGGTGCCACAGTCTCATTACAAGCGTGGCGACTGTTAGATGGACAACCAACCAATATTTCAGGAAAAACAATATGTACATTTATTTTGCAATCGAATGACTATTTTGTTTGTGTCACCAACGCACCGTCTGCCGCTGGGGGTGGGGCACTGCCCCTGATGCAATAATTCCACTGCGACCGAAGAAACGACGACTCCAGACTTTGACAAGGAAAGCAGATCAAATTCAATCGAATTGAAGATGAGGAGTTGAAATGTGGAGCGATTCCGTGCCTGCGTGACGCAGCAGATCAAATTCAATCGAATTGAAGATGAGGAGTTGAAATGTGGAGCGATTCCGTGCCTGCGTGACGCAGCAGGTGCAATCTGTTTTCAAGCCTGCAAAATTGTTGCGCTTGTGGCGTGACTTCAAAACCGGTTCATCCGGTCGACATCCTCATTAAAACGTTCGTTTCCTCATTTCTTCAAGACGCAGTACAAACGGATTTGTTTTCGCTCTCGGGCTCAACCCTTCAAGTATACTTTGAAGATATGTCTATTTATTCAGCTAGTACTGTACCCTAGTTGGAAGCCATTGTGCAATCAAAATCATTCATATTACAATAATGATGATAATGTTAATAGCTAATGAATGGATGGCAGGATGTACCTTTTTAAAGTCAAATGAGTACAGAATCGCTAATTCTATGCGCCCTCTCTCTTAAAGGAGCCCGCTTTAACGAGCGCGGTGTCGCGCAGAAACGCCTTCTTCCTGACGGTGGCGCTCTCAGCGGACGGCACGGCCCGGGGCGACTTGTTCTGGGACGACGGCGACAGCGTCGACACTTTCCAATCGGGAAATTACTCTTACGTCCTCTTCGCTGCTGGACAGGTAGACAAAAGTCAATAAGCTTGAAAACGTTCATCATCAGCGTTCATTTTTTTTTTTTTTTTTTTTTCCGACTTTTGTCTGGACAAAATCTGGAAATCCAAGGCAAAGTCAACGATTGTACTGGTGAATTGTATTGCAGGCTATGAACCTTTTTTATAATGTTTGTAAACGAGACACCAGGGGGGCAGAAAAGCGACCAGACGGCCACGAAGAAAGCTCAAATCCGCGTTCGAGCCGTCTCCCGCATCGCTCGAGTGACGTGGAAGCGTTTGTTTCCCAGCGGTGCCGTCAGAGGAACTTCTGCGTCTCGCCACCCAGAAGTACGAGCTATGTTTTTCTTTGGAGCTTTTAATACCTCGCCGCTTCAGTCGCAGGTGGCGAGTGAGCCCATCCGGCTGAACGGAGCCCTGGACGGTCTCGTGCTGGGGGGAACGCGGGTGTTCGGCGTGCCCTCGCCGCCCCGATACGTGGCAGCCAACGGGGAGGAAGTGAAGGATTTCACGTATAACGCTGACACGAAGGTTAGCGAGCGAACACCAAAAGATAGTGAGACCACTTTCCCGGAATCCAACACTTTTTTTTTGTTCGTTCCCGCAGGTTTTAAAAGTGAGCGGTCTGGCCTTGCCCATGTCCAAGATGTTTACAGTCCAGTGGGCACTGACATGCGCCGCTCCCCGTTACCCATGATGCCGCTTTTTTGTATATACAGGTATAGTCACAGCAGCTTGGATGTGAACGTCTCATTTCTTTGTCACCGCTCGACTGGATCTTACGTTTTGCCCACGTTATGTCAATTATGTGCATAGTTAAAAGATAAATATACACTGTAGTATTTCTTAGATAAGGATTTGCTTTCATTCTCTCGTCGGTCACTTTATTTTTAAGATTTTGAGTCACGTCATTATTTGAACAAAGAGTATTGCGTTGCATTTTAGAATATACTGTTGAAAAAGTAGGAAGTAGGACATGAGGTGCTACATCAGTATAAATTAAAACACAAAACATATCCCCCAAAAAACATCGCATTTATTTGATCATCATAAGATGCACATTTTGGGATTGCAAATGCAAACATTCAATTTAGAAAGTCAACAGTTTAAAAGCAGAAATAATATAAAGACTCTCAATGAAAACTCTTGCCAGGAATCTTAACACCAACTACTATATTATTATGATGTTGAACAGTTAAAGTTTGGAATTGGTTAAGGTTTACAAAGGTTTTTTTTTTTTTTCCCCCCAACAGGAAGCATTTATTTTCCCATCTGTATTTATTCTAATAATTCAGTGGAAATTGAGTCAGGAAAAACTTTTAAAATACATTTTCTTTCATCCAAAGCTTGTCTCCAATCAAAAATAAAGCAAATTTCAAAAGGAAAAGAACAAAACTTGTTGTTGTTTTTAACGATGAATTATTTTATAAATGTACCTTTTTATTGTATGAGGTGAATTTAAATAATAGAGTTTGAAGCTCGTTACGCAGGGCATACACTCCAAAAAAAAAATGATCAGCGATCCTTCCGGCACGCAGAAACGGCGTCGGAACTCGAAATGTCGTCGGCGTCCTGCGCTTCCCACAAGACGCCTTCGAGCGCTACCAAAGACGACGACGACAGCCGATGTTAGTGTTTGCGTCAACAAATGATACACACGTATTGAACTTTTGTCTGAAGACACCAACATTTGAGCAAGTTCGGTTTCAAACCGTCGCATCGCCAATCGCTCGTTATCGCGGCAGGAAGTCCACTCGGCTGTTTTGGGGGTTTGCTCGCGTACAGTCGGGACGTCGGCGCGATTCTCATCTTTTGGGCCACAATAGATTGGAGACACGATGCAGTTTCACCGGAGGGTATTTCCATCCGAATCAGGCGAGCGGCGGACGATTCACAACAGTTTGCGGCGCCCACAAACTACCGATGGTGGTCGCAAATCCTTTGCGGTCAATTCCCGCCACGGGGGGCTTCGAGGCAAAACGGGCGCCATAAAAAAGTAGCCCGTCAAAGTGTATTGATTGAAACGCTCACAATTTAAGACGCGCTTCTCCTTTGGTCGCCTTTACCGCAAAATTGTCAAACTGGGCCAGCTCGAAGGAGCGCGTCCCGATGGCGGCCCAGCCGTTCCCGGGCGTCAGCGCCACGGCGTTCTTCCACAAAACAAAACCGTTCAGCCTTCCCGACGCCAACGTGCCCCGTACGCTGAGCGAGAGCGTGTGCCAGTCGCCCGCCCGCGTGCCAGACGGCCCTTCGGCCAGAATCGTCAGACCGGCCAGGTCGTCGGTAACTTTGTACGTTCCGTCGGCAAAGATCCAGAAAAAGACGCCCTTGGCGCCGCGGACGGCCTCGCCGCCTTTGTCGACCCTGGCCGCGATGAAGACGCCGCCCGTCCGGGCGCGCTCCATGAAGACGTCGCATTCGACAGTGAGATCGCGCCACGCGTAGTCACCGATGACGCTCAGGGTCTGGTCGGCGTCCGCCGCCCAAGAGACGGGCGGTCGGGTCACGACCTGGCGTAACGTCCGGGCGTGAGGCCCGGGATCGGTCAGGTTGGCGTAATATTCAAAGACCCCGGTCTGGTCGGCGAAGTTGGGAGCTTCCGAGAAAGGAGCTTCCCGGACGTTAAAGTCGTCCTCGTACTCGTCGGGGAAGGGAGCGGGGGCGGGCGGATCCGGGTGTTTGCCTTTGTGCCCCCCCGTGATCGTGCTGACGGTGTAAACTTCATCTTCGGCGAGACTGAGGGTGAATTTGCCATCGGTGAGCGTCAACGGTCTCAGCCGCTCCATAAAAGCGGGCGCTTTCGTCGTCTGGAAGTTGAAGCGGGACCGCCATATTTGCAGCCGCCGGATGGAGGAAAAGGACCCTAGCAGCCGGAAGGTGGCGTTTTGCGGGCTCACCGAGTACGGCGGCAGCGGCGGCCTTATGCATAAGGAATGGTCGTGGCTCATGGTCTCGATGACGAGCGTCAGATTGGCTTCGCCGTCCGTCAAGGCCACGTAGCTTCCGCCTTTGGCCAAATGCCCGACCGTCTTCAGGTAGGTCCAGCCCGGCCGGCTGAACTGCGTGGTGTGAGCCGTCATCCAGACGGGAGACTCCACGGCGTAGTAGCCGCTCCAGGGCTGGGCCGCGGTCATCAGGCCGTCTCTGGCGAAGGGCAGCGCCTCGTAGTAGCTGGCGACCAGATTCCAGGAAACGGTGGCGCTCATCAATCCGTTGACGTAGTTCTGGTTGACGAGGCGCGCCCAGCAGCCTCCGCCGACCTCGTCGTTGAACGTGCTGTAGTCCTCCGAAGCCCACAGCCTCTTCCCGGTCTTCAGGGCCGTCGCCGCGGCGGCGGTGCCGGGGTAGTGGGCGCCGATCACGTCCACGGCTCGGCCGAGCTCCGGGTCCAGCAGGACGGCCCGGGAGATGGGCTCCCACAGGTTGTCGCTGGCGATGATCCCGACGCGCTCCAGGCCGCTTTTGTCCAAGGTGGCGCGCAGCAGCTTGATGTAGGCGCCGTCGAAGGGGCGTTCGTTCCAAATCCCCACGTAATCGATGTCGAGCTGGTGGAAGCGCTTGGCGCCCACGATCCAGCTGACGACGTAAGCCGCGGTGACGTCAGGGAAGTCGTAGGGCCACTTCTTACCTCGGCCGACCCAGCCGGGGAAGGCCCACGGCAAAGCGACGAGCGTCACGTTCGGATTCCTCCTCTTGGCCTCTTTCATGAGCCACCATTCGTAACCCCGGAAGTAGTTCTCGTCGTCTTCAGCGTGCATGTGCGACGGCTCCGTCCCGTCGGTAGTTTGCGCGTCGCCTCCGATTTCCACCTTCAGCATGTGCAACGAGGCGCCGAAGTTGGGCTTGAAAAGATAGTCGAGGACGTGGCTTCGGTAGGGCTCCGCGTAATTGACCAGGAGACGCGTCGTCGCCCCTCCGCCGCTCAAGCCTCCGATGCCGTCAAAAACTCGTCCCAAGCCCTCGGCGTCGTTCAGCACGTAGGTTTGGGAAACGCAGGAAACCACCAACAAACTCCAAAAGTTTCCAAGGAAAACAAGGCTTCTGGACGCCATGGCGGCCGCGCTCACCTTTGGACCGAGGGTCATGTCGTCACTTCCGGGGTCGCGATCAAAGTCGAGCGAAATGTCAAGTGGAGGAAGTGACGACATGTGCCTTTCGACTTAAAACAACAGCGGCGTTCCTATCCGCCCTTCGACTCCGTCACGCAACGAGGGTTTACTTTGAAATATTTTTCCGGAAGTGGAATATTTGCCGGCAGCGAACGTTGGAGTGACACCAAAGCGGCGGTGAGAAACGTGTGGGTGACGTCACAGTCAGACGGGACACAACACTCGGAGCCCGTCGACGGCGCCGGTCGTCGTTCCCGGAGACCGAGAGAGGCTGTCGTGGACGCCCGCCGTGGGCTGTGGACTCCCGCGGTGGAACCCAAGGTGAGGCCAGGCCGCTTCTTGGCCGTCGGACACGGTCGGGTGCGTGCCGACCGCGCTCGCTAATTACGCGTCGTCGTCGTCCAAGAAGAAGAAGACGAACTTGAAAGTTAACCTGCGTGAAGCGTCACGTGAGGCCTTTGCAACCCCGAAGGTGCGATGCGGCGCGAGGTATGCGGGCCCGTCTGCGCTGGCGCTGAGCACATCAAGTGCTCCAACTGAGTCCTCGTTGACATTTTAGATGCGACGATTGACTGACGCACAGAACAACAACAAGAACCTCATTAGCGACACTGAAAGTGTACAAAAGGGAAACGTCTGGACGATTTGGACCAATATTTCCGACGAGTGTCTCGGGGCCGCCGACCGGCAGCAGGGTGTACGGGGGGTTCCCGACAGCGACGCGGACTGCGCCCCTCCTCGCAAGTCAAACAAATGCCGGCATTAACTATTCACCGGTTTGTGCTTTTTCTTCGCTGGCGCCTTCGTTGACACTGAGGCAAAACTCGCTTTCATCTGAAAAAGGTCGGTGGAACATCTTTTCAAATCAATAGAACACTTGATTTGGCTCCATTGATCGTTTGAAAAGTGCGATTGGTCACGTGCCGATCAAACCGTGAACCTCCGCTGCATTGAACTTCTCCAACTGGACAACATTCAAAATCAGAAGTCTACTTGCTTTGACAATGACAAATGGAAACGAGATTGTCGGCAAGTTTGGCTGCAAGAAAATCGGTAACGATTTCAACTCAGACCTCTGGAACCTCAGCCTTGTTGTCTTGTTTGGGGGAAAAGGAAATAAATAAATAAAAGAGTAGTACAATGGGAAAAATTAACACCTTTGACATCCATGAGTTAACTTGTCAGATATTTTCCACAATCAATGGAATACTCGTTTTGACTTTGAAAAAAAAATGCACTTTTTAGAAAGAAAAAAAAAAAAAATCTTATGTTGCCAAACCAAATTCCCACGCAAATGGTAATGCGCCAGACGCACAAAAGCGAGGGTGCGAAAAGCCGGATTTGTCCACAGACAGAGCAGCAACACATATAGACGGATACTCACACACATTCACACATTCATTATCCTCTGCAAAATAAAGTGACTGTTACTGCAGCCTACTGGCAGGAAAGTTGCGGTTTGATTTCGTCAAAAAGGCCTCAAAACGAACGGGACAACAACAATCCCTGCAAGTAAAATGGTTAATATTTCAGACTGTTGCTTCGGAGAGAAAAAAAAAAGTTTAGTTTGGCGCTATGCCAGTTTCACTCTAAAGAGGTGGAAACAGACAAAATAGGGCGATCACTCCAAATGAATTTTGTTTGCCAGGGCACTTCCCTTCTACAGCCCGGCATCAGGAAGTAGCCTGCCCGCTCAGATGCACCGCGTGAGCGAGGCGGAAGAAGCGGAGAAAATTTTTTGGACGAGGCGAGTACGTGTCGGCGAGTTCGGCCGACGGCGCGGCGCAAACAGACGTGCGAAAAGTCACGAGAAAGCACGTCGAGCTCGAAGTGACGGAAAGCACTTGTTTGCTTGCGGCGTCACTCGAGCGTGACGAGTAATAATACGAATCGCTTCATTTGTATGGCGGCTTTAAAACATGTTCACAAAGTGCTTGGACAGACCGAATAAAAGTGGAGAGAGTCAACTTTTTTCCACACGTCAAGTGACATCTGCCGGTTGCCGACGTGCGCTCGGATTGTCGCGCGTTTGCTTTGTGCTACTAGTGCGTGTTGTTGACTAACGGTGGCGACAAGCAGCAGTTGCCGAGACACAAAATGAACACGTGGAAGGAGAAGCGTACAGCTGACGTTTCCTTGGCTTTCTCCCCCACGCAGGATGGGCCCGGCGTCCCGCTTTCTGAGGAGATGTCTCTGGGTCGGCTCCTGCGCCGCGCCTCCTCCAAGGCCTCCGACCTCTTGACCTTTAACCCCGGCGCGACGCTGCGCTCGGGCTCGGACGGCGAGATAGTTTACTCCAAAAACAACGTGTGCGTGCACCCCGCCGAGCCGCTGCCCGGCCTGGCGGAGCACCACCCGGGTGGGTTTGCGCCCGTCCGCTCGACTCGGCTCAGGGCTTCGCACTTCGAGTCGGTGAAGACGAGAGTGCGAAGTCAAAGTGGCCAAAGTTGATTCCGTTGGGGGAGCAAAAGGTTTTGGGGAACATGCACCACGAAAGTGAAGAGAATGAAGCCCAAGTCGCGGGTCGCCACCTCCTTGTGTAGAGGTGCAACAGTAATTTGATTAATCGATTATCAAATTATCCGACACCTATTTTGATCATTGTGTCGCGACATCGTTCAAGTTGAAATTGTGCAAATGCTCAGAATTTCAGCCAATATGCTCCGATTTCTGTCATCCTTCATGACAGCAAAGTACAGCGGTTTGACCCCGGAATTAGTTTTCCATTATTCTTTGATTCGGTTGTAATGGTTTTGAAGGGCAGCACTGTGTCCTAGCGGTTGGCACACCTGCCTCACAGTTCTGAGATTGGGGTTCAATGTCTTCCATGTGGAGTCTGCGAGTTCTCCCAGCGCGTTCAGCGGTTTTCTCTGCGACATCCCCAAAACGGGCACGTCGGCTTCACCGAAGACTCTTAAATTGTCCGTAGGTGTGAACGGCGGTTGGCGCTGAATTGCCGCCGCAGGCGTCCCGCAACCGACTGAGCTTCATCTGTACTCTTCCCTGTTGTGATTGTGCCACCGCATTAGCTTCTCCTGCCGCTGCCTCGGCTGCGCTCACTGTCGCCTGCCGCCCCCTGCAGGCTACCTGTGCGTGCACGTGGAGAAGGACGAGTGCCTGGGCACCACTCTCATTCTGACCTGGGTGCCCAACTCGCGCATCCAGAAGCGGGACGAAGAGGCCATGCGCTACATCACGCCCGAGAGCTCGCCCGTGCGACGGAACGCGCGCCGCGGAGGCCGGCGGTAGGCGGAGCTCTCGCTCTTGGCGGTCGTGAGACCAGCGCTACGACTAACCGTTCTTTTAATAATTATTTCAAACTGGCAGTACACTAAAGTGCACAAACAGGTTGCGGCATGAATATCCCTCGAGCTCGTAAAGTCATACATTATCATTTAAAAAAACACACACTAAATGTTCAGGTCCAATTGCTTTAAATAGGCCACGGACCAACACAAAAACATAAAAATGTATACTATACAATAGCCGCAAAAAATCGAATGTTCAGAAGTTAATGACATGATCTTTTCAAAATGACTTTAAATATTGTCACTTGTAAGTTTGTTTGGCCAGCAGAGCATAAATCGGATTTGCCTGCAATGCGGGCAGCCATTTTGTCTCCTCGGGGCGCCGCTGCGCATCGAAAGCGTCAAGACTCGCTTGCGCTTGGTTAATCGGGATCCGATACTTCACCAGCAGCGCTCACGTCGTCCAAATTCAGCATCTTGATTGGTTTAGAGATGCAAATCTGTGATGCGCGGGAGAGAAGCGTCTGGTTCCGAGGCCGCGCGCGACCCTTCGGGTGATTGATGAAATAATGGCGCCGCGCGACCCATCGAAAATGCCATTCGTTGCCGACGCTCTTAATTATTTGTTGTTGCGGCCCCACGTGAGAGACAAGAAATGAAATGGCACCCAGGGGAAGAAGTAAACCTTAGTTAGACGCTAGAAAAGCTTCAGGATGCAAATTTGGAAGGAAGTCATAAAAAGTGTCCAGGCAGCGTATGTTGCGTTTTTCCCTAAATGCCACCGGTGCCGTCTTAACGTCTCCCCTGCAGACGGCACTCGCGCCCCCCCGCCGCACAAGCGGAAGACGACGAGGACGAGGAGAGGAACGTCGCCCGCGGCTCCTCCGCCGACGAGGCCGAGGCCGAGGCCGACGAGGGCTCGTGCGAGCTGTCGGACGAAGTGAGCCGCGACAGCGCCACGGGCTCCGACTCGGACACCTTCTCCTCGCCCTTCTGCTTGTCGCCCGTCAGCGAGGCGCTCCGTGAGGGCGGCGGCTCCGTCTTCTTGGACAACGACTGCAGGTCAGTGGATTGAGATATCGTTGTCGTTGTCGTCCCGCAAATTAGGTTCTTCTTTTTCGTCGCCGTGGAGAACATTGACACACGAAGTATTAGCGATAGACTGATTATCGGCCGGGCACGTCATCGGGGCCGATCGTCGACATTTTAGCACAGGTCGGCGTCGGCCTTCATACGGCAGATACTTGGCCAGATTGAAACTGGCTCAAACTGGATTATTCGGGCCGGTTTTGGCAGTGAATGAGTTGAAGTTGCTTCGTGTAACTTCGACTGAAATCTTAATGTGAGATGCAAAAGCATAAGTTTTCCCCAAAAAGTAGCTCCAAAGCGCATCCTTTTTTCTCCATAACGAGAATGAAGTTGAGGATTCTTACAGGCTAATTCCGCCATCGTTCATGTTTCTTGCTTTCGGCCTGTAGACCGCCCCGTGAACCGCCGCATTATTGTTCTCGTTATTATCGAGAAGTGATATTCTTCCCTGATTTGCGTGGGAGCGAGCGCTGAACGCGTGCTGACCCTTTCTCCCGCTTACTCCGTTTTGTGTAGTCAGTGATGCATTTGTTTTGGGATGTTTTTATTGTTGTGGTTTTTTTCCATAAAAATAAACTGGCGAGGTATAAACAAGTTTGATTACTTTTACGTAGGCTTAAATGAATCATTTTTCCGAATCATGTTTTCCATTTTAACAAAACGTTTTATTCGTCTGTGCAAGACGTTCCCAGGATGCTCGAGAAGCCGTGCAAAATTGTAAATCCTACAAAAGGGGCGCGCGCTGTCCGTGTGGTTGGCAGTCAAGCGGCCCCGGGTTCGAATCTCCCGTGTGGAGTTTGCAAGTTCTCCCTGTGCGTCTTTGGGTTTTCTTCCTCCCACGCCCCCACAAATGCATTTTAGGTTCATCGAAGCCCCTCAATTGTCTGTAATTGTTATTTGCTTTGTGATTGGCCAGGGTTTCGCTACATCTAGCGGAAAAAAAAAGATATTCCGTCGTTACTTTTGTGTAAATGTTCTGACACTTTTCTTGTGTCAATTAGGGAAAAGATACACGTTCAGCAAAGGAAAAACAAAATCACTCCAAAATGGGCTGAACTGGGAGACTTTTGCACCAGTTGCACCAATTTGCCACAAAGTGGAGCCAAAAGGAAAGGACTCGAGCCCCCAGGTTGCATTACCGCCCGAGTCCGGGTGGCGGCTCCCTTCTTTGTCTCTAGACGTCGGCTGCAGGTCGATGACGTCACGAGGCGGCGTGACGCACAATGGCGTTAATCCTCATCCCTCACGCGGCTCATTAGCAGTTTTCCTCGGAACGGTCGTCTTCGGCGAATGTTCGAGCACGCCCGCGCCGCCTTTTTCACCTCTCGGCACCCGGCGTGCGACTCTGCGGCGCTCCGGCGCTGCAACATTGACTCTGCGCCCCCCTGGCGCCTTCTGCTGCTCTTTCGCTCATCTGTGTGCGCGCGTGCATTTTCCTTCCTCTCCGGGATTCTCCTTTTCCCATATTTGTCCCACCCTTGTTTTTCAAATGTTCCATCTTTTCCTCTCTACTTGCTCATTCCGAAAAAAGTTTTTTCCCCTGCTCAAGTATTGCCCCCGCCCTCCTTCCCTCCTTCCCTTCCTAAAGTCTGTGTGAAGCCCTTTGATTTCCAGCGCGCCTGGGGTTGTTGTGCTGGGCTGAGTGTCAGCTCGTCGGATTAGAGGACGGGAGAGGGGGAGCGACACGGAAAGAGAGAGAGAAAAATAGCCGGCCAGAACCCTGGAACTGTCTCCAGCTCCCTTTCTCTCACACTCACTTTAATTGACAGTGTTAAGGGGCCAGGAACTGGAAACATGTCACTTGGAATCATTCAAAGAGAAAAGGCCGCCGATGGGAGAGCAAGAATTGGATGAAAGGAGGGGGAGGGAGGCAGAGGAGAAGAATCCGCAGCAGAGCTTTTCAAGGAGTTTCTTGACACTTTTGACCAAAGTAACAAGTGCCAAATGTCTGCTGCCGGCCAGGCCTCAAGCCAAGCGTGCTGGGACACTTCATTAGGTACGCCGGCGCGATCCAGTGCAGGGGTGCGCCTCATGTGGGCACGAGAGAGAGAGAGAGCATCTGATCCGGCCCCCCGTCGAATTCTAATCACAAATGAAGCCCCGGGAAGGTTTTGAATGTACGACCCCAATTCCAATGAAGTTGGGACGCTGTGTTAAACAGAAATACAAACAGAATGCAACGATTTGCAAATCACGTTCGAGCTATATTTCATTGAATACACGACAAAGACAAGCTAGTTCACGGTCAAACTCGATTTTTTTTCAATCAGTTTGAACACGAAATATCTTGTCTTTGTAGTGTATTCAATGAAACATAGGTCGAACATGATTTGCAAATCATTGGATTCTGTTTTTATTTGTTTAACACAACGTCCCAACTTCATTGGAATTGGGGTTGTATTTCAACCACAAATGCTTTTGATAAATAACAATCATTACGTTCTCTTTTGTAAATTCTTATGTATACACGATATAGAATTACTGTGCACCCTTTGAAATTGCAAAAAAAAAACAAGAATTTGGAAGCGGCACACTGAGACAATTCAACCTTATTTGCTTTTGCAAATGTATGTGCTTTTAAAACAAACAACAAATAATAACGACGATATTAATGGTTTGAACGTTACTATCCTTGATTCATTTATCATTGCTGTCAGGCAGAATTCTTGCATCTCCAAAATCACACTACTTGTCAGGAGTAAAAGAAATAAGTCCATCTTGCCCGAGTTAGTCCAAAACGCGTCTTTCAAGTTGTTTAAGTACCTGATATTGCTGTCACAAAGCACTGTGCACTAACATCGACACAACGCCCCAAATTTAATATGATCAAAAGGGAAAAAAACAAACGATCACTAATTATTAGCCGTCCACATCAAAGTGTGCGCTCGTGCCGATCGGACGCAAGGCCTCGAACGCTTCACTGAAGCAAATAACCGCGGTTACATCATCTTCCCAAAATCCTCAGGGCCACGACCGATGCGATAAATAAAACACTTTAATGGGCGCAAAAGAATCCGCACGCAAGTCGCCTTCGTGGATGATGCGCTTCCTTCTGCACTACATTGCATTACAGCGATTTATTATTATTATTTTTTTCACAAAACAAACTTGGTCAAATGTATCCGACCTGTTTTCACTCGTTGTTTAAGAAGCTTCCAGACTTTCCATCTCGAGGGAACATAATGCCGCACGGCTCCCGCAGAGTCGTTTGAGTTTAAGAAATGTAGGATTTCTCCAGCTTTTATCGACACTTCAAACTGCTTAATAAAGACCCAAAATGTAAAGGGGCAGCACGGTAGCCTAGTGGTTTGCACTTGTGCCTCACGGCGCTCAGGTTTGAGGTTCGAATCTTGGCTTTGGACTTCCTGTATGGAGTTAACGTTTTCTCCCCGAGTTGGTTAGAGGCTAACATTTCATTTGACATCATGCTGCATGATTGTTTGACTTGTGAAGACGACTCTTCAAGACTTAAAAATAAATAAATAAAAAATAAAAATTAAATGATGATAAAAAGCGCCGGAGTGTTTGGTGTTTACAGAGGAGCGCGCCGTTGCGCTTCTGGGGTTTGTCCTGGCTTTATTTAGCGAACACTTAGCAGAGCGCTAATCCTCCCGCTAACGGCGGGGCCGCGAGGGCTCTCGTCTCCTCTCGGGGTCGTAGCCGCCGGCTTCAAAACAGCCCGTTTGCGTCACCTTGTCGCCTTGCTTGCAAAGTGGAGCGGTGTGTATTTCTCCCTCATTGTATATTACGGACATGGAAGAATGCGTGAGTATTTGCTTATCAAATGGCGTCTTTCAGGCTTTTTTTTGTTGGTTTTGTTTTGTTTTATTTGCAGCCGGTTTGGCCGCAGTCTGATTAGTGGTGTGACGCGCGAGACCAGCGCAACAGATAGCAGGGGGGAGAAAGTGTGCGTCTGTTTCCGTCTGCTCACAGGGAGGAAAGCTTTAACAAGACAAGAATGGAGTGAAGATGTCAGACGTTGCTCGCCCCCATCAATCGTACTCGTGTTTTACAAGTTCCAGATAGGACGGACGCCTACGTGTCTTTTGCCTGAAGCGTGTTTTTGATTTGTGCGCATTCTTGCAAACTTGGCGGGCAGCTTGTTACATGAGAAAATATCCCTAAAAGGAACGAATAAATAAGAAGAACGCGATGACTTTATAGAATGTTTTGAATAAAGTGTGACTTGAGTGTGGAATGTCAGCGGGTTGGACGCGTGTCAGCGCTTTTTGCTCCAGTTCTCACCGCTCGCACGTCAGGAGACGTGTTTGAAAGTGCGTCGTGCTCATTAGCTGTGGTTCATTAGCGTCTGTTGGAAAGAGTCACTAATACCGGCCGCTCAATCTTACAATTTCACAACTCGGCCCCGTTAGGCTTGTTTTTTTTTTTTTTTTTTTTTTGTAGTTCTCTTCTTTCCATCCTTGTTCTACCATTGCAATCCTACCTTTTAGTGTGTGTGCGCGTACTTGCGTGTGCGCCGGCAACAGAATAACTTTTGTACTCGAGTTTCAAAGCTGGGAACCGCAAGGTCGCCCCAGGAGAATTGCAGTTGAATGGAAGACGGCGTGACGCTTTACGGATGAAAGTATCGGGACACCTGGGCTAACGTCATCCAATCGTGCGCTGGGCTTTTCATCAAGTGCCATCTTCAGAAGGGAAAAATGGAGAATGAATGAGACAAATTGTGTGGGCAGGGAGCCGTCCGAGGAGTTGGCGCGCCGCTCGACGAGCTCCGCCTCCAGCCCGGAGAGCGACGGCCAGTCGCAGGGCGCCCGGTGGGAGGAGCGACAGAAGGCGCTGGCGCTGGAGCGGCTGCGGGCCGTGTTCCGGGTGGACCTGGGTCACGTGAGGTCGCTGCGGCTCTTCTTCAGGTCTGCTGGGGAAAGCGCCAGGGGAATAGGAATTTTCCAGCGGGACTAGAACGTCCTCGCCGTGCCGTTGCAGTGACGACGCGTGCGCCAGCGGCCAGCTGGTGATAGCCAGCCGAGAGAGCCAGTACAAGATCCTCCACTTCCACCGCGCCGGCCTGGACAAGCTGGCCGAGGTTTTCCAGCAGTGGAAGTGCTGCAGGGAGACGCGACTCAAAGACCAGGTGGGAAAGTTCACCGAACACGCAAAAAAGAAATCATGAGTAACAAAGATGCAAAAAGCCGTCATTAATTAGACCTCAGCCGCAGCGCAACAATTTTCGACAGTGGAGGATCTCAAACCAGGTCATCTTTCTTCTGGATTCGAGGGAACTCGATGTAGTTCAACTTTTTCATGGCGAGTCCTCAAAATAATCGTCAAACGTCGACACCGCCGTGCGCCCGCATTAGCGCACCGGGCGACTCGGAGTGACTGAAGTCTCGCCGAGTGGGCGGAGTTCTGCCCGACGTCGGCGAATAAGTTTTGCTGTGATTGAAAATTGGAATCGCAGGCGAAAGTCCCGTTGAATCGGGATCTTTCACAGCAAAAATGACGTCTCCGCGTACCAAGCGAGATCCAGCCGGCCGCCGCCAAACGGGACCGGTCATGCGGCGCACGCAGCATATGTGCTGTATGTGTATTGTGTTTTACAATCATATTGAACTATAATAATGATTTCATACGTACGTGGGGCTAAAAAGCAAAGTGTGGAGAGTCTCGGGTTTCTTTCTGTTGTAGCGAGTTAACGTGCGTGACGGTTAGTTAGCAGGTGTCCAGTTGAGTCGCCGACTAATTCGCTTGCGGTTGTGAGTAGAGTCGCGTTGGGCCGCGTCGCCTGGCTTGTCGCGGGCAATTTGGCGTCGAGGATCCCTGATTCTGTTTGGGGCTCATTTTGGCTAATGCCTTCATAGGAATTCATCCCAAATGGCCGCCTCTACTCAAAATGGCCGTCTTTCTGTCCGTTTTGTGGACGAGAAGCCCACTTTCGTGTCGGTCGGTCAAAATTGATGTCTGGGGCTTTTTTCTTTTCTCCCCCCCCTAACTTTCCATCGGGCGCCACTTAATGAGATTTTTGATTTGTTTCATTTTTTTCCAGCATATCATGGCAAAGTCATGACAAAAATTCCACTCCCTATATATCAAAAAGGGTTGGCACCCAGTCGTATGAAAACGTAATCTCCTAGGCAGAGAGACCCGATGAAGCTAACATTATGTTGATGAAAATGTGCAACTTATGTGCAGCATGTAGTCCTTTTGCAATGTGAGCTATCATCACTGTGCAAAATCCACATCTCAACTGTATCGGTGAGGAGGTGAACTTTTCCAAAGAAGGTTGGTTTTAACGCCAATCTGTTGCATTTTCCGCCTTTTCCCCTCGTCGTTCCGATGCGTCTGCTGCCTTTCCCCATCATTCGCCAGGTGCCCGATGAGAAGACCTGCATGCAGTTTTCCATCCAGAGGTCCGCGCCGCCGTCGGCCGAGAGCCACCCCGAGGAGAAGCTGTACCGCAGGCTGGATGTCGGCACCTGGCTACGACACCTCGACGACAACGGCCAGGTGGAGGAGGAGTATAAACTACGCAAGGTAGGCCGCCGCGCGTCCGTCCGTCGTTCGGGGTGAAGCGGGTTTACGCAATCGCGTTCCATAAAAGGCGGTCTTGACCTCGAGCTGTGAGCGAAGGCTCCCGTCGTCCGTGTTCGCAAAGTGGCCCGGCCTGCTTGCAACCTCCTCAACGTGACTGCATGTAAAACATCAAAATGGGAGTTGTTGCGAGGGCGATATATCTTGCGAAGCCACTCTCTCGAAGGCACCCCGTGATTATTTCAGGTTTGTATACATGCTGCGCTTTCAAATAATGCTCAAATTCACACTCTGGCTTCTAACTCTGTCTTTAGAAGTGCAAATTGTTGTGCGCATCGCGTGCGTGTGCGTCTCTTGGCCAGTGACACGCTGTGAGTCATTTGAGACCTCTGGGGTTGACTCACTCCAACGTTCAGCATTTACTGCAATGACTCAGCTCTGATTACGTGATGACTTTTTTTCATCGGCAAACGAGAACACTTGAACTTTTTTGTTTCAGCATTCATTCTTCGCAAACGCAGTCGCACGTAAATCCGCCGCGTCAGGCGAACCCGCACATCTCACGAGATCCAGTGCGAGAGCCGTATCTTTCAAATCTGCCTTTATCAAGTCCGTGGCGCTCGGTTTTGTTTAACTCTGTGAGACGGACGGATACGGTGGAACCTTGAGCAAAATGGTTTCCCCCCCATCCGTTTTCAGTACCGCGTATCCCCACTCGGGTCGCTTGCCCAGTTGACTTTGGGCGAGAGGTGGGCTACGCCCTCAACCGGTCGCCAGCCCCGAGTCCAACTGTCGGCGTTATGAAGCTTTGACGGACCGCGCTGGCGCTCTTTGAAGGAACGACAAAACGTGTATTGAGTTAACCGCTACAAGATGAATGAAATTAGGTGTAACGTTTGGAAGTCGAGAAGCAGGTTTGCTTACTTTTGCACATGCTGTCCAAGTTCCGCTCCAGGGGACACACCCACAAGGCATAAATAGAGGGAGTCCTGCCCTCAAATTCCAAAAGCGAAGAAGCCTTTTGGGTTGAAGATGAAACCACTTCCGTTGATTCCAACTTTGTGGGCGACTGACAAACGGCCAACTCCGCCGACATGCTGTGCAAGTGTCAAAAGAAGCCAAACGATGACGTGAAATCAAATGAAACTTTTTCAACATCCGTACAAGTTTAAAAAGATGTAAACTGCGTCGTGACACGAGACGCCTCACTCCGTTACCAGCATACTTACTGTTTTTCATTTGATAGTTTGATATTTAAGGCCTAGAAGTGTTTTGGTACCGATATTTGCTGTAGTTCTGATCCCATTTTGGTTGTATTGGCGCCATAGGAGCGGGGGTCCCTCGCGTATTGACCCGACGGCGAGCGGGAGAAAAAGCCATCTTGAGGCAATTTTTTTTTTTTTCCCCCCCAAATGTCTCATCTTTGGGACGTTCCAATTTGAAGGTTCCCCTTTATTATTTTTTTGATTTCAGAAATTGGTATATAGCTTTTTTAAAGTGGATTTGCTTTGTTCTGCTCAGGAGGCGTTTAAGCGCAGATCCCGAGGTGGCGGCGTCTCCGTTACGATCCGATACGTTCCCCGTGACAAGCGGCTCTTTGTGCTCTCTGCGTTTTTGCCCTGCGCCAGGCCATCTTCTTCGGGGGCATCGAGCCATCCATCCGTGGCGAGGTGTGGCCCTTCCTGTTGCACTACTACACTTGTGACTCCACCTCGCAGGAGAGGGAGACCTGGAGGCTACAGAAGCGGGTGCACTACCATGACGTCCAGCAGAGGAGGTGAAATGGTATTTTTTTTTTTACACCTGAAAAAGGAGGTGCGGGGGATTTGTTTTGGGTCGTCGCTGCACTTTACTCGGCGGCTCAATTGTCACATGGACGCGTTATTGGCTGCCAAATGTTCACTCAGTCAAACATCAAACCGTATGCGAGTGTGCTGTGGCTTCTCGTCGCAAGCGCCGAGCAATCAATAGGAACAATGAGGGAAGTGTTGAGGGGAGTCGGCGGCGGGTGCGAAATAAAAGGGCCCTGGAGAAAAAACATGTCAGCGCTTATCAGATCATATTCTCCTGTCAGTAAGAGTTAAAAAAACAGCTGTGGTATGCATGAACGCACGCACACACACACACACACACACACACACAGGAGCGCGTCTACCCAGGTTGAGCGTGCATTGTGCGCATAATTCCACGTGACTGTAAAGAGGCTGATAATTGGGCAGATTTGATGTGCGTGGCCCATGAACATGTAGCGTTGTCCCATCAACGTAATTAAAGCCCTTTTGTTCAGACTGGCGGGGGGAGGGGGTGGAATTCCTTTTGTAAAGGGTCGCTCGGCAAGAGCCCCCCCCCCCCCCGCGGGGCCTCCGCTCGGTGATTAGCAAGAAGGATCCGCGCTTCTCGGCCGTCCTCGCCCGCCAAAGCCGAGCGGCCGCGGGCGGAAACGTAGCAGCTGTTCGAAAAAGTCACTTGAAGCCAAGTGAAGCGGTCGATCACAAGAAGGTGATCAACGTGACAACCAAGAATGTCGTCCTTCTCAAATTATATGAAATATACTTGGCTCAAAGTATGTCAGCAATGTTTTAAGTTCCTTACACTTAAAGTACTCTCATAATGTGATGTTCACATAAAACTCAATTATTGGATTATCATGCTCCATAAACAAGGCCAAGAAGAAAAGTGCACAGACAACCTGGACAAGGACTTCAAGAACTGTCGATGAACATTTTCACATTTGCGTGTGCGCGGAGGGAAATAAATATGATATGATGTAAGTATGTCGCATATACGTGTACGTCGATAGATAGGTGACGATTAATCCACGGTGAGCGTTCGGCCGTTTCAGTGGCAGGTGAAGCAGTTGAAAGCAGCAGCGCAGAACAGAACGTTTCAAAGAGACGCTCAAGAAAATACAACAAGGTGAAAAGGGGAGGAGTCTGTGAAAATGAAATACTCGACGCATTCATATATTGTAGTCATAGTGATATTAAAATATGATGATATTCACAATATGTTAAACTATACATTGTGTTTGTTTATGGTCCTGCATTTCGCTCTTGTTCAATCTCATTAAATTGCGCCGGTGAAGCTCATCAGCTATCCAGTGAGTTTCTGTTTATTAGTTTCCATGTGAACACAGATACATACTGCAGAATCATTGCTGCTTAGCGATACAACTCTGGAGAAGCAAGCATGGGAGAGGGAGGGAGGGAGGGAGGGAGGGAGGGAGGCGCCCGGCGACACAAACAGGCCACGAATAAAGAGTTGCGTGGCGTTGCATCAGGTGCCCGCTCGTTATTCCCGGCGGGCCGCGGGCAAAACAAACACCGCTACTCAAATCACTTCTGCGTGTGATGACTCGACTGCATTTAGCGCGCAACATAAACTGCAGTAGAATGCAAAGCCGTCGAAGACGTCCACCTCGAGAGCCTTGAAAGTTCCTGGAGAAGTGTTGTTAAATGCCTGCCAAATTTGAATCATTAAAAAAACGCCAAGTATATAAAATAAGGCTCAACATCATGAAAAATCAAGTTGTTTTCTCCCCTCTCAAACGCTGTTGGCTTGTCTGCTGAATTCACTGAAACTGCTGCTTCATTGAGCATTTTTCTCAGGATTACAAATAACTACTGGACGTGCGCGCGCTCACGGCCGACAATGAGGCACTCTAAAGTGGCAACGCCAGGCGAAAGGCCCGTCTCGCTTTTTCACCTTTTCCTGTGTGACACGCGCACACTCACAGCAGACAACGAGGCGCTCTGGCCACGCAAGTGGACTATGCCGAGGGAAGATGATGTCAGGGGTGCGGCCATAGCTAGCTAGCTAACTGCACAGCGCAACTGCACCGGATAACCACTGATGTGAACAAAGGCACTCAAGTCCTTATATATTGGGGGCATGGAATTCAAAAGTAGAATTGCAACATGTTTTAGCCACGCCCCCCAAAAATAAAATAGTTTAACCTTATGTTGTTGTTTTTGAATTTATTTCATAAAACTCTGACTGTGGCTTGTGTGTTAAACGGGTTTCAGGTGAAATGTGTAAAACATTGCGCGTTGTTCCCCCGGCAGATTATCCATGAGCCCCGAGGAGCACAGTGACTTCTGGAGGAAGGTCCAGTTCACCGTGGACAAGGATGTGGTGAGGACGGACCGCAACAACCAGTTCTTCAGAGGCGAGAACAACCCCAACGTGGAGATGATGAGGTGAGGCCTTCTCGCCGTCTTCTCCCCCCCAGCCCCTTCGGGACCCACAATGGACTTTGGTGCTTTTATTAGCTTTGACTAAGCGAAACACTTTAGCATGCATGTGCTCAAAGCTAATGGACGTCCAAACCGGGAGCGAGAGAATTGAAATAGCAGATCATTCCTCCTTATCTCGCATATTTTTCCAGTTCTCTCTCATCTGTGGTGCAGAAATCGAATAGATAAGCCCCCCGACTGCGTCATTTGAATTTCGAAAAAAACAAAATGCTGCCAAGCTTATCTTTGCATCTTTAATCATCCAAACCGCTGCAGATTCTGCTCCCTGCAAACATCTCTGAGGCTGGTTTGCGTTTCCCTTTCTTGACACTTTTTCATATTTGTGACATGCACAGAAATGTCCTCAAGGTTTTCCTCCTCTTGTTTTTCAGACAACTTAATTATGCATGAGTGCTACCAGAGACACTTTAAATTGCTATCCATTAAAAAAAACACACATGCGCACTCGCACACAAGAAAAAGATCATTAAAGAGCTCCCTAGTCACCATAAGGTTGGCATGGCAACCACTTAAAGTAGGGTTTGGCGTGCGTGTGTGCGTGTTGTACTGAAACACATGTCGGAGCGTTCAGTATGTCTGGGTGGGACCGCGTTTCTGCAGCAGTGTGGTCGTGAACACGTCCATAAAAGACGGCGCCGTGTTTACAACGTCACGGTGCCGCTTCCGACTTGCGCTTCATACGTGTGGAACCTCCAAAGTGGAATACGCTCGGTTCCCTCGCGCCGGTCGACTTCCAACTTCTACGTTCTAATGTCAAACAAATATCTCGTGTGGTCGTGGTCATCAAACGTTTATGAATTGTTCAGGAAATGGTTTAAGCAACCTTTTTAACAACATTCACTGTCAAAGAAGGAAAATGAGAAGTTATTTATGGAATAAAATTCCAGCTTTTGAAGATGCCTGACAGACATCTACTAGAGAACAGGAAGAGTGTGAGTGCAGAGCGAAACCGCGCTTTGTAGATATTGATTTGAAAATGGTGGAATGTAGATCATGTGATCTGATGACGTCACACATGATAAACCTAAAGAACTAAAGACAAAAGATTTGCTTGACTTTTGAGACTCATTTCCCCTCCCAAAAAAAGTTGATCTTGACAGCAGTGAACTAGTGTAAGCATGTTTGCCTCGCAGTCTGCTTCAAGATGTGTATTTATTTCCTTACTTCTCGATGTTGTGGGATTTTGCCCAGTTTTCCGTATTTCCCAAGGAAGCTAATATCCCCATTGTATCAATGTTTATTCCAGTCTGTTCTTCCTTTTGCGTGCATTGCCTGATATGGCAGCACTGGGGTTCGAAAAAAGCAAAAAAAGCACATGGCTCACAGTGTCTCGGTGGCTGGAAAACTCATTGAATCCTCTGATGGGTACCTGCGAAAAACTGGTCCTCCAAAAGGCCAAAAGCCACACTGGTCTGGGTAGGAAATCCTCTCCGATGCTTTGGAGGTCCTTCCCTCTGGCCGGAGTTTTACTTTCCCCTTATGCGTGTCTCAAAGGACCACAGACAAACAAAGTTGCAAAATGTGCACAATACCACAAACAGCTGAAGTAGTGGTGCACGGTGTACCGGTACCCAAAAAGTACAGCGAGGCCCCGTCGGAGGAAAACCATAGTACACCATGTTTTTTTAAGTCATGGTTTAAAAAAGAAAAAGAAAAAAACATGCGATGACATCGCTCTCCAAATTGTCGAGAACTGGCAGCACCTTTTCCAGTGAAATACGGGACAGAGACACGGCTCCACCTTCCAGACTCACGCAGTTTCATCTGGAATTATTTTGCCAACATGGCCGAAAGGCGTGCTAGAAAGCTGCACGCCATAATTATATCACCAGTTCAAAGCGCGACAGGTTAGCATGTGACACGGTTCAAAGACGAAGAAGGGGCCGTTCCACTTTGGGGGCGTTGCGCTTTCGGGGGCCGTTCCGCGTGACCCGCGGTCGGCCGCTCACACTGCCGAATCTGCCGACCTGTGGCCCGTAGGCGCGTGCTGCTCAACTACGCCGTGTTCAACCCCGACACGGGCTACTGCCAGGGCATGTCGGACCTGGTGGCCCCGCTCCTGACCGAGATCCAGGACGAAAGCGACACGTTCTGGTGCTTCGTGGGCCTCATGGAGAACACCATCTTCATCAGCTCGCCACGGGATGAGGACATGGAGAGGCAGCTGGTAGCGTCTCATTAGATCGATCGCCGAGCGCCGTCTGATACGTTGAGCGAGCCGTACGAGGTGTGCGTGTTGCGTGTGCTTGCGGCGTAGATGTACCTGCGGGAGCTGCTGCGCCTGATGCTGCCTCACTTCCACCGGCACCTGACGTCGCTGGGCGAGGACGGCCTCCAGCTGCTCTTCTGCCACCGCTGGATCCTCCTCTGCTTCAAGCGCGAGTTCCCCGACACGGACGCTCTGCGCATGTGGGAGGCGTGCTGGGCTCACTACCAGGTCACAGGAAAAGTCGCTTTCAAAGAACAACACACACACACACACACACGAACGTAGGCGCGTCATGTTTCGCCATTTCTTTGAGGGAGCCTCGAGCGCAAGCCGTCGACTTCAAAGCTTCACCGCAGATGACCGTATGCTCTAATAGTCCTCACGAAGGCCCCCTTATTATACATCTCGATCTTGCGGTATAATCATCATCATATGAATAATTCGCATCGATATACTCAATCAGGGTTTCCCGACCTTTCTCGAGCCACGGCACCCGTTTTTACGTGACCCACCGCCAAACAGAAGTCAAATGACGATCTGGTCTGAATTCACTCCGTGTGAAATCTTGGCCCGTTTGACGGAACGCACAGCCGACCGACCGACCGATTCTGCTCGATGATTGCGTTCGTTGTGCCTTCTTAGCGTCTAATGGAGCGTCTGCCTGTCACGATACGTCGCTGGCAGAGGTGCATGAATAAAGATACATTTGTCATTCATCGCTAGTTCCGCAGCAATGAGATGATCTGTCGCGGCAATCGCTGTGTATCCATCGTGTAGAAAAAGGGTTTTATCTTTCAATTCTTTACTATAAATTAAAATGAATGGAAGAATTCACCCAAAAGGACAAAGAAAAAGATTGAAAACAATATGCTGTGTTTTTGCATCCGCTAGTTAATGTTACAAATTCTTTCAGATTTAAAACAAAATGATTCACTTTGTAATCTTAAATAATTACCAAAAATATTGTTTTGGAATATAGAATAATTGAAGTATAACAAAAGACAGTTAAATAGAAGTGGGGAAAGTAATTCCAGATATTTAGGATAAAATTATCTGTGGCTTTAGGGAACATGACCTGTCTTTTTCTGACATTTCATCTTTTAATTATATTACCATCATGATGATGATGATAAGAAAGAGTGAACATTGAGCATTACGAACGTTTTGGCAGCGGCAGGTCTCAGAGAGCGAGAGAGATATAAATAATATCAATATAAGACCATCGTTAATACATTTTTTTTTTATTAATCAAGACATATTTGATGACATTCGTCATTATTTAGCCACAATGATGCAAATCATCATCGAGAAGCTGCAATTGTGTGTGGCCAGCAATGAAGAGCGCAAATGTCCTTTCGCAGACGGATTACTTCCACCTGTTCCTGTGCGTGGCCATCATCGTCCTCCACGGCGACGACGTGACGGATCAGCAGCTGGCCACCGACCAGATGCTGCTGCACTTCAGCAACCTGTCGATGCGCATGAACGGAGAGCTGGTGCTGCGCAAGGTGACGCCGCACACGGAAGATTTCTTTTGCTTCCATACTATTTCTTTACAGGAGATTTAGGTGTTCAAAATGGACGTATTCATAATAATTAACAGTGGGGGAAAAGAAATATGACCAAACAGGGGAATATCATTCCAAAATGCAACTTTTGGGAAAAATAGCGTTTGGCGATGTTTAGCTTCCACCGGGCATAAGTTGAAATAATTTTGGAAAGTCATGAGTCTCCACATTGAGAAATAGTTGCAAGAGGCTCACAAAAGTCACAAAACATAATTCAATACATTTGAATTTGGCAACGCCGACTTATGCTTTTGAAAAGCAGCTCCGCTCCGTTCGCGGTCGTGTTGTGCAGCTAACAAATCTTTATTCGCACTGTGTATTCCAAAAACTAAACTGTCCTGACAAACTCAAAATGAATCGATTTAAGAGCTGGGGCTATGCTGCATGCTAACGCAACAAGTCGATGTCATGAATTTCATCTGTCACTGCGTATATATTTCAATTTCTCACATTTTGTTATTTTTAGTTATGTTTGAGTAAAATGAGTATTTTTGTTGGATTAACTACGGCCAACTTCTCAACTGGTGAAGTCTTCAAAGGCTATTTTCGAACAATGTGAGTGACAGCAGTTGAGAAAACATCAGAAGTCGTTCACGACACGAGGTGTCCTGGCTCGTAAGCGACGTGGGGTTGCCGTGGCGACAGCCCAGACGCTATTCCCCTTATTGCGTGCCACTTTGCCATCTGGAAGACTTTAAAAGTGCCCATTTAGGCTCAGTTTGATCCATATTTTGGTTTTGAATGAAGGGAGTGTTGTCGCTGCATTCTGTGAGTGATTTTCTTGCCTTGTCGTGCGGCGGTGAAGATTTATGACGCGCGTGTGTGCTGCCTCCCGCATCCTCATGTTTATGGATGCCGCAGCCATTGCGTTAGCATGCGGCTGATGTTCTCCTTTTGTTTATCTCGCGTTGGCATCTTTTTTTTTTATATATATACTACACAGCAGGCAAGCTAGAGATTTTTTCCCCTCAAGGTCGTCGATTATATTAAAAGCGGTGTGTTCTGTTGCTTTGCTTCACAGCTCTCTGGCTTAATGTTGTCTTCGTCCCTGCAGGCTCGCAGCCTCCTCTACCAGTTCCGCCTCCTACCCAGAATCCCGTGCAGCCTCCACGACCTGTGCAAACTGTGCGGCCCGGGCATGTGGGATAGCCGCTACGTCCCCGCCGTGGAGTGTTCCGGCGAGCACCCGGACTCGCAGAGCTGTCCTTACGGGGGCACGTCTACGCCGCGGCCGTCCTCGCCCGCCCCCTCGCCGATCCGCACGCCCGACCCCTCGGGCGCCGCCAAATCTCGTGAGGCTTTCGCCTTCTGGAAACAGTCCTGAGGAGGAGCCCAGATCCGCCGGGATTCCTGGAGTATTTCCCGCCGCGCCGTCTCGCTTTCGTGCGTCACGTGAAAGTCGAGGTCGGCGGTGCCCTCTCGTTCGCCTTCTGAAGCGGCGGCCGTTCCGGCGGGGGCGCTTCCGCGGGCTTTTCGCGGGTCGCGGCGGGGTCGGAGGTGAGCCGCGCGGGCTTCCCGCGGATCTGACCGACGCGGGTCAAAACAGAACCACTGAGAATTCATTCACAGCAAGTGAGCTTCGAAACGCGCTCTCACAAAGGCGCGTTTGTCTTCAGCTATAAATGCGCAGATCTTTATTCGAAGAGAAATATTTTTGAAGACTTTTCTCTCCGCATGTACAAATCCGTCCGTTTTCCGTAGTGCTTCTCACGCGGGTCGCGGGCGTTCCGGGGCCTATCTCAGCTGACTCTGGGCGAGAGGCGGGCTACACCCCGAACCGGTCGCCAGCCAATCGCAGGGCACACGTAAACAAGCAACCGTTCGCGCTTCCATTCACACCTACGGGCAATTTAGAGTCTTCAATCAACCTACCGTGCATGTTTTTGGGGATGTGGGAGGAAAACGGAGTACCCGGAGAAAAGCCACGCACGCAGGCGAAGCCACGCCGCCTTTGAACCCGCAACCTCAGAACTGTGAGGCAGATGTGCTAAAGTCAAGGAGAAAACTAAATACAGAAGTGAACCTAAAAATGAAACAGAGAAACAAACAAAACAAAGGAACATAAAACGCAAACGGAGGTCGGGGTTCACTGGGCACAAAAACTCTCACGCTCACGTTCACACCTGCGGACAATTTGGAGTCCTCAATCAACTTAAGAAGCACGCGAGCACACGGAGAGCATGCAAGTGTCAAAGCAGGGAGATTCGAACCCAGATCTGCCAGTCGTGAGGCAGGAGTGCCCACCACTACGCTACCTACCATGCTGCCCAGTGAAAGCAATGTAAGGCAAGGCAAATGTATTTGTAAATGTATTGATCTCGTGCATTTCAGACACAAGGTAACGCAACTCAATTTGCTTTACGTGATTGAAAGCATTTCAAAAGAACACATGAATAAAAGATGGGAAATTAGGCTTCAAAGGTGTCGTCGCGTGACATCGGCCGATCCCGTGACACTTCGGCGGAAGTCTGTTTTGCTTTTTCTTGAGCTTGCATGTTTATGCGAGACAGCGGCGGCGAGCTCACTTGCCTCGCAGTCCCGAGGTTCCGGGTCGGAATCGGCGCGTTTGTCCGAGGACCCGCTTGTCCTCTTTGCGCTTTTGTAGCTTTTCTCCGGGTATTCCGGCTCCCTTTCAAACAACGTCGCGTTTGGACAGCAAACTAGTTGTCGCGCACTCCGTTTGGCCCGAGTTGCTTCGGGACGCCATTGAGCAACCGTCAATTGATTATTATGTCCATCCTGAATTCCAACTGGAGGATACCACCATAAATAGCGCGACATAGTAGCGGGGTCGCAAGGAATTTATTCATCCGTTATCAAATGAATTCACCGCTGCTTAGACCTCGACTTCGACTTCAAAATGTGCAAATCCTTTGACGTCAGCCTCTCGACAGAAAAACTTCTCCGATTTCTGTCGTCCTTCATGACAGCAAACCGATCATCGAAATATGACGTTTGCAAACGTTTGGGAAAACAATGACCAACATTTTTGCCAATTTTCTGACGTTACCGACCAAAGCAGAAACGGAATCAACATCATTTTCTTTTGAATTTATCACGGAAATAATGCTTATTGGCAGCCTCAGAACTTGTCAGAAGTGGACATGAAACTCGTAACCCTTCGCACGAATCAGTCCCCAGGAAGTAGCTCTTCGTTACAAAAAGGTTGGCGACGAGTAGTATATCATCACTCCCTCTCGTGTGAGTAGTTCTTCATTGTTGTTTTTTTTTTTTTTTTTTTAAATCGTTAAGCAGTATAATAATCGGTTCATAAACAGTAAAAGAAAAAACAGGATTTTGCACTAATATTGATCAAATGATAGTTTGCCCTCGCATGTGGGAAAGCAGAGCCACGTTCACCGAGGCACTGTTATCGTCGACCGGACAAACGCAGTCCGAGCGCGTGTGCCTCGGCTGCTGAAGGTCACGGCTCACGCTCACACACTCACACCAGGCCCCGCCTCTTAAAGGCGCAGTCACGACAATACACAGACAGTCTTTTGTATACATGCTGTTTCCGTGTGTGTTCAAATATGTTTGCAATGTCGAACTTTTCCACCGTTTAACGTGACTGACGCTAGAATCGTACGTGAAAAATGGGGTGGACGACAAATTCGTAGGGTGGCCGCAGCCTCTCCTGTGTCGTGTGTTAAGAATGCCTTCAGGTGCCAGTACCGCTGCCAAATATATCGGAAATCTACCGATCCCAAGTTGAACTAAACTCTACCTGCCGCTTGCCGGAAAGGCTTTATGAGGTCAAAAACAAGTCACGGAATGGCTTGTTTTTTTTCGCAGCTGCCAAAATTGGGATTGTGTGCCAAGGCGAGAAGATTGAAGGTGAGGTTTTGTCATGTGCGCTCACCTGTGGCCACGCAGGAGTGTGGCAGATCGTCAAGCGTTATTTGTACTTTTCTTTTTCCATTTTTTTTATCGACACTCTGTGTCATGACTCGCAGTCGCTCCAAATGTTTGTGTGCTTCGCTCGCACTTAACAGGCTCCTACGCTTTACTGTGTGTGTAAAGTGGAGTGACCTTTTAAACATCTGGTAATAAGTGGAGCATAGAAGCCCCCCCCCCCCAAGCTCAGTCTCTGTAATTACACCATTCATCTTTGGGATTGAGTTGAAGCAAACCAAAACTTTTTTGCACGGATTGTGGGCGCCATATTCAAACGACTATCTGCTATCATGTTTCCGTATTAAAAAAGAAAAAAATCAAGGTGAAAGTCCCTTGACCTTCTAAATATGTTTTACATGTTCAAAGAGAATGGGTGAAAACATTTGCAAAGACTGAGAACTATGCACTTCTGAATTGCGGAGCTATAACGTGAAGGTGTTTTTTCACCATTTCACTTTCCAGGGATTTATTATTCTTACTTTTGAAAAGATGGTTTTGAAGGATAGCTGGCAACGTGCTGCCGGTGGCTAAATTCGAATGAGTGCATTTTCAATTCTCACTGCCAATTTTGATACTTTGTCATCTATTTTGCTTCTGTCCCTTTTGCATCATTCATGTGCATTTAAAAAAAGAATCGGAATAGAAATAAACGTTTGCATGAGCTCTCGACTACCTAATCTTCTCCAACCTTGAGGGATTGTTGCTTTTTGTCAGTGACCGTCACCCAGATAGCGACGATTATTTCCAACTTTCACCGGCTGCAAATTTCAAACATTTGGGCCGCATGCAATGGAATCACCAGGGGGCAAAGTGCGCGTCTGACTGACGGGCTGCCTTTGCACGACTAACTCGATTTAAAGCGGTCGAAGTCCAAACACGTCGTCGCTGAATGAACAGTGTTGCCGTTCGCCACCGCAACATGTTGTACGACCTCGCTCGGCACCAAAATGAGCCTTTTCAGAGGAAAAATTCAAAATAAAAGCTCGGCCTTCAAGTACTCGCTTGACCTTTATTGAACCAATGAAGAAATGCAAAGTATTTGCCAGAAGGGCACGACATCCTCGGTTGACGTCAGACGTAACCAAACATTCTGCAATCATCTGCATCTGCATCTGCAATGTCTGACTAATAGTCAAGTGACATTTTTGGGAGTATTGTTTCTTTTTGATGGTCCATCTCGAATTTGTTCTGATTTAAAAATAATAATCATAATAATAATAATTAAAGGAGAATTAATCTGTTCATTCAAACTCTCCCGATCGTAAAGTTCTTCAGTCTGTCTGTTTTGTTGTTTTTTTTTCATTCTGAGTTGAGCATGCTACGTGAAGGTAAATTTCATCTTCTAACGTCCTCAACAGGTAATCATCTAAATATTACTACGCTAAAACAGTAAAACACTAACTGTGGTAGAAGTACAGACTCGAAAAGCCAGTTCCTTTTGAGAATCGATTCCCAGTAATTCGATTCCTAGGAATCTTGTTGGCTTGCCTGACGATTCGCCGCGTCGATTCCTCCAAGAAGCGTATTTCGGTTGTGAACTTTTCCAACGTGGCGTCAAGGCACAAGCGCTCAAAAGTTTCGACGGAAAAGACGATACTGCAAAGCTTTCGTTTCGGCCAAATTGGGAAACACTTCCGGTGCGGACAATTTATGTTATGTCATATTACGATAATGACATCAGTGATGGCATCTGCATTATTGCATTAACTCAACCGATGAGAATCAATAAAGAATCGGATCTAAAATGGATTCCGAAGCCCTAAATCCTTCTCGATTCGCCTCCCTCGCTTAGTCAAGTGTGAAAAGAAGTCAGCGACAGAAATGATATCGTCTCGAAACAAGGCGTGATTTCATTATTTTAGACGAGAAGAGAAACGTGCTAATGCGCGTGCGTACATTGTATGGCTCTCGCGTCTCGGAAGAATGTTTTCGTCTACGGGGGAATCGTGTTAATTCACGCGCGGTGTCGCTCAAATAGCTTTCCGAGGGAAAACGAGCCACAAATGACTTGAACCCGGACCCCGACGTCGCCCCGGGGGCGGCTTAATCTGTCGTAAGCAATTTCCCGCTGCACGTGTGATTATTGTGCTACGTACGCGGTGCTCCCCATCCGTCACCGCTTGCGATGTTCAGAGCCACCCGCGTGCAATTACAAGCCGTTAGCCCCCCGATGGATCGGCTCTCTGAGGACGAATGAGATCAAGACAAAATGACAATCAGGATAGAAATGAATTACACGCCAGCTTTTATGAAGTCATATCTTTCAACCTTTTTTTTTTTTTTTTGCCGGCTTTGAGCAAAAACACACACACACACACACAGGCTGTGACATTTGGTGCATCTGCGCAAGTTTAAGTCTACCTAGCCACACGAGACGGGCAAAATATTGGCGTTTAAATTCACTCCTGACGGGAACGGGTGCTCTTAGTTATTCGGGGGCCCGAGGCAAACGCGGTCACGGGGCCTCCGCGTTCGGGTGCTGCAAAGATTTGGAATCGATAGGCGTGTGACAATATAAGGCCACCGAAAGAGTCGACGTTTGTCTTTCACCAGAAAAGGTTTTTTTCCAATTCTTTAGTAATCAGTGGCCGGGCAGTTTGCGGGCAAGGGGTTCTCGCACGCTCCCTCCCCTTGTCGACCCTCCGAAGGTCTTACCGGAAAGTCCCGAACTTTTTGTGAGTGCTGTCGTTATTCCAAGTGTCTGTGACATCATGCGGTCTCAACGTGAAACTGAAGAGAGTAACAGAATTTAGCGATTGTCAAGATTTGATTGATGGCCTATTACATCACTTGGTGCCCCGCCCACCGCCACTTGCGAACATGCGGTCAATTTCCGGCACAGCTGCGAGTCAGGTCGTAACGCACGGGAGCAAAAAAAAAAAAGGGTTTTTAATGTCGGGGTTAGGCCAGCAAATAAAGTCTCGCTGGCCCACGTACGTGCCGATGACGTTTCAGATGAATGCGCGCATCATGTATGGCATCGCCAACAACGGGCCTGTGTTCCCTGCAATCATTTTGTTTTGTTCTCAAGAACAAAAGTCCTTAAATTTGGGTAAACGAACAGCATTCAAATGTGGGCAAACGGACGTCACTTTTGTATTATTACGTTTTGCGGGCTTGCTGGCCCTTAAAAATAAGTGATGCAAAATTGGAACGTAATTCACGAGCTCAAATGGAGTTGTGCAAATTCAAGCGTTTAAATTTCGCCGCACGTTTGAAGAGAAGTCAATCGTTGTTTTTGGTTTCAGATGGGAACACACACGTGAAGGCTGTAACTTTCCACCAATGAGTGTGTGTGGCGCGCTAAAAAAGCGTCTCTCTGAGGGGTTCCTATAAAAAGCGCGCGTGAAGTACTAGCAGGCCGCGCAGTGTTCGCCGTCTTTCCCGTGATGTTCCGCCACAGCTCCCGTGCAGTCGGAGCCTCATCGCGCACCGTTTGCCTCTTTTTGGGCGGGCCCTCGTGTTCCCTCGCCGTATGAATAACGCTAACCCGGGGGACGGGGGGGTCGTGCGTTTAAGCGAGGCATGTGGGGAGGGCCTCCTAAAGCGGGATTATTCCCCCAGACCCGCAGCCGCTTGGATTAGGGAGGGGTGAGGTCGTCGATTGGAAAAAGGGCAAAGTCAGCACTCTTCCCTGAGCGGATTAGAGGGCCAGCCTTTTTCTTTTTTTTTTTTTTTTTTCTTTCCCCCCCCCCCTCTTCTCGGCCTCCCGTGAGTCTCCGCGCGCCAAATATGGAGACAGAGAAGAAGGTCAAGTCCTCGCTCGTGCTGCGCGACCAAATGAAGTTTTCGCCTTTTGACGCACGCGAAGACGCGTGGTCGCCTCCTCGGCGCGGACATTTCCATTGCACGGTGCCTCCAACATGTCGGCCGTTTTGAGGGAATCGTTTTTGATGCTTTTTTTTTTTTTATTTTTTATTTTTTTATTTTTTATTTTTTATTTAATTTACAGTGTACCTACTCTAGTGCTCTAATGTACTCGCGAGTGGGAAAGGATAACCAAGAAGCATTTAACAGCTATTTACTTTCCCAAAAAGTCACTGATGGTGTAGCGGTGCACTCGCCTGACTTGGGTGGGTGCAGTTCCCACTCAGTGACGGTGTGAGTGCGAACGGTTGTCCGCGTCTAGATGCGCCCTGCGACTGGCTGGCGACCAGTTCGCGGCGTAGTCCGCCTTTCGCCCGAAGTCAGCGGCCCCCACCGGGATGAGCGGGGTTGAAAGTGGACGGATTTTTACCTCCGTTTATATGTTAAGTGGTCTTTTGCCATTTTTAAATCCAGCCTTGTAAGCCTTAGTTTTCATACAATTGCGTTTACACCCGCTTGTTTTTTGTACAAAAAAAGAAAATGCGTGACATGGCCATTCATTTCCGTTCAAGAATTTCGGAAGTTGTGTAAAAAGGTTCAACAGACGACATCGCGTGCGCATAGTCCCCAATGCCAGCATTTATTTACAACTCGAGGCGATAATAAGCCTCCCGGTCCGCTCGGCAACATCCGGGCGACGTCCTGTCAAAGGCTGCTTTTATTTTGAAGGTCTGACTTTTGACAGGATGTTAGGCCGTGTCGCCCGAGTGTTGCGCAGCACACTTGCCAGCCATTTGATCAAGACGATAGAATCGAAGAAACAAAATGCCTCCCGTCTCTCCTCCTCGCTGTATACGCCATTTCACTCAGTTTTCTGCATGTAAGACTGTAGTTATTCTCCATGGAATGTATTTTTATCTTTTCAGGTATCTGCAAATATTGCTTTGTCTTTTTCTCCAATTGGGTTTTAGTCGGACATTTTGGAACATTTACCAAAAAGCAGATAAAACCGAGGCTCTGCTCCAGTTTTACAGTATTATCACCGTGCAGCGCGGTGCGCTAGCGGTTAGCACTTTTGCCTTCCAGGTCCGAGGCTTCGGTTGGACTCTCGGCTCGCATCGTCTTTTTTGCTTGCGTGGCTTTTCTCCGAGTACTCCGGCTTCCTCCCACATTGCCCCCAAAATCACGTTAGCGTCATTGAAGACGACATTGTCATTAGGTGCGAAAGCGAGCGTGACTGGTCGCTCGGTTAGATGCGGCCCGCGACCGGCGAGCGACCCCCGCCTCTCGCCAAAATCCGTAATTGAAAATCCTTCATTTTGCCATCGTCACACCGGCGGCATGTTGACAAGGCAACACAGGAGATCCTCGGTGTCCTCCTCCGTTGTCGTCGTCTCCTTTCCACTGTTGCGTTCGCTGCCGTGGGGATTTCCCAGTTTCCCCAGGTACCGCCACGTGGACAACGGCGGCCCCCGAGTGTGCCGCCGCTGCGCGTCGGAAAAGCAACCTCAAGGACACGATTGCCTCGCGGGGTGCGGCCACGCAGCTGCAAACCGTCCGCACGCCGGCGTCGTGATAACGCATTTGCACGAGATCCGTTCGCGACATCTCAATCGCCCGAAAAGTCGCTCGGGCCGGCGGCCGCCTTCGGGAGGTCATCGGCGACGGTCGATCGCGAAGTCGTCGATGGCGGCCGATCGTCGGCGGAGACTTTGCGGAAGGCGGCCGGCGACGGCTCGAGTCTTTCTTTCGTATTGTACGTGTCACGAATTGCCGACGTTAATTTGTTCCGATGTTATTTTTGGGTTTGTTTTTGGACGAGGTTAGGAAGGTCACCAGACACTTCATTAGGTACACCTGCATAATCAATTGCTGTCGTGTTCAAAGGTTTTCTTCCACGGATGCAGGAAGATCTTCTTCTTCCACATCCTCATCTTCTTCCTTTTCATCCTCTTCTTCCTTTTTTCCTTGCCCTCTTCATCTTTCTGTTTTCTTACTCTCCTTCCTCTACCCCTTCTCCTTTCTTCCTTCTCTTCTCCTGCTTTGCCACCCATTGTCGAAAGCAAATAGCTCTGTTGCTAACCAAAACAGCAGCACCTCTACCGAAGCACGTAAACGGTCTCTCAGAGGAAGGAAAGTGTTGAGTTTTAAACGAGTTGCCCGCGCAACGTTTAAGACGATTTTGTCTTCGTCGTCGATTAGCATCGGACGCGACGGACGGGCGGGCGGGACGGATCGCTCCACGACGTCGCGCGCGTCCGTCTTGACGTTCTGGGCCGACTTATGAGCTCGACCCGGTCCGCCTCGCTTCTTGCTGTTTACACGCGCTGCGCCGTAATCGCGAAACAAATGAATTTCGTTTGAAACGTTGACATGTTTTGCCCGACTGCCGAGAAAAGCTTCGAGCTCGTTTTCCTTTGTGGAGGCCCAATATTTGATACAGCGGGTGTGCACGCGTCATCGCCAGCCGCGACCGCGACCGCACGCCATCTACGCCACGCAGACAAAGAGGCCATATTGGATTTGCCAGGTGCCTAATTCGGTCTTTGTCGCTCATAATTGAAACCGCTCATCCCTCCCCCACGCCGCCAAAGGGAGACGGACGGAGAGATAATTGCCTTATAAGGCAGTCGGCGGGTGCGCGAGTGTGTGTGTGTGTGCGCGCGCGCGTGTGCGCGTGTGTGTGCGCGTGCGGCGTTTCCAGCAACCCGAAGCAGATGACGGATCTGAGACGTAAAGATCCCGTCGGAATGCTCGGATGACTCCGGCCGTCTCAATTGTGCTCCACGAAACGTTAGCGACCGCCGTCAGTCAGGAATCCGACAGCATTGTAAAACGTAAAAGCGCAATCATCGATATTGCGTCAGAATCGGCGGCGGGCTGCCCATTTGGCCTTCAGTGGGGATTTACATGGCTTCATCCCCGTCTAGTTTTTTGTCTCCAATATTATGAAAATCATCAATACTATTGAACAACAAATACCATCAATACTTAACACTGATATCATAACAAAAAACAATCATCCACACAAAAGATGCCGATTATTAATGACATGAATGAATGGAGATGTCTACAGACGTTTTGCGAGTCGAACAATTTTGCTCCGACTCATTTTTTGTCTCCCAAAAATTGTATTGCGCAATGTAGCCTGTTGACTTGTGTGTGTGCTTGAAGGAGAGGAATTGTGTGTGTGTGTGTGTGTGTGTGTGTCAAACATGCACATTGTGCGAGGTTATTACGATAATAATAATTGTGTAGATTTATGGAACATCTTTCAAGGGACCCAAAGACGCCTAACAAGGACTCATGACTGCAATTAGAACGTGCGTGTGTGCGTGTTTGAAGATGGCGGCCTCGCAACATATTCATCACCAAATATGCTTTGAAATGATTTCACTCCATTTTGATGACACCACTTTTAAAAATATTCACTCAAGAAAAACACACAAAATGAAAAAGATTTTCTTTGAACATTTGGAAAATAAATGCATATTAGGCCACAAAATGTTCAAATACATTTTTTAAATGTAATATTTGTTGTATTAATGTAACTGCAATCTCGCAGTTAATTATTTTTGAATATACATTACAGAACAAATGGATAAAAACACGTTTAGTCAAGTTTACATTGATATATGTTTTTATACAGAAATAAAATCACGTATTTCATTATTTTATGTACATATTGGTTGAATCATTCAACGTAGTGTTGGTGAGGGCATGCTGTATAATTATTTGTGTGAATTAGAGATGGAGAGCAATGAATGTGTGTGTGCGCGCGCGCATGTCTAGTTTGACATATGGCATTGTGTGTTGTGTTATTGACTTCCCAATTACTCCTCTGCAGGGGGGCTTTGTTGGAATGCGTGTGCGTGTGCGTGCCGGCAGGAGTACAGCGGTGATGAATCGTGACGGAGGCCGTGCCGCTGAGTCAGGTGGCCGTCGCCAGCCCACCTTTGTTGTGCAAACATTTGCCTTCACGCGGATGTTTTGCCTCCGAGCTCCTTCCGCCCGATGCTGCCGCTTGCGCGCGTGTGTACACGCGGCCGATTTCGGGCTGCGTTTGCGGTGCTCCGCTCTGTGCCGGCGTCCCGGCGTGCCCCTCCCCCGTCCAGACAGCTGGGCTGGATGCGTGTGCGTCCTCCCAGCTTTGGTATTCTTTGGGGAAATATGAGGATGAGGATGAGTGTGCTGCTGCTCATCTTCGTCCTTTGTGGTGGTCTCGCGCCTTCGTTTCTTTGCTTTTTTTTTTTTTTTTTTTTAAACAACGGATCTCGTGTTTCTTGCCACACAAAATATTGCACTCGCCCTCCACCTGCCCTCCCACCCCCCCCTTCATTGACATGCCAGGATTTCTTGTTTTCTTTCTGTGCCTGCCGCTGACACTTGCTGCATGTACTATGTGTGTGTGTGTGCGTGTGCGTTCCCAGTAAAAGGCCAGCCCTCTGCCCTCCTCGAGCTCCTTCCAATGATCTCCGCCTGCCTCGGAGTTGCTCCGAGGCAGCCTTTCCTGGTGCAAATATTTGCCCTTCATAAATATGGCAGCATTAGGTGTGTGCGTGCGTGCGTGGGCGGACGCTGCGGCGATGAAATGTTCATTGCGGCTCGGCGCGTACATTCCTCCCTGACGCAGGAATCCGGCGAGGGGGAGCCGGGTCGCGGACGGACGTCTGGGTCGGGAGATAGGATGGCGGGAGTGCAACGGAAGAGGAAGGGACGCTGCGGTAATTGCAATATCAAGGAGAAATCGTCTTCTCCGATCGGGTTCCGGCTTCGCAATCTCCGCGCATACCTGTCAAATCCTTCCTGAAGGGCATAAAGGTCATTTGTTGTCTTCCCAGGCTTGCGTTTTGCCTGTTTTTAATTAGCACACGCTTCAATTTTCCATTTCCTCTTCAACTTTGCACTTAATGAAACATGTGTTAGCAATGAGCGATCGCCGGTATTAAGGCCTCGGACGAAAAGAACACAAAAAAAAGACCAAAAAGTCACGACGAGTGGCGGAGAGATGGGAGTTTCCGTTGGAAGCCACGAAAGACGGCGGCGGCGCGGCCTCGACCGTCCGCTGCGAGTCGGCGCACGGCGGCGGCTTTTGTTTCGGCCGCAGGAATGCGGACGTTCTCCGGCGCGTCTGCCGCAATCTTCGTCACGCCTTCCGCCGCCGTTGCCGTCGAGAAGCGTCCGACGGGTTGGGTTGACCTTTAAGAGTCCTTCTCGAAAGCTTTGAACGCGCGGCATATTGTTTCTGGCGTCTGCGTTACGTGCGGCCGGCTGTTGATCGTTTCGGTACTTTTGGCGAAACTTGTCGTTCTCCAGCAAAGAACGCGAAACTGAGAACTTTCCCGCTTCGATGACCACAGTTGATGTTTAAACGGGACTCGTTCTGACGTCATGAGATCGAGACGAAACTGCGACATTGAAATTTGCAATGGCGGCAAAAACAGGAGCCTTCCGATCGGCTGCTCGTGAAAACATTTGCGCGCGCACGGCGCGACGCTTCAGTCGGGTTCTCGGAACCGTGGCCGCCATTTTGAGTGAAGAGCAATGTAACGCGTTACTGTATCGCGGAAAGTAATCAGATTACAGTTACTTTGTCAAACCGCTAATTGTTACGAGTGAGTCGACAATGATTCTTCACAAGCAAACATTTACAGCTGATGGCGTGAAGAAGCAGCAGCCCGTCTGTCCAGCGGCATTTTGCCAATTTGGCAGACCGCTTCCGTTCTAACGTTTTGAGGAAAAACACTGTGAGGTCGCCGTCGTCGTTTATCAGACAATCCAGAGTGAAGTTGCGCGAAATACTCCACTCTATTTTGGTTGTTTTCTGTCGTAAAAAGTGTATTTGATTGCTATGACTTTTCTGTTTCCACATTCCAAATCGACTTTTACTGGCGTTTTAAGCGCAACGCAAAGTGCGTTAATTATTCATCCCGAAGCGCGGTGTCAGAAATCATCACGGAGGTAAAACCCTGACTCACTGAAGAACTTCCAATACTTAGCTTCAATGATATTTTCAATGACAGGTGAGAGCTTTCAACGTCGTTCTACTGAAAGCGAGCTGTTGTGTCCATGTTGCGTGAGGTCGAAGTTGCGAAATGCGTCTGATTATCCGAGTCAGCCCTCCCGGAGAGACAATGACGACAAAGCCTCGTTGAAAAGCGTGTCCACGTGTGGCAAAGAGCTCGGCGAGATTTGCGTGCCTCAACAAGGCGTGGCGCCTCTTCACTCCACGAGAGAAATCCTCCCTGCTCCTCCTCCTCCTCCGCCTTCTTTTTGAGTTTTGTTTGAATTAACCGCTTGAGCTTTTTCATCCGATTTTCTACCTGACGTTGTTTTGACGCGACGAGTCCCAGCCGGCCGCGCGAAGGATCGGCGGCCGCTCGCGTTTCATCCGTTCCACGCCATAAATTCGCCGCCTTTGTGCTTTTACGACATGATTGTTTGCGTGGCGGGGGCGGAATGGATTTCACGATACGTTAAACGTGTCCAAATGTCATTGATTTGCATCGCGACGACCCGTTTGGGGAGATTTGACTTCTGGCGTGCGTGTTCGTCTCGTTTCTTATCGCTTGTTTTACATTTGCTCAGGCGGGAAAATTAATTACGCGGGAGAAATAAAATGTGCGTGCGCTCATTATGATGGCAAAACATGTTTGGTTTTGAAAGAGCAGTCACATTTGTTTGAATTATTACAAACAAATGTGACTGCTCTTTCAAAACGCGCGCGCGCACCCGCTGCTAATTGGCAGAGTGTTAATTGTGTTGGGCCTCGGGGCAAAAATAAGATGGCAGCGGGCGTCGTGATGACGATGTTTCATTGACTTTTTGGGAAGGTTCTCCTTCAGGCTTCTCTCGTCGCTTATTTACCGGCTTCAACGCCGCCCCCGCGAATCCCGAAGGGCGCTGTTTTCACAGTTCTGTAACGGTCGATTGATTGTTGCTAATTAGCAACGGACGCGTGTGTAGGAGTTTGCGGCGTGTGCGCGTACATTACAAAACATTACAAGCGGGCGTTGAAAAGCACGTCAACGTGTGTGGCGTCGCGAGGGACGTTTACTATCGTTGCGCTTTAAATTGTGGATCAAAAATTGGGCCCGTTCGGATTCATTGCGATGGTGCGCCGGCTTGGATTAGGGAGGATAATCTGTCTGGTTGCCACAGCAACACTGAATCTTCCATTTTGGTTTTCCGTATCGGTGGTTCTCAAACTTTTTACACCTCCAAAAATATTTGTGTTCAGGCAGAGGTTTTATTCCTAAAAGGTATATTTCATATTTTTGTGAGCCACTGTAACATTTTTTGCAGTATGAAGATTAACACTGCTTTTAAAAATCGCAAAACAAAAAACTGTACCTCATGATTCAATTCAAATATATTGCTCATAATAGTTGAATAACAATAAATGTTGCAAAACAAACTAAACATCCATCCATCTCTCCATTTTGTGAGCCGCTTGTCCTCACGCCGGAGCCCGCCCCGGCTGTCACCGGGCAGGAGGCGGGCTACGCCCTGAACCGGTCGCCAGCCAAGCGCAGGGCACATGCAAACAAACAACCGTTCGCATTCGCACCTGCGGGCAATCTGGGGTCTTCAACCAACCAACCAACCTACCGCGCGTGTTTTGGGGACGGCCGTGCTAACCGGTCGCCCACCTGTACCTAACCGTTCCAAATGATAAATTATGAAATGAAAATGTCCACTGTCACCTTTGAACATTTTAAATTCAGTGATTCCTTCGCGTACCACCAGAGGGAGACCGCGTACCACTTGCGGTACACGGACCACACTTTGACAAGCACGGGACACCTTGCGTTAGCGTTAGCGTTAGCACGAGTGCCTGTTGCGGACAAAATGCAAAAATGACGATGTTATATTTCGCGAAGTCGAGTCGTGTCCTCAGTCGGCTTGGCCGAGCGTTTGCGTGATCGACACTGCTGGAATCCTATTTTCATCTGTTGCGTTCGTTTCTCGGTTGACGACGTAACCGTGGCTCAAACCGACCGCTGACGAAGTTTTGTTTTTAAAATGTCATCTAAACTGAAAAGGAGGATGGCCGTCAGTCATAGTTTTAGTCAACTAATTAATTGCTTGTCATGTCAGCGTGCGTACATATCATCGAAGTACTATTACGTACTAATATTACGAGTACTAGTTACTCACACGTGACAGTAACTGGTAACTTCTTTTTATTTTAGGCTTTTTTTTTTTTTTATGTTCCTTAATTGAAATGCAAAAGATGTTTGAATCCGAATGACAAAAGGTATTTACGGTGTACACCAACGGCAAACGTGTTCAAATCGGCGCTGATCCTTTGAAATGGTTTTGCGCGTCACAATTCGCGCCCGAGTCACGTGCGCAAGTGCTTTGTGAAGGCCAAATGTTCCCCCGGACACCTTTGCGCGTGTGCAACGTGCACGTCGATGCACTCCGGCCATAAATCCTATCCTGATGACGCGTTGCTTGAAATATCCTCCCGCAGGACGGCAACGACGCAACGCGCACGACAACCGCATTTGAGAGTGTTGAAAAGTACGATGAGCGTGTTTCAGGTCATCGTGGTTGCTCGTGTTTCCCGCTTTAACAATCTTTTTGTATTTTAACACCGAGAAAGTAGTTCAGCACTCGTCCTGTTCTTTTCGTCGCCTTTTTCCACAGTGACATTTTTTTGACATTTTGAAAGTGGCTCAATATTGTTGTGCAATCGTTTTTTGTCCCCCCCTTGAATTTTCGTTTGAAATGATTGTTTGAAAGTATTTTTGATAGACCTTCATAGTGAACTCTGTCACGCAGCGGCAGGAATCGTTCTGAGGGACTTTGCGCCGCACGCGCCCACGGCTACTTCTTTGGTACCGATTCAAGCGAAGGGTTGAGCAAATAATACATTACCTTTGATTATACATGATCAATTCCAAATGATATTTGTCTGTGCGAATGATTTCTCCCAATAATGATCAAGAATGACTCAAGCAGGTAGGAAACATCAATGTCAAGATGCACATTTGGATTTCGATACACGTCGCTTTTCAAATGAGCCTTCCTAGGAAATCACAATGTCCCGCCGCCGGGGAGCTATTTTTCCGAGTGGCTGGCAGGCCCCTCATGTTGTGACCTCTGCTGTACGGTACGCACTCCTGTTTGGTCAGGTATTCATCGTTTGATATTTTAGAAAACAGAGCTGTCCTAACAGTCTTGCAAACATGAATATTTTTCCACACGCGAGTTTCCATTTTCCATACTTTCCTACGCACCCTGGAATTACACAGTGCGTTTATATTTTCAAAGTTCTGTGCCTGAGCATATCGGGCCGATCGCTTGAGCGACGGGCGCCTGTGTCCGCGTTCGTTAGGCCCGCCTCCGTCGCCACGGTTACCAGCTTCACGCCAGCGCAGATTCGAGTCTCGTTTCCATGCGAAAGAAGGAAGCGCGCTCGGCTCGCTGGTCGGAGCGCGTTGTGCGGCCGAGGGGTCGCTTCATGCTTTGTGGCCTTTTATGTGCAACGGAGTGGAGCGGAGGGATTTGCTCCCCCCCCTCATGAGGACACAACCTGTTTCTGCATCAGCCCCCCCGGCCCCCCTTTTCAAATGAACATTCATTTGATGAAAAAGGCCAATGCAGTCTTCAAGTGTCCGCCGCATCTAATTTGATGTTAATGAATCATGTTCAGAGTTAAGCTCACCGCCAGTATTGCGGATCGCCGTTGATCGCGGCTAATACGTTCCGGAACCGCCCGCAATTGGTGCAAATGATTTCTATGTATCAAACCTTTTTGCTCCTTTTACTCCTCTTCCATTCCCTAAACACGTAGGAACTTTGAATACGAATTGCATGTAAAAATGAACATCAAATAACTTACTATTGGGCAAACGCGCGCAATCGCCTGGGGCTCCAAAATTTCCAGGTGCCCCCAAACGTGTCATAAAAACGGATTCTTTTCCATTTCAAGTAATGATCAGTGCTTTAGTTGTGCTTACCAATACTTCCAAATGCTTCATGGCGATCGTTTCCAGTCTTCCCCTCTGCTTTCTCCTGCAATTCCATCCGACTTGAAGGATGCGGGAAGAGTCGCAGTGGCGCCGCTGTCCGTGTCGGTCGGGGGCCGATGACGTCGAGAGTGACAGAGACGAGATGACGAAAGTGCTCCAAATGCTCGAGTGGCGTTTCTGTTGCTTCGTGTTTTCATCAATTCCAGTCAAAACCTTGAGTCGATTCCCTCGTGTAAAAAAAACCCTCAGGAAGGATTTTCAGCATTCTTAAAAAGTGTTGCAATTTTCCCAGAATTGCAGTTCGTAATTGCCGATCGACATTTCGACGGATGTGCGTTGGGCCGCCAAATCATTCAACTGCGCGTGAGTGTCTGGGTGTGAGCTGTGGCTGACGGCAGCTCCTGCGTGAGTGTGTTCATGTCGTTCACATTTATTCCTTTGTTTAATAAACAGCCGAAAAGCACGTGGGCACCGTGGCTCTCCTTTGCCACAGTAGATGAAGTCGAGTACTTGGAAAATATAAAAACGGAATTTAAAAAACAAGATAAAGCACAAGACGAACAACTCCACAAAGGAGGACGGGATTCACGAGTTGAACCCTGAGCCTTAGAGCTGTGAGGCGCAAGTGCTAAACACTTGCGCAAAATATATATGATATTATAGAGGTATATATTATCTCTGCTATTTCCATTTTTTCATAGGGGAAAGTTGACTTAAAACACGAGCGTTTGAGTTACAAGTGTGGTCACGGAACAAATTCCGCTCGTAAATTGAGTCGGTAATCCCTCGCGTGCGATGTCTGCGAATTATGTTCAAAGGTCATCAAAAAGGAACGGCGAGGAACGGCCTTCTTCCGAATTGTTCCGCGCGGGCGCTTCGGCCTCCGAGAACCGGATGGAACCGGTCAGCTCGACCGGTCTGCGCTTAGCCGAACGTCAGGAATGAGAGCGAGCGTTTCAAAGGAGAATTGATGTATGTCGCGTGTCACCCTCGCATGAAGAGCCGACGCGAGCGCCGCATGAAAATCCCGACGTCCTCTCGACATATTTTACATTCTTCAGGCGGCGACACAGCGAACTGGCGATCCTCCTCGTGAATGTTAATGTCTGCTACGGTGGGGGGGGGGAATCCTCCAAATTCTCTGCAGATAAAAATGAGAGGGGACGAGAGATGATTACACGCTCGCTCAGCCAAATTTCATTTTTGTCAGACGTGGATGTAAAGTATTGACTTTAACACGTCACACCTCTTTTTATGCAAGCAACAACGTGGGGGGGGGGGGGGGGGGGCAGCTTTGTCTTTGTAATGCACCGTATGTATCACTGTCATTTAAACGCAGCGCGAGATGGATGACGCAGCGTCACAATGGGACTCTCGCTGCCTCTCCAAATGTGCGTGATGGAGGAGGCCGGCCGGTCCTCAAACGCTCCGCGGGGAAACTAATTTAGACACGTGCCAGACATGAAAACATGGTACATAATGTGGTTATATGAAGATGTATGGGCTTTTGATGTTGTTTTTATATTCATACCCAAACAAAGTTATTCCTCTGGGCTCTGTGCTTGAACCACTTGAACTTTGTGAATCCAAATGTAACGGAACTTCCCAAAGGTGGAGACTTTTGTCTCATTTAGTATTTTCCAATTGCAACTCTGTAAACATGTCAATAATATACTGTTTACATCAAATTGTACCTTTTGGCACTATTGTGGCCCATTTTCCCCGTTTGAAACCCACGAAAAGTACATTTGTCGTTTCCTGATTATTTACCAGACGGAATCGCACGATTTGGGTAAAATGGGCCTTTTTCTCATGTCGTCGTTTCGAGGTTTTCTACTAGATGACGTCATTTATCCGTTTTTTAAAATGATAATTTTGTTATTATTATTATTATTATTTTAAAGGGAGCAATTTCATGTCATATTTTTAGTTTCCGAAAAGGCTTCCGGCACGTCAATGGAGCAAATGAACGACGTGCATTCATTTCGAAGTGAAGAAGTGAAAGCCCCTCTGCTGACCATGTGCAAAGATGCTAGCTATTAGCATTGCAGCCATTTGGCAATCGCAAATTCCCCTCGTCGCAGATTTTTGACTTTTGACACGCGAATGCCTCAGCGCAAATATGCTGGGCTCCGCTGAATACAAACTAACCAACCGGAATTTGACATGTTGAAAAACCAAAATGAAAATATATTGAATATGAATGACGAGGTTCAAAACTTTGTGCAATAAAAGAAGCAAAATGATCATGAATCTAAAAAGATGAAAGACTGTCTGTGGCCAAAACCGACCACGAACGAGACGACAGTGTAGTACAGTATTGTGCGGTAAGAGCGAACGAGGCCGAGGTGAACCGATCACGGCGCAGGATTTGCCCTCTTGATCCGCGACACCCTCCGCCGTCGTGTTTACCATCGGCCGATGGCCATCACAGCGCACGCGGCCATCGATAATCCACGCCGGCAATTGTTCTTGTGGTCGTTGGGATCAATAACTTCGAGACAAGATTCCCCGGAGTCTCGTGCGCTGACCCTTTGGGTTCATTCGCTTTTATTATTATTATTCTCGGTCAAATGGAGCGTTCGTAAATCCCGATTCATTTGAGCATAAACGCTAGCTGTAAACTTGCCCCATAAAATTCGCGTTTGCGGCCTTTTCGCTCAGAAGCGCGTCCGCGCTTGCGCCGCATCGTCGGTCCGAGGCGATTCCGCTCGATCCTCGGCCGCCCCGGTCCCTTGGAAGCGCGTTGCCGTCGCTCAACGGAAACGCCTCGGGGGATCTTGTCTTTTTGTTGTTGTTGTTGCTGCTCAGGCTGCCGTTTTGTTGCCTTTCTGCTGTAACCTGGGAGGTAGGAAGGGAAGGTGTTGCGCAATCTGAAAATCTCCCAAAAGACGTGACGACGGTTTTCCTCCGCCCCCCCGCCAGCGAGACACAAGCAGTGGAAACGCTCCCACGTGATGGGAACATGATGTCAGACCTCCACGTACGTGTGTGACTTCGCCATGGCGAAGCACACGCGGGAGCGTGTTATGTATCAACACACCACAGGGACCTTGTCTTCGTGCGACACAGCTGAGCTGATATTCCAAAACAAGTTTTGTTTTTAAGAGGGCGTGAAGTCAAACCAGTCGTTTCATTTAAGAACGACGCCCAACCGCAGTACGGGCCGTAATCTACATTTTTCTTTTCTCTTAAAACATCTTGAAAACCAACACGATCGTTGACAAAACTTCCGAACCGCCCCAAAGGCCGATCAATAACATCGGCCGCTTGTCGCCGGGCGGAGTTCATCGAGCCCGACGTGAAAAGAATGGGCGACGTACGCCGGTCGCTTCGACTTTCGCCGTGGGAGCGGCAGACGCGCAAAATCAAACGGAGCGAGAATCAGTCTTGCAATGGACTCGCTGCTCTGTATTCACTATAACATTCCCATCTGGCGGCGCACCGCCTGGCCTGCCCGCTCCCATCGCAGATATTTGGATCGCATTCAAATGTGGTGTGTTCGCAAGTCAGACGTTGGTGCGAAGCTTGGATCTGTCTTCCAGTTTGAGAAACGTATCACACGTTGATCAGAAGATCAGTTTAGCCTTTCGTCCGAGCTAACATGATCGCCACCTGATTGGAGACTTGAGGCCCATTTCTAAAACTCCTGCCTTCAACTTGAAATTGTGTACAACCTTGCCTTTCCATTTGTAACCGTGACTCCATGTATGGCGACAAGATCGCTCGGCGGATTCAAACTCAAAGAGTCCAATCAGATTGCCCGCTTTCGTCCCTCACAGTCCCGAGGGAGCTTCCAGATTTCGAAGACAAGTTTCTTTGTATATGAACCGGCCGTAGAGCCCCGAACTCATTTCCTTCGCATACGAGTGTACGGCAATTTACGTTTGGCCGAAGTGCTTTCTGATTTTCCGCGTCAATATTTTGCAGTCACTGCTGCGCCGCCGTACGAAATGCGCGCTCTCGCTTTCTGTCGGCGCTGCGTATTGATTTGCCACGATGCCGCACGGGGGAGAAAATCCGCGGCGGCTCTGGCTTTCGATAAGCGTCGCACCGGCGCAAGAGCGATGTATCGCGCACGGAGAACATTGAATGGAAACGCATGCGACGCAGCGTGGAAGGAAGCAATCTCCTCACTGCTTCAAGATGAGCCTTGTGAATTAGGCCGAGCTTTGCTCAAGCAGGCTTTTTGTTTGTTTGTTTGTTTGTTTTTTGAAGAGCGCCGAGCTTCTATGTCGTCTTGTGAGAGATTCCTCGCACACTCGCGACATTCGCATGTCTTTCGGTTCGTCAGCACGAATGTACTTACATCTGTATTCCTGTTTGCTCTTGACCTCGGAAGCACAAGCGCGACCCCTTCGCTTCCTTGCCACCGACACTCGTTATGATGCGGACTGTCGGCCTTTCCCTTTCAATGACGTTTAAGTACGACTGCGCTGTTATTGGTTAAAAGCAAAAACAACTTTTAATGAATTAGTGTCATTGTAACAATGACATGCCTCAACATTAGCTTGAACTTAATATGCGTGGAAAATGTAACATCATGTAAACGGGTGCGTTTGAGTGTTTTACTGTATCTATTCTCTGGCTTTTTGCGAGGGCAGAAAAAGAACCCTATTCAGCAGAGGTTTTGGGACATCGGCACGGTCAGCGGCGTCCCAATACTTTTGTCCATACGCTATGACGGTGGATCATGTTCAAATGTCACTTAAAGGTCGCGTATTTTGTCTATTTCCACCTCCATAGAGCCACTCTCTTAGTATCAAAGCGTCAATTTCATGAGTTTTGTGGAGAAAAGGCTCCTCCCTCTGACAGCGACTTCTGTTGGAGCCCCGTTCGGATGCGCTTTGTCCACATTTGGCTGGCTGAGAGCGCCCCCTTCGCCCCCTTCGCCCCCTTCGCCCCCTTCGCCCCCTTCGCCCGCGTCGCGTTTGTTCCGTCGACAGCGGCGGCTCGGGAGCGCAGATCTTCGCTAGCGACGTCGATAAGCTGGGGAGGTTCCGATCGTCCGGACCGTTTGAATTCGTATTTCACGTTTACTGGCGCACCGCAGAGAGACAATATTACAGCCCGAATATGAGGAAAACTAGTTTTGGCAAAATGCGGCACCTTTGAAATTGCGTGCGGAGTTAAGAAATGTTTCAAGATCGTGATTCAAATGGAATTCTCGACTTTGATGGAAAGCTTAACGTAGAGAAATGTTGCTCGGTTCGGATTTTTGCCTGTAGGAGTAGGAACTGAACATAAGCAGCAACCGTTTTAAAATAACCAAGTACAAATACTTCCTTCCTCGTACTAAAGTGGAATTTTCAGGTATCTGTACTTTACTTGACTATTTAGTTTCCTGTCAACTTTTTCCTTTGACTCGCTACATTTGAAAAGAGCCTCGTAAACCTCCGCGGATGACAACATGACCTCAAACAAAATGCAATTAGTGGAAAAGTCAACAATGGTCGAGATCTTGCTTGAATAAAAACAAAAAGAGGGACGCCGGCGGAACGGAGGAATGCCTTAACGACCGCGACGGATTCCGAGAAGCGAGAAATTCCCGATCCGTGGCCTCGTTGAAAGGAATCGTTAGACATTGTCTGTCGGCGCCAAGACAGATTTGTGGCCAATGCGTCGTACGCTGCGCCCGCCTAAAAACCGCCAGCTTCTGGCTTCGAAGATTCTCCGCCTCAGGTGAAAAAACACAAGTCAGTTGTATTTGCTGTCGTGGATGGGAGGAGTCGCGCTCGAGGTGGCGTGTCTCTCGCAATCTTTTCAAAGTGGGCTGAGGGGCTTGCGGGATGACGATGCAACAGGTGGTGGCAAATGCTTTGGTGCTCCTTTGGAGGTTTTGACCGCATCTGCTTCTGTTGTTGTTTCGCATGGTTTGTCTGTTTGCCGTCCCACTCTCCAAAAGGAGATGCTTCGGCTCGCTGAGGTTTTCCTGCTACAAATAAATGCGCTAACTTTAGCATTTCTGGTACTCCATTCCCGAGGTTAGCAAAGCTACAGGAATGTTGTTTTCATCACATAAACGTCGCTTGTTAGCTCTTAGACGACAACGTATGCTACACGTGACGTGGTTTTTGCTCTTCCTCTTCTTCTTCTTCTCATGATAAAACTGTTCTGCGTGCTAGGAAGTTTTGTCATTGTGCCAATGGGTACTGTATGTAAGTAGCAGTAGAACGTTAGATTTTTTTGGGGGGGACCTAAGAGACAGTTCAGTCTGTACTTCAGTAAAGGAATTGAATTCTGACCTCTGCTTTTACCAGAGAAGTATATATATATAGATATAAACTTATCACCTGCGTTTTTATTTTTACAATCGGTTGAGGCTTGAGATGTTTTCCCCCCCAAAACCATCGATTTCCAAGCACAAGAGCCACTCGTTGGCTTAATGTGACAATATTTGAAGATAAACTGAATTATTCTTTGATATCCATCCATCCGTTGTCTTGCGCTTATCCGAGGTCGGGTCGCGGGGACGCCCGGACTTCCCTCTCCCCAGCCACTTCATCCAGCTCTTGCGGGGGGATCCCGAGGCGTGACGTAGTCTCTCCGGCGTGTCCCGGGTCGTCCCCGGGGTCTCCTCCCGGCGGGACGTCCCCGGAACACCTCACCGGGGAGGCGTCCGAATCAGATGCCCCGGCCCCCCTCATCCGGCTCCTCTCCATGCGGAGGAGCGGCGACTCTACTCTGAGATCCTCCCGGGTGACCGAGCTTCTCCCCCGTTCTCTAAGGGAGAGCCCGGACTCACTTCGGCCGCTTATTCTTTGATACTTGAACGTAAATTGTGTAAACCTTCGCTGAATTCTAATGGCCCACGAAAGAAATTGATCGGGCTCGTTCACGAGCGTATCAAACAGTGACTCGCTCGGACACCCGCAAATGACGTCGGCGTATCTTCGTGGATAATTCAACCCGTCTCGGAACGGCGTCAAACATTAAATTATACCTCAATACACGTCTTGAGATGAGGGAATGCTAAGTTTTAGGTACGGGCGAGCCCCGATACCAGGTATCGGGTATCGGGCCGATACCGGCCTTACGTCAAGGTATCGGGTACTCGTGAAGGCCGCCGATATCGGCCGCCGATATTGTCCTCCTCGCCAACAGTCGGCGCTACGCTGCGGCCGTTTGACACAACGGCAAATCGTCACGTGCGTCAGAAAGAAAAAGTTCGCAATCTGTCACGATGTGTGAAATTGTATGTTTGTAAACGTAAGCAAGTGTAAAAGTACTCGTGGTATCGGTACGCTAACGATGGGTACTCAAGAGTGAATACTCGTACTGGTATCGGTCTGAAAAGAAGCGCTGTCGAACATCCCGAAATGGTCTCGAGAAGACGAATAATATTGCCAATAATCATCCCGGTGTAAACCAAACTGGGAAAAGTCACACAAGCTTCCTTAACTACCTTGCTTTTTGTTAAGGGATCAATTATGGATTTGATCACTTGCAATTTCCGAATTACCGAAGATATCTCAGAAACGTTGATGTCGTCTTTCCAACGGAAAGACGAGCATTCGACACTGACGCTATTGTGTGTCAAAAATACCGTCTTCGGGCTTTTATGGCGAATAGAGAGCTGAATGAACGCGTCCGATCCGTCGCAATTACAGAAACCAGCAATGCCATACATGCAGCATAACAGCGTGCAAGCGTGCCGACAAACCTCACAAAAATATAAAGATTTTACGTCACGCTCAGCCGAGATGCTGATTATTAAACGTAATCGCGTGCGCGGATCGCTACAGACGTGTTTTGCACTTTTGCCAAGTTGGCGAAAACAGGTTTTGCTCGCGCCAACCAATTAGAAAACGGCAAAATGCTGACGCCATCGAGGGCCACCACTCGGACTCCGTGAGGACACATTTGAAATCGGATTGGTTCAAGAAATAGTCTCGTTGCGAAAATACGCGCTGCTGATTGTGAAGGCCCCCGGGCGGATTAAGTGGACATGGCAACACATCGATGCTGAAATCTGATTGGACACCCAAAAAAATCTAACATCCAAAAGTGTTCTCAAGAAGCAGTGCAGCCAAGAGAAATGCTACGAAAGGACAAGTATGGACTGTTGCAAATACATTTATACAGTTTCATCAAAGACGGACGACAATTTAGGTTGTAAATATCAAAGTTTGTCAATGTAAACGTGCCCAGCGCACTGGAGAAAAGGGTTGAAAACAAAAGATAACGTTGAGCCGCAAGGTGTGCGTGTCGGGATCTCGAAACTGCCGCCGCATCAGGCGCTTTTTTTATTTATTTTTTTGCTCTTTTTTTTTTTTTTTTTTTAGGCAAACAATGACAAGCGCTGCGGCCGCGGCGGCGGCTCGATTATCTCCGTAAACGTAATACAAATCTCTGTTGCGCTCTTGTGCAAAGAAGCGGGCGCTTTATCGCTCCGCTCGTCCTCAGACGCGCGACAGCCGACGGAAAGCGAATAGTGAATAAATCAAAAAAGAGGGCGGGGTACAGTAGAGTGAACGCACGCGTGTGGCTGAATTTCCATATAGATAGACAAGCACATTAAACGTAGTTATCTGCAAGCTCGCTATCCGCGCGTGCTCTTCGATGGACACAGATGGCTGCTGGCTCGGATTTTACGGGACCAACCCCCCGCGCTCCTCATCCGCTGTGCGTCTGTCTGCCCTAGACGCTTCATTTGTTATGGACCGCTGTTGACCTCCGGAAGAGAAAGCAGGGCATGATTTTCCCCATTTCTGATTGGCTGAATTGGCTCGCCTATTTTCTACATTTTTCCTCGCAAAGCTCCGTCGTACCACAGGGATCGCAGCTCGCGCCACTTTTGGATTTTAAACCTCCCATCGCAAACCCCTTTCAAATGGCTGGAATTCATGTCAGATGACTTCTATATTGATTAGAAAAAAGAATGACCTCATATTCCTATTTCCACGATTATCATCACGTATTGCGCTCATGACATTTTGGCATATTCCTTTTCAATATTAGCAGCTGATATATTTTGTGCTTATAAAACGCCAGAAGGCAATACTTTTCTGAACCGTGGAAAACATCGGAATTGTACTGTTGACATTGACGGGAAAAATTCAGAAACTGTCACGTTGGGGGGGAAACATCGGAACTGACCGTCAGTGTGAACGTAGCCTAAGATGCTAGTTCACATTACGTGTGAAGAAAGTGATAGATTCGTTGGAACGTGCGATTCAAATGTGGCTTTTTAACCAGAGCGCGAACTGAGTGCTGTATTGTGATTTATGTCTTCATGTCTTGTTCCAGCTTTCGCGATGCCGTGCTTTTTACCCATAGCAAATAAGCCGCAAAAAGGGACGGCAATCTTTCTTCGTAAGGAGGAATTGCGGAAAATAATGTTTTTGGCCTTGGTTTTTTGGGGGGGCGATTTCCGAGTTGGTGAGTTTTTCCAGTTACAAGCCGTCGCGCAGCAAAAGCTAGAACGCATTACGTTCACGACAACTTCGTTACATGCGCCTCTTTCAACAGTCACACAGAGAAACACGACGAACATTTTAGCCATGTTTCGTAATTACCTTCGACGAGAGCAACACCGATGTCTTCATCGGTCTGCAATACTGCGTAAGCGCCACTGCACGCAAATCAGCCTGAGAGTAAGCTAGCGACCGACGTTAGCAAACCTACTTTCAACATTACAAAGGGACGACGAGATGGAAAACTTGCTATAAATAGATGTCACGTGTCAAACGTGTAACGAGAGCCAAGGTCAAGACTTGCGGGCCCTCAGATTGGAAATACGTCACGAAATCAGACAACTGAGATGAACAAAACAACTTGACTCATGATGAACTATATTGTATTGATCCTGTTCATCGAAAAATATACATCGCGTACATATATTTCAAATGTCTTGACTTTATGACGGCGCCCTCTATTGACGCGCACGAGAGCAAGAAGAGCCGCGGTCGCGATGCGCTTTCGGCCGTTTCGTGAACAGCACCGTCAGTCGAGCGCACAAATCCAAAATGAAAACACTCGCAATCAGCTGCTGTAAGCCACGACTCGCGCCCAGGTGCTCGCACGCAGACTAACTTGCTCCAGGGCCACACCCCTTAAAGACACATCCAACACACGGATACGACAGTATGTGCGCTAATTCCGCAAATCGAAATGGGCCATCGCCGGGTTTCTTCTTGAACTTCCTGCTCAGCACCAAACGCCGAATGCGCCGCGGGCGAGGAGCAGGAAGAGAGAAATAAAACGCGTAAATGAAAATGCAATTAGAGCGAGGCAAACGGGCCGCTCCCGGGAGATGACGAAGGCGGGAAGAAAGGGCTCTCGGGGATAAGGGCCCGCGTCACTCAGCACCGGACGCCAGGGGAGGCCAATGTGAACGCGAGCTCACGGGCACCTTTTCTTGAGGTCTCCGCGACGACACATCCAGGCGGGGTCGAGACAAAAAAGGAGCGTCTATCTACGCCAGCGTGCGGATCGCTGTCGGTGAAAGTTCCCATTGCGCGCCGCCTGGCTTTTGTCTCGACGCCACCGGCGGCATCGCCCGTCAGCGCTCCGCGTCGGTCTACCTCGGCTCGATACGGTATCGACGGGTGTCCGTTCTGACGGAAGCAGGACGACGGCCCCCCTCCTTCCCCCTTGAAGTCCGGCGCACCCTCGCCCTCGCTGCCGGGGATCAGCGGGCGCGTGAGCGCACGGTGGACGAACCCCGCACGACGGCGGGCATGTGAGGAAGAGAAGGGAAGGGGAGCCCGGCCCGGCGGACGAAGCAGACCCGTCGCCTTGCTGCAACGGCGGATGTCCCAATGACCCCGGAGGAGGAATTTCCGCTGAAGCCCCTTCGCGCCAACGCCACCCCTTTTTTCCTGGCAGGGCAGACTCAGCGTGAGGCAAACCTGCGCGAAGTTGAGTCATTGTTTTAGTCAGAAGTGAAGCATTGAAATCATCATTTGTAGTGAGCCCCACCCCCTTCTCGTGCAATGGATTATTCCATGACTTGATTGAGGGGTTTGGCTCGCTCACAGCGCAATGCAAAACAAAGATTGGAAAAATAGTCAACTGTCCAGTGAAGGCGATCGGTTGGAAAAACTGTCCTTCCTTACAGTCGACGGCTGAGTAAGAAAGAAGAAAGTAGTCAAGCTGGCCCACAGAATATTGGAGGCTCGAGCCTTCTTCACATTTGCTGTACCTCGCTATTAAACTTGAATTCAATTGTTTCGTGGACAGTTTTGATCACCATTGTCGAATATTTGACTTTTTATTTTTTTTTTTTCCCCCCCATTGGTCTTATGGATTTCACTGTTTTGTTAAAGTTCCTATTTTACTGGATCGATGTTCTGTTCTCATCGCTGCCACTGTTTAATTTGGAAGCATGTTATTTATCGGCGGCTCTTACTCTGCCGGCTTTGCCGTTTAGAACAATTTCTTTAATTACGTCCAAACGATCTCATGGCTTCTGCCTGGGCTTTATGTTGCGCGTTGTGTGTGAACGTTCGCGGGCGTCTCCTGTTGTAACAAAACGGAGCAAGTGCGGCAGTGTTGTAGCATCCAAAGCGAATTTTGCCTCTGGGAAGTTTTTCCTGATCCTGACCTTTCTATATTCATTGTTGATGAATGTTCTTATCAACGACAGTAAAAGCACTGAGATGATTTACTCATTCGAGAAAAATCCTCAAGAAGGATTTGGATTTGAAGAACTGGCTCAGGAAATAGGAGCGTTTTTCCTGAAAGTCACACTTTGACTTGGTGCTAATCTTCTTCCCAAAAGACCAAATTTGCGCCTGCCACGTCGAATAGCGTCCATTTCTTCAAATGATCTTAACCAAAGGTGATTTGAAGAACAACATTGTGTGTTTGCAGCTGAAGCAAGAAGGAACGTGAGGACGTCGTTTTGTTGTTGTTGTTGTTGTTGTTGTTGTTCCTCTCCACGGCTTCATTTCGTCCACACGGCATTTGGAAAGCTAATGACGACGCCGGCTCGCGTGGAGGTGTTTCCGCTGAAAATTTGGTTCCTTCTCGCGTCTGCGTCCTTGCTGCTTGATAGCGTCTTTTAACGAGCGGCGCCGGGCCGGAGAGCCCTCTTAACATTTTTCTAATACCGCCGCCGCCGTCCTTGCAATCGCCTCTTTTCTTCTCGCGCAGGAACGAATCGGACGCTTTGCTGAGCCAATGCGAAGGTCTCTCATCATGGCCTCCTCCTCCTCCTCCTTCTTTCTTTTATCCCCCACCGCCCTGAACTTACTTTACCTCGAGCCCTTCTTTTACACAGTCACAACCCCCCACCACCACCTTCCTTTCTCCCCCCCCCCCCCCCCCCCCAAAAAATATCTCCATTCCCTCAGCTGGCACTCCTGGCACCGTGGGTGGCAGATGCCAAAGCGGGGGAGGCCTCCCGGCTTTGCCCGGGCCGCTATTTCATTTTGGGAGGGGGGTATTGGGCTCCAGCTGTGTGTGTGCGTGTGAGGCGAGGAGGTCGGGGGGGGGGGGGGGGCAAAATAGAAAAAAGGAAATGGAAAAAAAGGTTGCAGGGTTGAGATATCTGTGTTTCCTGCAGAGACGGTGATGGTGACATAACCTGACCCCGGTCCTCCCACTCCCACACGAATGTAACATCCTAACTGGCGTATAAAATCACATCATTATTCCTGCAACGCTTCACGATCGCTGTCGAAAACTCGCTGGTCGCGGGACTTTTTGATTCCAGCGCGTGGCTGCCCTCCGACCGAACATTAAAACAGAGGCAACCTTGTCAACGCAAAACAAGGCCACGTTGAGATTAGAAAAGAGGGAAGAAAAAAGAAAGAAATACAAATGTAGAAAGTCCGACCTTGTGTGCTGCCGATAAGAGTTGCTTTTTGACCTTGGTGGGGTCCGACAAGGTCAAAATAAACTTGCTGAAAAGAAGCAGTTGACAACATTGTAACGCTGTGAGAAATGGTTGGTGCAGGACTCCAAATCCCAATTTGGAGTCGCTTTCTCTTTCGCGAGCTGAACAAGGAGGTTTTGGGACACGGGCCCGTGCGTTTCGTTCCACATTTGTCGTTGACTTTGTCTCCTGTTAACTTGTTTATTTGGACAAAGCTTTTTTTTTTTTTATTGATTACCCGCTTTCCTCGCCGTACGTCCGAGGCGCAAAATGTAGCAGCTCTCGGATATTTCCCTGAAGAAACAACACAACACGGCACGGCACCAGGAGAACATTGTAAAGCGCCGCGGAGGTGACGGCAGCCCGGTTCGGGCCGCTCCAACCGCAACATGGGCCAAGACGGAAGAACCGATGAACGCTTTGAAAACCGGAGAGGAAATTCCGCCTCCGGATCGACGAAAGGATGGCTTCGCGAGATGACGATTACTTTCACGACGTTGGTCGATGCGACAATACAAAGTTTTATCAGGCGCCAGCCAGAGCCGAGACCTCAATTCAAAAGAATAGGAGCCGGGGCCAGGCCAACGTGTGCGCAAATCTCCAACGAAAGAAGTCCAGATGTGTCGACGCACCGGACGCCGCAGCCGAAGGTTCACGTAAACTTCCGCTCAAGTCACAAAACATCTCTCTTGTTCACGACCCTGCCAAATTGAAATGATTAAAAACGAAACGTCGACTTCCAAATGGCGACGATCAAGCCGCCCGATGCGCCGCGGATCAAATATCGTTTCCACGACCCGGAGAAACGGATTGCCCATCTTTCGGCTGTCCGCGCATAACGACACAAAATATAGCTGCTTAAATCTTCCGGTGGCTGGAATAAATCCCACCGCGACGACGAGGCGCTCTGAAGCGGCGCGAAGCCCCTGTCCGCATGCTGGCTGTCACGGTGGACTTTGAAAAACTACTTTTTACTCGCTCTTCCGCCCTCTCTCTGTGACGTTGTGCACTCAAGGCGGACAACGAGGCGCTCCAAAGCGGCCACGCCAGCGTAGGAAAGATGCGTTCACCGGACGCGGGCAAAGGTAGGTAGCTTGCCGCACGTCGCAATTACGCCACTGATGCCAACAAAGGCGCACCGGTTCCGATATGGCGGCGGAGGGGCGCCCGAGTGCGTCGTCACCGGGCCCCGTTTTAGCCACGCCCAAAATCGAGGCAAACCCAATCGTCGAATGCTGAATTGCCACAATTCAGTACAAATGTTCACTGCGGTCTTTGTGCATTTTCAGCATTCATCTTCGAATGTGAAATTACAAACACATTTCAGAATTCACTGGGAAAGCTCTTTAAGAAAGAAGAGCAGACTTTTGTATTGTATTACTTTGTATTCCTTCGATTTTATCATTGCGATGGCACCAAACTGGACTTGTTGCACCCGACGCCAAATGTTCACATGAGACACAACTGTGGCCTGAGCACAAAAAACACTATAGCAATTATATATGATATATGATATATTATTACACACACACACAGTATATCTATTTGGGAGCAAAGGGAACGACTGCATTTGGATGACGAGATTGGGATTTTCCCGTAGCGGACCTTGATCGCCCCCTTAAAATGAGTCAATCATGCGTTATTCCCTAAATCGGAATTTTTGGTGGACTTTTGAAGTGCAGTATCACGGTCCACAATATGAACATGTCAATACTGCATATTGCTATCTAACTCGTCGGTTCCCTTTACAGACATTCATATTTATTTGGAGTTGACTTCAGCCGCTGAAAACCGCTTTTCACTTATCCTTCATGTCGTTCACCTTTGCCGTGGAATGAACGCAGTGAACCAATTTGCCAATTTCTCTTCTGGCTCAGTTGCACGCACGTGGGTGACTGACTAACTAACTAAAACGAACGAACATACACGTAAATCCACAACCGCAATGGCGTTAAGCTTTTCCGACGAAATGCGATTTTTCCAAATCAATGTGACGTGTTGGCTGTTGCCCTCCAATGGAATTGGCCTGCGTGCCACTCGTGGTGCGTGTCAGCTGTTGCTAGGGAAGCAGGGCGTGTGCGCGCGCGCCGCGGCCGCGGCTGTCGGGGGGGGGGGGGGGGGGGGAAGAGCAAGTGGGGCGCAAACTCCACGTTTGAAGGGAGCGGCTCCCGTCCGTTTGCGCTGCGGGCGCATCGGGGCGCATTGGGGCGCAATCGGGCGCATGCCCATATAAGGCGAGGCAGCGCTGGCTCGTGCCTGCGCGCGATTGGCTGCGCTTTGCAGGCTCGGTTTTAACCCTTCCGATGCTGAATTACTTTGGGTGCGCTGCAGCTGGCTGCTGATTTTGGGGCTTCTGGGGCGGGCGGGCGGGAACAGCAATTTTGCTTTCTAATCAACGTCCCGGTGGTCTTCTTCTTCTTCTTCTTCTTCTTCCTTTTTTTTTTTTTTTTACTTTTACGGCACAGAAGTGTAAAGGTACAGAACGACGTGGTTAATTGACACGTTTGTCGCTCACGAGACGGAATTAAAGGAGAAATAAAAGCCTCCGATGAATGATTGGTGAAAAACTGAATTTGCCGTCTTGCAGCGTGTTAAATGGACGACAGTTGAGCCCAGAGCACATGGCACTGCTCTCCCAATGCGCGTGCGCGTGCGCGACCCCTATTTGCTGAGTGCAGCGAGCAGATCGAACGCAAGCCTCCGTGCCGCATTCCGGGCCGTCGGGATTTCCCGATTTGAAGGTCGAGCGCATACACGGTGAAATGCACGAAGTTGCTGACGAGACTTTGCAACTGTTGCGGCGGGTTCGAAGTCTTCACGTGGCAAATGGCGCATTTGCGCTTTGGGTTTTTTATGGCGCGTCCATGAAAAGTCCAATTCGAAGAGAAGGCGAACACGAGTCCGTTTTTGCATTTGACCCCCCCCCCCCCCCCCCAGTGACGAGTTAGACGTCATAAGGCGTCCAACTTGTCAACAACTTTGTCAGTTGTGCTTCGCGTCCCCGTGACCTTCGCGACTGCCGTGACCTTGCCCTTTGAACGACGTCCTCGCCCCTCCCCCCAAAGTGCACCTTATCAATAAAGTGCGGCCGCTTTTGGGACGTCGTCGGCGAGGCAAACGTGCTTCGTTAAGCGTGTAAAAAACAGAACATTTTGTGGGGCGTCATTGAAGGGAAGGGGGCATATTTGCCTCCAAATGGTCTTTCCCCATCCGCACTCGGGAGTTGTGGAAATGCACTTGAAACTGAGCAACTTCCTTCTCGGTTCCTCCCAAACGCAAGCCGACGTCGGCGTTTGATTGTTGTTTTGTTTGCTTCGAGCGGACCTCAAACTGCACCACTTTTGTTTTTGTTTTTTCACGTCGCGTTTCAGGGCACTCGACGCAGTCGAACAATCGGTCTTGCAGAAGTGAACGCACCCTCGTCTGAGTGTTGATTGTGCTTTTTTGCGTCGCACCTGCAAGCTCGACGTCTTTGCATCCTAATTGCCTTTCTCGTCGACGTCGCCAATGCTCTTAAAAGCAGCACGACTTGCGAATCTGAAATGTCGATTGCTTGTGAACAGACCACTCCCCCCCCCGACCACCACCCCCCTCCAAAAATGTTTTGCATTCCGCCCATACATGAAGCAGACGAGAGCGTCGGTGCTTCTCGGTTCCTGCCGCGAAAGTGACGAGCGGCGGCGCTTACGTGACACTCCAGCGGAGGATTTATTTGAATTCCCACAGCAAGAAGGAGCAGGAGGGATGGAGCAGAAGCGGGAGAGGTCTCCACCCCTCCGGTGACGTCATGCGGCAGAGAGGCGCTTTTTGCACGCCCGGCTCGGTTGACGTCGCGGGCTCGCTTGTGCTTCTGGCTGTCGATGCAAACCGGCGGCGGGACGACGCGAGCGCCACTTCGGATTCGGACACGCACCGGAAAAGTAGCGAGCGAGCGCGAGCGCGCGCGCGCGCCGAGTCTCGCGTCGTCTTTTTCCTTCCGTTTCTTCTTTTCCTTTTCTGCTCTCGCTCGAGGTCGGATTGCGGCGAGAATGGAGCTCCCCGCCGCCGGGGGGCACGTCTTCGCGGTGGAGGGCATCGAGAAGAAGCGAATTCGCAAGGTAAGGCGCACGCACGGCGGCGCGTTGCGGGGAAAGCAAGCGAAAGCGAGACCGACGGTGCACGTCTCGCAGTGGCGCGTTGCAAGCCAAGCCTCCGGGGAAACATGTTGTTGTTGTTGTTGTTGTTTTTCTTTTTCTGTGTGTCTTCCGCCGCAGGGGAAGATCGAGTACCTGGTCAAGTGGCGGGGGTGGTCTCCCAAGTAAGTGTCGAAATGCAGCAAACGCGCGTCATCGCGCTCGCGTGAATTTCGGACCGCGTTTCGTGAGGGCGACGCGCACGCGCACGCGCGCAGCCGTCCGCTAATTTGGGCGAGGGGAGGAATTTTCGGGCGTGCTGGCACGGCCGCGTCATCCCGCTTGAATGGTTTGCGCTCGGCCGACGAATTGGCCAGACGGCGAGCGCGGCTGCTAAAATGGCCGACTGCACGCGCGCGCAGCAAACACAGCTGACTTCTTTTTGCCTCATTTCAGCTCATCGTCTCCTCCGATGTTTTCTTGTCGAATCATATGCGAAGGCTTGTGTGACCTGCGCACCTTTTTTTATGATTTACTCAGAATAACGAGCGTTATTTTGCTTTTTTTTTTTATGACTTATTCGGAATAACGAACGTCATTTTGCTTCTTTTTTTTTTTTTTTTTTTTTTTTTTTAAATGACGTACTGGGAATAACGAGCGTTATTTTGCCACCGCAGATACAACACATGGGAGCCAGAAGAAAACATCCTTGACCCGCGCCTCCTTGTGGCATTTCAGTACAGGTGAGAGTCGTGGTGGACCTTGACCATATATGGGCGGCGGGGCTCTGATGCCCCTTGACCCTCCGCTGTCCTGGGAAAAGAGTTTCTTGAACAAGTACAACACCAATTCCAACGAAGTTGGGACGTTGTGTTAAAGATACATAAAAACAGAATACAATGATTTGCAAATCATGTTCGACCTCTATTTCATTGAATACACTACAAAGACGAGATATTTCATGTTCAAACTGGTAAACTTGATTGTTTTGAGCAAATAATCATTCACTTAGAATTTGACGGCTGCAACGCCTTCCAAAAAAGCTGGGACAGGTGGCAAAAAAGACTGCGAAAGTTGAGGAATGCTCATCCAACACCTGTTTGGAGCGAACATCCCACAGGTGAACAGGCTCATTGGGAACAGGTGGGTTCACCTCTTTGTGAACAAGTGCGTGAGAAAACAGTCCAACAGTTTAAGGACAATGTTCCTCAACGTACAATTGCAAGGAATTGAGGGATTTCATCATCGACGGTCCATAATACCATCAAATGGTTCCGAGAATCCGGAGAAATCGCCGCACGTAAGCGGCGAGGCCGAAAACCGACATTGAATGCCCGTGACCTCAAAAGCCGACATCGATGTGTAAAGGATATCACCGCGTGGGCTCAGGAACACTTCAGAAAACCAATGTCAGTAAATACAGTTCGGAAGTGCAACTTGAAACTCTACTATGCAAAGCAAAAGCCGTTTATCAACAACACCCAGAAACGCCGCCGGCTTCTCCGGGCCCGAGCTCCTCTAAGATGGTCCGACGAGTCCGCATTTCAAATTGTTTTGGGAAATTGTGGACGGCGTGTCCTAAGGGCCGAAAAGGAAAAGAACCATCCGGACTGTTATGGACCCAAAGTTCCAAAGCCGGCATCTGTGACGGTATGAGGCTGTGTTAGTGCCAATGGCATGGGTCACTTACGCATCTGTGAAGGCACCATTCATGCTGAAAGGTACATACAGGTTTTGGAGAAACATACGCTGCCATCCAAGCAATGTCTTTTTCAGGGACGCCCCTGCTTATTTCAGCAAGACAATGCCAAACCGCATTCATACAACGGCGTGGCTTCGTCGTAAAAAAGTACGGGTACTAGACTGGCCTGCCTGCGGTCCAGACCCGTCTCCCATTGAAAACGCGTGGCGCATTATGAAGCGTCAAAGACGACAACGGAGACCCCGGACCGTTGAACGGCTGAAGCTGTACATGGAGCAAGAATGGGAAAGAATTCCACCTCCGACGCTTCAACAATGAGTGTCCTCAGTTCCCAAACGTCTGGTGAATGTTTTTGAAAGAAAAGGTGATGCAACACAGCGGTAAACGTGACCCGGTCCCAGCTTTTTGGGAACGTGTTGCAGCCATCAAATTCTAAGTCAAAGACTATTTGCTCAAAACAATCAAGTCGATCAGTTTGAACATGAAATATCTCGTCTTTGCAGTGTATTCAATGAAATATCGGTCGAACATGACTTGCAAATCATTGCATTCTGTTTTGATTGACGTTTAACACAACGTGCCAACTTCGTTGGAATTGGGGTTGTACTTGTGAAACATCAGTTATGGGATCGGGAATTACAATGGAAGATCTTCTTTGGTGGAATGTCCTTTCCGAAAAGAAGCACTGGAAGTTCCTCGCTGGTCTACTTGGTCCCGTCATATATGGGGCAAACTATGTCATTACATATTGTTGAATTCGACGCTCTCCGATGATCGTCCCGGTCCACCGAATCTGACGAAAAACATCAACGTGCGCGCCGCTGCGAAGTGTTTCTGCCCGTTCTGCGTGTTTATCTGTAAAAGTCCGGTCGGCGAGATCCCGGCCCATCTCGGCCGCCCGCGCTCCCTACTTTTCATCCAGCGTCTTTTGAACTTTCTGCCCCAAACGAACGGAACCAAAAATGATCAAACTCACCTCGGTCATCCCAATCTCATCGCTTCAAAAGTTAGCGCCCGCTTCGAGCTCGCTCGCTCGCTCGGAACTTTTTTGCCACCGAACGCTCTGCTGTGACTACGTCGGTTTGTTGTCTTTGTCTGCGTTTTACTCTGCTGTCTGCTGCCAGGTCAGCATTGCAAATTGCAATCCGTTCTCAGCCGCCTCACCCGGACGAATAAAGGTTCAATCACTTTGGAGGCCAAACGCGGCCTGTTGAGGCCTGCGTAATCATCGCAAACTTGAAGCGAATACTAAGACGCTCCCGGCGTAAAAAACACATTGGAATGTTCGAAAGAGGCTAATTGTCCCGCAGGCTCGCGCACTGTGGCTAGGGGCCGCCTCGTGGGATTTTGCCTTTGGGAAGAAGCTGTCGAGCAGCCTCCATGTCTTGAACGCGCCGAGGCCCAACGCCCACCGTTGCTCATTGACCAGTCGGAGACGAGCGGAGGTTTCTTCCCGGCTGTCATATTGTGTCGCGGCCAAGCGCATCGCCCGTCTTCTGCTCTCCTTCTGCTCGCCCGTCTTCTGCTGCTTTCGCCCGACGTACATCCGGCTAAATGATTGGCCTGCATTCTTCCCGGAGGTTATTGGCGCGTATTTATCCCGTTTGCCATGAACCCGATGACCCTAATTACAGTTTCGCAGAAGTGAGGATGTTCGAAAGACAAGCGGCGCGGCTCTTGATTGAATTTCTGCAGGATAATGAGAATACGGACTGGGATGATTATCCCGGAGAGCTATGCAAATAAGGCCCGCAATGCTTTGCAGTGGGTCACGCGTGGGCTTTTCTCAGCCAAATTGCACATTTGACCTTGAATAGGTGCAGGAAAGTAGATGACCCGAATGCCGTTTCTTATCGGATATCGCTTTAATAAAGAGAAGAAGACGCGAGAGGCTCGACTGACTCCGCTTTGTGTTCGCAGGGAGCGGCAGGAGCAGCTGATGGGATATCGTAAACGGGGGCCCAAACCAAAACATCTTCTGCTGCAGGTAATTTTCATCAGCGAGAGGGGGAGGGGCGCGAGGTTCCCGTCGGGTGTTGCGGAGCGGCTGCTATTACGGCGTCCTTATCGTTTGCGTTCTTCGAGACGGAGGCGGGGCGGGGCGGAGACGTTCTGGCGTGTCCTCACAGTTCGTTTGCCGAGGTTGCGCGAGCGCCTCCCGAGCGAACTTGTTTTATCTGCGTGTTTATTATTTGCTTATAGCGCCTCCCTTCGGATGAGGGATATGGTTGACTCGTTTATTTATGTACGTATTTATTTATTACGTAGCGCTAGCAAATCAGCAGGTTGTCGAGCGCTTCAGTCCCGGACGAAATGGCTGAAAGTAGCGCCGCGTCACGCTTCGGTCGGTCTCGTTTTCAGCGCTTCGGTCGCTACGCTCAGCTGGCGTCAGACGCGGTCAGGAATCAGAGACGAAGCGTGACATGTCCGCCGGCACTCGGCTGACCTGAGGTCGCAGCCGAAGGGTCCGGAGCGTTCCGCGGCAGTTCGGGGTCAGCCCGCGCCGGAGGGAAAGCAGGCGGGGCGGATCCGGTATGGCGTCGGCCGACATTTTAGCTCTGTCTTTTATCCGCGCGAAGGCCGGAGATGCGGTCGATTCCTTTCCTATGAGAATGGATTTTTCGTAGGGTATTGATCGCCATCGGATGCGCTCCTTTTGGAACGCTGTCGTAAGTCAGCGAAGCGGCCGAGGCCGAACTGGTAAAGTCGAACATTTTTGGGGTCGAGCGCTGTATTTGTTTGTCGGTTGGCAGGCACGCCCTCGCCATAGCGGCAAACGCTCTCCGCGTACACGTCTCCCTTACCTGACCCCTCAGCAAATCGTGTTATTTCGTAGAGGTGGCCTGCAATATTTCTTTACATTCGTAAAAGACAAGAATTCCACCACCTCTTCTATTTTTACGTCGCCGACTGAAGTATCTCGTCGACTGTTTTAGGTGCCTTCGTTCGCCCGGAGATCGAGTATCCCCGCGGGCTTCGAGGAATCCTCCGCGGACGCGGAAGACGGCCCGAAGTCCGACACCGCCCCGGTCCGGCGCTCCCGGCCCCAGCGGTACCAGCTGAACAGCAAGAAGCACCATCGGTACCAGCCCGGCGGCCGGGAGGTGCCCGTCGAGCAGCCGGCCGACGGCAAGAAGAAGTACATCTATCGGCTCAACGGCAAGAAGCACCACCGCTACGAGCCTGACCCCAACATGTACGACGCTCAGGCCTCCGGGCCGAAGAAGGCGGTCAGAGTTCAGGAAGCGGCCGGTCGGCCCGCCGACGCCGGCTGGGATCTGCCTCTTGCGCTGCAGCAGAAATGGGTTCGTGACAAAGACACGGGCTGCTCGAGCAAAGCGAAAGAGCTGGCAGCGGCGGTCGGAAAACCTGCTCCCAAAGTCGCGGAAAGCGAACGAGCGCTGAAGCCCAATCCCAAGGACGCCACCCTGCCGACTTCTGTTAGCGGCAAAATGAAGATCATCAAGAACAAAAACAAGAACGGACGAATTGTTATTGTCATGAGCAAGTACATGGACGGCAATAAAGTTCACGGAGCAAAGGCCAAACACGGCGAATCGTCGAGCGGAGAGAAAAGCCAAAACAATCCCGCGCACGCAACCGAAATGGTGGAGAACGGCATTCCCAAAGAGATGTGCAGCAGCAGTTCCCTCCCCGCCGCAGAACACCCCCAAAAGTGCTCCTCCAAGGACAGACATTTCTTCAAGCCTTCGCCCAGCACGGCGGAGGAGTATAACACAGAGGTCGCCCGGGGTCAGGCCGACTTACCCGACGATCTGCCGCTCCGGCTGACCGCCGGCTCGCCCCCGACGTCTTGGCCGGCCGACGGCAACGTGGCCACGCCCGCCGTCGCCGACCCCATCAGGATTCCGTCCTACCCCGGCAGCCGGAAGAGGAAACTCTCCGAGCCCGCGGCCGAGCGCGGGGTTTCCGAGACGCCGTTTACTTCCGGGAGCCTCGGCGTTTCCAGAGCTTTCCGGCTCAGTCCGCCTCAGGACAAGCCTATGGACCTCCACTGCGCCGGACGCGTCGGAACGCACGCGGCGGACCGCGGCGGCGGCCAGGAGGAGCCGATGGATCTGAGCCGCCCGAAGACTAAGAGGCGGACGGGGCCGGAAGTCGGACCCGAGCCCGAGCCGCGGCCCGAGCTTCGACCCCGACCCGAAGCGGCTCCCCGAGTCGAGGCCGCGCCGACGCCCGCCGTCCGAGAAGCCGGCCGGCACTCGCAGAAGACCGCTCAAAAGATCTCTCCTTTTATGGGCAATATCGTCATCACTGATGTGACAACAAACAGTCTGACGGTCACCTTCAAGGAGTACGTTTCTTTCCGAGGAAGCCGCTGACTCCTTCTGTCCATTTGTGCATACTGTAAAAACATGGAGATTTTGTACATATGCAAAGTTATAATTTATCATTCAAATTGAATAGGTTTCTTACAATGTTTTATACTGTAACTCTGAAACGTAGCCAAGCGAGTGCCCTCGAGGATTTGAGTGAACACACGAAACGGGACGTATTCCGCTAGTCTGTATGCTGTTGTCTCATACCTGTACCACACTTGTAATCTCAGATGTATGAAGCTCGACACCGATTTTTTGGGAATCGATCGGATGGATCATTCGGGCGCGCTACAGAGGAACTTGTCGGGTCGACAGAGATCGAGGATCACGTTGAAAGCACTTAATGACCTTTTCGCCTGCCCCTTATTGTCATTTGCCGTCATTACTGGGGGACAAACCGCCGCTCTCTCTGAAGACATTGTCATCGGTTCGGACTCGATTCGGGGAGGAGCGTTCGAACCGATGAATCGATCGTTAGAATTTCGGTCGATTGTGTGGACTTGCCAGTGGATCGATCGTGTCCTGAAGCGACTCATTGATCATTCGTCAAGGAAATGGAGTCAAATGCCCAGCCCGGGTTCTTACCCGTTAGGGATCAGGCAGATACGGTTCCACACAGAAAAGTGTCATCTCGCGAACGCGCGATTCCACACCTTATTAGCATTATTCATCTCAGCTCCTTGGTCAAGCTTATGAATATTACGTGATCTGAGAAGGCACGTGACTGCTGTTTGTTCGGGGTTGCGAATTACTCGTCGAAGCTTTGCCGCATCCGGTTAAACAATTTATCGTGAGCGCTAGCTGTTTTGTTTTATGCCGCTGAGAACGCAGATGTCGAGTCTGTCGGACGTACAGTGGGAATCACCTTCTCTACGCACACTGAATGCAAAACCAGTTGAAGAATGCTAAAATCCTACGAGAATGAAACGGAAACGAGCATATTTATTGAATTTGTCGCGGAAGAAGCTGCAAATGATCTTTTAACAAATGTTTTCGTGTGTCCGATGACTAATTTGGCTTCTCTCGGTCTTTTTTGGTTTCGCTTTAACGAAGATCGTCATGACGCTGGTGAGGAGGGAGTCTCTTGGCTTACTGCTGTCGGCGCAGTTTCACAATAAAGAAAGAGAAGTTGTTATTTGTTAAGGCTTTTTTCAACGTGAAAGTCAATTCTAAATTTGACACGCCACACACGACGGGAGTGTTGTTAACGCATTTGAAAGCTAGAAAATGAGGCGTCAAAATGGTGACAAATCAAGCCGCTGTCTCCACTCTCAAATGCCGTGGGCGTAACCGCTGGAAGCTCGAAACCACGCCCCGCCGAAAGAAGAATGGACGCGAGCAACTTTCTCTCTTCCCCCTCCACGTTTGCGCCGTTAAAATATGTCGACTTAAAACCTCCGGCGGCAGGATCATATCCCGCCGGGTTGTTGTGTTTTTGTTTTTACACCACAGCGAGAGCGGTGCTAGCTCGCGGGCTGACAGGCTCGGGCTGAGTAAAGTAACTGGCAATTGCACCAGATAACCACCGACGCGTTCATATATTGTCAGAGAGAGAGAGGACTCACGCCAAAGTGCGTCACTGGGCCCCCGTTTTAGCCATGTCCAGAAAATCCGCAAAACTAAAGTGGTGAAAACAGTTTCACGCAATACCGCCACCGTTCACTGCTGCGTAGTTCTCGGTACGTCGCATGTTTGCAGCAATTATCCCGACACGTGTAAGGTATTTACAAATGGCGCACTGCCTTCACTTTACAGGGACTTTAATGGGAGTCAATGGTTTTCAAACTTGTTTAAAACAAGTCCCACCCCCAACAGTAAAATACAAGAATATTTCATATGATTGTAAGCCACTGTAACATTAGGCACGGTTAGTAAATATAGTAAAATCAACAACCGCTTCAATCATCGTTCGATGGAAATGCAGTGCGCATGAAAGTTAAGTGGAAATCGTGCTGAAATAAATGTTTCGACTGCAAACAACTCAAGTGGAATGCAACTGAAGTGCACTTCGGAAGTACGAGTTGGACACGCGGGTTGCGCTTTCGGTTTTGACTTTGTGGAGTGCGAAGTCCAAAAAGGTCACGTCGCACCATCAGACGCAATCCTCCGCAAAGGTCACTTGCTCGCGTTCGTAAACTTGATGTCCACGCTGTCGCGACTCGGCGCCCGTCGCGTCACCCTTCTATCAAGCGTCGATCGGGCAGGCGCTTGAAAAGGAATCATCGCGACCCCTGAAAATGGTCGCAGTGCACTCCAGAGGTGTTTCGAATTGATATCGGTGGCGTTTCCGTTGCTGACCGAGCGTCCGGGAGAAATCGCACCGTTGACTGGCCAAATATGGCCGCTCGCGCTTCCGTAAAGGCCAACGAGCGGCAGGAGTGTCGAAACAAGCCGGCGACATTTCAAATGTTTCTCCAGGCGCACTTGAGTGCCTGCGGGCCCGAGGTTCACGTCGCTCTTCTTTTGTCTTTTGCTTCTTTTCTTTTCTTTTTTCAGCAGACCTTTTTCACCGTGACGAGGCAGTTCCAGCCACATATCGTATCCTCTCGGCTAATGTCGCGCCCCTCCTTGCCTCCGCGGCAAGGAGGGGCTTTTGGAAGGTGATCGCATGACGCCGTTGCGTGCGGGTCGCGCGTGCCTCTCGCGTTTCTTCCTTCGCCGCTCGGCAGCCAAAATGACTTTGGAAACGGACTCGCTTACAATTACAAGTTAGCCTGGTGAAAATGGGAGAGTTGTTCGCGGAACGATTCCAATGACCTTCTCAAAGTCATATACAGTGCCGTGGCCCCCTCGATTTTGCCATAGTTTTCCAAACACTTGAAGGTCGAGGATCATCAAACAAATGTCAATATCAGACGAATACAACACAAGGGTACTTGAAATGCTGTTTTTCAATGGGGATTTCATTTATTAGCCTGGGTGAAAACGTAATGGCCCCCTAAAGCTAAGAACCGGTTGGGCCACGCTCAGCAGCAACAACTGAAATCAGGCGTTTTCTAGAACTGGCAACGAGTCTTTCACATCTCCGTGGAAATATGTTGGCCCACTCTTCCTTGCAAAATGCTTTGAATTCAGCAAAAATGGAGGGTTTTCAAAGCATGAGCGGCCTTTTGAAGCTTATGCCCCTGCGAATCAAGTCCGGCCTTTGACGAGGCCACTCCAAAACCCTCGTTGTGTTTTTTTAAGCCATTCGGAAGTTGTTGTTTCGAATTGTTATCCTGCTGCGGAACCCGAGTGCGCTTCAGTTTAAGGTCACGAACGGATGGCCGAACGGTCTCCTTCGGGATTTTCTGTTCAAGGGCCGAATTCACGGTTCCATCGATCACGGCAAGTCGTCCAGGTCCGGAAAGAGCCAAGCAGCCCCAGACCGTCACACTACCACCGCCATGTTTGACTGTCGGTATGATGTTCTTTTTCCGAATGGTTGTGCTACATTTACGCCAGATGTAACGAGACACACACACCTTCCAAAAAGTTCAACTTTCATCTCGTCAGTCCGAAAAGTCAGTCCGATGTTTTTTTTTGGGCCAAAGTAAGACGAGCCTTTATGTTGTTTTTGGTCAGGAGTGGTTTTGGCCTTGGAACTCTGTCACGGATGCCATTTTTGCCCTGTAGTCTCTTCGTTATTGTTGCGTCATGAACACTGACCTCGACTGAGGCAAGGGAGACCTGCGGTCCTTTCCAAGTTCCTTTGTGTCCTCCTGGATGAGTCACTGATGTTCCCTTGATGGAATGTTTGTTTTGCAAGGTTCACCACTCTTCCATGTTTTCTCCATTTGAGGTGAATAGCTCTCCCTATGGTTCACTGGAATCCCAACGCTTTACAAATAGCTTTAATAACCCTTTCCAGACTAATAGATGTCAATTACTTTATTTCTCGACTTCTTCTTTCTGGAATTTGTTTAGATCGTCTCACTTTGTCACAGCTTTTTTCGATCTTTTCTCCATCTTGATTTTGTTGGGACAGGTTCCGTTGAAGTGATTTCTTGATTGAACAGGTCTGGAGGTAATCAGGCTCGGTCGGGTGTGATCAGGGAAAATGAACCAAAAAATTGGGATTAGCCACAATTAGTTCATGATTTAACAGGGGGGTAAATTACTTTTTCACACAAGGCCAGGTCAATTTGAATCGGGTTTTTTTTCCCCTTAACAAATGAAATCACCATTTAAAAACAGCGTTTAATGCTCACTTGTTATATTTGTCTGATATTGACATTGATTTGATGATCTTACACATTAAAGTGGTGAAACTATACAAAAATATGACAATTTGAGAAGGGGGCCAATACCTTTTCACGGCACTGTAACTAGTAACGTTTGGTTACATTTTCAAGAATTCTATTCATTTTGAACCCACCCAAAAAAAAACAACAAAAAAAGTGGACTCAAATCACAGATCATTATTTTGGAATCAACCGCATATTTGTTCTTTACACAATTCATAGACTGATAAGAAAACATGATGAAACGTAAATCCACAATAAAAATGTGACTGTTGCCTTGCATGTGGGGGAAAATGATAGCGTGTCAACCTAATGACAAATGTGCAAAAATTAGACAATACGGCTTCATGTGGCAACTAGATAAAGGAATGTTCCATAAAAAGTCCAAAATTATAAAGTTGAAACTGTTCAAAAGGAAAATCTTCTTTCATTTGTTTGAGAAAGTAAATATGAGTCGAACCTTTTCAAAATCTCAGACAACTAATCAGTTGCACCACAAGGTGGCGTCTCGAGGTGATTTCTTTATTTTATTTTTTTTAAGACTCCAACAGAATGGCACGTGACCAGAGAGAGCCAATCACGAGCGTCATTTAGACGGCGGAAGCGATATGCGGCAATTTTTCAAATGGAATTCAAACTGTAATCATTGAAGTTTTCCGAAAGCAACTATAATCGCATCACACATTTTCTCCCATTAATGTAATGCATTACAACGACATCAATTTGGCAATTAAATTGCGGAATCTAGCTACCGCCCAACACTGTCTTCATCTATGCAAGCGCATCGAACTCATTTTTGTCGCGGGTCACATTGTCTTTCTGGTTACCGTCCGGTTCGTTATGACCGTGGAAACATACAAAGGGATAACGGCTTCATCGGAACTTCGGTTTTCATACGAGCTAGATTTCAACATTTTTTTCACAGAAATTTGGACCCAGTTTTCGTACATCTGCTCGGTTTTCGTGCAGTTGAAAATGGTTCAAATGGCAAAACGCATCCGCCTGCCAGCGTCACGGCTAACTTTCGTATTTGAAGAAAGTTCGCCATTTACGGACGATATTAAATGCGATGACAACTTGAAACTTTGGTACAGAGCGACATGACGTAGACGCACATAATTTACGAACGCGGGCCGCATCAAATGGGCCGGATGTGGCCCACGGGCCTCGACTTTAACGACCTTGATGTACAGCATCTTCCCAACGTGTTTTCTCTCGGTCACGTGACCTCCTGCTTGTGAACATGGAGTCGCCGCGCGCGCGCACGATCGTGCACCCGCAGATTCATAGAGCAAGTGCGATGTTCCGCATCCCGCCTTCGTCATCGTCCTCATCGTCATCCTCATCGTCATCATCAGACCTGCCAACGAGGTTGGAAAAGATTTTAGGCCTCACCGGCCTCCTCCCAAGGCCAAATAAATGCGGGACAAAATCTCATATGTTGTACTAAATGTTAACTATTCACATTCTCAAACGTTTTACAGCAAGTAGCGCCTCCAAACATTCTTCGCTCTCGCTCCAAAATAGCAACATTCAAATACGCAGTTATTCATCAAAAGTGAGAAAAATGCTTGATTTCTAAGTACCATATTCATCTTTGACATTATGCACACTTTGAACATTAGCACTATCGAAACATGAAAAAATAGACGAATCAGACTTTTTTTTTTTTTACATTCAATGCAAATGTATTGTAGACCTATGAACAAAAAAGTTAAAAACAACTGAACTGCTCATAAAAAATGAAATGTGCACATATTTTGTACATTTGCATTTAATTTAGCGATTCATTTGCATACCACTAGAGGGAGGCCACGTACCACTACTGCGGTATGCGTAGCACACATTTTGAACGCCAAAAAAAAAAGAATAAAGAAAAACAATGTCAGAAATTAAATAATGACATAAATATATTGACTTTCTCCTCATGCTCACTTGACACTTCAACAAAATACGTGCAGGTCAGAAGTTGAAAATATTGGAAAAGCCTTTGCGGTATGATTGACACGTTAACGGATCACAGGGGCGATTTTGCTGACATTTTGTCGAAGCGGAATTTCAAACGCGGAGGCAATATTGCGCAACGTCACGCATGAGGTTTTGCCTCCCATTTTGGAGCTGCACGAGAAAATGGGGTCCAAGGGTGCGACATGATGCAGTAGTTGCCCAGAAACCACACAGCCAATGGGCTCGCTCGCTCGCTCGGTCTCTCTCTCTCTCTCTCTCTCTCTCTCTCTCTCTCTCTGCAGGCTTGCTTTCTCCTTTTTTTGTTGTTGTCGTTGCTACATTTCGTCAGGCGCCCTCGCGGCTCCTCGCAAACACGCGCGCCTGCACGTCCGCGTCGACTGGCATCCAAATATGGAGATGCGTGCGTGCGCGCGCGTGCGTGCGCGTGCGCACCAACCTTCCGCAGCTTCGTCAAAATGGCGCATGCAGCAAGCGCGTTTGGACTTCATCACGTTTTTTGAAGCTTCCGCTAATTTGCCGGCGTTCTCGACATCGTCTAGAAATCGACAACATTGGCGATTATTATCGTCATAAACGGCCGCCATATGCATTCTGATGCGTGAACATTTTTGGTGGTCGGAGCGACTTGAGAAGATTTTAAACGACAACGAAAATAAACACGAGCGGCAGGCTTCAATGAAACTTTGAACTCCAGACTTGAATTGTCTGACCAGCACACGTGAAATCCGACACGTGAGCCCAGAAAAAGTCTCCGGACTTGAGAAATGCAATCAGAAAATAAGATCAAATTAGGCTACTGATTTGCAGGTGCGGAAAAGATTTGGAAGCAGCAGAAATGCCTTTTAATGTTCATTTCATAAGTGACTTTTTAGAAGGGCCGTAATTCCCCCCCCAAAAAAAAAAAAAAAAAAAGACAAGAAAAGAAAAGAAAGAAATAAAACGTCATGGAAGCCGCCCTTCTTATTTGGAAATAACATTTGTCAGGTTTCGCAGCAAAACGACAGCACAGGAAGTTGCTGCAAATGTCAGTTTTCACGACATCTTCGAATTATGATGATTATTATTTGAATTTCTAAATCTGGCCTACGTATTCTATCGCTTCAAGTCATCAGGTGAAAACGTTCTCGTTCCGTTTCGATCATTCCTCAATTCTCGTTAAAAGAAGGCAGGAAATGCCTACAAATCATCATCATCGTCATCATCCTTCGTTTTCATTTCATGATCCAAATGCTGCGTAAAAACGTCGCGTTTTATTTGATTTTGAATGAACTAAAAACAAAATGTAGAATAAATCACATCATCCGGCGTTCAACCTAATATGTGATCCATCAAATATTATTCTCACCTTGAGAAGGAAGAACAACGAATCTAACTTCGTGATACGAGGGAGCCTGCGGAAAAACAAGCAAACAAACAAACAAACAAATAAACAAGCAAAAAGCGAAAAGCAAAAATCCAAAATCAAAAAGCCTCAATAGGTTTTGTTCGATGCATATTTGCGAGCTCCAAATGTATTTGTGCCCGCTCGTCAACAGTCACATGCAACAAGAATATCTTGGCTCAAATCTCCTTCCTGAGCAGCGTTTTCAACTCTTTTAAGTTCTGAAATCAAAACGACATTTTTAAAACGCGTTTTTAACCACCGGGAAAATTCCTCATCGGAAGAGAGAGGAACCGTTTTTGGTTTTTTTAAATATTATTACTATTATTATTATTTTTTTTGGGGGGGGGGGGGTGTGGGTTGTTTGTTTTGCATTTTGTAGGAAAGGATGGTTTTGATTGGAATGTAACTGATTGATTTGAAATTGTTTTCGAATATTCGCGAGTTCGATGAGCAATTAAGAGCTCGCACGATGTGCGCTAATGAACGACTCCAATTCGAAACGAGGCTCCCGTGCGTCAAATTAGGAGCGATTCGAATCAAATTGTTGGACATTTTGTATTCCGGCTTCGCACAGTTGCGAGGTTGCGGGTTCCAATCCGGCCTGGCCCGTGCGGAGTTTGCATGTCGGCCGTCGCCGTGCCTGCGTGGCTTTTTCTGCGGGCGCTCCGCTTTCCTCGTGCGAGGTTGATCGAAGACTCGAAATTGCCCGTAGGCGCGAACGCGCCCTGCGATTGGCTGGCGACCGGTTCCGGGTGTGCCCCGCCTCTCGCCCGGAGACAGCTGGGAAAGGCGCCAGCGCGCCCGCCACCCGCGTGACGATAAAGCGGTAAAGAAAATGATTGGGTGGATTTTGCATTCCCCATTTTGTGCAACATTTGTAGCTGATTTGGATTTGTTTTGTGATTGACAGCCTGCGGGCTGCACTTACGCGAGCAAAGTTGGTTTCTTTTCTTTTCTTTTCTTTTTTTTGGGTGCAGTTTTCTTCATATCGCGCGCTGGGAACGAAGCGCCATAAAGGACAGGAGTCGTGCCGTCCTTTTTTCCTTCTCCCGACACCGATCGCGATCGAAATGCTCCATTCGGCATTTTGCGGAAAAACAGAAATGAAATGAATTTTCTGGCCGGGCGGGCGGGACTCGGTGCGCGTCCGCGGCGTGCGCGTGCACATCTCAGCCGACTCCGGAGCGGCCGGACTCCGCCCCCTTCGCCCGTAGCAACAAGTCGGCCAATCGGACGAGCGCGGGGCCTGGCGACGGCGCGTGACGTCGGCGCCCCCCCCCGCCCCCGCCCCCGCCGTGCGCGCCAGATTGCGTATTATGGGATGTGCGGAATGAAGCAGCCCGACCCGACGAGGACGCGAGACGGAGCGCGCGCAGGTCGTCATGGAGCTGTCCGCCGTCGGCGAGAGCGTCTTCGCCGCCGAGTCCATCATCAAGCGGCGGATACGACGGGTACGCGCGCGCCCGCCGCCGCCATACTTTTTGGCTTCCGCCCGTAGGAAGGCGACGGAGCCTTTAAGCCGACTGCGTGTGTGGTTTGCAGGGGCGTTGGGAATATCTGGTGAAGTGGAAGGGCTGGTCACACAAGTGAGTGCACGACACCATCGCCTCCGTAGCCAAGACGGAAGCTCGCGGCGGGGACAGCGACGCCGTCTGGCTGCGCGCAGAACTGCAAAAATAACTCTCGCACGTCCAGCGACAACCTTCCATTTGCTCCACCAAATTCGATTCCTTGACCCCCAAACCTCCATTTCGGAGCGTTTCTCGCTCGCTGTTGTCCAATCAGATTTGGCCGCTGGAAGTGTGTGGTCACGTGCGCCCAACGTGTAACTTCAACCCCGTTCGCGATGGCGCTCGCTCTTCAGCCAATCAGGCTTCCAATTCAACGGCAGCATTTTTCCATCGTCTCATTGGTGGAGAGCAAAACTAGTTACAGCTAACTTTGGCCATCTGCGCGTATGAAAACATTTCATATTGGCCGTCTGTGGCGAGTAGCATGTATTTTATGAGCTTGTCACGTCCTCAGACAATTTGAATTGGGAACGTCTCCATATGTTGGTCAACGTTTGGATTCTCACTGTTAGTGACTGAAATAAAAAGAGCAACGCATCGCTTGAAAGATACAAAGTTTGGCAGACTGCAGGGGCGCACCGTGAGTCATTGGGGGGGGGGGCGGGGCCCGCACATGCCCCCCCTGCGAGGTGGGTCCTGTTATATTGCGTTTCGGTATTTGCATTAGAGTTTTTGATGGTTTCTATAATTGCGACGCGATAGCAGTGAATCGAGTCGCCAAAAGCCCGGCTGGCAATCGTTTAGCGTAGCGCTAACTCGTCGGAGTCCCGGCGTACGGGCGTGGCCTTTGTGTTGCGACCGCGCTGACGCGCCTGGCCTCGTTGCAGGTACAGCACGTGGGAGCCGGAGGAGAACATCTTGGACGAGCGCCTCCTGGCCGCCTTCGAGGAGAGGTGAGCGATCGAAACGGAGACGACCTTCGTTTGCAACATTTCGGATACCGCACGCCGACGGAAGATTGTCGAATTACAACGTGTAACGAACAAACTCGGCTATAGTACTTGCGTTTTCCTCGAGTTAGCTATGGCTAAATAGCTAGCTAGAGCGATAGCTAGCTAGATAGATAGCTTTAACATCATCAAGGCAGCTAACTAACCAACAATACAAATATTAGACATCATCGTTTCACTGTTTCCCAAATACGAAAGTACTTTTAAAACGTATTGTTATTTTTATTTTTTTTTCTGTATTTTTGTCTACAAGGGAACGTGAACGAGAGCTTTTTGGGCCCAAAAAGCGAGGACCCAAGCCCGAGACGTTTCTCTTGAAGGTTAGTTTTTTTTTCTCTCACGCACATAAAGTCTCTCTTTTTTTTCCGTCACTAAACCCGTTCAAAATTTCCGCTCGTGGAGACAGATTGACTTTTGCCGGGGGAAAAGTGAGGCTAAGCGGTACAGAAAATGGATGCTCGGGTGAAAAGTGCTTCTGCTCAAAGAATCGCCGCTTGTGTCCAGTTCGCTTGTCTTCCTCACGCAGGCCAAAGCCAGAGAGAGAACTTACGGATTCCGGCGAGATCCGGCCCGGTCCGTCCAGGTCTCCTATCCGGTCCCGGAGCCCGTCGCGTCTCCGAGGGCCCGGGAGGGTTTGCGCGCCGTGGTCCCCACCATCTTCCCCCCGAGCGCCGTCAACCGAGGGGAGAGCGTCGCCGGCCGAGCGCTAGAACCCGAAAGGTCGCCCGGACCGGCGGCGAGTTCTCACCAGGAGCCGGGTCCCAAAAAGAGAGGACGCAAGCCCAAACCGCGTCCGCATTACGACCGCGATGAGGAGGAACGCGCGGACCCTGCCCCTAAAACGTCCGGACGCTTACCTCAGGACGGGGGGGCTTCGGACGCCGGCCTGGTCCAGCTGACCAGAAGGTTCCGGGAGGAGACCACCATCGCGCCCATGTCCGGCGGCCGTCCGGACCGAGGAGGCGGGACTCGTTACCCGGCCGTTCCGAAGCGCTCCGACGAACACGGGAACCCGCCGATGACGACGGGAGGAGAACTCGGGGAGGCGTGCCCCCCCGCGGGGCCCGGCCCCTCGTGGATCCCCCGCTTCGCCAACGTGGACACGGTGACCGTCACGGACGTCACCATGAACCTGATCACCGTCACCGTCAGAGAGAACTACACCGACAAAGGCTTTTTTCGGGGGAAAAGATGAGAGACGCAGGAACCAGGTGTGGCACTGAAGTTCCAGGACGGGGGTCCCTAAAGATTTCAGGCGAGGGACCAGACTTCCGTCGGACGATTTTTTTGCTTTCAATTAAAATTTTCGGTCAAATTAAACGTAAACCAAAACGAATTTCACGTCGTGTGTTTAGAACAAAACACCTAAGGCTGTTTAGCTTAATGCTAACAAACAATCCAAAACGCCATAGATGAGCTAACGAAGCTAGCATCAATATTGCCATCGTTATAAACCTTTAAAGAAGTGATATTTGAACACAAAAGGTGCATCAAGACATGTCGACAGACATAAGAAAACTCCCAGGCGTATGTTCTTTATGCTCTACGAAAAACGTAGAGCAAAAACGAGAATACGATACGATATCAGTAGTTGTGAAACTCTTCTTGGTTTGTCTGCATTGTTGTATTATACTGCCCCCTGTGGCCGAGTTACGCACACTAGAAGGAGCCACAAAGAATTAATCATGATACACATACTGTTTCATTCTTGACCATCTATTTAATGATGTTATTGCTATATATTTGCATAACGGACAATATGATAGAGTGTGATTTTCCTTATTATAAAATTTTTTTTTAGTTTTTCGTTTGTGAGGGGAGGAAACGCTTTTTTCAAGCGTTCAAAGGGCTCGTCGAGAGGGCTCGTTTTAAAGACGACAAGATGGCCGCTTTGCCGGAACCGCGGAAGATCCTGACGAATCGTTCCGGGAGTGATCGAAGTCCGGAAAAGCGCGTTCGACTTCGGCGGGATTTCCTCTGAGGGGAAAACTTGAAGTTTGGATTTGAAATGTTTTTTTTTTTGTTTTTTTTGTGAGACCGGTCCTGGAACTTTTCTGACACACCTCGCCGTCACGCGGGCGACTTTATCCGCCACGGCTGGGACGACGCCGCGATCGGACGACATCGTGTCATCGCGTTCCTACTATTTCCAAGCGTGGCGCGGAATGAGCAAGCCAAAGTCGAAAATGGTGAGAGCAAACTCACGATATAATACGGAGCGAGACAAAAGGTGGTCAAAGGCCTGCGCTTGCCTGCAGATGCCACAAGATGGCGCCAAAACAATATTTTTCTATTCGACATGGCTTGGGCCTGAGCACACAAACTTTCCTTCCTTTCTTCCCTCCTTTTGGGCCTTCCTTCATTTCCTCCTTCCTTCCTCCCAGATCCACTTTTTCTTCCGGCCTCCTTGCAACCTTCCTTCCTCCGCTGAAATCGGCTTTTCTTCCCTCCTGTCCAATAGAATCAAGTTTCTTTGTTCTTGACTCAAACGATTTGCCATTATGATTTTTCACAGTACGTGTAAAATAAAAATAAAAATAATAAAGGTTCATTTAAAAATTGTATTCCTACTTTTGGCCCACCCTGTATACATTTTCCATTATTTTGTATTGTGCAGGTGTACCTAATGTTGTGGCCAGTTAACAAAGCGACTAACAACTAAGCTACAGTCTTCATGCTAATATATATTTTTATAAATAGAGCTGTCAACCGCCAGTATTAAATTTTTCAAAAGCCAATTCTTGTACATAGACTAAGATCTTGCTTTTTTTGCACATTGTAATGTTGGCCAATTTTAGAAAGCATTGTTGCAGTTTTGCCTGTCAACGCCACTTCAAATCTGTCACTTTGATTTTGTGTACTTTAGTTGGTTCACTTTCATTTATGTGTCCAATAAAAATGAAAATAATCAAGGCAACCTTTGATGCTGCTCATCGATCAATAACATGATGAATTCTTTTGATATTTATTCCCACGCGTGCCGAGCTGCAATATTCATGTTGAAAATATACACGACGAGGTTTTGTTTAAGAGCTGTTTGGAATAAAACTATGATGAAAGTCGTTTTTCCTGTCGTGTTTTCCCATGCAGAAGGCTGGGCCTAAATTGACAATTTCATGCCCCCCCCCCCCCCCCCCCCCCATTATTAGAGAAAAAAAAGTGGCGAGGGCCTTTTCGTTGACCTCTCTCCACTTTTGGCACTGGAAAATGTTCAAATGGAGATTTTCAGAGCCGATGCAAAAGGCCAATATTTGGATATTGGAACTTGATTTTCCCACCACGGTCCGTCAGTCGCATTCATTCGTGCATTTCTCTTCTGTTTCCTCAAAGGACCACCAATCCGAGCCTAGATTTGTACTTTTCTTTACAATTTGATTGTAAATCAAACGAAATTATTCAGAGTTGTACGGAAACTCACATTTCTAGAAACCTGACTGAAGCAATAGCACAGTGATCCAACGTTCACTTCAGACGAAATCTCGCAAACTGCACATTTCATCATCCGAATAAATGATGGCGATAATAAAGCTTTTTTTTCCCCCGAAAGCTACGCTGCATAAAAATGAATCATCTGTTGAACATAACAGACTAAAATCATTTTCTACACTGAACATAAATAATGCTTGCGGGCCTTCGTGCTGCCCACTTGCGTCCACAAGAGGGCGCCACTCGCGACAGTTTTGCTGTTGTTTTGTTTTGCACAATAAACTTGCGGGGTCGGCTGCATCCAGCATGCACGCATGCGTGCAAATATACATTTGGAGACAAATCGCTACATCGTCGAGGTGGAAAAACGTCACTTGCCATATTTGCAGAGGGTTGCGTCATAGCCTCCATTTTGTGCCTTTGCAAGCCCGCCACGCACGTGAGGGGGAAGCTGGCGTTTCGTCACCCGGCCGCTAGATGGCGCTGCAAACATACCGAACACGTGCTCGTTTTGCAATCAAGTGAGCTGCTGTTCAAATGTCAGAACAGTCAAAAATGGGATTTGCAAATGTCGGAGGCAATTACTTGAACTTTGGGCCATGCAGCAAACAACACAATTGGGGAGATGTTTTCCATTTTTGAAAGAAAACGAGAGGTCTTATCTTCTTTTCAATAAAATTCAAATTCAACTAAAAGGCATTTCAGAATAGCACAAACATTTAATACATAATCATACAAAACCACTTTTTTTTTTAAAAAATCTCAAATGATGAAACTACAAGTAAGTTGCAAAGCAACTTTTTTTTTTTTTTTTTTTTTTTTTTAATGGTCACATACATAATATGCAGTTAAATGTTCCTCTGAAGCTCTCCTAAGACTGTGCATGATAGAGTTAACTATTTTCTAAAGATTTATGCAGTTTAGGTCAAATGAAAATCAAGGAAATGACGAGCGAACAAGAAGGAATTTCAGGTGACGAAAGGTCAACCGGAAGGAATTGAACCCTCCACGACCAGCTGACTGGTTAGTGTTTTACTAAATCAAAATCACTGTTGTTTTCAAAGTTCATTAACATAGCGTTAGCTTTTTTTGAACATTTGAAAACAATGAACTGTGTGTATGTGCGCGTGCGCCTGCAGAGCACGCGCACGCGCACGCGCCTAAGCTCCCGAATATGCACGCGTGCTTCTCTTCTCTCAAAAGATGCATTCGTGTAACAATGTACGTTGTGGATTGAAGCCACCGTATTGAAAGGAGACCTCTTCATGAAGCAATTCAGTTGTACGTACGTCACTGCAATGATCAAAAAGATGACCGAATGGCAATCAAAACATGATTAGCTTTGTAAAGGCCACATTTTGGTTGCAGCTCATCCGATCGAAGTCAAGCCGAAACGATTTTGGAGCGGAGGCGGAGGACCTTTTTCTGATCGGACGCCATTTTAGTTGTTATGAAGTCCGCTGAGGACCATAAATCATATCAAAGATGATGCAAACATCAGTCAAAACATTATGATTATTATTGTAAACTCTGAATACATAAAGGCAAATATGCACATCGTCGCATGTTGCGGGCGCACAACATTGCGTCGTTTGACCTTTGGCTTCCTCGCTCGGGGGCGAAACGAGGCGCGATCGGTCCCGAGTCGATTGCGGGCTGCAGACGTGACACTCGGGCAAAAAAATAATAATCGACTATATCACAGGTATAAGGAAAACGAAAAGGTCAACTTTAGGGGCGCGTATTATACACGAGAAATGACGCTCTTTGAATTAAACCCGGACGATAAGAAAGATGGCAAAAGGCAACCGGAAAGTAACATGAAGGCTCGTCTGTTGTCATGGCTGACACACGCACATTCATATAATATATAAGAAGAAAATGCAATAGAATGAATAAATATTTAGCGTTACTAGTGCCACAATGGGGACATTTGCACGGTTTAAGCGGCAATAGTCCATCGAGGAAACCGAAAACTAGTGTGCCAGCGAAGACATTTGGCTGCAATTCAAATTGGGAATGGAACAAAGCAGGAGAATAATAATCCAAATAAAAATAAAAAAAGCTTCAAATGAAAACATCAAGATGAAAAGGCCGTAAGGACCCAAAGGTGCCCGTAGATGGCGACCGTACGCAAATATGGGACGACTGCCGACTTGAAGGCCTTTTACGTTTCCAGTTCGGATTTTCAGGACCGCGCGAGACCTCCCGAGGACTTGCCAACATTAGGAAAAGACTCAGAGAGTTTGGCCAACATGACAGTTGAAATCAGCTGCGCCGCTCGGGTAGCAAAGCACAAGAGGCACAAAAACTTTGCGCTTATGACTAACCGCGAAGGTCCAGAGGTCGAGAGGCAGGAATCCCAGGCCGATAAGGTCGAGGAGTGCCACGGCTACCGCGGAAAACTTTTGTTGACTCGTCCCGAAACGGCGGCGGGTGTTTTAGGGAGGAAAAGTGCAACTTTCTTAGTCCGGAGGAAGCAACTGATCTCCAGTCGGCCGCTGCGCTCGACGGCCTGGAAACATTTCATACGACAATGCTTAGGAAAGTAGCCGTCGCTTACCTCGTCATAGCTTTGATTTTATAGACACGTGCAAGCAATTTTCCTGAATAATTCACAATATGGCAATGGCCACCTCATTAAGGACACTCGAAAACGCCGCAGCGCAGACGTTGACGCTGTCGATCGGTAAAGTTTGCACCCAAAAATACTGAGCTCTCCAGGTAACACCATCGTGACCAAATTGTACCGAAAAAAAATAGATGGGAGTTCTAAAAGATTAAATGCAACTGTTATGTACTCAAAAGTTCAATATAACTGAACCGTACAAATGTACTGTACCGGATTTAAAACATCATAATAATTGAGGTGTAATTCACTGTAAAACTCACTTTATTCAGTGATTCTTTCATGGACCACTAGATGGAGCCTGCGTACCGCTATAATACTACTACCAATAATATTAAAAATCCATGCGCTTTGGTGCCGGTTTGTCAAAATTCTTCTAGCGAATAGAAATAAAATAACATTTTTACAGCTGTCGTTTGCTACGTCTCTGACTACTGCAAAAAAAACAAAAACAAACACCGAACCTTTCGTTTTTTGACGTGTTTTTAAAATTCAAATACTGCCTCGCCTCACTGCGTAAATTTGCACGATAAAATACAAAAAATATATAGACTTTTGACTTTAATTGAAAAAGATATTTAAGTCATATATTTGGAGTCTTCTGTAGTGAAATGAGCTCAATCCAATTCATATGATGCCAGAAACTACTGTGCAGTTTTACATCACTGCAAACAAGGCCAATCCTCAACCTGTTAGTTAAACACTAATATCTCTCAGGAAGTTATTATTTGCGTGTAAAGGCGGAACGTTTGAAGACATTTCTCGTAATGCGCGCGATGAGGCGGCGGCGGCGGTGTACCTAATCAAGTGTCTTTGCCGCGCGCGTGCACGCGGAGCGTCGACTCACTTCCTGGTTGTGCTCGCGCAGCAGCTGCACTAGTAACCGGCCACGGAGTCACTAGTAGTGCTCGCTGGCACGCTGGCGGCTGTCCGAGTCCCAAGAAGTTCCGCTCGACGTTGGCGTCTTTCGGCTTTCCGTCGTCAACTCGTCGGGGAAGTTTTTGGCGCGGCGGCCACAATGGCGACGACCTAGCCCGACTTTGCTTCTTCCCCCCCCCCCCCGCTGCCGCTTTGACGGCCAAAAGTTCCGCGAACGTTTCTGTGGCTTTTGCGTGCTTCAATTTCGAGTGGACGCAGGAGGGCGAGGAACATGAAGAAACAGTTCAACCGAATGCGGCAACTCGCCAACCAAACAGTCGGGAGGTGAGTTTTGTCTCCTTCTCTCCTTGATTCGCACAACACGCGCAGCTTTCATGTCCCAACGGAACATTTGGCCCGTCCTACGTCACGCGGGCGAGGGCCCTCGTTTACCGGCCGCAAAGTCGCTCCAAGTACCGCTTCGCACCGGAACGCGCGAGGAAATAATCGCAGGCCACTAGACTTGCAGTAACAATGTGTGTTGATTGTTGTGCTTGTCGTTCGCAGCGCCGTAGCGCTCTGGTATGGAGCCGAACCCGCCCGCCCGTCCGACCGAAGCCCTAAACCCTAAACCCTAAACCCTAAACCCTAACCCGGCCGGAGACCTTCCCGCTCAAACCCCGATAATGTCCCAGTTAGTTAGTCCACCCGTTTTAAGGCTCCTTTCCTGTCTTCAGCGAACCCAACGTTCTTGTTTTCTGGGAAGAGCCCACGCCAACTCGTACGCTCGGCCCCGAGTCCAGATCGGAACCTGGCACCTCTTGACCGTCACTCCGATCGGCACTAAAGGCTTCTTTATTCGTCACTGCTGCAGTTCTCCTCCAAGCCGGGGGTGTCGCTACGGCTGCTGTCGGCAGGGACGCCCTTCCTCCTCTGCATTGTGTGGCCGTATTTCCTTTCCTTTCCGGAACAAGGAACAAAGCAAAAACAACGGCGAGAGTCCGCTAGAACAAACGCCCAGATGATACGTTTAATGATGCCGCGAAATCGGCGCAGGCGGTATGTGGAACCGAGGGGCGCGCCGAGTACGTCGTCACGGCATGTGACTACAACGGACCAATCGCGAGAGATGATCGCCGCAACATTTTTGGCCGTGTGCGCATCAAGCGTCGGTCACGTGATGCGTGTATAAAGAGGCCTTGAGCCGCTACAGAAAACTGAACTCGGAACGCTAACGACCTTTCGAAGAACGCGGTTATTTGTCCGCGGTGCGCGCAAAAGTATCGGGACATCCGCAAGATGTAAACGCAGAAGAAAATACGCTATCTATTTTTGGATGCCAACTTTTGTTTGATGTGGTTGAGGTCAGAGGTCACGGCAGAGGCGAGCGCGCGCCGCGGCGTTCCTCCGTAGATCGTGTCGGTGTCGGAAAAGGCCGCTGACGCCCTACCCTGCAGTGCAGGCAAAACCCGCTGGTGAAAGCTTTTTTTTTGGCCGCAGAGGGAACGAGCGGCGTGAGCCATTTGTGGCTGTTGACGGCCCGTCGTGCCAGCGGGCGGGGTCTTAAAGCGACTTGACTGGAAACGTTTGCAAGGTTGAAGTGTACGTCTTTGTTGCGCGTGTTTGGCCGCACGTTTTCCGCTCGGCGGGATCAATGCGGGCATTGTGTGGCGTTTATCCTTGGAACAATGGCTGCCGGTCAGGGTGACACTCCGGTGCAGGTGAATCAAAGCTAATTCATTTCTGACAGCGACCCCCCCCAAAACAACAAATCAAACGCACGTCGTTTTTCTTTCCCAGTTGAGCCAACAGGCCGAGTAAGGCAACGACGCAAATCAGGCCGCAACGTTTGGTCCCTGGCTTACTGTTAAAACAACGCATTGACTTTTGCCATACAGCATGATAGATTTACTGTTTGGCTTACTTGACACAGATAGATAGCAAAGCAACGCAAATTTATTTATATAGCGCATTTCATACCCAATGTGCCTTGCATGATGAAAAGCATTTAAAAACAAAGAAAAAAACAGCTTATAAACATTTAAAACAAGGAGGAAAAAACTAAAAATACAATTAAAACAGCATACAGTGCAAGAAATATCATTTAAAAGTGGAAATGCTCGAAAATGCAAGGGAAAAAAAGAAGAGGTTTTAACCTGGACATAAAAACATGCTCACTTTGTGGCTGACGTCGCTCCTGTTGGCAACTTCTTCCATTTGTGTGCAGCATAATAGCTAAAGGCTGCTTGACCACGTTTGCTTTGGACTCTGTGCTCCACCGTTTGACCCGAGGTTGTCGATCTCAGAGCCCGACCGGGTTTCTATTCCATTAGCATTTCATTCGTGTATTCAGGACTTAAACCGTTTCGTGATTTATAGACCAGCGGCAGAACTTTAAAATCTATTCTAAACGGTCACAACCCGAGCTGCAGCATTCTGAATGAGGTGCAGCTGTTTAATGCTCTTTTTAGGGAGTCCAGTCAGAAGACCATTACAATAGTCAAGTCTACTTGAGATAAAAGCATAGATGAGCCTGTCCTGGTCTGCTTGACGCATGCAAGCCTTCACTTTGGATATGTTCTTCAGATGGTAGAAGGCAGTTTGAGTAATTGATTTGATATGACTGTTGAAAGTCAGGTCGGAATCCATCGGAACACCGAGGTTTCGGACTTGGTTTTTAAAGAGAGTGACTCCAGGTGTTTACTAACAGCAATCGCCTTTTCTTTATTGCCAAAAAGAATGATCTCAGTTTTGTTGTGGTTTAATTGAAGAACAATTTGTCTCATCCAGTTATCGATCTGTTTTAGGGAGTGACACAACACCTCAATTGAACTTCTGTGGTCCTCTGGAGAGACTGCTGGATATAACTGTGTGTCATCTGCATATATATATTTTTTATGTGTATACAAACACCGGATAAAATGATTAGGTTGGTAATAGAGATCGTCAACATTTGCTTAAGTGACATTTAACGAGCGTCGGTCAGTGTGTGTTGTCATATCGTCCGGCCTTAATTTGCACATTCTCCAGAGAAGCTTTGGTACGATGTCACCATCTCCCGAACGGAGAGTTTGAGATGTCGAGGAGCCGCTCGACAACGTCTCCTGTTGCAATAACAAAGACGGTGACACACCGGCGGCGTGTTGTTGGGACACGCCAGAGGAATCTGACAGCGCCGTCATAGAAATGCTGCGTGGCTGGCCCTTTCCAGTAAACGCTTGATTTGACTGTGCACGTTATTCTTATTCTTCTCGTCAAGTGTTACACAGTGCGATGCCTTTTTTCAAAGAGTCAAATTCTGCCGTGTACACAAAAGAAAGCTCGGGATCGATTGACTTGCATCAAGTTAAGTCTTGTGCCGTTGAACTTGGAAATGTGCAGTTGATGATCAGCACAAAACTAGGTTATCTTTTTTTTTTTCCTCATACGAAAGAGAGCTTAATTCTGCTTGAAAACGAATCCGTTAGTTCCGAGGCACTCCTCCCTTTCTAATCTTTCTGTATTGTGTTGTGCTGTTGTTTGCATTGCAATCCGAATTCACGCTCGGCTTTCTCTCGACAGGGCCGAGAAGACCGAGGTGCTGAGTGATGACCTCCTTCAGGTACATCAATTTGCCTTGGGAATTTGATCGCAGTTTATCTTCCTCAAACACAAATAATGTCCACGGTACTATTTTCGACGAAAGATCAATATTTGCCGTTGTAATTAATTAGGGTGTTTAGCTCCTGAGGCGCTTGTTTGTTGTGAGGCGTTAGGCGTGTTGTTGGTTGGTTAGTTGCACAGTTTCCACTTTGTACAAAGGTGGCGCAGAATTTCATTTTGGTGGAGATCTGGGGGAAAAAAGTTGTGCATACAGAATTGGATTTTTCCATTTCAATTCATTGGAACTTTTTACAGCGCACTCAAATATTCAATTTTATTTGGTCTGACGAACATTTTTCATGACTTCACCGATTAACTCACTCGGGTCTCCTGCATCTGTTACCAAATATGTCCCGATAAAAGTCTACATTTGTAAAAGTACGGATGGGTGTATTAATTCATCAATTATCAATTGTGTATTAATTTAATCAATTCATTTATTGTTAAGAATCACGTGTCGAACTGAGGCAAAACGGAGTGCGTTACTTGCTTGCGACCAGCCTAGACACTGTTGCTTGAGTCTCAACTCGTTAGCTGAGACGCAAGTTGAGAACATTCAGAGAAAGACAATTTGCCATCTCATCCAAATATTTAAAACGGAACACGTAATCGACTAAGGCCATTTCGTCAAAAGCCCATCCCTATCGTACTGCAAAACCGCTGTAGTGCAGAGGAAGTCCTTTTCCTTTTTCCGTCTGGTAAAGTCATCTTCACTGGCGCCAAGTCGCTCCGTAGTCTTGAAGCCAAACTCTTGGGATTACAACATCAGCGCGAGCCTTCCATTCGGGGCTCCGCGACCGCGGGGGGAGGAGACCTGGCGAAAATCGGGCCAATGTTCGGCTATCTTCAAAATGTCGGCGAGCGCGCGTCGGAAAGGCGGAAAGTTCTGAGAAACGGCATTTCACCGCTCGGAGGGAGATTTTGTGAAATGAAAGGCTCGGTCTACCGACCGCGGGAATCGCGATAGCTGAAGCGAACGGAGCCGGCCCCTCCGGAGACGGCTTTTCCTCCGCGGCTTTGTGCTGCGTTCGGACATTCCTTCAGCGAGGAATGTGATAGTCGGTGCAGCGCGAGGCTCGCGATGGCTGCTTCGTCAGTCCTCTTCGAGACGCGCGCTCAGACGAGAGTCATCTCTTTTGGGGTGCGCTTCATTGCGTTCGCAGCGCCACTCGCACATGAGCAGTCGAAAGAGACGTTTCTCTCCCTTCCGGTTCCCACACCGGCAAGCTCCTGCATCCCCCCCCCCTCCTCGCAGGCCTCCCGCGTGAAATTCAACGCTTTGATTTCCTCGGCCACATGAGGATAAAAAGAAGTCGGTAATAGTGGCCGTCTTGTAAACCTTTGGACAGCTCACCTACTTCAGGTCTGAGGCTGCAGGGATTGCGGCCATGCTCTGTTAATCGTTAAATTGTCCGTGCCGCGAGGCCACATTTTTTTAAAACGTAGGGAAAATGGTGTGAAACTAAAACACTTGAAAAAAGGATTCATGTACGGCCTGCAATACCTGCTTTACACGGCTAAAATAAAATGCGCAGCTTAAAAATACAATGTCTGGCATACGTTATGCAAAAACAAGCCCTAAATGTGTTTTGAACTGCTTTTTAAATCTGTCTACACAAGAAGGCAGCCGAAAAGGACATGCATTCCACAATTTTGGGGCAGCGCACTCCGAGACTGTCGTCACCTTTAGCTTTTAATCTCGTGGGAGGAACGGTAAGTAAAAAGTCATCAGCAGACCACACTGACCTAACGGTGATCCTCAAATTATGGAGGGGCCTGACCATTTAGGACTCTGCAAGTGAGCGTTCAAATTTTGTAGACCGGGAGCGATGCGGCCGAACCTACGAGATCCAGACGCAAGCCGAGTCGCGGCTTTCTGACCCAGAGGGATTTGCAATGGTCACGAAAGCATGAATGATCGTTTCGAGCTCACGATGAGATGACGTGCGCCGAAATCAATACAAATATTATAATATAAGTGTAAAAAGCAGGTTCAAGTTGCTACTTTTAAAGCTGAGCAGCACATTTGGGGGAAAAGGTGCTCACCTGTCGGTTGAATGTGTATTTCTGGAACATTACTCTCAAACTTGTTGGTTTCCACCGGCTGCTTCCATTTCTTCCAGCAGGCCTGCAGGTTGAATTGGAACATTGTTGCCTTGACAAGTTGGACCTTGTTTGGCTTCTCTTACAACACCACTAAAGAGTGTCACTGCAGAATCTTTGTGAGAAGAGAGTGAAAATGGGGCCAGGTAGGAGCCCTGGTGCATTCCAGAATCCCACTGTCATATACTGGAGAGTTAAACCTCTAAGGTTGGCAAAATCTGTTCCGTTTTTGCAAAAAGAATTCATCCATAAACCCTTAACAAGCTGACCACAAAAAGCCAAAGAAAAAAACAAAAGGCGGAGCATTCTCTTTTGATGCTTGCTGAATGTAGGTCAAATGACATCATGCACGGTCGCGGTTTCAACTCAAGAGCGCTCCGGGGCCGAGGGTCTTTCCCGTTTGGATGGGGTTCCCGAACGGGAGGGTGCTCCAGTCGCACGCCAGACCCGTTCGAAACTTTGCTGACAAATGGCGCCGAGACCTCGGCGGTCTACCGGGCCGCCGCCGTTCGTTTCTGGCTTCGTGACGGGATGCGGTGGAGCCGTCGAGGAGCTCAAACTCAGCCCGCCGTCGGCTAAACGGAGAGCTAATGAATCGCCCCCGGGCGGGGAAGTTCATCTGCGGCTCTGCGTCGGCGACTAACGGGGAGGAGGAAACGTCTGCCGTGAAAATGGGAAGATGAGAGAGTAAGATGAGAATCTCGCACATAATCAGGCGCACTGCTTGTTTATTTTGAAACAGGAAGAGGAAGTGTGCTCTTAGATGATGCCATCTTTCGCAGATGTGCTTTCCAAAGTTCAAAAAGAAACTGCTAATCGGGAGAATTTGGTCGGAAAAAGATGGCCGCTGTAATTAGTTGAAAAACCACAGAGAGCGTCCTTTTTCAAATGAATTAACTCCAAATAATATCAGGTGACCTGTGCCACTGCTATTAACGTGGCGAAAAAGAGCTTTTAAGGAATGGCACGGCACGGCAGGGCACGCGCACTGTGCACTGTGCACTGTGCGAGACACTGCTTTCCTGCTTTGCCTTTTCCGACTCAATTCTGAATGCATTACTCAATCTTGAGTAGGATTTCCTACGAAATGTTTACACTTGTGTTTATTTCCAAATTGACACATGGCCTTGCGAATCATACAGTACGTGCTCTCGGAGTGCGTTAAAGTTTGCAGCTATTTTGCCATACGACAATAATGTGCATTCTAAAATAAGACTTAGTAAATATACAGCCACCGTTAGCTTTGTGGTTTTGGCGTAGTGAACGGGTTTTTCGAGAAAAAGGTTCCTTGGAAGCTGACAGTTTTTTTCCAAATGTATGTTTTTGTCTTGCCTGTCTGTATTGTATATTCGTATTATTGTTTTGAATAATAGTAGCTTAATACCTTGGGAATGGGTAATAATGTACATTTCGCTGCACAGTTAACTTTTCTTTCCATGTACGAGACAAATAGATTAGCGCTTTAAGGGATTTCACGCGACAAACTTGCCACTTTTCCTCTTTTTCAACTCCTATTCTTATAAAGAGACTAAGAAATAGTCATCAAATCTAATATCTAACAAATCTTAACGGAGGCCTTAGACGTTTGCACGGTGTTGCATAGTTTGAATTCAAAGATGTACACCGTCGAGGCTGTAAGTGGTGAATAATGACAACGGAAAGTGACGATAAAAGGCCCCAATCCATCCGTCTGTTTTGTTATTTGCCCGTTTTGCGTGTCGCCGGCAACTCGAGCTCGACGAACGCCCTCGACGCCCTCGTGTCGTCTTTCAGTCACAACGAAAGCAGGACGGAAAGTTGACGGAGGGATGTGCGTCGGAGAAGCATGCGTGTTTGGATTCGGAGCCCTCCGCCGTTTCCTTGATGAGAAGCTGTTTCAACAAAGCGTGGCATACGTGTGTGTGTGTGTGTGTGTGTTAACGCGTGCAGTGTTGTGTTGCCGCGCAGATCGAGAGACGCATGGAGCTGGTGCGCTTCATGTCGCACAACGCGCACAAGAGGCTGGTGTCCTGTCTGCAGGGTCAGCTGGGCACCGAGACGGAGAAGAGACATGTGAGTCAAAGAACACCGACGACAACGTCGCACTTGAACACACCTTCACGCTTTGCGCTGTCGTCAGCCTCTCACGTTCGCGCACGAATGTGAACGTTCTTGAGAGAACAACTCCAGATGTCAGAGTAGAATGCGTTTCGCAACGGACGCATCAGTGCTGTCAAAACGTGCACTGATGCGTCCTTGTCTTATCACGGAACGTGTAGATATGAGAGGAACTCGGCGCAAAATATGTGACACGCTCACATGGGCAAATTCAAATATGCGTATGTACGTAGAAATGCAGGAATATGAAATTATATATGAGGCGACACATTGAAATTGGTGAAATTGTGTCGTATGCGTGTGCATTCCAATTGTGCCATGATGGCACGTTCATTAATCTGCCACTAGTGGAAAGCGTCCATAATAATAAAATTTTTTGCAGATCAAGATTTGCTTTTTATGTCAATGCACAAAAAGCAACAATAATAATATAAATATAATAATAAATAAATATGATCTGCAACATTCTAATATGATTCTAAATTTCTAATATGATAGAAAGTTAAAACATAACTGTAGGTGACTCAAAATATTTAATCATCGTTGTTATAATACTCATAATGATGATTCTAACTTTTTAGACAAGATCATTAGTGTTTGCGGCTGATTGGCTGTGAGAAATCGTGCGCAATGTGCACTGCAACCGTATCGGGTCGTACTAAACGCGACACGTTGTAGCATTTAGCCGGAGCCAACATGGTTGCCGTGAATTAAGCGTTTCCAAAGACCCTAGCCCTGTTCAGTTGAGGTGTAACAAAAGAATTTGGGAAAAGTGAAGACCTGAAACAGGTTTGCACTGACTATGGCCCATTATTAATCAGATAATCAATAGTGGGGGGGATAAATAAATGAATAATGCTAAAGTTGTCTTCTTCATGTCCCTTCAGAAAAGGTTGCCCCTGACGGCGCTGTCTCAGGCCATGCAAGAGGGCGGCGCTCAGCTGGGGGACGAGAGTCTGATCGGGTGAGATATAAAATAAACCAACGCAAATGGCCCAATCAGGAACGTGTTTTGTGCCTTTTCTTCAATATCCGATGTCGGTGAACAGCAAGATGATGGACGTGTGCGGTGAGGCCGAGAGCAGGTTGGCGAGCGAACTGATGCAGCACGAAGTGCAGATCGAGCGAGACGTCCTGGATCCTCTCAACACGCTGGCCGAGGTACGACAACCTGCTGGCGTCTTGTTTTTACTGATTTTGTTCTCATGCTTCCTACTTGTGATGTCTCACAGGTTGAGATACCCAACATACTAAAACAGAGGAAGCAACTCGCCAAACTGGTCCTGGACTACGACTCGGCCAAGACCAGGTTGTGTTTCAGTTATTCTTGCGATATGCGAGCCCAAAGGGTGACAGAGGTGCTTGGGTTTTGTTCTGCATTTGTTAAGCATCCTAAAATTTGTGAAGGGATGGCGCGGAGGCAGAGGAAGAAATGGGAGCTGCAACGATCGTTTGACTCACTCAAATAATTTGATTCGAAACATAGTCGAAGCGAAATCTCTGCCTCGAAGCGTCGCAGTGGTAATTTTCCTCACAGACTAAGGTTACTGCAGACTCGCATAAAAAGGAGGTTTTACACCATCACCATTTTTGGGGCCAATCACCGATCAGCAAGTTTATAAAAAAAAAAAAAAAAAAAACGATCACAAGACGGAGCAATGTGTCTATTTACATGACTTGTTCATTTATTGTCTACACTTGTGTACGGTATACTGCATCCATCCATCTTCTGTAGCGCTTCTCCTCACAAGGGTTGCGGGCGTGCCGGAGCCAATGATTCTCGAGCATTTTCGACAAAAGTTAAAACACCAATGACCTCTAGGGGGCATTCAAGGATTGGCCACTGGCAGATGTTTAGGTCAAATCAACGTTACTACTGACAGAAATAACGGATGCCGACTTACTGTAATTAAATGACTTTATTGCAATGAAATGACTTTAATAAATACTGTTAATGGCATGCTTACTCTAACTTTCCCACTGTCCCGGCCGTATGGACGGGTGTTGTCCAGAGTTCGAGTCAGTTTGACACTTTTCTCCGTCCCCCCAGGCTGCGTTGCTTGAACGCGGCGCGCTCTTCCTCGTGTACGTTCTTCAGGTGCCCGATCAAATTTGAAGCATTTGGATGACGTTCCCCACGACGTACTTCAGTTGTGCACAGACTGCAAATAACCTGCGTGTGGTTTGTCTGAGACACCGCAAAATAGTCCCCGTCGACGTGTTTTTTTTTCGCCAACAAGATTGGAAAAACTTTATTGGCCGTCAGATAGTTACAGTACTGCGCAACAAGACACGTGACAAGGCTAAAACTAAACTAGCTGTTGGATTCATACGCGACGAAGACGCAGAGTAAATGTCTTTTGCAGAACATTTTAAACTTCATGATCGTTTTGAGAGTGCAATGATTGGCTGTTGTGCAGGTGGTACCAAGCAACCAAGTCTAGCAACCAGGCCATGGCAGCCAAGGTGGACTCCCTCAAGGATGAGATGGACGAGGCTCTGAACAAAGTGGAAATGTGTAAAGTAGGTTTCACCTTCAATCTCAATGCAAACAAATTCATGACATCAAATGGTCCTACTTCTTCTGTTCCGGATCCTGACGCTTTGCCCGCAGGACCAGTTATCGGCAGACATGTACAACTTTGCGTCCAAAGAAGGAGACTATGCACGCTATTATCTCATGGTGGGTACAGCCATGGCTAAATTAACTTTCTTTGACAGGAGCGACAATTCAGATTTAAAAATTAAAGTGATCTACATTAATACTTGTAAATGTACACCAGTTACTAGAGGCCCAGGCAGACTACCACAGAAGGTCTCTGGCAGCTCTGGAGCAAGCTATACCGAGTATTCAATTACAGCAAGGTGAGCAGCAAGACATTTGATTACCAGAAGATGACGTGAGCACATCAAGAGCCAAAGTTGACCTTTTTCTGAAGACTCCTGGACGGAGAAGCCGGCGTTCGGCACGGCCCTGGAGGAGCACCTGAAGCGGAGTAACCGTGACATCGCGCTGCCCATCGAGGCCTGCGTCATGATGCTGCTGGAGACGGGCATGAAGGAAGAGGTATCGTCAAGGGAGGGGCAGAAGGCTTCTTTCATCATCGCTCATCTCAAATATATTAATCGGTGGCAATTGACGAATATAAACGTCCATGGCAGTCAATGAGTTATGTAGTTTTAGGCAGTGATTCTTTTGCGTACAAACTAGAGGGTGCCCATGTTCCACATTTTGAGGATTACTTCCCTTCTGTTTGGGTTCTAAGTGTACTAAATGTAACTCGCATTCACCTGCAGGGTTTGTTCCGAATAGCAGCGGGAGCTTCAAAACTAAAAAAGCTGAAAGCCGCACTGGACTGTTCCACTTCCCAACTGGAAGAGTTCTACTCCGACCCCCACGCCGTCGCCGGTAACCACCTTTCTGTCTTTACGACCCCACAAAACCAGAAACCTGATCTGCTTCAGATCATTTTCGCAACACTTTTACCGACTCGTTTGTACACAGGAGCCCTGAAGTCGTACCTCAGGGAACTTCCGGAACCTCTCATGACCTTTGGCCTGTACGACGAGTGGACGCAGGCATCCAAGTAAGAGGACACCAACACCTGCGGCTGTGTGTTCTCGGGATGCAGCAGTGATTCCGGTGTGTGTGTGTGTGTGTGTGTTTCAGTGTGTCCGACCCTGACAAGAGACTTCAGGCTTTGTGGGTGACGTGTGACCGTTTGCCAAAGACTCACAAAGCCAACTTGAGGTAAGTGTTGTCTGACTTTGCTCACAGGTGACGGAATGCGATGCGATCCAGTAAATACAATTCTGCCGTTACAAAGATAACTGCTGAATGAATACTTTTAGGTACCTGGTGAAGTTTCTGGCCAAACTGGCTCAAGAGCGCGACGTCAACAAAATGTCTCCCAGCAACATCGCCATCGTCCTGGGCCCCAACCTGCTGTGGGCGAAGACAGAGGGGTGAGCGAACTTTGCGCTTTACGCTCGCACGACTTTATCTTCATTCGCCGTCATCGTTTTGAGCGGCCCGCTCATCTTCCGGAACCCTGTAGGACGCTGGCAGAAATGGCTGCGGCGACGTCGGTCCACGCGGTCGCCATCATTGAGCCGATCATCCAGCACGCCGATTGGTTCTTTCGTGAAGGTAAACACTCGGTAGTGGTTAGAAAAAGACCTCTTCTCTCGTGCCTCAAAAGTTGCTCGGACAAGAAAATACAATCCAAAGTAGCGGTGAAGCAATTGCGAAGGCACGAGAGGTGACGTATCTAGAGGCGTCACGGTTAAACGATCATCCAATTAATTGCCGACTATTTTGATGATCGATGAATTGTTTGCAGTCATTTCAGCGAGGGCGGCTTATGGAACCAAATAAAGCCGCCTGTGTAATAACGTACAGTCGCTGACAGCCAGTTCACCTGAACGTCCTGTCGTAGAAGGCAAACCGAGCCGTGACGCTTCACTGCCGTCTTTCTTCCGCGCAGAGGTGGACTTCGACGTGTCGGGCATGTTCGCCATGCCCGTCCACCCGGCGGCGTCGGACCCGGAGCTCGAGAGGAAGCGCCCCGGCAGCCTGGTGGGGCAAGACGGGGACGCTCACCCTCCCCGCAAAGACAGGTACCTGTCTCGCGCCAACCTCAGCCTCAGCCTGCCGCTCCCCCTCCCGTCGCGTCCCAAGACGCCGAGCGGGCAGGACCCGCGGGGCCCGGCGGTGTCGGCCCACTACGTGGTGGCCGACGAGTCCGTCACGGTCACCGAAACGCCGACCCAAGAGCTGCCCGCTCCAAACCTTCAGCCTGTGCTCTAGTCCAAAGTAGCTCGCGTGAATGCTTTTTGTGTTTTTTCCTACCTTGAGTATAATCCTTTCACATTTCTTGATTTTGCAACATGTGGTCTGAATTCCATTGTGTACTCTTGTGTGATCCCCGTAACTTTCAATTAAAGCTTAGGTCCCATGGAGCTCGCTGGTTCTGTGTCGGCTTCCTGGCGTCTGTCTTGCGCAGCGTTGTCGGTTCCTTTTTGAAGCGCTGGTGTGTTTTGAGCTTTGAGGGGCCATCTGTGTCTACCCTCCACTCTCTGTCCCTCTGGAGCTCTCCCGGGCCTTTTCATACAATTTTGTGTGTGTGGTTTGCCCTCTCCCCTCTCACTTCCGTAGCACTGTTAACCAATATCCGGAGCCCAGCCCGCGTAGAGCCGGCACCGCGATTAGAAAGCAGCCGCAGCTAACCTCGCCCGCCTTCCGACCCCTACCGCCCCAGCGGGAAGGCCACGAGACCCGGCCCCCGGGCGCCGCCCCGGAGGCCGAGCGGCCGGGCAGGGGCGCCGGGGGCCCGGCGGTCGCCGCGCAGCCTCGGCACGTCGGCCAGCTCGGCGCGGAGGAGAGCAGGTAAGCGGCGAGGCAGCCGCCGATACGCCCGCGACGCCGCCCGCTCTCAAGCAATCCAAGCCACCCGGATCGCCCTCGCCTCTTACGTTTGTCGGAATCCACCAAATTCCAAAAGCTATGACGAGTTCAATCGTGACGCTTTGTTTACAGGTGATGTTTACGTATTCGTGCCTGTTCGCCGTCTTGGTCGTCTTGGTCGTCTTGCTCTGCCTTCGTCTCGCCTGCTTGGTTGTTTGAAATTGATGATTGATCTGATCTGGCATGACGTTCATTGATAAATGTTGCATCGTCCGATTTTGCTTTTTTCTCCTCATGTTGAACCCGCAAGCTTGTTTTCACGTGCACGACAATTAGAGATCGACCGATATGGTTTTTCCGGGCCGATACCGATTATTAGTAGTCGAGGAGGCAGATGACCGACATTTGGAGCCGAAATTCATTCCGACCCTAACCCGAGTCAAAATATTGCTGTTAAAATTTTTCATAATACAAACGCCAACACTTGGTTTAAACAGCTTTTCGGATTTGCAACATGTTGGTTTATTTTTAGTCTTGGACATCTTTGTTTTAAAATTCTAACAAGTGTAGGGAGCTCCCAGACTGTGCGTGGGAAAAATCATTATCGCAATAACGTGTTCCGAAATGTCAATCTTTCACTTATTTTTGTTCAAACAAAAACACAAAGTGCAGGGAGTTCAGGGTCGGCAGCATTTCTCATACTTATACTCGGTCAAATTTTGATATTAAAAAAAAAAAAAAGGCCGTCTATTCAAAATGCCAAACATCGGTCCATCCCTAAAGACGGCGCCTTAAATGTCGGTCCCGGCGCGGATCCTGATTGGGACTCGCTGTATTTCCGCAGCCCGGCCCGGGAGCTCGCATCCACCCCGCCTCCGCAGAGGAACGGTTCGGTCCACCTTACGGCCGGGACGCCGCAATCCCAAGGTGGCTCCAGGGGGCCCAGCCCTCACATGGTCCGCAGAGGTGAGTGCTGTTCCACGCAGAATTGCGCATGCATACCGCTGCTGCTGCCTTTCACGCGGACGTCGTCTGATCGCCCGATATTTAGCCACTGCCGGGGGTAAAGAGTTACAAAATAACTATAACGAAAGAGAGCCTTCCTAATTGAACATTCCTAATTAGAAGTTTTTTAGGAAGCATTAAGAACTAAAAGTACCTGAAAATATACGACAGGCACTTTGGCTTCATCGGCGGGTCGATGAGCCGCTGTACTAATAGAAGCCAGGCCTCAATTGACCGCACGGGTACAAGCTGTGATGAGAGGCGGTTCCGCATGACCAACGCAACAGTACATTTCATATTGGAAGCCATCATTTTTAAAAGTTCTTTTAAGATTAAACGCAAATGTATTGAACAAACGTTAAATACAACTGAGCTGAACTGTACTTCGGCAGAGATTCTGGTACTCACTGCGCAAACTCAGTAAATGAGAAGAAATACACTTTGTTCGCTTTTCTCATTTTGGCAACGCAGGCACCAAGAAACAGGCGCCGGCACCGCCCAAACAAGCCAGTCCCTTCGCCTCTCAGTCCGTCAACCAAAGTTCAACGTCCCCGCACCACCCGCCCGTCGCCCCGAGGCGCCACCCGGGCAAAGAAAGCCCCATCCACGCGCCGCCGAGCCACCCGCCCCCGCAGCCGCCGTCGCCGCCCAGGACGCCCACCCCGCCCGGCACGCCGCCTCAGGACGGCCCCTTCTCCCAGCCGCCCGCCTACCACTACGGCTCGCTCCCCCGCCCCTCCCGGCCGGCGCCCAAGCCGAGACCCCGGCCCAACATGCCGCCGCCCCCGCAACCCGCCGGCGGCGACGACTGCAATGGCCTCTTGGGCTCCGCTTCGAAGATCATCACAGGTGAAACGAGTCTCGCGTGTCACGCGGCTGCAGCGCACTGTACGATGAACGATTTGGCCGTAGAAGCACTTTTCAAATCAGCCAATTTTTTTTTTTTTTTTTTTAAAACAGAATAACAACATTACATCATGGGCCCACAAAAATCACAAAATCACACACCCTTGTCCTCCTCTTTTATTTATACATTTTATTACAACAAAAGAAACAATGACATTCAAACAAACGCACACAAAAATCGACCGATATTTTAACACATTACAACATAATGACCTTCAAACAAACCAAAACATGTTTTCGGTATGTTTAAGCATTTATATATACACGTACACACCCTACTATTGTCAAGTGGTGAGCCGCGGAGTACGTCCGCGTTTTATGACGAAACCCACAACAAGTTCCAGACAGCGTAAGAATGAAGAAGGCGCGCTCAGTTTCACTGTTTTTCATTGGATTGTTTTATATCGGGACTAGATGAGTTTTCCATTTACAGTAATTGAGTATCGCACCAAATTGTCGGCCACTGGAAATTTGCATTCTTAAATCTGAAAAAAATGTTAACGCAATCAAGAACACAAAAAGCGAGACGACAGAGAAATGATGTGGCGAAAACGGCGACCGCCGTAAGCGATGCGCTTTGGGTTAAGATTTCCCGATGAATGCACTATAAGCTTTGCAGGGTCAACTTAATTTCAAGCTTCTCTAACCTTTGAACGGACGTGGCCGTTTCCGCCACGTGCGGCCAACTGCTCAACGTTTTAATACTTTTTGCACAATTTGCTTTTTTCCTAATAAGAAGCCGCTTGACCTGTTAGGGGTCGCCACAGCGCGTCATCCTTTTCCACGTAAGCCCATCCCCCGCATCCTCCTCTCCAACACCGACTGCCCTCACGACATCCGTCCACCTTCTCTTTGGTCTTCCTCTCGCTCTCTTGCCTGGCAGCTCCATCCTCATCATCCTTCTACCAATATACTCGCTCTCTCTCCTCTGGACGCGTCCGAACCATCCAGGTCTGCTCTCTCTAACTTTGTCTCAAACACCGAACCTCGGCCGTCCCTCCGATGAGCTCGTTTCTAATTTGATCCGACCCGGTCACTCCGAGAGCGAACCTCAACATCTTCGTTTGCTCTGCTTCCTGTCGTCTCTAATCCGTACATCACGGGTGGCCTCGCCACTGATTTATCAACTTTGCCCTTCATCGTAGCAGAGACTCTTCTGTCACATGACACACCTGACACCTTCCTCCAACCGGCTCGGACCCGTTTCTTCACTCCCTGCTTTCACTGCAGCTCTGAATAAAGCTGAATGGCAAAATTCACAACAGCTGTTAATAAAAACAAAGAAGTACTATTTTACAATGAATCTGGGGCAGCACGGTGAGCACGTCTGCCTCACGGTCGGGATAGCCTCCAGCTTCCCCGGGACTGCAAATGGATATATTTCAAAGATGCCATTCGATAGAAACAAGAGCTCAGTAAACTGTTTGTTTGGATGCCTTGCTGGCTGAGTGACATTTTCAGATTTTTTTTTTTTTTTTTTTTTTATAAACTGTCTGGCTTTTGGGTTTCACATGACACGCTTTATGTGACTGCGGTGACGTGAAGCATGATTGGATGCGCGCGTGTGTGTGTAACATTGCAGATGTCTGAGGCGGCGGTCTGCCCGTAAGACGGGCTTTGCAAGGCAGGTGACGGTAAGACTCGTACTGGCTGAGCCGCCTGGTTTGCTTGCATGCGTTTGTGCGGGCGGGGTTCGGCTCCTAAGCGTGTCGCTATACACACGACGGACTCAGTAGATACGTTGTATGTATTGATGCCGTTTTAACACCGCTGTCCAGAGAAACTAACACCTACCTCATGTGTGACTAAACAAAAACTGTGTGCGCTGTTAATTGCGTAGAGCTGGGTGCCGTAGATCACCGGCCGTGCACACCGAGGACTCCAAAAAAACATCACGTGATTTTGAGACAATCCACAAAGAAAGGCAGCGTCGTATTTTTATTCATGACACTGTTACGGAGTCCTTGGTGTCTTACACTGCGCGTTAAGATACACAGTAGCGTATAGTGTGAGTTTGCGTGTGTGTGATGTTGACTTTTTCCCATGTGATGCGTGCAGACGGCGGCCCGGACCTAAAGGGGGTCAAACGAGCGTGGATGCCGGAGGTGATGGCGGGCCAACGAGCGGAGCCCCCCGCCAACCTCGACCTACACGCGGAGAGCACCTCGCTGTGAGCGGGACATCGTCCCGGCTCGGCGCCGCTCGACTCTTTTGTGACAATCTGCCGCCAGGCTTGGGCGATAGTATTTTTTTCTATGAATCTATTTAATGCACAGCCAGATCAATTAAAGTGCAAGTGAAATTGAGGACCAAAGAAACGCGATGAGGACGAGTTGTGGTTGTTGTTGAGCAAAGGTGCAATAAATATTCAGCACATCTTCCATGGCACATATTTGGCTAGTGTAGTTCTTATGCAGTAGTACTATAGCAAAGGGACTACCTTGACTTACATTTGTATTTTATCGGACTGACTTATTACACTTTAAATTGCTCGGAGGATAATATTTGTTCCAAAAGTGGTTTATTTAATGAATATATATATATATATATAATTCCAAGTCTTGACCAAATATATGAAAAGCAACATGTTTTCCTTTCATTCTGTTGACAATCCTCAACTTTCTCAGACGCTTCAGCTCGTTCATTGAGATGTCGATTTCTTTGCAGCGTTTTCATGTTTGTTTTTGCTGATAATGCTGAACACTGTTGCTGCATCGTTACTTGATGATTAAAGTCTTACAATGTCACATTTGGAGTGGAGAAAGCATTATATTGAATCTATTTACATCATTTCAAATAAAGCTATATAATGCCACATTTCCTTCAAGTAGTGGCCTCAGTAATTTACAGGGCCCATTGTAACATGTATTGCTGCACGTTAAAGAAATAACTCGCTATACGATGGCTGATTTTTAAGTGTCGCATCTGTAAAGCTGACGGTGCTGCTGTATTGTAGCATGGATTCATTTTAATCGGGACACAGCTGAGAAACAAAACACATTTCATATTGTAAAGTAGGTTTTAAGTCACAACAATTTGAATAATGCATTTGTACAAATCAAGGCCGCCTCCTTTTGATAAAACCCCTTACCCCAAATAGTAGATGCCTGGTACACTACACTTGAGTAAAAAACACACTATATGATGAAGAGGAAAAATAACTTTCATAGAGCTGTGAATGCTTGAATATGTAATTCCTCACGAATCTCACTACTTTGATTGCACAACTTGTGGATTTAAACTAAATCATCAATTTAGTGCAAATTAGATTGGAGGCTTTGTATTTTTTTTTGCATTTGAAGAAGATATTTGACGTGAACTTCAACCATAAAGTTTATTTTCCATCAGCCTTTTGAGCTGATAATATCCACGGGGCCCAAATGCACATTTTTAAAGGGCTATTTGTACTTACAAAAAAGAAAGAACGCTGTTGCACTATGGGCCGTAACTTTTTGTTTTTAAACTTATTACATCTCCCAAGGGGAAATTCAACTCGTACTGTGAATAACTGAAAACGTTTTAACTTCTCATTTCAGCGAGTTAAATGTGACAAATTCACCTTGCTCACCTGTAGTAGAATGGTTGACCAACGTTCGTTTCACTGTCCTTGTGAAGTTGTGTCAGTCTTTTAACTGACTGAAAAAATATTATTATTATTATATGTAACTTTTGTACTAAAGTACATTTCAGTTTTCTTTACTTAAAGCTTTAGTAACTTTTGGCGCCCCCCGAAGCTCGAATTCTACATGACAACAAAACAGCCATCGCTTATGCATATGACGGAGGCAATGCATGTGATTCGACAACATTTTTACTATGTTTTGAAGGACACGCGTCATCTCCATGCCATCATTTGCAGTGCGCGGGAAATGAATAGGGCAGTCACTAAGCATCAAAAAAATGTCGATTTCTGACAAATACAGCAAGATGTTGGAGGAGCTGAATGGCTTAATCAGCATTGTGTCATCTCCTCTGGTAGCGGCTTGGGTGAAAATGACTTTTTTTTTTTTTAACAAAAAAAGCTTTAAGTGTAATCATTACTTCTCTACTTTTACCTGAGGTTTTTTTTTTAACAGAAGTATCTGTACTTCTAAAGTCCAAAGTGAAAGCACTTTTGCCATCTCTGAAGTGATCATTTCCCCCCACGGGGCTCAACTCCCTTGCGGCACGCCAAAGAGGGGCAGTGGAAAGTGCAAATAAATCTAATTTTTAAAACGTTAAAGTATCCTGCCTTAAAATTGAAGTTATAAAAGCATTCATTTTTCAAAGCACCTCTTTTTTAGTTTAGTAGAAAGGCGGAAATGTTTTAAAAAAAAAAAAAAAAAAAAAAAAAGAGTACACAACCTTGTAGGCCGTCAGGCTCCTTAAGACATGTTTGAGGAGCACGCCGGTGTGCCCGCTCAAGCCCAGTAGCCGATAATGAACGCGGCCACGGAGAGGCAAACGATGAGGTTGGCGTTGACCACCTGTTTCAGACACGGATTTTCTTTCAGTTGACTGAGGTCAGGGGCCACGGGCGTCGCGGGGCTCCTCTCCGCTTCCTTCTCCCGTCTCTCCATCCCACACAGCCAGTAGAGCGCCGAAGCCAGCCTGAACCGATGTCGCACGTCGGAACGCGAGCTTGATGAATCTGGTGGGTGGAGGGGAGGTGGCAAATAAGCAGTGGATGGAACAAGGTTGAATAGATGATAACAATAATTCCAGATAAAATGACCTTTTCTTGTGTGGTCTTCTTCCTTTCCTGCCATCTGGTGACCTGTCACCTCCTCCAAGGGCGGCTCTTTGGCCTCAATTGGGGCGCATCTTGTGAACCAAGTCAGACCACGAATCTAAAAGAATGAAACAAATACATTCTCTTGTCAATACCGTCACAAAATTTAGATCTCAGATTTTTTTTTGCCCCCCACCTCCTCTTAATAGAAAAGCTGTCAAACAGAAAACTGTGAAAATGTCTGTAAAGAACATCTAAACTTTATTTGGGGTGAATAAGAGGCACTTTAAATATTGGCAGGTGTGCTGACTCCCAATATGAGTTTAAATGTGATGTGATGTTTATTCTGAGCACAACCATGCCACCAATCTCAGAGGGTGTGTAGACTTATGCAAAAGTGTTTCTAAAGGAGTCATGTTTTTATTTCACAAAAACCTGGCATTTGAACAGGGGTGTGCAGACTTTCTTTCTTTCTATATCCACTGCTGTACCTTTCTGTTCGCAACTATGTTGTTGTTGTTGTTGTTGTTGTTTGTCGGCGAGAGCATTGAGGCGGTATCAGCACGACGTCGGTCGTCACCTGCTCGGCTTTGGGCTCCTCGGTGGCCAGACTGACCGGAACGGCCACCGCCAGCGTGATGAACGACAGCAGCGTGGAGAAGTAGAGGTAATGGACCGATTTGACCACGGCGGGCCTGTCGTCCCGCTCGAAGCACAGCGGGGCCGGGTAGATGAAGTCCAACAGCATGCGGGTGCAGCCCGCCGTCAGTCCCACCACCACGCCCCAGAATGCGCCCTGGGGGTGGCCGACAAAACAATTGGGACACCTGCTCCGGAAAATGCAACAGAATATGGCGCCGCTCTCAACATCTTTATGCCAAACATGCCCGGGGGCGGGGAGCTTTTTGCTGGTTGGAAGCACTGACCTAGCGAAATGCCATTAATCCGTCCCGTTTTCACAAAATAATACAACAACAACTAATATTTTGCTATGTGATTTTGAAAGAAAAACAGCACTCTACAGTATTACACCATGAAAACAAACAGCAGTGGCATCATTTAAAAGAATCTCAACAAGTAAATAGTTTTTGTCACATTTATTTGCTTCAATTCAACGGGCATTGCGCTGCTCCTCCTGGCGTATGCACTGCGGCCACCTGGGGGGTGGGGGGAGTATAATACCTCCGCTGTATAATTGCGATGTGATGCGAGTGGCGGGATTAAGAGGAGAGGATTAAGTCCCCGCTGAAGGTCTCGGTAGCAAATGGACAGCCCGCCACAATCCACACAATGCTCTACCTTCTCATTGGTCCTGGTCCAGAAGCAGCCCAGGAGGAAGATGACGGACACGGGGGGCTGCAGGTAGGTGCTGATAGACTGGATGTAGATAAACAACTGCCCCCCCTGACTGGCCTGGATGACGGGAATCCAGAAAATGGACGCCACCACCATTACGAGCACAAACACTCTGGGGATATGGGTATTATTATTGAATTAGTGGAGTTATTCGCTATCCATCCACGTAATTCGATTACGCAAGTAGTAAGTACGATCTCAAAGTTTTCTTTTGAAACGAGGCACGCACCTCCCCACAATCATAAGCTCCCACTCGGATGCGGCGGATCGGAACGTCTTCCACAGGTCCATGGTGAAAATGGTGCTGGCGCTGTTAAAGACTGATGTGAGGGAGGACACGAGCGCAGCGATCATCACAGCCATCATCAGACCGCGCAGTCCTGGGAAAAAGACACAAAACGCGGTTTTGGTTGATATTTTGGGCAGGGGAGGCACGGACAGGAAGTGTTTCGAGTGGAACTAACCAGCGGGAAGGAGTTCCATGACCAGTCTGGCATAGGCGGTGTCAGTACATCCTACCGGGTTGTCGCAGATCTGCTTACACAACTCCGGATCGGCACACGCTACCTCATCTGTAAACATTTTTCAAGCACATCCGTGAGATCCAAATGGGTGTTCAAGGCTTCTGCATTTTCGAGGACGGAAAACGATTGATCAAATAGCTCAGATAAGTTGATTACAAAAAAGGTAGAGCCGGCTGCTAACCTGAGCCAACAAAAGACAACTACATTCTCATTCGCTGACGCGCACGTCACTCACCAAGCCAGGCCCTGCCTTTTAAAAAGCACACACACACACACACACACACACACACACCACAGTACATAACATCACGATGGCGACCCCAAGTGGACAAAATAATCCCTGCATCCCACATGCACTTTATTGTATTGCGGTTTAATAATGCAAAACCCATCTTAGACATTTACGCAAGAGATCAATGGGCTAATTGGTGGAATAGAAAAATATTCAATAGCTCTAGCGATAGTATTTCCTTACCTCTACTAGGGATTGCAATTAGTTTGCTCGTTATTAGACGCACAACTACATGAGTGGTTTCTATGAAACCGTTGGTCTTGTTCAACGTGCGGAAGAAGGATTTGGTTTTGTTCACAATTTCAAATGGCAATCTGCTGTTAAGAGCAAAACATGAAACTTAATGATGAAAATGAGATGCTAATGTTAGCATGTTTGTTTAATTTTCTCATTTCTAGTTGTGTATCCTCCAATATTACGACGACGTGACGATACTCTCGAATGATGCTCTGTAAAGAGACACACGCAAGGATGCAGGTCATTTTGAATGTTTGACAAAAACAGAACAAGAATCCTGTTGCTGTATCATTTGATCGGTGTCGTGTCACACGGTCACTTGTGCAGCATTTTCGTCTTTGCCTTGATGCAACCAATTTTCCATGCTCTTAAATCTGGAATCACGTCACATGCATGACAAAATAATTTTTTGGATTATTGGACTGGATTATTAAATATGAGCATTTCCCACCTGTGTAAAGTATCCTGCTGATCATGCCGGGCAACATGATGGTAAAAAAAGGCAAAATCTTGAGGTAACTGGCCAATAGGGAGCCGCCTTTCGCATGAGTCAGCGTTTTGGCAGCCAGTGAGCGCTGCACGATCACCTGAATCAAAACCACACAGGGACCCTGAGTGGAGCACATTTTAGGGATTTATTTGTGTACATTGATTTTTTGTGTCGTACATTTTAATAATGTCTTTGAGATCACTCATCTCTGAGCGACATCTTTTATAACGGCCCACAGAAGCAATAAAAGACTGAATAACAAGGTTTTCAGAAGTGATTTTGCGTGACGCCACAAGATTTTTATTTTTTTTTTAGTAGTGGATATTTTAAATTATCTATGAGAATCTATGAATGTAATCTTTTATATACAACAGAAGGAGAAATTAAAGACAAAATAAGGTTTCTAAAAGTGATCCTTGCTGGACGCCACTTTTTATATATATTTTTTTAATCACACACGGTACCTGATCACAACCAAACTGGACTTCAGTGGTGCACATTTATTTCATTAAGGTTTTTTTTTTTTTTTTTGTCTTCAAGGGGTGTATATTGTAAAATATGGATAAGATAATGAAATCGATGAGTGTCATTTTTAAACGCTAGGACCTTCTGTTTTAGCATAAAAAACAACAGTAGCAATTGAGGACAAAATAAGCTTCTCAGTAGTGATTCTTGAGGGATGGCGCATGGTCAAGTTAATTTTTTTTACATTTCTTACAGACCCTACGTGATCACAATCACAATGGACCTCAGTTGTGCAGATTTGATTGACTTTAGTTATTTTTTTTTAGAGGTGTATATTTTATATCAATGAGCTGATGACTCTATGAGTGTCATCTTTTAGATAAAACAGCAAAACCGTCTATGAGATTATGAATCTATAAGTGTTATCTTTTAATAATAAGACAAAAGGAGCAATTAAAGACTAAAGTGATCCTTAAGAGACACTACATGTTGCCGTTTTATTTTTTTTACAGCCCCTACATGATCACACCTGCTGCGGACATCAGTGGTGCACATTTTAATTTTTTATTCATTTTTTAGTGGTGTGTATTTTAAAATATCCACAAGGTGATGAATCTACAAGTTTGATATTAATTAGACAAAAGGAGCAATTAAAGACTAAATAAGGTTTCTCGACGCGATCCTCGAGCGACGCCACGTTACTGTTCTATTAAAAAAAAAAAAAAAAACTAACCTGATCAGAGCACCAGTACCACATGGAAGGAACGGACATGCCGATGATGAGGCCTGGCCACGGGAGGTCAGAGTCCACCGGGTCCCTGAATATGTGGAAGGAGTCCCCTCGAGGGATGCCGCACGTCGTGTTCGGGACGCGAACCGACGGGATGGCGTCGAGGTAGCCCTCCATCAGAGCATTCCAGCCTCCCACCTTAGCAAAACCTCAACGGGGGAGGCAAAGAAACAACAACAACAAAGTATGTCAACATAAAAAGATGTCACGGCATGGCCGGCGACCACGTTTTCGGGTGCTTACTAAAGCCCATAAGGATGAGCGCTCCCGCCAGCATGATAACCGTTTGAGCAGCGTCGGTGTAGATGACTGCAGCCAAACCACCTGAGGAACAAAACCGCACATTCAATTTAACTCGAGACAGCTTCCAAAAGATACACGGTAGCTTTGTCGGGCACAAAATTAAGAACACCGGATTTACTTAAATGGACACCGGCCTGCCGGCACGATGGGCGACTGGTTAGCACATCTGCCTCACGGTTCTGAGGTCCCGGGTTCAAATCCGGCCTCGCCCGTGGGGAGTTTGCATGTTCTCCCCGTGCCAGCGTGGGTTTTCTCCTGGTACTCCGGTTTCCTCCCACATTCCCAAAACATGAATGGTAGGTTGATTGAAGACTCTAAATTGCCCGTAGGTGCGAATGCTTGTTTGTCTATACGCGCCCTGCGATTGACTGGTGGGGCCAGCAAACCGCGACCCTCGTGAGGAGAAGCAGTTCAGAAAACGGATGGATGCACACTGCCCTCAGTTGGTTTTGTTGTCCTCTCAGAGAACTATTTATCCACCAAGTTAGAGGCAAGTCATTTGTTGATACCCACGTCACTCACCAGGCTGGGCCCCGCCTTTTAAAGCCACACACACACGCACTCAAAGTCACAGATACTACCGTAGAATATAAGAATGGCGACCCGATACCTGGATCTGCAACCCCAATTCCAATGAAGTTGGGACCATTGTGTTAAACCTAAATAAAAACAGACTACAATGATTTGCAAATCATGTTCAACCTTGATTGAATTGAATACACTACAAAGAGAAGATATTGAATGTTCAAACTGATAAGCTTGATTGTTGTCAGACACAACGTCCCGACTTCATTGGAATCGGGCTTGTAACATGAAGGATATTGTCGAACAATGCAAAATCCATTTTCTCCAGTAAGGCGAGAGCAGGGGGGGATCACCTGCTATAGTGTAGAGCGAAGTGACGGAGAGCAGGAGCACCACAGCCAGGTAGATGTCCCACTGCAAAGCCAGCTTTATAAACAATGCACCGGCATACATGTCCACCTGACCTCACACACAAAAGACATTGAGTCGTATAAACCCGGATACACTAAATCGAGTAGTAGAGGTAATATCATACTGAAATCTTGGTAAAGATGTAAATAAACAAGCACAAGACGGCTATGAACAAGTGCGTTCGTCTCCCGCCAAATCGCCTCTGTAAATATTCCGGCATGGTCGTCACCTGGAAGGAAGCGAACAGGAAAAAAGTGACAAAATGATGCAAGGAAATGAATGCGCGTGTGGAAGCGTCTTACCCCAGAGGCCAGATAAATGGGCAGAAAGAGCCACGCGAGCAGCAGCACCATCAACATTCCCTGTCACAACGCAACACGCGAGCTTTGAGCACGCCGAGGCTCGCTGGAGGCGTTTCTTATGGGTAACTGACTTGGAGTATCGTACATTCCACTCGTAGGCGATCGCCCCGATTCCCGCCGCCGCGCCGGAACCGGCCAGACCGATTAGGTGCCCGCTGCCGATGTTGCTGGAAAACAGCGAGGCCCCCACCTGCAAGTCCGACTGCACCTTAAAACCTTCAATCCAAGCTTTTTCAAATTTTTAATATCGACTACTGCACCGATTATATCATCGATTAGTCGAGTAATCTGATCAAATTTGATTTAGCACGACACAATAATGTGCACGTAAGGTTTACATATTTACGGTCACCGTCCTCACGCTCTACCGTAATATCCGTGACTTTTGAGTGTGTATGTCTTTAAAAGGTGAGTGATGTGGATGTCAGCGAACGGGAGTGGAGAGTTGGCTGAAAACTTTATCAGCAGCTGCAGTCTCTCCTTTCCCACGTGCGAGGCCATTACAGTCAATTCTAAGCTGTGTGAAGGGGATTTGCAAAGAAAGACCTTTCTTGCGCAGTGCAGCCAATTTGTTTTCCAATATAAAAACACCACTGATAGAATTGTAAATACTTACAGATTAATAAAAGGTGCTTAGAGTCAGTCTAGTTGCATTTTAAGTTGGTCGGACTCACCGGCCACCAGGTCATGCTCTTCCCTGCCAGGAAGTAGCCATCCACTGTGCCGCGCTTCGTCCTGCACATGGACTAGTAGACACAGGACACAAGAACGCAAACATTTTATGAAATTGCATTGTCCCCTTTCAAATAAACTGATTAATAATAATAATAATAATAATAATAATTACATCAACTTTAAATAAAGCATTCGTTAATAAATGACACACAAACCCCAATCCGAATGGACACCCCCATACCATCACAGATACCCGCTTTTGAACTTTGCGCTGCTAACCGGAGGACACCACATCCATGATTTCCCAAAAGAATTTGAAATGTGGACCCATCAGACCACAGCACACTTTTCCACGTCGCGTCAGTTCGTCTCAGATGAGCTCGGACTCAGAGAAGCCGGCCGGCGGCGTTTCTGGGTGTTGTCGGCTTTTGCTTTGCATGGTAGAGTTTTAACTTGTATTTGTAGATGTAGCGACCAAGGGTGTTAAATGACGATGGTTTTCTGAAGTGTTCCTGAGACCACATAGATTACTCTGAATTATCCTTTACACAATCCTGCCGGTTTTTAATGCAGTGCCGCCTGAGAGATCGAAGGTCACGGGCATTCAATGTTGGTTTTCGGCGTTTGCTGCTTACGTGCAGAGATTTCTCCCGCTTCTCGGGATGATATCAAGGAGCGTAGCTGATGAAATCACTAAACTCCTCTTCAATCTTCAAGTTGTGGACTAAGTGGTGAACCTCGCCCCATCCTTCCTCGTGAACAACTGAGCCTTTCGGGGATGCTCCATTTATACCCAATCATGACACTCACCTGTTTCCAATGAACCTCTTCACCTGTGGAATGTTGCAAAAAGGTTTTTGGAGCATTACTAAACTTCACCAGTCTTTTGTTGCCCCTCTCCCAGATTTTTTGGAACATCAAATTCAAAATGAGAGAGTATTTTCCAAAAAAAAAAAAAAAAAAAGTTCATCAGGTTCAATATTCAATCTCTTGTTTTTTTTGTTTTTTTTTTAGTGTATTCTATTGAATATAGGTTGAAAAGGATTTCGGAATCATTGTATTTTGTTCTTATTTACGTTTTACACAATGTCCCAACTCCATCGGAACGGGGGTTTGCATTTCCCGATAACAACCGTCTTCGACTTACCCAAAAGCCCACAGCCAGCACAAACATAAAGTAGAGCACCAGTACCACTATGTCCACAGCTATGAAGGAAGTACTTCCTCCACCTGGAGACGGCGTCGTAGACATCGTGCTCCCTTTTTGGGTTACTGCAAGGTCCGAGGTCATCTGGAAATAATCATGGCGTGAACAATTGTGGTTAAAATGTAATGCCGCTCCATTATTGATTGACAAAAAACGTGTTAGAACAATTCACTTGCAATAATATCTTTGTACATGTAACACGCACTATTTGCACATTTAAAAAGAGGCGACGGGTCACTAAACCTACAGTTTATTTGGATTTAAGTGCTGTCAATTAAAACAAGTGTATTAACTTGTAAGCATGGTGCATCTGTAACAAACAATTGCAAAATAGCAGAATCAACAGAATCAGCTCACCTCTGTCATGTGTAAAAAGGCTGCGTTTTATAGAAATGACGTAAACTCACCTCTCGACAAAGCACGTCCAACAATTAGCGGAGGGTGAACACATGGGACGCTTGCTTCACGCAGCCGGAGATCAAACTCCACTTTCAACATGAGCATTAGTTAAAATGTAAAAGATTTATTGCCCCTTACACGTACGCAACGCACGCTGGAAGAAGTGCATGAAACACAACACATCTCTTCATTCATCTCCTCAAACAAGGAATCACATGCACAAACACTTTGTCCCAGGTAGATTTGATGTGGCTTTATATTGTTAAAGCTATATTACAAAATACACATGGAATATATTTCAGGTCAGAAAAGGTAGGTGCAAAAGGAAAAGAGCAATACGGATTGTTTATTTTCATTATGAGATAACTCATCACTTCAAAAAATACATGCCAAAGAATGAGATGTCGACGAAGGTGTGTCGGGGACACGGGGAAAAGAAAAGAAAATCAATACCAGGGGAGAGTCAAGTCATTCCATCGGGGGAATAAAGTCGTAGTAAGATATCGGGAACAACATTTCAAATTGAGAAGAAAAAGTTGTCATTCGAAGAGAATTAAGTTCAAGTTTTACCAGAATAAATTATTTGGATTTCATGGGCAATAATGCCATCATTTTAGAAAAAAAAGAAAATGAAACTAATTATTATGGCGCAAGAAACAACTTTTCCTTTTCAGAGGAAAAAATTGTAATTTTACAAGGTTAGATTATTATTATTTTTTTTTTTTTTATTGAACTCAATATCTCGAGAATAACTTCAGGCTTCACGAGAATGAAGTTTTTTTTTTTTTTTTTTTTTTTTGAAGTATTGAGATTACAGTTGTTCATTTTACAACAAAAAAACCCACCTCTGATATTAAATGTCAACATTTACATAAACTAGGTAATATTACTCAAAAACTTCAGATTTTGAGGAAATGATCATTTCCTTAGCCTAAGAGCATGATTGCCTAAGTTACTTTTAACTTATTGTCACGATATCAACAAAAATACCAGTGTAATCGCTAAAAATGTTTTCTGATTTGTTGTTTCTCTCGGAATATTACAACTTTCACTGCAAAAAGAAATATCAATTCATTCCTGTAACATTGAGACTTTTTCCTCTTAATACTACTCGCTTTTTTCTTTTTTTTTTATCCGAATTGCCGCGACTTTTCTTGCGTGTGTGGCCCTGATTGCCCTTCATCCAAGCAAACAGCAGCGTGAGTTGCACATAGAAGAAAATTATTTACAGTATTGTGCCTACATGAACTGTTATTCTTGACAGCAAATAAAAGCTTGACCTTTATTTTTTTTAAACCATGCTACATTTCTGATATGCCACCCTGGCCTGATGCACATGAGGTAAATAAATGTAGTCTGTCATACATGATGAACGCTTTCGAATAAGTATTTGCTGTACTATATGTTCTACAACGCACCGGCTTGTATCAGAGGAGGTGGTTTGCCGTATAATTAGCTATTTATGTACATTGCTGCAGCTACTACATTAAAAGTCAACGTATCTGCATTACAGTTCTCATAAGAGCGACAAAAAATAAAGACGCATCCTAGTATATATTTTTTTTTTCCTTCTAGTGGCGTGGCCCGCAAGGCAAACATTAGCATATTGCACACTGCCCACTGTCAGCTATGTCTAACCCACAAAGTATCAGAGCCAAGTGGCACCTGTCCTCATAACGTTTTTGAAAACAACAATCCCGAATGTGAGCTACACTTATCGAAGAGCTTACATTACATTCAGTGCGGTGGGCTGCTAAAGAAATACGCACGATCAACTCATGAGAAAGCCGCACTTTTGGGAATACATCCGCATATTCATTCCCGTTTCAAATCCATTTGTCGTCTGCAAGTTATGCATTATGTTACACTTAACTGATTTTATGGTGGTATTACAACACACCCGCATAAGGGTAGGCGTTTAGCGACCTTTGAAAAGAAAACTTAAACGTGAAGCCAGCTGGCACCTCTTTACAAACAATATTGTACACGGTTAGTATGAATACATCATCCATCTTTCATGCATCTTCCTTGATGGGTCCTCCAAGCTTTGTCTTGGCTCATAAAAGTGCAATAGGTTACGTATCCGTAACAGTACAGTCAAATATTTTCGACACATTCACAAAACATTTCATTAGATTCGGCTTCACGATCTTACGGCAATCTACAAACACTATAATAATAAACATAGTTGAATTATGGGTGTCAATCAACAGAATTGAGCACTATTGTCTGCGTAAGGGGAGAATATTTGTTGCAAATCTGGTGTCGGATAAGGCAAGCGTACCACATGAAGTACGCCGCACGACTTTTGTGCCCAACGGTTTTTTAAAAGAAACTGATGGGCCTTGTCAGTAATTAAGTCTTATCGGTTTGTTTTTATAAAAAAAAAAAAAAAAAAAAAAAAAAAAAAGAATAATTTATTCTCATTTGAGATCATCAACCAATTATTCAATAAAACATATGTTTTGTATTGTACTAATATTTTTACATATAATTAATCAATTGTGCAATTATTTAAGGAGATAAATGAATAATTAACAAAAAAGAAAGACATTTTGCTGAATTAATTTTTAGGCTAAAATAATGCAACAATTATTAGATGTCTTTTGATAATGTAAATTCTTGTTGGGGAAGATTGTCGATCGGAGCGGGCCGTATGTTGCCCGTAGGCCATACTTTGCCCACCCCTAGTTGCTACAATGCGTGTGTGCGTGCGCGTCTTCTGCGAAGGCGCTACCGGGCCAGCGGGGAGGCCGTTCTCGGACTTCTCGGGCTCTTCCTCGGGTTTTCGGCCGCCTGCTGCTCGTCGAGAACCCTCTGCGGCAAACAAATAAACACGTATTGCGGTCACTTTTCGATTCGAGCCTGAAGGCAGCAATATTGCCTCGGCGGAGGTTTAGTGTAAGCTCTGTGCCTGTATTGCGTCACCGGATGCTGCTTTTGTAATCGAAGCAATCAAACTTGAGGAGGACGAGCACTTCAGGAAACCGACAATAAAAGTAGCAATGGAGGTTTAGGACTGAGCTAACGCAAGGTTGCAATTGTTTTATCTTCAAACAGGCGTCACAGGACAATTCAAGTTTGTAAAGTGCATTCTATAAGACTTCTAAACGAAGCACCTCAAACCTGTCGATGAATTGAGCGAAGATGCCGAAGAAGACCTCCGCGTTGGTGCTTTTGCCGTCCTCTCCGAAGTAGGAGGCCGTTCTGGAAAACTCCTCCATGGAGCTCTGCTGGAGGGACTCCAGGGACTGCACGGCCGGATGGCTGTTCTCCAGAAAGGTCTGCGCACGTCCAAGTCAAGGGACCGTAAGCTCTCGTACACCGGTGTCCGACTCGTGGCTCGCGGGCCAGAGCTGGTCCTCCGTGTCATTGCCACAATTCCTTCATCGACTTCTGTTCAAAACTGGCCTGAAAAAAAACAATAACGGATTGCAGCCGCAATTTTGTAACACGATGGGGCGATCGTTAAGATTCCGACAAAGAACACGAGGTAAGTGACGAGAAATAGCCACACGCCTCATCTGCAAACACGGTGCAGCTTAGCTTCTGGCTAGCAGATGTGATGGCCAGCCATATCTAAAACAAATAAGGAAATCAAGAAAACTAAAAAAGTAGTATCGTGAAAATGCAATTTCCAGCAGAATTTAAACAGGCTCTCCCTGGCTCTTCAGATAACATGCCATTTTTAGTGTTGATAATAATTCACAGTATTGCACTCTTTCGTTTCCTAAAACAAAAACAAACTTCACTTTCCTCAAAAGAAAATGAAGCTGTTGCTATTTCAGTTGAAACACATTGAATCTATTCCAGTTACCACAAAAGAGAAGCAGTTCTTTCGGCATTCTGTTCCCTCCCTGTACCCAATGTGAACCGAATCGCGATCTGAAAACTAAGCTACGTAGCCAACCGATTTTTGGCGTGCCGTTGCAACCCTAACGAGTAGACATTTATGTGATTTCATTGTGACAATCTTTTTTCACCACGGACCAGTTTCGCGTATCGAAAAATTTGGACGGATCGCCATAGAATCAAATGATTAAATCTACATTCCACTCACATTACGCTGAATGTAGTTGTGATTAGTGGGAACTCTGCGCTTCGGTTCTCGGGGCAATGGTTTTTGTCCCCCCCTTAAATAAGGTTTTTCTTTCACTGCCTGGTGTTTGGGCTCCTTGTGCCAAAGCGCTTTTGACGGCCTCATTTGCGAGCCTGTCGCAATATATTACGCAGCGCGGGTTTGGCGCGTGCGAGTCAACTCGCGACAAATCTTAAGTAGAATTGCAGATATTGTCTCGAAAATACAGCTCTCTTTTTCTTGGAAGTTGTCGGCTCCTCCTTTTCTGTCATTATTTGTCCCGTTCGTGTTTTCGAAGAAGCGCTCCAAACACGTTTGTTGTTTTTACTAGCTTGTGGGCTTACTTGTTTCCAACATGGCGTGACCCAGTTGAGCGTTTTGACAGAGGCGCAGGCAGATGCAACTTTTTCAGACTCTGATGACCGATAAAATATTTTGTTGTCGCGCCCGGCGGCGGGGACCCCCTGTTATAACCGATGCCCCGAGCCCGACCATAACTTCGACGCGGCTCGCGATGAAAACAACTTTGACACCCGTAAGGCGTCGACGTATTTCCGCCGTAACGGTGAAGGATACGCTCATGACGGCGGCGAAGCGGTCCTCGGCTGTGGCGGGCATTTTCTGACAGGCGGAGCGGATGTCGTGGATGGTTCCGTGTAGGTCGTTCACGTCGGCTGTGATAGTCCTCTGGTTGACTGCGTCGATGGAACGATGACAATTTAGGACATTTGGTTGAGCGATCAGAAGTTGTAGTGTCAATATTTACCTTTGGCTGCAAGAGGAACCATGGTGAGATCTTTGGAAAAATTCAACACATCGGGAAAGTGATGGCACAACGACTTGACCAGAATGTGCAGGAATGTCGACTTCCCGTCCACCGTCTTTGTTGTGCTCAACTGCAGAGATAAAAAAAAAAAAAAATGAAAAGAAAAGAAAAAGAAAAAGAGTGCTCCAATGTGCTCTTTACAATGTATTTTTGTAATACCTTTTTGCCACTGATTGTATGTCACCCCGGCAGGCGATTGTGTTTGGATGTTGTGTTTTATGAATAAATAATTTAAAAAGTCCTTTTTTGCTCTCATTCTAAATTTGATCCCACACACACACGTTTCTGTATTTAATATTTTCTGCTTACAGCAATTGTTTTCTGTACGGAGAGTAATGTTAGTCTTTCAATTATTGAGGCAAATTTTCGCTTCACTAAGACTTGTAGTCTTGATGCCTGATTTTATATATATATATATATATATATATAGACAGTCACTGTTCTGTATATATATTTTATAATTCAAATAGAAGTTATTTTTAAAGTCTCTAGCATGAAACCCTCAAGCGTCTTTGCGCAGTCTGTAAATGTCATCGGTGATCTGTTGCTTTAAATATTGCTGCCACAAAAGGATTGTGGGTAACATATCACCTTTGCTTTTGTAAAGCGAAGCATCACAAGCAAGGCATTCACGAAGCACCTCGCCATCTTAAAGTTTGCCAGAACATTGGAGACGCAGACTGGTTTGGGTACCTCGGTCAAGAAGTTAATCTTGAAGCCGGTTGTCTTGCTGGTTTTAGGCTGGCTGTTATTCAAGTAGTTGCCCATAGCCAACACAAACTACGGAAAGAAGCGCGACAGACAAAGTTATCAGAATATTCCTGCAGCTAAGAAATGTTGACAATTTGAATGCACCTTACCGATCCCTATATGACCTTCAATATATTTACAAGCAATCAAAAGCCATGAATAATGTCAGAATATAAGAAAAAACATTTTACGTTTACTGGAATAACTACATTTCTGGAGAAAAAGACATGATGAAAATACAATATAGACAGAATCTACTGTGTGAGACTATACCGTTTTCATTTTAGGTGAGAAGAAAAGAAAGAACGTGAATAAAGTCAGAATATTGCAAGAGGAACGCGGATTGTACCTCTAAAATCTTGGCAAGCTTCTTGCTGCTCTTGAGCTGTGCGGAGGCCTTGCCAATGCACTCGTAGGCTCCCCTCAGCTCTTCCGTCTTCTCGTGCAGAGAGCACTTGAACAGGAGGCTCTCCAGGCGGGTTTTGTACTCCGGCACTGACAGCATCTAATTATAAAAAATAAAAATAATTGTGAATTTTCAGAAGGCAATTCATGAATATGTATGTATTCTTTTGATTCTTATGCGTGACAAGAATGTTGTCGTTTTTCATTAGTATGAAAAGGTGATCATTTACATGAAATCGTGAATACGGTACCTCAAGTTCCTCTATGACTATGAACCACCAGTGTGTGAGTGTGTACATATATATATATATATATATATATATATATATATATAGATTTATATGAAATTTGAGGATTAGTTATACACGTAGAACAGTACTGTATTATTTTTCTTTCATAAAGAAATGATTCGACTTGATTGTTCTTTTGCTCTTTCGTGTATTAACTGCATGTTTTTCGACTCAGTATTTTAACCATGTTAAAGCACTTGTATGGATAAAACTTACTTATAAAGACATTATTTGATGTAAATAGCTGATCTACCCTGTTCTGCTGCATTTTCATAAAAAAAAAAAAACCAAAAAAAACAACAACAACAACAACAACAACAAAAACACACATATCCCTGGCATCGGACAGAATCGTCACATCTCCAAACCCGTCACTTTTAAGGAAACCCAAAACAAAAACAAAACAAAAAAAAGAAATAAAAAGCAGCATTTTCGTTCAGCCATTACGAGCCTTGCATCGTTCAAGGGAGAAAATCATTTCACACTTTACATTGGTCAATCATTTCAAAAATTATAACAGACCCACATGCAGACTGGCCAATTGCATCAATTTATGAAAAACATGAAATTGACCACATTTGGACATAAAGGCTTCAGCCCAACACCAACAATATAAAAGGTCATTCAAACCAAGATAAAAATGCAATAATTAAAGCTATTTTAGATCAAATTAAAGCAGATTTGTTTGTTTTTTTAGGTCAAAGACACCATTATGTAACAAAGCCCCATGTTAGCATCACAGAGTTGTTCCTTGACTTAGGGGTTTAATTAGGACCATATCTCAAATCAACCTCTCTTATTGTAGTGACCAGAAATACAATTAATCTGTTCTAGCCCCCGGCCCCCCAAAAAAATTCAACACATTTTATTACCGATTCTTTTTTTTTTAAATAGCACTTAATAGTACTGTCATGTATAAAAATCTGAAACATCTTTATTTGCCAAGTATGTCCAAACAACTCTCAAGGAATTTGTCTCCGGCAGTCGGAGCCGCTCTAGTGCGACAACAGACGGTCAATTGACAGAGAACACTTTGGAGACATAAGACGTTGACCAAAAAAAACAGTCATTGAGCAATAAAAGGTTGCTAGCAATCTGGTAATGCCGGTACAATTTTCAAATTAGTTTTTGACAATTGTGCAAAGAGAGTCCTCCAGCACTTCGAGCATTTTGAATGACTAATATAGCAATAGTCCGGTGCAATGAGCATCGCGCAAAGGGCGCCGAGACTCCAAGGAGTGTTTGCGGTTTAAAGCGACTCGTAGCGCGATCATCTGGGACAATGTCGATTGTGCAAATGTTGCAGATACACCTCAGTGGATTGTGCAAGTGGGGCAGAGGCTACTCTGGCATGAGTGGCCGGTATTGGTCAACAACAGATACGGCGAGACTCCGGCAGTGAGTGCACGAGTCATGTATAACAGAAACGTGACAACAAAGTCAAGACATGGAGTAATAACATGATTAAATAGAGGGCACTAGAATGTTCAACACTTTATGCATCATGCCTTCATGCTTTGATTCAACGGACATCGTGCAGCTCCTTCTGGTATGCATGCCTGTGCCCTGACCTGATATGTCGTGCATTGTTTGTGTTCAAATAGCAGTTGTTCGAAGGTCGGATGCTAGTTTCACGGGTCCATCTGTGGCGTTTCGCATCAAGCGAGTAGACTTTCGACACGAGCTGCGCACGCTACTGTACCTGCAGTACAAAGCGGTCCGGCTCGCTGAGTTTGCCGGGGTCCTCTCTGTACTCTTGATACTTTTTGACCTCCTCTGCATCGGGGGCGTACAGCAGCAGCTGCTTAATGTGCGACGGCTCCAGCCTGTCGGAGCTCATGCTCATCAGCACCTGACGCAGCTCTCCGGTGGACAACTTTAGGTGCGCTATCAGGATGGCTGGGCGAAGAATGGAGGGGAAACCGGGAGCAGCGTTAGCGTTCTCTCATTCAACAGAATACTACAGACGACTTCAAGCTTAACTCGGAAATAACGTTTGACGACAAGTTTACATTGTGAAGACGCAGTGCACATTTCCACACTTACATGCGTTGTAGGCCTTCTTGTGGGACAGAATTTCAATCACATCTTTTTTCTTAAATGTTTCCATTTGTGGTAAAGGCTCTGGAGCAAGCACTAAAAATGTGATTGTTAGTTCAAAGCCAAAGTAACAATACCATTTTTTCAAAAGCTAATGGCGTATATAACATTTGAAGTAGGTAAGGTGTACATCTCACGAGTGAAGCCCGCAGATAAACTTACAAGAACTCTTCTGTGTCCCAAAGTGCATCTCCAGATCCAAATACTTCACCATGTCGTGCAGTTTCTCGTGGTCGGAATTTGCGCCCAACTACCCAGACATACAACAAGGGTTACAGTATTACGAACCATTCCAGGACTAATAAATAAGCCAAATACTGCACATACATTGGAACCTCCAGAGTCAAAGACAATTTTTCATGAAGTACTTCTTCCTAACAGCCATACAAGTGTGAAAAGAAGTCCATCCCAATACTGTCGCTTACATTTGTACCACTAATGGTGCACTAGACTCCGGAGGTTCCATTGTATACATTTAACGATTCTTGTCAATTTGAAATTCATAAATGACGCCTTACACACCGCATGTGCTAAAAGCCCACCATTCACCTGGCCCCAGATGGTGCCTTCAGAGTTCTCCACCTGCTCCCAGCGCAGCCTCTTGACACTCATGTGATGGGAGTCCATCCTGGAGAGGGTGGGCCTGGGTAAGGGGGGAGGGGAGCAGGGTGGAGGCAGAGGTGGCGGTAGCGGCGGAGGCTCCAGGTCCTCTGTGGGCGCGGGGTCAGATAGAGAGTGGGGGAGCGACTGGGGCTGACTCGGGCTCTGCGTCGGTATTTGCTGGGACTGGTGTTGGGACTGCATCAGGTGGTGGGACGGCTGGGAGTGAGGACGGGCGGTTTGGGGTTGGCCGTGCTGGGGCAGGGGCTGGAACGTGGAGAGCGCGGGCTGGTGTGCCTGGAGCGGCTGGAACGTGGACAGGAGGGGCTGGGATCTGTGGGGTTGCTGTGGCGGATGGATCAGGTGAATCTGGTGTTGGTAGTCCTGCGGTGGAGGTTGCGGAGTCATGTGGTGGATGTGGTGGATGTGGGGAGTGCTGGGGGTGCTGGGGTGGTGGTGAGTCTGCTGAATTGAATGGGGCCTCTGGGGAGATGGCTTGACGGGCTGGGGGTGATGCATTTGGTGGACCGTCTGGCCTTGGGGTGACGCTTGAGTCTGGCGGTGACTTTTCAGACTCCTGCGGCTCTGGTGCGAGTGGCTCTCCCGGTTCAGGCTGAACCGGTCGGGAGGAAGGCTCTTCCTGGACTTGATGCAGCAGCTCCGCGGAGGAGTGATGATGGGGCTTCGCTTGGTGCCTCTGATGGGACTGGTGGAGCAGCTCTGCGGAGGAGTGGTGGGGCTGGGGTTTGCGAATCTGGTGGAGCAGCTCGGCGGACGAATGGTGGGGCTGCCCCCTCGGCATCTGGTGGGCTTGATGGAGAAGTTCCGTCGAGGAGTGGTGAGGCTGCCTCTGCGTCATCTGGTGAGCTTGGTGGAGGAGTTCCGTCGAGGCGTGGCGGATCCCGGGCTGGTGTATTTGCTGGAAGATTTCCGCAGAAGAGTAGTGACTGCTGAGCGGCTGTTGCATCTGCTGCAACATGTCCACCGACTGCTGGTGGACCTGCGCCCGTTGCAACTGGTGGAGCATCTCGGCCGAGGAATGGTGGGGCTGGGCCCTCGGGCTTTGGTGGCTTTGGTAAACGCCCTCGGAATAGTGCTGACTCTGGTTGACCGTGGGTAGAGGAGGCGGGTGATGCGGAGGCGGGGCCGAACGGGACAGGCGTCTGTGGTGGTGCCCCGGGTGGGCCTGCTGCTGCTGCTGCTGCTGCTGCTGCTGCTGCTGCTGCTGCTGCTGCTGCTGCTGCTGCTGCTGCTGAGCTTGCCGCAGCATATTAAGAGGATGGCGAGAATGGTGGTTGGTGGTTTCGGGCGCAGGGAGCGGAGGTAAAGACTGGTGTAGTTGCTGGAGTGGCAGTGGTGAGGGGGCCTTCTGCTGGGTGGGCTGGGCAGGCATTGAATGGTGACTCTGGTAGATCTGTTGCATCAGTCGGTCCTCGTAAGCTTTTTGCTCCTGGAAGGCTCGTTGTTCCTGAAACATTTGCTCCTCGAGCGCTTTCAGCTCCTCGAACGCCTTCTGCTCCTCATAGGCTTGTCTCTCCTTGAACATTTGCTCCTGATAGGCCTGCTGTTCTTCCAAGGCCTTCAGCTCTTCATACGCTTGCCTTTCTTTATACGCTTGTTGCTCCTCATAGGACTCTCTTTCCTGGTAGGACTGCTGCTCTTGATAGGACTTTAGCTCTTGTATGGCCACCTGGACCTGCAGCTCCTCTTTGGTTGGCAGCACTTTATGCAACGAGTGTCGTTTTGGCGGCAGATTACTGCGGGGCGGAGGTGGGGGAGGCGGTCCAGACTTCCGGCGGATGGGCACGTAAGCTCTCGGGGAGTGTTCAGGAGTGTAGCTAGGCTGCTGCTGCTGCTGCTGCTGCTGATGGGGTTGCGGTTGAGACGGTGCACGTGCGGGCGGAGGCGGAGGAGCCGGCGTGTCGTTGAAATGAACCGGCGGAGGCGGAGGAGGCGTCACGGGGGGCGGAGGGATGTGGTCGGAAGAGGAGGAATAGGTGAGGGATGAGGCATTCTCGTCCCCGCTGCTGCTTTGGATGTCACTTGGGCTGCTCAGCGCCGGACCCACGAAACCTCCATTTTCTTCCTCCTCCATCCCTAACTCTTCATCATTATCGTCCTCCTCTTCATCATCAGGGAATGCCATCTGCCCAACATCCTGCCATTAAACAGGACATGTAGAAAATGGAACAGCTTGTATACAAATAGTTGGGTGTTTAGAGTACATGCGCACCCATACAATGTGAAATTTTGCTTTCGCCAATTTCTGGAAATGAGCCGCTCTGCAATTCCGTGGCACCGTTACGTAACAGCGGGCCTAATTGACATCATAACTGCCCCACAATTTCTCGACCCCGTGATATGACCAGAAGTTCCACAACTACTTTCGAGCGATGGCCAGAGTCTTTGTGTTTGGTTGATGTGTACGTTCACCCCACGACTGCACACTTACAAGTAAGTGTGCTCACATTTACAGTTTTACTGTTCTCCCGGTGTTCAGTAAACAGATGGAAAGTGCATCGGCTGCTGCGGCTCTCCTTTCCCACACGGGCGGGCATTAGAGCAAGTATGTATACTGTAAAGCACATCAAAAACGATCTCTTTTAAAAAAAAAAAAAGGCGCTATAAATACCTCTTCGTAGTCGTTTTCCGGAGTGAGAAAGTCATCAACGATGGCCACTCGCTGGCCCAGCTGCTCGCTCAGCGCATCCAGAAAGCGATCGGTGTCTTCAGACCGTGGTGGCTTGGAGAAAGTGTATCGGCGTTTGCTGCTGCGGTGCGGCGGGGGGCTCGACGGGAAATCAATGAGCTCGGGCGGCGACGGCGGCGGCGGACTGTCCAGGCTAATGTAGGGGTTGGACTCCCCGCTGTTCTGGCTCGTCAGGCCTGATGAGTAGAACTGGGACGGGGGAGGGCTCGGGAGAGGCTCTGGCCAGGTTATAGCAGGCGGGGGGCCCTTACGACTACCTGCAACAAGGAAGACGTGTGGGTTAAGCCTTAAGAACCCACATGGTAAAGCCTGAGCACGATGAAACATCGTTGAGGGGGTTTAGCCACGTTCCCCGCTGTAGGGTTTGGAACAGAAAATCCTCGTGTGGCTTTTGCTTTCAAAGCAGGAGAGTGACAGTGGCCAAGAATGCAGCAAAGACCAAACACACGACAGTAAGCGAGGGACAACAACGGCGGGCGTCCATCATTGGCGTTTGAATGTAAATGAGTCAGTTGGATTTGTATTGATGCATAAGAGGGATGATTTTCTCTTGGCCAATCAGTGAACGTGTGTCGAGCGCCACCCTTTTGATACTAGATCAGTGGAGTTGCTACCCCAACAGAAGGGTGCTAAAAAGTGCTACAGGAAGTACGGGTGGTGTGATATCGATGCCCGAGCAAACCTTTGAGAGTGACTATGCAGAAATGTTGCGTTCGAGCGATCCAAATGGAACGCTTTGGAGGAATCGGGTATCTTGTGTGTTTCCGAGGTCCTCTTCCATCACCACCAAATCCGAAAGGTAAAAAGTTTCAAACGCCTACCTCGCTTTGTGTTTACCTAACAGGATGTCATCATCGATGTCAAATTCGAGGATATTCGCAAGTTTTGGAAATGGGTTAGCTGCTGGAGGACTTAGCATTGCTGCATCGCTGCACTCTTTCCGTCATTCCACCTAACCTCTCTATCCCTTTCCAGCTTGAGAAAAACATAAGATGATGCATGCATGAAGTCGGGACAGTGGAACGAGTTCCTGGTGGCTACCTGTGTCGACACGCGCTGTAGGGGAAGCTGTGCGAGAGGGCGGGTCCAGATCCAGCAAAGTCTCAGGGGCGGGAGGAGGGCGGGTCTTCAGGGACTTGGATCTCTTGGCCGAGTACATGTTCTCCAGTTCGGCGTACACGGCTGATAGCTTGTTTGGCGGAAATGTACAAAGAGACCATATTTTAGACCCTTTGCCCTAAATGGCAATTTGGGATTTTACGCCAGCGGAAACGGGCCGCTTCGTACATTTGTGAGGTTGTTGGGAGTCTCGGGAAGAGAGGTACCGTCCCCTGACTGTCTTTCCCCCGGAGCCAATCTCATTCCTGCTTCCAAAAGAGAGTCTGCACGGAAGCCTAGCGTGTTTCAGGCATTACACTTAGCTCACTTAAAAATAAAGTTCCAGTCAGAATTACAGTACATAAGCTTTTGGAGAAAATACTAGAGCACCCTTGTTTCTTAAGTTTCTTGTCCATTTTAATGTTGGGTATCACAAAGGATATATTTCCTCAAAAATGCAGCTGATTCCATAATACTCGATGTCCTATTTGACATGTATTCCCAGTGATTGTGGTTATTATTAAGAAAAACATGGAAAATGGCTGATATCAGCTCTTAAATTCAACTCGTAAGAGCGATTTTTGTCGTCATCATATTTGTACAAACAAATGTACATTTAGTTGTAGCAGGCATTAAAAGAGAACAAGAAACTTCAGAAACAAGGGTGGTGTAATCATTTTTACCATGACTGTAGTTAGAGAGAAAAAAAAACAAAAAACAGATGGCTGTCTTGAACTAATTTTCTACTAGACCCTCATGAGAATCTAAAGGTGTACCTAATGTCGTGGCGTTAAGAATGAGGATCACTACACATGGTGGACGTCATGTTAGTCGGCGCGTCAGAATAGAAATGATCATTTAAAAAGAAAACGACAAGCCCGAGTCTGTACCCATGGCCAAGTGTGTGCCAATGAGCAGGTCGTCAGAGCTCCGCCCCCTCACACTGCTCCTGTACGTGGTGCCAGTCACCCTCACGGAGCTGCTACGGCGATGCGGCTCAGGGACGACCTCGGGCTCTGGAGGAGGGGGAGGAGGCGGCGGCGGTGGAACTGCAACACACACACACACACACACACACATCGGCTACGAACAGGAACAGACGCATCGACGACCCGCTGAAGAGGACCGAGGTGGGAGTGGCGCAAGGCGAAAGTTTACTCAATGTAGCATTAGCGGTCCATAAAAAGCAGTGGCGGGCCTTGCATTTGGTACCCGGGCCTTCAGTGGGGATCCGACTCTTGACATCACCAGTATCACGTCACAGTTCTGAGGAAGGGGGTTCAATCCCCGGCCCCGCCTGTGTGGAGTTTGCGTGTTCTCCCCGAGCCTGCGTGGGTTTTCTTCTTCCCACATCCCAAAAACACGCATGAATTGGAGACCCTAAATTGGCCGTAGGTGTGAATGTGAGTGCGAATGGTTGTTTGTTTGTATGTGCCCTGCGATTGACCGGCACCAGCTCGGGGCGTACCCCGCCTCCTGCCCAAAGATAAGCTGGGATCGGCTCCGGCACGCCCGCGACCCGCGTGAGGAGAAGCGGCTCAGAAAATGGATGGATGGATGTTGTTTTGCAAGTCGAACTGTGGGTCGGATCTGAAATCTGATTAGTTAGTGCTAATATAGTGCTACTGCTAATACATTTGAAGTAAATATAGTTACATCAGCCAGAACTACCCAGTCAGAAGGCCCTGGACAGATTAGGTTGACTTGGTAACACATGAATGCGGAAAGCTGATGGGACATCAAAATCTAGCAAAGAAAAATGCGTGGAAATGAAGAGAAAAGCCTGTTGGGAAAACATGAATACAGTTTCATCCAACAAGTATTCCAATTTTGGTTGTAAATTGACACTTTTGGCTCCTATATACAAATTTGGCCAATTTCAAATTGTTTCACAAATCTATACTATTGATCAGTCCCCTCGTGGGTCTATTATTTATTGATTGATTTTTCTAAATGATTGACCAATCTAAAGTGATGAAAACAACTCGCTCTCTTTGACGATGCAATGTTGTGCCGATTTTTTGTGTTTCCTGTATTTGGAGGTGCGAGGATTCTGACGGTGTTTAAGAACGCAAAGAAGCTTTGCTGGCCTTGACCGGCCACCTGATAAAAACAAACCATGTAAAACGACAAAACGTTGCACTCCCACCTGGCACCTTGAATCCAAGAAAGCGTGAGATTTTGTTCTGGCAGTGTTCTTGCTCTTCATACGTCAGCAGCTGGTAAACAAATTGCCAGATGACCTGTTTGGCGGGAGTATCCAGCACCGGGAACACATCCACGATCAGCGTGTCCACGTTTCTGTTGGCATGGAAACACCCCATCTTGGAATTGGTTCCCCGACACACACACACACACACACTTGTTTTTTTTCCCTTGGTTGTTTGGCTTGCCCACCTGTGCTGGAAGAAGTTCTCCAGGGCTTTGCAGATGGTGTACCTCTCCTGGATGGTCAGCAGGTGTTCCAGCTGCTGTCCGAAGGTGCGGCCTTGGACTCGGATACTCGGGGGAAGGATCTCGGCCACCCACTGCAGGGAGCTGAGCACGGGGGAGCGAGCTCGCTCCGCGGGAACGCCGCTGCCTGCCAGGTCCTGCTCGGACATGCCCAAAGAGGGGGGGCCGTCCTCCACTACCAGGGTGGGCATGGCGCCGCTTCCCTGCAGCATGGACACCACCTTCTCGTGGGAGGAGGTCCTGCGGCCGCACACGTGGTTTTAGGGGTGACGTTGAAGGACAGGCGAATGTTAGCCTTTTAACCGTGCGCGTGAATGATAACGTCTAGAAACCCGGTGGATGACACAATCGGGTCTTGGCATCGATTTGAAGAAATGCGGTATTTAAGTTTGCTCCGCAACCAATGACAGAATCCGGTCAACACAGACATTGTAGGTTTAAAACACAATTTCAACTTAAAGATCCGTCATTGAAAAAACAAATCTTTTCCATAATCTTGGATGTCTTTCTACTCGGTTGCAAGACAATTTGCGGCGCAAATATCCTTTTTCAAGCTATTCTCGTTGGTCTTTTACAGCTGGCATTTCTCCTTCATATTCCACATGTAAATAAGCTTTGCTCAGACTCATTTGGAGCCATTTATGCATAAAACAGTCGAAACAAAATTGGATTTTGATGGCATGCGACCCTGAAGCGTTCGACTGGTTTTTACCTCATATCAAGTCCATTAAGGAACAGGATGCGATCTCCTGGTTTCAGACCTGCCTTGTCTGCTGCGCTCCCTGCAGAGCAAAACAGGTCAAAACATGACATTTGATCCTCTATTTAAAAAAAAACCCAAAACACAACAGAACAACGTACTATTACCCTGTGTGTTCAGCTTACCCGGGATGACCGAGTCGATCCACACGGGGGCGTGACCTCTGAGAGTGAAGCCAAAGCTCATGTTGCCCTTGCACACTCTCACCGTCCTAAAGAGAACAACGGAGCTTCTACAGTCTGAACCAGATGCAACAGCAACACACGCAAATGTTAACAAGACTCAACACCTTTACTTGCAGAATTGTGGCTCGCTTGGCATCATGACAGAATGTAGCATGAGTTACGTCTTCATAGATTTACACGCAATATACATTATTCCTCCTCCTCGTCCAAAATTCCTTCTGCAGACCACGCTCGTTTGCCTCCAATATTCCAAAGTGTATTCCCAATTTGAGGAAATACGGAGGTTGGCCACAACATTAGGCACACCAGCATCTATTGAAAGGATGCGCCACAACTTCTGCCTTTAAAAATAGAAACAAGGCTCACTTTTGAAAGACACTTTACTGCACTTTAGTGTAATGTCTGGTTAGTGTCAACCTATAGAAAAGGTTTGTGTTACCACACCAATGAGAAATTAAAGGGCGTTTCATACAATTATAAAGAATATATAATGATATTCTATTATTATTATTATTATTGTTACATTAAATCAAGATGGCGATAAAAATGTCTTGCAAACGTGGGAAATATAGAATAATATATTGTTTGTTAGCTACAGTTTTATGCACATTTTCAAAGGACTTTCAAGCAAACAAGCAAACTTAAGTCGACAGCGGACGCCGCATACTTGTGGTTCAGCACCTGTGGATTCAGCTCTTTGCAGATTTTTTTTTTTGGGGGGGAGTTTTCAGTTTTGGGGGAGAACCAACCCCAAAAACGCTTATTGGCAGTTTTCTCTGCTTATTCAAGAATTTGGGGGGTTCCCCAATGCAATTATAATGGCCGTCAATGATCCACAGATTTTTGGTTCTCACAGTCCAGCCCGGTCCCGATCCGGCGTGAATAGCGGGGTCTACTGTAATTGTGTGCTTTAAGCTACAAATGGACATTCCAAAGGACTTCTTTCGAAATGGAAGCAGTCCAAAAGTAATGACAAGTTGTTATTTACCCTGAAAACTAAAAAATAAATCAAATCATTGCAAGACGAAAGATTGCAAGATTTGGAGTTCCTGTGGAACCCTGTATCGGTGTCCGTTTGTTTTGTGGGATCAGAATGGATTCATTGCATTTTCATTTATGTCAATGGTCGAAAATATGAAAAAGTGTGATTTTTTTTGAGTCAAGGCATCAGTGTACTCAAGTAAAGAAAAATCAACATCAGTACAGTAACGAAGTATTCCCAAGACTGACCTGCAGCTGGTTGTGGAGCCGCCGGAGTGGCCAGCTATCAGCGACGTGGTCTTCCGCATCCCGCGGGACGGGGGGGCGGAGCCTTCCTCCGCGTGTGTGCGTGGTACTGAACTGGCGCGCGTGGAGACAGCCAGGTGTTCGGGGTGATCCTCGCTGCGACTGCGGCGCATTTGGCTACGGCTCGGGTCGCTGAAGCTCCGCCCCTTGAGGCGGCTCATCAGGCTCTGGGAAACCGCCTCGTCGAAACGCTCCCGGTGCTTCTTGGGGATGAAGATCCTGGCCGACATCGCAGAAGAGAAGAGAAGCACGGAAGCGCTCACAGTGAACTTTGCAGTTGTACAAAGTGAAAGGAGTATGCACATTGCCTGGCAGCATATATGCAAAACAAAAAAAAGAAAAAAGAAACAGCCACAGCACATGTGGGAGCTCCGCTTCCCATCCGCTCCCATAACCAACTTCTGGTGCAGTTTTCTTCCGCCCCCCAAAAAATAAATACATCAAATAACATCCTAATACTGTAATCTTCAAGGCTTCAGCTACACCAAATTCCACCCGTTCTTTGCGTTTCATTTCTTGTTCAAGAGCGGCATGACGGCGCTCTCGCTTCAAATTTGGCACTACATGTGAAAGAAAAGCAGCAGATTGTCTTTGCGTCTCATCACCAACAGCAGCCCGCCAAGCCCGACAAGACGTCTCTCGCTGTGGTTTCTACGACGCCAATTAACTGTGAGCGCTAGAAAACAAAAGGCAGGATTGATGCAGAAATGCAGGAAATTGGACAGTCAACGCAAAGGCGGTCATGACAGGTTTTCTACGGTCAAAGACACACAGACAAGCAAATTGCTTATGCGGACTCTGATTCGGCCCTCAGCTTGTCGGTAAATGTAGCGCATCCCTCCTCCTAAATGATGCAGCCACCACCATCATCCTCATCCTCAACACCACTTTTCCGCCTCCTCCCCACAGTGCTGCCTTCCTCCAAACTCTGCAGGGGTGCTTCGCATGTTCCGAAATGCCCCACTTCCGCAGAGCATCCACAGCACTCAAACGCGAGCAAAAACAACAACTTTTGCTTTCAAAGGTGCTGCGCGTCGCTTTTGCTCATTGGGCTGCTGCGAAGACGGGAGGATTAACCCTCTCTCCGATTGACGCTTCCATCCTAACGATGTGCGGAGAGTTGATTATTTTTTAATGCATGGGGGTGTTATGCTGGGTGGCCTCCACGAAGATTCATCAGTGCCAGCCCTCCCAGTTAACGTGGCTATTTGACTTCTAAAGCAGTCAATGGAAGCGAATGTGTTCACTGACACGCTGGAGTTGAGAGAGTTGAAGGAACTTCTTCACTTGTACACAACCTCTAAAAACGCTCCAAAACTACAACACCGACACCACTTTAGCAGCCTGACAATTAACTTCCTGGCAGTTGTGTGGAGATACGTTTGTGGTTCTCAAACCTTTGACACCACATACCACCACAAAACATACTTGGCTCTCCAAGTGCCACCATCATGACAAACCATCAAAAACAAGGCAGACGTTGAATTCTTAAAAAGTATATCTAGTATCGAAAGCCGCTGCAACTTTTTGCACAGTCGGAACATTAACAGGACACTTGAACATAGCAAAATAAAAAAACCTTATGTCAATAATGATTCAATTAAAACGTTTAGCATATAAAAATTGAATACAAATTGGACCTAAATCAATGTTTAAGAGTTCTAAAAGAGTCACTGATGGTGTAGTGGTAACACTCGCCTGACTTTGGTGCAGGCCAGCGTGGGTTCAGTTCCCACTCAGTGACGGTGCGAATGTGAGTGCAAATGGTTGTCCGCGTCTATATTCGCCCTGCGACTGACTGGCGACCAGTTCAGAGAGTAGTGCGCCTTTGGCCCGAAATACCCTGGGATAGGCTCCGGCGCCCCGCGACCCTCACCAGGATAAGCGGTGTTGAGAATGGATGGATGGAGTTCGAAAAGATGAAAAGCAAATGGATTCTACTTTAAAGATAAATTCAACTGAATTGTATTCAACAAAAGTACTGTCATAGGAAAAATAAAATTGAAGCCATTGTTAACAATATGCACCATTTCAATTCAGTAATTCTTTCAAGTACAACTAGAGGGAGCCTGTGTACCACCAGTGATACTGGTACAACACTGAGAATCACTGCAAAAAGCTAAACATGGATGAAAACACTTCGTTAGCCAAGTGCTAACTTAATAATGCCTGCGTGCGCAAAGTTGCGGCCGCAAGCGCCGCGTTTCTCGACTCGCCGGCCTGGTAAAAAAGTAATGACAAATTGTTATTTACATTTTTTTATATATTTGAGTGAAACCTATGACATGTTCCAGAAAGGTTTGTAGTTTGTGTTTTTGAACAAAATAAAAATAAAAAATGATCACATTGTTCTTGTTCTTATGGCAGGTGCGTTTCTATTATCAACACGGATTTCCTCAAACGTTCGGCAATTCATGATGTCCACTTTGACCTTGAAGAAACAAATGTCCTCTTTGCTGCAATTGTGGATCTGATTTGATAGCAAAGGGTAAATTTTATGGCAATACTCACAGGTTTATATGCAGAATGCAGACCTTAGTGGGGCAGGCCGCTACCAAAAATCCAAAACCAAAACAAAAACTGCCACGCAGACAAGCAGCAGGAAGTCGTTCATTAATATCCGAAAAGCTTGAAACACATCGTTGACATACATTCCAAGAAAGAATTGAGCCTGCGGAGGGACAGTAGAAAAGATAGAATGTGGAGTAGGATATTTTTCTGGGCCAGGTCACGGAACACGCAACCATTGGGAACATGGTTGTGCTTATTGGTTGATGTAGGCCACGCCCGCACGACTTTCACTTGCCTACATTTATCCATCGGCGGCGATTGTTGTGTTGTAACAGCAAACAAAACGCGTGGCGGAAATGGTCACCGATTGGGACATTCGGAGCCCGAAGTTTGCAGTGCAAGTTGGATTGAGGACGGCCCCAATTGGAAGCAGAGCAGCAGCAGATTCTTTCATTAGGACTGATGAGGTTTATCAAGGATGACCATCAGACGGTCCCGCGATGATAGAAAAGGTCACGTCGAGCCCGGAAAATAAGCTGCCCTTATTCGTTTCTTCACAAGTTGCTTCCAGAATATTGCAGACATCATTTTGTTTATGTGTTGTACAACATTGTAACTTGTCATACGGTTTTTATGTCATATGTATTATTATTATTTTTATTTTATTTTTTTAATCTGGAGACTAACTAGTGCTTCCCTCTCAAATAGTTTTTTTTTTTTTTTTTTTAAATAAAAGATTTTCTTGCTGTGACATCAGCAATGTCAATTAAATGCTTAACTGACTCCGACAGGACATTTTTACATATTCTTTAGATGAACTCAAGCTGCCAAATGGTCTAATTCTAGCAGGGGATAAACTGGAATATAATAATTACTACTATTGGCCAAAATATTGAGTTTTGTTGTTGTTGTTTTTAATCAATGGCAGCTTGCCTTTAAGAATAATGTAACAATAATAATAATGTCTTGTTTTAAAAAAAATTGGGAAAATTTGAGAAATAAACTTTATCGCTCTTTAGACAAGAGCTGAACATGATCTGTAAGATTAGTTTAACTTGAAACACTCTTTGGAATGAGTCAAGTAATGCAGTATTGCAATATTATATACTCACTGTAGTAATGTTTCATTCATGTATGGACAAGAAATGCGTTTTGAAAAAGTGCCACTATTTTAGCTGAAAAACGATGCTACACAGTTTAACTGAATCGTTCGAGGATTACATTGCACATTATACAAGTCAATGGCAATCTGAAAAAAACGTTTGGATAGCAGTGACTGACGAGCGTACCCGTCGCCGGGTTCCTCTTTGCAAATATTGACGTCCACTGCGATTGTTGCCATTGTCGTGTTTCTACGCTGACGAGAATGTAACGCAAACCCGAGTGGGAATCGAGCACTCGGAAAGAAATTCCACAGCCTCAGCATCTCTCCACACAAGTCAGCACAAACAAGTGTGCGAAAAGTGCTGCGATCAAAGCAAAACGTCACATACCGAAAACGTCTGGCAAGGCTCCTTTCTCTTCCCATGGCTCAGCGGAAGCGCCTGAGTTCAGTGAAGCGACGCAAACGCCTCCTCCCGCTATCCCGGTGAGTCTCCTATCCGGCGTGCGCAGGACAAAGTCTCCCGGACAAGAAGGGGAATAGAAGGCAACCACGAGAAGCAGAAGCGATCTCAAAAGCGCTCGCCGCAGGCCGGGCGAAGACGGCAGACGGACGACCAGGGACGACGAGGGAGGGAGCGGACCGTTAAAAGCGGCGCGCTTCGCTTCCCTCCTCACCTGCAAAATGTTCCTGAGTAGCAGCAGCAGATCGTCAGCGACTTCACCCTCGTCGCCGACTTTTGCCCAAAGTCACACACGTGCCGGTCACCGGTTGACGGGCTGACGCATCCATCATTCAGCAGCAACAAGAAGAAAAGTCACAATCCCCGCTTCTCTCACGAAGACAGGAGGAGAGAAAGAGGAAGAAGAACTGAGGAGCAAGTGAGGTGGGCCCCAGCGGACCGTCTAAGCGTACGTGCGTGCGTGAATACAGTGAAGCCCTTCAGGGCATTCATTGATGTATTTTCAAAATAGAAACCCTAGACAATGATTGGCGCACAAAAACATTTCTAAAAATGTTCAATCACCCATCCAACCATTGTCTTTACAGCTGGACCAATTGAGGGTGCTGGGGCCAACCCAAGCTGACTAGCAGGCTTCACTTTAAGTAGACAAAGTAGTAGTGGGGAGGAGATATGATTTCTTTTTTCCTCATTTAAAACGTAGGGCCAGGCAATATTGCCTTTAGATAAAATCTCTTTTTTTGTCACCAAAATCCAATTTCAAATTTGAATTTGTTTCCCTTCACTAATAGAAAAAAAAATGACAATGGCATAATTCAAAAGATGTTTTGCTTTTTGTTCCTCGCTGATGTGCACTGCTTACACAAACAACATGGCCGGGAACCGGGAGGAGCTACTGGAGTTGACAAAGGGACAGTCAGTGTTGCACACTCGGCAACTTTTCCCACCCCTCAAGCATCTGGTTTTCAAAATGTTTAAGTGCCACTAAGAAACAAACAAGCGGAATCGCTTTTTTTGTTTCCCATATGACAAGAAAGAAGCCCGGTAGGAGGCAATCACACACTCAATTGCGCGGATCATAACCAAGCCCATTCCTTCCTGTCCAGTTGCAAAAAAGCGGTCATGTGCGGACATGTGGGAAACTTTGAACCCGAGGTGTGGTGCTTCCAAGACCCAAAGATTTTGCCGAGGTTGGAGCGCTGCAGAGGGTGCGCTGTCACTCGACGACAAACACGGACAAGCCGAGCCGCGCGGTTTGATGCCTCGTTAAATTGTTGAACCGTTCCAAAATTCATGAATTCAGGATCAACTTTCCATATTGTCTCTAAAGAAAAAATATTTATTTCCAATATTTCTGTGAAAGTTGCTGCAGGTTAATGTTGGTACAAAAAAAAAAAAGCTGGTTCCACAGCTTGTTTGGTGTCAAGACCAAACGTTATTTTTTTATTAGTTATTTATTTTGAATAATGTCTTTCTGCTTTTTTGTTCATAAGTGAAAAGGGGAAAAAAAAAAGAAGAGCTTTTCATTTAAGGCAATCTGAGCCTCCCCACACAATGTTTTTCTGTGCTGACAAATCGCGCTTCTACTACCTTGCTTATATTTCCTGAGGTTACAAATTTGATTTAAAGCCTAATAAAGGGTGATGAATGGTCATGCGTGTGGGAGGCCTTCACTGAACCTTCACCTCTTTCCAATCTTGACTTTTCATCACGGCTTTGATCGTTTGAATCATTTCGAAGCTTTGAACCCTAATTACGTTCGCAACAATTTCACTCAGCAGCCACAAAAGCGCCGACAGACGTTCCAGGATGGTCTCGAATCACACGCGGCGGTTTTCGTGCGCTCCCTCACCGCGCGATTCGAGAAGTGTTTAAGAAGTGTCACTGCATCTGAAATGAAAATGTATTAAAAGAAGTAGGCTGCTTATAAATAGAGCGTATCCCGTGGGAGAGCGAGACAGCGAGGGGGACAGAGGCAGCATGAGCGGCGGCAAGTGGGAGAAATACCAAACAATATTTGACACACCTTCCATCAATCACAAGTTGACGTCAATGCCTTTAGTCAGCCCCGAATCTTAACTCGTCTTCTTCCCAAGATATTTCGGGCAGTTGAGCGTGAGGAAGGCCTGTTACTGTGCGGAATGACCCACGGAAGGCCCACAAACGCAAGGTCGAGTGAGTCCAGAGCCCTGACCTCAACCCAACCAGAAACCTTCGGGATGAAGCAGAACAGAGAACGGCGAAGCCAAGGAAGCCCTTATATCTGCAAAGAAGTTTTCCTTCCAAATTCACTTGCTATTGCTGAAATAATTAGGTGCCTGTAGGAGGTTTTTTTTCATTGTTTCCACTTGATTTTGCTAATGTGAAATGGAATCCATGTGTTGTTTTTAGTTGTGCATCGCGTATGAAGAGAAGAATGATTAAAAGGAAAGAAAGAAGACGATCTTCAGTCTTCGACCGTTACTTTTAATGTTTTGCCAGAGGCTTACTATAATTATATCTTTTGTAATGATTATGTTAGTAAATAAATCGAGGAGGGCGAATCTCAAATCTGACGAGGCGAGGCAAATGATTGATTATGGCTCTTTTTAGCCAACATGCCCCAATGACTGCAACTGACAAAGCAGTCAACAAGCAGCCCGGCATAAAAAGTGTGCCCAGTATGTCAACATTACTTCGACTTCCCCCAGATGTCTGAGCCATCTTGTTGTCACATTAATGCCAACAAGCACCTCGGGGCAACCTGGAGGCAAAACTCCGCAAAGCTCTCGGCAGCAAAACAACATCACGCCACTCTGCCGCTGCTTCCAAATGCGTCGCTATCATCATCTGCCTTTCATGGGGGGAAAAAAACCCAAGCGTCACCTTAAAAAAACTCAATGTCACAACTCCACACGGAAGAGGAGGAGGGATAACTTTGCATATCAAAGTCTCAGAAGGTCACAGTGCACCTGAGCGAGAAGTAGGACGACGTAATTATAAGCAACAACAGCTAAAGTAAGACTTAAAATCGTAGTCACTGCAGCGATAACAACCCTCGATGGATACAGCCGATGCATAATAGATGAGATGCCTGTGCAAAAACAACATCCCACAAAACATTGTCACAGGCGCTTTTCTGAAAGGACGACACTCACTGGACAAAGCATTAGGTACACTTGCACAATAGAATGTAAAGCAAAAGAAGATTCCCAGTTTTGATAGAATGTGTATTTTATTACTGTGGTTTTCGTTTGCGGTGGTGTGTACAACTGCACTGCATCATATTGAGAGTCGCTACAGTCCATTTAGTTAGCTACATGCTAGGTGCAAAATATTAGAAAACAGCCCTGACTGAGAATGATAGTGTGGTTGCACCTTCAAATTACAACCACAATCGTAAACACATTTAAGTTAAAGTGATAACTCTCTGAAAATGGACTTTGTAAAGGCAGAATTTTGGATAAATCTTTTCTCTTGGCTCCCATTACATTGTGCAAGTGTACCTAATGTTGCGGCCATTGAGGATGCCATTAAAAGTGTGCTCCAAACAGCTATGAGAAACTGAGCACATTATTTTTAGCCAGAAAATGGCAGGATGAAAAGGATTCGACTAGACCCACGCGAGCGGTTGACAATGACAATCCCAAACCTGGTAAGTGAACACATTTACAAAGGATTCCTGAAGTGCTCACCTGAGGCAGCAAGTCATCGTTTCCTCCGGCACACCACTTGCAAAGCTACAGAACCTCGTGCACGTGCCACAAAAAGTGCCACTCGCATGTTTCTCTCAATTTTAAATCCCAAAACCGCCGAGCCTGCAAACCGCCTGGAGCGGCGAGGACGGCTCTGCGAAGAGGAGGAATAAGGAGGAACCAGCAATGTGCTCCCCACACACCCGCGCGCATACACACACACACACACACACACACACAACGCGAGTATCAAAGAAAGGATGCATGACAGCAGATGGAGAGAGACGAGGAAAAGAGAGAAAGTCAGACAGAGAAGCCGGACGACAGGATGACTGACAAAACACTGCAAGCATCAGCAGAGTTGTTGTGCTGGCTTTCGGGTTTCACATCAGTGCTGAGAAGAAGAAAATGCTCGAAATATTTTTCATTTGCACGGATCTCACCTGACGCTTTCAACCAGCTGCTGATGCTCTTGTGTGACGAGGATGTCCGGCAGGGCCTCGGCGAGGCTTTCCACATCCCGGTCAGCGGCGTAGCCCTTCAACACGTCGAATAGCTGCTCCTTCACATCGGGATCCTCGCCGAGCACTTCCTCCACCTGAGGGCCCGAAGGTGAGCGCAAAGCACGAGATCGTCGATAGGATCTCACAATACTCGCTGGAGGTTGTGATTGACAGTTGTCAGACAGGTTACATTTAAAAATATGCTTATTATCTTTATTATGTGGTAGTAGTCGCGCTCAGAACTTTTTCCAATCGTTTGGCTGCTTAAATGATCTCCTTTCTGCCTGTGTCAATCAAAATGGAGTATTTTTATTCGCTTTGCAAAAGTGAAATGGGGTTGTTTTCCTCCACATGCTCGTATTCGTTCATCTGTGCACTAAATTTCCTGTCTACATTTGTTGATACATTATCTTTTTTTTTTAGCCGACAGAAGATGACAAATGTACCGTTTTGCAATCAGGATTAAAAGGACATTTGCAAAGGAAAGAAATAAAAAGCTTTAGATTAACATCTCTGTTGATTGCAAATTTCCCAGTGACCATTTTTAATCTCCCCAATGGGATTAATAAGTATCTATCTAATCTATTCTTTCATTTCCCCTTCCTGAACATAGAATGGTAAGATGTCCCAATACATTTGTCCATCTTGTTCCCATTAATTTTGTTCACCAAAATGAAAATGTGAAAGCAGTCGACAAGCAGCGCAGCATACAAACTGTGACCAAATAATTTGATTGGGCTGTCATTTATTGTGCTAGTCTAAAACATTCTGACATGTTGTTTCAACTTCATTGAGTTAATAATATCATTATAAGGTTTGTTGCACTCTGTGCTTTTGGAATGCTCCTGACAAAACATCTTGATCATTGTGCAGGTGTCCCTAATGAAGTGTCCAGTGAGTGGAAACAGTCCACCAGGAGTGGGAAAATATTTGTGTTCAAGGGTCACATTTGATTTTTCAAAATGGACAAAATTGTTAAAATAAATAAATCAACAAACAAACAATAATACATCTCTGTTTGTGTGCGTGTGTGTGTTCATGCTGGCCATGTGTGTCCCGAGCATGGATGTAGGAAAATGTTTTACTGCTTTAAATTGCACAGTTTTTGTCAGTTTTAATTGGATCATTTTAGATTTTGTTTGTTGTTTCCACCGTTATTGCTTGTATCGAAATTGAAAATCAGATTTGCCTTGTGCACAAAATGTGCTTTATAAATTGATAAATACATTTTTTAAAATTCTTTAATTTTATTATTGACAAATAGGTACTTTTTTCAATGAATTTATTTTAAAAAATAAAACACATTCACAATAAAAATCAATTAACTCAATTATTGTTAATCCTATTTAAAAATAGTAAAATAAACACCTTTACATTAATTTCATAGTTATTTATTTAAATAAATAGTATTTCCTAGTAAGTAATAATAATTACATCAAGTTTAATTAATGCATCTGTTCATCTCGTCCACCGGGGTGAACCCCAACGTACATGCGCTGGGGGGGCAATAAGTATACCCACACCTGCTCTGCGCCTCTCACCGTGGGCAACTCCAGAGTGGAAAAGAGTCCGACCCCTCTCGAGAGGACTGGTACCAGAGCCCGAGGCGTGTGTGGAGGCGAGCCCGACTAAATCTAGTTCGAACTTCTCAACTTCGCAAACCAGCTCGGGCTCCTTTCCTGCCAGAGGTGACATTCCACGTCCCCAGAGCCAGTTTCTGGAGACGGGGATCGGATCCCCAAGGTCCCCGCCTCCGCCCACCGCCCACCGCCCGGCTCACACTGCACCCGACCCCTATGGCCCCTCCCACAGGTAGTGAGCTCATGGGATGGGGGACCCAACGTTACCCTTTCGGGCTGTGCTCACCTTTCAGCCCCACCTCCAGGCCCCTGGGAAACCGAGATCCATTGAGTGTATTCTTCATAGGGGTTTTGGGAGCCGTGCTTTGTCTGGTCCCTCACCTAGGACCCGTTTGCCACGGGTGACCCTACCAGGGGCGTGATGCCCCAGACAACTTCGGTCCAAAGATCATTGGGACACAAAACCCCTCCACAACGATAAGGTGAAGGCTCAAGGAGAGGTTAATTAATTAATTAACTAATTAATTAATTAATGCAATTAAGAACTTATTTAAATTAATCAAAAAATGAACACATACATTTGAATTTACAAATTTGTTGAAAATAAACCAAGCTCTATGAATGCAGCAAATATTCTCGAACTCTTGATATTACAGGACTGGTATGACAGAAAGTTCACCTTCTTGTTGAACTCCAAGGCCTTTCGAGCCCGAGTGTCCCTCACGCTGTCTCCGCTCTGCGAGAGAACCCGCATGCTGCTGCTCAGCCGCTTGGGCTGCCGCGCCATCCTGAGCACGCCGAGTCGCAGAGGACGGTACTGCGCCGCTTTGATCACGGCCGCCGCCATCTCGTGCCGCTTCACCGGGACGCCGTCGACCTCCATGACGTAGTCCCCGATTTTGAGGCCCCCGCGACCGGCCGCGCCGTCGGGCACGCAGTCGTCCACCATCAGAGGGCTGTCGCCCACCAGGGTGAAGCCGAATCGGCCGTCCGGACTGGGAGTGATGTCAATCTGATGGGGAGAAAACATGGAAACTAAATCAACTCAAAACACCCAGACCTCAAAACATCTTTTGCCATTTGGAATGAAAGGAAATGCAATTGATCAGACAAAAAAAGGTTTTGTATTGATAGCACAGGCTTTGGTGCTGACAAAAAGTAAAACTCATGTATGTATGAATGAAAGTTATGAGACTTTTTTCTTTTTTTTTTCTTTTGTCCTGTTCGCCTGTTAGGTCAAGCAGAATGGAAGATCTGTATTTCTTTTTTGCCGGAAGAGTTTTACTGTGTCACAGTGGAGTTTTTAAGCTTCCACTGTGGTTTCTAAGTATTATAATTGAAGTTTATTGAGAATCGCAGTCGATCAGTCGAACAAAGTTTCTAGAAGAGGGGAGAGAAAACAAAGACAAAAGACAAAGCACTAATTATAAACAGGATGAGAGAAGTGACAACAATTAAATATTAAATATGAGTGTTGCATAGGGCTGTAGTGCTACACCCTGTGAGGGAAGGACAGGACAAGGATAGGAGAAGAAGCATGCAGGACAAGGGTCGTGAACCCTGGCTGTATAACTGAAATGTGGTGGGGTTAATTAACTATGTCAATTATAAAAGTCTATAGAACAAGAGTATAAGTGAGGGGATACACAAGCGCTTAGCATATTTATGAATTATTTGTCGCAATAAGTGCGTGGCCCCAGCCCCAGTGAAAGAGTCCCAGGGGTGTGTGCCTGCGGACACATGCAAGTGAATTGACACCGTTCTACGTGCACAAAGACTGACAGGTGTCCTGTAATTGTTGTGCCCGCAATTTCAATGCCCCTGTATTGGCTTGGACGGGAACGTCGACCTCCCCAACATGGCCACCACGTAGGCACGTCGATTAGCCGGGTGCTACAGCAAGCTGGCGTACCTTGTCATCATATCGATGGTGTTTCCCTTCGTAGGCTAGCATTAGCATTTAGCCAGCAGAGTAAAGGCTAATCTATGTGGTTGTTTTTGATTCATCGAATGATTGAATTCTTTATTTTGCACATGTGTAAAAGTGACATAAAAAGAACAACAAAACAAAACAAAATAAAATGAAAAAGTTAAATTATACATATTCGAGAGAAGTAGGAAGAAGTAAAACTTATTTACTACAACCCCTCTCTCGACGTCAGTGAGGCAGTGATTCTTTCACATACCACTAGAGGGGGAGCCTGTGTATGACACTTCTGAGAATTACTGAGCTAACCAAAGCCTGGCGGCAGCATTTTGTGTCATGGACGTACAATCGAGTAACGTAGTAATAATAACAACGGGGTGAATGTACTGTGTGTGATCCAGGACACCTGTTCAATCCGCGACACCACGCCGATGCTGGGCGGCACCGTCTTGAGAGTCTGAGCCAGCGCGACGAGTGCCGGGGTGCTGAGGTTGGTCACGTCCTGGCCTTCGATGTCCACCACCTGGTCCCCGGGCTGCAAACCCGCCAGGAAGGCGCTGCTGCCTTCCGCCACGGACAAGATGTAGCTGGGCCCCGCGCCGCCCAGTCGGAACCCGAAAGCCTCGGGCCAGTTCTGATTGGTTACGGGAAGACCGAGAACTGAAAAGAGGACACAAGGTGAAATGTTGAAAAGTTGTGATCTTGAGATACATGATTGTAGAGGCCCAAAATGATATGACCTTAAAATCAAATCTCAGGTGTTTTGGAATTTTTTTTTTTTTTTTTTTTTTTTTTACACAAAAATCAGATTGCAGATGTTTACCCAAAAAACAAATGTCAATGAAATATTTCAAAACAAGTTTAGCTCTGCCCCACCCTTTATGAGATTTGCTTTATTGCTCCTGATACTAAACAATTTTGATTATTTTTTTTTTTTTAAACAGATATTGATAGTCCCCTTCTTGAGCTGTCACCTTATCGTGGTGGAGGGGTTTGTGTGTCCCAATGATCCTAGGACCTAAGTTGTCTGGGGCTTTATGCCCCTGGCAGGGTCACCCATGGCAAACACAGCTCCCCAAACCCCTATGAAGATAAAAAAAATTCAGGAGGATGTTTTCCCTTGCCCGTACTCTGGTCACCGGGGCCCCCCTCTGGAGCCAGGCCTGGAGGTGGGGCTTGAAGGCGAGCGCCTGGTGGCCGGGCCTGCACCCATGGGGTAACGTGGGTCCCCCTTCCCATGGGCTCACCACCTGTGGGAGGGGGCATAGGGGTCGGGTGCAATGGGAGTCGGGTGGTGGCCGCAGGCGGGGACCTTGGCGATCCGATCCCCGGCTTCAGAAGCTGGCTCTAGGGACGTGGAATGTCACCTCTGGCAGGGAAGGAGCCCGAGCTGGTGTGTGAAGTTGAGAAGTTCAAACTAGATATAGTCGGGCTCGCCTCCACACACGGCTTGGGCTCTGGTACCAGTCCTCTTGAGAGGGGTTGGACTCTTTTCCACTGTGGAGTTGCCCATGGTGAGAGGTGCTGAGCAGGTGTAGGTATTCTTATTGCCCCCCAGCTCGGCGCCTGTACATTGGGGTAACTGTACATATATGCACTCATGTACCCCTGTCATATTGGAAAGAAAGTGTAGGCTACACCTTTTTTATAACCACAAGGTGGCGGTGGCATATTAGAATGAAAGTGTACACCTTTCTGATAACCTCTAGGGAGCGGTGCAGTTTTGGAATGAAAGTGTACTGCTTTTTTATAACCACTAGATGGCGGCATACGTTTATAAAATGTGAAAGTTTTTTTTTCCATTTGCCCGATAATGCGCACTATTGACTTTTGACAATTTTAGGGGGGGGGGGGAAATGCACATTATACACGCTTCACTTGCTTCACTCCAGATGACGGACAGGTGGGTGATGCCATTACAATTCTGTGAGGGTGGATTGTTCCCTTAATGGTGCTTAATTCCACTTAATTACTGTTAATTGTTGATACCTGATGTCCACAAAGTTTTGAGGATATCAGATTTGTATATTGCGTAATCACATTCCCTGCATCGATCCCATTTGTTGTTTTATGTCTAATGAGTGCTGTGAAAAAGGTCATTCAAACAACAAATCAAGTCATGAACCAAGACTCATGACATCGTATGACACGAAAGAATGTTAACGTTTCATTGGTCCACACAGGAACAGGCCGTGAGGTGTGAAATGAAGGTCGAGGTGTCCTTCACACCTCAGCCAGAGAGCTGCTGCGCAGCAGTAGCAAAACAAGCAGGGAAAGGGAGCTTCTGAGTGACGGTTGCTATTTAGTCCACTGTGCTGCCCCCTACTGGCCTTCCCTTTGGTGGTCACTGACCTCGTTCTACTGGTGCTGGAAGGAGTCTCGAGGGGCTAAAATGACATCTGGATACATCAAACCTGACTATTTGAGGAGAGGGGATGATTTATTTTAGCAGTCACTTCAGAGGCAGTCATTATGGTTCTGATGGGGGGGGGGGGGGGGGGGGGTTCCTGAGGGTTTGACCTCTCTGTATTGTTCAGTGCAATTCTACAACACCGCAAACAACAACCAACCAGTCAGTGTCAGCTAATTTGCGAACGGAACATCAGCTTTGTGAAGGCTGAATTTTTGATACAGCTCTTATATTGGATTCCAAAGCAATGTGTGAAGTAAGGGATCCATATACTGTTTGTGTCCTTCAAATTAAACTCAAGTCTTTGTCAAAAACAATGTTGCTGGGAGGTAAACTTAACCTAAGGGGAAAAAATGATGATGTTATACAGCTATATTTTAACATCCAAACTGTCATAAAACATGACCTCCTTAAATTGAGGAGGTGATTTAAGATGTGGACAAAAATAACTGCAATGCACAAAATGAGGATTAAGCTTGATATTGCAAAGGAAACATAACATAGCACTCTAATTGGAACGAAAGTCATCCATCAAAACAGAAGGAAAGAACCATTTTTCTTTTGTGTAACTGTTCAGAGGCGCAGGAAGTGAGACAAAGCGAGGTAGCCCAATTAGGAAGACCAAAGTCAGAAAAGTAACAAAAACCAAAAGACAAACAAGTGAACGAGAGGTGGAAAACTTGAGAACGGTACAGGAATTTAATCAGGGCTACATAATAGTCTGAAATGCGTCTGGGTGAATTAAATATACATATAAATCAGAACAGAAGATGGTGTCAAGTCTGTGAAAATATGGATCATAATCTTTACATCCATTCTATTCTCTGTCCTATTACAAATAAATGTTGGGTTCTTTACACTGGCAGAAAGCTCACGTCATCATGTAAAAACGTTGCCGAGCCAGAAAATGTCACTTACAGAAATCCTTAGAAGTACTCCGGGTGCTAGACTTGCTCTGGCGCAAGGAGAAGCGACCCTTTCTGCTCAGGAAACGCCTCATCCTCGCCCGGCTGGCGGCGGGGCACGTTCCGGCCAGCCTCACCCTTCACCCCCCGGCCTGGGGGGCAGCAGACGCGGTCGAGGAGCGCCGCCGCGGGTGCCCGAACCTAACGCGCAGGCTGAGGCTCACGCAAGCCTCCGTGTCTGGATGATGATCGGAGAACTGGGACAGTCAGTTTAGAAATGGTTCTTTGCGAGAAAAAGGTACAGCGAAGCCCCATTTTTCTATAAATACCTTTCCCTCCTCTCTCTCTTCTCTCCATGTTGTGCCGGTGGACGCGGGGCCTCTCAGAGGGCTGAAGAGTGACCCAGAAACGGCAGCGTGTACCAGCCAGGGAAATGATTTGAGCGTCTGCCTTCACCTCGGCGATGTTAAGAGATGAAACGTGCGGCTCCTCCTCAAGGTTGCACACGCACAAAGGGGTCAAAGCAAGAACAATGCAAGCAGCCTCTCGTTGCAGGTGAGACCTTAAAATAAAGTCGCCTTAAAATAAAGACACAATGAAGCAGTTGTTTAGGAAAGTTTAACTGACTAACTACAAACTCATGGCATGGACCAGTGTTTCTCAAAGTGTGGTACGATTACCGCACGTGGTACACGGGCTCCCTCTAATGGTAATGGTAACTGCGTGTTTCAGTGCCGTACTTGAGCCTTTTTTTTTTTTTCCCCCAAATCTAGTACAGTACATTTGTTGAGAACAGTTCAGTTGTATCTAATTTATTAGTTCAACAAATGTGCATTTAATCTTTTAGAAATGTTTGATTTTAAACATTTGGGTAAAATATAAAAATTCGGTGTTATATTAGGTATGTGCCAGTATTAGATTCTGACTCCGACCGTAGGATATGAGGAAAAGTATCACAGTTTCACAGTAAAGCAATAAAAGCTCTAAAATTTATTATTTTGCAATGTTTGGGTACACAAAACTTTTTTTTTTTTTTCTCCATTGAACGGGCTAAGTAGGTAGGTTAAGTGGATGACATAGAAGAAAGAAAAAAAAAAAATCTAAACATAAAAAAACGTTTTTAAATAAAATACAAATGTAGTACAACTTCAACAGCACTTCTAGGAAAATTAGTAGATACTTCTTTTGCTCTTTACCGCTTTGTAAAGATGACAGACAACTTGGAAAGGTCATCAGGCTCACTTGCGCTCATACCGCTGATGGAACGCTTTAACGGTTTTGAAACGATGACTTTAAAACTGCGAAACCCCTTGAAACTGGTAACCGCCCCACATCCCTAGGTTCAATACATTTTAATTTCATCATTATTTAATTTATCCTTTATTGAAGTGCAGTGTTAATGTTGAAACTGTATGTTACAGTGTCTTATAATATCAAATTAAGAATATACCCTCTGCCTTGTTTTTGATGACTACTTGGGCTTAGTCATTATGATTGTTCATGGAGAGGTTCGTATTGTTTTTGGTGGTACTTGGTGTAAAAAGTTTCAGAAAAGCATAGACATTTTTTAAGAAAATAGGATTTATTTGATGTTGCCTAATGAGGGAAAACTGGGACTGCAAAGGGAAGAAAAGACAGCCTGTGATTTGGTTACCGCGCAGCAGGACTCAAAGATGTTTTGGACTGCAGAGAAGCAACAAGGCTAGCAGGTGACATCAAAAACATGGTAAATAACTGCGGATTTTGTTTTAGAGGACTTTCAAAAAAATAAAAAAATAAAAAGTTTAGTTGCACCACTTTTGCACGTAACCCATCACGGGTATTCCACTGCCCTGTGATGTGAATTCATTCGGTGTACAAATGAACAAAAAAGTTTTTGCTTTGAAGTTTTTTGCAGCTTTAACCGCTTTGACCTTAGTTTTGCTTGTGGAGTCGGTGCAATGCTGCTCCTCTTCGATCACACAATGACAGTATGAATCTCCACCTCTTGGGGCGTGGTGATCACATCGTATTCCTCCTCCTGCTGCTGCTGCTGCACCAGCTGGATTCCCTCCTCGACCGCCTCCTCCATGGTCACCATAGCGACCGTCCCCTGCGCGGTCTTGACGGCGTCGGCCAGCAGCGTGCCGTCGCTGATGGCCGAGGCCAGCGTCATGGCCACCTGCTCCGTCAGGCTCTCGGGCGTGGCGATGGTGATGGTGTCTCCGCAGTCTACGATGGACGCGCCCTCCTCGCCCCCGCTGACGTTGCGGAGGATGATCTGGTGGCTGCCCGTGCTGCCCGCGCTGTGCGACTGGCTGACGATTTGCTGCACCACCTTCACGATCTGCTTTCCCATCTGGCACGAGTGGTAAAAAGGAGGTTATGGAATCATGTGACTAGCAGCTGGAGGGACTTTCACGCCCTTTGACAGAAAGTGAGACTCTCTTGGCTGTGTTCGGAATCAATCGCTCATTTCCTACTCCTAATCACTTGACGGTTTTGCCTTGAGACACGAGAAAGACTCAACCCGTCCCGCATACCTTCTCTCCATCCGCTTCCCCTTGGGCAGGAGGCAATGGAGCATGTGGTGCAGGACCACCACGCTGAGGAACAGCTTCTTAACATTCAATTAAAAATTAAGAGTGCTATTTTCCTTCTTAAAAAAAAAAAAAAAGTGTGTTTTTTTTGGTGGGGGGTTAGAACGGCTTATGGAAATGCTTTGAGATAAGAGTCACGAATGAAACTCCTACCTCAAGGCACCACTGTATTGCTTTTCTACTGATTATTGTTCACTACATCTCAAGATGTATCGTGGGATACATTTAGGGCACGATATAAGGGATTAACATACTCACTAAACATTCGAACAGCGCTATGAAATGTAAAATTCACTATATAGGCTGCTAGAGTATGTACAGTGGACGAGTGATGCTGAACACAGCCTCCGATATGATGAAGCGTTTCAAGCAGGCTGCTGATACGGACCTCATTTTGGCTGTCCTGAATGAGCGTAACCTGTTCTTCGTGCACATCCTCATCTGTTTGCGTCTGGGGGATGCATGAGAAGAGCATGAGTTGAATGACACAAGGCAACAACAACAAAAAAGCTAGCTTAAATGTTCAGGAAACTCCCGCCAGCTTGCAAATCACCATTCCGAGGCACCTACTTGCCAGTTGTTTTTTGTTGAACATCACTAAAGCTAATGACTGAAAAGTGTCCACATATTTTTGACAGCTACAATGTCCTGGAACTTTCCATTTGCTCGGCCATCTGCACTCTCACCTTGATGATGTACTCCTGCGTGTCGGCCACCACGGAGGAGAACTCCACCAGCAACGCGTGAGGGTCTTCTGTGATGATTGCCGTTGTGGCGAGGTTCTCCCCGGAAACCTGTTCCTCTGTGACCACCAACTCCTCTTCCCGCTGCTGCTGCTGTTTGCCGGATTCATCCCTGTGGCACCCCCCTAGTGGATGTCACACCATCTGAATTGTCAGGCCTGCTGACACACAATCGGTCTCATGCACACCATACAGACCTTTAGCGCGTACGTGGCGATTCAGAGTCCCGTGCTCGGCGAAGCCCCGACCGCACTTTGGGCACTTGAAAGGCTTTTCGCCAGTGTGGTGGCGAGTGTGTCGCACCAACGAGCCTTTCTCTCGGAAACCTCGGAAGCAGAACTGACACACGTACGGCTTCTCCTCGCCGTGGGTCCGCTGATGCACCTGCAGAGCGTTCTAAACGAGATTAAGACGTGCAGATAAAGAAACAGCCGCAAACTTCCGTGCTTGTCCGCAGCTCGTTAAGAGGCGCCGAGTGAGATGTGGAAACACTCTGGTTACACGGCCGGAGTTAGTTACACACTACAAACTAAGTCAAAGCCTGATCTATCTATAATATACAACCAGCCACGCACAACTTTGCGTGTCACAAAAGAATTCACGCTCGTTACGCCTCTATTTGAAGTCAGGTTTCAACTCTTTGACGATGCCGTTCAGGGAGCTTTTCGGCTACATTTAATTAAGACACACGATTTTAGATAACGATGGACAGTAAATGTATTATTTACTTTGGAAGAAATCAAATGTGCTCAAATATGTCCTGCATAATATATTTTCATATATACTTTTCATCTTAATCCATTGCCAAGGTATCGGCTCGGACTCTGTATCGGGAGACGATCATAATCAAGTGACTCGACTCAGATGCTGGTTCAAAAAAAATGTGATCGGGACTTCCCTAGTATACAATTGTAAGAGCTATACAGACGTCTTCATCAATTCACCTTCTTTCTTCGACTTTTTTTAGGAGACATTTTTTAATTTATTTTGGGCATCGCAATTGCCAGACTGGATTTATTCTGTTGAGGTGTTGTCAGGGATCAAGTACTTTCGAGAAAACCACACACAGTTGATGACATGTAAATTCACAAAATTAATTGATAACAATAAAGACCATGTGTCAAAAGTGTGCTTGAGTGTAGAAACTAAACAAACTGGAAATGTGTTATTATAATATTATTCTAATTGTGACCCCCCCCCCCCATCCCATTTGCTTACTTTTGCACCCTCATTCCTGTATGTTGGAACGGAGAGTCAGGTGATTTTCAGTTCCATCAACTTGGAGGACAGCTCACCTTGGTCTTGTAGGCTTTCTTGCATCTGGCACAGGTGTGGGGTCGTTCATTGGAGTGGGCCCTCATGTGTTCCTGTACGTGTCCACGTGTTTTGTACAGCTTGCCGCACTCGCCGCACTTGTAGCGCCTCTCGCTAACGTGGACGTCCATGTGCTTCTTCAGCAGGTACCCACTCAGGAAGTCCCGCTGGCACAGGGTGCACCTAAAGGGTTTATAACCTGCAAACACATTTGTATTCATTCACTAAAAATGATGCTGATATTTTCCCATACTTTCATACATAATATAAATATGAAATCTCTTACAGTAATTGCAGCTTGTAGGTAGCAGCATTTATCAATACAAAGTACTATATCAACACTCACAAAATTAAACACTGACTTCAAATATTTAGTGGTCTTTTTTTTTTTATTGAGTCAGTGGTATTTTGTCACCTTTTGAGTTTGTATTTATGGACTGAGTGTAATTTTTTGGGGCTAATTACTGCCTCAATGTAACACTTTTTAAAGCTGAGCGCAGTCAGCAGCCATACCGAGTGGACCGTCAGAAGCTGGAACAGTTTGACGGTTAAACTTGGAATACGGACTAAAATGTTAATGTATCCAACAAAACCCAATATATTTCACTAGTCTTGAGATTTATTGGGCTAATCTGGGACGCCAGGCAACAAATTTTGTTCCATATGCGGACAACTGTGTTGGTGTGACAATAAAATTCCCTAAATCCTTGAAAAAACAAATTCAGTACTCGTGTTTTTTTGCAATACAGTGGAAATGGACTTACCCGAATGGCCTTTGACATGGAAGCGGAAGTAGTTCAAACCCTTAAAAGAGCGATTACAGTGTGGACATGTGTACAATTTGGAGGCAGTCTGCCCCGGTTCCTGGAAAAACAAAGGAAATAAGCCTGCTTTGAAAAGGTTTCTGTGCAAATGTCTGAAAGTATTGCTTCAATAAACAAGTGTTCCCCTTCTAGAATTTGAGTCCCCCCTAACACACAGAGTGGTAAAACAGTTGGTTAACTCCCCTTTTTCCTTTTCCCGCTTACCCGTGGCACCACTTCCACTAACTCCTCTTTAACTTGGACCTCCGTGCCATCAGCGCCAGGACACTCGATGACCATTTTCTCCAGTTCATCTGTGGCCTGCGAAGCGTCCACGCCTTCCTCTGTCCTCAGCGCAATGCCGGAGTTGAGGATGGCCTGACAGATGAGGTTATCGCCGGCGGCAGCGGCGGCGGCGAGGGCTTCTGCCTGAGACTGGTCCACAATTACCTGGACCGCGAGAGAGAGTAGACACTAGATGAAGCACGTGTACCTAATGTTGTGGCCGCTGAAGGCAGTCTACCCAACGGCCGTCTGGACACTCACCTGTTGCTCCTGTGTGGTGCCGTCCACCTCCATGGTGAAGTGGACCTGGTGGATGACCTCTTGGGAGCCCGCCTCCACCAAACTGATGACGGCAGTTTGCGCCTCCACCGCCTGCTCCTCTGGCGGCTGGTCCTCCACCACCTCCTGCTGACCGGTCTCAGCTGGGCTAGCTGCGCCGAGTCCTGAACACAAGTCACGTAGAGTTTTCAGCTACATACAGCGGAGTAACCGTGACTTGCCATCGTAAACGCTTCGGAACGTTTTTGTGTGCTATCGCCTATGGAAAAACAATCTGGTCCAAAAAACCCTTTCAAATTACAGCAAAACTAAAACATTGGTTCAACATGTCTCCTCGACAGTCTCATTTGGTCTGCTACTCGGCGGCAGCCCTCCTCGGATTGGCTGACAAGTTTCAGTTGAAAAGATTTCCCAATCGCTCGTACGGGCAGAAATTCTGATACAGCAATGCGTCAAAATTACCGTGACGTTTTTAAAGGTGGCATTTGCAATAAAACTCAACTCACGCAAATGGAACAAAGTTTTCGTCGTAGAATAAGATAAAGCATTCACACAAAAACAATGTGCGGGGTAGAATAGGTCATGTACTTCAGTAAATCCTGGGGGAATCTTAATGATAAAGTTCAGAAAATGTGGGAGGTGGGTGTCTCTGCAGGTGTGGTATCCAAAAAAGGATTTCTTTCAGCTTTGGTATGAATACCTTTCTTCATTCCATCCTTGCTCACCAGAATCTCCTTGCACTGAGAAAAGCGGATCTTCTCAATGCACGGTGTGAGGGACTTGAGGTGTCTGGTGAGGGCTCCCGACTCTCTGAACGACTGGCCGCACAGCATGCAGTGGTACGGCCGCTCATCTGCACCACAACAGCGAGAGTTAAACAACAGGATATCTCCCTTTTATTGATTGAATTGACACTTTGAGGACTTTAGCATACCAGAGTGACGCCGGTTATGACGAATCAAGGAGCCTTTAGTGCGGAAGGACGTGTCGCATAGTTCACACGCAAAATTCTTTTGATCGCTGTGAGTCTTCAAGTGAGTTTTCAAGATGTTGCTCTGTTAAATCCAAAAAAAGGTTTTGGTCGAAATCACCTCTCCTGCTTGAGATCACTCGTAATGTGACTTTTATTTTTGACACACCGTTTTAAAGGTCTTGTCACAGAGCTGACAAAGGTACCGCCCGTCTACGTTGATTTTGTAAACGGGCCTGTCGCTCTCGGCATTGTCAGAAACGGACACTTCAGGCGTCTCAGACTGTTTGGACACTTTCAGAGATGTGCTTTTCTTCCTGCAGCCTCGTCCCAACGCAGCAGTGCTTGCATTTGCTTGGAAAACAAACGCAATTCGGTCAACTTGCAGGTTATAGAGAGACAAAAATAAATCAATATAAAATGTTTCCTATCTTTCCAACCGCACTCAGTACTTCCACCTCAAATCCCGGTCATCTCCAGTTACTTCCAGTGTTCTGTTCTTGGGCACCTACGGTTTATCATTTATCTTTTCCCCCTTGGAAATAGCTTTCGTAAACATAACATCAATTTCCACTGTTCGGTGGATGACACCCAGCTCTACCTCTTCAATTTTTCTGAAGTGGCTTCTGCAGTTCATAGCACTGCTTATGCAAACAACATGGCGTTGTACGTGGGGAAAAAAAGATTTTATTTTAAGACCATATTACCCAGCCCTCCCGCTTTTCCTGTTCAGGGTCACGGGGGAACTGGGGCCTATCCCAGCTAACTTTGGGAGGACTAGACACTGGACTGGTCACCAGCCAACTCCAGGATTTATCGAGACAGACAAGCATTCACTGAGTGGGAATTAAACCCACGCTGCCTGCACAGAACTCAGGAGAGTCAACCGCTTTACCAACAGTGCCTCACTAAACTATTACCTCTCAGAAAAGGAGCATTATTGAGACTTTTTAACACCTTTCATCTATATCATCAAATTGTACACATACACCTAAGGGTGTCATGAAGGGAGTAGTAAACGGTACACTTACTGTTTTTAATGTTGGTGCTCTCTGGCTCACTTGAGGCAGCGTCTTGCACCGCTTCGGTGCTTCCATTGGAAGCCTCAACCTGTTGAAACAGTAGCCGGGTTTACATCGATAATTCTTTGTCATTCCGACCGACATCATTCCGACTGAGTATCTCTTAATAGTTGAACTTAATTTGACCCTTGCTAAACTTTTGAATGCACCTGTCCAACTGTTCAATGTTTACGTACTTTTGCACTTGCTGTTCTCTGACAAGGAGCTGGAGGCCAAATTCGCAACAGGTGTTTGATCCATGAATGGATGAATGAATTTCCTGGTTCAATAAGAATTGGTATTTAAACAGTCCTCTTCATCTTGCTGTTCACATTTTGACGTCAGGAGATCAAGACAACACCCAACCAACAGTACCTCAAACAGGATGTTCACAGGAGGTACAGAGAGACTGTCACAGAAAGGCATACAAGTGGACGTCCTTGCAAAGTTTCATGGGTCACCTTGTGAATTTTGCCCTTCAGCTCCTTGTTTTCGAAAATAGCATTGAGCAGTACCCAAAATCCTGTGCATACAGTGCCGTGAAAAAGTATTCTCAAATTTCTTATTTTTTTTTGCATAGTTTCCCCTCTTTGTTTAAGATCATCAAACAAAGATAACCCATGTAAACAAAATGCCGTTTTTATTTTATTTATTAAGGGAGAAAATCTATTCAAAGCTACCTGGCCCTGTGTGAAAAAGTAAATGCCCCCCTTGTTAAAGTATCAATTATCTGTGGCTTATCACATTTTCTGGACAGTTGAGTTCATTTTCAATGACCACATCAAGCCCGATGACCAGAAGACCTTCTCAATCAAGATATCACTTAAACAGAACCTGTCTGACAAAATGAAGTTGGCCAAAACATCTCAAAAAAGCTGCAACAAAATGACACGATCCAAAGAAATTCGAAAACAGATGAGAAATAAAGTAATTGACATCCATCAGTCTGGAAATGTATACAAGGTCAGTTCTAAAGATTTAGGATTCCAGCAAACCATAGGGAGAGCCATTAACCTCACGGAGAGAAAACATGGAACAGAGGTGAACCTTCCCAGGAGTGGCCGGCATATAAACATTACACCAAGAGCACAGCGACGACTCGTACAGGAGGAACCCAGGACAACTTCTCAAGAACTGCAAGGCCTCCCTCACCTCAGTTAAGGTAAGTCTTCATGACTCAACAACAAGGAAGAGACTGGGCAAAGATGGCAAGTTCCAAGGCCAAAACCACTACTGACCAAAAAGAACATGAAGGCTCGTTTTACTTTTGCAGAAAAAAAAATAAAGACAAAAAAATTGAACTTTTTTTTTAAGGTGTCCGTCTTGTTACATCTGCTGTAATTGAAACACAGCATTAAAAATTTATTAAAAAAAAAAAAAAAAAAAAAAAACATGACTGGTCAAACATGGTGGCAGTAGAGTGATGGTCTGGGACTGCTTTTCAACTTCAGGACCTGAACGACTTGCTGTGATCGATGGAACCATCAATTCTGCTCTTCTACAGAAAATCCTGTCGGAGAATGTTCGGCCATCAGTTTGTGACATCAAACTGCAGCATACTTGGTTTAGCAGGATAGCGATCCAAAACACACCAGCAAGTCAACTTCTGATTGGGTTAAATAAATAAACAAGCAAACAAATAACGGTTCGGAGTGGCTTACTCAAAGTCCGGCCTTGAATCTGATTCAAATGCTGTGGTATGACCTTAACAAAATCGTCCATGCTCAAAAACCCTCCATTTTTGCTGAATGAAAAAAAAATCTGCAAGAAAGAGTGGGCGAAAAGATCTCCACAGAGATGTGAAAGACTCAGCTGTTGCTGCAGTTATTGGATTTAGGCGCCAATTACTTTTCACACAAGGCAAGGTAGCTTTGAATAGTTTTGTTTATTTTTTCTTTAATAAAGAAAATCACCATCTAAAATGCAAAAATATAACAATTTGCGAAAGGGGCAAATACTTTTTCACGGCCGGCCTTACCATTTGCTCTTCACTTTGACTGCTCGACTCTCGGCTGCAGCTGTGACGCAGCTTGTGTTGAATAAAAGCCTCCAAGGTGGAAAACTCGTTCTGACAGCGTCCACATTTGTGCACATCCTCATCTGGTAAAATGACGAGACAAGTGTGAAGTGTTGATCTCAAGCAGCGTTTAAATATGGAGCTGTTTGCAAGTTCACGTATTCCTGAGACGTACTGTGAAAACTCATGTCGCTAACGACAGGTAGCTGCTAGCTGCTAACAACGTCGACATTTGGAGGGAGTTTAACTAGGCCCAAACATTCAAAGACAACATTTAAGGCGTGTTTCGAGAGCAAGGAGGCTAACCTTCGTCTCCGAGGTTGGTGTGTATGGTGATAGTTCCGCTGCCGTCCTCCGCGCGTTGCCGCTGCTCATGTGCCGTAAGATTCTTTTCGACATTCATGTCGTTCAAGGTCTCCGACTCTCCGTCTGTGTCGCAACGCTGCCGCGGGGTGGCAAACATGGCGGATTTACGACCCCGTCGTCATAACAACACGACGTCTCTCTCGCGCGCTCGCTCGCCAAAAGGGAAAGGCACTAGATCGAATTTACTAGTTTGCATTCAGCACTTTCCCAATTTACTAGTTTGCATTCAGCACTTTCCCATTAACGCGTAAATTGACAAATACCATTTGAGTTTATTATAAAATTTAAGATGTCGAGCATAAAATGGCCGTGTTAACATTTAACAATCACATTTGATGTTTTGTTTTAGTGGTTTTTGTATAGGGAAAATTATACCGAATACATAAACACAAGGAAGTTGCTGATATTACTCGCTGTGCTGGACAAAGACATTTATAGATGCCGCCTTGGGTGCTAATTCGTCGACGCCATATTGGATGTGGCAAAGTGGAGCGATTGCTGCAAATGCTCTGTCAAGTGATTCTTTCGCCATCTGCGAGGAGACTAACATTATTAGTAGCAGCATAACAGGCATACATGAAGTCATTTGGACTTCCACATCCGTGCTGCAAACATTTTCACTATTAACGCTTGTCATCATCACGTCAATGGTGTAGCGATACCATTCTTCGGTGCTGGTAACGTGACTGAAATGTGCCACTATAAGCTGAATTTCATGTTTGTGAATTTCGAGTACATTTACTGCAATCTGCACAATCTAGCCGGTGTAGTAAACGGAGAAACGGGCAGGTTTGCCATACCCAATATGGTTGGCGTGCTGACGTATCACAGAAACGTTTGTGTACACATGTCTTGCTATCAAAGGTCAAATTAAGCAGCGCTTTTTGTTTTTCAAAAATGAACGTGTACCGTCTCTGTAAATATTGAAATGTTGTTTGAGTTTATTGCAAAATATTAGTCGTATTCTTGTATGACGACGAGACGTAAACGGCGAATCGCTTTACGGCGGGCAGCAGCCATGTCTTCTGTCTTTAGCGGCGTGCTGCAGTTGACCGATCTCGACGATTTTATCACGCCGTCTCAGGTATTGAAATAAACATTTCACGCATAGTTTTTTTTTTTGGGGTGAGACGATGTACTTCATCGTGACTGAAACGAAGCTGCTTTTCGCTCTTACGCAACAACGCATGTCAAGTGCGCATTTCTCCTCAACTCCCCTTAACGCAAGGCGCATACTTGATTGGCGACGGACAGCAAGCGATAAAGCCATCATTTCATAGTAAAGCATCGGAAATGTCGCGTTTTGCATCGGCTTCATTGCGCAATATGACGGTTGCTGCATAAGTCATCTTAGTTGACTTATTAGCGATAACTATTAATAGTATTCCTTGCGCTTCCTTATATCAACGGTACTCACTCCAGTCTTCCCCTTATGATAAATATTGCCATCAATTTTGCAATTTCATAAGAGCTTCTCCTCGTAGTACATTCATTTGGAGTATTGCAATGGCTTAGTCGCTGTGCTAACTAATGCAGGTCCTTTTCTGAACTCGACCTCATTCGTTGGGTCTTTCACACGTTAAGTCCCGTCTGGCTCACTTTCGAGTTTTGGGGTTCGAATCTCTGCGCGGGCCCTCCTGTGTGCACTTTTCGTGTGTTCTCCGGGTAATCCGCCATCTTAGCACATTCCAAAAACATCCATGTTCGGTTCATCGAAGCCTCAAAATGGTCCCCATGTGGGAATGGGAGCGGGAACGTGTTTGTTTATGTGCCGTGGATATTTTTAGTCAAATGCGAAAACGGTTAACTTCAACTCTGTTTTCTAGGAATGTGTCAAACCTGTCAAAGTAGAGAAGAAAGCCGGCAACTCTGTGGCCAAAATCCAGATAGAAGATGATGGCAGTTATGTCCAAATCAACCAAGTGAGTATTGATGAATAATTGTTTTGTTTCTTTTTTTGCTCAACGCCGCCCATTGATTGGCTTGTTTATTTCAAGTCCGGGCAGAAGCAGAAGCTTTCAAAAGCAAAGATCACGTTGAACGACTGTTTGGCTTGTAGCGGATGTATAACTTCGGCCGAGAGCGTCCTCATCACGCAGCAAAGCCATGAGGAGCTCTTCAAAGTGTTGCGCAACAATAAGGTAAATAGTGGCGAGCTGAAATAACACGTACATTGGAACCCCGACGAGCTTCGTACGTTACGCGACCAAACTCAATTTACACACGTTCCCCATTGAAATAATGGCAAATCCGCCCCATAATGAGGTCAAGCAGTAAAGGAAATAGTGCTTTACCAGACATGCGACTTCCACAGGTGAGCGAGACAGAGAAGAAGGTGGTGGTGGTGTCAGTGTCACCTCAGTCCAGAGCGTCGCTGGCCGCATTCTACGGCCTCAGCAGCAGCAGCGAGGCGGGCAGGAGGCTCACCTCCTTCTTCAAAGGCCTCGGTGAGGATCGGCTTCATTCATTCCCAGCGTCTGTTCTCTTCATTTTCACAGCATTTGTCTTGGCTGTTTCCAGGCGATACTCAACTATTCTGTCATTTTGGACCTTATTTTCCTTGAAATTCTAAGTTGATTCCTTCAGGTTGCGTTGGTGCACTTCATACGTCAATGTTATGGCAAGACATCAGAATCAGAATCATCTTTATTTTGCCAAGTATGTCAAAAAACACACTCGGAGTTTGTCTCCGGTAGTTGGAGCCGCTCGAGTACGACAACAGACGGTCAATTGACAGAGCAATAAAAGGTTGCTAGTAATATGGTAATGCCGTTACAATTGTTAATTTGCTTTTGCCAACTGTGCAAAAAGATGCAGAGTCCTCGAGCAGTTCGAATGACTAATCTCGCAATAGTCCGGTGCAACGAGCGTTGTGCAAAGGGCGCCGAGACTTCAAGCGAGTGTATGCGGTTTAAAGTGACTCGTGGCGTGATCATCTGGGACAATGTCGATTGTGCAAATGTTGCAGATGCTAACTCAGGCACTTGAGTGGCTAGTATTGGTTAACAACAGATATGCAAATAGTGCAGCGTGGTGAGACTACCGCAGTGAGTGATATATAATTGGCCCAACAGAAATGTGACAGCAAACTCAAGACAAAAAATTGGCATCATGTTGTAATGGAATTGTAGGTTAGCTGTTTAAGAAGTTGATCGTAAGAGGGAAGAAGCTGTTGGAATGTCTGCTAGTTTTAGTTTGCATTGTTCGGTAGCGTCTACCTGAGGGAAGGAGGCGGTGACCGGGATGCGAAGGGTCCGAGAGGAGTTTGAACGTTCTTGTCTTAGTTCTGGCAGCGTGCAAGTCCTCGAAGGTGGGTGGGGGGGTACCGACAATCCTTTCAGCAGTTTTGATTGTCCGTCGCAGTCGGGAGTTTGTCCTTTTTTGTAGCAGCACCGAACCAGACTGTGATGGAAGAACACAAGACTGATTCGATGACCGCTGTGTCGAACTGCCTCAGCAGAGAGAGAAGAGCAGCGGAGAGAGGACACAACCCTGGGGCGCCCCGGTGCTGATGCTGCGTGTGGATGAGGTGGCCTCCCCCAGCCTCACCTGCTGTGTCCTGCCTGTCAGGAGGCTGTAAATCCACTGGCAGATGGCAGGTGAGACGCTGAGCTGGAGAAGCTTGGAGGAGAGGAGTTCAGGGCAGATAGTGTTGAACGCAGAGCTGAAGTCCACGAACAGGATCCTCGCGTAGGTCTCCGCGCTGTCCAGGTGTTCTTGGATGAAACGCAGTCCCATGTTGACTGCATCATCCGCAGAGCTGTTCGCTTGGTAGGCAAACTGCAGGGGGTCCAGCAGGGGACCTGTGACGCTCTTGAGGTGGTCCAGCACGAGGCTTTCAATGGACTTCATGACCACAGATGTCAAGGCGACAGGCCTGTAGTTATTTAGACCCGAGATTGCAGGTTTCTTTGGGACTGGGATGACGGTGGAGCGTTTGAAACAGGATGGTACTTCGCACAGTTCCAGAGATCTATTGAAGATCTGTGTGAAGACTGGAGCGAGCTGGTCCGCACAGACTTTGAGGCGGGATGGGGACACGAGGTCTGGGGCTGCCGCTTTGCCGCCCCCCACGCCCCCGTCCCTATTAGTCCGTTCTATCGAGGTCCCACAGTAAAAGTGAGTGCGCAGAGTGTGTTCATTGGGAGGTTTCCCGAATGTTGGTTTTGCAGGCGTCCATCACGTGTTTGACACAAGCTTCAGTCGGACCTTCAGCCTGCTGGAGAGCCAGCGGGAGTTCGTGGAGCGCTTCCAAAGGAAGGAGCAGGACAGCCGATCCTTGCCCATGATGACATCAGCATGTCCAGGTGCGCCACGAAATAAAACGTCAACCTCTCCTGTCGACATTCCACTACATGAGAATCCTCCCCAAATGTGTGTCGCCTGCTGAAGGACGCCGACTTACTTGCACTGGATTTTTGCTCAGGTTGGATCTGCTATGCGGAGAAGACGCACGGAGAGTTTATTCTTCCTTACATCAGCACCACTCGCTCACCTCAGGCGATGATGGGCTCTCTGGTTAAAGGCTATTTTGCACAAGAGCAGGTACACACGCACACTTTTAACAGATCGCTCTAGTTCTAATTTCACACTACCTATCAGCATATTACCCGTGGTGTGATCATTCTGCCTCAGAAAAAGAATAAACAAGTAACGGGAGTGATTCACATTAGATAGCAGCCCAATAATATTCATTTGGTTCATCTTCTTCATAACATTTTCTCATTAATTTATTCACTGAGAAATTAAGGTGATAGATAGATAGATAGAGCGGGCAGGTGTGGAAATAAATGTTTGGATACTGGACCAACATTTATTGGCTTCTTGTTTTCTCGCGAGTAGTTTTTGTTTCTGCTTACAGGAAAAAATGAAATTAGAACTATACAGGACAGTATATTTTTAGAAAAATAAAACAACCTGTATTGATTTAGGCTGATATGACTGTAATTATCAACTTCATAACTTTTCTTTGTTAGTATCCTTTGCCTTTTTGTTTTTGTTTGTTACAGTACATTTCCCAGCTGTAATATTACTGACCTCTCGTCTTAGCTTTTCAACATTAGGGTCTTTTATTTTCCGGTATGGCAACCATACCAGAAGTTTAGATTTGTTTCAAATGATCCCAACTTGTAAGGCATACTTGACTATCCACATATGTAAAATATATTTGCAACCGAGTTGTGTGTTGTCAGGGCCTGAGCCCACAGCAGATCTACCACGTGGCGGTGATGCCCTGCTTCGATAAGAAACTGGAGGCCTCCAGGCCGGACTTCTACCTGAACGAAGCGGAGAGCAGAGAAGTGGACTGCGTCATCACGTCTGGTACGGCCTTCCGCTTCCGTCGTCATCGTGCCGAAGTCGATCACCGCTTCCGTTGTGTTTGCTTTGCCCTCTTAGGAGAAGTTCAGAAAATGCTAGAGGAGGAAAACGTGACTCTTAATGATATCCAAGCGGGACCTCTAGATACACTGTAAGTGTTTCAAATACAAATACTTTTTATCCTGTGACAAATAAGTTCTTGACCCGTGTTCGTGCTATTTTTATTCTCTGCCCAGTTTCAGCCGCGTACGAGACGGCAAGTTCCTTAGCCACGCCGGGAGCGGCTCAGGCGGTTACCTCCATCACGTCTTCACCTACGCGGCCATGCAGATATTTGGAGAGGAGGTCAAGGAACTCACCTATAAGATCCTCCGGTGAGCCTTTGCACGCTTTGCGGTGGTAATTGGCGATTGCGGCTCATGGCCGTTGCCGCAGGAATAAAGACTTCCAGGAGGTGACGCTGGAGAAGGACGGAGCGGCGGTGCTGAGTTTCGCTTCCACTTACGGCTTTCGCAACATCCAGAACCTGGTGCAGAAACTCAAGAGGGGGAAGTCGCCGTACCACTTTGTGGAGGTTATGGCCTGTCCCTCGGGTAGGCAAAAAAAAAAATCATACAAATTCCACAAAACATCCGCTGTCAACCTTGACATCAGGGTGTCACACTACATAAAGGCTTTATAAATCGCTTAAAATTACGGTAGAAGTTCGCTGTAAATCCTTCATAAAAATGTTAAAAATATATATACCGGTACTTTACAACAATTAGCGTGAAGCAAAACAGAGTGAATAGACCCACATTGATAAGAAAATCACTATAAAAAAAACAAAAAAAAGTCAGTATAGCACAAGAATGGATAAATGTAAATGTCATGAGAATAGTTTCATTTATACCACAAATAGGTTGCTAGTTATGATAAAGTCAGAATTTTACAAGTATCAAGCTGGATTTTGATTTGAAAAATGCAATCGTATAGGATTAAAGGCAGAGTACTACAGTATAAGAAAAATAAGTTGGAATACGGCAGCCTTATTCTGACAATACAATCATATTTTCAATCTCAAAAAGATTTAAGTCCTATTTATACCAGAGAAAAGTTGTTTACAAGAATAGTCATTTATTATTTTGTTTTTAAGTTTGATTATTAGTAGGATGAAGTTATAGTTTTAACAGGAATTTTAACAGTATTTTTTACGAAAATAAAGTCATGTTTTTATTTGTAAAAAGTCTTGTCAAGATAATAAAATAGGATTTTTACTAGAAATGAAGTTGGATTTTCCTTTTACGAGTAGAATAATACTAATTCCATTTTTCTTTTCATACCATTATGACCTATATAGAAAATTGTATGGACGACTTTTTTTCTTGTCAGTGTGGCTCTGATCGTCACTATTCCGTTATTAAACGATCAAAGCAGTGGGCTCAGTATTTGGCAAACTGTGGTCATTTAATGATGGACAGAATTTTGTACAATCTAAGTGATAAGTCGCTTCATATGTTCGCCCTTATTGTAAAACGAGGCGCCCTGACACGTGTGGCCGTCATCGGATGGCTTCCCCTTAGTTGAAGGCGCTTTTATGACTCCTCAGGATGTCTGAACGGGGGCGGGCAGCTGAAACCGTCGCCCGGTCAGAACCCGAAGGAGTTCTTCCAAAAGGTGGAGGCGCTCTACCGAGCCGAGCAGGTCCCGGCGCCGGAGGACGACGCCGCCGTGGCCGAGCTGTACCGCTCGTGGCTCGGCAGCGTGGGCCAGGAGCGCGCCAAAGAGCTGCTGCGCACAGACTACCACGCCGTGGAGAAGATGATCAACGGGCTCGCGATGAAATGGTGACCCCGCGCAAACCGCCAATCGCGTGCGACTGCAGTACTTCAGTGGCAAATGAGATTTTAAGTTAAGTGTCAAGTCAAAGGTATTTTATCACCTTAAATGTTTAAATATTAAAGAAGCTTGGCACCAAATTCAGTACCACTCATTTAAATATTATACACATATATTTTGATCAAATAAAAACATTCACCAAAACTGTTTGTTGCGTCTGTAGTGATGTTTTATTGATTCAATGTAACATCTTGCAAGTATTTTTCTAATAATTATTATGAGCACATCATACTGGAAAAAAATGCATGTTGGAGAACATAACTATATGTCAATAAACCAGCAAATTTATTTGAACTGCGCTGGCTAGTTACAGAGGATACAAAAAGTCTACACACCCCTGTTAAAATGCTAGGTTTTGTGCTTTTCACAAAATGAGACCAAGCTAAATCATTTCAATTTTTAAAACTTTTTCCACCACTAATGTGACATACAAACTGTCAAACTCAACTGAACAAAAATCTTAAAATAAAAATGGCCCCTTTAGTGTCAGCATTAACCAATCACATTCAAACTCACGTTGAAGAGTAGGAGGATGTTCTAGTAGGCTTTTCCTGACATTTGGCAATCTAGCGGAAGCCTGAATGTTTGTGCTATCACTGACTTGTCAGGAAAAGCCTACTAGAACAACTGAACTTTATTTGGGGTTAATGATAGCCTTGTTTTGTCTCGAGAGCTTTTGCTGCTAACCAGACGGAAATAATTTGGACAAATAAAAAGGTTTGCGCGAGACTGTGCCATGTGGCCACAGCAAATGATGAACACACTATTGGGTCGCGCCTTCCGTCTCTCCACTCTCTGATAGACTGGTCCTATTGCGCCGGTTTTAAAGTTTTAAAATAGTAAAAATTTAAATAGAGGCATAACATGGGGCCTGTTGTGGTGGGACAAGTTTTACAATCATACAAATTTAAATAGAGACATAACATGGGGCCAGATAGTGATTAATTTTAAAACCATCATTTTAATAATATTCTACTGTCAGGTCATACAGTAGTTTTTTTTTTAATTATTTTTTATTCATTTTTTATATTTGTGTGTGGATGTTTTATATCCACAGTAAACACAAACTAAGCATTAATTATGACAAAATAAACAACTGATATAACAAACTCAATTGGTCTTTTATAATCAATTACTTCTCAAAATTAAACATTTGGAACATATATACGCAATTAAGTGATACATTTTTATTTCTTTTTTTTTTTTTAAATACGCGAATAAGTGGTTTTCCACTGGCCTTTTTGAAGCAGCAAACCCTTGTGAAGGTGAAAGATGACGTCACTCTTCATCATTTGCAGCCTTCGGCCGGAGGTCAGCGTCCGAACAGCCCCCACTCCAAAGCCAACATGGCGTGGGGAGGAAGGCTCTCCTTGGGCTTCTTGAACTTGTCCTTCTCCTTGCGCAGGACCTTCAGCACCTCCACGGGGTCAGTCTTGCCCGTGAACTTCTGCACCCTTTCCTCTCTGCGCGTACAGAGAACGCAACGAAATCAGTGTGAGCGGTTACGCGTCTGATCGACAAACCGAAGCGTACGTGAGGCGTAGAAAAGGGTTGTAGTCAAACTCCTCCCGCAGGGTGGACGGCACTGGGTTTGTCGTCTTCATCTCTTCGCCTGTGAACACGGGCGTGCAGCAAGAGATACAAATAGAAACAAATACATTTGTCACACTGGCTTGATGACGCGACATTGGGAAACTTATCTCACCCTGGCCCAAGCGAGCATTTCTTTAACCTTCTCCTTGTCCGGTTCCACCAGCAGCGCAAACTTCAGGTTCTTTATGGTGTACTCGTGTCCACAGAAGACCTTCTACACAAGGACTCAAGAGTTACAAGGCCTGGACCAGTCAAGCGGATGACGGCACAGAAGTCAAGGCGACGCCCGAGAAGTCCGGTGTATCGTTCTCGAAACCGACAATGAAGACACACCTCAATTAATGTGAATACACAAACTGGATTCTGCATCGTCCGCCCGGGCCACGTCCTGAGGAAGAACCACCTTTCTCGAAGGCATCTACCAACGGCGCTTCATCTAACCTCTTGAAATGGACTTTCAGATAACCGCACTACGATATGAATGTTGCCCACTCCACATCTGTTGCAGCCCGGGTTAGGGTTTCATCCTGAAACGGGGATCCCGCCCGTCCGAGGTCCCTTCTCAAGGTTTATTCAGTTGTGGCCGTAGCAGCTTGTGTATGAACGTGCTTATTACGTGTTAGCGTTTGTTCAATAGAAAGTGCACCGGCGCCCGTTCTATAAAGTCTGCACTACATTCCCATCTATGAGTGTATCGCGATGATGTGTAGAGGCAAAACATGTCCATATGTTGGGAAGAAAGGAAACGATTGTGTTCCACTTACAGTGTCTTGAGGCAGGGAGCCCAGCACCTGAGTCAGGTTGCGAAACATCTGCTCGGCCGAGCCCTCCAGAAACCCGCCGCGTCCGGCGATAAACAGCGTATCCCCTGGCAACGGAAGGGAGGGCCGGTTAACGTGCAAAAAAGGTGACTGCTTTACAGCCCCGGGTGATTTTCCGTGCAGTTTGCAGACCTGTGAATACAGCGGGGGCGTCCGTGCACTCGTCCTCCCAGATGAAGTAGCACATGTGTCCAGATGTGTGGCACGGAGTAAACAGACACCTCACGTTGATGGAGTTGAACTGCAAATGCAGTCAAATGTACAATCGAGACACGAATCTTTTGTGCGTCAATACCTTGAGTTCCTGAGCGCTGGTGACTTGATCAGTCAGACCCTCGAAGCGGTCGTCTCCCCCGAACACCCTCAGACCGGGAACATCCCTCAGCAGGACCGCATTCCCCCCGAGCGTGGTCCCTGTTCAACGCAACAACACCCGGATTACTTATTTGTCGAGCTGGCGATTTATCAATTTTAAAGAATAGTTCTAGGTTATTTTGTTCAGGACGATTTCATCCAATTTATTCGCAGCGTCTCGACTTGCTTCCAATAACAAGATGGTTGCGAGCAAAGTGGAGCTATCTTACAAAAGCACAGCAAGTGTTGCTACATTTAGTGACGTTTCCAAGTCCTAATTCAACTGCTGTATTCTTTCCAAAAGTCAACTTTATTTCCTGCTACGAAGCAGACGCTGCGCGGAAACCTTTTCACATTGTTTTCCTGGAGACATTGAAGGGAATATAGAATACTTTATATTCTAATATGTAATTCTAACTAGTTTGGAAGAGAATGTGTATTGGAGTATAGGAGTATATTGCAGGAAGGCCCCAGCGGGGGGTATGTGGCCCCCATCAGGGGGTATTTGGAGACAGATGGCAAAGAAGAAAGGAACTGCGGGGAGCCACTATAAACATTGAATGCAGGAGACATCGGCAGGCGACGTCTGGACCCAGATCAAATAGTCATCATTTGGCCGAACAACGATGACGTCAGATTACGGACCAATCGGACGACAGCGATTCCACACCGGCCTGTTTGGAACATTGTATAAGTCTGGGGGAGAGCCAGATAGTTTTGTTCTACTACTGTATCTGCTAAGAATAAGTTAGGGTAGTTACGAAGCCAGAGCTCTGCAAAATGTATAGACTCCTCTGTCAGGAATAAATTGGTTGCTTTTTATACATTGTTGTGAACGACGTTCTTTCACGAAAACGAACACGCTTGGAACCACGGAAGTTCGGAGATTTTAAAAACACAGGTTCCTTCAAAAAGTAAAGCTCTGCGGAGCTCTGCGGATGGCAATCACAGAGTGAATCGCACTGAACGTTGCCAAAGTTTACACGTTACAAAAGCAGCAATTTGTCTAAGCCGACATTTTGCGAGCTACAAATATTTTGCCAAGATCGCTTACCTCAATTGTACAATTCTACATTAGAAAAGACCGGACCTTCGACCAGTGGCGCTTTCTGCATGTGCAATAAATGCAGCTGCACAGGGAAACGATGGCCATTGAAAATGTTCATTTATTTCTAAGGACCGAGTTAACATACATGTTTAAGGAAACTTCACATAATCTGCGAAGATTTTTTATTATTTTTTTTTTTTTTTATTCCTGTGGAAGTCCCTGAAGGGAAATTGAATAATGTAATTATCATTTGCGTTTTAATATAAGCAAAGTGTTTGAGGGACATCACACCTGTTCCTATATGCATGTGGTCTTTTATTTGCAATGTAGACGTGTACTCTACCAGTGACGATGTGCGGTGAAAACCGCCACCAATGTCAGCTTCTCTCGAGTCACTATTTCCAGAAGCTGATGGAGAAAGATTAGAGTCAGATGATCTTCCTACAAGTTTAGCCCCAAGCCAAACATTATCACTTTGCAACACTAATGAAGGCTAAAGTGTCTCCTACCCGGTGAGGGACTGCAGGCTCCACAGCTAAGGCCAGTTTGGTCTGCTCCTCAATCACCAAGTACATGTAGTTGTCCTCCAGGATGGAGATCACCTTTACCCTCATGGCCTCGCCACCTCCCACGCATGCGCACTCGTCGACGCTACAGCAAGAGTACGCGATTCGCCGTCCGATAACGAGCTAGCTCAGGCAAACAAACGCAAACTAGTGCACTAAAACGGCAAAATAATGCAACAGTAACAAATAAATGCCAGACACAAGACTGTATCGTTACCTGCTGTTGTTTTTATTGACAACTATCAACATCCCGCTGTGAAGCAGTGGGAAACTACATTTCCGCTCAGTTCAAGTTATCGCGAGACCACAGACATTACGACGTCGCAGCAAGTATCAAGACGTTTTCATCGAGCCAGAAACATCGATAACGCGGCGTCAGCGCGTTCCACAAATTCAACGCTATCTCCTCCTCAATTTACACGTAAATATAAATTAGCTTCGCAGATAAAGATTTAGTATACACAATCAGCAGCATTAAGATGAACATTAAGCGAAATGCTCATTTCAAAATTAGCAAGGTTTGGTGTAACTGCTTTGGGAAATAATTACAAATTTACAATATGTACCATTTGTATTTTGCATGCATATTTTATGTTCTCGTGCAAAAACTAGTGTTCAGCGCATCGAACATTTACTGTCGACACACTTAATGAGTAAAGAATGCATTGTTCAGAGGCGAACAATTTCCCATCCATGATTGAATTAAATGATAAGCGGAAACATCCCAGCTAGGAAATAAAACATGGTTTCAACAGAATTTGTTCTTGAACATCCATGTTTACAAAACACACCTTAGCAGACTCTAAAACTATTGTTCTCATTAAAAGTTAGCCCAACCCATTAGTCATTATTTGGCCATATATTCCTGAAAACAATCCCATAAACACAACTTGACTGCTCCTTTCTAGCCTAAGTGGGCCTCAAAATATTGAAGAAGAACGAACGTAGTCGATCCTGTTGTTTCACGTGACTTGCAAACTGTTTTTGTAGTGCGGATGCAGTGCAGTGTTAGAAGCGCTTCCAAGTACACCGGTACATCGTCACTCCTTCGGCACTCGGAAGGCGTCCTTCTCTTTCCGGAGACTCCTCATGGCTTCGATCGGATCAGTCTGCTTAACGTGATCTTGCACGGTCTTCTCTCTGTATTGAACATAGAAAGCCTTGACGGCAACCGAGCTCTTGATTGCGTGTGAAGCGCTAAAAGACTTGCTGCACATACTTGACTCTCATAAATGGGTTAAAGGTGAATTCAGCTGCCAACGTGGATGGGATTGTTGGGTCGCCATTGCTGCATTGCTCCTATGGAAATGAACACATTGACGCTATCGCGACGTGCGTGGATGTGATGTGACAGACAAATAAATACCTTTGCCCATGCCAGCTTTTTCTGAATGACTTCATTGTCTGGCTCAACGTGGCGTGCAAACTTCAGATTGCTCACCGTGTACTCATGACCACAGTAGACTCGCTGGAAGAAAATAAGATTGCTAACACCATTTTCTTTCCCTCTATAAAGGCAGTGCTTTATCACATACAGTGCAAAGTGAAACATTTTTGGGGGAAAAGACAAAACCTCCGACTTGGAATCACTGTCATGCAGGAGCATTGAAAGGGTTAATGCACAGCTGGGTTGTTTTGTGTGTGTGTGTGTGTGTGTGTGTGTTTTATGATCTGTTTGTATGTGTTGCTGCTCTGTGTATAGAAAAGTAACAGCTTTTTTTGAAGGTTTATAATTATAGTAACATCTATGCTAATTTCCTTTAGCCCATCTATGGCGTTTGGTCCAACATTTTGGTGTTTAAATATATAGTTCAATGTATAGTTTTCTTTTCTGTGTAAGTTTAACAGTAAACTTTAACTGGAGGTGGCAAATAAACAGCTCATTTTGCCTCTTATTTGGATAGCTGTGAGAGTTGAGAAAGTGAGAGCAGGCACTAAGGAAAACTTTAAAAAGTGTGATTTAATAAGTTTAAACATGATTAATGTGTGTATAATAAATTGAATATTGTGGCTCCATATTGCAGACTTTCACCGACTGCAGGTGTGTCTGGAACGTATCGGCCACGATCAACGGGGGTTCAATGTACAGTATACCGCTGCTAGTATGGGTTGGCGGCGACGCTGCGCGCATTGTTTGCTCGCTACCGTTTCAGCAGGAAGGCGTCCCAGAATTTCGATCAAGGCTTTGTACATCTGCTCCGCGGTGCCCTCAAAGAATTTCCCGCAGCCGGCAACAAACAGTGTGTCCCCTGCATGCAGAAAAACAAGAATGGCCCTTGAGGCACAAACACGGCACACGGCGAGCTGCTGACTTTTGGAAAGAACTTCCTCGGACCGATTCCTCAAGCAAGACAGAGAAATTCAGTATGTCCTGCTCGGGGCGTACCTGTAAAAACCGCCGGAGGCTCAGAGCTGTCGTCTTTGGTCACGTAGTAGCAGATGTGGCCAGTTGTGTGGCACGGCGTGAACAGACATTTGACGTTTAGCGAGCCGACCTGGCGAAAGGAAGACGTCCACGATACCAATATCGTCTCGAACGCGGGTTACACGTTGACCTTCTTACTTTGAAACTGTTGGAGTGAGAGACTTTCTTTGTGACGGCATCGACGCGATCGTCTCCTCCGTAGACCTTCAGGCCGGGCATGAGCTTCACCATCTTCTCGTTCCCGCCGGCGTGATCCCTGAGAACAGACGTTGTCAAACTTTAGCATCACCTCCAAAAATATTTCAACGACCACCATCATGACCCACATTAAAATAGAGTAGGCGTAGTGAGAAGTGTTCAGCAAAACATGAGGCAGATGTTTTGTTCCTAAAAAGTAGATTTAATATAGTACATGTATAGCATTACAGTAGTATTTTAGTGTAGTATCTAGACCTAGATCTGGACTTTTTGTTACGAAATGAAACGTGGTTAACAGAAAGTAGCTGTAATACCATTTTAAATGAAGCAACACCAGCAAATTTGTCGAATAGGGGGAAAAGGCGGTGGGATTGCTGTTATTTTTAAGTCATTCTTTCTGCGTAAAGAAATTATACTGGGTGATTTGAGCTCTTTTGAATATCTCTGTTTTTTTTAGTGAAAGGTGATCCAAAAGTTATTGTTTTAATAATTTATAGGCCTCCAAGAGAGAATAGAAAATGTATGGAGGATTTTTCCGAACTGCTGTCAGTTATTTGTTCTGACTCCAACTATTTTGTCATAACGGGAGACTTTAACATTCATGTTGACAATAACATGGGGGGGGGGGGGGGGGGGGAATCAAAAGAACTCTCTGCTATACTAGACACATTTGACCTCTCACAACACATTAAGGGTCCAACCCACACTCAAGGTCACATCTTAGACCTGGTCATCTAGAAGGATGTTGAAATTCTATCAATTGACATTAAGGATATGGCTATTGCTGACCATTTGTGTGTATTCTTAGAATTACAGATTCTTCCAAAAGTTCAGACAACCGCTATGTCTATTAAGAAAAGGTACATAAATGAGAGTACCGCCACTTGGTTTATGGAGACCATTGCTGTGCCGCAAACTGTGAACGCTGAGACAGTTGATGAACTTTGGGATAATTTCACCTGTAAAATCTCAAATGTCATGAATGCTGTCGCTCCTATTAAAACTGAGACAATCTTGAGGCGACCTAGAACAATGATGGGAACGATCTCAAAAGCAAAGTGTAGGAAAGAAGAACGGAAGTGGAGAAAAACTAAACGCCAACTTGACTATGACCGCTACAGACAAAGTCTTTGTAATTTTAACCAAGAGTTAGTCGGGGCTAGACAGCAACACTTTTCTGAAATCGGTAAGAACTTCAACAATACTCGCACTCTGTTTGCTGTGGTCGCCAAGCTCACAATGCCCCCGACTCAGTCAGATAGCTCCAGAAGCCCTAACAGCAGATAAATGCAACGTATTTGCTTGTTATTGTAGTGAAAAAATACAATCCATCAGGTTAAATATTAGCACAAATCAGTGCTAATATTTACAGTTCTACAGTTCAATTGAGGTGTTGTGTCACTGTCTAAAACAGATCAATAACTGGATGAGCCACATTTTTCTTCAATTAAACCACAACAAAACTGAGATCATTGTTGTTGGCAATAAAGAAAAGAGGATTGCTGTTAGTAAATACCTGGAGTCACTCTTTTAGCTATTAGCATTTAGCTATTACGCTGCACACAAATGGAAGAAGTTGCCAACAGAAGTAACGTCAGCCCCAAGTGTATTTGTTTTTAAGTCCAGGTTAAAAACTCTTCTTTTCCCCCCATGCTTTTTAGAGCATTTCCACTTTTAAATGATATTTCTTACACTGTTTTAATTGTATTTTTATTTATTTTCTCTTAGTTTTAACTGTTTTTTTTACCATTGTCTTTAAATGCTTTTAATCATGTAAAACACATTGAGTTAGCTTGTGTATGAAATGCGCTATATAAATACATTTGATTTGCTTGCTTCAGGAAGCAACTGTAACATATGCACTGTTTGAAAAAATTCACATGCTTAAGTTAAAACAGGAAAATAAACTACTTCATGATTTAATGAAAATGTATTCGAAGTAACTTCAATAACATAAACTACATAAACATTTGAAAACAAACAGTTCTCAAAAGTAAACGCAAATGTATTGTAGCCTACTTATTGTACTTAAGTTAAATATAGTGAAACTGTACTATACTGGAATTACAAAAAAATAAAAACTGTTTAGGAAGCCCCACGCAGCACTCACTAATGGTAAATTTGGAGAATCACTAGACAATGAGACGCTAGAACAGAAAAAAGTTTTAGTACCATATTATGTTCAGCTTTACAAACTACATTGCCTAAATTCAAATATTTCGTTCTGTGGGTTGATTAAAACACGAATAACTACATTTTAATGGAACGAATGGGACAGATATTACAGGACTCTTGACAATGGCAAAGTGCAGTGGACTGGATCAAATAACGAAGTGGGCCCATGTGTGAGCTACGCGATACTTTGCCCATCGCCGCCCGACTTCGACTACTCTTGATCGCTGAAAACACTTGAAATATTAGTAGTGCAAGTTTCCCTTCGGTCTTGTTGCAATGCGGCTTACCAGTGGTGGTGGGTGGTCAGAACTGTTGTGAGCTTGACTCCATGTTTTCTGACTGCTTCCACAACCTGTAATTAAAAAAAAAACGAAATAAAAAAAACAAAAAAAATCCCAAAAAAATCAACATCCATTGAATCCAACCATTTTCTATACCAATTATCCTGTTGCGTTTCAGTGAGCCTTGCCAATTGGAGGGCACAAATAGCCAAATCACACTCACATTCGCAGCTATGAACAATTTTGGGGTTCTCCAGTGAACCAAAACTTTCTGATTTTGGGAGGCAGCCGGAGTACCCGAAGAAAGTATGGGGAAAGCATGCGATTTCCTCACAGCACGAACTGAGCAGAGATTCGATCCCAGGAGAGTTTACCGCCAACTTACCATGCTGCCGTCACTGCACGAGTGTCAAACTCAAGGCCCCGGGGGCCAGATTCGGACCACCACATCATTTTATGTGGCCCACGAAAGCAACTCCTATGCGTCGCCTTCATGTTTCTCGCTAAAATACCACATTTTTAAATTGTCTTCACTTTTCATAACCTTGCGTTTTTTTTGTGTGTTACCAATCCCACTTAAAATACATTGAATTGTTGAACTTTTTTTCACTTGCTTCTGATTTCAAAAGTAGTTATTCATCAATTTGTTATGTAAATGTAATAATACGAGGGGATCATACATTTATATGGGTTCAGTCATAACGGCCCTCCGACGGAAACCAAAACTACGACGTGGCCTGTGACAAAAATGAGTGTTCAGTTTAATAACCTCGAAAGGATAAAAGCTTCTGATTTGAGATTTAATTCTGCACAATCATCATTATTTTTGTGGTACTTTACAAATCACACTAATTAAATAAATGAAGGAAGGACAACGTAGGTTTGTTAAATGGGCCAGCACACTGATTGTGAAGACTGTGACTGACATCATGACGTAGCAACACACAGAGGCGCAAATCTGATTGGACAAAAAAAAAAAAAAAAGTCTAACATGTACTGGAAGCGGTGCAGCCAAGAGAAACACTACAAAATAAAGAGAATAGAATGGTGGAGATAAATGAAAACTATTTCATAGAAGAGACCTTCACGGGCTCCACGGGGTCCACTATTGCTGCTTCTTTGGTGTCTGTGTCGATGAGCAGGTACATGTAGTTGTCGCTGAGAGCCGGCAGAAGTTCCACCCTCATGTTGGCTTGCTCCAAAACTTTTGTTTTCCTCGCGGTGCTGTGCAGCAGAGCCGCTGCTCGGGCCTTGACCTCCACGGGAGCTTCGGGACAACGCAAAAGTCAATCATTCACACACAGTTAACCTGAAATAAGTTGTTGTTGTTCACATGACACAGGCTGGTTTCTCCACCAGTTGGACAACTCATCTTCAACAACGATCTTACTTATAGATTAGATTAGATTAGATTAGATTAGATAGATAGATAGATAGATAGATAGATAGATAGATAGATAGATAGATAGATAGATAGATAGATAGATAGATAGATAGATAGATAGATAGATAGATAGATAGATGTTAGGGAAGAGACAGCGTCATGTTTTCTGTCAGGCCACCAGTTGTGTTCATGTAACAACTCGTCTTCTCCACATGTCATAAAGCGCAAGAATGTGTCGTAATGTCACAACAATCTAAGAGCTCAGCCAAACAAGAAAGACTGAAGAACGCGAGAGGTTGTAGATAAAAGTGTATTCCTACCGAGTTTGAAGGCTGTGGCAGCTCCTACTAGAGTGCAGGCACTCGCTACGAGCGATTTAAGTAGCATAACAAGAGCCAATGTTATCAGTTTGCGAGAGCCAGAAAAGTTCGGGGGCGGTTTAGTTCCGCTTTCGTCACCATTCACCTCGCAGGCTCGACCAATCAAATTCGGGGGAGTGGATGGAGGGGGGGTTTATGTTGTGATTTTTTTTTGTTTAAATTGATGATAGCAATAAAATGCCATATTAATGTTTACATTTGTGTTTTGAATATAAACATTGTCGTTATCTTGAGTTTTGACAGTTGTGCGAACCTCCTTGTCTTTAGCAGTCAAATTCATGGAGTGGATGTATAAAATGCGTCTGTTTTCCTTTGATCACATTACATAATGATGTTCGTTTCTTACTTCTTTAAATGTATGTTTTATATTTGATAAATAGTTGTTAGGTTACTGGAAACCGTAAAGGTTTTTGTTTGTTTTAAGAGTTAAATACGGTACTCAAGTAGTGTCTGGTTTTATTCTTCAAAATGCAACTCAAGAGAGATTTTTGAATGTTGGAATTGTGCTGGTCGTCGCTCAGTCCCGCCGTGGTCACCGCTCGACCAATCAAATAAATTGGAGTACATGTGGACCGCGTTCGTCTCGAAGTTTATTAGCATGAAACCACCACGTTATGCATCCATTTCTGTCTTTTACGACACATACGCGAAAGGTAGTAGCGCCATGTTGGTCCCCAAATTGTCCCTGAAGGCTTGCCGTAGCTCGAAGCTGAGGACGTCGTCGGTCAAAGTCGAGCGGCCACCATGTCCGCACGCAGCATCGCCCGCTTTTGGGAGTGGGGGAGGAAGATCATCTGCGTGGGCCGCAACTACGCGGAGCACGCCAAAGAGCTGAAGAACGCCGTCCCCGCCGAGCCGCTGCTGTTCTTGAAGCCCCCTTCGGCCTACGTCCGCGAGGGCTCGCCCATCCTGGCGCCCGTCTACTCGGGCGAGCTGCACCACGAGGTGGAGCTGGGGGTGGTGATCGGCAAGGGGGGGGCGGACATCCCGCGCTCCGCCGCCATGGAGCACGTGGCCGGCTACGCGCTGTGCCTGGACATGACGGCCCGGGACGTGCAGGACGAGTGCAAGGCCAAAGGTCTGCCCTGGACGCTGGCCAAGGCCTTCGACACCTCCTGCCCGGTCAGCGACTTCATCCCCAAGGAGCGCGTCCCCGAGCCGGGCGACCTCGAGCTGTGGCTGAAGGTCAACGGGCAGCTGAGGCAGCGCGGCCGCACGTCGCAGATGATCTTCTCCATCCCTTACCTCGTCAGCTACATCAGCCACGTCATCACCCTGGAGGAGGGCGACCTCATCCTGACCGGGACGCCCGGCGGGGTGTCGGCCGTGCGGGAGCGCGACGAGCTGCAGGCGGGCATCGACGGAGTCGTCACCGTGACCTTCAGAGTCGAGAGGAAAGGTCGCTAGTTCACGATCCGCGCCGATGCGGCTCTTGTCCAGCAGGGAGCAGCGGTAGACCGCACCGCCTTTCAATTCAAACACCAAATTGTGCCTTTGCTTTGCTTTTTATTGCTATGCGCCATTCATGCACACCCAAGACGCAAATCAGGACTCGTTCAGTGAAAGGATGCAAATCAAGATCAAATCCCAACACGAATCGAGCGAGAAAACATCATCTGTCCCTCTGCTGTGCTGCTTAATTGTCCTCATTACGGACGGGACGGCCCGGCCCGGACCGCAAAGGACAACCAGCGTTCCCACTCGCATCCTGAATCACAGTTGCTTTAGGATGTGGCAGGAAGCGCACGCAAACGCCAGCCACACGGGGAGGCCGGATTTCAACACGCAACCTGTGCAACGGCTCCGGTTAAAAGCATCAAAGATGTCGGAACCGCAAAAGTTTCCAATGTAGCACACGGCAGTCGTTGGGGATGTTGCTCGCACAGTTGAGGAGCCTGGAAAGAAAACGCCGCTTGGCCTCGTTCGCTTCTGAATCAGAATCAGAATCATCTTTATTTGCCAAGTATGTCGGAAAACACACGAGGAATTTGTCTCCGGTAGTCGGAGCCGCTCAAAGTACGACAACAGACGGCCAACTGACAGAGAACCGGAAACGCTCAACGAGCCTGCGCCCGACCGACCACCTGGAGGATCCGCGAGTCTCGGAAGGCGGCTCGAAGCTCTTCAGTGTGTTTCCGTCCGAGCCGCGATAAAATGTTCTCATCCGGTCTTTGACTCACAGGAAGCCGGTGCCGAGAGCTCGGGCCTGCTCAGATGTAGTACCGGTACCGTGGAAAACCTCTGTAAAGGATTTTCTTATCTAATCCTTTCATAGCAGTCGTTTGGACATTTAACGGTTTAACCCTGTGGCGAGTACTGAGTTCGACTGATATCCATCCATTGTCTGTCCCGCTTCTCCTCACGCGGGTCGCGGGCCGCGGGCCGCGGGCGTGCCGGACCAGCCTATCCCAGCTATCTTCACTGAACTGCTCGCTGGCCAATCGCAGCGTCAAACTGATATATAGTATATAAATACTGTCAATAATTGTAATTTAATTGCAAATTCCTCATTTTTGCTTTCTGATTAAACATTTTTGAAAGAGTCATGTCAGAGTCAAATTTGCTCATTGTATTGAGACAGACCACTTAAAAAACTTCTTTTGTGCCTTCTCCTTCATAAGATGAGTGAGGACATCAGCAGGTTGTTTTTTAACAGCTCAGTAAAAATCTTTAGCAAGAAAAACGAGCAGGCACGTGCACAGATTGACCCCAAGTGGCGCTCAAGCACCAGCCCTTTTGCCCTGCAAGACAGAAGTGCCCTTTTTGCAGCCCACTTATTTTCCCGAGCAGATGGGAAAATTGTACGCGACGACGCTACCTCGCGAATCCACCCAACTTTCCGTCCACGACTGCCAGATCATTTGTCCGTTCATGTCGGCATTTTGCTCAGGCTTTTGTTTCCTGGTCCCGTGGCTGTTGGAGATTCTGCTGCAAAGACAGCAAAGTGTGAGTATGATTAAGACAACAATGAAAATGGAGCACTTCCTGGCCTGCCGTCCGCTGGATTATGGAGCATTACATGACTTTGACCCAAGACAAGATCCCACTCCTCAAAGCCTGACCCTCTCGACAACTGCTCTGCGTCCTGGCTTTGAAGTTACCCGTCACAGCTGCGATGAAAGCGATTTCCGACGATTCTGGCGGTACCGCGAGTCGTACCGTTGCGAAGGAGGATTTCTGAAAATGACATTGAAATCAGCTCGCACTGCGGAAACGGAGCCCCGATGGAGTTTGTGCGGGACCGGTTTGGCAGAGGCCATCTGTGGTTCCTTCTCAAACTCGGACCACATTTCACCGCTGGTCTGGATCGGTCGGGACACGATTTTCCCCCCCGCCGGCGGTTGGACGGAGTCACGCTGCGACACCAGCTTTCTGTTTCGGCGGGACACAAGATGGATACGCTGCGAAATTCATTTTCCATTCCAAAAGGATCGCGTTGCCGTCAACGCTCGCAGACTCTTTCGACGTCCGACTGATGCACATCTGCTCCGGATCGGGTTACGGCGCGTTGCCGCGGGCCTCGCCGCTTTCGGGATCACTCGGACGCGACGCGGCCGTCACGTGCGTGCGCGCATCACTTTCACTCACCCGCCCGCCGGGCGTGATTTGTGTTTTGAGGGCCAGCAGCGCAATTTTCAAGGAGACGCGCTCTCCTCACAAAAAGTTGCGGATTTTCGGCTTTGGGGTGAAATTTCCGGACTAATCTAAAATGCACTTTGCAAGTGGACTTCATTTGATTTGACCTTTCCTTAACTTTCGAATGTGCACTGTTGAATGTTTCAGTACAAGTTGTTGGCCTGTGGTGCACAAAGGATTGAGCCTTATGCGGTCTGCCTAGCAACAAGTGCTCATGTGAGTGTTTCCTTGATTGAGCCATAGGAATTCTGTCTCGCAACAGGTGTTTTTTTTTTTTTTTTTTTTTTCTCTCCACCTGTGTGGCAGTAGTAATTGAGTCCTATCAATTCAGCCCGGCAACAAGTGTCCTTTTTTTCATTGGCCAATGAGGCAGTTATAATTGAGCCCTATCAATTCTGCCTAGCAACAAGTGGCACATTTTTTTCCACTGGCCGCTGGGACAGTTCTAATTGAGCACAATGAATCATTTGTCCAACTTAGCCGTGCGTCGTAAAAGATTGCAGAAGACCGTGATGGGGAAAATGGCAGGTTCATCACTGCCGTTGAATTCAAATATGCATGTTAACATGGAGGACTGGCAGTGAATGAGTTAATACAATCCATGCATGTGTTTCCCCTTCATAATGGCTGTATTTTATTGAAAAAAAGAAGAAAGAAAGAAAGTTGGAAGTGCTCGTGCACTGCGCTGCCCTTAATTGTGTGTTGTGTGTTGAGAAAATGACCATTTTGCGCATTGCGTGCTGCGCTGAATGTCACCAGACTTTGCTGTGGTGAAGCTGAAAGCAAAGAAATTGGCTGGAGGAAGTGAGTCACATGAAAGCAATCACACACTCGCCTTGCTGCGCAACATGCGAAAGAAAGAGAAGTCACCTTTACTACATCTCCAAACACATTCAAACTCCACACTCTGCATGAACAAGTGGCTGAATACTATTATTATTTTCAAACCATACAGTGAATGAAGATTTGTGTCTTTTTCTTTTTTGTTTACAGGCCAAGCTAAGGCTTGTAGAATTATGCGAGGGCTGTGCTGATGAAAATCAAGTTAGGCATGAAAGCCAGGCGCAAATCTTTGAGTGAGCGCACACGTCGTCCAGATGGAGGACAAACGTGTGCCGTGCATCGTGCAACACGTGTAACTGTTAAAAGTGACTTGTGAATTCCTAAAAGGCCACATCCAAACAGCTTCCACGCTTCCACGGGAGGCTTATTTGAACTTTTTGAAGGCCTCGGTGTGAGAACTTTCCATTCATTTGGCAACAGAGCCGTTGTTGGGACCTCATAGGAGTGCAGGCATCTCTGTAAACTTCAGACCGACGGTGGATTTTGTAAACAAGTGTGCATTGAAAACAATCTCGTAACAACTCTTTTTTTGAACACAAATTCAAGCTTCCACAAAGTTTGAACATTCCTTCATTTGGTTTGAGCGTGTACAAGCCAAATGATTTTCTCGACAATTAAAGTTGCGAGTCCCAAGTTGAGATTCCGCGAGGCCCGAAAACCACAAAGAAGAGAAAACTCCTCTGCGTTTCTTCAATCAAGTCAAGGAGACTGCGGTACAGGATGGAAAATGTGTCCCGCAAGCGTCTTCATTTGTGGCTCCTCGCAAGAGAAACCACTTTTTGTTTTTTTTTTACTTTCAAATCCTACTTTTTTGTCTGCTTTGAAGAGATCAACCCTTTTTTGTTTTTTTTTGTTTCTTCCTCTCCATCTTTCCCAAATAGGAGACATGACATGAAATGATCTCAAGTGGCCACGGAGGCCCAATTTTCACTCATGCAAAAAAATCCACAGTGGGAGGAGTTGATGGTATGCATTGAAACTGTGGTCTGAAAGCTTTGGAAGCTGCCAGCTAAGAAAATTCAACAAATGTTCTTCTCCCAATGAAAAGGGGACATTTGAGGAGGCTTATCAGACTGTACGCTAACTTGTTTTTCCCGTGTTAAAATGGGATAAAAGATAGCTAGCTATGCCGACACCCCGACGACACATCTTCCCTTCCGATAGTCTGCTCGCGTGGCCGCTTTAGAGCGCCTCGTTGTTGGCTGCGAGTGTGCGTATCTCACGGAGAGAAGGCGGAATTAAAAAAAAAAAAAAAAAAAGTCTTAACGTGATAGCCAGCGTGTGAAAACGTCCTTTTTTTTTTAAATCCTTCAAATTTGGCGGGGGTTGGGAATAGCACTCTTCTCTGTGGTACATTTTATTTTCACGCTAACGGGATTTCAAACAATAAAGGACGTTTTTTGGAATATTTCAAGTTGAAATGATGAATTAAAAAATGGCATCATTCTACATTGTAATTACAACAACAAGAAAAGTAAAATACAATTATCGTTATGCAGAGACTGTATATTTTATATCCGGAAAGAAATGGTGATCTTTCAACAGTAAAATGTCCTTGTAGTGAATTTGTATATAACCTCACAGACATACTCATCATTTTAAATCTGCATCTTGAAAAAATCTCAACTCTTGAGAGTAGTATGAAGTTGTAGTAGTACAGTGTTTCACATCAGCTGTGATTAATTGTAGCATTATTACAGCATTAACATGAAGATGAAGGCTTGTGTAACACCTCCTTCGGTTTCGTCTCTGAAAACATCTGAAGCATAAATGCACGATCTAAACGAATACGACAGTCCAACCGGGAGCGGCCGGGACGCCCTTCCCCCCCCCCCGCCCCCCCGCCGCCGCCGCCGAGGCGCCCCGAAAACGGGCCACCCGGAGGCGGCCGCGGGGGCCCGACGCCACCCCCGCGCCCAAAACCCGCTGCCCTCCACAGATAGATGTACAGTATGTCGCGCATTCAGAGAAAGGGGATGAGTGCGCGTGTGTGGGAAGACTATGTTGTTGTTGTCGATGTTGTTTGCTGTCTGTTTCCACGTAAAACGCCGTCTTACAACTGCACATCCTGGCTCATTCCGCCGGCTGCTCTCATAGGACAGCGCAAATGCATTTCTCACAGGTAGCGTCACATGATTTGTTCTTTTGTTTGTTTTGTCGCTTTGATACAGGATAACAGTGCGCCACGAAAGGATGCAAATTCCGTTGCTAATTCCAAGCCCATCTTGCGTAACGAAAGGCCTCCGATGGTGCGCGTGGCCGGACTGGACGGAAGTGTCTCCGAGACGCGAAGCGCTTGAGTCACGCGGGCCAGGAGATCGCGAGGGCCCACGACCGGTTTGAACTCGAAACGCTACAGTGCGACTTTTTGCGTGAGGCCGAGCCAGCTCGACTGAAATGAAGCTGGGACACGACGGGCAGTCTCGGAACATCCAGAGTACGACTTGAAAAGAAAACACGCTTGGCACCCTGTCGCATAAAACGTGTTTCCTTCTCAAACGGTAAATGTCGTGAAAATCCAGAACAATCCAGTCGGGTTAATACTTTATCTTAAAAAACACACACACACGCAAACGAAATGGTGGTTTATCACTACAGGTGAACTACGGCATATTTTCACGTCTTGCTGGGTAATAAATACGTACAAATCTTCTTCCAATTGTCTGTAAATCAACACAAACTATAAATATCAGCTTATTGCATTCCAAAAAAGCCCAAGATAAAGTTACAAATATACTTGGAGGCAATGTTTCTCTCTCCTTTGGTTCAACGCTCCTTCTTCTTCTTCTTAATGAAACGCGCGTTTGACGAAGTTGGTCGCGTGGAGCTTAACAGCGTGGGCAGTGTTTACACGACGGCAAAGCAGTCGCACGTCACGGCTCCTCGTAAATTCTCTGGCTTTATTTTTTCCCCGATGTCGGCGCAGGTGTGTTTCCTCTTGATTTGGTGTTGCGGCTAGATTGTCGGCAACAGAGCGGGCGTGCGATGTAAGGGGAACCCCCGTTTGGATACGTCTCTCCTTCCAAGCAGCCACCCTACTTCAATTGTCGCCAAACCGAAAGCTTGCAAGTATCAAGTTTGCTCCTGTTTCCGTTAGCGAGTAAAGTACGAAAATTGTATTCTGATTTTGTTACTAGTTAGCTTCCATTTGATTTGACCTTCCAAGTGAGAAATGTTTGGTTTCTTATTTTGTCCTTGGTTCACGCTGACATCTTTCTGGTAATTATAAGTAATTCATTCATTCATTAGTGTCACACCAAGTCACAGAGGGAGTTTACCGTTTAACATTTTGTCCTATTTGTTAAAACTGTCAGTAAAAACCTGAGAGTAGTACAGTAGTAAAATGATCTGTGAAGAAAAAAAAAAAAAAAAAAAAAGTCATCCCTCTCAGGCCCAATTGTGTACTTTAGGCTACCTCAAATTCGATTTTTAAGAAACAAGAAACAAGAAACGACTCATAGGCGGTCACCAGCACACCCCCCGCAGCCTCGTGCTGACCTGTTAGCTTGGGTTTCGGGAGCTTTGCTGAAACAGTTGCAATATCCAGCTGTGGTAAACAAAAACAAAGAACGCCCATCCCTTGTTTTGCGTTTGCTAACAAGCGGGCATAAGACGAGCAAACGGAAGCAGAGCGAAGGGACCTCGGGCAGACGCAACGCGGAATTAGCAACATTTCTGCTCAAGTCGTTATCACCTCTTTGTGACTTTGTAATTGATGGAATATTCCAAAAAGTCAAATTTAGTGTTCTAATAACACTATTAGAACAAGTCATGCTACCGATGTAGCAGTCGTGGCTAACGGGGCCTCGTTTATAGTGCTAATGCTAGCTTAGTATTGCAAGCGCTGCTATTTTGTTGAAGCTGGACGGCGTTCTCGTCACAACTGCGCACTTTCATAATCGCATGCAGCTATGAAATTATTATGGCCATGTTTTCGAGTCACGCTCGTGCGTGTCCGTGAGGAGCGAGGCTTTGGTCAGTGACTCGAGGGGGGCTGCGTTTCCTTTTAAGATGACAACATTTCCCTTAAAGTGTCTCGTGGTTGCTTGGGACTTGAGGGAAATAGGGAGGCTTTTCCTTGTTGTGTCCTCTAGACGGGCCAGTCCTGAAGGAGGTCCACTCAGAGGATGTCATATCCTCACGTCCGGTTCCTGAGACAAAGTCAGAGTCAGGCTTTTTTGTCTGGCCTATCCTCTCCCGTCAGTCCCATCCGAAGTCTTGTCCGCTCAACTGATAGAAGCGTCGGTTGTAAGGTCTGTAGAAGTCTCTCAGTTTCTGCAAGACCCCGGTGGGAATCCGTGGATGCGGTCTTCCCTTTGACTTCCCCAAACAGTGAGGCCTGCTGCTACCCTCGGGTTTCTTCAAGCAGGGAAACCCTTTGGTCTGATTGAAGTAGAAGTGCTTCTCGGAAACAACTCTCTTCAGGCCCAGGAAGTCCTGAACCCGACCCATCTCCCCGGCGGGATCTGACACCAACCGCTCACCGCAAACAAAAAGAAAATGTGACAAGGGGAAGTACCGAAGCCAGTTCTCCAGATGTTTGGCGTAGAGGCCGATGCGAACGGCGCTCCACGACGTGTCGATCGTTCCCGCCGAGGCGTTCCTCAGGGCCAGGCTCTGGAATGAGGGAAGCCCCGGGTTCTTGGAGAGAGTCTGCGTGTAGTCAGACACGGCTCGGGTCACGGGATCCCGGACCACCACGATGAGCTTGGTTTGGCAGTTCAAAGTGCAGACGCGACTCGGCGCCTCCTTGGTGACGAAGTAGCTGGGGGTCTTCTCCATGGTGATCTGACCGTCCAGGGTCCGAGGCATCAAGTTCCTGGAACAAAACAAAGTAGCGTTACGGTCTTTTCCGATGCGTGAAGGAATTCGGTCTTTTAATTGAGTAACTACTTTGAGAGTGTTATGGAACACGGTCTCTCTGCGTCCTGGGTGCGTCAACACCCACACTTTTCCCGCTGTCATCCATGTTTGACCCCTTCGCCACCTTGTTCAAATGGCTGCCAACTCCCAACCCCTCCACTTTTGCATAAGGGGGTCACACCTCTGGAGAATGTGCCCGCTACAACACCCACATTTCTTCAGGCACAAGGGTTCAGCACCAACATTTTTTTGGCCGTTCCACCTCCCGATCAGCATCTTTTTTGGAACAGTTGGGATTTTTGAAAAGGTTACCGTACGCGTCCTCACACGTTTTCCCGGGAAGGGTTCGACGCCCACACTTTTCCCGCCGTTAACGTCGCCGACATCTGCTTTCCAAGTAGTCAGCAACTCCGAAATGTTACGGTACAACCTCCCTCGCAAACGCAGCCTCAGTCTCATCCAGCAACCACTCTTACATTGAGATTTGTGGGGGTCTACCGTGAGTCTTGAACCTACTCTGATCGAAAATGTAGTCCTCACGGACAGGGAAAGTGTCTCCCCAACAAAGCCCGTTGAACCCATCATAATTAGCACCATCTAAGACACACCAGCCACAGGCTACATAGCAAGAATGCAACAATCGTCTCCCTCTGTCTCTGTTAAATCCCAATGGAAATGTTACGTATAGCACACAGACACAACAAATCATCCATGCATCCATTTTCTATACCGCTCACCCCGTTTAGGCTTGCGGCGGGAAGGTGTGGGAAGGGGTTTGGCAACTGCAGCCTGTCCCGGCTGACTCGGGACAAAAGGAAGACGAGACCCTAGAGTGGTCGCCACTCAATCCCAATTTTGAATTGAGCCTGTGTCAGCCACACCAAAGTCAAATACTGTATGTACTTACGATACGGCCCACGCTAGTCTTACTGCTTTGAATGCGAGTCCGCGTCTCTGACGTCAATTCTGGTGTATATTCGTCTTCTGTTCGTCTCACGTTCTTCTTCCCTTAACTGTGTCTTTGTTTAGGCTACTGCTCAGTAAGGATTAAGTGTGGCAAAAAGACACACACACAAAAGAGCACTCGCTAAAGGTTCGCTAGTCTCGTCAGATCTGCTAACGCACCACGCGCATGGTGACCGATCCACATCCATGTTTTGTCCAACTTTAGAGGTCATCCTTCCTGAAAATTGTGGTCAGTTTGAATTGTACAACTTTTTGGGTGGACTACATTCCAAAATTCTCATTTGGGATTCATTCGAGAACTTCACAACTGAAATAACTTTATGTAGAAAATGCATCAACAAAGAACAACAAAATTGGTCCTGGTCATGCTGCACGTCAGCAGGTCACTTGTTGCCAGGCAGAGTTCATAGGGCTCAATCTTAACTTGCCATCATCCAATGAAAAAAAAGGCAATTGTTACTAGGCAAAGTCCGGGATCCGAGGCATCGGGGTCCTGGAAGACCCACCTTGTTGCTAGGCAGAATTTGCGGAGTGCCAAAATGTGTGCCCAAAAGGCCAATCATTAAAAAAAATGCCCACTTGTTGCCAGGTAGAGATCACGGTCGCTCAGTCAGAACTCTCTTTTTGTGTTGGTTAATCATTTGGTCCACTGCGGAAAATGGACTGAGTTTGTTTAAAAAGGACTCGGACTAAAGTGCCCTCAAAGCCAGTCGGTGGCAGCAAAAACAATCATCCAACTAAAATTCCACATTCTGTTCTTGAGCTATCGCCCTTTACATTTTTATCACAGCCTCAAACCAAAATGACAGACACAAGTTGATTGCCGTCTACTCCCGTGCAAACCTACGCGTCTGGCAAATGTTTCAGACGCTGCCTGTAGCGCTGCTACAGAAATGTTGAAAGGGAAAATGGGGGAGTGGTAGTCATGGTTACGATAATAACAGGAAGTCACAACAAGCAGTACCGTGATGATCCGTCAACAAAACATGTCACTTGTCAGTCAATGACCACAGCTTGAAAATTCTTGTCCTTGGTGGTCAATTCTGAGTTTATTAATTTATTCATGTCATTGGATTGCCGCCCCCCCCCCTCTCCCCCCTCCCCTCCTGTATTTAAAGTCGGTCTTTGGTCTCTACTCTAGCTTGCGGCTACCTTTGCCTGGCCGGGTGGAACACACACACGCTTCATTAGAGCACACCACTTCAAAAAAGGGAACATCAAGAGATAACCTAAACACGTCACTGCACATGGAAGCACCCCAAAATTCGCTCTGATTAAAGCTGCATGGAGTCTTGTGCTCGTGTGCTGGTGTGTGCGAGGTTCTCAACTCCCAAGGCACACCAGGACCCTCGCTCCCCCGTGGGTCCTGATGAGTCAAAACCACAAAGACTCATGAAGCACTTAACGGCAATTTCCTACAGATTTCCAGCCTCCCCTCTGTTCTTCCTGCGAGAACAAGAAAGCGGGGACCTTTCAGCACCCATCCCAATCTCCTTCCAGCCCAAACGTGCGCAGAAAGCCCCCCGCGGCATGGCCAACTGCTGAGATCAGCTCGTCTTCTGAACACATGGGGTGCAACGATGAAAGATGCGTACGTCGGCTGAGGTACTGAGAAGCGTCTGGACGATCGGGGCGAGAGTTCATGTTTAAACATCTCACCAAAGTTGTATCCCCTCGCCTCTTCAGACATTGTGCGACACGTCCCCGGGTGCCAACGCTCTCGCACACAGGCGTTTGATTTTAGCCAGGGCTGTGAAATTGTTGGTTCCGTGTTTATTACGTGTAACGTGGTTCCCCCCCAATGAGCCGGCCGGGATTCATTGATGTGTCAGCGCTCGACACAGACGGACCGTGTGAGGCTGAGCTGCCGAGGATTTCACACGCAAATTGTTTTTGAATGAATGCTCTGCGCTTCGTTTTCCCGACACGTCCTCTGGAGCGCTGCTGGAAAAATGGAGCTTTCATGTGGCTTGCGTTAAAATAAATGACGAAAGAAGAAGCTGCTGTGTAAAAAGAGCGTGCCACAATTGGTTTAGAATCGGAGTTTAGCTTGAAGTGTCAATAGCGAGACGCCGTTCACTCGTGTTGATGATGGATAGAGGTCTATTTCGATTTCAATTGTTCCAGCTATATAGTTTGTGGTAAAATACCTTAAAGACAGAGAAGTTGGCAACGGTGTCATTTACGTACAATTCAATTACAATATATAGGAAACAGATCAAGAATGTCAACAATTATTTGAAACAACAAGGGATTAAGTATAGAGCCTTGAGGGACTCCGCACCAAATGGACGCTTGGTAGATGCATACCATATTTCCTGTAGTCGTCCACAGAAAGGACCAGGTATCACTTAGGGGTAAGGTGTGTGTTTTTTGTTTTTTTTTTAAAGTTGCAGGGAGCTTTATTTGTACTATTGAAGTTTGACAACAATATTTGAACAATATTATATACATGAACAATGATGCTTGGATCATACATAATTCCCTTCACCTTGACTCAGGCCCTTAAATGATTTATCTTGGTCTTATTTTTCTTTTTTAAATCGCAAAAACCTGACATTTGAACAAGGGAGTGTAGACTTTTTATAGCCACTGAATAATGAATGTCAATAGATATAGTAATATATATATATATATATATATATATATATATATATAAATAGCTAATGTCGAGTCAAACTGGAGTTTAAAATAAAACAAAAGGACTATTATCGTTGAAAATGCAAGAACATATGCAGCCTGGACAGAAATAATGTTGAAGGCACGTAGCTCGGCGGAACATACTAGAAACAGACGCACACAACACTGTGGCGTGTTGCAACCGTAATTACAGTTCCCACTCATGGGAAAAACAAGGAGGAGACTTTATGTTATAATAATATTGAAAAAGAAGCCAAAAAATGCAGACACCACTGAGACGCCAAATGCTAATTACAATAACCATGCAGAAGGATTTATTTGTTTTCAAAGGGTGATTAATTGCGTCATGGCGTCGATTAGGGCGGAGGCCGCCGTTTCAGCAAAATACCGCACGTGAAACATTATGATGCGTGGACAGTCGGTTACGTACAGTGGTGCCTTGAGATACGAATTTCGTTTGTCCCGAGACCATGTTGGGAACTCAAAAACTCATCTCAAACCATCTGTTCTCATTCAAATGAATGGAAATACCATGAATCCGTTCCAGCCAGTCTAACCTTTTCAAAATCACAGCTAAACTAATAGATCTCACCACAAGGTGGCGCTTCAAGACAAATTGCCAAATGACCCGAGCGATAACAAGCGTTGGCCTTAGGAGGAGGAGAAGTGATATGAAAAAAAAAAAGGATAAATAAATCCGAGCTTTTGCGACTATTTTGCCAACTGTAACTACAATTGTAATCATGGACATTTCCAAAAGCAACTGTCATCTTTCGTCCAGTCATGTAATGGATGACAATTGCATACGTCGAGTATGTCAACGACATCATCTCATTACATGTCATCGGTTACTCCCCGACACCGGTAAGGATAATGCGTAACAGTTTATGGAGTCCGTCAAGAGAAAATGAGTATTCAAGACAGTTGTTATTCCAGGTGGGATAACAAGCAGGTAGTCTCGCTGAGTCAAGGATGAATCGTTAAAGAAGGTTAAAAAAAAAAAAAGAGAATCCGTCTCTTGAGTCGCCCCGAGTAGTCACATATTGATCTAAAGTTGACTTCGAGTCATTTGAATCCCAAACTATTCCGATGTTCTCTATGATGAGATAGCGTTCATTGATTACTAGCCAAGTAGAGGAGCTGCAAATGTCCCTTCGCCGCCTGTCTGTCCCCACTTTATCTGTGTCGAATCAATATGTCTGTCTCGATATGACACATAGTTGCCGGGATGCAGATGAGGAACGAGAAAAGGCGTCTCCTCCTCGTCTGTATGAGATTTGTCCTCGGGCGAAGTGTCACTTAGGTAATGGACCACAAGTTGTCCATCCGTTGTCTTCATGACTATTTAATGAATGCCGTCGGCCTCATCTCATCGCGTCTCATTATTATCGCACAATCGATGAAAGACATTTTGCCGTCAGAAATTTGCTCCCGTGTGTCGGCTCGGGAGATAAACTCGATTAGTTGCATGATTCATTTCTTGTGTATGGTTGTCACGCATGTCAATCACCTCCTGTTATGCTCGCGATATCGACGTCTATGTATCCATTTTCAATCGTACCGTTTGGATCAGCGGCGGGCCAAGTAGAGAGCCCAGCGAGCGTTGACATGATCAAGATTCTTGAAATATTTGTCGCAGCGATTGCGCCGGTTTCAAGAAACTCTTGAAACGCTCTTGCGGGCTCACTATTTGGCAAATAGGAGCTTACTCTCCGTTAATAGCAATTTACAGCCTCTCCGTAATTTAGAAATCCCTCGTCGTAGTATAGTACGTGCAGTAAACTCGAGGAAGAAGGAACTCGCAGTCGCTCGCGTGTAAATGCGCAGCGGCAGTAAATCAGCGGCCCGACGACGGAAAGCGCTGCCGACTCGCCGCGTTAGTCTGGAACTCCCCGCTGCGGGGAGGATGTTGTACTTTTCCTGCCTGCAGCGATACGACGCTGATTACACTCGTGATACTCCGAGGCAGTCTGGAGCTCCAGATTAAATGCAGACCCCGCAAACGTGGATGCGGCGACGAGACTTCCTGCCCGAAAACATGATGGCTTCCCTCCTGGTGCGCTAGAACAAAAGGCGTCCTTGTGCAGGAAGTTGAGCCGAAAAATATTCTCAAATGCAATTATAATTTCATTTTCTTGAAAGAAAAACACATCAACAATACAGCAGGTTATTAAGTTAGCCAAATGGACCTTTTGGACTTGGAGAATACCTTCTGCTTTTGCCAAGCTTACAGAATGGCTCAGGAGGGGGCGGAAAATAAGAAGGGTAAAGAAAAGTGCACCAACTTTCAATGGCGAAAGTGAACCGATTGCTGTGATTGTAATCCGCTGTTGACTGAGCGACACGAGTGGACTTCTACTGACGTGACTGCGCACAAGCGATCCTGCCTCGTGCCGGCCAGGTGGTTTGGCTCGGGCAGGCTGAGGAAGTCGTGGCTGAGCTCCACGTGACAAGCCAACCTACAGATTTCAAGCATACTGTGAACACTTTCTATTTGCTTTTTCACTCCCCCGGTGGAATAACAATGCGGTAATAGAGGTACAGGAGGTGGCCTCAACAGGAGGTGAATGGCCATGTTCTTCCGCACGGATGTCATCATGTTTTATGTGCCCGATAATTATGGCCTTCAGCAGGATACTGCTGAAGGCCTTTGGATGTGTGTCAATTCATCCTTCCTCATTGTTCAGGTTTACATTAAGTCATTTCATATCAAGGTTGTCTTTTATTGGTATGTTATAAATATTCACGTGTGCTCTTTTTTTTTGTTTGTTTTTTTAATTCCTGTACATGAATGTATATTCATCTCCAGTAAAAAAAAAAAAAAAAAGATTTGTCATCTGCTGTCACTCTGTTGATGGCGAATATAAGCAGGTAACATACACAATGACAAAATAAAATGTCGTGGATCTCCAAGAATACAGTGGCGTTCCGCAAGGATCTGTTCTCTTAACATCGATCATTTTGTCTTTCGACAGGAACACGTTTGCTGGAGTGAGTAAATCCTCTTTCCGTGAAATGAACGGACCGTGTGCCACCCTTTCCCAAATTGAAGATTAAACATGTATTGACATTATACAGGACAGTGCAACAAATAAATGATTATTATTGTTCCAAATGATAAAACCTTAAGAGCTTTTCTTATTCTTATGACAGGTGGTCAAATAGATGTGTTAACAACTTCAAATGAACGATAAAGGACACCACAGACACCCGCAAAACTAAACTAAAACAAAACAACTGCCGACGAAATGAAGGGTACGATTAGACAATAATAATCATTCGCTACGGTTTGGAAAGGTTTCATGAACAGAAGATGACATTTTAAAATTTGCTTATGGTTGTTTTCAGTATGAAATATTGACAATTATAAAAACTACTGGCCTGATGCTCCCTTTTCAAAAGGGACCAAAACAAATGTTGGGGTGTCATGTAAATGGCAAATGGTCCCAAAAGAACCAATGCATGCCTGAAACCAATTGTGGTCACAGAGCTCCAGTATATTTGTGGAATGTTGTGCCCCAGAGAGGAACCAAATTGCAAATTTGAGCTCAACTGGTACCAAACACACACAAAAAAAAGCAGTGGCTAAATCCCCCCCAGACAAAAAAAAAAAAAAAAAACAACCTCAATAAATAAATAGAAATAGAAAGCAGAATTTACAGCATCCACTGCACAGCACCTTCTCCAGGCAGAGGAGCAGATACCTTATTCTCGCAGATGAAAAAAGTATCGATCTATCTATTGTATCGCTATCTACAAGTGTACATATTGACAGTATCTATCCATCTATCTATCTATCTATGACGCTGGGTTGTTCCCAGTTCAGTCGAAAGCTTCTATAGTACAAATGTGAAGCCGCTCGTCTTCTTTGTGCCGTGCTTTACCGCTCGACCCGACTTAACTTCCAGTAATTCATTGCTTCCATCCTGGTTCTTTCCGCGAGGTTTTCCTCACTAGCTCATGATACCAAACGAGGGTGACACAGCTCAACTCTTCGCAAGAACAAGAACAGCAACTCTCGGTTTATTACAATATCCTCCATATGGTGTAAGAGTTTGGCCATTTTTGTTTTTTTTATCCGCTTTATAAGCACCGCATGAAGTTCCGACCGCAGCCGAAACGTTGCCGCTGTTAAAAAATGCATTTCAACACTTGCAAGTCTGTTACTCCAATCAGCCAGCTTCACTAATGGCCTGGAGGCCGGCATTCGGCGAGGTGTTCAAAATATCCCCCTGGCTTCCAAACGTGTTGACCCTGGCGCTATAAAAAAATAAACAACAAAAAAAAGTTGCCATTTTAATAGTGAGAGGTTAACAGTGAGTTGAAAATACCTTGAAGAGATTTCGGTCCAAAATTTAAGGGGCTCGTAATGGATGCAAAACCGCTTTTGAAAATGACAAATTTGAATTGTTGCGAAAACTGGCAACGGCTCGGCTAAGATAGAAACTCAACTGGTCTCAGCAAGAAATCACAGCAAATCGCCGCAATTCTAATCAAATGACAAATATATTTATCGGTGTGTCGAGAAGGGGCGGGCAAACCTCCGTGTCCGACGGACACATTCGATTTTTAAAAGACGCAGAGGTTCAAATAGAAGTTGCTTAAAGGCACACTGACGCTAGTTTCGTTATCCCGCCTATGGCGTTTTGCACTGTCTGTTAGCATTAGGCTAACCGACTTTGGTAAGACAAAAAAGGTTTTCGTGCTTTGGTTCAATACACAATGTAAAATTCTGTTTGTTTTATCTTTAGTTTTCCAGCAAACGTAAAATGGGGAGTGGCAACAATGAATGTAAAACAGTATTATAGAGGACCCGGCATTCATATTTCATATGGCCCAACTAATTTCATCATACAAAAAATCCAAACGAAAGCGACACACGTGATTCCTGAGAGCGGAATCGATCTCCATGCGGATTTGAATCGATCTCTGTGAAGAAGACATTTGTCACTTTCGTCAGCGCTGACATCGCCGCTTGCCCTCAAAGCACTCGCAGCGGGATTTTGGGAGCAAAGCCATCAAAACGTGATCGGCATCGAGACGGACGATTGGCGAGCTTTCAAAAACATCAATGACGAAGTGAAATATTACGGAGACGGACGGCATTTGCGGTATTGATAATTCTGCATCTTTGACTGCAACTATGACTCACTCTTCTAATGTTTAGTTGATCTAAAACTGCTTTTTTTTTTGGGGGGGGGGGGGGGGGGGGGGGAACTAGGGTTAAAAACAAAAATCGAAATCTCAGTATGTACCACTGTTGTTTGGGTTGTCTTTTCGACACCAAACGTAGTTTTTTTTTTGAGTTTAAGTTTAAAGATGACAATTTTTGACAGTGACTTGGAAAAAGGTGGGCTGAATAACACGGAGCCACATGCTGCTTCACCAAGTCAAAAAACATTGCTGACTTTTTTTCAGTCCCCCTCGCTCCACACATACTGTACGACTCTCCTTTTCCATGACTTGCTGTTATTTGCGTGTTTCCTCAAACCACCCCAAAATACTTTTGATTTGAACATTTTCCCTTGAACTCATCAACCTAAATGGCAAGTCACGACAAAGTGGAACAGTTTTGAAAAATCCCGCCCACCCGCAACATAAGCGACTGAGTGCGTTTGAACCGAATCGCGACATCAAACCCAAGAGATAATCAGAGCCTCTGTGCCATGGAAACTTTGGGATCACTTCACAAAGTCGCGTTCAAGTAAATATAACACAAAGAAAACTTAACAATATTACGATGCTGAAGAAATGTAAAAATAGCTTGAAGAAGCTTTCAGGTCGTCTGAGAGAGGAAAAGACTTTTTGATCACGGTGGAGTCTGTCAAGCGTTTCCGGTATGTTGTCAACACGCCGCAGACTTAAATTCGATCACGTCCACATATGCGCGAAAGATGAACCGAGACGGACGCGGCGACGACAAAGCTTGTTCGGCCTCGGCGGCGGCGGCGGCGGCGGCGGCCTGCCGTCTATACTGAGGGTCGTTCAAGTATAAATCGAGGTTTAGCATTTACTGCGGTTGCCGTTTGCGACTGCGCCGCGGAACACCGAGCGCCGTTTCGAATATTTTCACCCTCTCGTGTATCCGAGGACGCTACCGGAAATATGAGACGCGCCTTTCAGGAGGCAACGGTGCAAACAACCAAATCTGCTCGTGCGCCCTAAAACCGTGGAATAGTCCATTGCACGAGAAGGGGGCGGGCAATCGAAATGATCGTGAAAGATGAAGCGTTTGGATGGATTTTAAGCACGGGAATTAAGAATTCAACAATAAAAAAGTGTCGTGAAGCAAAGACAAGTTATACCGTTTGAAATGGACTTTGCAACGCTTGAACATCTGATAGAGACCTCGTATTGGGTGTCAACAGACTGCGCAGGCCTCCCTCCCTTATATTGCGGTCGGCGAGTGTGCGCTTCGCCGCGCGGAGTTTGCGTGTTCTCCCCGTGCCTGCGTGGCTTTTCTCCGGGCGCTCCGCTTTCCTCCCGCCTCCCCAAAACACGCACACGGGGTTAATTGAAGACTCTAAATTGCCCGTAGGTTTGAATGCGTGCGCGAACGGTCGTTTGCGTCTACGTGCGCTGCGATCGGCTGGCGACCGGTTCGGGGTGTAGCCCCGCCTCTCGCCCGAAAATAGCCGGGATAGGCTCCGGCACGCCCGCGACGACTCGCGAGGGTTAAGCGGTACAGAGGATGGGATGGACGGATCATCAGATGACACGAAGCGCTTCAACGAGACGAAAGGTCAAAAGTTTTTCAGGGCCCGTCAAACACGGCGGCCTGGAATAAAGCGCGCGTGTGTGTTTACAGATGCGACACACTGAGCTGGCTCTTTGAGAGGAGGACTCGCTTGTTCCGCCTGCATGGCTCGCATCCCCGTCGCACTCGACACGCACGGCCGCTACGCTTCACGACTTCCGGCGACTTCCCTTTGGGTCGCTGCAGACGACGGGCGACGAACAGATGACGCGGTTCCCGGAGTCGCCGACGAACGCCACGTAAAAAGCAACAACTGCAGCCGTGCGGCGAGTAAAAATTGCTCACAGCGCATTTCGTGATTGCAGATGCGTAAACAAATGCTTTTTTTTGGCTATCCAAAGTCTTTTCTCAGCCTCGTTTATAGTTTGAGGAGTCGCAAAAGCAAAAACAAATATGAGCGTCAGAGTCACTTCAAGCTCGCTTTCTCTGCTTTTCGGGCAGAAACTTCGATTTGTGTGAAAACGACCTACGTTCTACTGCGGATGACTAAATCCGCCGGTTCAACGAGGGCCGGCGACCTGTCCGCATCGCGGCTCGACGGAAGACCACATTGCCCGGCGGTCGGTCGGCCAGCGGGCCGGGGCGTATCCCGCCTCGCGATAAAAATCGGACGGACGGAAGACCTTCCAACGGACGCCGGGAGGAGAGAGCGGAACGACGAGACGAGTGAGAAACAGGTTGCGAATGTGGCAGAAAAAAAACGACCGGCCGGCGGTCGAAATGCGTTCCCACGTGTGACGGAACGCTCTGCGGAAGGGAAGCAACAAGGAAAGACAGAAATCGCACCCGATTTCTTCGACACCTCGTCTTCCTTGGCACTTTTCTGCAGGCTTTCCGAGATGATTATCGCGACGCGTATTTCTCGCACCGTCTCCGACAACGTCTGGAGATGATCTCCGCCACCGCCTGCTGCTGAATCGCAACGTAGAAGCAAGTGTGCCGGTTAATCGCGGGGCACATATTGACCGAGAACCCTTCACATTTGCAATCGGGTCTTCAATGGACCTACCGTGCCTGTTCTGGGGATTCGGGAGTAACGGTGTATAATAACAGCCACTGAGCAGGAAAGGGTTGCTACTTGTCCGGTAGCGCAGTTACTTTTTTTTTTTTGCCAATTGTGCAAAACGATGCATGTACGCGGTTTAAAGTGACGAGCGGCGCGATCGTCTGGGACGATGTCGATTGTGCAAATGTCGCAGGTACTCCTCGGCGAGTGTGCAAACGGTGAAGTGCTCCCGAGGCGCACGATGATGACGATGCTGATGACGACGAGGAGTTGAAACGTCAGCGTGATCGGGCCCCGAGATGCCACTCAAAGGTTTGTGGCGAGGATGATCACAACTCGACCCGAAATCCTGCATCCTTCACTTTTTTAGCCAATACAATTGGGCTGTCGAAATAAGGTGACGCAACTGTTTTCGCCTGTTTCGAAGCTTTGATCCGCTTTCATGCGCTGAGATGAAATGTCACGTCGTTCGCTTGTGTATTTGCTGTCCGAATCTGAATCGAGGCGGACTGAAGAACGAGTGGAAGCGCGGAATATTTCAAGTTCTCGGCAGAAGGTCGCAAACGAGCGTTTGCATACTTTTCTTGCATTCTGCTTCGGAAAACCAAATAGGAGTCGTACCTGTACCACTCGAGTCCTCTGCCGTAGAACCTGTCGAAGAAGTGCGGTTCGGCTCCCACGGCTCGGACGTCCGGGTGGATGCGGAGGAACTCGAGCAAGGCGCGGGTCCCTCCCTTCTTCACGCCGATGATGATGGCCCGCGGGAAGCGTTTCCTGCCGCAGGCGTCGGACGCGGCCACGGCGCGCTCCTCCGGGAGGCTGCGCGGCTGCACGCCCCGCGCCTCGGCGCCCCCGAGCCGCTCGCCGTCCGAGCGGCAGTAGAAGAAGTAGGGCACGATGAGGAGCGCGGCGAGGAAGGGCAGCGCCTTGGCCGAGTCCAACCTGACTCCGCGTGCGCTCCATCCCATGAGTGGCGTCCGCGGCTCCTCCTCACATCGCTCGCGTGACGCGCCGAGATGAGACGAGGCGAAGTGCGCCAGGCGAGCGCAACGTCGCTCACGCGTCAGCCGCGTTTCGCTCTGCGCCGCCTTTTTGCCAGTCTCCACCTTCCCGACGCACACGGAGGCGGCGCCCTCCTCGACGTCACTCGACTCCTTGACTTGGAAAGTTCAAGGGCAAAGTCTTACTGCCAATGCTGCTCGCTTCCAACAACAAGTAAGTCTCCCAATCGACCTGGGAGACGACGACATCGACGCCTGGCACTTCGGAGGTCGCGGGCTCGAATCCGCAGTCTGCGTCTTCTCCTCGAAGTTGTCCGTAGGTGCGATCGGGGGACGACCGGAAGTCAGACGCGAAGAGGCGCGAGCTCGCCCCGGGCCGATGAGCGGCTCAGAGGACGGTCGCATCCTGACCTCAACCGCAGTTGACCTCGTGTTTCTGGAAGTCCATCTTTCTTTCTTTCTTTCTTTTTTTTTATGACATCATGCCGAGTTAACAAACAAACCCAAGAGTACAGGAACGCTGGATACAAAAAGTCTACACACCCTTGTTCCAATGCCGTGTTGTGCGACATGACGAATGAGACCACAGTGAATCGTTTCAAAACCTTCCCCGCTGCTCACGTGACCGATAACTTGTATAACTCAACCGCCCCCCCAAAAATACCAAACAAACGGAAGAGTCGACCAATTCGAAGTAAGCCTGACGGCTGACTGACTTCAAAGACTCCAACGTCGGCGACAAATATCCGAGCAGTGAAAACAAAACTACGGCTGAAATGACTGAGGCGGGACCACTTTCGACCAATCGGACTCAAGAGAGAGCGAGTCACAGTTTCGGTGGGCGACCGACCCCGATCTCTTCGCGTCCCTCTGGCGAAGAGATGCTCACACTTCCAAGCTGACGACTTGGCCACGTGAACGCGCGAGATCGCAATCACGCCGTGAGGCCGACTTCTCTCCACACGCCGATAAATGAATCCGGCAAGCGTCCGTAAGGCTTTGTCATTGCGATTTGTTTTCTCTCTTGCCTTCTTCCTCGGTGACAAAGCCTGGGGAAAACCGTCCGATGTAAAAAGTCGAGTGCGATTGGAGTTGTTTGGATTGCGGTCGTCCGAGCGTGGGGGGAAACAAAAACGGCGCAACAAAAAGGTCTCGGCGGACGCCGACGCGATCCTGGCAAATATAGAATGATGATATGTTTTGAAGGACGCAAAGCCTTTGTAAATGCATTTTGGCACGGGGGAATTCGCAGCTTCGGGAAAGAAGGCGTTCGCTGGCACACGCAGCCCGAATGAGGTCAGGACAATTAGCACCGTCACGAAGGCGTGACGAAAGCAAGCGCTTGCTTTCGTCACGCCTTCGCTAATTGCTCCGTTTTGGGCTTCCGCTGACAAGTCGGGCCCGGTCCCGTAAAGACACAAACGTGCGGCGGAGGGAGGGAGGGAGGGAGGGCTTACCCGGTGCTGCGTTCAAGTACGGGCCGCATCAACTATCTGGCCCGCAGGTGTGTCGCACCGCCGCAGTCTCCGCCTCTGATGGAGCTTTCCGTCCGTGCCGCGCACACCTGTCAGCCATTACGGCAAATTCAAAAATGCCGGAAGAGGGGTGACAAACCAGAAGGTTCCACTCACGTTGTAAAGAAGCTGTTGAGCGTTTGCGAGAACCGCAAGATACGTGAGGGGATCCTTAAAGCCGCCGCGGCGGATCTACGGAAACCACCGTTTTGTTCGCGGCGCAAGGGGCGAGGCGACAGCTGTGGAACCGCACACGCACCCTGGGACCGCACTCCATCCTAGAACACCTGGGCGGCACGGGGACCTACGCGAGGATCCCGTTCGTGGACTTGAGCTCCGCGTTCCGCACCGTCGTCCCCGAACTCCTCTCCTCCGAGCTTCTCCAGCTCGGCATCTGCCAGTGGATTTGCAGCTTCCCGACGGGCAGGACGCAGCAGGCGAGGCCGGGCGACACCGCCTCATCTACACGCGCCACCGGCGCCGGGGCGCCGCGAGGATGCGTCCTCTCTCCGCTGCTCTTCTCTCTACACCAACAAGTGCACCTCAGGTGTCAAGCTCCTGAAGTTCGCAGACGACACCGCAGTCGTCGGCCTCATCCGGGACGGCGACGAGTCTGCGTGTCGACAGGAAGCGGACGCCACCCGGAGCTAAGCTCCACACGCTCTGAACTGTCGAGACGATTGTGGACTTCAGGAGGCCTCCTTCGCCGCAACTGGCCCTCACGCTGTCCGACTGCCCTGCGTCCATTTTCGAGACCTTCAAATTCCTGGGAATTTCAGTCCCTCTGTCTTGGAGCCTCCGCGTCCCGGTCTCCACCGCTTCCAGCGCCTTCCCTCAGCGGCTCGGTGGGCGTCCGGTGAGCACACCCGCCTCGCATTTCTGAGGTTGCGGGTTCAAATCCGGCCTCGCCCGTGTGCCGTTTGCATGTTCTCCCCGTGCCCGCGTGGCTTTTGTCCGGGCGCGCCGCTTTCCTCCCACATCTCAAAAAGAAAAACGTGCGTGGTAGGTTGATTGAAGACTCTAAATTGCCCGTAGGTGCGAATGTGAGCGCCAACGCTTGTTTGTTTCTATGTGCCCTGCGATTGGCTGGCGGCCAGTTCAGGGCGTACCCCGCCTCTTGCCCAGAGTCAGCTGGGATAGGCGCCAGCGCGCCCACGGTATGGAAAATGGGTGGATGTTGTTGGCCAATACTGGCCACTCATGTGCTTGATCTGCACCATTTGCACAATCGTCGCTGTACCAGATTAGCGCACTATTCTATACTCACTTCGAACTCTCCGTCGTTTGTCAATTTGGTAATGTTACCGCTAACGCCGATCCAATTGTCATTGGATCGGCGTTAGCGGTAACCTTTCGTTGCTCGGTGTGTTTTTATATCCTAAAAGTATATTTTGTCGCACTCGAGCGCCTCCAACTCCCGGAGACAAATTCCTCGTGTGATTTTGACACGCTTGGGGAAATAAAGATGATTCCGACGTGCATTCTGAACCTTGTTGCGAAAACATACGTTATTTTTTATTTTATTTTTTTTCCTGTATTGTGACTACATTATCTATCCCCCGTGCACTGTCAACATGTGTATCCAAACAACCAACAAAAGCATGTTGTAACATTTTTTGGGCTTGATCCTGAAAAAATGACATTCATTGGACATATTCCCTTTTTTTTTTTTTTTTTTAGTATGATCAGGTTTTTTTTTACTCTCATAAGGAAAAACTACAATGCTTTGTCTCATTGAGATACATTTGGGTAGATCGCATGTTCGCATTTCTAGTTCGGTCCAAAATTTGATAGGCGGTCAACGTTTTTTATACATGGGTACATTATATACTGTTGAAATGTGGGCGTTCTGGGGAGAATTTGGGTCTTCGGCTAAAAAGGATGGGGAATCCCTGGTGTAGATTGGGATTGGGATTGGGATTATGTTGAAAGGATAGGTTGTCCTATCTTTCTCTGGACTGATGTGATTCTCCGAATAAAGTACAAACAGGTGAAGCTTAAATGCTCACCGCGCAGTGTTTGAAGTGCGACTCGTTTTGAAGCCACGCAAGATGTCACACACGCAGCTCGTGAGATGCTCAAGTTTGGAGCCCGCAGCTACAAAAGCAACACCGACCTTTCGTGTCCGATCAAAACGGGAGCAAAGCGATAAGAATGACGGATGGCCGCGCGGAACGGAAGCAACCCGGCGTGGTCCTCCCTGCGCACCCGCGCACAGGTGCGTCCGTCCACGACACTCCCACTTCCGGCTTTATGCACACGTCACCGCACCAAAGACATTTGTTAACTGGAGAAGAAGAGGAGAGAAAAAACAAACCATTAACAGCCTTGAAAGTATTAAACCGCAGCAAAAACCCACATAAGTGAGCGAACCTCTCATTCGGCATGGAAGCAATTTCAGTCGAAAGAAGAGTTTGCCGCCGTCGGGACGGCCTGAAAGGAGGCGCAGATCGACGCGAGCGGCCGTGCGACTCATAAACAAAAATATGTCGACCGCCATCGAAACCAGCTGCACCGGAGCAATTTTCAGACGTGTTTGATGTCAGCGGTAAAACAAATAAAATGCCTTTCCAGAGAGCAAGTCTGGGCGGGAGCACCATTTTGCGTTTCCTTTTTTTTAAACTTCAAACTGCTATTTACCTTCCCACTTCCCAGGCCCCATCTTTGAAAGCGTTCGAAGGGAATGAAGCCGAACGGCAATCGCGTCGTCGCACGGGCCGAAGAACGTTCGGGAAACGCCTCCCGTCGTCATCTGTGGCTTTTTTGGCGGTGAGAAGCGGGGATCCGGACTTTGGCTGCCGTGCGGGGCGGGAACGCGTGTGCGTGATTCCCATGTACTAAACTCAAGTCACGTCCCCGCAAGGGAAAGACGTCCACGCTTTTTAGTGCGCCACGTTGTTTTGGTGTGGAAAAGCCCCACGACGACACGGTGGGATATATGGCAGCCACCTGAGGCTTTAAGTGGATATACATTTTCAAACATGTCGTTATGCGTAGACATAAGAAAGACGCTAGATGAAGTCGCGTGGATTTTTCCAGGTGGTTGTAGAGGCATTTGATTGACAGTTGAGAGTTGAGCGGGGCGTGGTTTCAGTGCATTCGGGGGACACGCCCACGGTGTTTGAGAGTGGAGAGAACGGCTTGATCTTTCCTGATTTCGAAGCCTCATTTTAAAGACTTTTATGCTTTACGTAGGATTTTGTTCATCATTCAAATTGGAAAGGGTTGTTCAAACTTTTGTCTGCAGTGTGTGAAATGTACAAGGCAATTATCTTTCACGCGCAGCGTTAATGTTCATAACGTCACAATATGAAATCTGCATTTTTTGGGGGAGAGAGGACGTTTTTTCTGACAACCGAGGCCTGGGGCTGACGTCAAGTTTCCGTCAAAGACCGCCCGTACGGTTGGTGCATGTTTGAAGGCCGCCTTCCCACACTTTTCCTCCAAAGACGCTCGCTCGCTCGCTCGCTGCTCCAACGGCGGCCTTGAGGATGTTTCAAGCCGAGTCCGCAAACCGGCGGCCGACGTCACATTTGGACAAGCGCTTCTCTTTTACGCCCTACTCTGTCGGGCCTCTAATTAGCGGGCAATCGGACGGCCGCGCTTTGTGTCACCGCTCGCTGGGGTTTCCCCGGTTTTTGTCATTCCAGCCTGTCAAATGCAGAATGTTAGGGGAGAGAGCCGTCACTCTACGATCAAAAAAAAAAAACAAAAAAGGAGGAGGGGTGAAAAAGAAAAGTCTTCCCTTGAAGAGTCCCGAGCGTGACTGGTATCGACTGTCCTGTAATATCTTGGAGACGAGAGGCAGCTTTGGCGTTGGAGTTCGTGTGTGCGCGTGTCAAACGGCTTGACGCCGCAGAAGCAGGAGATGGGCTTCTCGCCCGTGGGAAGAGTCTGCATTCCAAAAGGAATGCCAAATTCTGTTCGACTCCAACGAGCAAACTACCAGCTTGGGTGCTGGTAGTAGCGGTTTTGGCCAAAGGCAACGCGGGTGTAGCAAATCGGTGAGCCACCAGCGGGGAAGGAAAACAGGCCTGCTGGGAAATAAACCCAGCCGCAGAACCACGCGTTTGACTTCGGCCGACGTGTTCGATTGTCCGCGTCAAAAAGAGCTTATCTGTTTAGGGTTATTATTTTTTATTTTTTTTCTCTCTCTCTCAAATGGATTATCAACCGGCAATCTGTGAATCGTGCCAGAACAGGAGAGTTCTGCAAACACAACCGACCAAACTGACGTTAGTAAACTGCCGCCTTCAGATGATAGGACCAGTTTTTACAAGCGGCTGTTCGGGCGAAGTTTCTTCTTCTTCTTCTTCGGCACGTCGCTTTGAAGTTGACTTTCAAACGCAACATAAAATAAAAAGAATTACACGTCGTGCCTTTTAAAACAACCATATAGGCTTGCTTGAAGTCTGCGAGTTTAATGCTAACACATAATGGGAAGTGCCATAGATGGGCTAACTAATAGTCTTTAGAACCCTTTAAGCAACACTCAGGCATATTATCCTCTGCGAAAAAAGAAGAATATTACTGCAGCTTAGCGAGTCTTTTGTGAAACTCTTCTTCGTGTGTGTCTCAGTCTGTATTATACTGCCCCCTGGTGGCCAAGCACAATGGCCATTGAATTGATGCAAATAGAATAGCAAAAAATGGTTCATTCTTCAGATTGTATTTAATAATGTCATGAGTGTATGTGCGATATTATAGTGCTACTTTCTTGTTAAAAACGTGTGTTATTCATTTCAGTGGGGAAAGATGATTTCAGATGAGTGTTTTGAGTTACAAGCGTGGTTACGGAACCAATTCAACTCCTATCTCACGTCGCCGCTGTAATGTAGATTTGATGTTATGTTTACTTTTTGAGTGACATCATGCGTGGCAGAGGTTCGAAGTCAGACTCGTCGTGCGCCTTCACCGACTCTTGGTCAATATTTACGCGGACTTTCAATGAAACGAAAGCATCCGAGTTTTGGGGGACTCTACCTCGGAAAACCTCGATCCTCGTTGATTCAGAATCCATCTTTTCGTGAACGCAAGCGGCCAGCGGACAAGACGGCGCCGGCGACAGCTTGGATTATTCAGCCCGCCGTGTGACGATTCGTCAACGCAATGGGCCTCAACGGTCCTCAAGTGTGAGGAACTACCGCTTCTGCGTTTTACAAAGGAATACACGCTAACCGATTTTTGTGGGACGGCACGGCTCGCTAGCTCGCGACGAAAAAACAGCAAGCTCGGTAGCTTGCCGTTTTCCACGTAAGCGTCCGCCCGACAAGCGCGCGACGGTACCGTAAAGCGCTAGTGCCGCAACGCCGACGCTGTCGATGACTGCCGGCCATTTTGAAACGCTGCCGCCGGACTTTATTGCCGTTATTGATCCCCGGAGCGCTTTCGGAAGGCAAGCTGAGTGAGCGACCGGCTGACCAATTATGATATATTGAACATCATTTGGTAATGTTGCCGCGGTGCAGGCGAGATCCTCGTCAGGGAAATGCAGGAGCTACGCGACTGAGGCTCTTCAAACCGAAGGATTTTGCAGCAGCAGCCTTTGCTCATTTTCATGGGCTTTCCAACACATCATGTTTTTTTATAATCTTTATGTACAAATCTTGGAAATCGTGGAACTCATCAATACGATACAAAAACGCAATATAACAGAATCAATATTTATCTGACCACATGGTAAAAACAAAAATAAAGACATCACGAGTGGAAATGCCCCCTCGGCCCCGCTCCGCCTATTTATGCGGCACGGTGGCCGACTGGTTAGCACATCTGCCTCACGGTTCTGGGGTCCGGGGTTCAAATCCGTTCGCACGTTCACCCCGTGCCTGCGTGGCTTTTCTCCGGGCGCTCCGGTTTCCTCCCGCATCCCAAAAACACGCGTGCTAGCTTGATCGAGGACTCTAAATTGCCCGTGGGTGCGAACGGTTGTTTGTTTCTATGTGCCCTGCGATCGGCTGGCGACGGGTTCGGGGTGCGCCCCGCCTCTCGCCCCAAGATGGCTGGGATGGGCATCATGGCAGCCCGCGTGAGGAGAAGCGGTCAAGAAAATGGATGGATAGGTGTATTTATACGCAGTAGTAATGTTCAAACTGAAACAATTTGGTTTGGCCAGCTTCCGAATAATTAATTCCTGACTTTCTTGAGCGACGTAACTCACGAGCGAGCGATTTCCAGCATTCGCCCACAGTTTCTGCAAGACTTCAAATGTGCAGTTCCATAAAAGAACCACCAAGAACCGACATGGCCGGCCAAGCCAGAACATCTGTTGCAAACACACGCTCAAGATAATTAGGTCTAATTTTGCCAAAACACACACGTGTCTTTCCTTTTTCTTTTTTTTTTTTCAAGCCGGGCGCGAGGTATGTGCGGCATCTCCCGTGGCATATACTCTGGCATAACGACCCAAGAAGATGAGAGAGGATGAGCAAATTGCAGGTTTGGCTCAGTGGGTGGCTGAAGTGTGACGCGGGCGGGGTTGCGGGACGACGGTACGAGTCCCTACGCCCATTTGTTTGGCCTGTGCGTGTGCGCGGGGAAACAAATCCAAGCGGAGCTGTGAAAATCATCATCATTTTTTGGGGTGCGTCAGTGGGGAACCCTTTTATTTAGAATAATAATAGCAATCGTTATGTTTGGTTATTTTTAAACAAAAATATTGAAGTCGTTTTATGTTGACCAGTTTCACACAACTGCATTTGTGGGGTACAAAACTTGATTGACTCCATTGTGAAATGTCAACTGGTTCCATTCATCGTGTTTCCAAATTGGATCATTCATTTGTTCAGTTTCTTTTGAATAAAAACAGCAGGCAATTATGTTGAAGTACTTGCCACAGATATATGAATTAAAGGCAATGGGCTTTTTTTTTTTTTGAATGAGATGTAGAAGACAACTACAGTGGATATAAAAAGTCTACACACCCCTGTTCAAATGCCAGGTTTTTGTGATGAAAAATCTTTTTGAAACTTATGCCACCATTAATATGACATATAACCTGTTCAACTCCACTGAATTTTGAAAATAATCTTTTCAACAGGGGGAGTATAAATACACAACTGAAAGAACACGGTCACCCTCTTATAACTGGGATGTGGTTCCGTTCAGAATGAACCCAGCAGATTCAAACAGGTTAAATGGGAGTCATCTTTAAAAGAGCTTCTGATGAATCCCAAATAAAGTTCCGTTGTTCGAGTAGGCTTTTCATGACTTCTTTTTTGTTGTTGTTGCTTTCAAGCAGAAGCCTGAAAGTTTTGTGCCAACATGTGCCAAGTGAACAAAAGTCCAATTCTTTGATTCACACTGTGATCTGGATGTACACCAACATTTCATGATTTCTTCCCTTGCCCCAAACCTCTAAAAAGGTCCCTTTAAATGAGTTTGATTGTTTATGTAGTCTTAAAAAAATCAAAAAAAGAATTCAAAGTGCACAACCGAACAGCCCCGGCCAGGGATTGTTCTTCTTCTACAGACATAGACAAAAAGCACAAAGAAGAACGTTTCTTTCAGGATTATCTTGGCCCCGTCCGAGGCCCCCCAAAATCCTTGTGTCGTCTATGACGAGACCAGGATAAAAGGGCCCACAATCAGCCACTTTTGTCCCGTCCTGACAATAAGAGCCCGCCTAAACAATACCGGTGCCACTTTGAAGCTCTCAGGTGGACCTGTGGATAAGCGGGGTGTCATCTCCCAAAGCAGATGAGCGAGGAGATAGCGAGAGACATTTGCAAAACACATACGTGATTACCCAAGACGCTGGAGGTCAGAAGAAGGAATGTGATCAAGTGAGAAAAGTGACAAAAAGCTTATGCGCTAGCTTTGAAATGAATCAAGTTGTTTATTTGCGAAGCGGCAGCCCTCAGAGCTGCGATCTTTTGCCTTTGTTTTGTTGCTGGAAATGGACACGGTTTCCTCAAGGTAGAAATCCATATGGTAGACTTTTACATTTACAGTGTGTATTGCAAACACAACCTATGAGACTGTACCGTGACATCGGGTTATATGCTCACCGAAGTATGTTTCACGAAGACTTTTTGGGGAAGATCGAAATCGTCGACCAACAACATTTCTTTCATTGGAAATACCGAAGGCGGCACGGCGGGCGACCGGTTAGAGCGTCTGCCTCACAGTTCCGAGGACCGGGATTCAATCCCCGGCCCCGCCTGTGTGGAGTTTGCATGTTCTCACCGTTTTCTCCGGGCACTCCGCTTTCCTCCCACATCCCAAAAACACGCATGCTAGGTTAATTGACGACTATAAATTGCCCGTAGGTGCGAATGTGTGTGCGAATGGTTGTTTGTTTCTATGTGCCCTGCGATTTGTCTGGCGACCGGTTCGGGGTGTACCCCGCCTCCTGCCCGAAGATAGCTGGGATTGGCTTCAGCAGCCCGGGACCCGCGTGAGGAGAAGCAGTCAAGAAAATGAATGGATGGATGGATGGATGGATATATGTAGAGAGCGAGCGAGCGAGAGAGAGAGAGAGAGAGGGGTTCATTTTACAATGGAATTTTTTTTTATTTTTTTTTTTTTATGAAATTGGTCCTTGGAAGTCAACAAGAGCCACTGAACAAATTGCGTTTGACTTCCGCTATAATGTTAAACATGAAATGAACACAGCGGCAAACTACTTGGCAGCTAGCTAGCAGTAGAGGTTGACTTGGTACTGAATAGAATTGTTGTCCCGACAAAGACACCAAGATCTCGGAACAACTCGGAAGTCAACCGCATCCATGGAGCGCCTTGCCTCTGACTTCCACCGTTATGTTCAAAAAAACATGGTAATTCATTCAAAATAGCAACTAGCTTGTTGGAAGCTAGCTTGTAGCTAGCACTTAACGATAGCAGTTGACTTGGCACTGAAACAGCAGCAATGGCATTTCTTTTGCTATGATTTCATTTTGAAGGGCCTTTCTTTCCAAGCCCATGTTCTCCTGCCAGAGACGCGAAGAACTTGGAGCGCCTTTCAATCTCATCCAGTGATCTCCTTTGATCCACAGCAAGAATCCCGCTGTATAAAAGGCCCCATTTATCTTTTTCTTCACTACGCCAAACCCATACGGAGGACATTTTCAGCACGGTCTTCACATAGGAGGAGGTGTCGGGCTTCCTCTGGCGGAGCCCACGAGACAGTTTGAGTTGAAATCAATGGGAGTGGCGCGGGACTGTATACTGTACACCGGAAATGGAAGCAGGTGCAGCCGCTCATAAACAGCCCGGGTGGGCGCGAGCGGCTCAAAATGTTCCAATGAAAACGGGCCGCCCGGCGTACTGTATCGCTCAGCGGCGACCTCCGAGCTCGGCCCTCGGCCTTCTGCAACCCGCCGCTGGTTCGACATAATTACGGATCCAGATTCAGGATGAGCCCCCGTGATCAGTGGAGGAAGAAAACAAGTACAAGTGTGTCCGCCGTCCAACTCTGGCTGGTGATTTCCAACAGAGGATCAGCACTTCCCGTTTCCCGTTCGCTTCCTCTCGGCCACGCGGCTGCTGCGCCGACGCCGGCCAGAAAGCGTGTTCGGCTGCGCGTTAATTGCGTCCCGCCCGCTCCTTCTTTTTTCCTCCCCATCTGTCATTCTCACATCTGGTTGAATTTTGTATTTTTGTCTGCTGGGTTTGTTCACCCCCGAGGACGGCGCGGCGTCTGCGTGCCAGCTGTGTGTGCCGACACTAAAGAGCAACCACAACAGAGACATCTACTCAGTGGCGAGGAAGGTATTACTGGATAAACGAGGGGCTCCGGGGCAAAATTAGGGCAAGACGGAGAGGACGAGCGTAGACCATCAACTGACGACGCTCAACAGACCAGACCGAAACGTATAATGCTATAAATAGACGGGGTGTTCCAAAAGTCCTCATACTGTTCCCTTCTTTTTTCCATTTCCTTACAGGGAGCAATCAGACTGACGTGAAGCCATTAGCATTTGACAGCTTAAGCTTTGCGCTTTTTCTTGGCATCTCATTTCCTTGCCCAAGTCTCGCCAATTGGCAAAATTGCTACCTGGCAAGAGGTTTTTCTCTCTCAGACTGCAGTTCAGCGCCAGTTTGAGAAGCTTTATAGTCGTCGTACTGCTCCAATGCCGACTGTAGTTTCTACTATTCGTGGCAAGTTTCTCGAAACAGGATCTGTTCTTGACAAACCACGAAGCGGAAGTTCCTGCTCGCTTCCGCCGCCGTCGACGAAAACGCCGAACTGCTAGATCCGAGCCTTCGCGCAAAGCCAGGGGAAGTCTACCCGAAGGCGTCAGGTTGTCCCAAGGCTTTAGGTGTCCTATTGTGATGCTGGAGCACCCGAAGTCGGTTCGCGTCAAAGCATATCACCCACCGGAGCAGCCGTTGAATCGAGCTTGTGTGGAGGCCGGCTTTCAATGCAACTTGTGGAAGATGCTCGCAGAACTAAAGTTTCACAAGATCTCTCATCGCACAAGATGATGGCTCCAAGTTTGCTTGTACTTTGGAGGTTACACTGTCATTTCTTAAGCAGTTTGTTCCACTACATTTGTCCAAATAGAGTACTTCCAAAGTCCAACCCGATGTGTAAAATAGCACCTGTCCGCTAAGAAGCAACATTTATCAATTGAGGTGCGACAAATGTGTGAGAAAAACTAATGCAAATCTGACCTTGGCTGTGATCGCAGGAGAAAGAACATCTTGACTTGAGTGCGCAAAGTGGGAGACATGAAGGTGACGCATCATTAAGGTGGGTATATTTTACAGCCTGAATCTCGACCAAATGTATTTAATATTCGTCAAAGAACGTATGTGTGAAATTTCATAAACGATGGCACAAATTCACCGCGCCGCAATACGGTGAAGTGTTGTGGTGTTTCCGCACCTGCACCTGCCGAAATAAGCTTTTGAACATGGCGCCCACATCCCCACTTTGTTTGGAATTCACTCATGCGCCAGTGTTCTATAAGAAAAAAAAAAAAAATGTAACTAAAATCAAAAAGTCAAGACTTACTGGTTCACTTGGCTAGGTTTGCTGGGTTAAAAGGAACACAGCAGACCCATTGGATGGAATGGGTTTTAGTAAATACAGTCTATGTTGCGTGACAGGAGGGAATGTTACTTTGCTGCCTTCTCCCAGTCAGGACAGACTGTTCATTTCATTGATTTGAGTATACTTCAACATCTGTGCGCATGCGTTCAAAATGAGCAACACGTTTGCAGACCCTTCGCACTCAACCGAGTGGTAAATACTCCCATGAATTACAATCTACAAGGTATTCTGGTGCCTTCGAACTTGCATTTGTAGTCTCAGTTTGGCCCGTCCGTATGGAATCAGTCGATGGTTCTCGTCGACATCAATAAAGGCGCACACAGGATAAGATCGTAGAGAATCACCTGCTGGTGAAACGGTGCAATTGCTGGTTTTTTGTAACCCGTCCAACATGAGGTTAAGTCAAAAGGACGCTCCTCTCAATCAAGGTACCAAACAAACCTGGCCGATGACACATAAACATGGCGCTTAAGTTTCCCTTGAATTTTATTGACGTGTAACCGACTTTATGAGAGCAGTTTCTGGAAGATCCCTTCGTGTTCCAGCATGAACTAAACAAGCTCCATAAAATCCAGCTTGGAGGAGTTTGCCGTGGAAGAGCTTGAGAGACATCATCAAACCGAGATTCTGGGCCAGCGTCTCACCCTCTTACTTCACAAATCTTCTTCTGGACAAACATACCCGCAGGGGCACGCCAAATATCTTGCTCACAATTCCAAACCCCATTTGGGGAGAGAAGAAGAAACCTTGAGAAGGGACTTCAAATGGAGGCTCGATTATAAGGTTTTAGGGCATCGCCTGCTGATGAAATGGTGCAATTGCATTTGTATTATTATATGATACGGGACCTGTACAACGCACTCAGCTGCAGCTTTAAATATGGGCAAAAGCAACTCAACACAACCACAAAGACAAAAAGGCTCGACTAAAAGTGTATCCGTCTGAATACGCGCATACAAGCCATCGCCGTCGTGTGGAAACATTTCGCACCAGGGCTCCGGAGTCCCGCTCGGATATGTCCTCGAGCTCCTCATCTTGCATCCACACCTTTACGAGCTTTTACCAGCACAACTCTGGCAACTCGGCTTCTTCCGTCCACGGCTCCAAAGAACCGAGCTGATGCATTACGTAGGCTAACCACCGGGATGAACTCGAGTGACCTGTTAAATGGATCGGTTAAAGGTAAAAGGTTGACTTGATGTGCTTTACTTAATCTTCACTGGAAAATGTGACGCTGCTTCATGCTATGCATTGACAATATGTCAAAACATTCAGTCGGAACAAAAAGGTACGTTCAAATATATTTATTCGATTTTTTCCTTAAACATGCCGCTGTAGTTAAGTACTGGTTCTTTTCATCACGAGATAATGGATAGTATTGGAATAAATATTAAAATATGTTACATCTGTTTTATCAAACATTTCCTTGATTGACAAAAATAGAGCCAACATTGTGTTTACATGTCAATATTCCGAGGATGAAAACATAACAATGAATTTCTAGTATGTTCCAGAAGATAAAAACTCAAGTGCAAAAGTTAGCAAAGGCTTTCCTGAGTCTCAATTACTGCATGACCAAAAAAAGTATTTTTTTTCTTTGTTTGTTCGTTCGTTTGTTCTACTGTTGCCGTCCAGTGAGGCCAAGGTCCATCGGAACTCTGGTGCTGCCGGGTCGGGCTTTTTCCCCAGAGCGCGTCATTCGCTGTCCACACTTACTGAGCATCATCAACATCTGCAAATGTTTACAAGTCAAGCTGAACTTCCTCCTCAACGCTCACTTTACTGTCCATCGACCTTTTCTGTGAAGAGAAGCAAAAACATGAGGTGGCATCAAGTGGACTTTTCACATACGTTTGCCTTCATAAAGTATGCTAGCTTACTGCTAACACACAATACAAAACACCACATACAGGTTAATGAAACTAGCATCCATGGAGTAGTGTTATAACCCTTTAAGCAACGATTACTTGAACACAAACTGCAGCAACACATGCAGACAGACCATATAACAATACAGGCATATATTATTTATCCTCTGCGGGGGGAAAAAAATGACTGCAGCTTACCGAGTAACTTGTGCAATTCTTCGTTCGTGTCTGTATTACACTTCCCTTTGGTGGCCCAGGCCCAAAGTGTGGCGGGAACGGAATAACGCCATTTCCATTCATTTCAATGGGGAAAGACGATTTGACATAGAAATTCCGAGCACGGCCATGGAATGAATTTTACTCGCAAGTCAGGGCACCCAAGTATCATTTTGTTGAGCAAATTGTGTGAATACTGAGCCAAGTATTCCGTACCCCCAATTTATTGATTTTTTAACAATTGCAAAAGCGTCACCAGTTCTCAACAAATGAAACTCAATTTAAAAAAAGTAATGTTCATTGATGATACAGCAATGTTGTCATCGTGTCCAAGAAAAGCAAAGTATTTACTTTTGCCTGTGTCATCTTTGCTGTTCAGATCCGACAGTTCTTGAAAAATGCTGTGATGGGTTCACAATTGTTCTCAGTTCATTTAGTTCTTTGACATTTACGCTGGGCGACAGCAATTGTCAACATTCAGATACACTTTCAGAGGGAATTCCAGATTCTATTACTACTGTACCTTTCGGGATGAACTTTAGTGAGCTGCTGAATATTCAAAAACGAGACAAGCCTTTAGCAGGCCCGTCGTTGACAAACTCGTGGCCGAGGCCATTTCCACACATGCCGCACAACACCTAGAGTCAAACACAAAATTCCATCAATGTTTTCTAACAGACAAATGGCGGTTTTCTTGCGATTGTACCTTGAAGGCTCCAGGTCTCTCCTGGCGTTTGGCCACGCTGTCTTGGCGGACGGTCTCCGTGAAGGCCGGCCAGGGAGACGAATGCTCGTACTTGGAGCGGCTGGAGAACAGATGGTGATCACACTTGGCGCATGCGTAAATTCCTAAAGGATGACAGAAGTTGAGAGAAGAGTGAGATGACGCGGACACTAAATTACAATACAGCGTTTAGATTCCCCCATTAGGATTGGATGAAGTGGAAAGTTTTTAGTTTCGCTATAAAAATCAAAAGTCAACATGGTGAGCACCTGAATAACACCAATAGAGAATGACAACTTTTTTTGTTATGTCTCCGAAAGACAGCACTCGACATATTTACAAAAAGACACTTGAACAAAAGCTGCTGCTTGGCTAGCCGGCTAGCAAGCTACCGTTGAGCTTAACGTCGAACGTTAAGCTCATTAAACGACAACCGATTAAGAAACAACACCAGGTAAAGCGTCGTCAGCGGTAACGTTACCTGGTGTGAAATGGTCTTTATAAACCTCCCGACCGTAGAAGGAACAGAACGACATTTCCACCGGTGTTGGCTCAGAAGTACAACACGCGAGACACCAACCGTACGAGACAACTTCCGGGCCGGCCTAAAACCAAACCACTTTCAAAATAAAACCGGAAATGACATGTTCAAACACCCAGCAATGTTTGAAGTAACATTCTTAAACATGTAAAAAGAAGCGAACCAGTTGAATATTCTAAACTCTTTCAAACTAGATGTAGGAATTCATGCTCATTTTTCAACTTCCACACAAGTGATAAAGCACATTCATGACAAATTTCGAGAGCGTTTTGCCGTCATTCGACTCCACTTCTGGTCGATTCTCTTCGTATTATCCATTTTTCACGATCGCCAGGCAGTCGCGTCTTCGCCAGGCGTCCAATCTGAAAACGCATCTGATGCAGACAGCCGCTGTGACGTGTCAAAATGTTCCCACCGAAGCCGATTGGAGGTTTTGTCAGGGGGCTTTGGGCTCACGATGGTCACAAAATTTGCAGGCAGACTGAAAATGAGCATCTTCCCTGTTCTCATCATCAAAGTGAAATCTGACAATCAGAACATTCTGCAGACAGGAAGATTTGCGTTTTGAGAAAATGAAGAAAAATGATCATGGGGGGGGGGGGGGGGGGGAATTGGTTTATTATAAACCTTTTAAACCAATGAGTCTCAAAAGTGTGATAGTCAAAAGAACCACCATACGTTCCGTTCAGTTGTATTTAACTTTTGAGTTAGAGACATTTGCCTATTTAAGACAAACTTGTTGTTATTGAACATTTATTTAGTTTTCATTTTTATGTGGAATAATTTGTTTTCATTTCTCTATATTCAAATGCAGTGTTGATGTTCAAACTGCAAAATATTACAGCGGCTGGTAATAATATCAAATGTTCTTTTTTTTTTTTTTAGAAATAAGACACATTTTCGATCAACACTGTATTGCAATGTTGGTGATGGCGTTGGTGTAATGTATCCGAGGCGCCTTTCTATACACTCAAGCTTTGGTGCTACCTGGTGGCATATTGGTGCCAAGCACCGATGTTGAAACAAGATTAGCGCAATAGAAAATGTATGGAAGGAGAATGAAATTTCAACTCTGTATTCAAGTACATGTTTACTGTTTATTCTAGTCCGCTTAATGGAAAAATGACAAAGTTTGCAAGCATTTAGTCTTCCATGCCCAAAATCAAAATGTTGCCGATGTCATAAGCGTCTCCTGTTGATGAAATCAAAACGTGTTCAAACCCTTTATTTGTAATGATACATTTCGCCTTCCTTCTGAAAAACTGCAAGCTTCATTTTGGAAAATACTCCAAATTTTTAGATCTCTTCTGGTTGAGGCTCCGGCACGGTCTCGAAGGCACCCATCTTTCGTGGGCCCTGCAGGTAAGTCACAGGTCAGAGGTCAGCAGAACCATTGAAGAAATCCAAACATGGTTGTGTAATCGAGAAGAAGGAAGTCAGTGACCATAAAAGCTCTTTTCTCCTGCGCGGTCTGGAAGCGACCGTGACCAAACTTGGACGTGGTGTCAATGATCTTGAGCTCGATGGCTTCCAACGATTTGCGAGACGTGTGCACCAGCAAAGACTTGCGGAAAGCGGGAAGATGGCTGTGAATTTTCCATGTGATGAAGCTACGTTTAAAAAAAGGTCCGGTCGGACTTACCTTCCGGAGGGTGAGGGCACGTTTTTTTGGCGCCGACGACGCAACCTTTCACCATGACAAAATCATTCTTCACGTCGCCGTAGTGCGGGAAGCCTCCCTGCAGCGGCAATTAGGACACGACAGCATTGACGGTGGGGAAAATTTAAGCCTTGACAAATGTTAGGATGTATAATGACAATCAAACGCAAGAGCAGTTGTGAATACAGCGGACATGTTAAGATACGCAAGATATATTATTTATGATGTGCAAATAACAATGAATATTACTGCAGCTTACTGAGGAGTTGTGACCATCTCCGTGTACCGTGTATCTGTATGTATTACACTGCCAAGGCGTGCACACCAGAAAGAGGAGCACAACATCCATTGAATTGAAGCAAGAAATATGGCCAAAACTTGAATTCAGTTTTGTTTAATTGTTTTTACAAAGTATATTACGGTGGACAACTGGTTAGCACATCTGCCTCACAGTTCTGACGACCGGGTTCCAATGCCGGCCCCGGCTGTGTGGAGTTTGCCTGTTCTCCCCGTTCCTGCGTGGGTTTTCTCCGGGTACTCCGGTTACCTCCCACATCCCAAAAACATGCGTTGTAGGTTCACTGAAGACTCTAAATTGCCCGTAGGTGTGAATGTGAGTGCCAATGGTTGGTTGTTTATATGTGCCCTGCGATTGGCTGGCGACCGGTTGAGGGTGTACCCCGCCTCTTGCCCTAAGATAGCTGGGTTAGGCGACCCTAGTGAGGAAAAGCGGTACAGAAAATGGATGGATGGGTTGGGTTTTTGGGGTTGCCTGGAACGGATTAATGGCCTTTTCATTTGTTTCAATGAGGAAAGATGATTTGAGATACGAGTGTTTTCAGTTAAAAGAATGGTCATGGAACAAATTAAAACTCTTGAGGCTGCCGTCTGGTTTTCTCGATGATAACGAGTCAAATGTGCTCGACAGCCTCCAAATGGAAATACCATGGGTGTGATGGTCTTCCGGCTGATGTCATAATCGGTGGAGGCGTTATTCCGGACGACCTTTCCATCCTGGATGTGAAGCCCCCGACCGATTCGATAGATCTGAGAAGAGCAGCAGTTAATCGCAAGGCAATAATACATTGGCGTATTTGCTACACCGCAGGTCACCTTCTTGTTGATCTCGGTCCGGTGGTGAAAACCCTTCTGTCCGGCCCGGGCGACGCTGAAACCCACTTGAGCCGGATGCCACGCGCCGATGCACGCCACCTTCCGCAGACCCTTGTGGGTCTTCCTGGGGAGCTTCTTTGTGTGCCAGCGGCTTGTCACACCTATCAGCACGTGACCAATGAGTGCACCTGTAGAACTTTTCATAATGTTTGTAAACAATGGGCGCTAGGCTACATCCGGGTGGCAGAACGGGGGGTCTCAATGATGGTGACCGCCTCCACCGCTTCGCGCTTTGTTTGCTCTGTGGAGGAAGTAGAACGGTGATTCTCAAGGTGTGGTACTAGTCCCACTCGTGGTACATGGGCTCCCTCTCGTGGCACGTGAAATAATCACTGCCTAAATCAATTGTATTGAACTTTTTAGTACATTTGGATTTTTTTTTTGAAGAACTGTGCGTTTTTAAACTGTATTTCGGTAAAAAAAAAAAAAAAAAATTATTTAGCAGCTGAGAACTCAAATCACAGAGGAGGTGATGACATCGCCAGGGGACACGATCGCTGATGGAAGGAGACCATATAAGGAGGGGCACAATGAGGCGGGCCCCCCTGTCTTGACCTGGAGCCGAGTCGGCCACAGTCTCCATTCTTTTGAACACTATATATTTTTTATATTGTTCTGTTAGGTAACAAAACAAAGACAGTGAATCTGAAATCTGTGAGCCATTGTTGGACTACGGCTGCGCATCAACCCTTCTGATTTAGAGAAACGGTTACCACTGTAAGTAGGATGGGTGAGTAGATACATAATTAGGTCAATAAGTAGGTAGTTGAGTGGGTGTTGCTTAGCTAGGTCGGTGGTTCGTGGATAGGTAGCTAGGTGGTTAGGTAGGTAACTATAGGCAGGTCAGGGTGGATGGGATGTTAGGTGTGTAGGTAGGTAGTTCAGCTGTTCTAGGAGGGTTTCCTGACATTTGCACCAGGTCTGCACTTTTTATATCCACTGTAGGTGGTTATTTAGTGGGACTTACTGTAGGTAGGTAGGTGGATTGGTGGTGCACAGCTAGGTAGCAAGGCAAGTAAGTACAGTATATTTCAAAGAGGTGCACAAACACGATAGTATTCTTGTATAATAATCAACACAATATCTGAACTGAATTGCTTTTCCGAAAGGAATTTCCACATGCTCCCCCGTGCATAATGTACATACTGAGACCAACGCGGTGCACCTCTCTGAGGGTGTGGGTCATGCCAGCCTTGTACCCCAGGAAGGCCGTGAGGTGCACGGGTTTGCTGGGGTCATCTTTAGGCCACGTGCGCACTCTGCCCCTGTGCTTCTTACTACGCTTGCGAGGGAGAAAGCCCAAGTGTCCGTGGCGTGGTGCGTGGAATTTGCGATGTGACTAGAGGAGAGAGGTCGTAACCCACAGACAACACGCGTTCATGTACAATTCAGTCATTGTACAAAAATCCTAAAACAAGCATGTAGAGGTTTCATTCAAGTAGAATAAAAGCACCACACAAAGACCACTGACCATGTCTGCAGACGCTGATCAGGCGCGGGCGAGCAAGACGAACCTGACGTAGGAAGGCACACAGTGGGAGGCTCTAATTTGGTGTTTGGCCCCACCGAGGAGTCGTGTTCGCTTTCAAACAAAGCACTCTTTGCCAAAGTGAATAAGACGGAAGGAGGGGGCGCTCACAAGTTTAAGATGATGCAAAAGCTAGTGGCGAGGAACTGTTTAACCCAGAATGGAGTGGAGAGAGGGAAAGATTTCATTGTCAGGGAGCCAAGTTCATCACTTCATTTCAAACTTCATAATTATATCCAGGAGAGCCGACGTCCACAGGAATTGCAACATCTTCAAATTGATTTCATTTTTCAAGTTAAGATGACAACAAATGACCAATTCCAGATAAGTGGATGTCACCAAAATAGTTCCAAAAATCATTCATCATTTGAAATATGAATATCAGAGCAACTACATGTCCAAGGCAAACAAAGTTGAATTTGAAAATGAAAAAATTTTTTGATCAAAATTCCAACAACACCTTGAAATGTGTAGAGATTTGATCAAGAATTTCCCAAAATTGAAAAAAATTTTCAATGTGCATATTGCCCGTGCCACGACAAATGTTCCTTTTTCCCTTCCTTTAACTCCAAAAAACAACATTCGCTTAACATTGAATTTAAACTTAATTTTAACATTAAGATGAGTTACTTTTCGCAAAGCATTACAATTGGACTTAATTTGAGCGAGAATTGGCTATGTTATTAGACTACGAAATTATGTCTATTTTTGGTTGAGACCACACAAATGTAACATTTTATTTTGCAGAAATGTAGTTATAATAATAGCTTAAATTCATATAGAGTACTAGTAGAACGACCCGGATGCACTAATAGAAGGACCGTGTCTCTTTAGTAACGTTTAACCCACTACGGGTATTAGTGCCTCGTCCTTCGTAACCTCGGAACGCCGTATGTCGAGATTGGCGCAACCGAGGTCTCCTCATACACCTTTTAAGATCGATATACGACCCTAGTGAGGATACACGGAACGCAAGATGAATGAATGAATGAATATATATATTTTTGAGGTTCTTTGTAGACATCTGCTGGTTGCTCAAAATATAGCACTTTCAACTCCGACCTTTACTCTTCGACCTTTTTGTTTAGTCGAAAATAGTCTTCTGAATTCTACATAATAAAATGGTAAAGACAATGTTTTTAAAAGGCTAAAACTATCGTATCTTCAGGTGAAACGTTTCCATAAAAATAAAATCCTAGTTTTCGCTGACCTCCAGTTCGCCATTAAACCGTCGCCTGTGCGCATGCGCCACATCGAGAGGCGAAGTGTCGAGGTCGAATTGTAGGATTTCTCCTGCATTGATTCAAATAAGGCAAAATGCCGTCCGACTTTGACAAGGACGCCTATCCGGAGCCTCCGCGGCAGACTCCGGCTGTGAACAAACAGACTGCTTTGCCAAACCCAGCCGTGATTGTGTCTAAGCTCTTCTATTACTCCGTGGACTTGCCTGTCACCACATTTCGAGGTAACCCAAGCTAACACAGCTAGCACAACAACACGCCTATCGGCCAACTATCGATTAAACGCACATTGTTAACTATGACACAAATTAAAATTTTTCGTTGCAGTTTAACTGGACTGAGCATTTTAAATGAACTGGAGTGAGTGTTTTAAATGCTTGGGCTGTATTCGTTATGACTTCGTATTAACTACATAGTGTCCTGAATTCGCCATTTTGTAGTGAGTATGGATTTATTTATATATCTCACAATGCACCTTGAAAAGAAGCGAGCAACCGATGGTTACTAGAAAAGCAATCAATCCCACGGTGTACCAACACAACACAACACAACACCACGGATGGACATCAAGAGCTTTGTATTCATTTGGTAAATTTCACACAGCTTAAAACAATATAGGCCTAAAGTTCAAATTCAATATTTATTACAGGAGGTGAAGGCACTCGCACGTGATATACTGATGTCATGATCATACATAGACTTATTTTTGCACTGTTATGTTGTGTAACCTAACCTCAATATTAAAATGTTCTGATAATAACGTAACTGTGAAAACTACGTCAGCCGCAGAACAGGATGTTTTGTGCCAAGAAGAGATATTGCTGTGACCTTGGATCCACCCTGCTCAAGCTTTAAACACCGCCTTGAACACTGTATAAAATCTTGCACTGAACGCTAAGCTAGCATCAAACTATCAGCATCTACACAGCCTCCCTTGTTTCAAACATATATATATCAGAATCAGAATCAGAATCATCTTTATTTGCCAAGTATGTCCAAAACACACAAGGAATTTGTCTCCGGTAGTTGGAGCCGCTCTAGTACAACAAACAGTCAATTTACAGAACACTTTGGGGACATAAAGACATTGACAAAAAACAATTGTGCAAAAAGATGCAGAGTCCTCTAGCACTTAGAGCAGTTCGAACGACTAATATTGCAATAGTCCGGTGCAATGACCATTGTGCAAAGGGCGCTGAGACTTCAAGGAGTGTATGCGGTTTAAAGTGACAAGTAGTGCGATCATCTGGGACAATGTCGGTTGTGCAAATGTTACAGATACTCCTCAATCAGTGTGCAAATGGAGCAGATGCTACTCTGGCATGAGTGGCCAGTATATGCAAATAGTGCAGCATGGCGAGACAACTACAGTGAGTGCACAAGTAATAAATAATTGGCCCCACAGAAATGTGACAATGAACTCAAGTCAAAAAATTGCCAGCTTGTTGTAATGGAATTATAGGTTAGGTGTTTAAGAAGTTGATCGCAAGAGGGAAGAAGCTGTTGGAATGTCTACTAGTTCTAGTTAGCGTTGATCGGTAGCGCCTACCTGAGGGAAGGAGCTGGAAGAGCTGGTGACCGGGGTGCAGACGGTCCGAGAGGATTTTGCACGCCCTTGTCTTAGTTCTGGCAGCGTGCAAGTCCTCAATGGTGGGTAGGGGGTTACCGACAATCCTTTCAGCAGTTTTGATTGTCCGTTGCAGTCGGAGCTTGTCCTTTTTTGTAGCAGCACCAAACCAGACTGTGATGGAAGAACACAGGACCGATTCGATGACCGCTGTGTAGAACTGTCTCAGCAGCTCCGGTGGCAGGCCGTGCTTTCTCAGAAGCCGCAGGAAGTACATCCTCTGCTGGGCCTTTTTGAGGACGGAGTTGATGTTGTTCGCCCACTTCAGGTCCTGAGAGATTGTAATTCCCAGGAACTTGAAGGTCTCGACGGTTGACACAAGGCAGCTGGACAACGTGAGGGGCAGCTGTGGCGAAGGATGCCTCCTGAAGTCCACGATCATCTCTACCGTCTTGAGCGTGTTCAGCTCCAGGTTGTGTCGCCCGCACCGCAGCTCCAGCCGCTCCGCTTCCTGTCGATATGCAGACTCGTCACCGTCCTTGATGAGGCCGATGACAGTGGTGTCATCTACAAACTTCAGGAGCTTGACAGTCGGGTTCGCTGAGGTGCAGTCGTTCGTGTAGAGAGAGAAGAGCAGCGGAGAGAGGACACAACCTTGGGGCGCCCCAGTGCTGATGCTGCGTGTGGATGAGGTTGCCTCCCCCAGCCTGACCTGCTGTGTCCTGCCCGTCAGAAAGCTGTAAATCCACTGGCAGATGGCAGGTGAGACGCTGAGCTGGAGAAGCTTGGTTGAAAGGAGTTCAGGGATGATGGTGTTGAACGCTGAGCTGAAGTCCACGAACAGGATCCTCGCTGTAGGTCCCTGCACTGTCGAGGTGTTCTAGGATGAAGTGCAGTCCCATGTTGACTGCATCATCCGCAGACCTGTTCGCTTGGTAGGCAAACTGCAGGGGGTCCAGCAGGGGACCTGTGACACTCTTGAGGTGGTCCAGCACGAGACGTTCAAAGGACTTCATGACCACAGATGTCAAAGCGACAGGCCTGTAGTCATTCAGACTAGAGATTGCAGGTTTCTTGGGGACTGGAATGATGGTGGAGCGTTTGAAGCAGGATGGAACTTCGCACATTTCCAAAGATCTGTTAAAGATCTGAGTGAAGACTGGAGCGAGCTGGTCCGCGCAGACTTTGAGGCAGGATGGGGACACATGGTCCGGTCCTGTTGCTTTGTTAATCTTCTGTTGTTTGAAGATGCGTCTCACATCCTGTTCATGGATGGTTAACGCAGAAGTCAGAGGTGTGGTTGTGGTCGCGGGTGCGGCCGGGTTGGTGTGTGGAGTGAAACTGTCCTTTTCAAATCTGCAATAGAAGGTATTCAAGTCGTTGGCTAGTGTGCTATTGTTCTCAGCTCGGGGGGATCGTCGCTTGTAATTAGTCAGCGATTGGAATGCATGCCAGACTGATTTCGAGTCGTTCGCGCTAAACTGTTTTTCCAACTTTGCTGCATAGATCCTCTTTGCAATGTTAATTTCTTTAGTAAGCTGGTTTCTAGCTCGATTATACAGGGCCCTGTCCCCGCTCTGATATGCATCTTCCTTAGCTTGGCGAAGCTGCTTAAGTTTAGCAGTGAACCACGGCTTGTTGTTGTTGAATGTCCGAAATGATTTTGTTGGTACACAAACCTCTTCACAGAAACTGATATAGGATGTGACAGTGTCCGTATATTCATCCAGGCTGCCAGCTGAATTTTCAAAGACACTCCAGTCTGTGCAGTCTAAACAGCTTTGAAGTTCCATCTTTGCTTCATTGGTCCACTTTTTGACTGTTTTCACTGTAGGCTTCGCACATTTAAGTTCTTGCTTGTACGTCGGTATTAAGTGAATTAAGCAGTGATCAGACGAGCCCAGGGCGGCACGAGGTATAGCACGGTATGCGTTTTTTACCGTAGTGTAGCAGTGGTCTAAAGTATTATTTTCCCTGGTAGGACAGTCGATGTGCTGCTTGTATTTAGGGAGTTCGTGGTTGAGTTTAGCTTTGTTAAAGTCCCCGAGAATAATGAGGGGTGAGTCAGGGTGTTTTTTTTCAATTTCGTTGACTTTTTCGGCGAGCGTTAGCAATGCGGCGCTCGTGTTAGCTTGCGGTGTGATATAGACTCCAGCCAGTATAAACGATGCAAACTCACGTGGCGCGTAAAATGGTTTACAGTTCAGAAACAGCGACTCCAAATGCGGGCTGCAGTGTGTGCTGAGCACCGTGACGTCCGTACACCATTTTTCGTTTATATGGAGGCATATCCCGCCGCCCTTCGTTCTTCCCGATGATTCCATGTCGCGGTCCGCTCGATGAATGTTGAAGCCGGGAAGCGTGACGGCGCCATCGGGTACGGCGTCGCAAAGCCAGGTCTCCGTGAAGCACATGGCCGCGGAACGTCCGAAGTCTTTACTGGTCTTTAACAGAAGATGAAGCTCGTCCATTTTGTTGGGTAGGGAGCGTACATTCGCGAGGTGGATCGACGGGAAGGCCAATCTGTGTCCTCTCTTGCGGAGTTTCACCTGAATTCCGGCTCGTTTTCCTCTGTGGCGCCGCTTCCGCATCCATGCGCCGAAAACCGCGGACGCCGCTCCGGTGAGTAACTCTGGGAAAAAACTGAGCGGATTTTCGAAAGTTGGTGACAGAAAGTCCGGAGTAGCCTCCTTGATGGTTAGCAGGTCTCCCCTTGTGTAAGTGAGTCGTGTAAGGTCTCCAAAGACGGACGAAAAACACAAAAACGAAGACAATACTAGAGAGCGCGTTACCGAGGCGGCCACACTGGTAGGCGCCATCTTGAAGGCGCCTACCAGTGTATAGTACCAGTGTATAGTACCAGTGTATACCAGTGTATACCAGTGTATATATATATATATATATATATATTAATATTATGCATTTTATAAATGTGCTTTCTTCACTTTCTAGAGGTTGTCGACAGCATTCAGGCTAAAAACAAGTCAGTCTACTACCACCAGAAGTTCCGCCGCGTTCCCGACCTGACCCAGTGCCAACACGGGGACTACCTGTGCTACTACGAGGCTGAGATGCAGTGGAGGAGAGACTAGTGAGAGGATTACATGCATTCACTAAAATGGACACCAACTGTAAACTTCATCTGGTACACTTGCACAAGCTAATGAGATGCAATGCAAAAGTTGTATCATTGTTTTTCTACCTCAGCAAAGTGGACCAGGAGATCGTGAAAGTGGTCCAGGAGCGTATGCGGGCCTGCCAGCAGAGAGAAGGCTTCAGCTTCCAGCAGAACTGTTCTAAAGAGAGAGAGCAGTTCAATGAGGTTACCAAGAATTACCAGTTACGCTGTAAGTTCTGCACTTCATTGCTTCACTCACCTACAATTAGACCTTTGACCTTGGCTGTCATTGTTTTCTTCTTGGCCCAGATGGCGACCTGGGTGCGTATGCCAGCGGCAGAAAATGCCTCATGAAGCAAAAAGAGAGGATGATGGCAGCGCAGATGCAAAATGCTTAAATCCTCTTGTCTGTGTAATAGTTGTAAAATAAAGTAGCTAAATACTTTTTTAAGTCTCTTGTTTTACCATCCGGTGTATAAAAAAGGCATTATTTTAAACAATTTCAGTTGGTTTAATATAGTTGTACTTGAACAAGTAAATATAAAATCTTGGTATGTTCAAAGTATAATCCAAGGATCACAAGTAGTCTGCAGGGCTGTTCTAAAAATAGCTCACCAGTAAATGGGGCATTCTAATTTCCTAGGAATATTAGTGATCATAGGAAGTTGTAAACAAGATATAGAAAGTGTTGCATATGCCTACCTTGTTTAATCACTTTTTCAATTGTGAAAAATCAATACGATGATCAGTGCCTTCATCTAGATAAAAGGATGTGGGGGCAGACCTTAGTACAAATTGTGGCTATTGTGTTGCTACACTGGAAGTCCTTCACATTAGTACCCAAGAAGCAACAGTTAGAAAAAAGTTGGTGCCCTCTGCTGTGGTGCTACTTGCACGCTAGCATTATTTTGTGACTTGGCTCAGTATTTTTGATACATCTTAAATGAATCCCAGCTTGTGTTTTGGTGACAGACAAGGAACAAGAACGACATTTTCTCCACAACTTTTATTTTAACAGTTGGTCTGTACAAAAAGTTTAGGAGGTTGGCGGCTGGATGGGCTGGCCTCTCTGCACGGACACTCGTGTGTGAGTCTTGGCCAGATGGTCAGTGAACTCCTGAAACAAAAAAATGTCAGCTTTAATTAAGACTTGTTGCTCGACAAGTCGGCAATGAAACGAGCGCTGAGCCTTCAGACCTGGTAAGGAGACTTGGTGAAGACAGTCTCCTTCCAGAGGTCAGGGGTCAGGTAGCTGTAAGTCTTGGAGATTGCATCAAAGGTGGCCTTGGCTGGAGGAGCGAGAAGAATTCTTAAACCCAGTTCGAACAGTTTAGCCGCAGCAGCTTATTTAGAGAGAAGTGTCGCGTGCCGGTCCGAGGACCGGAAGAGACCCCAGCGAGTCTCTCGGCCGGAAATTACAAACGGCACTCGTTAAATGTATCTCCGGTTAACGACAACACCACCACAGGCAGGTGAAGCTGAGCAGAGTGAGGAGAAACAGCAGCTCCCGCACACACAACCCAAATTTAAAAAGCCTTCCCCAGCTGCAGTGGTACCTCGACTTGCAAGTAACCAAACTTAGGAGTTGAGTGTTAAACTGAACAAAAATAATTGTATGAACCCAGAAACTTACAAAAGTCTCCTAGCTTCATGCTAACAAAGCAAAAAGCCATAGACATGCCAGCGAAACCAGCATCAACGTTTCGCAAAATCAAGATTAAAAATGTATTTGAACACAAGCAGTTGCACTTGCTCACAGGCATATATTCTGTGCTAAAAACTAATGTCGCAGTTCTGGTGCTACAACTTGTTTTTCATGTATTATACTGCCCCCTGTTGGCCAAGCACACCAGAATGAGCGGCACAATGCCCATTGAATTATCACGACGCGCCTTTTAATACTTTACATTTAATTAGGTTTAGGTCTGCAGCTAACGATTTTGATAATCTTCCAATTATTTGATTCACTAATGAATTGGATTTTGAAATATTTTTGAATTTTTCATTTATTTTAAAAGAGACTTTCAAATTGACTACAGAAAATGCTAACTAATTGATTTGGATTTAGCTACGGTTTTGTTTTTAAAACCTTTTTTTTTGGTTACAAAGTAAGCGCAAATGTTTGCAAATAAAACAAAGCAGCCTGCTTTCATGGAGGACTACAGCAAGCGGAGAATATTTACTGTTGAGAGGCCAAAATTCTAAGCATTTGGAACATTTTTCAGTTAATCAAATGTTATTGTACATTTTTAAGTACATCGCTAAGAGTACCATTAAAAAAAAAAACTTTTGTTGAATGGCATTTCCATTGACTTGAACAAGGAAAGAGGATTGGGTCATAAAAACGATTCAACTCTGCAGTCGAGGCACCACTGGATATCGCAACCCCCCATAAACGGTCCTTCACTGTGGTCATAATTACCAAAGTTGCCGAGGGTGGCGGTGCAGCCCCTGGCGGAGGTGTAGCAGTCGTCAATTCCGGCCATCATGAGCAGCTTCTTGGGCACAGGAGCCGACACGATGCCGGTACCACGGGGCGCGGGGATGAGACGCACCAGCACCGAACCGCAGCGGCCCGTTACCTTGCAGGGCACCGTGTGGGGCTTGCCGATCTTGTTTCCCCAGTAGCCCCGTCTGACAGGCACGATGGACAGCTTGGCCAGGATGATGGCGCCTCGGATGGCGGTGGCCACCTCCTTGGAGCACTTGACTCCGAGGCCCACGTGCCCGTTGTAGTCACCGATGGCAACGAATGCCTGGAAAGACGAGCGACGCTCACTTCGGGAGCTCCATTGCGGGGAGAGTCACATCTGACCTCACCTTGAACCTGGTGCGCTGACCGGCCCTGGTCTGCTTCTGGACAGGCATGATCTTCAGCACCTCATCTTTCAGACCAGAACCTAAGAAGAAATCGATGATTTCAGACTCCTGGAAGGTGACAAAAGATGTTGGTTGTGATTAAAGTTTCTACATAGGAGCATAAAGCATGAAAATAAATAAATGCATATAACCAATTAAAATAAATAAATGCATATAACCAGTCACGAAATTAAGTACACCTGATCATTTCAATTCAAGATGTCAATTTCTTCCCATAGAAGATCAGTACACTTAATTTGATTGTCCGATTTCTCTGTTAAACAATGCATTGAAACGCAGTGTATAGTGTTGAAAAGTTTCAGTGGTTACAGCGTGTGATGGGTATTTTCAGGCTTGAACTGTATAGCATTGTTTTTTCTTTTGTATTAAATATTTTCTAGACATTCTTTTTGCCGGCAAACAGTTAAAATGCGAGCCATGCAGCCGAAAGAGACATACAAGTAGTCATTTTGGTTGAATGAGACCACAGACAATGAGGAGACATAATGGCAGAAAGAGAAAATAAAAAAATATATTCAAGAAAAAAAAAAACACACTCTCTGTACTTGTAAGTAAGTAAATATTTTTTTTATGTTCTTGTTTTGAGATTTTCACTAAAGAAAATATTGGTGGCAAAGTCATGCCTGAGGAGCTTTCACAAAAAGGTTGTTTTCTGTTTTTTTTCTTCCAGAAACAGATTTGGCTGAAAGCAGCCTATATTTGACTGCTGATTACTAAAGAACGGTATAAGCTCGAGAAACTTATTTTTTGTCCTGAAGAAAGACAGAGTCTAATCGTTCTATTGGTGGTTTTGGGGTTTACATCGTCATTGTACACAATATTCTGTGGGGCTTGAAAAATGAGTGAAATTGCTCCAAAACACCTGGCAGTCTAGGGGTTCCCTGCTTGCAGAGGTGTGGAACTCCACTGCACTGCATCACAGTTTAGTGGCTTTGTTTCGTTAGAAGCGAAGTTGGAAACGCCTCTTCATGATTCCAACGCAGTAACTCAATACTCAGCATTTTCAATTGTGTTATTAAACAAAAAAAAAAACACTTGTACAGCTTTGTCAGTTTAACGTGCACAACCAAGAGCCAGATTTCAGCGACGTGAATGACGTTTGTCCCATAACTGTTCGAATGGCCAACTCAATGATCTTAAATGGCCATTACAATAGTCACTCAAGCCTAAGGCTTTTTAGCAAACCCTAATGAGGAGGCGTTTATTTCCTCAACTGGAACTCACCTTGATGGGCAGCGAGTAGAGATAGATCTCCTCCAGTGACTTGATCTTCACGTCCTTAACCAGGCGGCCCAGCTTGGTGACGGGCACCCACTAAAAACGCAAAAAACAATGAAAAGGAGTCCTTCTTCGTATATAGCGACGCGATTGGGCGCATTTAAGAGCGTCCAAAAAGCTCCACTCACTTCCTTGTCCTCGGCCTTGCCTCCCCGGGCACCGCGGCCTCTCCCACGGCCTCTGCCGCGTCCACGGCCCCGACCGCGGCCACGGTCACCAAAGCCTCCGCGAAAACCTCCTCTACCACCGGCGTCGTCCGCCATTTGCTGTGGAATAAAACGCCAGGCATTACACGAAGCCTAAACACGATCAAGGTCGGGCCCGCTTTCAAGTATTCGGGAATTTCACAGACTAATAAAACACGAGCGTCGCCGCCATATTCGGGAGTGCGACGACACAATTGTGTCCAAAATGTATTAAAACACACGTCAATATCATCGGCTACGCTAAATAATAATCTGTAACGACGTATTGTGGCAGCTGGTGATAGGATATGGAGGAGGATGTGTAAGATTTGGAAGGATTCTGCGTTCAAATGTGTGCACCACGTCGTACTTACGTGATCGCTAACACGAGAAGAAGGACGAGTTACGGGCCCGCCGGCTTTTACTCACACGAAACATCGCGAGATTTGGATACAAGCTCCCTACACATACTGCCCCGGAGCGGCAACTTTTCACTACAACGTCCCTGATTTGTCCATCCATCCATTTTCTGAGCCGCTTCTCCTCACGCGGGCGTGCTGGAGCCAATCCCAGCCATCATCGGGCAGGAGGCGGGTTTCACCCGGAACTGGTTGCCAGCCAATCGCAGGGCACATACGAACAAACAACCAGTCGCACTCACATTCATACCTAAGGGCCATTGAGAGTTGTCTGTCTTTGTTTCTATGTTTTCTTATTCCCAAAGTCCTACTTTTCGCAAATACGGCTCACAAATCTGTCCAGATCTGTGTAAGTGAGCACTTCTTTGCCAAGATAATCCATCCACCTCACATATCGAGATTCTGATGAGACGCTATGATCATCGCACAGGCGTGCCTTTGGCTGCCCACAATAAAAGGCCACTCGAGCAGTTTGATCACACTGCACAACACATCAGCAGTCGCAAGAAGTTCTTGAAAAATGATACAGTGTATATATTTAATATATCAAAATGTTACTTCTTATTTCATAAAAATAAATGATGGAAAAGGTACATTTGTTTGCAGTACAGTTTTTCTTTTTTTTTTTACACTTTTTTGAATAAAAAAGGGGCGAAAAGACATTTCAGTTAATATTGACATCCCAAACTTTGAAGGTAAACATATTTTGCTTTCTTAACAATGAAAATAAATATTTCAATTTCAGTTTTTGAAAAATGACACTTTGTGTGAAAAATGTACTGTGTTTTTCTCCCCCCGTGATCCAACTTCCATTAGTCCATATAGTTGCATGTTTAGTAATCCTTGTTTTATTTACAATATGAGCACGCAAATGTTACAAATTCACTCAGTTTAATGTGATGATCGACCGAGCTGCATATTCCAACACACGACATCAATTGAAATGAACACATTTAGAAACGCGGCAGCATGAATTGTTCTTCCCTCGACCGTCAGCCGTCGCTGCTGAATCTGGTCCGTGCGGATCTGGAGGTGCCCTCCCCCGAGTCCTCGTTCACCTTGTGCACCTCGTCCGTGACCTGCAGACTCTCGCATATTAGCCCCATTTGCCTCTTCATGTGCGCCATGGTGTTCTGCATCCTCCTCATCTTGCGCTGCAGGGCGGCGGCGATGGCCCCGTGGTTCCTGCTCTTAGCCTGGTACTGCAGCTTGAGCTCCATGTAGCAGTTGTGCTGCGCCCGCGTGCGGTGGCACAGCACGGTGCCGCAGCCCATGTGGCACTGCTGGCGCCAGTGCTCGCAGTGGCGCGCGTGAGTCTCCAGGTCGCGGCGGAGCAGCTGCGCCCGGCACCCGGCGTACGGGCAAGGTACCAGCTCGTACAAGCAGTTCAGGCTGTGGCAGTATTGCTCCGAGAGGGGAACTGTCGCCGCGCAGCCACGGATCTCGTTCTTACACTGGAAAAGATGAGGCACGCTCGACTTTACGTAACGAAATAATAGGACTAATGCATTTTAATAAGCACTTTTCAGGGCACTCAACGACGCTTTACGATTGCAAAGCAAAACAAATGTATTTATATAGCACATTTCATACATTTCATTTCGTAACTCCAATTTACTATTGGTTCACTCCACAGTGCCACCTAGTGGTAGTAAGCTACTTGTGTAGCATGTCTGCCATTCTGCACCTACGGCCCTCTGACCACCATCAAACATCCAACCGCATCCTTTCGCAGGCAACGTGGGTTAAGTGTCTTGCCCGGGAACACGACGACAATGACGACATGCGCTCGGGCGGGGATACGAACCGGCCAGCCTCCGGCCGCAGGGCGCACGCTTACCCTCTGCGCCACACCGCCACAAAAAATTGGGATTTCTCACATACAGTGGGAAGGCCACAAGTCTGATCCACCAAAAAAAAAGAAAAAAAAAAAAAAAAAAAAAAAGTGTGCTTCGTGTTGTTTGCTAAAGGGATTTGTTCGCTTCATTTGGGGGGAAAAAAATCTTTACAAAGATTACATTTTGTGGGTCATTATTTATAGCTACTGTAATTTTCTTTCTGAACATAAATGATATTTGTAGTCGGTTGTCACTATTTTTCATGACGTGCCGAGGCAATTGTGTGCGTAATACAGTGTTTGAGATACAAGAACACTTGTATCTCAAATCTTCTACACCATTGAAATGAATGGAAAAGGCATTAATCTGTTCCGGCCCCCCCTCCAAAAAACTAATTTTGAAATGTTTTTAATAAGTAAAACAGCACTCAATAATATTGTAGTTTATACAACATAAATAGAATGTAAAGAATTAAAAAGTTTGTATTTCATGGATGAATTCATTGCAGCTCCTTCCGGTGTGTGCGACTTGGCCAATGGGAGGCAGTATAATACAGTCATGAAAACACAAACGAAGAAGACTTTCACAACTCCTGTTAAGTGATTCAGGAAACTGCAGTAGTGTTACTTGTTTTTCGCAGAGGATAAAGAATATATGCTTGTCAGTGTTGTTCAACTTTCTACATGTGTTGACGCACCATTTGGGTTCAAATTTCCATTGTTTAAAGGGTTTTAACGCGATGCTATACTTAAGACCATCTAGGGCGTTTTGCATTGTGTGTTAGCATTGGGTCCCCCAAATGCTCAGGGACCTGGGACAGTTCCCCCCTCCCGCCAGTACATCGCCCCTGACTGTATATATTTATTTTCATATTATACTTGTTTTTATGGCGTAGTATGGTCTATTAAGTAATTTATCAAGCTTATTTTGCAGCATCCATCATAATCACAATGCCCCAAAAAATAAATCCTTGAATGAACTTTATTTGAAACCTCATTTGAACAACTTTCTCCCCCTACTTTGTGAGTGAAGAACAGTAAATGAGTGATACGTAGCAAAGAGTCATTTTAAAACGCTTACCTTTATCTTCATGCGTCCAATGGACTTGCTCAGTTTGAACATGACAAAGATCATGCTCGCGTGAATGGGCTTCCGGCAGCAGGGGCAAGTCTCCTGTCTGGCGAGGACAAACAGCAGTGACTTAGCGGGTGCTTGGAAACATTTTCAGCATTCCGTGTTTAGTTAGTTGCACCTCTTGAGCCACTGCAGAATACATTTCTTGCAGAAGACGTGGTGGCAAGCCGCTCGAACCGGACACCGCAGGACCCCCTGGCATATGGTGCAGATGAGGTCGTAGTCCGGGGTGTCCACAAACTGCTCCACGTCGTAGCCGCCGCTCTGAGATGGCGCATCTGCGTCCGTCTGGAGAGCGACGAAGATCAACGTTAGAAGGTTCGGACAGATTTTAAGGAGATATTTGCCTGATCGGTGCGTTCTCGCACGTGTCGAAAACAGTGGCGGACTTACCGTTTGGCAAACACATGCAACTGCCTGGGGCCCCGAGACTTCCAGGTGGCCTCCAAACGTCTCATAAAAACTGACAAAGATTTCTTTGATTTTAAAACACTTATTGTCGTAGTCTTAAATCATGTGCTTGAAAACACATCGAAATGCTTAATATGTCATGATCGTTTCGACTGCCCGCCCTTCTCTTCTCATGCAATGGACTAGTCCATCTCACTGTGCATGTGTAGACTTGCTTCAGGAAGAGGGTAGGCAACAAAACAAAGTTGAATTTGAACCACATATAATTCAATTTCAACTGCTAATCTTGGACAAATGCATTAAAAAACAGAATTTGAATCACATAATTTGAATGTATATTGTTTGTTTGCAATGATTGTAACCAGTAGTGCAAAAACTGAACTGCAGTTGAAATTGAATTTACAGTATTTGTTAGGAATGGGAGGCCAACTTGAAACTGACTGTAAGATTATGAAATTGTATTCAGTTTCTCAGAAAGGACATTTCATCCTCCGTGGAAATTCAATTCCATTGACCGTGACGGACATTCGAGGAGTTGAGAGCAGACGCACAGGTCTCCTCCAGCCCAAACGGCCCACAGGCCAACGCTTTCCCATCCCTGGGCTTCGTAGAATTTTCAATATAAAAGCTGGTGACCAAATGGAATTGTTCTGGAAAGTCACGTGACTGTCAAAAGTCAATGTTCTTCATTTCATGATAAGACACGTCCACATGTTGAATAGACGTGTCACAAAATTTGTTAGAAGACTGATGGTCATGGATTTCATCCAAAAAATTAATAAACAAAAAAAATCACACACACATGGCAAATTGTTGTATTTAAGAAGTCAATTTAAGCTAAATTGAATTGTAAGGACATGGTTCAAACATCATCGATTAAAGTGATTAAAAGGGGCTTTCCTCACCATGTTGTTGCTCTCCACGCCGTTATGTTTCCATTCCCGGACAGCAGCTTCACTCCCGCTCGACTCACGTCACGGCGTTGCGTTCACGCCCGTGTTATCGTGACAAAACACGCATACGTGAACATTCCTGACAAAACGTGCATACAAATGACAACAGTGAACAACTGAACAGTCAATAGCGGCAACCTGGCCCTCATCTTTCTTTCTATTTTTTTGCGGCGCGTTCTTTCCTTTCCCTGCCGTTCTAGCAGCAAGCAAACTGAACGCGAATGACGGGAATGAACTCCGTTGTGGAATGACCAAAATTCCCCGCCTGACATTTGATTATAAATTCACATCAACACACAATGACATTTTAAGTGTTCTAATACGGTAAGATACTCCAAATAACGCGAAATAAATACTCAGGTAACGTTGATTATTGAACAATGGTGCGTTAACGTTCCAACTCGGATCTCAGACTTCTGGATGTCACAATGGAAAAAGATTCTAGAATATTGCAGAACGCAAACACCGAGTTGGACAAATACATCAGAAAACAACCTTAACTAACCCGTTACGCATGTCACCACACAATCATGACCTTCAGAAAAAAATAAAAAATAGATATATATCTATATTTTTTTTTGTTCTTTTCGACTTGACCGCAAAGACGCAATGAAAACTACAGTATTTAAATCTAACATACGCCATTTGGTATGGACAAAATTTGTTCAAACCATTGCTAAAAATATAATTACCATCTTATTAATTGTGCTGCGATTGCTATGCATTATACGTGATGATATTTTAAAAACTGCAATTGACACGCACTGAATATGACGTCATATAGAGTGCAAACTAGTGAACCCGATTTGGCCAATCAGCAGCGTAGGCTGTGATGACGTCCAATATATGCGACTCACCTATCAACATGCGGGCAAGATGTGTTGACTGGAGCCAACGTGCTGACTAACAAAACATCACATTCACTGAACGAAATCGACAAATACTAAAAAGTTTAGCTGGTGTCGCGAGCATCATGGCGAATATTAACGTTCACTTCAAAACAAAGTAAGTTTGAGTCCAGTGGCACGAGCTGGTGACTTAACTCGATGAGTCTAGCTAAGCTAATTGTAGCAACAACTCATAATTGTGTCATCCTTTTACAGTTATGTTGTTTCGAGTAAGATCGAGCCATTCTATAAAGGAGGAAAAGTGCAGGTATACTGTCAGGTTCTTTCCCCCCCCAAATTCATTCACCTGTGAGAAGGATAAACATGTTTTCCATGTTTACGTGTAAAAATAATTATGCTTGATTTTCTTCGACAGATCAGCAAGGATGAGCAATACATCTTTTGCACCTGTGGCTCTCGTGTCAATGTTTTGGAAATCAGCACAGGGAAGATCGTCCACAGGATTGAGCACGTAAGGCCAAATCGCAAACCGACACCGACACCGCAGTGATCGGTCATTTGCTTTTTGTTAAGTCCATTCCATCTCGTGTCTGCAGGATGATCAAGAGGACATCACATCGTTTGCGCTAAGCTGTGATGACGAGGTAAGCTTGCATATACTTTTTGGGCATCGATCATGGACAACAACATTATTTTCTGCCTGTGTGGAAGTGTTCAGTCAGTGTTATTGTTTCGCATCCTCCCACAGATGCTGGTAACAGCCAGCAGAGCGCTCCTTCTCAAGCAGTGGGACTGGAGGCAAGCGCAGTGTACTCGCTCCTGGAAGGCCATACACACTATTCCTATAGCCAGCCTGACTTTTGACTCCACCTCCACGCTCTTGGCCACAGGTCAGCATGAATAATAAGCAGCTGTTATTTTTCCTGTTGGACTACTTTTCCCGTTCAAAACGATTTGCATAACGTGTACTATTGTTTGCTTGTAGGCGGATGTGACGGCACTATCAAACTCTGGGATGTGGTGAAGCAGTACTGCACCCACAACCTGAAAGGCTCTTCAGGTGTTGTACAGTAAGTGAGAATGTTACAAATGTTTATTTTCTTTTAGGTTCCCAGATACACTTGGCATTGCCTTCATGTCAATCAATCATTTGTGTGCAGCCTGGTTGAGTTCCACCCAGACACCGAGCGTCTGCAGCTCTTCTCGTCCTCTCTGGACTGCGGCATCCGGCTGTGGGACCTGCGCACCAGCCAGTGTGTGTTTGTGCTTCAGAGCCACTACAGCGCCGTCACTTCCCTCAGCTTCAGCCCTGACGGTGACACCATGATCAGGTACAAATGGAACTCTGGACCGATCAGAGCAAAGCTGTTTTCCGTATTTAAGTTGAGAATAAGAGCGATGCAATCAGAGCAAAGCTAATTTACACTTCCAATAGCCATACATGAAAATCAGTTGGCGAAATTCGCCGTTTTGAACTCAAAATAGGCCATTAATGGGAATCGTATAGATCCAATGAGTTTTTGGGGGTAGCGTGGGACTTTTAATATTGACTTATTTGTCCATTTTCAGGCACATAAAGTTGTCGTTCCAGTTGAGTGTGAATTTCAACAAGTAATATTGTTGGATTATTTCAGCATTGTGTCTGAATTAGAATGCATTCCATACATTAGGATGTTCCGGACCTCAGCTTGAAGACATTTTTCTGCCGTGTGTTAAATGTCTCACGTTTTTATGTTGTCCCCTTGTTTGATTGTAGTTCAGGGAGAGATAAGATCTGCACAGTGTGGGATCTGAAGAGCCAGACAGCTAAGAGAACAGTACCCATCTATGAGGTAAGACGACGACAGTTATTATATGGAAAAATAATAAAAATAAGCATCGTGGATTAATTTAAGTGTGTTTTTACCTTTGTGTGCAGGCTGTGGAGGGTGTTGTGATCCTGCCTGCCAAAACAAACCTCTCTCAAATTGGAGTCAAGAACAGAGACTTGCATTTCATCACAGCTGGCAGCAAAGGTTCAACTTTGTCCGAGCAATATATTCTCACTTTGTGTTCCATCAAAACTCTTCCCAACTGGCGCATGCAGGGCTGTTGAGAGTGTGGGAGGCCAGCACGGGCCTCTGTGTCTACAACCAGCCCCTCCCGTCCACACTCGGCCCGTCCTCCGAGGACGAGGAGGAGAAGGACGACGACGACCCCCGCAGTCTGACGTACTTGCTTCACCTGCCCGCCTCCGCCAGGCTTGCCACCGTCACTGCGGAGCACAACATCGTGCTCTACCAGCTGCCTGATCTCAGCACACAGCAGCAGGTGAGCCATGAATGACGTGTATCCGGATACTTCTTTGGATGTTTCTGAGCAAGATATGTAATTAATCTCATTAGCTGTAGAGAAATATAGTCCACAAAGTGTGCACAAAGTCTGCCTTTCAGTCTCTAATGCTCAGGATCTAAATCTGACGGGGCTATTGGATCTGTGTAACGTGTAATATTATGTCCAGTAACTGTTTGCTTTCAAATAGTCACTTAATTGTGGTTGAGCAGTCTCATTGCCCAACCTAATTTATTTAGGTTTTTCTTAAAGTAAGAACCCTATTCATTTCTAATGGTAACCTACAAAAAAAACCACTCATCTAATATGAGTTCCTTCTTGCAGTTTGTGGGTTACAGTGACGAGGTGCTGGACGTAAAGTTCCTGGGTCAAAACGACAGCCACATTGTGGTGGCGACCAACAGCTGCCAGCTCAAAGTGTTTGAGCTGCTCGCCAACAGCTGCCAGATCCTCTACGGGCACTCGGGTGAGGCGCCAGCAGATGGCAGTGTGTGCTTCCACATTGCGATGGAGTCAACGTGAGATGAGCCCAATACTAGCTACCATCCATCCTTGCTTCCTCCTAGCTAAGCTTCTGATTACGTAGCCAAGCTACCACCTATCCTAGCGTTCCCTTAGCCTAGCTTCTAGCTGTCCCTGCTTCCATCTATTTTAGCTCATCCTAGCCTAATCTGTTTTCTACCAACCAAAGTTTCCACTGATCCAATCTTCCGCATAATCTAGCTCCCACCTAGCCTAGTTTGAGCCCAATTTAGGGGCAACAAATTCGATCAGCCCCCCACCCGCACCCTCCCACCCTGGTCCGCAATTTATTTCGTGTCCACCCCACTAAATTGCCTGAAACTGTCGTGGTGGTCAAGACTGGCATCCCAGAAGGAGTAGCTCAATGACCACGGAATTGAAGCAAAAATTGTGGAGAAAGTTGTTCACTTCTTTACATTCTATATGTATGTTCTGTAAAGTAAACTGTTAAAGAGTGGTATTTGTCTTATTAAAACGCACACACACAAAATGTGTTGTGTTTTTGGAATGGAGTAATTTTATAGGACGTGCGTGTTTGTGGAAGATTCAACTGGAATCTCAAAGCACCACTGTTTTACGGTTTTACTAACGAGAACATTTATTGTACATTTCCTGTTCCCGTTAAAAGTTATTTAGCAATAAGGCTGGTGCCGTAAGAGTGGAAACATTACCCGACCAAGAAATCTGAAGGTGTAATTACCGGTATGTAAAAAGTCTTGACGAGGGTTGTAGATATGTCCCACAGGAAGATGGACGGTACCTGCGCGGGCTGGATCCAGGGTATTTCCCCTGAATAGGACACATCTACTATTTTACACAATGTCGGTCATAACAATGAAGATCATGCCGTGATGATTGACTGCTGAATGAGCTGGTTGATGGAATGTTTATCTTTTTCTGGCACATTTCCTCCCTCACAGATACTGTCCTGTCATTGGACGTCTTTAAAAAAGACTGTGTCTTTGCGAGCTGCGCAAAGGTGAGGACCTGTGTGTGACGCAATGCCACTTTTCCAGCAAGTCACGCACACGACAGTAACGTGCTTGTGCTTGTCACGTACTGTGTCCATTCCACAGGACAGGTCAGTGCGTGTGTGGCACATGGACGCTGACAGCGGCCACGTTCGCTGCGTGGCATACGGCACCAGCCACACAAACGCTGTGGGCTCCATTTCCTGTTCCAGGTAACACGCATCCCCTTTATACACTGTTCAAAATTATTACGCATCACGGGTGAGTTATGTACACATTTGAGTTGTAGCTTCAATGGGTGTGAAAGGAGAAAAAGTCACCATCATCACCCTGACCCCAACCCTATTGAGAACCCGTGCCAAGTCTTTAAAAGCGTACAGTCGAGCTAAAAAATAGGTGTGTTTGTGTGTATATTTATGTATTTATTTATTTATACACACACACTCCGGGGTGCCAATATTTTTAGCACGAAATGTATAATGTACATATGTACTATACATATTCTATGCACTGTGTGTATTTATTGATTTACACGCACACACACACACACACATATACACACGCCCAGCGGTGCCAGTATTTTATAGCACGACTGTATGAGGGTGGACGGCAGTATACCTCCAACAATTAACAATTCTGAAATGAACAAATGAGCATTATTAAGGTGATAGTGTATCGAAGAGGGCTCCTCCAGTGGATATAAAAAGTCTACACAATCCGGTTCAAATGGCAAATTTATTTGATGTAGGGAAAAAAAAAAAAAAAAAAAAGATCATTTCAAATCTTTTTCCACCATTGTGACATATAACCTATAAAACTCAATTCTTCTTACTATTTTTAAAATCTTTTTCAAGAGGTGGGAAGTAAAAATAACTGAAATAACGTGCTTGCATCTGTGCATACATGCTCTTATAACTGTTTATGTTCAGAATTTACCAAATCATGTTCAGACTCATGTTAAGCACACACCTGCCACCATTTAAAATGCCTCGGATTAACCACAAATAAAGTTAAGATGTTCTAGTAGGCTTTCCTGACATTTCTTTCTTTCTTGCTGGAGCCTGAAAGTTTAGCGCTAACACCGAACTGTTCCTAATTCCTGCCACCTTAGGAGAAGCCGGCGGCGTTTCTGGGTGTTGTTGATAAATGGCTTTTGCTTTGCATTGAAAAGTTTCAAGATGCACTTCCGGATGTAGCGCCGAACTGTATTTACTGACATTGGTTTTCTGAAGTGTTCCTGAGCCCACGCGGTGATATCCTTTACACATCGATGTCGGTTTTTGATGCAGTGCCGCCCGAGGGATGGAAGGTCACGGGCATTCAATGTCGGTTTTCGGCCTCGCCGCTTACATGCGGCGATTTCTCCGGATTCTCTGAACCTTTTGATGGTATTATGGACCGGAGATGATGAAATCCCTCAATTCCTTGCAATTGTACGTTGAGGAACGTTGTCCTTAAACTGTTGGACTATTTTCTCAAGCACTTGTTCACAAAGAGGTGAACCTCGCCCCATCTTTGCTGGTGAATGACTGAGCAATTCTTTTCCACCCACCCGTTCCCAATGAGCCTGTTCACCTGTGGGATGTTCGCTCCAAACAGGTGTTTGATGAGCATTCCTCAACTTTCTCACTCTTTTTTGCCACCTGTTCCAGCTTTTTTGGAACGTGTTGCAGCCATAAAATTTGAGGTTAATGATGATTTGCTAAAAACAATTAAGTTGATCAGTTTGAACATGAAATATCTTTTCTTTGTAGTGTGTTCAATGAAATATAGGTTGAACATGATTTGCAAATCATTGTATTCTGTTTTTATGTATGTTGAACACAATGTCCCAACTTCATTGGAATTGGGGTTGTAGTTATGATTTCCCTCAGGGGACCATTATGACTTTCAAAACCATATAAATGTATGTTTAATTATTTGATAAACAAATGTGCCCAAATCCAAAATGTAATGTTAAGAATTTGATAGGGAAAATTGCTTTTAACATCTGTTATAAGTGAAGAAGAATTGCAATTTCTGTGCAAAATGCTTCAGGTTTCCATTTGGCAAGAAACATGAAGTAGACAATTTATTTTAGTTGGTCACATAAAATTATGTGACACCTGTGGCAAAGACTATTTAGGAAAATGAAAATACTGGATATGCCTAATCATTTGGAACACAGTGTTTTTTTTTACTCGTTTGACATGAATGTATGTTTTTGTGTGTGCGCAGGATGAAAGCGTCCTTCGTCGTGTCCGGCAGTCAGGACTGTACAGTCAAGGTGTGGGATCTCCCTGCAGACTTACTCGCTGCAGAAACGGACTTGCACCAGCTGGCTGCACGGGCCACAGAGAAGGCACACGATAAGGTACGCCGAGAACAATGAACAAGAAGATCGAAGGCGGACGTGAGAACAAACACAACTGCAATTGGGTTTATTTCTTCAATTGCTTGGGGTGCGTTTGCATCCCTGCCCGGGCGTTGACTTGTCATTTTGTGTTGATGTTGCAAGCATCATTCTTCAGCCCTGCCAATTATTTAGCTCATTTAGAGTTCAAGTAAACAACTATTGTTTGGATCAAGGAACGTCTGCCACACAGTTCTGCTCAGCTCGGGCATTTGTGTTTGGAATTTGTGTGACAATTTTGTCCGCACCCGGCTTCCTTCCACATCCAAATCATGCTCACGAGCGGTATAGAAAATGGATGACCATATGGATCAATGAAATAATATTCTTTACTCTTTTATTTTCATTCATTTTTGTAAAACAGTACATTGGAGAATTGATGGATAAATGATGATAATACTATAACAGAAACCGAAAATTTTGGTTTAGCTCCATAAAATTTCACTATAATTAAAATTGTTGTAATTCATAATTCTTTAGGTGGCGAACTGCAGAATTAAACGGATAGCGTGGAAATGAGTCTAATACGAGCCATTGGGACATAAAGCCCCCCTCCCCCCCCCCGATTGATTTGTCCAAGTTACAGGTCACAAATGGTGGAAAAAGTTTTGAAATGATTTAACTTGGTTGTATTTTATTTATTTTTTGTTATATATCACAAAAACCTGACAATTGAATATGGGTGTGTAGACGTTTTCTGTCCACTGGCTCAATTTCAGAGTTTGAGTTCAAGGTAAGCTAGAAATCAAGTTAAGTGCAGTCATCAAACGTGCTCGTGACAGTGGATTCTGTAATAAATTACAAGCAGAAAAGCTCAAAAGGTCAACTGTAGAATGACTTGGAGGTAGAAAAGAAATATTTTCTGTCTAGTATGAAGACTATTTGCTCCACCCCAAAAATCTTTCACCAGCCCTTGTATTCGACCGCCACCCACTGATGTTTTGGTATCTACGACAGTGAGAATTTCCATCCTTCCATCCATTTTCTGAACCGCTTCTCCTCACGCGGGTCGTGGGCGTGCCGGAGCCTATCCCAGCTATCATCGGGCAAGAGGCGGGGTGCACCCTGAACTACACCCTGGTTGCTGGTTGCTATGTGCTAAGCGTGTGCTTTAGACAATGTGGTGTATGTTTACATATTTTAAATCATTATGTTGTAAGACAGGAACGTTTGGTTTATTTGTTTGACCTGTTACGTTCATATTACAACATCGATTTTCCGTACTGCATGTTGTAGACTTCCTAGAATGAATGAACTTGGCAACGTCATCAAACAAGATTCCATGAGATGAAGGTGTTGTCTATTTTTTCGCCCCATTCCTTTCGGTTCCTTCCTGAGACTGAAAAAAAGTGTAAAAGCTAAGCCGCAGGCGACAAATGATGTCGCATGCGCAACATTTTTGAGCGTTAAGAATGGACTCAATAATATCAATCAAGTGAAAATGCAACGGCCTTTTTTTCCCCCACGGACGCTCGCTGTGGCAGACACCGAAACGTCAGTGGCTGGCATTTCACTTCAACATATGCAACAAATGATTGTAATGTGATCACAATATCATTCAATCATATTGAGCAGATCCCACCCGAGGCGTCCCTTGAGAAAAGTGTCAAAGAGTGAATAGAGCAGCCTATTTTTTTTCGAGTTTTTTTCATTAATTAGCCGGCTCCATTCTGCTTCATGGGGGATTTTCTATTATTGTAATTTTACGTACTCATTATGATCCCTCACAGGGAAATTCAGTGTACACTATACTGTTTATGCAGGTACTTCTGAATTAATGCGCATAGCGTAGAAAACCAATATATTATACCTACAACCTCATTTCTGTATTATAAATCATCCATCCATCCATTTCCTGAGCCGCTTCTCCTCACGCGGGTCGCGGGCGTGCCGGAGCCTACCCCAGCTATCATCGGGCAGGAGGCGGGGTACACCCCGAACCGGTCGCCAGCCAATCGCAGGGCACACGTAGAAACAAACAACCATTCGCACTCACATTCACACCTACGGCCAATTTAGGGTCTTCAATTAACCTCGCATGCATGTTTTAGGGATGTGCGAGGAAACCGGAGTGCCCGGAGAAAACCTACGCAGGCACGGGGAGAACATGCAAACGCCACACAGGCGGGGCCGGGATTTGAACCCCGGTCCTCAGAACTGTGAGGCAGACGCTCTAACCAGTCGGCCTTTAAACTGTAATCCTCAAAAGGACTATTTATGAAAAATGAAACTCACTCCGTGCAAAGTAATTTTATATAAATTAACTTTTTGAATGAACTCCTAAAAAAAAAAAATGTCAAACGTTTTCCATGACATTGGCATTTATTGAGATGCACCCGTGTTTGCGTTGCACACCACACGGAGGAGCAGACGACACGCACACGCAAGCAGGCATGCGAGGTGAGAAAAGTCAGAGTGATGGAAGACATTCCAAAAGCACGGCCTGTGCTTGGTGTTCCATTGTTTAAGAAAAGACGAACGGAAAATTCCTGCACCCACACTACAGAATTAGAGATGAGCATTTGAAAACATTTCCTGGATTGACAAAGGGGAAAATTAATCATGTAGAAATTGATTACTGGTCAAAGTCAATACATTTTAGATGTCAGATTTTAATTTGTTTATTTTTTTTACAACAGTTAATTTCCATTCGAAATATCTCCTAATAGAATCAAATGTTCTTCATGGCAACATAGTACCCTAGTGGTTAGCACATCTGCCTCACATTGACGAGGTTCTGGGTTCAAATGGACTCTGACCTTCCCGTGTGGAGGTTGCATTCTCTCCCCGAGGTTTTCTGGGTGCTCCGGCGTCCTCCGCTAAATTGTCCAATGACGTGGATGCGAGTGTGAGTGGTCAGAGGTGGCAAAAGTACTGTCACTCTGTACTTAAGGTACGAAGTTAGCTAAAAGTACTAATTCAAGACCTTTAGTTAGATAATAATAACAAATAGTGCAGATTGTGAAATGTACTTGAGGAGAAAAGTAAAAAGTAATTTCTACGGTCAATTATACAGTGGATACAAACATTCTACACACCCCTGTTCAAATGTCAGGTTTTTGTGATATAAAAGGAAATGAGACCAAGATAAATCCTTTCAAAACTTTTTACACCATTTATGTGGCCCGTAACCTTTACAACTCCATTGGAAAATGAATCTTTTCATCGATTTTGGCGAGACGTCTAATTCTTGGTCATGCCGCTGTTGTGTCATATTTTCATATTTTCCTCCCCTTGATGATTGCCGTCTTCATCACTGCGTTGTGTTTAATTCCTTGGAAATTCTTTTGTACTCTTCCCCTGCCCGCTACCTTCGGACAATGTCATCCCACGGACTCTGTGGAAGCTCTCTGCGAATCCATGACTTGTGCTTTAAGATTTGACTAGAAAAATGTCTGAAAAAGCCTCCTAGAACACATGAACTTTATTTGTCGTTCATGCTCCCCGGTTCACATTCCTCCATATTGCTGCAAAGTAAAACTGCCAGAAAGATCTACTTAATTGCAGTCACAAAGTATTTGCACTTAGTTACTTCCCACCACTGCTAGTCTGCTACACATTGATGCATTCCAGACGTGACTTCCTTTTCTAATGGCCATTAGACAAATTTGAATTGAAAGATGATCACCAAATCCCAAATTCTGTCTCTCCAGGATGTCAACAGCGTGGCCGTTTCGCCCAACGACAAGCTGCTGGCGTCCGGCTCGCAGGACCGCACGGCCAAGCTGTGGTCCCTGGCGGGGGAGGGGACGGTGGACCTGCTGGGCGTGTTTCGGGGCCACCGGCGCAGCGTCTGGGCCGTCTGCTTCTCGCCCGTCGACCAGGTGCTGGCCACCTCCTCCGCGGACGGCGCCGCCAAGCTGTGGAGCCTGCAGGACTTCAGCTGTCTCAAGGTAGGCCACGGGTCACTCGCACCACTCGCCAAAAGTTAGGGATGAGGACAGGTCAAAGGTCCAATTAAGTTGGAAAGGTTCTCGGGCATTTGAGGTTCAAGATGAAAATCCACACCAAAGTCCAATTGCCCTGATTTTTTTCTGAGTAGTGTACATGAGCACTTTGTTGCAGATTATTTTGGGTCCTAAAGTAAAAATACGTGTTTGACTGTTTTAATTAGACATTCGAAGGGCACGACGCATCCGTGTTAAAGGTCATCTTTGTGAGCCGAGGCACTCAGCTGCTCAGCAGGTAAATCTGACACCTTTTCACATGGCTGCAAGCCATTACTACATTTTGAACACCAAAAAGTATGTTTTTGCTCTTGCAGTTCAACAAAAATGATGCTTTTAATGCAAATATTTTTCAAATTGAGGTATCTTACAGGAAATAATTGGAAATATAAAATGGTAAACCGAGAAAATGATTGTGGCTTTGCCAAGTTTTCCTCAAATCTTTTAATTATTTGAATACAGTTGTGCGATTGCGGGTTCAAATCCGGCCTGGCCTGTGCGGAGTTTGCATGTCCTCCCCGTCCGTGCCCGCGTGGCTTTCCTCCGGGCACTCTGTTTTCCTCCCACATCCCAAAAACATGCGTGGTAGCTTGATTGAAGACTCTAAATTGCCCGTCGGTGTGAATGTGAGTGCGAATGGTTGTTTGTTTCTATGTGCCCTGCGATTGGCTGGCGACCAGTTCAGGGTGTACCCTCCCTTGTCGCCCAAAGTCAGCTGGGATGAGCGCCAGCACGCCCTTGACCCGCGTGAACAAATATGCCAGCATAATAATATTGTACAGTATTTATTTTCAATTTTTCAATTTTGGCCGGGCAGATTCACACAGTTTCAACTGACTCTACGTATCGAAGTTACATGAAGTTGCCAAATCGTTGAGGAAAGCCTGTGTTCAGCTCACAGTTGTAACAATTCCAACCGTGCTCCCTCCGTAGCGGCTCGGACGGTTTGGTGAAGCTGTGGACCATCAAGACCAACGAGTGTGTGAAGACGCTGGACGCCCACCAGGACAAAGTGTGGGGGCTCCACAGCAGCAGGAAAGACGACAAGATGGTGACCGGGTCAGCCGACTCCATCATCACCGTATGGATGGTGAGGGAGGGAGGGATGGATAGATGGAGGTCCTCATCGTATCAATTTACTTCAAATGACCCAAATTAAAGATCATTGCGCTCATGACCAACTGAACACCTGAAACAACCCATGTGCACTTGCCTAAAACGCAGGGAAACGGCTACACGCTGGTGCACAAACAAAAGTCACATCATCAGGCCAAAGGCATGAACCGTCATTTTTCCCTACTTGATGGTCTCACCGCGGGTGTGTTTGGCTCGCCGTCAATGTGTGTATAAATCATCCGTCTGCGCGGTCACACTACATCCGCTGTCTTACACTGCCGTCACTTTGGCAGATGCGTAGAAACGCGATTCTCATGTGAGCTCGGATCGTTTCAACGTATTTCACTGCTTACTCAAGAAAGTTGCATCAGTGAACTGGGTCACATGGAAGAAAAAAAAATGAAGTCAGTCATGTATAGAGTTCCGTTTGACTTCTCTAAGCTCAAAGAGTAGTAAAGTCATAACTACAGTTCAGATCCATCTATCCACGTTCTACACTTAAGGACAATTTAGAGTTTTTGGAAAGTAGGAGGAAGCAGATGTACCTGGAAAAAAAAACCCACAAGCACGGGGAGAACATGCAAACGCCACAGATTCCAACCGTGAACATTAGAACTGTGAGGCAGAAGAACATTTGATTGGATTAAGAAGTGTTTAGTGTTGTAAGATTGCGAGTTTTTAAAAAGTCACACTTAGTATTTTCTGCCATCTAAAATTAATCAATTCATAGATCGGTAAATTTACCTCACCACTAAATCTAAAAACAAAAATCAAATGACTATCAGTAAGATAACTTAGAGTGCAGTATTCTTATGCCAAAAAAAACTTAACAAACTAAAGAAGTCCACCATTTTGATGTTATTTTCTTTTACCTTTCCACTTAACTTCTGTTGTCCTGAGACTTTTTTTAAGAATCAGAATTAACGTGGCCTTGTGTCCGTTACCAGGATGTGACGGAGGTCGAGCTTGCCGAGGAGCAGGCCAAGCGGGAGGATCAGATCATCAAGTAAGTCACCAGATTCGTCGCGCAAAATTGCAAACAGTCCGGTTCCCTCTTGTTTGCAAAGGACAGACGTTGCGTAACCCGTTCGCCAAAGACACCAATTACCGAGTCACGGGTGCTGCTCGTCTGTTGAACGGGACAATACCTTGCGCTGTGAACGAAACCGGTCGCCTGCCTGCATGCCTTCCGTTAACACGCTTGCATGCGCTCAGTGTCCAGGTTACGTAAGCTTAAAAAAAAAGACGGTTTCGTAAGAGGAAGCCTTTTCTTATAACAAAGCGTGCAAATAATACCAGTGGGACATGTGATCTATATCAGCCCTCAGAGGTAGAATTACTTCCTGGTCTTCGCCTTAACATGCTTTCACATCCGTGTCTTGACACTTGATCTGACGTTGAATAATGATGACAAAGTTACATTTGGTATTGTATGACAGGATTTAGTTTGTTTTGAAAGCTTCAGTAGCGATTCACAACAGTTGGTTTAATTCAAATCCACAAGAAGAAGTCCATTTTGTCTGCTAAAGGACAACAGCGAAAGGCGACGTGAGGCCGACATGCACCCCAGGAGGAGAACGATTCCCCCTTCCAGGCCTCCCTGATCGGCCACACGCTCTTTCTTTCTTCCTTTTTTTGACTAGCTGACTGTGTCTGTCTGTAGTATGCTGTATCGATCAGATCATATACATACAAGAGCGTATAGAAATCCAGCTCCGCGACCCTCGTCTTGGCCAGACCGTCGAATTGTCTGAGCTCTTTGCAAAGATAATACACTGCACAAGTTACTTCAAGCGTTTATTTCAGGAATTCAGGAATTCAGAAGAAGCATTTTTTTCCCTCCCACGAGGGGCAGAAACCCCCCCCGTTAAATGAAAGGGGAAATAATCCGTCAAGCTCAACTGATAGTGGTTGACAAATCTTGTATCGGGGAAAGCCTGGCTTGCTCCCTTGTTGAAATGCTGTTTGTTTTGTGTCCTTCCCTGTTTGCGTGAAGGCAGCAGAAGTTGTCCAACCTGCTCCATGAGAAGAAATACCTGAAAGCTCTGGGCCTCGCCATCTCGTTGGACCAGCCGCACACTGTGCTGTCTGTCATTAAAGGTACTCAACCTATTAAAAGCTCTTTGCCCTGTTTGTCTTGCACTCAGGTAAAACTGAAATCCTGCATGTTACATAATTCACTTACAACACTTGGAAAATGACCAAGAAATGTATGGAATGAATCATTCACTGTCACCGCTCATTGTTGATGGCTGCGCCGGTAACGAGATGATACTGAAACAAGCCGAGTTGTTTGTGTGGCCTTTGACATCATTGGCTACCAAATGTGTACTTTCATGTCTGCTGTGATGTTCTGGCTATATTTGATTGGTATTGCTTTGTCTACGTGCTGGATGTCACATCCACATCAGTAACAATCTGGTTGCAAAGTACTGTGTCATTACTTTAATGTCCTGCCGCTGCGTTATGTTCAGTGCGTGGCATCGCATAACACTGCAGCACAAATGCAAATGGCCACGCTAATGCGCCAGATGACGGCATTGGAAATTTAAAAAAAAAAAAAGGTCCTCCTTTGTCGTTGTCGTAATTGACATGTTCCAACCTCTGTTCCTTGTAGCAATCCGTCAAACAGAAGACAGTAGTGAGCTTCTGGAGAAGACCGTTTTGAAACTTCGAGTGGATCAGAAAGGTAGCCGGCAATTTGTGCAAAATCTTCCATGTACACTGAACCCGTTTATCAGGAGCGAATGTTCCACACCCACTGAGAGAGATGAAAATCTGTGATATAGAGAGACCGTATGATTTATTTTACTCATGTAGAGAGTTATGGAAACTCATTTCAATTTATCCAAACACACTTTAAACTTATTAAAACGCACATTTTAAAGTATTCCTTTGTGCCTCTTCGCACAGTTCTCCAAATAAGAGGCACAGCGTACTTGCTTCAAGGTGTTTATTTGTCACTCCCAGTTTAAGTTTACTGTTAAACCGACACATAAAACAAAATAGAATTTAACATTTTACACGTAAACACCAAAATGCTCAACCAAACCGTATAATTTCATCTAACAAAAGTCCACCAGCTTAATGCTAACATAATGAAAAACACCATAGATGGGCTAATGGAAATTAGCATAGATGTTACGGCAATTATAAACCTTTGAGCAACTGCTTTTTTAAACACACACACAGAGCGGTAACGTTTACAAACAGAGCATAGAAAAATACTCTCAGGCATATACGTTCTCTGCTCTGTTGGAACCACTACTGTTGCTAGTAGGGGACCTTCTCTGCCTATTCTTCTTACTCTTAATTATGTTCCATCACTTCCAGTAGTCCTCGGTACGACCTGAAAAATGCAAATGCAAAGTGAATTTCGGTAGAAAACCTTGACGGACAACAGTGTGTAGTCCCTACTATTATAGTTTTTCAAAGACGAGCACAAATGAACACTTGAACACGTTACACGAATGCAACATTTCCAAGGTATGGAGATAAAATCGAATCCCACTTTTGCTGCTGTGCTCTTGCTCAGAGTCGCTGCTGCGCTACTGTGGGGTGTGGAACACGAACGCCAGGAATTGTCTGGATGCCCAGGCTGTCCTCAAGGTTCTGCTCACGCATCTCCCGCCTGACGAGCTGCTCCAGTACCAGGGAGCCCGCGCCGTCCTGGAGGGCCTCATACCGTACACAGGTCAGCAGATTTCCAGGGGTGGGCAGTGCATTGGTACCTTGGCCTTCAGTGGGGACTTTATCCACCTCTTGATTCCGCCACTGTCACATCGCAATTCTAGAAACCATCGATACGATACAACAAACACAATATACAACTGTGCCACTGACACCATGTGGCGCACTTCACAATCAGTGTTTATCTAATAACATGACGAAGTTGGGGAGTGTGGGAGAAGCGGCAGTCAAACAGGCCAAAATCCGGCTGTCAAGGGCCGAGGGCAAGAGACTCGTTTCATACTAGGTGTGGTTTAACCAACTGCAAGAGTGTCAAAATAAGTCTAAAGTCGAGAATGAAACATTTCTATAGAGGTAGCCGCTCTACTTTCTGCAGTGAGGGCATTCCAGAGTACTGGAGCACAAATAGAGACTGCATTCTCTTGTTGATTTTCTACATAGTTGAGCAAGGAAATGTAGTCAAAACCTCATCCGTAGCATTTACATTTAAAACGTAAATGTGGCGACCTGGTGGACCATGTGACATGTCATGGGGAAAGGGGAGTTTATGGCCCTGGCAAGAAAATGTATCTTTAATTGAAAAAAAAAAAAAAAAAAAGCCACCAACAAAAGCAGTGAAGATACTGGCAATAATGGTTTCGTACCTGTGTAAGTAACACTCACGTGTTTGATGGAAGACTGGCAGAACAAATGGACGCCACAAGAATACAATTTCACTTATGTTGCCGCCCTCAGAGAGACACATGCAGAGGATCGGCCGTCTGCTGCAGGCGTCCATGTTCCTGAACTACATGTGGCAGAAGATGAGAGTAGCCGGAGCGCCATCCTGGTGAGGGACGCTCGCCCGCCGTGTCCGTGAAATCATCAAGTTGAGGCTACGGCCGCACGAGCAGAAAATATAGGAGCTATACTGTCTTAATTCTAGCTGATCAAATTAAAATAAAATTCAGTCTATTGCGCACACCTGTATAGAAGCCGCACCCTAAATGAATTAAAAAAAAAAAAAAAAAAAGTTTACACATTATACACGTACTGTATGTACAGTGCTAGCCTCTCTGGTGTACACGCCTTATCCTGACGGTGGCAGTAGTGAGGCGCCGGTAGACTTGGTTGATGTCAAGAAGAAGTAGACGGTCTGCTAAGTCAACTTAAACTCAAGCTGAATTCTGGCAATTCTAGTTGTTTCCAAAGACCAGAGATACAATGTTGGTGAGTGTTGCGGGATTTTCTATTTATATGTGTCACTGCAGCGTCTATGCTAAAGTATGCAAATCTTTGCTAGCTTGTCTATGCTGTTCCTCATTGCATGTTAGCATTAAGCTAGCTAACCTCATGTTGGCCTAAGGATAATGGCAGTAATGCTGTGTTGAATGTACTTTAAATGAACATTTATGACAAACAGTTAACGCAAGAAGACTGCCTCTCATTTGGAGAAGTGTTAGTTATCTTCCAAATACAAGGAGAGCAAAATACAGACAAATATGAGAGAAAACAAAAACTGCCAATCTTTTTGTAGGAAATAAGTGGAAACCGCTAAAAGCGACACAGAAGCAAACATACTGCCAGTGCCACAACAAAATATGCACAGCAAAAACAAAGGGTCTCATTTTTAAGATGACGAGGGTGTGCGCTTGACCAAAGTAGATCCGAATACCAGTCGGAATGCTCCAAAGTGTGCGGATTTGATTTGAAAACATGAACGGGTAAGACTTCAACAAAGCTCGTGGAAAAATTCATAACCCGTAAAAACGATTTTGGTGAGTTCAATAGTAGCTACGAATAGACATGAATGTGGCGCATTGGGAAAATCCACAAATAAGCCGCATCTTTGTTAGAACAGGAAAAGGTTGGGGCTTATAGCGCAAACCTTACGGTGCTGTAGCTTTTAACATATGCCAAATGCCCGCGATGCATATCAGTCTAATCCTAACGACGCATCCTCTCTATTAGCATTGGCCAAGATGAAGAAATGGACACTTCACCTCTTGGCTCTGAGCCCGTCTGTATGATCGACAAGGAGGCGGCGACGGGGAGCGGCAAAGACAACCGCGGTGCGGAAGGTAGCGGAAACGATGAAGATCCAAATTGTCCCGCTGAGGAGGAAGAGCACGCCGACGACGACGAGGTGAGCGCCACCAAGAAAACCGCCACAAATGGCAACCACCAACCAGAGAAAGAGACTGAGGAGAGTTCTGAGGAAGACGAGGAGCCGGATCAAATGACAGTGAACGCTGCCAAAACGCTCGCCTCTCCCCAGCTGACCGACTTCACGAAGCTCGCACGCACACCCGCGGTCAGCGTTGCTCATTCGCTCCAGCGATCCATTGAGGAAGCAAGGGGGATGGTTGTCCGTTTACGCATTAAGCGTGCCGCGAGTAAGAAAGCAGGAAGAAGAACCGACTCCAACATCTCGACTGTACGCTGCCTCCTGCGGCAGATATCAACCGTGGCGGTTTTGTTCCTCCCAATCGACGGGTTCCTCTGCAGTCATGCGAGATAAGCATGTTTTGTTTTTTTCTTTGTCATGATTCGGAAATAACCATCTTGTACTTTCTAATTAAAATCAAACGGGTTGTATTTTAATACAAAAGTGGATCACTGTCTTTAAATGTTCTTCATCCATAACGAGGACGGGAATGTGACATTTTTACATGAATGAGCATCGCTCTTGTCTGTTGCACTGCTGCAGCTGATGTGGGATCAGGCAAAAAAGTTCACAACACTTCCATCCATCCATTTTCGTTACCGCTTATCCTCACCAGGGTCGCGGGCTGCAGGAGCCTATCACAGCTATCTTCGAGCAGTCCCCAGCCAATTGCAGGGCACATGGAAACAACCACCAACCTACGAGCAATTTAGAGTCTTCATGCATGTTTTTGGGAAGTGGGAGGAAACCGGAGGGCCCGGAGAAAACCCACCCAGCCACGGGGAGAACATGCAAACTCCTGACAGGCGGGGCCGGGATTTGAACACCGGTCTCCAGAACGATGAGGCAGATGTGCTAACCAGTCTGTCACCGTGCCGGCGTTCACAACACAATGCCAGGAAAATTAATATTATGAGGTATTTTATGCAGTGGTTCACATATTTGAACTTTGGTTAACTGGTCTGGGATGAGGAGAAGATGTATACAACACAATGCCAGGAAAATGAATCTGATGATAGGACCAGCGGTTGTATGGTGGTTCACAGCTGACCTTCGCGCAGGTGGTGTGGGATGGGCCGCAAAGGTTGACAACACACTGCCAGGAATAGTTATATGATGATAATGGGGCTATTGTTAATGCAGTGGTTCACATACAGTAGCTGGTCATGGTGCTGCTAGTGTGCGATTGATTGAGTGAAAAGGTTCACAACAGAGCGTTCGGAAAAGTAATGTACAATAATAGGACCGTTGGTAGTGTAGTGGTTTGCATAGCTTATGTTTGTGCAGGTGGTGTGGGATTGGGCAAAAAGGTTTCCAACACAATGCCAGCTGAAATACTATAGTAATGGGACTGTTGGTGGTGTAGCGGTTGCTAAAGCTGACGTGTGGGATCGGGCAAAATGTTTCACAACAAAATGTCAGATATTAATGGGATCATTAGTAGTGTAATGGTTCACATAGCTGACCTTGCTGCAACTTGCCTGGGATTGAGTGAACAGCTTCACAACATAGTATGAGGGGGAAATAATTGATAAAGGGACCAATGATCGTGTCGTCATTCACACATCTGACCCTTGTGCAGCTGCCATAGGATTGGGTGTTAAGGGTCACAAGGCAATGCCAGAAAAATAATGGGCCATTTCTAGTGGAATGGTTCACATGGGCTAACTGCGTAGCTGGCACGGAATTGGCTGAGAAAGTTCACAATGCGATGTCAAAGAAAAGAATGTCATGACTAAGCAAAGCACAGCAACTTTATTTATACAGCGCATTTCATACACAAGGTAACTCAATGTGCTTTACATGATTAAAAGCATTTAAAAATAAAGGGAAAGAAAACAGCTTATGAACATTTAAAACAAAGAGGAAAATAAAAGTACAAGTAAAACAGCGTACAGTTGCAAGACCTATTTAAAGTGGAAATGCTCTAAAAAGCATGAGAATAAGAGTTTTTAAGCTGGACTTAAAAACATTCACACTCGGGGCCGACGTCACGTCTGTTGGCAACTTATTCCATTTTTGTGCAGCATAATAGCCAAATGCTGCTTCACCACGTTCGCTTTGGACTCTGTGCTCCACTATTTGACCTGGGTCTGTCGATCTCAGAGCCCTACTCGGTTTATATCCCATTAGCATTTCCTTCATGAATTCAGAACCTAAACCATTTAGTGATTTATAGATCGGTAGCAGAACTTTAAAATCTATTCTAAGGCTGACCAGGGACAGTGTAAAGACTTGTTCGGACCTCTTCGTTCTGGTCAGAAACCGAGCTGCAGCGTTCTGAATGCACTGCAGCTGTACTTCTGCGTGAGGCCGGTTCGCACTGAAATGACTTAAAACTTTCACCGTGGAGAACTGAAATGAAGAAATTGTTGGAAGGAGCGTTACTCCCTGTGCTTTGTCATTGCTGTCTTTGTTTAAGCCACGTTGCACCACTGCACAATTGATCGGCATGCTTTTATTCGGTCCAAAGCAAACAATCCACAACACACCCAGAGGCTATTTCCAATTCTAGCATTCTTGACACACAAACAAATATCTTTGGGTACATGTAAAAACAACAAAGGTTTTCCAGTATGGAAAATATACTCTGAAGAGACTGGAAAGAGTTGAGTGACGCGTTTCTAGCTGCAAAGGTGCTAGCAATCTTTCTAGTATAGAACCGTAAATACATTCAAACAAGTTTGTTTGAGAAGTCTAGGTCCAGCTGAACTCATTCTGCTGCATTGTAATCGACTGATCTGAATTGTCCGACTTCGGCGACTTCTAATGACTCTGTATGGGCGTCGGGCTCTGAGATCTGTTTGCGTTCTTGCGAGTGATGGTGGTGCATCGGCTGAGGATCTCTTTGGGCTCCGGCCTGGGCGGCATCTTGGGCGCTGAGACGCTCTTGAAGATGTTCGGGTCGGATACGGCGGGCGTCATTTTGCCCCCCGTGGCGCTTTCCGGATTCAGGTTCTGCCTAGCCGGCGGCGGAGGAGTGCGGCTGTGGCGCAGGCGGTAGTCGTCGTAGCTCATGCTCAGGGTCGTGGTCGTGCTGGTCGAGGGCGAGCTGAATTCGTCACTGCTGAATTCGCTGTCACTTGTGAACTCTCCCTCGCTGTCCCCGGTCAGGCTAATCGGAAGATCGTTATCCGCGTCGTTCTCCACCATGATGATGGGCGTAGGGACGTAGCTTGCGTTGGGAGGTGAGGCGTGTCTTGTATTAGAAGATGGGATGCCTCCTGTATTGGGAGACGGGGCGCGTCCTGGATTGGGAGACGGGGCGCGTCCTGGATTGGGAGACGGGGCGCGTCCTGGATTGGGAGGTGGGACAGGTCTCTGCTTGGGAAGCGAGGCGGTGGCCGACGCAGGTGGGCTCAGGACCTCAACGGATTTAGACAATTGCTTGCTTTGGGGCCGAAGGAGATTGGGTGAGACGGGCCTGGCGGGGTTCGGTTTTTGCAGGTTTTCTTGAGAGTGGCTCATCAACTGTGACTGCACTGGCGGGTTGGAAGGGGAGAGGAGGATGGGGCTGCTGCGCTCGTGGTGGCCACCTGCCATGCGGCCGTGGCTCGGGGGCTTCAGGTACATGCTGGGGATGTAGCCGGCCTTGCCTTTGTGTCTGCGGAAACCAAAGAGTGGGTTAATATCTGAAAAGATTGGACACAGCCCCTATACTGTCAGAAATGCAGATAAGTCAAGAGCACATGTACCTAGCCCAAGGCAATTAGGGTACAGGTATGCGCCCTTGCCCTAAAGGTCAACGGTACAAGAGCAGTACCTTTTAAGGGTGCTACTCAATGACAAACCATTGCACCCCTTGTGCCAATCTCTGTCCCTAAAGGGTGTATCTACACAATGTACTTGGTATTCCAACTAATTATTGGACGCTAAGGTAACTGTTTGTACATTGTCCAGAGCTAAACGGGAACAGTCAGAAAAGGCAAGTGTCGCTGGTACGAGAGAACCTTTAAGGGTGCTACCCCAATGACAAGCCGTTGCACCCTTTGTCTCAATGACAATACAATCAATCTACACCAATGTACCTGGTATTCAAAGTAATTGTTGGACTCTGAGATGACTGTCCGGACATGGTCAAAAGGTATTGGGTATAGGTTGCAGATACAGTGATAACCCTGAACGCTAACCCTACACTGATGCATTCTGTAATATGTCTAAGATTTTAGTCTAACGGAGGAACCTTTTATCTTCACCAGAACCAAAAAGAGACAGATACGTATGTCCCCAAACTATAAACTGTAAAAGTCAAGTAGCGGTACCTTTTGAAGGTGTGCCGATCTGTACCTCTACGGGTACACTGATCGGAGTCCATCTCTACCCTTCCGACTCCAAAATGTCAATGGTTCCATTATAACACTACCGACCCTGTGACAAGCCATTTTACCCCCTAAAGGTACGAAACCCTAACCCCGTTGATATTCTCGCCATAAAGGTTGAAGGTTTAGAATACCTGATGAGCCACCAGCCGTTTTCCGACTTCTGCAGCACCTCCACTGAGGCGCCGATGGTCACTGTTATTTCGTCACCGTTGGTGGCTTTGTAGCTCCTGGTCACGGTGTAAAACAATCCTGACGGAGATAGAGATCACTTTGGTGATGTGTTCAACATCTTGAGAAAGGAGCAGAGGTTGGCGGTGCTTATGGTCCGTACCTCTTTCGGGAAGTCCATCAATATTGTCCTCTTCCGGTTCATCGTCCGTTCTCTCCAGGTACGGTGCCGGAAACCAGGCCAAGCACTTGTCTTCATTCTCCACAAGCCACCAGCCTGAAGCCAGCCACGAAGCCAAAACATTAGAACCGGACGCCCATTTGTGAGTGTTTCGGCCCGAAGTTGACAAAGCTGCTCGGCTCACCCGCTTTGTCCTTGATGAGCACGTCGACTTTTTCATCCAGCGCTACTTTGAACGGCTTGTTCTTGGTGTCCTTGGTCTCGTAGGGGGCCACGCACCTGTAAGTCTCTGTGCTAAAGGGCTGGGTCACGTTGCCACCCTGGCTGAGAATTTGCTCCTGCTGGGCTTGCGTTTCGGGGGGCGTAATTATGATGCTAAGAGGAAAATGAAAACTTGATGTCAATACAGTGCAGAACCGGGCCCAAAAACCTGCATGGTAGCGTCAGTAAAGACTCTAAATTGTCTGGAGGCGTTCAGCCTTATTTGTATAGATTATAATGCGCCCCGCAATCGGCTGTCGTCCGGTTCCGTGTGTGCCTCGCCTTGAGCTCAAAGTCAGACGGCCTAATCTCCAGTGGCATAAAGAGAGGATAGATGGAAACAGACCTCGGGCGAAGCTGCGCTAGCATCCTGCTGGTTCACTTGTCAACTCAGGCTTGGAAGCGTGCCTGCAGTTGCGCACCAATGTCACACTTAACGCGCTTCGTGCTCCAGCGAGTCCTTGGAATTCTGTAACGTGCTTGAAATGCTCAATGTTTAAAATGTGCTGGAATTGGGAATTTACGTTCTGGAATTTTGAATTGAAGTAACTGTGCTGACGTTTAGGAAAAAAACAACTACCAAACTAATGATTCAATGAAACGATGTTAAAAAGAGATTTGAGCACTTTTGACTCCTCTGTAATTTCATATAACTATGATGTAAGATTTTAATTCTGTTTCCATGCAAAATTGCCGCATCTGCTTTGAGCCCTCTTTTCATTTCCTAAAAGCCCAACGGAGGGCAGGAGATGGAAACTAGCAAAAGGGAACATCAGTTACTTGAAGCGTGTTTGAAACAGGCCGAAGCTCCATCCAACATGTGATTTGCATCGTCCCCATCAATAAATCAAACATCAAACTGAAATAAAATTTGTACCGAGATAAATGTTAAAAACCAAACACTTCTGAGAGATTCAATGCATAAAACGTAAGGTAAATACAACTGAACTGTACTTGGGCAGTGATTCTTTCATAATAGGTGATCTTTTTTTTGTAAATATGTATATTCCGTCACAGTCAATTTCTTTGAATGGACATTTTGCCGTAAAATACTCGAGTGTGTTTTAACATACTTGGCCAATAATGATGATTGTGAAATATGTTCAAAATGGAACTTTGGGAAAAGATGTGACTTTTAATTGGCATTGAAATTGGCAGCCAACGCTCTCATAATCAGTCTTTTTGTTTGGATGGCTCCAAATGTCAAAAGTTACTAATTAATCGTGACTTTCAGTTCAGCTGGGGCACACACTTTATCAGACAGCCTTGTGTGTGTGTGTGTGTCAATGAAGAACAAACATACCCGTTGCCTGGAGTACTCTGGGCTGCAGTTCCTCATTTTTGGGGTGGAGAAACTGGATGAGGTGCACCGACTGGTTGACCTGCGGATCGCAGCTCAGCAGTTGGTTGCAGTACTTCTGCAAGGGCTTCAGGTAATTGAGGGACTTGGCGCTGCCGTTCTTCTGCCCAGCTTTGGCCTTCTTTGCGACTAGAAGCGTACGTGACGCTCAGGTTATTCATCTTAATCATCTGCAGCAAGGCCGAGTGAATGCGGCGATGAGTGCATACCGTGAAATTTAGGCACGATTCTCTCAGATTTTTTCACGCCAGGGAATGCTTTCTTTAGGAGCTTCTGCAAAACAAGTCAAAGTGATCCATTTAGCTCTGAAGTGCTTTGCGATGATAAAGAGGTGGTGTTTTTTTTTACACTTACATGCATTTTCTTAAAGTCCTCAAGAGTCCTGTAGATGACGACGTCTTCCTCGTCTGACCAAAGCACCGAGGCGATGTACATCTGGACGAGGAAAACGTCACACAAGCGTTACGTTTGTCTTCAAATGAGCAGCTCCTCTGAGAAAAACAGATGTCTTACTTTTTTCTTGTCCTTCTCCATGACTCCGGTTACACGGATACTGATGGGGTACCTCTGCGACATGACAAGGCCAAAGTCCAACAACTCGTCCGCGAGCAGCGAAGTGAGAAGGCGTCCGCTGACTGTTTGGCAGTGCAACACACAGATACTCTGCAGCTGCATTTATAGCCACGCCTGCGCAGCTGGCGCAGGCGTGGCTCCTCCATACAACAGCAGCATTTGTCACACTGACGGGAAAGTCCAACCTCGCAGAACGTCACTAACAAGCCAATTAAGCCGAAAGACAGAGAAAATATGCGGCTGCATTTTTTCTGGGCCACTGAAAGGAGGCAAACAGAAAGGCGACACTCTAATTTCATCACCGGAGGTTTAGTTAACTTAATTGTTGGGTGAACTGTATCATTACAAAAGAAAATCAATAAACGTAACTTTGAACCGGTAGAATTTGACTGAAGAAATGTATTGCATGTTCAGAATAGGAGAATACAGATGACGTAAAGTTGTCTTTATTCAGAGCATACGGCACATTGATGATAAAAGTGGAGTAAAAATTGCATACTGAAAATTTAAATAGTCCATCAGGATGTTGGGAGATTATTACTCAATAAGTGCAATGATTCTCAACGTGTAATAGGAGTGCCTCTAGTGGTATGCAAAAGAATTGGCGAATGAAGTACAGATCAAATGGACCGGACCACAAAAGACAATCAAACAAGCTCGTCGCCTGTATGAAACTTTTGTTTAATCCAGTACAATACATTTGTCACTTTTCATGTACACTGCATTTTTCAAGTAAAGTTTAGCTGTATTTAACTGTGTTTTTAAAAAAAAAAACAAAAAAAAAAAAGCAAGTCAAGCTAAAAAGCCGCAAGACCCCAAAAGTCCACCGAATGTTTCATTTTGTCTTTCGGGCAGCCAGTTTGTTTGTCGAGTTTGTTCTTCAGCAACCTCAACCGTTGTTTTCCCCTTACAATTCCCTTCTCCCTTCTTGCCAATATCTTAGCTCCCCGTAGGCGTCTTCTTACTGTTGAGAGCATCTTTGGTGTTTTCCCCCACACCTCTTGGGGCGTGTTGGCTAATCGGAAACCATTTGAGATCTTTTATCGAAGCGGCCCGTTTGCTTTTCTTTTCCACGGAAATGACCTGACTAATTACACCGAAAACATTTTTGGGAGTACGGTTTACACCGAATAGGCGGCATGTGTGTCATAGCGTCTTCAAATCTTGAAGGTTCCGTGGGCTTCTTTTATGGACCTTGAGTTTCAGTTCTTTCCATAGATTTTCGATTGGATTCAAGTCAGGTGATGGGCCGGGCCATTCTCGCAGCTTTATGTTTTTTCTTTGAAACCAATTCAAAGAAGAGACCTTTTCGTAGGCCATCGATTAGGACTCAACCAGCTGATATTCATTTGCACCGACAAGGGGCTGGATTGCTGTTTGATTATTGATCGATTTTAGGTGTTGTCTCGGCTTTCGCTGACTTTTCGCACCTCCCTTTCTTCATGTATTCAATACTTTTTCCCTGTGTCATTTCACATTTTCACACACAACTTAATTTCCGATCTTGTTTGTTCTACTCTCTTTGTATGTATGGGTTACTTGGGTTGTTCCCAACATCTGGTGACAGTTTCATGGCAATAGCACTTTTGGAAACATATTTAGTGAGAAAAATGGTGACTAAAAAAAAAAAATTCCAAAAAATACAATTTTGGCCCAGGATTGGGAGGGGGCGGTAGGCCTCCAGTTCAAATTCTAAATTCTAAAATTCAGCTAACTCTGGGCGAGAGGCGGGGTACGCCCTGAACGGGTCGCCAGCCAATCGCAGGGCACATACAAACAAACAACCCCTCACACTCACATTCACACCTACGGGCCATTTAGAGTCTTCAATGAGCCTAGCACGCATGTTTTTGGGTTGCAGGAAGAAACCCGAATACCCGGAGACGAGCCACACGGGCACGAGGAGAACATGCAGAATCCGCACAGGTCAGCCGGGCTGGAATTGAACCCAGGTCACCAGAACTGTGAGGCAGATGCGCTAACTGTGCGGCCCGAGTTCGAAATTTCAGTTGCTTAAATGGTTTCATATGCGTTTCCCCCTTCTGTGTTAGCATTAAGCTAGCGAACTAAAGGGTAAGTGATGTATTTATTTTAAATACACGACGTGTAGTTCTCCAAGTTTGATGTGTAGGTTGACAATAAACAGCTCGAAAGCTTTTTTCATAACGAATTTGCCAAAGCTATGCTTGTTGCGAGTTGAGTCCACTGCCACCATACAGCGCTCGTATCTGGTTTGCGCTCTTAAGTCAAATTTAAAAAGGAGCAGAATGGCAGCTCCTATCTCAAACCCGTACGGCCGTCGCTCGTATCTCAAGGCACCGGGTCTGCACGTCATCGACATAGACGGTATTCTAAATTTCAGAAGTTCAGTTCAAAAAGCCAAACTCGTTTCAGAAGGCCAATTCCTACGGTACCGAATATCTACAATCGTTTTTTTTTTAATGACTTTTGATGAAATGTTCGAATTTATGAGATGGTAAAGTTGGGATTTGTTTTCCACAGTAAGCTATAATCATCACAATAATAAAAATAGAAACATGAAATATTTCTGTTCAGTGATGATACGAATTCAACTTATTTTTCGCCATAGTCAAACGTATTACGATGCAGCCGTATTTGACCTTTTCCCATTTTGAGGTCAAGTACAGTATGTAGCCTTTAGCGGTGACTTGCAACGTCTGGTACGATGGCTTCCCTCTCGGAGTCCCTGGCAAAATCGCTGAATGAAATGTTACAACCGCATCATTTTACACACAAGAGTAAATCATTTGTATTGAACTTTTAAGCACAATAGATTTGCCTTTGTTTTACAACTACAGCGCTTGTTTACAAACATTTATTAAGGGCCAATTTTGGGCGTGTGCAAATACGTTGGAATGACAACATGAAAGTGTTTGTTTGTTTTTTCCGCCTTCCTATCTCTCGCTGCACTTTCAAAATGCGAAGTGTGTGTGTAAATGGCGTGCACTTCATCTACACTACCAGTTTTACGCGCGCACACATTCACACACAAATGGGCGGCAAATTAGGGACACCTCAACATGCGGATGGGCGGAGCCGCGATTCCAACTAACCACCCACACCGTAGAGTTGCTGACATCTCGTGGACACTGCGGTGAAAGTCAGTTCAAGGAGGCGACGGAACGTTAAAAGAAAAGGTTTGTGTTTTAGTTTATTCTCAAACTTGCTACAGGTTAAGACGACATTTTGCAATGTGGTGTCACGGCAACGTAATGTGCATTCTGCTATCCGGTAGAATTGCAGCAATATTTTCAAATTCAGAAAAAAAATGCCTTTTGTTGCAAGACACCAGGAAGTTTGAAATATTTTTTCAATTCATTACACTTTTCTAAAAAGTATGAAACCATCAGCTCCTCACAGATGCTTTCATTTTTCCAAATACAATCCAAGCCAAAATCTTGTTTAAGTGGAGCTTGCAGAGCACTGAAGATATCTATATCTATATCTCTATTTCTTCTTCCCAGCCGGACTACTACCGTTCTTTGCTGCTTGCAATTGCTTGCCATGCGGATGCACGAACTGGAGTAAAATTGCTTTCCACTCACATTATCGATGTGCCAACAAGCTCCGCGGCTCAAAAACAATGATGCAACTGGAATGTGACATTGCATTATAGAATTTCAAAATGGTGCTATCAATTATTATTATTATTATTTTTTTTTTAAAAGGCATCTTTTAACACGTTTTTCCTCAGTTCACTTTTGTACAAAATGATTTCTTGTGAGTGACAAAAGGAACTTAAGCTTGCATAGGGTACAACAAAAACAGTTGAAGCAATTGTAAGACTATTTGCTGTATCAATTGTAGACAATTTGGACAGACTAAGTTATTGATCATCAATGGCACATGATGGTTGTTGATTGACATTTCCACACAAATCGTGTTCTTGTATATTGCCTATCAGAGAGGGGCGAAGAAAGGAGAAAGAAGGAAGAAAAAAAAAAAAAAAAAAAAAGTGATTTGACTGAAAACATCTTCTGATGGCTCGCTACCTTCAACTCCAAGGCAAAGTTGTGTTTGTGCGAGTAAAAGTCGATCGTGTAAAAAATAAAACGAACTCAAGCCACGACGACAAATTAAAGGCGAACATGGCGTCTTTCCGTCACTGCGAGACCAGTTCTTCGTGCCCGATGGTCTTCGTTTCAGTCTTCCACAGGAGCGAGCGTGGGGATGCCGAGTGGGCTCCGGGCGCCGTTCTGCGCAGAGAGCGGCTCCCCCTTCGGCCTGATTGGAGTCTTTTTTTGCATCCCGTTTAAGAGCAGAACCGCATGAGCCGACCCCTACTTGACAAACACCTGCGCGGCATCTTGTTCAGCGGAATTCATAAATGGACATACTGTGCTCTCGGACATGGCTCAGGTTGAGTGACTGATACCTGCAAGGGAACAAGAATTTATGTATTACACCGACAAACGTCTTAGAGCCACGAGTGATGCAATAAATAAAACGACGAGCTAGCGAAGCACTTCGATAGACGGAAATTAATCGGCACGTTCATTGACTTCGGTGGCCGGCAGAAGCATTACTGCAGTCCGGTTTTAACAAAACAGACTTCCTCAAATGTATCTAACCTAAATATTTTCACTTATTGTCTAAGAAGCATCCAGACTTTCAATCTTGAGCCAACAAAATGCCACACGGCTCCCGCAGAATGAAGGAAGAGGCGGCGTTTTGCAACACTTCTCCGACAGTTGATAGATTTGTTCTTGCGCTATTTTCAACACTTTACATTGGTTCAAATCGCCTAAAAATAACAGATCGATAGGATCCATTTTTGAACAAATATGAAACTGACCATATTTGGACATACGGGGTTTCTGCCCGACAGCAACGATAAGTGAAAAGAAAACGGCAGCTGGGTTACGAACAGTGATGGGCATGATGATTTTTTTAAATGGAATCACTCAGGTTGATTTCAAACAAACAAACAGTTCTATGAACACAGTTTGCGTATAGTTGTATATTGTTAATTCAGGCCCGACTAGTTTGTTGCCTAATTAGGTTTGTAAAACAAAACATAAATAGGAAGGGGTTTGTAGCGGGACCATTTTGGGAAATCACGAAATATTGTAGTACTCTTCATTTCGGTTTGTTTATGGGAGGAGCACGGCGGAGTAGCGGTTAGCATGTCCGCTTCACAGTTCTGTTCGGGGTGCAAATTCCTGTCTGGAGTTGGCACGGCGACCCGTGCGTGCATTACTTTCCCAAGTAGAGTATCCATCCATCCATCCATCCTAATTGTTGATTATTTTCATACGTTTGAAATAAAATAACGCAAAAATAAATAAATAAAAAGAGTGTCGCGACTGACCATTCCGAGCTCCTGTGGTAGTAGTAACCCTCAATAGTGGCCGTGGACTTCTGGAAGCAGATGTAGTAAAAGCCTGCAAACGACGCCCCGCTGATGTCCTTGATGGTGTGATCGGGAACAAGGAACTGCTCCTTCGGGCGTGGAACACAAACGCATACAAGCTCAGGGTTCAAAGTTCACAATTAGGCGTCAGCGAAAAAAAGCTCGGGACTGACCTTCCATCTCATGAAAACGTAATCGCTGTTTTCCAGCGCCTCATAGTCAAAGTCGTCCGAGTTGAAGCTTTTGGCAACTTTATAAAACGGCTGAAATTTGCTCTGAGGAAAGTTCATTCGACGAAAGTTGACGAAAGCGTGAGCTCCTCGCTGGAGGTAACGGGAGAACGAAGACATACCCAGTGCTTCCTGTCCACGTCCTCGTCAGCGTCCCACTTCCTCGTTAAAAAAGGCCTCTTTCGACTTATGATTTCACCCGCAAAAAATGTGGTGAGCGTCGGATACTCCTGTTAGCACAAAAGGGAAAAAAAGAGACGGTGAAGGCGTGCGGGTACCCGAATGCGCCCGTTCGGCGTATTCAGTCCAACAACAGGAAGGAGGACGCTCGGGAAATTAAAGCAAAAAAAAGTATTCTCTTCGTGCCACTAAAGACACCGTGTCAAAGCGGATCCGCGACAGGTCCCGCTGACGTCGTGTTTGCGCGACACTCTGCTTCGCCCTTGCCCCAAAATGTGGATACGCACGTTTGGGTGGAGCGTGCAGCGCTCGAGAGAGGGATTCGTCTCGGCCGGCGTCTCTCAACTAGCCTGCCGTGAAAAACACGATTGTTCCCACTCGCTCACCTCAGTCAGGCCGCTGATCTTCAGATATCCGCACAAATACGAGTCCTCCGGAGTCACGTGCTGTGTAAAAAAAACATGAAGAATCAACAAATTAGGGCTGCAGCTATGAAATACTTTTAGAATCGCTTAATCTACCGACTATGCGATGTCCGCCATCATATCTTGGACTTTCGAGTGTGGTGGCTTTAGAAGGTGACATACAGTCACACTATGGAGGTGGAACGAGGCAAAACGGGGAGCGGAGCGTGGCCTGTCGTCAGCCAATGAGAGTGTAGCAGCCGGTTTGTGGATGCGCTTGTTCCGTGACCATTCGGTCAATAAAGCGATGGAAATCGGTCTTTTAGGGTGGCTTTTCTCCCTGCTCGACACCATCGTGCCAACTGATTTGTGCACGAAACGTTCGTCATTTCAGTGCTCGCAAATCAAGTAAGTGAGGCAGCGGTTTTATTTCTACGCTCCTCAACTGTGGAACACCCGAGATCCGCAACTAACTATTAGTCTAATAATCAATTAATGGGTTGATTTATTGATGAATCACATAATTTTTTTTTTTTTAAATTTTCATCCCTTATTTCAATTTGGCAGTGCAGAAAAGGCACAAACAAAGATTGATTGTTATTCAGTCCGCAACATTTGCCAGCAAATCAGCACAAATGTTGATCACTGTTTTCCAAGGTAAAAGCAGATGTTTGCAAATCAGAAAGATATTCCGCCGAAATCTGAACATATTTGCTGTTGAGAGGCTGAAGTATAACAATACGAAGTTGACTGACGTTGTCGGTGAACGATGAATCGAGCAGAGAGTTGCTAATCGATGAGCAGTCCGTTAATCAATGAATTGTCTAGTCTGTACATTTAACTCTGGGATGAAAACTTTATGCTTTTTGAAAAATCCTAACTCGTTCTTCCTCTTTTAATTTGTCACTGCTTGACAGTTGTGATGTTGTCTTGCTTATTCGTCTTCTGCACGAATGTCGCAATGCAAACGAACTCGCCTTGCTTGGGACAATAATAACAACAAATCAAAAAGTGACACGTTGTAAATCAAGGACATCGCTCAGTTGGAGGTAAATGACAAGAAGCTGTATCGCACACTTACTGGCGCGGCGGACAGTTCAAATGTCACGCTTGCATTCAACCGGTCCGACTCATAAATGAGGCCAGCGTGTTAAGTGTGTCGACGCGCCGAGCAAGCTACGTAGCAACTGAAGCGCAAAGTAAAAGTCAAACTCGAAGCGAACTTTGCACGTACCTGCAGAACAACATCCACGTCGTAGGCGTTGCCTTTGCTCTTCTGGTGGCCCCGAAACTGGGAGCCGCTGTACAGCAGCGACGTGGCCACGCCGGGCTGCTGCCCGTTGATCGGGGCGGGCGGAGTAAGCGAGCCCGGGGACGCGCAGGCCGCGGCGGAGCTCTGGCGGCGCTCGGCTGGGACGGGCATGACGAGCGGCGCTAACGTGTCACCGTCGGCTACCGTCATGAACTTCGCCGAGGGAGAGGAGGGCTCGCCGGCACTGGACAAAACGAAGGCCCCGAGATGGAAAAGTTGGAACAATTTCTTTCGGCTGGCGACCTCGGCAGGAAACTGACCGGAGAGGTCAGGTTGCCGAAATCTCATTGGTCGAAGAGCAATTTATTGGGCGCGCGGGCGCCGCAAGGCATTCTGGGACATGTAGTAATAGGACGACAGATGACACAGAAACACATGACGATGAAATACGTTTCTCCTACGTTTCTCCTTCTCGTACCTTGGACAACATTTCTTTGTTGACGCCATAGTTTTCAACTCTTTTCTTCACAAACGCTGGAGAAATACGGATGCGACAACTTTATTTGCAAAAAAAAAATAAAATAAACAAGGAGATCCAAAGTCTTCTATTGAAGAAATGTGTGCGGAAAAGCACCAGTAATAATCCTGCAGTAACGGTATGGCTGTAGAACTTGTAGTCATTTATGATTCGTAATTAGTAATTAAATCAGAGGATGAAATTGTTGGTCTACCTCTGCCCGTGACGTATAGTTAGTTATTAGCAGAATCAATAGATGTGATGCTGAATGCTCTTCCACTAGATGGCAGAATGTACAATTCATCCGTTTATAAACCTGTTGCCATTCAGACAACAGAATAACAACTTTGTGTTCAACTAAGCAGTTTGTGAGTCAATTCAGATGAGCTCATCGTGAGTTCAGTATTCATACTTTTTGTGACATTTTGTTTTTGGTCAAGTGTGCTGTGAGATTTCTCCACCGTAAAGTGAGCGCCTTGGCTAAATACGGGTTGGGAAACTGCTGTCGACGAGGTTTCTTTACAAGAGAGAGCACCAGTACTATGATTTGACAACGTTGCAAGAGGAAAAACTACAAGCATACATCAACCAGTCAAATGTACATCTATGTATTTGTATATGTATTTGAAACCAGATCTTTGGACAAAATAACATCGGTTGTAATTGTTCTCCCGTCTCCATTCAAAATGGCTGCAATCATTTCCTTTCTGGCCGTTGGGTTTGCACTACATCACTCTTTCAGCTGCGCCCTCAAATAGTCGGCGTATCTGTGGAGATCTGCGATGCGCATTCGGTTCCTCTTCAGTTCGGTGTCTTCGATCTGCGGCATCGCAGAGGAGCAACATGAGCCGCCTGCGCACGAGTAAAACACAATCTTCTGTCATTTCAGCTTCTTACCCCTTTAATGAGGGCCACTTTCCAGGCTTCGGCGCGCGTAACCAACTGAGTTTCCCTGTCGTTGATGGTCTGCAGATGGTTATCGTGGCTGGCGGCCAGGGTGTCCATCACTGTGTTTTTGTCCAAGAACAACTACATTGAGCAACAAAGGCGTCAAACGTTATTAAGGTGACCGGCGACAGGACGCCGCGGCTGTCCAAACCTCCGAGACACATTTCTAATTAGGGAGACGACCGGATAAAGAGAAATTGTTTTTGTTATTGTTTGATATGATTATGTTGTAAAACACAGTAGACGACCGACCATTCTAACATCATCTGGCAAATCATCTTCAGCCTCGCCCTTGGCCACCACCTCCAGCGTGGTGACAGCGATTTGCGTTATCTTCTGATGGTGGCTGTCCTCCAGCTCTCGACAGTGGACGAATGTTTGATCGAGTCAAGGGAGGCCTCAAAAGCCAAACACCAAGTGGAGTCGAAGCCGCTGTCAGGTGGGATGTCACAGAATATCTAGACCAGTGTGATTTCAGCCCACCGGCTATCTGAAGTCAAAGAGCGGTACAGAGGCTCACTCTCGCGGTGTCGTCAAAGAATCACTCAAAGAAATGGACTTCACACGATTTCCTACGGGAAACGTTATTTGGAAACGACAAGGAAGTCAGCCAGGATCACGATCGTTTTTTTTTCTGGAGCTTCCGCTGTTCGAGTTCAGCGCAACAGCAGTGAGTGTTTGGAATCAAAATCCCATCAACCTGATGAGTAACGGCGTGGACGTGTAAAGGATATATGCCTTGAGCGCTTTCGCTGAAGCTGGCGGTCATCTCGGAGATGTTGTTGTCAAACTTTCGGATTGTTTCCTGGAAGGAGCATCACTTCACTTACAAGTTCACTTTTGCACAGAAACAGTTTTGACACCTCATCATCTGCCTATACTGCACTTCAAATAAAAAAATGACGGATTGATAATATCTCACAAGGCACGTACCTCCAGGTAGCTGTATAGTTGAAATTCCACTGCCATCAGGTTGTAACACAAAACCTTGATTTCTTGGAGGCAGACGTCCGTCTTGCTCTTCTTTTCATTCTCTGGTGCCTCCTGCAAATCCACCGTTCTCTAGAAAAGCAGTAGATGCAGCCACATACATTTACTTTGCAGAAGAGCGCAGCACCCAAATACATAGGCTGCAGTCGATCCAATACGAGAGCTGTTTCAAAACCTTCGGACAGCAATGCTCGAGTTTGACGGAGGCTTTTTTTTTTTTCTTTTTTCATTGAGTTTTCCCGGCATCGTACTGAGAGTTGAAACAATTTGACATCGCCAATACACTCCACCCGATAATAAACGCATTCTTCAATTGGGAACTGAATGAACATTGTCACGATTCGGCTGTCCGAGTTGATGTCGAGGTTCAGACATCTGCGTAGCCCACCCGCTTATGTCGCATCTGAAAATCAGCCAGTACTTCGGATGCTCTTCGCTGGCTGTCCGTCACGTCCGCGTTGAGCCGACTGAAGAATAAGTTCACCTCGGCGTCTCTCCGCTTGTACTCGGTCAAGCCGACTTCAAACAGCTGGTTGCACAGGTCGGCTAGCTGGCGCTCGAATGTAAATGCCGAGGGTCAAGGTATTGGTACGAATACTTGCCATCCGTAGTTACAACAGATTTGACTCCAGTACGACAAAGGATATGCCTCGAGTAACTCGTCCACCCCCGGCAGGCAGTGGAGTTTGCTTAACTCGGTGTCATTTTGGATTATGTTGTTGTACAAATAATCTCCATTCAACTGCTCCACAAACGCATCCTGAATTAAAAATAAGAATGACGACATCAGGAGATATTCCGATGACCGACCAAATCAATTTATTGAACTCACCTCGTGCATTTGCAGTATCGCTTCCTGCCTTCGCTTTTCCTCAGCCGCTTGTTGCGCCTGCAACTCTCCTTGGTTCATCTCCTCGATGTCGAGGTTGTACTTGGCCGAGGCCCTATTTCTCTGCGCGCGCGTACAAGTCATACATGCAAACCTCACGACGTTCCAATCTTACGGCAGGTAAATGAATGTCAACGAGTTGCCGTCGGAGTCACTTACTATATCCTCGTTAAGAAATAAGTTGTTCAGGAACTTCAATTGTTGGAAATAGGCAGCGAGGAAAAGGGTGTACTTTTCCTCGTTGTTCTCCTCAGGGATAGGATTGCCATCTATATTGAGGGTGAAGAGTTTCTTGAACTTGCGGAGGTAGACCACCTTCAAATTGCAGCGCAGTGACTTTGGGTTAGAAAACCGTTGCCCAAAAAGGGCTCGATTTTCATTTCTACATTTAGTTACATTGTTGAGTTGATGGAGTTTGTTGTTTGCAATGCATAGAATGGTTAGCTCCATAAGGCTGTCCATGTTTTCAATGAGAGCAATTCTGTTGTTGGACAAATTCAGCACTTCCAGCTTACGAAGACCATTCAGACCCTCCATTTTCTTGATGTTGTTAAATGACAGATCTAAAAAAAAAAAACAATTGGCATTATTAGTTCAAGTTTGCTGTTTGTCTGGTCTCCCTGTCGGTGCACCGAAAGAGTGATCGCCGTGGCGACGAGCTCACCCGCCTCGGCCGAATTGACAACCGACATTTTGATATCAACCCATGACGGTCGGTCTGGATTGCCTTTAAGGGATGTGTGTGTGTGTGTGTATATATATATATATATATATATATATATGTATATAAACAGTTTTCTCACTGAGCCATGTCAGATTAACGAGGTGGTCCAATCCTTCGATCTTCTTGATGAAGTTGTTGTTCAGATTCAACTTGGTTAACGAAGAGAACTCCCATAGGTGGTCAATCTTCTGGATGTCTTGGAAGGAAAAACATCATTGTACACACAAACACGTTCAATAGCACGAACGAAGCCTGCATTTTCCCACTCACTTCTGTATTCCAGACTCAGTCTGAGGGCCTCGTTGAAGCGGATTCCCTCTTTCTTGGCAATGCGTTCAGCTTGATCTTGAAGACCTTGCTCTAGTACTGCCTCCTGCAGAATCTCCTCGTCTATGTAAATGGGGGTTTTATCATGATAACCGCTGATGTTGGATGTTTCCTGGGTGGTAGACATCACTTGACGTTACAGCCTGCTCAAAAGAGAGAAAAAGATCATCTACATCCCAATTTTTAAAGGTCAAATGATAATACAGGGATAGACATTTGGATAACTGCTAACTATCATTAGCTTCAATGTAATACTGTACTTCATTAAAATTGTTTAAAAACACACACACACACAAAACCTATACACCGTACTGCATCTCATTAATGTGTCGTGTACTGCAGGTAACGTTGCATTTTGTACTTCTAATTTACAAAAGGCGTGGTCATGAGTGAAAGTGATCACATTTGGCATTATCAACATTCGTTACGGTTCGTCTGAATGCAATTGAATGATACGGGTTACCTGTGGTAGCACAGCCGCCTAGATGTACGTCACAATAAATCACATTGCACTTCCGCTTGTCAATGTTTACAGGCTGTCACATAGCAACTGCGTGCTGCGTTCAGGTACGCTCGACAATAAAAAGGTACACGTCGACGAAGCCTATATTGCACTTTCGGAGCTCCCAAGTGCGATCTCTGACTAGTATCTTTTTTTGGAATGGAAGTCACGACACTGGGGACACGGTTTAATACGTCACTGCAATTCATTTCGGCCGATGAAAATGCATGTCGAGACCAAGGGAAGCTTACCGTGACTGACAGCATGATCAAGCATCCGCGTTGAAGTTGTGCAAGTGCTGTGTCCAATCGGATCGCTTTGGAGGCGGGGCTTCTGAGTACAGCCCGTCGGCCTCCGCCTCTTCCTCCTTGATTGTTATTATTGTTTGCTGTCAAAATGGAGTTCTTACTCGGAAATCCCTACAGCACTCCCGTGGGCCAATGTATCGGTACGTCCTCTTTTAAAATGACAAGTATGCTGTGCGGTGGGCTTGACGACATAATCCGCGGGCGAACGTTTTGGCGAGAGGCGCCAGCTAGCATCCTTGCTGCGGGCCAACGTCTTCCAATTGGAACGAGCGACATATATTCCCTTACAAGTACATTCATTTGCGAAAACTACTGCCATTTCGACAGCAGCCTACCCACGTGTGCACGAGTATGCCTTCAAGTGCAAGGAAAGAGCGGCGAATTACAACTTTCGATATGGAAAGTTGCTGAAAGTATGAAGCAAAAACGTACGTTTTTCGAGTTGATGTCCGTATACATTCCTAATAATGTAAGTGTATACGCTTGCACCACTAAAAGCTGTGTGCAGAACTTGTAATTCACGGGAACATCTCGGTTGCCTTTTGTAGCAATGCAGTATGAGAGGACAAAACATGAAGTCAGTACATTTGATTCATTCAGGGTGTGTGTGAACCGGTGTCACGTCACTTCCATTTCAAAGCCACACTACAGACTGTGAGTTTTCCCCGTCCCAGCAGCTCTTGGAAAACGTCCCGCTTCAGTGCGCGAGAAGAGGTGAGAGTTGTGACGCGACAACTCAACATGCCCTGAGCGAACCAGAAGAAGACGGCCGTGCTGGAGCGACGTCCCTCCTCGCTCCACCCTTTTTGTCGCTCTTACCCAAGCCCGAGGCCCGACGTCAAGGCGACCGTGACGACAAAGCTGCGGAGGACCCTGCAAGAAGGGGTGGCGTCGAAAGCTGAAAAAGCGCGTGAGGCTCCAGGGGGATCACTTCCGAGGGGAAAACTTCTAGTTCCTAGTCTGGGTTTGAAATACATCTTATGTGACACCAGTCATGGAGCCTTTTGGACAAATCTCGCACAGCTCTTCTTACAGGGAAGACTCACAGATGCCTAAAATCAAATACAGAATCACAAGATGTAAACAGTTAATATATTCATATACTACAACTAATATTAGAAACCGATGCGGTGTAGTTCGACGGCCACTGCAACCAACCACCGCGACGATAACGATGAGAAATGAATACCTCATTCATTGGGTCAAAACAAACGGAGCATTGTTCTGTATGCAAAGGCGGTGTTGTGCAAGTGTACCTAATGTAGTGGCCTTTGACCCTTCGCGCACGGTGCGCTTGCGTCCCGCTCGCTTTTTGGGTGTTTGCAAGATGCTCCAAGACGAAACCCTTTCAGAACCACAGCAGGTTTCGCCCTTTTAAGGAAACAAAGCTTGAAAACCCTGACTTGCTGTTATTTCATTTATTCACTGCGGGGGGGGGGGCGAAAAGGAGACACCTGCCTTGGTGGAGGTAATAATGAAATCTGAAGGGGGCGGTCTTCCTTACTTACTGGCATTTCCTTTTTTGCTGTGAAATCACAAACGTTACACTCAGCCGTTAAAGACATCAACTAAATCTAATGTACCTCTCAAAGTCAGTTGAATATTACAGAAAATTAAATTGAAGCCTGTTTTGGGGGGGATTGTTTTTTAAACTGATCATAGTTCAGCAAGCTATTGTACAAAAGTGGATTGAATTCCCCCAACCCGCCCCTCTGTCATAAAGGACAAGTTGGAAGTGTGACACTAAGCAAAGAGAGGACTGGTGATGGGACTGAAAAGCGGAACCCTGTGCGGATGGCGGGATTTAGAGAGGGCCGGCTTCCTCGTTGGCACAGCATGGCGCTGCCTGCCTCGTAATCGTCAGACCCTGCCGGCGGGGTCTCGTTTCCCGGGGCTGGGCTGGGAGCGGGGAGGCATTGACGGTTTTGACACCATGAGTGAATTATGCAGCTCTGTGGGTAGTGAACCCGCTGATTGTTCTTTAGTTTTGCAGAGAGCATCTTGTTTTACGTTCCCTCGAAATTATACGAGATTACAAGAGACGGCGGTCGACGTAGACGGTTGATTCTTTCAAAGTCAGCTCTCGACGCAAGGCGGTGTTTCAAAAATGCAGCCCAGTGAGAGGCTCTTGGCCTGGGCGTGACATCTTGCTCGAGGGCTGCGGGTTTCCAAGAAGACGCTTCCTCCTCTCCAAGCTTGCGCAACAGTTTTACTTTGAGTGAAGCGTGTGATGCTTTAAGTCTTGTCTGTCTGAAGTCGACTTTAAAGTGCCGTTGGATCAAATGCGGCGTCATTTCACGCACGCGGCCGTTAACACGATCACAATGAGCCTCCATGTGTTCCTGGAAACAAATAATAAAGTCATCGTGAGGAATATACCCTTTAATGGCCTTTTAGATCGTTTAATATGATATTATTGCAGAATCAAAGAAAAGGCAAGTTGCTGTTGTGAGTGTTCTTAAGAAAATGTACATTGTTGAATACCGCCTTTTCATTCTTCAAAAGAGCACAAGATGGTGAGTGAAGGACACCCATTGCCATTGTTAGTTCCTTAAAAATGGATCCGGTATTGGATTTGCCTTCTCGCGACTTTTCGGACAAATATATGCCTAGTTTTACATTTACAGATGAAATGAACGTTTGTGCGTGTGTGTGTTTTTTGTTGTTGTCTTTAACTCGTTGTCATCGACATATTTATACGTTAGGTGCGGAGGTGGATCTCGTCCAGCTTTTTGTAAACCACTGTGACAGAACAGTGCGTATTCTTTCTTTTGGTAGGTTCGGGGCTTACAGAACAGAATGTTCTACGGTTCTGAAAATGCTCGAAAACGTTTGGCAAAATGGGGAACACTTTTGCCAGCGAATACGTTGGTAAACGTTTGCATTTCTTCTTCCAGAGAGGGCCACTGACGGAGGCCTCCAGAATGAAGACTGGGCCCTCAACATGGAGATCTGCGACATCATCAACGAGACCGACGAGGGGTGAGTTATCGTAGCGAAAATGAGCCAGCGCACACTTGACGCTTCCCAGCGTGGAGGGTCGGTGGAAAGAATTCTGCTTCCCGTGTTGGTTGCGCCCACGCCGGTTTGTCACGGAGCTCTCTTTGTTTTCCTGGCCGACTCGAGCAATAATCTGCGGTCGGCCACCACAAAAAGCCTTTTGTTCGCTTTTCGAGCTGTCACCGAAAGTGCTTCTCCATTTACTTCTGGCAGGAACGCCCATATGCAGGAATTTGTACCGAGCTCATCACTTCCTCACTTCGATAAATCATCGGGATGAGGAATGTTCAAAATGCTTCCTTGTTTCCTTGTTTCTTCCCCCCGCTGCTCTTGTGTTTGCCTTCTTTTTGCATTCTTCATCCCTTCACACATGCGCACACACAAAATCATTGTCGAGGCTCTCGTACATGCGACACAAACATTCGGCCAGTTTGGCAAGGCAATTCGGGTGATTTTAAGCTGCAAGTGTTCATGTGCGACAGTGCAACATGCAGCAGCAGCGGCGAATCGTAAAGCGACGCAGTCAAGCCGCAATAGCTTCTCGTGCGCAGGCAGGCGAGAGCCGAGCTGAACTCTTCACGCGGGCGACGAAATCGCAGCCGGCTTGACTCCATCGCAGTCGCACACCTCCACCCGCAGGCAGACGCTCATCTGTTTTCGTGCCACGAAAAAGAATTCATTACCCGCACAGTCGACACTGACAAAAATGATACTTTGGAACGACTTCAATAAATACGCTCATTTCTTACGGCTAAATGCATTCATTCGTCTGTCTCAGATTATATGGAAAGGAAATGCAAAGATATTATTTTGAACAAGTATAAGAGTGAGACATTCATGAAATGATAGGGATATGACTTGCTATTGTGTAATAACCTTGAATGTTTTATGGTATATTTCCCAATTCGGGAGTTGAACCCAGAACCTGGAAACGGTGAGGCAGACGTGCTTTCCATCATTGATTCCCTTTTCCATCTCTTTCTTTCCTTCTGATATACCTTACTCTCCTTTTTCCTTCCAAATTACAAAAGCAGTCTGGAAAGTAATTGTCAATCAGTGACTATGAAAACGCACACAAAAAGCCACTTACCCGTAAGCCACCATTTAGCCACTTCAAACAAAGTAGGCATCCACGTGTGATGTCACATGGTCTCGTGACACAAAAATCTTTATTTTGAAGTGAAAATGCTATTTAAATACAACAGAACGTTTGATTTGCTTTGTGTGGAGTCGTGTGTGCTTTCAGTCAGAGAGATTTGAAATGAAAACCACAATTTTCAGTTCAACTAATGCATCTCAGATGAATGGAAGTGGTTTCATTTTTAAAAGAAATCTTCTCCCAGCGTAAGACGTCAATGTCTCTTTGCAGCAGGAGTCCTCCTTTCGGTTTCGGTTTCATGCGTTTCTTCTTTCCCATTAGGCCAAAAGACGCCACGCGGGCGCTGAAGAAACGACTCGGTGGCAACAAAAATTACCGAGAAGTCATGCTGGCGCTTACGGTGAAACACACCAGCTGACTTTTTAAATATTTTTTTTTTTTTTTGCATCCAAATTATTCTTTATTTTTTTTTCTCTCTCTTTTTCCTCCACCCATTTCATTCATCTTCTGACTCTGCAGGTAGTGGAGACGTGTGTGAAGAACTGCGGCCACAGGTTTCACGTTCAGGTAGCCAACAGAGATTTCATCGATGGCGTTTTGGTCAAAATCATCTCCCCCAAAGCGAATCCGCCAACCGTCGTGCAAGACAAAGTGCTGTCGCTCATACAGGTACCTCGTGCATTTGTATTGGGGTCAAAAAGCACACACACTTATCAATGTACAAAACATTGCATTATGAAAAGACAAGTTGGCCAAAATTATCGAAAGATAATGATTTCATTCGTTTAGACTAAATCGTACAAATGTAATATTAAAAAAAAAAAAAAAAAACCTGCCTTGTCTTGTGTTGATTTCTGGCAAGGATCCAATTACACTATAAAATGGCAAATACGTTTTGTGGAATCATCAGGGAATGGATGGTTGAGTTTTAGAGCATTTTGACTCGAATATTGGAGCATTGTGTTCTGTGACAATAGAAGCACCGAACCTGGCAAAAGAAAGAGTAGACTCTCTTCTCTTCTAGCTTGTTCCTTTCTTTCGTAGTCATCAGTAGAACACGGGTTGGGTTCTGACCAAGAAGCAGAGAAAATGAGCTAATAAATGTCTACGGCGGCGAATGAGTTCATAGAAAGCAATTAGAGGATCCTTCAAATTGTAAGATCTTGATCTTGTTCTGCTGGCATACGATACGACTGCCTCACTGTTGTAGAAATTGGCTTAAGACGAGCCGTGCCAGCACTAGCTTCAGCAGATGCTTTCCAAAAATTCTAACGAGCCAATAATTGCACGTCTGCGTGTGCTAGGCCTGGGCCGACGCTTTCCGAAGTAGTCCTGATCTTACTGGGGTGGCGCACATCTACGAGGAACTGAAGAGGAAGGGCATGGAGTTCCCCATGGCAGATTTGGATGCACTGTCCCCCATCCACACACCGCAGCGTGTAAAGAATCACACCTACGTTTGGAAAGAAGCATTCATAAAGGACATATAATTGAGGCATATTTCTCCTCCCAGGGCACACCGGAGGTGGACCCAGCCATGATCAAGTACCTCGCCCCGGCAAGCAGCCCTGCTGCTGCATCGCCAAAACCTGCCAGCAACTCACCTGCCACGCAGGTCTCGCCACGCGGTCCCATCACAGCCACTCCCCAACAGGTGAGTCCCACCTTTGTCCGTTGCTTCTTTTCACACATTGATGCTTGCAAATGATTTTGGAGCATCTTTGCTCGCAGGTGGCACGGTTACGCAGCGAGTTGGACATCGTGAGAGGCAACGTTAAAGTCTTGTCGGAGATGCTCACCGAGATGGTCCCCGGCCAGGAAGATGGATCCGATCTAGAACTGCTCCAGGTTTGACGGAGGATGGAGATTACGATATGCATAATACTCCACATGACACTTGTTGGCATTTTTGCTCCGATTTCATGACTGCAGCGGTGCCTTGAGATTCGAGTGACCCGACTACCGGTTCCCGAGTGTGTAATGTTCAAGAGCAAAAACCTCAGGCCTGTGTGTCAACGTGTTATAGCCACCAGGGCGAGTAGTGCACTCGGGTCTCGCTAACAAAACATTGCCAGTCACGTTAGTGTAATTATATTTATGTAGCTGCTTTTTTTTTTTTATATTAAACTATGTTCACCCTTGGAAGAATCCTCAATCAGATCCATATATTTTATTAAAAATGTTTTCAACTCCTTGTCTGGCTGCCGTTTAGGAGCTGCACAGGACATGCAGAGCAATGCAGCAGAGAGCGGTGGAACTGATCTCGCGCGTGTCCAACGAGGAAGTGACCGAGGAGCTGCTGCACGTCAACGACGACCTCAACAACGTATTCCTCCGATACGAGAGGTGCGTTCAGCCGGAAAGAACGCGTCTTCTGCTAATCTGCGGTCAACACGGTCCATAATTCTGGCTATTTTTGATGAAAAACACGCCGTTAAATGAATTCCATGCAAAATTCCGACTGTGTTGTGTTGCTTACAGGTACGAGAGGTACAGGTCGGGGAGAGGCGCTCAGAACAAAGGGGTGAGTGAGTATTGCCAGTAACTACTCTGAATGCATTTATTGTCGTTGATATTTGTGGTGAGAGAAAGTCAGCTGTTTGAATGCGAAACTATTTGCAAATTGACCGTGTGGAAATCCAGATGCCTTGAGAGATAATTCAGCGTCGGAGACCCCAAGCCACAGCAACACTCTTATGTCGTTTGGATGTGCTGTCATTGTACTGCAGGCCAAGTTGGGAATCGTTTTTTTAGAGTTTGCGCTTGCGCCCCACTCCGTGAGAGGAGTGGGGCGTCTCTCGCCACATCCCGCGCAGCTGTTTGTGTTTGCGTTCTGTTGATGCGTCTGCGTGCTCGGTCTGTTTGTATTGCGGCGAGCTGATGGAGGCAAGTATGACTTTGCTGCCATGTTCAGTCCCAGACAAAGTTCTAGGGATGAACGTTGCCATTAGTAAACATAACAAACCATATTTCATCCTCTCAACCTTTCCTTGTTTTCTGTCCACGTTCCCCTCAGTGCTACGGCGAACCCTCGCGATTTGCTAGTCACAAAATCACCGACAGTGATCCCTCGTTATATCACCGTTAATTTATTTTGGATATCAGTGCCTCGCAACATTACTTTTAAAGGTCAGTGTAGTGCAACGCAGAACAAGAAACCTTACTGAGTACGTTACCGGTTTAAAACAAAAGCCACAGTCAGATTTCTATGAACTAAATTCACAAATAGCAACCTTTGCCCGACGAATAGCTAATGCACACACTCAACAATATCGGCAGGAATTTGTTCCTGTCGTAAATAAAGAGCTAAGTTTAGCTTGATTTATTTTTTTTCTTTAGTTCAAAATATCACCACAATGAATTCTGAGTACCCATAATGCTATTCTATTGACTACATTGCCAGGACGTGAGTGTTAGGAACTGAGCAAAGGGTTAACCCAGGAAATGGCATTTTAACACCATGTCAACATGCAAGCAGGGCGTGCCTAATAAGCATGCGCTTGGGTTGTATGTGTGGATGGCGACCTCAAGTGGACAAATAAAATACCTGCAACTCTCGTTAAAGTGCAGATTCACCAAATGGAATTGAAACGCATACATGAAACTGATGAATTTATGGAGTAACATGATAAATAATTGGTCACTTTCATTTATTGTGGGGGTTTTCTGTAATGTGAGTACGTGTAACATTTTCTAGTCGAATTGAAAAACTGCATTTGCCTTCTCCCAGATTTTGGGCGAGGCCACCGACGACAACCTGATAGACTTGGGTCCCGGCTCCCCATCCGCGGTCACGCCCAGAGTCCCGTCCAGCCCGCCACGTCACGGCACCGCAGCGGCCGCGGCCTCGCCGGCCCCAAACCCCGCCGCGGCCTCGCTGTCCTCAGCGCTGGCCGGCCTTGGTAAGAAGAAGCGAGCAGAATCCGCGTGGCACAATCGACGCGCCGGAGGTGTCTGCCTCCGCCCTGGGACTCGGTTCAGAGTGGCTACTAGGAACTGTCAATTAGGGACTAGTTGAAGCTTTTCAACTCAAATGTTGCAGCAATTAGAATCCAAGCAGGATTACGCAAATAATTGCTACCTTGTCCTAAAGGAACGTGTCGTTATCACACCTAATGTCAGCTCAACATCACCAAGTATTAGTACTAAGCATCAGGAAAGATGATATTTATTTATTTACTATCACTGTGATATTTACAGTCGTCCTTCGCGACAGGATGGCAATCATGCTGTTTTGTTCCGATGATGTCCATGTTTCCGTAACAAGCTCCATGTCTGCTCTGTCTTGTTCTCCTTCCCACCGGGATCCCACCTCGTGCCAGATGTGAGTCCTGCAAGTCGACCAAACCGCGACCAGGACGACTTTGACATGTTTGCCCAGACTCGGAGCAGCTCTCTGGCTGAGCAGCGCAAAAAGTATGTCGACGTAGTTTTTAGAAAAATATATATATCTTTTCAACTTTATAAAGCTTATACATGTGAGAGTTATTTATGTATACAAATTTAGAACAAAGAAAAAGGCAGATATCCGAGCAGATTCGTTGTTTAGATGGTCAGCCAATAACTAATGAATCCAAATTTGGAATGACGTAATGTCTATCCGTTGGTAAGAAATAGTCAAGATTGACAGAATTGGCATTTAATGATGGTGTTGGCGCTGGGAGTATCATCACATACATTTCAACTATTTCAACTGCTATTCACCTGTTCCATCCTCCCACCCAAAACTTTAAAAAAAAAAATTGTTTTTAAGAAGAAAATAGCGCTCCATCTATAATATTGCACTTTACAAAAACATGAGGGAATCATATCATTAAATAGAATACAAAGAAATGTCACAGTTTTTGTAACGTTTTGCTTCAACTCAATGGACACTGTGCTGCTCCTTCTGGCGTGTGCGCCTCGGCCACCTTGGGGCAAGGAGAATGCAGCCATACGTCTATACGGGGACGGTCTCGGCTCCTCGGTAAGCTGCATTCATAGTCATCGTTCTTGGCAGAGGATAAAGAATATGTTCCTCTTTTTTCAAGAATTGTTCACTATCTGCCAAACTGCTGCTAATCACTACCACCGTACAGAACTCGTATCTCACGTTTTTGCTCGCAAGTCAAAGCAAAGAATTGTCCAAACGATGGCTCGTATCTAAAACTAAAACTCGCCACACCATCGTGAGTCTTCACCATTCGCGTGCGTCCTGTTATCCAAACGTCAGTGTGGCCAAAAACGATTCATTCTCCCTACTAAGCCACAAAAATACACTGGTTTGTACTGAGACTTTGATCAACTAAAAACTGGTTAAATTGTTTCAATTCCATGTTTGTAAATTTCTAAATAATATTTGGGTGAATGCAGAAGCGACGCAACATTGGCAGTTGGTTCCTTTGTGTCTTGTTGACGCGTTTGTCGTGCACAGCGTCAAGTACGAAGCTCCTCAGGCTCTGGGTGGTCTGGCCTCAGCTTTGGATGTCCGACAGCACAACGCGGGAGGGGTGAGTGCGCTCGACCGCGTCGGAGGAGGCGACTTTTGCTCGGACGCGGCAAGCGTCTGTCTGTCTTGTGATGACGGTCCGCAACGCGCGCATTCACCGGGCCATCTGCGTGCGTTGATACAAACTCAAAGATGCATCATTCAATTCAGCACTCAAAAGTGAGCCAACACTTATTTGCGCAATTAACACATTTTGGATTGATTATGTTCTCTGTGTGAACACATCGAAAAAGACACCATATGGACAAAGGTGTTAATCAATTAACTCATTCGCTGCCAGCCGTTTTCCCCTTCTTTCCATCTTTCAAGGCCCACGGAGTACTGTGTTCCGTGACAATCGCACCAAACCCTGCCGAGAGAAAACATTGACTCTGTTCATTTCACCAGAAAACTTGACTGGGTTGTCAGCGGCTTTTTTACTTGTTCCTCATTCACTGCATGAACCGCGTCGTCGTTTGTTCCGATCGCAACAACCCTTTCTACTCCCGACCGCGACGCATACCCCGTTTATACTATCCACGTACACATACTGTGATCGAGTGTGAGGTGCCTAAACTTGCATTTCTCCCGCTACCCGCTGAAATACATGATGATGATGAACAAATACGGCGATTGCTGCTGTAAGCTTCAAATGGACGGTCCGTTAGTTCCGTACCATTCCCGTTTCACGTCCTGCAGGTGTCCCAATACCTTTGTCCATGTGCCGCATCGCTTTGCACGCAGATCGTTCTACAATCTGAGCATCCGTACACACTGGCAGACATAGACGGTGCCGATTCAAGTTGTTTTTATGGAGAGTTCCCACATGTTTTTTCCTTTTCCCATATTTCCCCCCGTATTTTCCTCTCCGTTCTTTCATTCTGTCTTTGCCCTCCTCAAAGAGACGCTTCTTCCATACTGTATTTGACTTGGCTGTCTGTGCCGCGTCCTGTGAGCTGTCTTCTCTGGAGTAAGGTGTATTTCTGTTGTCGATTCAGCTGAGGGTAGAAGGGGATGAAAACCCAGCAGATCAGGAGCTGCCCATAGACAGCTGGCTTATTACCCAAGGAATGGTGAGGACTGCATCCTCAGTGTGTCCTCGTTTGACCCCACCGTCCACCGTCACCGCCCGCTTCAGCCGGCCTCATCCATTATCCACTGCTCTTCGTTTTTAGTCTCACGCCACTCTCTCCTCGGCTGCGACAATAAAAGCTCATAGCGGCAAACTTTCCCCATCCCGACGCCGTGTCTAATACGGACGGGTGTGATACTTCAGTGATGGCTAATATGAAGATGCACACATTAAGGACAACGTTTGTCTACGGCTGCAAATTTGGCTCTGCTGTTTTTAGCTGACTGAGCCGTTTTCGAAATGTTGCAGATCGATAAACAGGATGGCTTTGCGCCAGCGTTGGTGTTGAATATTTTACTTGGCAGAGCATCGTGTTTGGTCAGGTATTTATTTTGCTGCATTAAGTTAAAGCCTGGATGATTATTTATGCTACATGCCAATTCCATTTCCAAAACTATATATACATACTGAAAGAGTTTTCGTCATATTGCCCACCGCTGTTGTATTCTATTGACATACTAGCTGCTCAACCCTGAACAGTTACTGACACCTTTCACCTTGATCCCCGCACTGACCTTTGGACAAGTGGGCCTTACTCGAACCTTAACATTCTTTCACAAGCTCAATTCATCGTGTTTCATAAGCAGACTAAAATGACGGTAGACTAAAAATACCACCGCAACATAGAAAAGGTCTTTAACACCCGTTTACTGTCAAAGCATGTGAGTTCCATGTTGTCATTTCAGTATTGTTTTTTACTGGACAAAAAGTCTTGACGCACATCTTAATTCATCCTGGCTGGAGCCCTGAATTTAAATTCTTTCTTTTCTTTGTAATTCTTTGTGAAAATAAACAGCTGACATAATGCGGAGATGTGGCTGTGTTCTATATGAACCAATTCTATTCAAACGAAAACAAAAATCAGGAAAAGCCTACGAGAACTGCTGAACTTTATTTGGGGTTAATCAGGGGCATTTAAAAATGGTGGCAGGTGTGTGACAAAAGCCACATCCCCAGTTACAAGAGGGTGTGCACACTTGTCCAACCACATTAGCTGTTGTTTAGATTTACTTCCCCTCTCGAAAAGACTGAACTTTTCCTCAATTGAGTTGGACAAGTTATATGTCACTTTGATGCTCGAGAAGTTGCAATAATTTATCTTGGTCCCATTTTTGTTTAGATCACAAAAAACTGACATTTGAAAAAGGCCGTGTAGACTTTCTATATACACTGTACGTCTCAAGTCTTGACTGTCAAGTTTCCAACAAGTCCCAAAAAATAGGATCTTGCTCAGTCACAACATATATTTGCAGATTAGGGACAATGTTTACTTCCTGCAGGTGTCCCATCACCTTTGTCCAAATAAAGTAATGGTTATCATTCCCTTGTTAGCCGCGCTGCGTATCGGTTACCGCGGAATGTCCGTCTGGCAGTCGCGTATTGAGGTGTAGATAAACAAGACCTAAGACAGACACGTCCCAGTCCAAGGTGACGTTGACCCGTCAACTAACACTTGAACTCTGTAGTTGTAATGTTTTGAATGGAGTAACGAGGAAGTTGGGGTTATCTCTGGAAATGTTGGAATAAGAACCTTTTGAGGGCTTCTCGTCACTTCCGTATGGTGAGGTTCATGGCTGGTGAGGCACTGACAAAGTCAGATTTACAAAAAAAGTTATACATTAGCAGCCTGACATTACAAACAGTTAAGCTGGTATTCTCTGACCTGATCTTTGATGTGGATCTTTCATCCGTTGTTGGTCGTCCGTTATTAATTAGAATTTTGTAACTTTAGTCATATCATCTTCCATGTTTGGCTTTCATTCGGAATGCGTCTGAAAACATTATATTGGAGACATGAAGAGAGACAAAAACGGGCAATGCCAGTCACAAGCCTCCTCAACCCACTGAGTGACGGATTGCGCAATCTGAGGTGAGGTGAGACTATTTGCTGCCTCACTTCGCATCTCGCTCACATGGACAGGAAATATGCAAATTCAGCAGTTTTGACGATGTCATCATGGACGTTCTTGGATTTCAAAAGAATCAGTAAAGCACAGACGAGAGAACTAATATTGAAAAGAATTGCATTTAATCATTATTTGGTTATTTGTTACTCTTCATGATTGCAGTTGAGACTCTGCCAAATCCTGATTGCACATACTACCGCACTTTGAGAATCACTGCTATAGATGATTTTTACATTCTTAGCGCTCCTACAGAGATAAACATAAGATAACTACTGGTTATATTGAGGCCCAAAAACAATAACGCACTCTTTCATAACAGATGATGAAGACGATATGCAACACGTCGAGGCTCTCACACGTTTTTTCATGCTTAATTTGTCACACACACAAGTGTAAAAGAAGAATAATAAAAAAAAAAAAAAATAATAATAAATGAACAACTCTGCCTTGTATTTGAAAACAAGTAATGGCCAGAGTCTTCGAACAACTTGTGGGTCATCGTGAGCTGTCTTCGGATGAAGGTCACGCAAAATATTTGCTGCCTCTCAATGTCACTCACCATCACAGCCCATGCGTGCGGACGCCTCTCGACAGTCTTCCCGCTTTTCTCCTCCAATCCGCCTCTTCATCAGGGCGAAATCATTTGCTAATTCCCTGATGATGTGGAATAACGAACGCCGCTGCGTGACATTCGGCGGCAGCTGTTGGGCCGTGTCAGCGCCACGCAGCTAACGGGAAAACGCGCAAGCTGGGAACTTGCGTTCTCGAGGTCAGCAGCTCGCTGGAAAAATGACAGCGCAGACTTGAGAGTTGGTTGGCGTTTGCTTTTTTGGTGCCATTTAATTTATTGTCTTCATTTCTGCGCTGTGAGTGATTCCTCTTCTTTTGATTTGTGTGTTGTGATATTTGTTTCCATTGTGTTGCTTTGTCGGTCGGGGCTGCTTCCTGGCTTGTGCGTGGCTTTGCTCCGTAGATCCCTGTATCGCAGTCGTCTGTCATGGATGACATAGAGGAGTGGCTCTGTGCTGATGTGGTGAGACTTGATTTACCTTGATTAAAAAAATCTCATCTTTTCTTCTCTGCCTCACTTTTTATTTTTCCGACCCATCCATTTTTCCTCTAACTTCACATTCCTTTTTCTTCTCACGAATCTTACTTTATTTCCACCGATGACTGACATCACAGATGAGCGTGAGGCTTTACTCACCAGGACACTTCATTAGGAACACAAACACAACGTAATGTTCACTGTTGAAACGGCCAGAGAGGTATAAGTTTAACAATATTTATTATCGTGGTTGTAGTTTGCAGTGGTGTCAAACTGCACTGCAGATAACTGTAAAGTGTAAAAAAGAGCTGAATAAGATACATTTGGCAAGATGCATGTGGACCTAATAAAGTGTCCGGTAATGTGTATATACTTTATGCTAATGTAGTAGTAGTAGTAGTAGTAATATTTAATATGGCTTTATGCATGTTGGGTTTGTGTCTATGGACTAAAAACAGTCTGTATTTTATTCAAAATATGTCTTTGGAGGTCTTGTTGTCTTATGCAGTGGCTTAGTTAATTATTACTGTGGTCATTTTATGGCAGTCGAGTACCTCGATACCTCAAATAGTGAATATTAAAATAATTTTCTGAAATAGCTTTTCTGCAAAATTTACACTTTATCTGTATGATAGCTCAAGAATATTGCTACAAATGTCACTTTAGTAATGAAGACGTGCTTTTACGGTGTTTATTTGAGGTACGGCGTAGCGAGAGGGCTGCAACAATTAATAGAATAACTCAAATTATTTAAGTACAAAATCTCTGCCTCATTTACTGGAACGTAACCCCCGCGACATACGAGGGTTTACTGTGGCTACAACGGCTAGTTTGCACATATTGTAATGCCCCCGCAAGTAGTCAAGGATACACACAGCTGCCGATGACCTTTTATTGAACAAACAATTTAAAAAAACAAACTTGATAAACACGTTTATCCACGATCGCTCATTCGCTGACACCCGCGTCACTCCCCAGGCCAGGCCCCGCCTTTTAAAGCCAACACACTCAAGGTCACAGATACTACAGGAGAACACGATGGTGACCCCAAGTGGACATAAATAATACCTGCGCCTCACATTAAATAATGCAATATCAATTCTTATCCGATGAATCACGGGAAAATCGGTAGAATCCTCAGTTCTACAAATATTCGAAGGCTGCGGCCCTAGTGAGGCCTTTATTTGTCCACGTGGAAGACACTCAGCAGTTACTTGTGGCAAGGTGTTTATTTGACTGGAGGCATTTTTATTTGAGAAAATACGGAAAGATAGTTTCACAAAAGCATCAATAACCGCCATTGTTTACTTTTGTAGAAAGGTGATTCTCCAGATGAAGGCGTAACCAGCGAAGGTACACTAAAGCATTTTTTTCATTTTCTAAAAAAGAATGCACAGCCAATCAATTTAGCATTTTTCCATTTTTTTTGAAGACTCGTTTTGTTTCTCTCAGAGTTTGACAAGTTTCTGGAGGAGCGAGCGAAAGCGTCAGACACGTCTCCCCCCGGCGATGACGCGGCCCATCCTGCCCGCGCTCACAAGAAAGCCCAGCGGACGGAAGACGCCCTCTTTGCCTTGTAGAGTCGCGGCCGAGCGTCTCCGTCGCTCTCTCGGGGTCGTCTGAAGGTCAGCACTCTGAATGATTCCCCCGTGAAAATGCTCCGTCGGTCCCAGTTCATCCTCTTGCCTCCTGCCGCCGTGTCGCTCGAACATACGGACAGCCGCGAGTTGTATAATTCCATTTGTGAATGTATTTGATGCGTTCGTGTGTGGGAGGTAGCGACGCCTTAGGCCTGGTACACACACAAGGATTTTTCAAATATTCCAAGTTTTGATTTATTTATTTTTTTAAATCTGTGACAGACACCGCACATGAAGATAAAAAAAAAATAAAAAATCAGGATTTAAACGTTTTGTCCGTTGCATGTCACAATTGTCAGCGTCGTGACTCGGGACGTGAAGATTGTTGGTCGTAAATATTGAACGTGTTCGTTAAGATGGTCGCCCCCGATCTGCTTTGGACCCTAAAACCGGGACAAATCCACTCTTAACACACCTCAGATTCGTCATCATATGGGATAATCTTGTAAGACGTAAGATTTTCTGCCGTTTGACATGCTAGGTAAGGAAGGGGCAAAATTGGCACCAAAACAGCCCGATTGTCTTTGTGTGTACCGGGCCTTACTTCACATTCATAATTCTCCACCCAAGGATGACAGCCTAACTTACCAGACGGGCTTTAGAAATAAAAGAGGGTTGACAAACATTATTCATGGTAAAGTGGTCATAACACAGGCTAATTGCTAATGTATGCATTTATTGTTTCAATGGTTTGGGCTGTAGTGTGCACAAGTGCTGTGCTTCTGGTCTTATATTTTCATAAGTAGTTCCAGTAACAGTTAAGTGGAGCGTACGATCCTGCTAACATTAAGATGCTTACGAAGTGTTTACGTCAGTCTTGTAACGCTTTCATCGGAATTTGACCAGACTGCGAAGAAAAGACAACATGGGCTGTTTGAAATAGAAGAATAAACATGTTAAGTCATCTTAATAAGCTGTGTATGTCAGCGACCTTCTAACCAAAGGGCATCGAAACCGCGCAAATACTGTGGTACCTCAGTATTATGTACAGTATATGTGTGATCACAGAACAAATTGAACTCTTATAACAAGGCACCACTGGATTGGAAAATCTTTTTTTTTGTTCATATCTAAATGCAAAGAGTACCTAATATGGCCATTGAGTACTGTTTGTTCGGAAGAGCCCGATTGAATATGTGGAATGTTTTCATTTGTTCTTCTCATCAGTAACGAGGCCTCATCGGGATTTAATTGGACACTTTGAAGGGGGAAAAACTCATCTCTTTGTTGTTCTGTGTGTTTACAAGATGGCTCCTATTTTTCTAGGGAAAGGGAAATATTCTTCTGAGTGACTTCATTTTGCACATAACTTTTTTTAAAAACTTAGCTATAGACTAGAATAGAAATGACAAGAATTGTGGACTATAAAAGAGAGATTTAAACTACCAGGACTGCGCCAAACTATTGTAATCAACTACTTACAGGACAAGAAATGTAAACTAATGGTATTATGAAGGATACATCATTGGCTAGTCATTATGTTGTGTAACAAATATATAGCTTCAACGACAAACATATTAGGAAAATGTTTTTAATTGTGCTATGCAGAAAGAAGGGCACTGTGTGTATTATTTCTTCCCCTGGTAGTGTATATATTTGTAGGTTTTTACATTTTTGAGAAACAAAATATTTACCATTCATTAAGGTCGGCACAATTTCTACTTTATTTTGTTATTATTATGATTATTTTTTTTTTTTAACTCATTCTTCTGCTCTCCTTCAACTAAGTCTGTCTATGGTTATTTCCAAGATCCCAAAAGTCAATTCTGTCTTAAATTCCAGCACTTTGAACATTGTTTTTTTTTTTTTGGTCTAATTTAGCTCTGCACTTCTAATTTATGCTTTTTTTAGCTAAAGACCAAAACTCAGACGCATTATTGTCTGGATACGCCACTGCATTTGTTCAACACTCTGTAGACGCATTGAAAAAAAAATGTGCCTACATAATCCGCAAAACGCTAAGATATTATATATTTTTGTTGCTCTTAACTTTGTTTTATACATATCTAGGACGAGGTTCCAATAAGTTGAGGTGTAACAAGAGATTTAACGGTCAGTCGTGGTGAAACCGATAACAAGAAATTGTGGCCCGAGGTTATTTTCATGTTGTCTTTCTGGCTTTCTGGACCTTGTAACAGAGTGTTTTCATGGAGCTTACGTGTTGATTGCTGCATGGACTCTTCAAAATTCCGGAACGTTTTGGGACGTTCCGTGTCCGTTGGGGCGGTGCCATCTGCTGCCCCCGCTGACTGTCGGGTCTGTGTGTGACTTGATGCACGTTATGTACCTACCTGCCCAATAAAACACACGTGAGACCGCTACCTCAAACGGTTTGTGCTTATTTGTGTGTGACATCATTCGCGTTGGCTGCAAGCTAGCGGTGTGCCATACTCCGATCCAATACCAAGTAAATACCAGGTCAGTATTGCCGATTTCCATACCGCTATGTTTTGGTAATTGTGATTGATACAGAATGACAACCAGGAAAGTGCTTTGGTTCGGAGCGAAAGTGGACTTGATTTTTTTCGTTTGGTGAACTTCACGTTCCACATTTTATATTTTGCAAGCGATCCATAATTTGTAAACAAATTATATTTTTTAATTATACGATGGCTCCCATTGGACAAAATTGACGAGGGCGGGACAAAGCACACACCCGCAAATGAGCGCTGCATTGCATCGCTTCTGCAAGTTTGCGCTCTTATTAAAGCTGCAAAACCATTTGGAGCCTCGACTGTCGTATTAGGTCCTATCCAAGAGTGGGAACCTTGTATAAGGAACTGGGGGGACCAATAATAAAGGACGGAGTTCGCTGACATGCGGCGACTGCCGTTCCTGTTAAAATAATACAGGCAGCCGCACTAACATAACAATGAGCAGCTCATTCAACGCAAGCTTCGCGACGTTCTATTTCTCACTTTGGGCAACTGCGCCCTGCAAACCGAAGCATGTATCGCCCTGAGCCACAACATGCAAGCTTAGGGTTGCTCAGCAGAAGACGGCGGATCAGGTGCAACGTGCAACATTAGAAGATATGGATAGCCGCTCGTTGGCTCGGATCATGGCCGCTTTTTTATTCAAACAACAAACGAACCGCATCGAGTCTGTTTGGAAAAGCAAGACCACCTCAAAAAGCTCTCAGAGCAGTTGTTTGGTTCGCACCACGATTGGCTCGTGTGCATTCACCAATGCACAAAAGGGGGAAACGAACTCTGCTTTGTTTATCGTTTGATCAAATCTGGCAGGTGTGAATACTCACAATGAATTTTCATGACCATTAAGTGTTTTTGTACCATTTTTTTGTTGGATTGAGAATTGGTTAAAAACCAGGAAAGGATTTGGGCGTCATTTGGAATTACCCACATATTTGTTCTTCACACAATAAACATGATGAAATGTAAATACATAATTAAATGTTTGTTGTGTGATTTGTGTACATCATGTGGAAAACCACATACCCCGTTGACCTTTTGACAAATTGAGACAATATCGCTTCATATGATAAACCAGATAAGCCAATGTCCCATGAATAAAGTCCCAAATTACAAGTTCTTTTATGTGTTCAAAAGTGAAACTATGAGTCGAACCTTTTCTCAGACAAGCTAATAGATTTGAGGTCATTTTGGGAAAATAGGTCATGTTTGAGACTGAAGAATGGCACATGACCAAAGAGAACCAATCACAAGTGTTGGCTATAGAAGGAGAAAGTGATATGGGGGGGAAAAAATTGGAGCTGTGGCTCTTTTTCAAGTGTAACGAAACATTTTAATCATGTGTGTATTTATTTGTCTGGCATGGTTCCAAAAAGGCGTGTTTGTCTTATTTCCCCACTTTGAAGCCGTACTACTCCAGGTCAGTGACCTATTTCCCCACCACGCCTGAGTAGAGCGCAACTTTGTGTCCACGTGACACTGAGTAGCGTTTCATTTCGTTGAGGCTTTTTGTGCTGAAAAGGTTTGCTTCCTCACTTGTTTCCAATACATGATGCAACAATTGTGATGCATCTGGAGGGAGGGAGGAGCATTTCAGTGCGATTACGTTTTGACATCAGGTTATTTCCTTGGCGCGGCGCTCTTGAAACCTCAAAACGCATGATGTCATCGCAGACTCGCAGTTGTGACGTCATGTCACCCCACACCGCTCCTCCGCTTCCCATTGGACAATTCTGCTGGTTCTACAGGCGGGGCCGCGAATGCGAGTCAAGCAAGCTGACGCTTATTGCCATTTGCACGCTCGCTCCCTATTGGCTCTCAGGAGACAAACCTACGTGATAGACGCCCATGCTGTGGGATTTTGTTGAAATAACTTGTGGCTAAATTGATGAATTGACATGGTTGCAGTAAACAGTGCCAGTTACATTATGGTATGTAGTTTACATCATGTCCTGTGAAGCGGGAGTCTATTTTTGTTCACAAAATGTCAGGAAACAATCAAAACAACCCGGTGGGGCACTGGCACTGGGTGAATACGGAAGTGATTGGAATATCCTCGGCTATGATTGGCTGGATGACCTGCCCGTCATCATCAAGCGAGGAGGGTCCTTTGGCTGGTCACGAAGTGGTGAATGGGCTTCAGTGTTTGCCTGAGCCAGCATGGGGCAAACGCTGACCAGTTAGTTGACTGATCGGCAAAAACAAAAACTCTCGACCGCCTGTTTTGGGTGTACTTTAGCAAATGTAGCCGCACGAGAAGCTTCCGAAGATTCGATTTTTTTCAGCATTTTACACTGGGATAGCCTCAAAACCCAAGAAGAGCAGAGATGAACGGCTTGTCGTTTGACGATCCCTCGCTGGATAATCTGGATCCGACATTGTCGCTGAATGACCCCAACGATATTGACACGGCCCTCTTAAGCGACATTGATGGTAAGAAGAGCTTGTTTTTTTTCATCCAGGCGAACAGAATCCCGTTTACTAACAACTTCGCCATCATAATGGCGAGCCGCTTTAAATTAACTTCTTCTTCTGGGCCAAATCTTTGAAAGGCTTCAGATTTTCCACCAAAACACCTCAACAAAGTCTTCAGTGCGTCTTTGTCCCAGCTAGCTATTGACATGGGCGATAAATGTACGTCTCGGAACATTTTGCCGTGACTGTGTCCTTCTGGCCATAGTCTGAAAAGCATGAGTATGTTGTGCATTAGAATGCTTGTGTATGGGCTGCTTTGCAAAAGGCGGAAATGTCTCAAACGGGCCAGGCGAACCCAGCCGCCTGCCCAGGCGGGGGTTACTTCCGTTCGTTTCCTCCTCGCTGGGGTTCGCGGGGCCTCATTGGACAGAAATTGCACGCAAGTCCATTAAACAAGAACAAAACATGCTTGGAAAAACATACAGCATTTTATGTTTCGTTTATGAGCGTGTTGTTGTGTCGGCGCTCATTTGTAAAACGGCTAACCGTCATTAAACGACCCACCAATATGTCGTTTGTAGTCCCACTATTATTTTCACAGTTGGAGTCTTTGTTATTTGGCGATGGCTACACGAAGAGTGTATAGCGTGCGTAGACGTCGGCTGGTGTTTCCCACTCACCACATGTGACCGCTAGTAACCTCTCACTAATGCCCTTTCCCGTCTTGGACGAGACGCGCTCTGATTGGTCAAGAGCGATCACCTCATCCAAAACACTCGTTTTTTTTTTTTAAGGTTAACCGAGCCTGCTCTCATACGCAAAAATAATAATCCGCAGCAATGGTCTTATCGTCACGAATGATCATTTTGAGGCGCTTTTCCCCCACAGAATATTTGCCACATTCTCACGGTGCGGTGCCTCACGATGCAAATTCTGGATTGTTTTCCCCTCGTAACGTTCACATTGGAAAACAGAAGATTCCCAAATTCTTTATGGTAACTACCATGTTGCTTAAGAGCGATTGGTTTCTTTTTAGGACCCCTGCTGTGCATGCTTTTGTCCAGTATCCACCATATCTGTTTACTACATCTACGTACTTGTTGGGGTTGCAGTAGTTCTGCGAGACTTCGGAACTACAGGGTTCTAACTCGAGTCATGTTGTGGACAAAAATAACTCCTTGTTTGACTGATGCTAGTCTGCTTCCTGACTACTGTCGAGGTGCCATTGAGCCAGGCACTGACCCCACAACCCCAGCTCAAAACGTCTTCCACGCTATCTGCTTGCATGCCTGCATGTGTGGGATTGAACTTTCTGTGTAATGTGCAACGAAACACTTGCGCAGTATAGCAGAGAGTAAGTGGAATTTCCCAATTTCCCCGATTCTAATGAATATCATTTCAAATGTACTTTGTTAGCATGTTCAGTCCTCCTTTCAGTTTTTATAATGCTTAATGTGATTTTCAGACATGCTGAAGCTCCTCATCCACCAGGAAGAGGAACTCGGAGGCCTCTTTGACACCCCCCCATACGCAGGAGCCGCCACCAATCCGGACCTTTCGTGCCCGCCGTCGTCCGCCCCCCTCCCGACCGCCACACCTCCCTCCACTTCTTCCTCCTCCATCCTCAGCAACAGCCCCCACCTGGATGCACTCCTGGGCCCCCCCATCACCCGCAGCTCATCCAGCCCAGACAAGGCCTTCCAGCCTCCCACCTTTCAGCAGTGCCCGCTGGCTCAGGTGTCCATCCCCTCCCCGCCGTCACAGCAGCAAGCTCGCAGCCTCAGACCCTCCAAAGCGGAACCGACCCGAGCCGTCGTGGCTCAGACCGCTCCCGCCCTCGGAGCGTCACCTCATGGCTCGCCGCTACCGACCCCCGCATTCGGCAGCGCCCCGCCAAAAGCGCCCCGACCTCCGAACCAGCTGCAGGCGCAACTTCAGACTCAGACTCCGAGCAGAGGCCAGAATAGCTACATAGGTACGTTTACGGATGCTGTGAACATTTTTGCCAGCAAGTAAATGGTCAAAATCGGACTAACGACGGCTCGTATCTCAAAACTCACAAGTCGGGTCGCCCGTATCTCAAAGCACCACTGTATATGTGTTTTATCCTCTACACATAATTGTACAATTGTTTACGTCGTATGCGGCCTCGTCCTGTTTCACACTCTCACACATTTCTACTGAATCGATAAAATACGTAGTATACATTTGATATATAAGAATGTGACTGTCAAAGCTCATGTTGACTGTTATGAACGCATATTTGGGCTGAACTGAAAAGGAAATAAAGATTTAGATGACGAGGTCAAAAAATGTAGCAGTTGTATGAGAGAAAAAAAGAAATCTCCTTTGTTGAATTTGTTAAATCATCCACCAGAAGGTTCTGGGCTCACATTTAAACGTAAACATGGTTTGCTTAAGTACAGTTTATTTTACTGCTTGAGGAAAAAACAAAAAGCTGATAACATGACAAAGGTGACACACTGAGCGCTGCTATCACTTCCTCAAACTTCGATAACAGTTGACGTCATGCTGTGCAAACCTGGAACCATTAACTTGCCACCGTCTGCGCTTGACACATTTTCAGCCGGCAGCGTGAGCCAACCGGCCGCCACCTTGTCGTCCTCTCCTCCGAAGGTTCAGCCTGTGGCCGTTCAGACTCCGCTGCAAGGGGTGAGCGCCGCCTCGCCTCCGCCGGCCGCGGCAGGAAGCCCGCCCGCTCAGACGCTCGCATCTCACGTGCAACCAGTACCTGTAAGTGGACAAGAGGCCAGTGCACTCCAGTCCATTCACACTTGTTTGAGGAGACGGATTGGAAAACATAATTAACGGTGATTATCTTTGTTTATTTTAATTAAAAAATTTCAACTTATTTTGCTTTGTTTTTTGCTCTAACCGTGTTTCTCAGCTGATATTGCAACCGCACTTTATCAAAGCGGAGTCTGTGCTGTTGACCACGCTGAAACACGACCCCTGCATGGTGGCCACCGTGGCGTCGCCCACATCCCTGGTCACCACCACGCCGGTTCAGAGCACGTCGCTGCAGGTAAGCGCATTCGCAAGCTTGATTGAGCCAAGGCACACGCTAGTAGCAACGTGGCAAGATTTGCTGAAGAAATTGAGTTTTGTCCATTTTGGATGATAAATGTGGTCAAAAAATGCCTGCCTCCATCCATCCATTTTCTGTACCGCTTTATCCTCACAGGGGTCGCGGGCGTGCTGGCGCCTATCCCAGCTGACTCTGGGGGAGAGGCGGGGTCCACCCTGAACCGGTCGCCAGCCAATCGCAGGGCACATAGAAACAAACAACCATTCGCGCTCACATTCACACCGACGGACAATTTAGAGTCCTCAATTAACCTTGCATGCATGTTTTTGGGATGTGGGAGGAAACCGGAGTACCTGGAGAAAACCCATGCAGGCACGGGGACAGCATGGAAACTCCACACAGGGGAGGCTGGATTTGAACCTGCAACCTCAGAACTGTGAGGCAGATGTGCTAACAAGTTGTCCACCGTGCTGCCTAGAGTAAAACAATAAAACGTAATAATTTCTCAACATATCTCCTCGACCGTCTCATTTCATCTGCTACCGGGGGAACCCGTTCTCACGTTGGCTGACGACTCTGAGTGAAAAATATCCAGCGGTCGCTCGTATGGCCCAAAATTCAGAGACGTCATCGCGTCAAAATTCCTCTGATGTTTCAAGTGGCGTCATTTGCCCTAAAAACTCAATTTAATTAGCGTAAATGCGATATTATTGGTGAGACGAGCAGTAGAATAGGTCCTGTACTTCAACTAGTGATAGTTTGATTTTGTAAATTTATTTGTTATGGAGGATTTTAAAGGTGTGTGAAGTGCTCACTTTTTTTGCGAAAATTCCACAAAGATGGCAGCCACTTGTCACCTTGATAATACCAGGGTTGCACCGTATTCCGGTATTAGAAAAGTACCTCACAGTCCAAAATTACACAGCACGTGCTTTCTCAACATAGAAATCTTATGACATAGGTTGGTGAATATCAAATGCGTTGCATATATTCCCAGGCTTTTGTGGGCGGGGGCACCTTCCTGACTACCGTGCCCGTCATGGTGGATGCCGAGAAGCTGCCGATCAACCGCATCATCAACAACGGCAAGACGGGCGGCTTCCCGCCCAAGGGCGAGAAGCGCACGGCTCACAACGCCATCGAGAAGCGCTACCGCTCGTCCATCAACGACAAAATCATCGAGCTCAAAGACTTGGTGGCGGGCACCGAGGCCAAGGTGGGTCACCTTGCCCATCTTGGCGACTGTGATTACATGTGAAGCCGTAAGATAGAAGACATTTGATAAGAGTTAATTTTAACCTGCATATCAGTTACTTGGCCAACAACAAACATCAGTGGGCAGATTTCCATGGTAAAATATAATAATAAAAAAAAAAAAATTAATAATATAAATCTAATCTATAATCGATAAGGATTTGCCATTTATGTCTTTGGACTCCGTATGTGCGCTTATTAGCCTGGGATGAGGCCATACGCTACGTCTGTGTACTGGGACTCGAAAAAAATGTTCCGATACTACACATCGATACCGACGACTGCAAATTATGCGCTGCAAAATGGATGACGAAATAAGCGACGGTGTGATAAAGTGTCACTTCAGTTGTCCTGTCACAGTTTGATTTTCTATTCTCATGAAGCAGTCTTGTATTTCTTTTTACTAACTTTATTTTGTTGTTAACACACAAAGTTAACACGGTATCTGATGTGTATATGTAACAGACTCTATGTTCTTATCAACTGTATGTACTCTTTTTACAAAGTGCCCCCTAGTCTTCAGAGTGAGACACTACATAACTGAATTACCTTGTGTTACAGGCTACTTTGAAGCGAAACGGGGCAAGACCGTTAGAAAAACATGCAGTCGGATGTTAAAATGTCAGAAATGACAAGTTGTTAGTTTGAAGAGTGTTATGTTTGAGTAAGACCTATGCCTCGTGTGTTTGAACAATATTGGATCAAAATGAAACACATTTTTGTCACAATTGCAAGATGAAATTGCATTGCCAAGGATTAGTACTCCGTAGCTGCGGGTCCTTCTACTCTTACGCTGCCTGAAAAAGAAAGTAGTATCAGTGCGTCCCAACTATTGGCTTCATTTGTTATGAAGATATCCTAAAATTATGCATGAGTTGTCTTAAACGTTGAAGCAAAAATTCCTTGGACAACAAAAAATACTACCAACAAGAAGTCAAAGAGCTGGATAATGCAGTGCTATGACTCAACAGCATTGAGTTGTTTTTGTTAGCGTTGCAGTATATTCACAACAATGGTGTTATCCCTTGTTTAATGTAGTATACTTTTTAAAAGGGATGTCTGGTTGTCGTCCTATGTACGACGGCGTGTTAGGGTCACCTAGTGAGAGAACAATAAATGCCGAGACGTCATTTTAAGTCGTCACGACGGGATTCAACGTCTTCATGACGCGATATAAAGTGGTCAGGATGAGATAGAAAGTCAACATTTGACCTGAGGATCCCGTTTAATATCGAGTTAACGTATAACATCCACAATTAACGACGGGTGGTCACGTGGGACTCGATTGCTACGCCAGGATACGCTAACGTCAGTTTTTATATATATATATATATATATATATATATATATATTGATGCTATGTTAACTGGGAGCGACTATATCTCTTCACGAGGACTTTAAAATCACGTCCTGTCAACTTGACATGTCGTCATGACTGCTTTAAATAAAGTCTCGGCTTTCCCCCCCCCCCACCCCCATCCTTCGTAATAGGTGACCCTGATATGCCGTCGTTATCTGTGTGACTGAAAAGGTGGCGAGCAAACGAGTCACTGCTTTTAATTGTCAGTATAATTTTCATGTGATTCTTTTCTTCTGTGCCCTACTAGCTGAATAAGTCAGCCGTGTTGAGGAAAGCCATCGACGTCATCCGTTTCCTGCAGCAGTCCAATCAGAAGCTGAAGCAGGAGAACATGGTGCTGAAAATGGCAGCCCAGAAGAACAGTAGGCGATCTTCCTGCCCTTTCCCCGTGGCGAAATTCTTTCCAAGTTTCCCTGCAATTTGTAGAGCTCGACCTTTTCATGAGCAACTCCAAGAGGAGAGGCTCGCCATATGGGGACCCCTTTACCCCCGTGCGTGCGATTGACCCTTGAACTTTTCCGCAGAGTCGCTCAAGGACCTGGTCGCCATGGAGGTGGACGCGCCGGCCGACGTGAAGACCGAGCTGCCCACCCCGCCCGCGTCGGACGTGGGCTCGCCCTCTTCGTTCTCGCATTGTGCCAGTGATTCGGAACCCGACAGCCCCATGGGAGAGGACGCCAAGGTATGGCGCTTTCGAGTTATGGCATTTCAATTTTTTTTGCCATGTGCGGGTGCGGGCCGTTTTGCACGATATGCCCATTTGAAGTTGATGAACAACATCAAAGAAAAAAAAGACTTGGCTTTAAATATTGAAGAGCATCTTGGAATCTTGTGCTTTGAATACAAACATAATGCATTTAAAGTAGCCTTGTCATAGACTTCTGAAAGTCATAAAAGTTTGAATGTAAAATTCACCTTAGTTTCAATAAATGAGTCAGCTCTCCATCGAAGCAGCCTACGTGAAAAATGCGTCTCAACCTCCTTCTTTTCCTTTTTTGGCTAACTTGTCTTCTCCTGTTCACCAGCCAAACATGGGCACGCCGGACCCGTCGATGACAGACGACAGCAGCGCCGGCGGCATGCTGGACCGCTCCCGCATGGCGCTCTGCACCTTCACCTTCCTCTTCCTCTCCCTCAACCCCTTGGCCAACCTGCTGTGCTCACCCGGCGGCGGCACGGCGGGCAGCGCGTCCGGCGCCGCCCACCACGCGGGCAGGAGCGTTCTGGGCTTGGACATCGCAGGTAAGACAAGACACCGTGACCAGAAAGTATTTCCAAGGGCTAGTCAACTGCAGCCAAATGTAGAAATGCAGTTTTATGATAATGTTAGATATTTTTGGATACATTTTCTGTGAACTAGCAATAATATTAATAATTTATATTCTATAGTGTACAGTTATCCCCCGCGAATAACGATCCCCACTGAGGATAAGCCCCCCCCAATTTTTTGGGTCTATTTTAATAGTTTCAACTGTAAATATGGTACAACCTGTGATCCCAAAACACTTGAATGTAGTTTTCAAATTCATCTTACAACATCCACCCATTTTCCGTCCCGCTTATCCTCAGGAGGGTCGCGGGCGTGCTGGAGCCTATCCCAGCTATCTTCGGGCGAGAGGCGGGGTTCACCCTGAACCGGTCGCCAGCCGATCGCAGGGCACATAATAACAAACAACCATTCGCATTACTTGCGGACAATTTAGTCTTCAGTGAACCTAGCATGCATGTTTTTGGGATGTGGGAGGAAACCGGAGTACCCGGAGAAAACCCACGCAGGCACGGAGGGAACACGCAAACTCCACACGGGCCAGGCCGGATTTGAACCCGCAACCGCAGAACTGTGAGGCCGATGTGCTGACCAGTCGCCCACCGTGCCGCCCATCATACAAAGTTACGCTTACAAATAAAATGATTTCCAGATGATTTGATGAAAAACAAAAATGCAACGGAAGTTGTGTGCCTGCACATGCAGAAAAGAGTCTCTGTCACTTCCACTAACAACCCAGGCTAAGGTTAGCTCCACCCCAACATACGAAGCTTGTCGTTCCGTCTTGACACCAAATATGGTACCACGCCCTGTTCAGATGGCTTTGGCGGCATCTTCGGGCATTCCAGAAAGAGCGTCAGAAAAAGTCACACATTTGTGAATAGTGGATCTCAGTTACGTGGGGAAATCTTATTATGGTCACCACGGGCCACCCGTCTGACGACAAATTGAGGAATAGAGTTCATTAGAGGGGGGCATGTAATTGAGGAAACCCACTTGGGTTGCTGCCGTGCTATTTAGCAAAACCTTCCTTGCAGCTGACTCTTGGGGCTGGATGGACTGGATGCTCCCGACAATTCTGGTGTGGCTTCTGAACGGCATCTTGGTGTCGGGAGTTCTGATCCGACTTCTGGTGTACGGAGAGCCCGTAACCAGACCTCATTCTGGATCTTCCGTCTTGTTCTGGAGGCACCGCAAGCAGGCGGACCTGGACCTGGCAAGAGTATGTCTAGTCGAAAAAGATGAAATAATAGAATCCCATCGGGAAGTGGGGCCTGCGGGTAGCATTCCCCTCCAGACCCGATAATGGTTTTTGTTTGACAGGGGGATTTTGCCCAGGCCAGTCAGAACCTTTGGACTTGTCTGAAAGCTCTGGGTCGTCCCTTACCCACCTCCCAGCTGGACTTGGCCTGCGCCTCGCTGTGGTCGCTCCTCAGATTCTGCCTTCAGCGCCTGTGGGTGGGCCGCTGGCTGGCCGCCCGGGCGGGAGGGCTGCGTTCGGACCGCCCCCTGCAGGAAGACGCTTGCAAGAGCAGCCGAGACGCCGCCCTGGTGTACCACCGCCTGCACCAGCTGCACATGACAGGTCGGCTTCGCCGCGCTTGCCCATGTGTAGGGCAGGGCTGGCAAGTAACAGACTGCAAATACTTTCTTACGGTACTCAAGTAGATTTTTTTTTCAGGTATTATTGCTTGAGTATTTATTTTACCCCCTACATTTGAAAACGGATATCTTTACTTTCTACTCCTGGTCTGTCTGTTTTACAGTTTAAGTTTAGTCTGTACTTGTACATTTACCAGAGGCTGTTTTTACATATGTATTTGTACTTCTACGAACATCTGATTCTGATAGGATTATAAGCTTGAGCAAAAATATCACGGTATTGCAATTACAGCTCTGAAATGTATTTTAATTTTTTTTAAAATGTTTCCATCAATCACTTTTTTTTCCATTTAACCAAATGTAATTTATTTTTATACATGACACAATGTTATTTGGTAAGTTAGTTACTAAACAATACAAATTTTCCAAATAAAATCCCAATGTAGTACAACAGTAGAAGTAGTTATTTCTCAGAAAATGAGTACGGTAACTATATCTGTGCTCTTCTCCTCTTTGTGACGTAACATCAGAGTGGAAATGAGCTAACGTTAGCTGTGCTCTGCCTCGGTCGCCAGTCAATGGGATTTATTTCACCAATTGTAGACACATGAACTCTCGTTCTCGAACTCTGGTTGCAAACCTTCCTTTCAAGACAACGTAATATTGACACATTAACGTCATAAACGTGAGCCCGTGTTGGAAGTGTGTTTGTGGTGACGTGACGCGACGCGCCGCACTCCAGGATGATTTAAGGACGCGCTTGTTAGCTTGAAGTAACGTATGGCAATATTGATTCTCCTGTCTTGTAACTTGCGTGCAGGTAAGCTGAACGGCAGCCACCTGTCGGCCGTGCACATGGCCCTCAGCGCAGTCAACCTGGCAGAGTGCGCCGGCTCCTGTCTGACCGTCGCTTCGCTGGCCGAGGTCTACGTCTCCGCGGCGCTCCGAGTCAAAGCCAGCCTGCCGAAGATTCTGCACTTCACCTCTGTGAGTGCCCTTTAGTCAGCAATTGTCCGTTTAGCTCGTGCTAATGTCAGCAAATGTTTTTTTGCCAACTTGCTTTTTGCACAGTTTTTAAAGCGGTGTAGTAAGTATTTCTGAGGGAGTTAATAATACAATCAATCAAAGCACAACTGCAAGATTTTGTGCTGGGAAATATTTTGGTGTTTTGTCTTTTGATCTAGCGTGTTTTCCTGAGCAGCGCGCGTCAGGCGTGCCTGTCGTCCAGCGGCAACGTGCCTCCCGCCATGCAGTGGCTCTGTCACCCTCTCGGCCACCGCTTCTTCGTGGACGGAGACTGGGCCATCCGCAGCATCCCCAAAGAGAGCATCTACAGTCAGGCTGGCAACACTGGTGAGGAGACACATCATCATCATCATCATCATCAGCATCATCATCATCATCATAGAGGGCTAGGCCCCATTAATCCATTTTTATCATATTAACCGGCCGAGCCATGCAGTTTGATGGCTCGTTTTATGTTAAGTCAATTATCCTACCGATTGTCCCATCGATTAATCGAGTAATCTGTTTACATTATAAAAATTGTTCATTATTAAACAACAGTACTTGTACAAAATATGCATGTGATGTGCTTATTGATTTGTATTTTTACTTATTATTTATTTATTTTTTGGTGGGGGAAAAAATTCAGGGATTCTATTTTAAGGTTAAATCGCCGAGCCCTACCGAGATGAAACTTCTGGTGTTTATTGCAAAGTTGTTGACTGTTGTGATGTGATGTTAAGGGTTTGTCGCTGCTCTTTACAGTGGACCCTCTGGCTCAGGTGACTCAAGCCTTCAGAGAACACCTGCTGGAAAAGGCTCTTTACTGCGTGGCCCAGCCCAAAGGAGAGAAAAGCCCCAGTCAGGGCGACGGGTGAGAAAAATACAAATATATATGCTTGACCAAAAAAAAGTATACAGTGCACCGTTGAGCCACAAAATGATGATTCCAAAAAAATCATAACCCAATACAGGAGCCAGATTAAAACATCTGCCTTTACCAAGGTAATAACGGGTCGGTATCAATATTTGCATTTATATTGACAGGCTTTTTCGATGGACTTCGATGAGTCGTCTTAAAGATGACATCCGTCCATCCGTTTTTTAATTCTTTTTTCTCTCAGTTAAAAAAATTTAAAGACGGCTAGGCTCCCAAAAAGATGCTGCTTATGATTTACATTGAAATGCATCCATGTCTAGCATTTGTGATTTGTCGTGTGAACATGCTTAAACAAATGAAGCACTTTTAAAGCTAAAGTAGATAATTACTATTCTTTTCCACGCAGAAAACATCGACACATGTACACCAGATGATATGTGGTGCTGTTGTGGCAAATGTTCTGTTTGACTTCGTGGTTCATGCGTCCTCAGGGAGTACGCCGACGCCCTGGAGTATCTGCAGCTGCTGATTAGCGCCTCCGATGCAGCTGGTGCCACGTCCCACTCCTTTGCTATCGGCTCCAACATGGCCACTGTGACGGGTAAATCACTTCTAATCCTAATACAGTACTACTACTAATGATACAGTGAACCCTCACTATGTGCGGGGCTTAGGGACCGAGCCTTGCCGTCAATAGTGTGAATACTCGAAATCAGTACCACCTCAATAAATGCAAGAAAATAAAAAACTGCACTTAATGATTGGATTAAAATGTATTGCAAATCTAATGTAAGCAAAAAATGTACCCAAATAAATGATGACAAACAGTTATTTAAGAGCCAATGCAAATGTTTTGAACTTAAAAGTTAAATACAACTGAACAGTACTTAGGCTGTAATTTCCTCACGTACCACCAGAGAATCACTACTATAAATTATCCACAGGTGTGAATCGCCTCGTGTCCAAAACCATCTGGGATAGCCTGCAGCTCACCTGCGAGCTGAATGAGGATGAGCGATATAGAAAATGGTGCAAAATAACACCGTTTTCTTCTTCTTCTCTTCCTGCTATCTGTCTTGACCTGCTCTGCCGGATTGGTTTTTCCTTAATATTCCTAATAGAAGCTGCGAGATAATGTTGATTTTCACATTACAGAGATTGAGTGGACTGATTTCCACCCTACTACCGCTTCACATTCTACTTACTGATTGCTCATCTGGTGAAAAAAGAAAAGGGGGTGGGGGCGGAGGCTGGCTCGCCAAACGGGAGTCATCCGCTGGATTGCTTCATCCATCTTCAGGCCTGTCAAATCAGTGATCACGTTGAGAGGGGGAGGCACGGAGGGCGGCGGGGATCTTAACGGCAGACGTTCTTGGCACTGAGTTAGCGTCGGTATTGGGCGCGTGTTGGTCCCGCGTGTAAACAAAATACTTTTCCTCTCATAACCGAGTCGTTAGAATGCTCTCCGGCCTCATCATGTCGTAAGTTAAGCGGACAGCTCTGACAGATCGAGCTGTCAGACAGAGCTCAAACACTGACAGCAGATGTCCGTCTCCCCTGTCGGCCGTGTGCAAGTCCACCCTGGGCGCCGAGGGACTCCAACGCCGTCGCCACGGTCCAGCGTGCCGGGAGACGGCGTTATGCGTCAGAATTGTTATTGTTGTTAGTCAAGCTGTCGCTGAGCAACAGTTCCAAGTAGTTCTTAATTTTGAGGAATTTCATCTTTCAGCAGGACAATGAGTGTGGCATACTTTCAAATGATAAAAGTTCAAATTTTGGACTGCCTCAGCCAGAGCCTAGACCTAAAAAAAAAAAACTGTCCTCGCAGTCTGACACGTTTGAAGCACTTTTGCAAGAGCCTGTGACTTCTTCCCAAAAGTTTATTTTGGATTTTCCACTTCGGGTGCGTTTTTACAAAAAGTTATCTCATTTTTTATGCATATGAAAAATGTGGTAATCTAACAAACAACAAACAGAAAAAAATGTGTACGTTAAATTTGTACAATTGTTTATTTGGGACGTAAGTCATGATCATGTTTTAATTTTATTTATAAATTTAATTATAATTAACCAATTATTAAAAATTGTAAAATCTTTTATTTTATCTTGTTTCATTCATTATTTGCAATTAATAAATTTACCAATAATTTAATTTGAAATGAATACCTTTTTAATGACTTATTTTTGGGGAAAAACAGCTAATTTAAGTGAAAGCCCGCATATTCTCAGTTCAATATTTGCATATAATGCAGATTTTTGGGGGAATCCGTTCGCTGTTATTTACAGAAAAGTTCATCTAGCCGCTGTTTTTGTGCTCAGGCCAAAAGCAAAGTTAAAGTTGTAACGTTGGCGCCATCTGGTGGAACATTGGTGGTGGTGTTGTTTTAGTTATTGCTTGTGTTTTTTTTATCCACATTTGAAATGCCCTGTTTTATTGGCTGTCCTTGAATGCACCTCGTGCGGTATCAAAAGTGAAAGATGTTTGTGTCCCGATGCAGCTGGTGTCATCTACTTTGCCGTGGGCATATTAGTTTGCCCATGTCTGACATTTATGTCACTTTGTGCTGGTGTGTTATTTAGGCTAGTATGCTAGCTAATACGACTGATGAGCCTCATGTGAAGGTGCTTTGTTGGTTTTGCATAATTAAACTGCTTTAACAGTTGTTTATGTAACACTGATTCATGATTGTGTACACGCTAGCTGTATATGGCTGGCGTTGGTGCTTTATGATCCTCTCTGTTTTAAGTGCTTTAATGCCATCTTGTGGCATCGATGAGGAATCGCAAACCTCTTTCAATATTCGTTCCTGCGCTATCGCCACTTTAACTCTCTTGACCTTGGGCTGCTTTTGTCTCGTCGTCTAGGCTGCGACCCCCACTCCAAGTGGTGGTCCTCTGTCGCCGTGGTGATCATCAACTGGCTCCAAGGGGACGACGCGGCCGCGGAGAGGCTGTATCCGACCGTCGAGCGCCTGCCGCGCACTCTGCAGAGCGCGGAGTGAGTGGGCGCTCGCCTCACGTATCCCCGGGCACCGCGCGGCCCCCGTGGCGCTGACCCGCCTTCTCTGTCTGTACCTCGTCTCGCACCGGCAGGAGTCTCCTGCCCAAGGCTTGCCTCAACACCTTCCGAGCCGTACGGGCTCTGCTGTCCAAGCCGGAAAACTGCCAGCTGAGTCTGAGCCACAGCGACAAGGCCGGCGCCCTGCTCCGAGACGGCCTCAACCTGGGTCCGCACTCCCACAGCTCCGCTTTAGACAAGGTGCACTTCCGCGCACGCACACTTCCAAGCGTGCAAACTTGTTTCCCATAAAAGTTGTTGCTTATCACCCCCGAGAGGGCACTCTGCGTGTGTGCGACGGCGTCTGTCTTCAAAATAAAAAAACACCTTCTACCACGCCCGCAAATACTCGGTGGCAGATGCGCTCGCACATGGCCGTGCGTTAAGTTGTAAACACGGGGAAATTGCCTGCACGAACACATCGTCTCACACAGAACGTGTGTTAATGCGCCTTTTTATGGCCTGAGCTGTGGTGCATTGTAGTTGCATTGCATGTGTGACCGCGAAGTGCAATGTGCCTGCAGTGCAACACAGAGCCGAGCCTCCGACAGCAAGGGGGACCAAAGCCCGATACGTTGTGTGCGCCAGCATTTGAAAAACACTCACTAAGTGCGTTGACGGACAGAGTAGAACGCATCCCAAACGTCACGATCCCAATCATACGAAAAGTCGAGGCGCCGTGCTGGAGAACGCTCGATCAGCTTTTGTTTTCAGACTCCACTTTGGAACCACCAGAAGGCCCTCACCCGAAGATCTGAGGCCACGGCTCGGCTTAGTGACTAAAAAAGAGAGAAAGAAATAACGACATTTTAAGCGCAATTGAATGCTGCGTCGATGTTAGTGCCCAACGGCACGAATGGCAACTTGAACGACGCAGTGTTTGGTAACTCGAGCAAGAGAGCATTTTCTAAAAATTCCTTCCAAGTAGTCATTTTGGAGATTCTACCCGACAGCAACGATAGGACAGCTTCCCAAACATTCAGCGACAAATATGTGAGGGTTCTTTGTATGGAAAATGGATGGATGGATTTTTCCCTTTTCTAATGTTTAATCTGTGTAAATCTTGTTTTAAAAAATATATTTTTTTAGGTTGTCCAGTTGCTGCTTTGTGACCTGCTGCTAGTGATGAGGACCAACGTGTGGCATCTTCAGCAGCAGCAGCAGCAGGGAGCGGGCGGGGCCGGGCCGTGCCCCGCGGGTCCCGTCGACGGCCCCGCGGGGGTCCAGCAGGCCTCGCCGCCCGAGCTCCAAGGATTTCAGCAAGACCTCAGCTCCTTGCGCAAGCTGGCGCAGAGCTTCCGGCCGGCCATGCGGAGAGTACGTACAAATGCGTTCTTCTGTTTTCGTGACCTCTTTTGGGAGGATGCGGGATAATGCAAAAAAACCAAAACAAATTAATGGACCAATATAATGCGGGAAGTGGGGATCAGTGAAGTTGCACACTTTGGTGCTGATCCAAATTCGAATTGTTCGATGTTAACTGGTCAGCATAGTGCATAAGTGATTAGCACCTCTGCCTTCGAGGTCTCAGGTTCAGGGTTCGAACCCGTGCTTCGGTCTTGCTGTTTGGAGTGTGCGTTTTCTCAAAAATTGTTGCTGCGCGTCGAACGCCGTGGCGATCATCTCTCGTGATTGGTCCGTTTTAGTCACAAGCTGTGATGGTGTGCCCGTCGGTTCAGCATACCATCTACGCCGCCGTATCAAATAATTAAATGTATCTGGTCATCTGGGTCCATTTGTTCTAGCAGACACTGTTCCACGGTCGCCATTGTCGTTGCTTCGTTTCTTGTTACGGAAAGGAAAGGAAAACGGCTCCAAAAAATGCAGAGGAAACTCCCCCCTGTGGCGACCTAGCCAATCGCAGCCGTAGCGACACCCCCGACTTGGAGGTGGACTGCAGTACATTTTCAAAACTGCGCGCGTGGGTTGCGCTTCGAGTATAAAGGCAAACTACGCGCGGGACAGCCGCGCGAGTATAAAGAAGCCTTGAGACGAGCCGCAAAAAGACGCCTTAGCCAACCGCGGCTCGTGAGGACCGAGTTAGCTTAGTGCTTAGCATTCCTCCGCTAGTTCCCGAGCACCGAAGAAAGCAGGGAGGATGGACGACCGTTCCATGTGGATGCTGCTGCTGTTGTTGTTGGTGGTTTAACCAGCTCAAGCCAGTTAACAAAATAGCGCCGACAGATGTTGTCATCAACAAGCGGTTTCGTGATTGGCCTATGGAGTCCGAATCAATACCGTGGGCCAAATGTATACCGTTTACCACATATAGCGCGCACCCTTGCCGTATCGAAACATATTCTGCCGGCGGTATCGAACGGGAACCGTTTGGGGCAACACATTGTTCAGTGTCCCGACGGCCTCGTACAACAAGACATAAAAGAGTTTTGTTCTTTCAAAGACGAGCTCGCTTAATGTTTGCGGACTGGTTGTGTAGAAGTGTCGGAATTAGCTGAAATCTTGCCTGGCGCGCGCACACTTGCTTTTTGTGCAAGTGTTTGGCCGTGCTGCTGGCAAAGCTGAGCGCTTGCTATGAGTCATCGTCGCCCACTTTGTCACATTGTCGCTCTTCTCTCGCCGTCTCCAGTTGTTTCTTCACGAAGCCACCGCCCGGCTGATGGCGGGCGCCAGTCCCACGCGCACGCATCAACTGCTGGACCGCTCGCTGCGGCGCAGAGCCACACCTGGAGCAAAGACAGGTGTGTGTGCAAACAAAACAAAACAAAAAACTATATTCTAGAGGTACAAAAATTAACAGATTAATTGACCGCGAATTGATTTTCAAATTAATCCACAACTATTTGGATGATCAGTTGATCGATCGTTCAGAGAAAATTGTCCAAATGCTCCGAATTTCAGAATCTCAACATAAAATATTTTGAGATTTCTGCTGTCCTCCATGAAAGCAGACAGATTTCTCTTTGTGTTGCATCAAAGGCATTTGCAAACATCTGCTTTTACTTTGGAATTGCCGATTTTCTGACAGATGTCAAACCAGTAACTGAATCCTAATCAATTTATGTTGGTGTGTTTTCGTCACTGTCAATTTGAAATAATGTCCAGCTTTTAAAGGAAGGGTTGGAAATTGAAAAAATATATATTTTTTTTCCCTTTTACCTGATTCATTGAGTAATCAAACAAATAATTAACAGATGAATCCATGATTGAAATAGTGATTGGTTGCAGATCCACTATATTGTAAAATAAATGTTTTGTTGTAAATCCCCAGATTTTATTCATGCAGGGATGTCAGATTTACAGTATAGCTTGAAAAAGGACATCAAAGATTGTGATTTGTTTCTTTATTTTCAAATGTGATGGAACATCGACGCAGATGTTCCTTGGCCCCTAGCATTAGACATGGCTTTGGCCTGAGCACAATTCTCCAAACGGGTGAACATTATACGCAAAGCGACACAGTTCCAAATGGAACTGCTCAGTCCTATTTATGCCGGCGGCGATGTTGGAGCTTTTTAGGTCGTAGCGGTGTACCTAATGGTTTGGCCGGTGACGTGACGGCGAATGCGGTGTCTTTTTGTGCGAACCACAGAGGAGTGCGAGACGCGGCCGGGCCGGCGCGAGCAGGCGGAGGCGGTGATGCTGGCGTGCCGCTACCTGCCCCCGTCTTTCCTGTCGGCGCCCGGCCAGCGGGCGGGCATGCTGGCCGACGCCGCCCGCACCCTGGAGAAGCTGGGCGACAAGCGCACGCTCCACGACTGCCAGCAGATGATCATCAAGCTGGGCGGCGGGGCCACCGTCACCAACAGCTAGAGACGCCGAGGTCCCGAGTGAAAACGGACTCGTGTTTTCCCTCCCGGGCACTCGAGCACGTCGTCGTCGCCGATGATGAGCAGAATCTACGAAGTGTTTCTTTCTCTCTTTCTCCAAGTGTGAGTCCAGTGCAGTGCTGCGTTTGACCTCAGAGAGGCGCCATCACATCCTCATTGCGGGCTGCGGTGTGAATGGCCAGTGCGTGAGTGTGACTGAGTTGCTTCTTTTGATTTGAGGAAAACGACCATATTCGGTCAATCTGCACTAAGCCTGCCGGGTAGATTTCAACGACTCTTCTTTTCATTGTTTGTTTTTGACGTGTACATAGAATAATGTTAATGATGTATTTATATTCTGTATGGATATTGGTTCAGCAGTATTTGACATGCGTGGAATGGTGAATGCTTCCTTCGAGCGGCGTGTTGCCATGGTGACGGTGCGTCATCAAGTTATCGAGGTGACCTTTTGCTCCGCTGACCTTTGGCGGTGTTGCTTTTACACGCGCGACGACAGTATCGCCGAGACGCTCGCGTTGCTTGGAAAACGTAGATCGTTTGTCACTTTCTCCACGCAACTAAAAAGTAACTCGGTTTTCTTCCAAAGAGGACTTTCACCTGGTTGGCAAGTACTTAGTCTTTCAGTGTTTTCAGGACCATGGGAGCATCTTAGAACCGGAAAAAAATACAATTTGGTATTATTGTTTTTGTTGTGACAACTTCTCATATGTTTGCGGGCGGCGCAAACATTATTCAGCAGAAAAACACTTTGTGGGCCCTCACATATTTTCATCTTGTGATCATGTCAATATTAAAAGACTTTTTAGAAAACCTCTTCTCCCATTTTTTTTTTTTTTTTTATTGCATTGAAGTGGAACACCCTAAAACTTTGGAGTTGTGAGCATCTAGGTAGGGCTGGAGAATTTACATGAATTTTTTTATTCATTGATCTCATTCATTGGTTTGTTTGTGTTATGATTTAGTGTATAAATACAAAATTACATGGATACATTTATGAACTTAAACTTAGTTTTTTATAAAGTATACATTTTTAAAATCTATTGACCCATACAAATGATTTTAATTCAATTAATGATACATAAAAATGAGTAATTTTATTCTTCAATTAAATATGTACATATACAAATTTGATTTTTGTTGGTAATTAAACTAATGACAAATTACTGAATGTTTAAAAATGAGAATATCTCGATACAAAGTTTAAAATGTATTTGTTAAATTTTAAACAAAAATGAAAATTATGAAAAAAAATCATATATGTATATATATAATTATTATGATTCGAATAAAATATTTTACACAACTTATTTAACCTTGTATGTATGTATGTATGACCTGACCCATGTGTCTGTTTAAAATCAAAATGTTAAAAATTAATGTTCCTGAACATCGTCTACAATGGGAAAATCTGAAATGAGAACAATTTGCAACTAATATTTGATATCCTTTGAGTCACTGAACGCTGTGAACTCATTTCGACCGATTTCAGATAGAAGAACGCGATTGCGTTTCTTATCGTGGCCTGGAATCGGAATGACGACAAAACACTCCAAACATTTTCATCTGCGAGTTGACAAAGGACAACAAAAGGGTCGCATTGAAAGGTGCTGGTATATTTGAACATTGGCGGTACAAAAACATGTCAAACCAAGCAATGCGTCGAGTTCAAACATGAAAATAAATAAAAAAAATGACATGATCCAACTTAACAGTTGACATTCCAAAAAAGAGGCTGTAATATCTTCATCAATGGATTCTTTTAACAGTTTATGAGCAATAACATATTCCGTTTTATAGAAAATAAACATCTCTAGGAAATACTATACACAGTTATTATTAGTACAGCACATCTTACATTTAAACAGCATCAAATACTTATATACACCATGAAATAATGAGCGTCAGAAAGTGTTGAATGTTTGGTGTGGTGTTTATTTTTGACAATTTTTTAAACGTTTAATATGTTAGCTGGCCTGACATGAGCGGAAACACGGCGCGGTCACGCAGGCAGGCTACACTGTGTGGCGTGGTTCTCAGAAAAACTGGATTGACACGTCGCGGCCACGGGAAAACTATTTTGGAACTGTACAGAAAATATGCGGTGAGACAACCTGACCCCCGGTTGGAGGCTCGGCGCCTCGCAATGGAAAGACAACGGCAGCTACTGAATGTTCGGACACTTTATTTTGTCACCTCTTTTTACTTATTTTTTGATGATTTCCCCAGAGTTTGACGTTGAGCAAGGGTGTTGCGACCATGTAGTCAAAGCGCCGATAAATATACCCCTCGCAAGTACAGTGACGCCTTGAGATGCGAGTTGAATCCGCTTCGTGAGCACGCTCGTCAATGGCACTCAGTCGCTCTTTGCAGAAGATAAAGAATATATGACTTAAGTATTGTTATAAATACATGCTGCAAAACCGTAGCGCCGCAACGTAGATGCTGTTAAGTGTTCACATTAAGCTGGCGCATTGACGGGCTAAGCTATGTGGTAGTTTCAAATAAACCACATGGAAAGCAGGGTTCCTGTGCAAAATATGGAGTTTGAATTCAACAATTTCCAGGTCTGGAAAAGTATGGAAAATAAAACAATATTCATGTATCCAAGACTGTTACGAAGTGTCTATTTTCTAAAATGAAAAATTAGAACTATCTAAAAAAAAAAAAATATATATATATATATAGATCGATTGGCTGGCGACCAGTTCAGGGTCTATCCCGCCTCTCGCCCGAAGATAACTGGGATAGGCTCCGGCACGCCCGCGACCCTAGTGAGGAGAAGCGGTACAGAAAATGGATGGATGGATAGATCGATCCGTTTTTTTTTTTTTTTTTTTCGCAGCAACAATGTTTGTGTGAGAGCACACAATATTATACCATGGTCTTGATTAGTACTTGACTCTGATTGGCTCAGAAAATTCCACCGGCGTACATGATCAGCTGATAATGTAACAAAACAGGGTTGGGGGTTCAAATTCGGGTTTGAAAACAGGATTAGGGTTTCAAAACACGGTTAGGGTTTGAAAGTAGGGTTTTAAAACAGGGTTAGGGTTTTAAAATAGGATTTCAAAACGGTTAGGGTTTCAAAGTAGGGTTTCAAAACAAGGTTAGGGTTTGAAAGTAGGGTTTTAAAACAGGGTTAGGATTTCAAAACGGTTAAGGTTTCAAATTAGGGTTTCAAAAACACGGTTAGGGTTTCAAAGTGTGGTTTTTAAACGGGGTTAGGGTTTCAAACTGGAGTTTTGGTTCAAATTAGGGTTTCAAAACGGGTTTAGGGTTTCAAAAGAGTGTTAGGGTTTGAAATTTGGGTTTCAAAACAGGGCTACGGTTTCAAATTTGGGTTTCAAAATGCGTTAAGGGTTTCAAAGTGGGGTTGTAAAACAGCGTTGGGGTTTCAAAGTAGGGTTTTAAAACAGTTGGGGTTTCAAGTTAGGGTTTCAAAACGTGGTTCGGGTTTCAAATTAGGGTTTAAAAACAGGGTTAGGGTTTCAAAAAGCGGTTAGGGTTTCAAAGTAGGGTTGTAAAACAGTGTTGGGGTTTCAAGTTAGAGTTTTAAAAAAGTTTCAGGGCTTCAGAACAGGGTTAGGGTTTCAAAGTAGGGTTTAAAAACCGGGTTATGGTTTCAAACAGGATTCGGGTTTCAAATTAGGGTTTCAAAATACGGTTAGGGTTTCAAAGTAGGGTTGTAAAACAGTGTTGGGGTTTCAAGTTAGAGTTTTAAAAAAGTTTCAGGGCTTCAAAACAGGGTTAGGGTTTCAAAGTAGGGTTTAAAAACAGGGTTAGGATTTCAAAACAGGATTCGGGTTTCAAAATGCGGTTAGGCTTTCAAAGTAGGGTTGTAAAACAGTGTTGGGGTTTCAAGTTAGAGTTAAAAAAGTTTTAGGGTTTCAAAACAGGGTTAGGGTTTCAAATTAGGGTTGCAAATGAGTTAAGGTTTTAATACAGGGGTTCAAAACTGAGTTAGTGTTTTAAAACAGGGTTAGAGTTTCAAAACAGGGTTAGGGTTTCAAATTAAGGTTTCAGAACAGGCTTTAAACAGGGATAGGGTTTTAAATTAGGGTTAGTAGGGCTTGAAGCGACTTTTTTTTTTTTTTTTTCTTTTAAAGACTAGTTCACGTTCGGCGGCCGACTGGTTAGAGCGTCTGCCTCACAGTTCTGAGGACCGGGGTTCAAATCCCGCCCCCGCCTGTGTGGAGTTTGCATGTTCTCCCCGCGCCTGCGTGGCTTTTCTCCGGGCACTCCGCTTTCCTCCCGCATCCCCAAAACATGCATGAATTGGAGACTCTAAATCGCCCGTAGGTGTGAATGTGTGCGCGAAGGGTTGTTCGTTTCTATGTGCCCCGCGATTGGCTGGCAACAGGTTCAGGGCGTGCCCCGCCTCCTGCCCGAAGATAGCCGGCATAGGCTCCGGCACGCCCGCGACCCGCCTCAGAAACGGATGGATGGATGGATGGATAGTTCACGTTCTGCCAAACGTTTTCACTGCGTTCGTATCCAAAATGTTTGCCCGATTGTCAAAGCAAAACAATCTTTTGAACGACAGCTCCTATCTGGAAAAACTCTCAAGTCGGGTCTCTCGTATCTCAAGGCACCGCTGTACGTTGGACCGCCGCATACCTGCCGTTTGCCGCCTGCGGATTCGACTATTTGCCCCATTTTATTTTCAAACGTCTTTCAATTCTTTTTCTTTTTTCCACATTTTGTTCCTTTTCTTTCCCTTTTTTATTAACCCTGCTCATTGGAGAATTTTTGGGTTTAAAACCCCCCCCAAAAAATAAAAATAAATATATATATTTGCAGTCCTCCCTGGTCCCTATTGGATTCGCGGGGGGGGTCCGCTGTATTGAAAATACTGCAGTGATAGTTAGAACCTGCGTCCAGTTTTGTGTCACATCCAGTGGCTCTTTGTTGCTTGGGATTGTCCACGTATGCGCACGCACGCACGCTTTTTGGCCTGCGGACAAGCTGGACAGATGGACGCACCTGTCCGATGTCTGTCGGCCAGGTGCGGGAATACGATAGCGTCCCGTCGGAAGGCCACGGCCCCCTCGCTCTGCACGGCCGCGTCTCCCTCGGCGCCTCGGCGCCCGAACGCATCGTCTGGAACAACTTTCTCTCTCCGGGAGCCATCTTGTCGCTCAGAGTTCTCTCGAGTCCGTCGTCCCGTCCGTTTTGAGAGGGTTAGGTGTCTGTTAGGACAGCGTTTATCTTGGCCTCGCTCGTGCGAGATGGTCCGCTCGGATATCTTACAAATCCTGTAGAGGGACGGACGAGAGTTGTGAATAAAGACGCGCACGCGCACACACACACACACACACACACACATGCATTATATTTACTGAATCAAATGTCGACTTCATGTTTCTTGCTAAATGGGTTGTTCCCTTCATTTTGGGAGAAATATGTCCCAAATGATAGTCCGAGCTTTCTTTTGCCATAGACCCCATCTTAACATAAAGTGAACAATTGTTAATTGACAACTAATCGATTATCAAATTAAGAAACAACTATTTTGATAATCAATGAATTGTTTCGAGACCTTGTTTAACTTAAAATTGTCCAAATGGTCAGAAGTAAATATTCTCTGATTACTGTCGTCGTCCATGTTGTCAGGCTGATTATCTTGATGTTTTTCGAAATAAAACATTTGCAAACATCTGATTTTACTTTTGGAAAACAATCGTCAGCATTTCTGTCGATTTTCTGACGGCTGCTACGGACCAAACCGGGAAGTGAATCATCATCAATTGATGTTTGTGCAATTTCTGCACTGTCAATTTGAAACGTTTTTTTTTTCTTTCTTTTTTTTTTTTTTTTTTTACAAAAGGGATGGAAAATTATTTGTTTTTTGAGTCCAATTCATCAGTTAATCGAAAAAAATACAAATAATGAAAGGCTAAAGCGGTCACGACAGCGTGACGCTCCTGTCACGTGCGACTTTTTGGTTTCCCGTCGTTCTTCCGCCTTCTGCCCGTGACACGCATGTAGTCATAGCTGACAACGAGACGCTCAAAAGCGGCGCTCCACACGCTGGCTCTCATGTCCTCACGTGCACTCCCGGTCGACAACGAGGCGCTCTAAATCGGGTGACTCACGCCGGACGGCCAAGTGCGTCACTGGGTCCGTTTTAGCCACACCCAAAGAAATCTGGAAAACTCGAATGGTGAAAAACAGCTTAACGTGAAACAGAATCACCGCAACTCAATACCACATACGGAAAGTATTCAGACCCCCTTAAATCTTTCACTCTTTGTTATATTGCAGCCATTTGCTAAAATCATTGAAGTTCATTTTCCCCCTCATGAATGTACACACATCACCCCATATTGACAGAAAAAAAACAGAATTGTTGAAATGTTATTAAAAAAGAAAAACTCAAATATCCCAGTCAGGAGATGGGCGAACGTTCTAGAAAGTCAACCATCGCCGCAGCCCTCCACCAGTCGGTGCTTCGTGGCAGAGCGGCCCGACGGAAGCCTCTCCTCAGTGCAAGACGCACGAAAGCCCGCGTGGAGTTTGCTAAAATACACCTGAAGGACTCCAAGACGGTGAGAAATAAGATTCTCTGGTCTGATGAGACCAAGATGGAACTTTTCGGCCTTAATTCTAAGCGGTATGTGTGGAGAACACCAGGCACGGCTCATCGCCTGTCCAATACGGTCCCAACAGTGACGCACGGTGGCGGCGGCATCATGCTGTGGGCGTGTTTTTCAGCTGCAGGGACAGGGGGACCGGTTGCAGTCGAAGGAAAGACGAATGCGGCCAAGTACGGGGATATCCCGGACGAAAACCTTCTCCGGAGTGCTCGGGACCTCAGACTGGGCCGAAGGTTCATCTTCCAACAAACGAATGAAGCCAGTTGTTCTGGCTTCAGAACAACTCCGTGACTGTTCTTGAATGGCCCAGCCAGAGCCCTGACTTAAACCCAATCGAGCATCTCCGGAGAGACCTGAAAATGGCGGTCCACCAACGCTCACCATCCGACCTGACAGAACTGGAGAGGATCCGCCAGGAGGAATGGCAGAGGATCCCCAAACCCAGCTGGGAAAAACACCTGGGTTTGGGGAAGAACATCATTCCCCAAAAAGACTCATGGCTGGATTAGCTCAAAAGGGGGCTTCTGCTAAATACTGAGCTGAGCAAAGGCTCCGAATACTTATGGCTGTGTGATATTTCAGTTTTTCTTTTTGAACAAATCTGCAAAAATTTCAACCATTCAATTTTTCTGTCAATATGGGCTGTTGTGTGTACATTGACGAGGGGAAAAAAAGAACTTCAACGATTTCAGCAAAGGGCTGCGATATAACAAAGAGTGGAAAACCGATGTGGGTCTTAATACTTTCCGTACCCACTGTAGTTTTCAGTCTCTTCCACAATGATCTTCTAACGTGGAATGTATTTAGAATTACTATTCACTTCAAAGGGTCTTTTAACGCTGACGCGATGTTGTAAAGTCGACTCATCGATGAATCGCAGATGCGCCGACTCGAAAGCGCCGTGAGTGGCGCAGACCCGGCAGGAGCGGCCACCGATCGCGTCGGCAGAGAAGCGCTTCCTTTTCCCCGTCCTCCTCCTCTGCAACCCCCGCGGCGTCGCCTCTCGTTCCCGCTTCGGTTCCGTCGCCTCCTGTGATGCGGCCGTCCCCGTTTGTCTCTGGCGCAGGGCGCAAACACGCCGTTTGCGCCCTGCGCCAGCGTATCGGCGATCTGGTAATGAGCCTTGTGTTTACACGCACGCGCGATGAGTCACCTTGCACGGGAAGACGCCGTGTTTTGCTGTTTCACCTTTTATGCGTCGAGGTGGGGACCCTCGGGTGTGGCGTTTCCGGGGCGAGGGGGGCTGTGTGTGTGTTTCTGTGTGTGCGTGTGCACGGGGCCCTACGATTAGGCTTTGCAGCTTAAATTGGCACGGCTCCGACCTAGACACGCACGCACGCACGCACGCACGCACACCCTTGCATCCCTCCACTGATGACAGCTCTGCCTCCTCCTGCTAACAACAAACCACTCTCTTTGGCGCTCTCTTTTTTGCCCTCCTTTTTCTCTCCCCGCACTCCGCTGCCTTCTGCGGCTCAGACGTGGGAGTGGAGGTGAAGGGGGACGACGTGGGGGGAGAAGTGAGGAGATAAGGCGGGGAGGGGACGGATGAAGGCGGCGGCATGATGGAAAATGGAGAAAAAATAGGCAGGAGCTGGTCGGGGATGAGAGGTGAACGGAACGAGGGAGCAAAAAGCAGCACGGGGGAGCGAAGGAAGGAAGGAGAAACGAGATGAGAGAATTGTGTGTGTGTGTAGCATGCGAGACACGTCGCAGGCAGTGATGGTGGGTGGGGTGTTTTGATCAGCAGCCGGCGTTTCATCACTGTCAGTCTGCGCGGGCGAGAAGAGAAACAAGAGGGAGGAGGGAAGGATGCAATGCAGCGATGCTCCCCGCTGAATGTCAGCCTCACGCCCCTTCTCGCCCGCCCGCCCGCCCGCCCGCCCGCTGCCGTTGACCTTCCTCTTTGAGGCTGCAGTGAGGACGCAACACCACCAGATGGCGTCTGTCTGACAGCAAAGCCATCCATCCCGTGGGTGCTACGCGGGCTCCCTCTTGTGGTACTCAGTGTGCGGTACATGGCGGTCTTCTTCGCAAACGCCATCTTACAAACAAACATTTACGAGTGTTTACTAGCATTTTAAATTTGTCAACTGGAATCCAAAACTGACATATTATTTTCATTTTCATGGTCTCGCCCAGCTTGTCAGTGAAATTCAGCTTTGTGTAGCACTGTAATGACCAAGAGATCCATGTAGCAGCACAGCTTTTGTTGGAATAGTCTGCTCCAAAGGAAAAGTGCTTTGACATTTATGATTGATGCCTTGTTGTTATTTGGTGCTCTCGCAATAACGCCGAATGGACTGAATTGAATGAGACTTGATTCTGGTGCCACAACTGCAAGTGCGCAAAGTACGACGACCACCTGAAAAGTGAAAAGAAGCCCCTGGTGCCTGGCGGTCGTGTGAATTGCCTTTTGTTCCACGAGGAACACTAAGAAGAAAGCAAGACGACGAGAAACGCCGAGGAAAATCGAAGCTGTCCACTCAAGTGTGCTTGTGGGAACGGCGTCTTCTTCATGTTTTTACACACACTGTTTGTGTGTGAGGGCACCGAACCCCGCTGACCCCCCCCACATCCTTGTCTCACGCACGACTCATGTTGTGTTTGCAGCGATTATTTGTGCTTTTTTTTTTTTTTTGTGATGTTCATACCTCATGTTTGGGACATTTGATGGAGAAGTCATCTTCGTGGAATGTGCAACCTGGACAGTTAAAGAGGAAGAAAAAGAAAAAGGGAGAATAAGAAGTCCAACAGCAACACGTTACAAGTCAGCACAATCAGCATCTTAAATTGAGCACAAAGGCAAAATGAGCAAAGAGAAACGGAGAGGCAAAGAATGAGGAGAGGATGCGTCCGTCACGTTTGGCCGATGCATCAGCAGGAGGGAAATGGGCCTCATGCCCCCCCCCCCCCCCCCTCCCCCCGACCCCCCGGCAGACGTGGCAGGCTTTTAAATCCTCACATACTTAAGTGCGGGGTAGCGCCTCAACATTAGGTACACTTGCACAATATATTCATACAAGGGTGATATATATAAAAAAAAAAGATTGCCTTTGACCCTGAAATACAGTACATGAGGTGTCCAAAAAATGGAACGCAAATCATGTGCCTTAAATTGGAACATATGTATTTTGCTCAAGTCATCTTTCCCCGTTGAAATGAATGGAAATTCCCCAAAATCCGTTCCAGCCTGCGCCCCTAAAGAACCACAAAAAGTTTTTTTTAATAAGGAAAGTAGCCCTCTATATTGTACTTTATTAAAACAAAGTAATAATATAATTAAATAGAATGTAAAGAGTAAAGGATACAAACAAGGAAGTTTTTATATCCGTTGCTAAAAGCATTATAACACCGCCACGTAGATGCTATCCATTAGCTCACCTATGGCAGTTTGTATTGTTAGCATTAAGCCAAAAAGACTTTCTTAAGGCAAAACTATGTGGTTGTTTTCAATCCAAATCATGTAATTGCCTTTGTTTTATGTTTCGTTTGACACCAAACTTCAGCTGGGTGCTTGAAAGCGTCTTTTTTGAAGAACTGTGGACGAGCTGCCAAACTCCTGCATGTTGTTCAATGAGTTTGAGTCCGGGCTCGCAAGTCACAGCAAAAAAACAAAACAATAACCAAACGACAAGTCGTGCTTCAAAAAAAAAATCCAAAATTAGGCCACTTGTAAGTCAAGGTAGAACTGAAGTTAAAGCAAGCCCATTTTCACAGTCTGCCAATCTGTCAGGCATGATCTGTCAGCCAATCACAGTCTGCCATGAAAGCCAGCCAGTCACAGTCTGTCAGCCACAGTCAGCTGCGCTTCCCTATTCAGGCCTTGTGGATGATGCAATCGGTGTCGGAGTGTCTGACAATCATACATGCAAGATGCTACAACGCGACCCAGTGAAAATTCTGCCTTATCACGTTTGCCTATTCCTGTCCCCGTGGCAACAAGGTGTGAGTTTCCCCGTTTCTGTTCCCTGTGAATCGTGGATAAAGACAACAGTGAAATCGAAGCATTTCCACTATCTGTGGATTACAGAACATTGCATCACTTTGGCCCAAGAGAACTTGCCCATCTTCAAAGCCTGACCCTCTCGACTGTGACGTGAACTGCGCCGTATCCCGGCTTTGGATTGACCCGTCACAGTTGATCTTAAATTGATTTTTAAAATCCTTCTCAACTTTTCAGGCGGTTCGGTGTTTTGCGCACTCGCTGCATGTCACACATACAGACAACCGTCAAGCAATCATGCAGAATAAGTGTGTACAGATTTTGTGATGCACGCCGACATAAAACCTGCACATTCAGCCATCTTGTCGCTGAATGAATGAATGACTCAAGCATGTCGACCCGCCTTTCCTCCAGCTCGTCTCCCTCTCGAGCACTTCAGCATCCTACTTCTCCCCTCATCTTTGAAAGCTTCCTATTTCCTTCGCTTCCTCATCTCTGTTCGTACCGCTCCCCTCACTAACGTCTCGCTCCTCTCTGCCAGTATTTGTCCCACCCCCGGATCAGGTCTTTTTTTAGTCACAGTTTTTTTTTGTTACGACTTTTCGTCTCCCGCTGTGTTCTCTTACCTATCTCTTTGGCGCAGACGAAGTGGTATTTACGAGAGCAGCTTCTCCAACAGCAACTGAGGGACGCCCCCGCAATCTGGCACTCGTGGCAGCTCTGGGGTTAGTCAAACAGATGGACATATGGGCCGGGACCAGGAAACAGAAAAAGTGACCGAGCACGTATAGGGATGGAGAGGATGCATTAAAGAAAGCAGAGGACAAAAGTTTGAAAGTTAGCAGAAATCTCTCGAAGCAGCTGCTCAGTGATTTGATGATAATTTGCTCTCATACCGTTTGGACTGAGTTGTCGGCAGCTTCCTTCAGTCCGTATAACCGCCCGGCCACCATAATCACCCCCTTGGTCCAGATAGCGCAGTTTTCGTGGGCCCAGTGCTCGTTGGCCTCTGCTTCTTCTTGCCGCCTCTGGAACAAGCCGTCTTGGTTATTGGAAAGCCCGGCCTGGAGCTGCTTCATGCTCTTTAACCTCTCTCGGAGTGGTATCCTTCGAGGAACGCCCTTCCGTGGCGTCCTTTCTTTTCTTTCTGCTCGCCTGTACGGCCAATGGTGATGCCTGCTACTACTGCCCGCTTGAGGTGATTCTTGTGTGTTGTCTGCTTTCTCTCCGCCAGCCTCATCTTCAGCCTTTGACTTTGATGTACATGGTTCCTCATTACCTTTATCCTTGTTGTTCTTCTCTGGGACAGCGCCAGGGGAAAGTGTGGGCTCAATGGTCAACAGTTTCCGAGGAACTCCATCTTCTGTGTAGTACGGTCCACACAGATCGCCCAAATCTCTGTAGTTTGGTGGTTTTCCGCACAGGCAACACATAAGTCGCCTACCAGTTAGAGCCGTATTTACCGTGGGTCCTTGTAGCATAGCGGCGGTGTGCGGCACTATCTTTGCCACCGTGAAAGGATTCTTCATTCGGAGAATTCCCTTTTTTCTCCGTCTTTGAAACACTTGCACATCCTCGGGCTTGTTGACGATGGCGCACCAAGAGGAAAAGTCTCTGGAGTTGTTGACACGCACATACGGACAGAAAGACAGAGGGTTGTTTCTGAATCTCTTTACAGAAATGGTCTCAGTCTGTTTTTCTGATATTGTCACCACAGGACCCACAAAGGGGTCCTCCTTTTCACACGTGTCGATTTCTGCCTCCTGTTTTTCCCGCTCCACTTTTTCTGCTTCACAGCCAGCAGCCCTCACAACCGCCTCTATGACCTCCAAGGCATCCTTCATTCCAGGTTTTGGCCCCGGCTTTTTGTAGACTTTCACTTGCTTGTCAGAAATCTCCTCGGATGAGGATTTCCCCCGTTTCCGCTTAACTGGATTTGCAGATGGTTTTCTTCCTCTTCTCGATTTCTGGACGAGTTCTATGTTGCCAACCACGGGGCCTTCTTTGATATCATCTGTACTGATTGGCACCGTGGGCACCTCTGAAGGGGTTATCGTCTCTTCTACTATCCCGTCTTGTTGCTCTGTGGCTTCAACTTTGATCTCCTTTGCTGCTTCTGTTTCTTCTGGTGCAGCCTGACCTTTTCGTTTCCTCTTTTGCTTTAAGTGCATCTCATGGTTGTTTTTAATGGCCCTCTGCTTGGCCGCTCTCGGGGTTGTCACTATTAGGCTCCCCGCTTCCAATGCTACGACACAGGCATCTGTACTCTCCACCATGGCCCATCGCTTCCTTTTTGAGGACTTGGATGGAGATACATCTGCAGCTACAAGCGCTTTTGCCTGTTGGGTCCATTCTTCTCGAGGACCGAGGTCTACCTGAGCCTCCATCGCTCTTTGGACATTGCGCATTGTCCCAGGTTTATGTTCTTGTATTGGCGCATCATCATTTAGATCCTCTTCTAACAGCCTTTGTTTCAAGTCCTCTGACACTGGTGCTCCTTGACTTATCTCCTGCTTTTCACTCTCTCGTTTGACCTCTTTTCTTGTGGCACCTTCAGGGTGATTCACACCTTCTAGTCTGCTTTTCACTTCGCTTTCCATCATTTCGGCGCCATTTACAGGAATAGCCGTCTCCCCGTCTTTGAGAGCGTGCGGAGAAAAGTCCTTAGTTGTTGCGTCATCGTTGAGATTGATGTCTGTCTGAGGAGTTGGGAGGTATTTCTTCGAGCTAGGCGATGTGATTTTCTGCACCATGGCCTCATATTTCTGTCCTCTGCCCTTCCGTGGAGGGAGAACTTTTGTTCTAGTGGGGCAGTGAGGAGGCACGACTGGCACATCGCCTTGATCACTTTCAGTGACATTAGAGGGAGTATGTTTGGGTTGATAGGGGACCTCAGACTCTTTCTTGGGTGGCCCTCTCTTTCTTCTGGGCCCCGGAACGTCTGCCTCTTTAGGTGTGGAGACAACTTGCTCCAGTGGTGCGGCTTGAGGTTGCAGTGGTTTCGGTTTAGGCTTTGGGCCCCTCTTTTTCTTCACAGGCACTGGAGAGGGTTCCGTAGATGACTGACATTTTAGTGGAAGCATCGACTTTTCTTCAATAGTTTCAGCTGGAAGCATTGCAGGACGTTCTGTTGGAGTATCTATGTCTTTCACAATATAAGGAGTAAGAGATTGTTCCTTAGTTGAACGTTCCTCTTTTTGACAACAATCTGTTGTGCCAATTTCTGTCAGGGCTGGTGTTAAAAGATCTTTGTGTATGTTTTTTTCCTTTTCTTTTGATACTTTTGTCTCTGAGGGCTTTCTTGACCTTAAGGTCATATTTTTACTGTCATTCTGTTGTGATTTTATGTCATTTGGGGGCTTTTCGTCATGGTTTATTACTTTAATCACCTGGTTTATTTGTGATAGTGTAGTCTTTATATTTTTTCTGCCCCTGCCTTGTGGCCCTGTCAAATGCGGAATCATTTCTTCTTGTTGGGTCTGCTTCACCTTAGAAACTGAGCCTTTGGGACGACCAACAGAGGCCTTGACGGTCATGTTTTCAGTGGGTGACAAAGCATCTGCAGATTTGAGTCCAGGCTTAGGTCCTGGTTTTGGACTCGACTTTGAAACAGGTTTAGGCCCAGGTTTTGATGGAGGTTTTAAGCCTGGTTTTGGCCCTGGTTTTTGTTTCCCCAGAGCCTCGATGTTTTCTGCTGGATCTGGTGTATTTGACACAGCCTTTAGTCCTGATTTAAGTCCAGGTTTTGGCCCAGGCTTCGGGGCAAGTTTAGGGGCTGGTTTGCTTCTAGGTTTTGGCCCTGTTTTTGATCCATTTTTTATTCCTGGTTTGGGTCCAGGTTTTGGGCCCGGTTTTCTTTTCAAATGAGCCTCGCCTTTGGATGGTAAGTCTGCCGCATGGAATGAGCGTGTGCACATTCTTGAACTCAGGCCTTCAGTGAACATTTTGGTTGCCTGGCTCACTACTGATTCCTGATGGGCTAAGTCAGTTTGATTTGAGAACAGCATAGTTTTGCTGTGAGGCCTGCAGGTTTTCTCTGAGGCCAGGGGGTCTCCTTCTTCGTCCTTCTCTTCGTCCCTTTCCAAGCTTAGCTGTCGCCTGATTGCCACACTTGAGAGCATCATTTTCCTTCTGCCCCTTGCATGCTTACGTCCAAATGCCCTGGGTTGAGCAGATGGGGCCACAGGCTCTGGCTTGGCCAAGGGGGTCACGGCACTGGAGCAGCTGAGGCCCGGCTCCATGTCCTCATCGCCTTTCTTCGGGGAGGGTGGTGTGTCTGCCCAGGAGGGGGCTGAGGGAAGTATTGACTTCCCAGGCAGCTGGGGAGAGTCTGGCTCCAGCACTTTAGCGTCGCTGTGATCAATGTGATTATCATTGAGAGCGGAGAAGACCGGCATAGCAGATTGGGGCTGCGGAGCAGTATCACCGATGGCCGATTCTCTGGAAGAAGAATCCGGGGCCGCTGCCACATTTGGATGTGCAGGCACTCCTGCAAGCTCATTGTCACTATGGCGCTCGGGCCTTTGATTCTCTGTCCTGTTGCAAAGGTCTGTAGAAGGCTTCTCAGATCCGTGTCTATTATTCATGAACTCAGAAGTCAATGACTGGCAAATGTTCTCCTCCTCCCCTCGTTCCTTCCTCAACTCATCAGACAGGGAAAGGGAAAGAGCATACTGCTTTCGTTCAGCTAAGTCTGTTTCTTGTTCGTCGTTGTCCTCCTCAATCAATTCTTTGCTCTCTGTCTTCTTTGAATGTTTCTCAATTTGAGAGGTTGGAGAGGTGTTGTCGGTGCTGTCCTCCTTCTCTGTGGAATATTGATCCTGTTCAAAGTCACTCACAGGATTGAAAGTTTTCAGTGAGCTCTCGGAAGCAATTGACGACTCCGATTTGTATGCTTCTTTTATCTCTTGGACAAAATTGTGGCTTGAGTCAGAGCACGCAGCTGGGGACTGTTCAAGTGAATCTGGGTCATATTTTCTCTGGACCCCTTCAAACACAGTCTCTGCATAGCAAAAGTCTTTCTCTGCTTGCCCTTTGTCTACTTGGCTGTATAGAAATGAACATTTGTCCTCATCTGACCATTTCTCCTCTCTCTCTTTCGGTTGAATCACATCTCCTTCATATCCAGGTGTTTTTGGCCTAGTCTCCGCTTCTTTGTCAGCTGACTTCTCCATCCATGGGGATTCCTCAAAGTGTTCTTTAACAGGCTCAATGATCTGTTGTATGTCAGAAGATGAGTCTGTGTCAGGTTTAATCGGACTGGGAATTGTAAGGCTGATAGGAGACCTCCCCTCACTGATGCTCTTCACCGGAGTGGTATCTCCTCCTTGCACTGACTGACATCTAATTGGGTCAGGAGCAAAGTTGTGCAATCCTGAGTCTCCAGACCTGGTGGACACGTCATCTGGAGATGTCATGGAACAGGACGAGACCGTGTCCACGTTAATGTGGGTGTTGCTGGGAGGTTGAGCTGGACTCCTGCCCTGGCTTCTGTAGAAGTAGCCTCTCTCCAGTTGCTCATCACTGCTGCTGGAGTAGCCTCCCTCATGTAGTTCCATAGGCATCCGTTGATGCTGCACATTAGAGTAAAGCTCCTGCATTGGGCCTCCACCTACACTGCCAGCACTTTCTGGATACGGACTTTTGTACTCCTCACCTTTTCTGGAGGATGCTGCACTTCCAGAACTGCTGTTGCTTCCGCCACTGTTTCGTTTAGTGGATTTCTTGTTGGCCACCAGAGTCTCTGAAAGTAGCAGCTGTTGGACATTGTTGGATATGTTCTCTACCTGAGAGGTGAGGACATTCAGGCTCCACAAGCTGGGGTTTGACAGCAGCTTTTCCGAGAACCGCTCCTTCACGGTGGGTCCTTGCAGTGTGTTTGTGAAGCTGTGAGACGCTGCGTGGGGCACACTGGGTGATGGGTGCGAGCGTGGGGGCAACAACATCGCATTGGAACCGCCTTGCTCTTGGTGGCCTGCTGAGGAGGAGGACGACGACGAGGCCGCCCCTGGGGTGATGGGCGGTTGTCCGTACTGGAATGACTCCGGATTGGTCATTAACGGCGAAGGGGTGGAGCTGTATGAAGGGGATCGTCCTACTGAGCGTGCGGGGGAGTGGCTTGAGGAGGGGCTGCAAGTTTGATAGTACTGTTCCGGCGACCGCACAGACAGTTCAGAGAGACAGTAGTTGGCTTGTGGTTGGCTGAAGTGCTGGTATTTTGGGTGGGCTTCCTGGGGGTTGCTCATGGCTTGCAGTGAAGGCTGTGGCTCATAAGCTCTCGAGTGTTGGTAGGTGTAGCTATTCTGGGATGGCCTGTAGCCTCCTTGCTTCAGATTACTGTGGTTGCTCATTTGTCTGCCATACTGGGAAGTCGGGGTCATGCTGTAACCTTTATAGCACGGCGGCATGGGGCTGCACTTTTCTATGTAAGGTGAAGGAGAGGGCGAAGGTTGGGGATAGTGCAGGTGACTTTGTGGATACACTAAAGGAGAAGGGGAAGGGTTGGTTGGGTGTGACTGGTGATGGGGGCTGGGGTAAGAGGGGGTGGGGGGCTGGTGGCACTGGGCCTGGGAGTGGCCTAGCATGTTCTGCTCCATGTACTGTGAGGAGTTAGGGGCAGGGGCACCCCCAGCCTCCATACGCCCAACCATCTCATGCTCGTACGACGTCAACTGAGCTGGGTCTTCCCATTTCTGCTGGAGGTGGCCCCCGCCCATGTACTGGGCTGAGTAGGTCCCAGGACCCAGGGGGTTACTGTAACCTCCATGGCCCTGTAGATGTTGACCAGAACTCGGCGTAGGGAATTTGAGGATTTTCTTCTTCGCCTGCGAGGATGCCAAGCCTCCGTTTCCATTCCCGCCACCATTGACCGGGAAACCGGGGTAGGCTGGCTGGCTGTAGATGTCCTTAGGCGCCCCTCCGATTCCTGCCGCCGTGGCTGTAGACATACTTGTGGCGTTTACCAGTGAGCGGGCCTCATACGCTGACCTCGAAAGCCCTGGGCCCGGGCCTGGATGGGGAAGCTGAGGGTGAGCGTGATGTGGGTGTCGGTACGTCTCCAGGCGTGATAATTCGTGGGGCTCCTGCTGGTAGCAGGGTTGGTTGCTGTGGTAACCGCCAGTGCGCTCACGGAAGGACTGCATAGCTTCCACCGCCTGAAAGCAGAACAGGGAGGGGGGAGTGAGATGGGAAAGAGGGGAGGGGGATAAGGGCTTCTGAAGACAGGGAGGCATGGGGGCGGGGGGAACACAGTGATGTTCGTTACACACTTTGCATTTTGACTTGTACGGTATCGAAAATAAAAATGGATAGATGGTTGACTTCATTGACATGGTTAGATTCAAATTCATATTCATATTCAGATTCAGATTCAGATTCCGACAACGTTATCGTTGGCATCCGGGCAAGTCAATTGCAGCTTCCGAGTCCGAATACTCGCTCAGCCTCACCAAACGCTCAATAATACGACGTCATAAAAGATTACAGGACATGACAATTTTCATTATTTACGATATATAATACTACAAACACCGCTGAGTATGATGCAGTTCTGCATTACTACAAAGTAAAACCACAAAAATAAACAAACACAGTCATTCGTTCCGTGACCACGCTTGTAACTCAAAACAACTCTCAAATCATCTTTCCTCATTGAAATGAATAAAATGCCAATAATCTGTTACAGCCTCAAAGAAAAAATACAAGATATTTTTGATAGGCTTATTAAGAAGGAAAATAGCATTCTATAATATTTTACTTGATAAAAGCATATAGTAATACAATTCAAAGTAAAAGGTTTGTGCGTCAAGAATGACTAAGCCATTGTGACTACTCCTGGTGTGCGTGACTTGGCCACTGGGCGGCACTATAATTAAGTCATGCAGACAAACAAAGAAGCGTTTCACTACTCCTGCAAGTGACTCAGTCACCTGCAGTCATTTTTGTCGTTCTTCGCAGAAGATAAATAATACATGCTTGTGAATACTGTTACATTGTATGTCTGCATGTGTTGCTTCACTGTTTGTGTTGTAATATCCATTCCTTAAAGCATTCTAACACTGCCGCATCAATAGCTATTAGCCCGTCTGTGGCATTTCCCATGACGTGTTAGCATTACGCTAGCGGACTTAAAGGCGAAGTAATGTGGTTAGTTAAAAAGACACAAAGTCCAATTCTTTGTGTTTCGTTTGAGAGTAAACTGGGAGTGGCAATAAACAGCTCGCAGGCTCTTTCCGGAAGATTGATTGCTGCTCGTTGGCAAGTTGAGTTCGCTGCAACCGTACGGCGCTTGTATCTTCAATTTTTTCCTGCAATTCAAAGCAGAAAATTCGCTCGGATTTTTGAAAAACCCACAAATCGGATCCATTTTACAGGTGCATTGGGATTAATACATAAGACAAAGCATACTTATCTATTTCAAGGTATTTTTTTTTTTAAAAATGCACTTCGTCTTTGGAATTGGATTGCGGCCATCCCTAATAAAGTGGTTCATGATTGTGTGACGGATACTAAATAAAAAGAAAAAACACGTATCATGTGCTGATAGTAATTATTAGGAAATGATTCGTCTTCTTTCTGTGAAACCTAATTGCTCACTTCATAATCAACGCGCTAATCCAGAAATTCGGCCTGTTTTAAGCATATCGCAAATGTTCAATCTATTATCAGACGCATTCCGTCACGATCCGTTTGAGGCCTTTCGCATCGTTTTGAACCGATTTCGTTTCGTTTCATGTTATGTCTCGCCAACTTCTTTCGACTCTGTTCTTGTCAGCCCCGTTGCTGATGTCAACCGATCAGCTCCCTTCAGCCACTTGTGTCCAACCCAGGTGTGCCTCGTTGTCAATTTGCTTGTATTCAGTTCTCCGCTTTGCGTTGGGCTCACGGTCTCTGCAAGTCACGTTTCGAGTTTTGTCAGGTTTCCTGTTGTTTTATTTCCTTGTGTTTGTTTGTTAATTGGAATGTACATTTTGGGACTTGGTGCTTTTTATGTTCCTTTTATACTCATACAATGAATCTGTTTCGTGGTTTGCCAGTGTTGGATGTCTACATCATAAAGCGTCTTTTCTCCTTTCACCCGTTCGGTGGTGAGTGCCTGCACTTGTTGCATTTCGCGTAGTTTATTTTTTTTCTCCCAGTGGAGTGCACATGGCCATGTTTGTCTGCAGTTGTGTGTTTGTGTGTGCCTTCACAAACAGAAGGGGTGGAGCTCTATAAGAGGAACACAAGGAGACGGAGCTCTCCGCTCAGTCTGCCAGCGTGTTTTCATGTGCGTGCCTGCCGCCTCCCGCGCAATATCCCAGCGCTCAACCCGCCTCGGGGAGCGCCGTGCCCCCCAGCACACGCACGTCGGCATTATTCATGTCTAAAACGCACAATTTGCGTGTGTGTGTTCGCAGAGGCCGTCCTGGGCCAAACGGCGCCCTGTGCGAGGGACATCAATTGCCCCCCCCCCTTGGCCGAACGTCAAGGGGGGGCACTTCCCTGCCGGACATTTCCCAGGTGGCCAAGACGTGTGCACCTCAGGGAGAAGCACATTGTCCATTGAATTGAAGCAAAAAATGTGGCAAAAAAACGGTTTAATTCTTTACATTCTATTTAATTGTATTATTACTTTGTTTTTATGAAGTACCGTAATTGAGAGTGCTATTTTCCATTTTGAAAAACACATGACTAAAATAATAATGCAATGGAAAACATGGTACGAAACCAAGACCAATACAAAAAATGGTTTCAGTCCATATTTTTGAGCTTTTGTTTCGGCTTTACTGTGTATGTCCCCTTTACCGAGAACGGTCCTTCTCAAACGTTTTACACCAACTACCACCACCTCAAAAGAATACTTAGCTCTCCAAGTACACCATCATGACCAACACTGAAATATAGTAGCATTAGTAGGCATGCACAATTTGAACAGTATCTATCCATCCATCCATGCATCCATTTTCTGAGCCGCTTCTCCTCACGCGGGTCGCGGGCGTGCCGGAGCCTATCCCAGCTATCGTCGGGCGGGAGGCGGGGCACGCCCCGAACCGGTTGCCGGCCCATCGCAGGGCACACGTAAACAAACAACCATTTGCACTCACAGTCACGCCTACGGGCAATTTAGAGTCTCCAATTCATGCATGTTTTTGGGATGCGGGAGGAAAGCGGAGCGCCCGGAGAAAAGCCACGCGGGCGCGGGGAGAACGTGCAAACTCCACGCAGGCGTGGCCGGGGATTGAACCCGGGCCCTCAGACCTATGAGGCCGACGCTCTAACCGGTCGGCCACCGTGCCGCCAATTTGAACGTTAACAAAATGTAAATAAAAAACATCGGATTAAATATTGATTCCACCCCTTAGAGACATTTTTGGGAGTTTTGTATCCATCAAAAACAAATCAGTTAAGAACAAAAGCTAGAGGGCTGAAATTTGGCCACAGAATTTTCAACAAGTTCAACTTTAAAACGGCACCATCGCCCAATTTTAGATATTGACTACAATCCTATACCACTAGTCCATTTTTTGTCACATTGGCTCCCATTACAAAAGTTTAAGAATAAATGTTTGAAAACCAACCATTCTTAAATATTGAATGCATTGAACTTTCAAGTTAAATATAACTGAACTGTGATTATTTTGCGTACCACTCGAGGGAGTGTGCCCAATTTTCTGGCCTTCTCTTTGTGTGGCTGTTCCGTATCGACGGCACAAACGCGCAGCGACGTTTGGTCCTTCAGAAGGAAAACCTCATGTGTCTATCATCTCCGCTTTCTTTTTCTTAATACAGCGTGGCATTTACTGAAGACTAATTAACTGAATTAGTTCCTCAGTCCAAAAATGTAACAAAGCAAAAAGCCAAATCCTCATCCTCCCCTAATCAATTTTCCTCACTCTGCCTGCTGCCTTTTCCCTCCTCCTCATGCTCGTGTGTGTGTACACACACTTGCTGTTTTTCTCTTTTAAAAAAAAGATATACTATATATATTCTAATTATGTCTCCTCTGCACCTCCATGTTGCACCTCCCGTTTCCACGGCGATCTTCCTGAGGCTGCATTTGATAATGATGCTCCACGTTGTATATCTCAGCTCGCTGCCTCACCAAGGGGTCAAAATATGAAAGACACAGATCGCTAAATATGCATCTGCAATTCTGCACAAGGCGAAACAGTTTATTTTACAGCAAAAAAATAAAAAGCTGTTTACTGAATGTTCATCCACCATTAGGAGCAACTGATTCTATGCTACATGCTACACATTTGGCCCACAAATGTTAGATTCTGCAATATTTTTCAAAATACTTTGAATCAGAATCGGAATCATCTTTATTTGCCAAGTATGTCCAAAAAACACACAAGGAATTTGTCTCCGTGAGTCGGAGCCGCTCTAGTACGACAACAGACGGTCAATTGACAGAGAACGCTTTGGAGACGTGAAGACGTTGACAAAATAAAAAAACAGTCGCTGAGCAGTAAAAAGGGTTGCTAGTTATCTGGTAATGCCGGTACATTAATTAATGTTTTTTTTTTTTTGACAATTGTGCAAAAACATGCACATAAACATGATGTTGTCATACTAGAGCGGCTCCGACTACCGGAGACAAATTCTTTGGACGTGCTTGGCAAATAAAGATGATTCTGATTCTGATTCTGCCTCACAGCCAAAGTCAGCGGGGTTAGGCTGCAGCAGCTTACGCGCAGCTCCAATGTGGATGCATCATCACATTTTATTCATCAGTCAGGTTTTCGCTTCATTATGCGCAGTAGTTTTTTGGCTGACAAAATCCTACAAATTTTGGTGAGAAAAAAAAGAACATTAAAATAAAAATAAATAAATAAAATAAAGCAAAAATAAAAACTAAAAAATGGACATGTAAATGAAAATACAAATAAATGAAATAAAACTAATACAATTAAATCAAATTAAATAAAGAAAATGGACATGGTACATAAGAGTAAAAATATTAAAATACAATTAAAATAAAATGAGAAAATGGAAAGAATATTCGTAACAAAATAATAATACTAAAAGAATAATAATACTAAAAGAATAAAAACTAAATAAAAAAAGAATAATAAACTAAAAGAATAATAAACTGAAAGAATTATGCACATTTTACCTAATGGTAAGATTTGCAATATCTGTTGAAAATGCAACATCAGAAAAAAAGGGAAAGAAAGAAAAGCGTGAAAAAAAACGACGAAATTTTTTTTTATACTTAAAAGAAAAAAAAAAAGCAACGCCAAACACCGTCAGATGTTATCTTTGGAAGGAGGTGCAGAGGATGATTTACTGAGTGGGCTTTGCAATCTGGACTCTTGGGAAATATGAGCTGCAGTCATGTCCACACTCACACACACACACACACACACACACACACGCACACGCACGTGTGGTGTAATGCAATGCAATGCAACGCAACGCAACGCAACGCGGTACATTGCACACACACTTACAATGAGGTAATGTCCGTAATTAGCTTTACCTCCTGCTGGGAAACACAAAGTGGCTGATGTGTGTGTAATTGATTGCTGTGGGCTGCGCAAGCCTCACAGGCAACATTTATTGTACGTAAAACCCGAGCATTTACGGGCACCTTTTTGGGGGGGAAAGTACCAGCGATGACCTTTCCGCAAGTCACATTTCAGTCTATAAGCGCACGTCAATAAGCGAGCAAGTCGAGGAAGCGAAGGGCGCAAAGTGGGAAGCAAGAGAGGAGAAAATCAAATCGTTCAGCTGGATGCTTCATAATGTGCCGAGCTGCCACATGCTTACACTCCTCTGTCTTGGTGCTTTTTTCGCATTTTCTCCCTCGCTTTCATCGCATCATCTTCAGAGGTGCTTTGAGATGGGATTCATCTTCTTGTGGCACGCACACACACAAAAGGTGACCTTAAACCGTGTCTGTGCATTAAATACAGTGACGTCGGTACATCCGGGGTTTGACATGAACACCCACGTAGCCGCCAAATGTGGGTGAAAATTTCAGAAGTGGCGGTTAACTGCCACTAGCCACTTTGGCCGGTCCAATTTTGCATATATACAGTGGACCCCCCGCATGTGCCTGATTCCGCACCTGCGGATTTACCTATTTGCAGGTATTTATTTGTTTTTCAGGCAGACCACAAAAACACTCATTGGTGGTATATCCCCACTTATTAAAGAATTTCTTGTTTTTTCAACAAAAAAAAAGTGTTGTGTTTTTTCCCTCCCCCAGCGCAATTATAATCGGCATCAATTATCCGTGGATTTTGGAATTGGCAGTCCAGCCCAGTCCCTATCGGTGTCCACTGTATATTTAAGTGTTTGTAGTTTTCTCAAATTGCATCTGTAAAACGAACCACTACAACTCCCATGAGCACTGCCTTCACATAGTGTTGACTCATTGGCTTTTGCTGATCACAGAGGGTCAGACATTGCTTAGTGAGAAAAAAGAAACAAACAAGAAAAAACCTAATGAGACAAAGGAAGAGGAGAAAAAGAAACAAGAAGATCGAAAATAACGTTGACAAATGTATTTTGTTCTGTCAGAAACCCCCACAGCACCAGTGATGAATAAAATGCTGAGTGGCAAATTGTCGGTACCCGCCTACCCACCCTCGAGGACTCGCACGCCGCCAGAACTAAGACAAGAGCGTGCAAAATGCTCTCGGACCCTCCGCACGCCGGTCGCCGGCTCTTCCGGCTCCTTCCCTCAGGTCGGCGCTACCGATCGACGCAAACTAGAACGAGCAGACATTCCGACAGCTTCTTCCCTCTTGCCATCGACTTCTTAAACAGCTAACCTACAATTCCATTGCAACATGCTGGCAATTTTTTGTCTACACGACTCGTGCACTCACTGCAGTCGTCTGGCCACGCTGCACTATTTGCATATCTGTGGTTGACCAATACTGGCCACTCATGCCAGAGTAGCATCTGCTCCATTTGCACACCGTCTGAGGAGGATCTGCAACATTTGCACAATCGACATTGTCCCAGATGATCGCGCTATTCGTCACTTTAAACCGCATCCACTCGCCAGAGGACTCGGCCTCTTTTGCACAATTGTCAAAAAATAGATAAAAAATGTACCGCCATTACCAGATAACTATTAACCCTTTATTGCTCAGTGACTGTTTTTCTCAATGTCTTTATGTCTCAAAGCGTTCTGTGTCAATTGACCGTCTGTTGTCGTACTCGAGCGGCTCCGAGACAACCGGAGACAAATTCCTTGTGTGTTTTTTGGACATAGTTGGCAAAAAAATTGGATTCTGATTCTGAAACACATCACAGAACTGTGAGGCAGATGTGCTAACCAGTCGCCCACCGTTCCAGTAGTCTCCGCAACGATAACAACGCAAAGCAAAGCAGGCTTGGATTACTAATGATATTACGAATTGTAAACCTACTGTAGCATCAATACTACAGCGTCCATCCATTTTCCTCCGCTTAACCGAGGTCGGGTCACGGGGGCAGCAGCCTCAGCAGGGACGCCCGGACTTCCCTCTCCCCGGCCGCTTCCTCCGGCTCTTCCGGGGGAATCCCGAGGCGTTTCCGGACCAGCCGAAAGACGGAGTCTCTCCGGCGTGTCCTGGGTCGTCCCCGGGGTCTCCTCCCGTTGGCACGTGGAGGCATCCGAATCAGATGCCCCAGCCACCTCAGCTGGCTCCTCTCAATGCGGTGGAGCAGCGGCTCTACTCTGAGCCCCTCCCGGATGTTTGAGCTTCTCACCCTCTCTCTAAGGGAGAGCCCGGACACCCTGCGGAGAAAACCCATTTCGGCCGCTCGTATCCGGGATCTTGTTCTTTCGGTCTCGACCCGCAGCTCGTGACCACAGGTGAGGGTAGGAACGTAGATCGTTCTTTACCACAACGGACCGATACAAAGTCCGCATCACTGCAGACGCCGCAGCGATCCGCCTGTCGAGCCCCCGTTCCGTTCTTCCCTCACTCGTGAACAAGACCCCGAGATACTTGAACTCCTCCGCTTGGGGCAGGATCTCATCCCCGACCCGGAGAGGGCACGCCGTCCTTTTCCGACTGAGGACCACGGTCTCAGATTTGGAGGTGCTGATTCTCAAAGTATGTCTAACAAGAATCTTCATGTGGACCCTCAGAATATGAATTATTCAGAGAGTTCAGGAAAACTTTGGTGCCGAACCTGAACGAAAGCAGAACAAAACAATCGGGCCTTTAAAGATACAACGGACCCTCGGCACGCCAAAAATTCAATAACACTAAATGTAACCAAACATTTCAAGAAAGCAGGATTACAAAATGTTGACCTCGAATTGAACCGCTTGGCTTCATGAAGCCTGACCGCACGGACGGACGGACGGACGTCCTCCTGCCGGCATTCTGACCAGGCGGTCTGGGTCGGTTTCAACCCCAAGGGAGATTCTCGGGAGATGCGTCCAGCCAATATCTGCTCCGACATTTGTAAGCCTCCCGTTGTCGCGGCGCCCAGCTGGAGGTCGCGCGGGGTCGCGCGGAATAATCGGACCGAGGCGAGCCTATCGAAAGGTCGCAGACAGACGGATGGCGCGGTGACGCCGGCGGACGGGCGGCAGATGAGGCGCCGAGGCTGGCTGACGGTCAGGAAGCGATGCGTTGGCATGCCGGAAGCAGGCTGGCACACCGTGGTGCCTCCACCAACCGACATGTTTTCATCCGTGCACGCTTTGAGTTTGTCCACCTGGTTTGGGCTAGCTCGTCTTCGAAAGATGTCACCCATGAATTTTGGGTCGAATTTGTTGATGGCGTTTTAAAAGATGAACAAAACTGAATTGAAGAAATCATTGATAAAGGCTGACAGCCATTGTCCCGGATCCAGATCTGATCCTGATTCTGTAGTAACTTGTTCAATGTGAAGACAAAGGTTGTTTCCTTAGGCTTTCATAAGCTTTGAAGCAGATCCTGTGAAAACCTCCGGAACAAAGAGGCCACAGTCTTTCACAAGGTTCCTAAATAGTTGGATCCCGATCTGATCCAGATTTCGTAATACCATGTAGAGACAAGGACTTTTTCATCAGGTTTCAATCCAGTTTGATCCTGATATGATCCAGACTCCTGTTACCCGTTTAATGTAGGGACAACGGCCGTTTCAGCAGGTTTCAAAACCCCTTTTTTAATCTGGAAGTGATGCAGACTTTGTGATAACGTGTGTAACGTAGGGGAAAAGCGTCTTTCACAAGGTCCCAAAAGGGCTTGATTTGGATCAAATCCAGATTTCGCCATAAATAAAACAAGGGACAATTTCATGAACCAATCCAATTCGATTGATTCATAGATCATAAGAACCGATCGGATTTCAAATTGGCCTTTGAGGGCCAGAGCACTGGCGCTTGATGACATCAGCATTTTTCTGTCCTGTGACTGGTCGGTCAGAGCAAAGCTTGTTACAGCCAACTTCGACCAGCAAAAAACACGTCCGTCGTGAATTCATCTCAGTAGAATGTACTTGATTGAAATCTTTTGTGTTTTTGCCACCTTATTAGAAAAAGTGTTGATGATTTGTAAAATTGCGACGCGATAGTTACGAGGTGGATTCAGGCGGGGAGTCCCTACTGAAGGCCCAGGTACCAAATGCAACGCCGGCCTCTTGAAACATTGAAAACATTATTATTGATTTATTTTTACTTCTAAGGTTTAGCCTCACTGCTCTTCCGATGAACGGTAAAAATCTAATGGATGAATCTGAACGAAAAACACAATTACACCGTCCTGGAGAAAAATGGCTGATCTCGACTCCACCCGGTAAGTCAGCGTATTATTGCCAATAGGGCCGAAAGCCTTATTGAAGGGATATTAAAGTCCAGCACGACCCTCCTCTTCCCCACGACGACCTGATGAAATCCAGCAATGCGGTCGGTACGCGTCGGAGCGTATCTGACGGACGTGGGCGGCTGAAACGGCTCAATAGCAGCTAATAGTCAGGAAACTCAGCTTTGCGCCGCTCGATTTTCGGGAGACCATTTTAGTTCTGAGAGGCCCGGCGGTGAGCATGCGGGTCTCCGAGCGTGCGTGCGAGAGAGAGAGAGAGAGAGAAGTGCAATTGCCTCGTCTCCGGGGTGGAGGATGACTCATCGACATTCACAGACATGACTGCGCTCTCACCATGATGAGGATGACACTCCGGACCGAAAAAAACCCAACAAAAAACATTTCCTTCGACGCACACGCCAGAAACACAAACACACAGATACACTCCACTGCAAAAGCAACATGAATCAAACGATTCCCTCATCGCATCTTATATCGTCATCGTGATATTACGAGAATTCAGTTGAAACTTTAGCGACTGTCAAAATGCCCACACAAAAGTCATCGCAAAAGTCGTCTTACTACAAGACAAAGTGTAGGGTGGAGCGCCGCGTTTGCGGGGCGGGGGGGGACCGGGCCGGCCCGCCGATACTGATAATCCGCAGATAATTCACGCCCGTTATCTTTGTATATGATATTTCATTGCATATCATTGTGTTTTATTGTTTTTATACAATAGAGTGCTACTTTTCTGTTTAAAAACAAAAACTAACAAACAGCTTCATTCCATTTTTGGGGGCTTTTCTTTTCAGAGGCCATGCTATTTCTAGTTGTATGAAACTAGGAAGGGCTGAATAAATCGGCCACGGGACAGCAAACACGTGAATGCGGGCTTAACGCGACATTTCCTTCCCTTCCGCCGTCTCTTCGGCCGACAGGCCGAAAATGCCCGCTGACCTTTACGAGGGGAACAAACACGCGGCGACGGGCAAAAGCCACGACGACGACAACGCGGGGAGCGGGGTCTGCTGTCACCATGGCAACGGGGGAGCCACTCAGTACGCTAGCGGCCCGGAGAAAGCATGCACGTGCGCAACCTGCGGAAAGCGGCCGGCTGCGTGACGTCGACGGAAAGCTGCTCGGAACGCGCGCGCCATCAATCGATCGTGACAAAAACTTTACAAAATGAAATAAAATGCAGCATCGTCACGAGAGAGGGCGATAATCAAAAGTATCAATTGATTCAGATCGAGTTGCGTTTTGCTACTCGAGGTGTTGCTCCGACGGACCGATCGGAGGGCGGGAAAATGCTGACATCATCGCCGAGGGCCGGTGATGAATTTGAAATCTGATTGGTTCAAGAAAGAGTGCCATTGTACCTAATGAAGTGGCCAGTCAGTGAATGCGGTCAGTGCAATTGAAATGCACGCGTGTGTGGAAAAAGTAAAAGTAATGCAGTGTGCCTTGACATACGAGCGTCCTTCTTTCCATGACCACGCTTAGAACTCAAGACACTCGTATCTCAAATCCTCTTTCCCCGTTGAAATGAATAACAATAAAAACACTTTCACATTTTATTTTGTTGTGTTTACGTACTTCTTACATCTAAAAAAAGTTGCATCCTATAATATACTTTACAAAAACATATGCTGAGGACATCATTCAATAGAACGTAAAGAATTAAACCACATGGGGGCGGTATAATACAGAAGTATGACTATGCACGAAGGAGACGGTCACAAACTGCAGTAATAGTGCTCATTCTTTGCAGAGGATAAATAATATATGCCTGTGAGTATTGTTTTGTGCTTTCTGTCAGCTTGTGTTTCTCCACACCTGCGTTCAAATATTCAAAGTTCAAATCGTTCTAACTCTGCGACGACGACGCTATTCGTTAGCCCGTCAATGGTGTTGTTAGCATTAAGCTAAACGGACTTTCCCGAGGCAAAGGTGTAATTCTCTTTGTTCGATGTTTGCTTTGTAACTGGAAATCTTCTTTTTGTTCGCTCTTCGCCAAACTGCTGCTCGTCGGCAAGTGAGTCGAGTCGACTTCGCTGCCCGCGCAGAGGTCTGATCTCCAATTTGCGCTCGCAAGTCAAAGCAAACAATGGGCCGAACGGCGACTCATATGGACGTTTTGACACGACCGTGACTCGCTGCTCCCAATTTGTCAGGTGGAAGCCTGCGCCCAAAAACCTGTCAACCATCGTCCTCCTCCTCCACATCGCTCCGTGATCTCTTTCTCCATCCATCCATCCCTCCTTCCTCATCTCTCCATCCCCCTCGTCGTTTTCGAGGCGCGGTCTCCTCTGTCGGGCAGCTGCCGAGCGTTGCCCTTTGAAGGACTCGACCTGGCTTTGTTGACATGGTAACGGCGAGGGGGAACGGGCGGGGACGAGAAGGACGGAGGGGAGACACGCGCACGCGCACCTGCGCACACACGGACTACACATCACATAGGTTGCGTTGGCCTCCCTCTGTGCGAGGACGTTGTCGTGGTTACCTGGGCATGCGACCAGAATGAGAATTGCTCATTATTTGCTGCGTGCGTGTGTGTGTGTGTACGGTGGCGATGACAAATATGGATCAGTTTTGGTGGATGTGAGGAAATGGATGCGAGCTTTCTGGCTCGAGCTCGACGGCCACGTCTGCATTGTGCGCGCGCGTTTGAAGCGGGACTCCCGCTGACCTCCGACAACACGGCGAGAGCGACGCATCCCGACAGCTGAGCAACGACGACGCCAGCGAGACCGACGACGTGCTCGACATCGCAGACGTTCGCCGTCCAATTTCTGTCATCCCTCGGGTCGCTTTCTCACCCACGCGCACAAGCGACGGTGCATGAATGCACACCAACGCACGCCCGCACGCACCAGGGAGTTTGGGTCCTGCAAAGTGGTCTGCACAGCTACTTGGTATTCCATCAGCGAGGGAGATTGTGGAGCAGCCGATAGCGACAATGCGCGAGGAAGATTAGACGAGCGAGAAGACAGAAGCTGGCGGAGGGGAGGAGACTCGCTAAGTTTTGGATTGGAACATGACGGACAGCTGAGAGTGGAAACTTTTGGGCAAAGAAGCCACCGGAAGAGACCGCCGAGGGCTTTCGGGGCCACCGGAAACAAACAAACAAACAAACAAACAAACAAAAAAGACAATATTGCCTCAATCGGGTCACAAGGTCATAAATGTTATGCAACATACTGTAGGAGATCCGAGATTGGACAACAATACCGAATATGACGAGAATAAAGTTACACTATGCTGTATCGTCACTTCACTAGTACACCCAAAAAAATGTGTTTATGAGGAGAAGAAAGTCCTCATGTTTTTAGGAAAACTTACAAGACAAATTCAAAATATATCAACGTTGGAATATTACGGGAAAAATATTACACATCTTTGGAAATAAAGATGCTACTCACAAGAAAAAAAGCTAATTTCTACAAGAACAAAGTCAGACCACGACAAAAATGTAGTCGGAAATTGACGAGAATCTTAATATCTGTAATATCGCAAAAATGGTTTTACAAGAACACATTTGCAATAGGTCAAGAATAAAGTCTGAAAACTAAGAATATGTATTGTACAGGTATTGTCATTGGACTGGAACAAAGATGTTGTAGTTCTACTAGAAAACATTTGGAAGATTGCAACAATGGAAGTTGGAAATTTTGCAAGCGAAATATTGTATTTTTTTTAACAGGAATAAAGATTTTGAGAAAAATGTAAACTTGTACAAGTACAAAGTCATTACGTTAAGAATGGTGTAATATTACAAGAAAACATTGTAATTTTCTGACAATGAAATCGGAATATAAGGTGTCGTATGTAGAAGGCCGTAGCATTACGAGAAAAATATGGAACTTCTTCAGTAACGGAGACATAAAACATCACGAGAAAAAAGTTGTCATGTGACAAAAATAAAGTCAGAATATTACAAGAAAAATATTGTGATTTTTATGGGACAAAATACTATCCAGAGAACATAGTTTACATTTGACAAGAATAAGATCACAAGGAAACTGGAATATCGCGAGAAAAATCTTGTGATTCTACGGGAATAAACACGTTATAATATGAAAAAAAAAAGTTCTTATTTTCAAGAAAACCAAATTGCAATATAAGTTGTTACATGACGAGAAAAATATTGACATTGAATTCATAATTATTATTAAGAGAAAAAAAGAGAAAACTTTAGTCACATACAAATTTTCCCCGTCATAGTATTATTTGCATACGGTTAACACGTTTCGTTTTAAAATGAAACCAAGAATGCTTCGGATCGACAGTGACCCGTTGCACCACACACACAAATAGACACGTGCGCACGCGCACACGCACACACTCGCGCGTCGACACCTGGCCTTTCCGGGAAATCGCGGCGAGCGTTTTGCCGTGACATCCCGGCCGCGGCTCGTTCGTCTCTTCCGGCCCGCCTGCTGCGCGCACGCACACATGGAAACGCACTTCACGCGCATGGGACGCACACACACGTGGACAGATCTTCGGCCTAGAAAGTAGATTTCCTGTTCGTCGTAGGAACATTTTAAAAAAGGATACTTATGTCGTCTTTCGCATAATCTCCGACCGGGTTCGCAAGAGACTTTGGGTTGGAAATGCCCAGGATGTCCTTTTTCAAGCTACTTGTATTCTCGTTGGTCTTTTACGCCTGGCAATTGAGACGGCCGGATTGGCCATTAATATTTGATATGTAAATAAGCTCTGCTCTGACCGGATCCCTGATCATTCCAATTGAAATATGCTCGTATTGCTCCTTGGTGATATCACGGCGGCCGAGCGTTCATAGCGACGTCGTGTTTGCGTCCTTCCACATTAATTATTATGATTATTATTAATTGGTACCCACCAACAAGGTCGATATTGACTACAGATGCCACAAGGTGGCAGCACTGACTACTTTTGTCTGAAATGAAGCTCGTTCCCTTCACTTCACCACGGCGGCAAAGCTCTACTTTTACATTCGATTGGGCTTTGGCCTGAGCTCAATAACGGAGAGAAAGGCAAGTCATTCAGCAAATCGTGGAGGACAGGGTCCCCCCCCCCCCCAAATCACAAATGCTGAGCCACAAATATCACAGTACATGCCACAAAATCACCACTTGCTCCTCTCCTCACTTCAACATAGTTCCGTGGCACCAACATGCCTGAAGAGGGCGCCAAAGCACAACCTTTATATCAGATAGTGGCTTGGCCTGAGTACAGAAACTGTTTTTGTGCTCAGGTCAGAGGAATACATAACCTATACAGTCATGCAAAAAATGGATAGGCTCCTCCCCTCAAAAATCCACAAGTAGGTAATTTAGCAAGTAGCCAATCGCGGTGCAACACTGTTTTCTCTGCACAAATGCCTCTTTGCAAAAACAAGAATGTGACCCTATTCCTGAGCATCACAGCACGCTTCCTTTTGCAGATCGCCAACAAAAAAGGAAGTCAAACCGCACAGACGGGCGACATATAAATGACACGAAGGAAGGCGGCGCACGCGCGAAGAGCGACGCGACGACGGCGGCGCAGGAGAGGAAAACGGGCTCAGAGAGACGAGAGGCCCCGAAAAGTCTGACAGGGAGTGACTCATTATGTGCGCAGCGATGAAAGGGGAAGGATGCTTGTCGCGCCAAGTGGAGACGCTTAAGGTGACAGGGGCGGGGGGCAAGATGGAGGGCGAGGAAGACGCGCGGCAGCGAGACGCCAGATCGTTATCGTGTGGCCGCGCTGACTATCGATCCGAGCGGAGGAAGATCACCCTCCGTCGACATCGCGGGATGTGCGTGGATGTTAGCATCCCTGCGGGCTTGAGAGCCTGCAGCAATATCGGGGAAAAAAGCTCCAATGACACTCGGTGGAGTTCCGATCTCCGCCGAGGCTAAACGATCCGAAATCGGAGCGGCATTGTTGAGGCACTTCGCACTTTTCGATATCACAGCAAATCCCCGTTATTTGGGAGTTCAAAGCCTTGCCGCGATGAGCCAAAATCTACACGTAATCGACCCGAGTTGCTACCGTGCCTCGTTCTGAATCGAGTCCGCACATGCGCGGTCAGACGGACGAGTCCATTGGCTGAGAAGCGAGGAGCGGGAAAATAGAACCTCGACGGCGGCGACGGCGTTACCGTCGGATTTACAAACAGTGGCGTATTTGCCGTTAAATCCGGGATATGCGCCACCTACTTCCGCATTCAGACCGTGACAAAGCACCCGTGGGAACTTTTGACATCGACAAAGTCTTTTTTTTTTAAACACAAGATGTCGCCGCAGAGCCACTAAAACGAGAATATTCCAAGTCGAGGCTTCCTTCACGTTTACGTGTATCTGATCATATTTGTATGAATAAATGATAAGACGATGATTAACTTTTGTGCGACGATAAGAGCAATAAAGCAAAGAAAAAGTTCGGCTTCAAACAATCATGACATCAAACTGTGTCCTGCTCGTTAGCGTAGCATAAGCAGGAAGTCCGCTAATGTGTTTTCCAAGTTTGGTCACGTGACGTTCTGCATGCAGCTGATTAGCTGCCTGACATTAAGAACGGATAAACTACTATTTTCGGAGCTTTTGTTGATAGCAGATCTTTAATATCCAGTTCGATCCGCTTTTAATCAGTCGTCCATTTGGAGAAATGTTTCATGTTATGCGTAATATTTCCCATGTTTGGCTTTCAGCTTTTGGCTGGCATTGAATAAATGGCTGCAAAGCAAAGGTTTTTGTACTCTGGCTGTAAAAACGATTTGGGAGAGTGATAAACATAATCCATCAAAATCATCGAGAATTGACATTATTATTTCAGACGGGTAAGGTCAAGTTTACCTACACTGGTACCAAGAAAAAGGGAGTAAACGCTACCTCAAAGCCGTTGTTGCGACAATACGCAGCGCCGCGCCGTCGGCTCGTCGGCGAACGTCGTAGTCGCGCGGTCGTCTCCCGAGTCCGGGACGGCTGGACGAGTCTTCGGAAAATTCACGGCGAGATGGATAGATGAAACGGCTCGCGGCGTACTCGGGGAGAATGAATTCGCCGTCGTCGGTGGGCAGTTTTCACGCCCGGCTAGCTGCCCTTTCGCCAGATTCGACACGCAAAACGGCGTCGCCCGTCGGTGACGATCACTCGGATCGGTTGTTAGCTAGCGAACCAGCACAAAAGCAAACGAACGACAAAGAAAAAGACGACATCGTAAAACGAGCTCAGCTGAAGGTGGATCGTTACTTCGATTGTTCCTGCTTGTGTGTCGGGTTAGCTTAGCAGGCTACATTTCACAAAACGTGCGTGTGCATGTGAAAACGAGGATTTCTCGTTTTCTGCGTCGGCGGTTCTCCTGCGAGTCTTTTGACACTAACATCAGTGAACTAAATATACTACAAGCGAACGCGGATGTTGAGGAACACTAATTGCGCCCGCACGTTACCCGCAACTCGGACGCTGTGGTTGGAAAGTGATCGCAAATGTTGGGACAACTTTTGAACTTTTTTATTTTATAGCTATTGGATGAAGGTATTCATCACCTAAAATTAATTACACAATTAAAGTGGCTCCAAATTGTTACCGTAAATGTATTGCGTAAATTCGATAGGCTTTTTTTTTTACAACGCGCGCGCGCGCGCACAAACACACCTCATACAGAAGGGACGCACACACACACGCACACGCGCGCCTTATTCCACTCAACTGACACCCAAATGACTCCTCGCTCACTAATTAAACTTTAATCTCCAATAGCGCGCAAATTACCTGCCACGCAGCTGAGCGCCAAACGACGGGGATGCGGGGAGGGAGGGAGCGACGGACGGACAGATGCATGAAAGAGAAAGAGCGCGAGAGGAAGGTCACACTCCACCTGCTGGAGGAAAAACTTCCTCCCTTCATTCGTGGCGTTTGCCTTCACGCCGACAAGAGTGCTGCTCAAGCGCACGCACGCACGCACGCAGTCCTTGCATTCTCGTCTTCCTCCATCTGCCTGGCCTCGTTCCAGTCTTCCTCAAAACAGACGCAGCCTCTGCTCGGGCGCCGCCATTTTGTGCCACGCATCGGACGGAGGGCATCGCCACACCGCGTGTGCGTCGCACGGTTAGCCAGCGAGAACGAACAATAATGACCCCGATTTACAAGCCCGACGTTCACGCGTAAGCATCCCCGTCGGCCCGCCGCGGTCCGGCGAAGCGAGCGGCCCCTTCGACTCCAAATGTCAGCGCGTCTTTGTTTTGAACGACGCCGTCAACGTGCCCCATCCCCGAGCGACGATCGGCGACTCGATGTCTGCCGTACGATGATTTGTTTGTTCGTTTGTTTGTTTTGCTAATTGAAATAATATCACAGCGGTGCCTCGACTTACGAGAGTTTTTCAAGTTAAGAGCCATTGCGCAACGGGGTCACGTGGGAAAGGTGTCACAAAGGCAAAAAATATTGGCGTCAAAGTCACCGTTCGGCGTTTTCTCCGCTTTTTGGTCAGAACCCGTGCTTTTCGCTGAAACCCATCAACGTTCGACTGCTGCTTACGAAACAACCGAACAAGTTCAAAACAAAGTTGTTGTTTTATTCTGGGGAAGGAAAATACAATATTTTGTGTGTTCAGTGGAAAAGCTCAAAAAAGCCTCCTAGCACAATGGGGAACTCTTTTTTTGATTTGATTAACTGCAGTTATCTTCTTAGTAAACACGTTTGCCAGTTAAGAATGTTGCTTAAAACATTGCCCTTACAGTTCATAAATGTTTTACGACAAGCCAGCATCAAAGGCTCAACTTTGCACTTCCCAAAAAAATTCCAGAAGATGAACCATATGCACGCTCCTGCCTTTCATAACGCAAGACGTCATAAAAATGAGCAGTACCTTCATGAGAACGTGAAAAATTGTTTCCAAGTCTGATTTGTTTTCTCCCTCTGGTGCTCGGCGACCAAATGAAATGTTCAAACTCTTACTACATCACAGTCGCTTAAATGCCATCCATCCATCCATCCATCCATTTCCTGAGCCGCTTCTCCTCGCGCGGGTCGCGGGCGTGCCGGAGCCGATCCCGGCTATCATCGGGCAGGAGGCGGGGTACGCCCTGAACCGGTCGCCAGCCAATCGCAGGGCACATACAAACGAAACAACCATTCACACCTACGGGCAATTTAGAGTCTCCACTTCATGCATGTTTTTGGAATGTGGGAGGAAAGCCACGCGGGCACGGGGAGAACATGCAAACTCCGCGCAGGCGGGGCCGGGCATTGAACCCCGGTCCCCAGAACTGTGAGGCAGACGCTCTAACCGGTCGTCCACCGTGCCGGCACAGTAGCTTCCATTTTTTTTAATTAACTTTTAAGTTCAACAACGTTGCATTCAACCTTTTCGAACAGTTGTTTAGGTGCAAATGTTTAACTGTGCAATACATTTGATTATAATCATTATTTAAGTGCACTTTTGAAAATGTTCCTATATTTAAGTGCAGTGCTGATGTTCAAGATGTGCATAATCTTATAGTGTCTTATTTTGAATCCTGTATAGTATAGTTAAGTGTAGTTCAGTTGTATTTTAAGGACAATACACTTGCATTTAAACTGTTTTTTTTTGTTTTGTTTTTGCTAACATTTGTTCAGGTACATTAACATTTTGTTTAAGGCGTGTTCAATACATTTCAATTGAATTATTATTTCAGTATTTGAAATAGTCCCCCCCCCCCCCCCCCCCCCCCCCCCCCCCCCCCCCCCTGTATTTAAGCACAGTGTTGATTCTCAAACTCTGCATTCCGTAATCATATGAAATACACTTTTAAGGATTAAAGCCTCCGCTCGTTGTTGCTGAACACTTGGGCCTACGACGCTACCGTATTTTGAAGGTTATCGCGACGGTGGAACTTTTTTTAATCATTTGGTATTTTTTTCGGCGCAAAAGGTTCGGCAAGCACTGGCGTATGTGTCAATTGTACACAGGCCGGCCGAGGATCTTTCCTGGCAAAACCCTCGGAAATGCAGTCAACAGGGATGACATTTTTCCAGCAGGCAGGCTGCACTTTCCCTCGTCTCTTTTGAGGTCGACTTTAATGTGCACACACACGGCGAGCGGGGGAGGACGTCGGCGGAATTCGGCGTCGTCATCGGGCCCATTTGGGAGACCAAGCGCTACGTCCGCATATCCGCTGTGAAACTCCTGACTGGACGTTAACGACCACTTCGATGCGCGAGTGCCGAATAAACAAACAAACAAGCAAACAAACAAGCAAACGAGCAAACGAGCAAACGAACAAGGCTCCAACAGCCAACGAAAGCCAAGGTCACCGTCATGACCGTTCGAGTGAACGTGGAAGCGGCTTCGCTGTGAATGTTGCCCACAGTTGGCGGTCAGGTGCACTGCGGGGAACATCAGGGGACGATCGAGGATGTGCCCGTCACGCCAGGCTGCTGATGGGTGTGCGTGGAAGCACACTGGCCGCCCACCACGCCTGCCTCGAAATAATCTGCTGTGCAGGAGGCAATGATGCCCCGTTGTGCTCTAAAGCAACTAAGTGAGGGCAAAGCGAGGGCACGGCGAGCGGGGAGGCGAGGCGAGGGGGGCCGGGCCGGCCCGTGGCGGAAGCGCCCGACTTCCTCCTGCTGCGTGCGGGAAAGGCCACAGAGGACGTGGACAGACGGATTGTCGCGATGGCGCCTGACGGAGGGCACGTGGGCCAGGTCTCATTGCTTCCTGCCTCAAACATGCAACAACAGCAACGGGCCCGTGTCATCAAAATGTCATTTTTGTTCGACTCTTTTATGCCTAATATACGGTAGGTCAGAAGGAGTCCGGGACCATCGATGCGGTTTTGGATCGAACGAACACCAAAACCGCTTGCGAACGACGCGCCGTTGTGTCATCGTGACTTTGTGACGCCGGTGAGCATGCAAGTAGCCGCCCACTCGGCGGCCGCTCGGCCGAGCTCAACGGCAACTCGGCATTTGCGGCTTTTAAGCCGGCGAGTCTCAGCCATACAAATAGTCGAGTTGTGTTTTACAACAATACTTACTTCATACAATATTCCTTTTTTGACGATGTCGCTCGCTGTGGTGGACGAAGCGGCGAAGCTCGCATTCGTCGTGGCCAGCGACGATCGTGGCGGCAGGTTCAATTCCCATCAACGGGAGCGGATGACGAGCGCAACCTGAAAATATTTCCTCTCTCTTTTAATCTTCACCCACCTCCTCTTTTAAGAGTCGAAAAGGTGCTTAAGTCAAGTTCATTTCACACTTGGCAAAGATTGACGACGTCCCCTCATCGAAAACCCCCAATTGGAAAAGGCAAAACTCTAAACCCCATTTGGGGGGGAATATATATATATATTTTATATAAATAATCCCCCAAAATATGTGGTGGCTTCTTGGCGGATTTCACCTATTGCGGGGGTGTTCCGGATTACCATGCGACGTTTAGTACGTGCACTAATTGCACTTGATCAAAGCGGTTTGTTTCTTTCCATTCCCTTTCGTGATGTTTTGATGCACGTTTGACGATATGTGGCGCTCCTTGAGGAACCAAATTTCAATCTTCTGTGTTTCACGCACATTGTAGAATTGACAATCAAATCTACCTTGAACCTCGTACAACACGGTGTTATTTTACTTGGGCTTACTGAAAACAAGTAACACAAAAATGGTGGTGTTTTTGGGGTATGAATTAATGGCATTTCAATTCATTCCGACGGCGAAGGACGCTGCGCACACACGGCAGACAAAACAACGTCAACAACGCGCACGGACAAGGAGCGATGATGGCGGAAATAAGCGGCGTCGCCGGCCCGAGGCAGATCGAGCTCAATTCGGACCGGCGGAGATTGCGGCGACGGCGAACGACATTGATTAATGCCGTCAAACGGGTCACGTTGCAGAGCGTTACCTTGGCAACCACAGCCCGCCAATGTCCGCCAGTGACCACCTGCCAAGCGACAAAGCAACAGGCGACGACACCCCAAAACAATTCAAAAAGAGAGGAGCTGCGTCTTCAGTGGAAATGAAACAAAAACAAAAAAAACAGTTAACAACACATTTGTTCAGTCAGTCTTCCCATTATTTTATTTTTATTGACTCATTCATTACTTATATTTTTTTTCCTCTACGACTGTATTAGACTTTGTGAAGCGGTGCCTTGAGATGCGAGTTTCATTCGTTCCGTGACCACACTCATAGGTCAAAGCACTCGCATCTCAAATCCACTTTCCCCATTGAAATGGAGTATTATTTCTATGATAATACCCTAACCCATTTTACCTTTCCAGCCTCCCCAAAAAAGCAAAATAGGAAGACGAGTTTCACAGTAAGCTGCAGCAGTAAATTAGCTGTTCTTCGCAGAGGATAAAGAATATATGCTCACGAGTATTGTTATACTAGACTTCTGTCTACACGTGCTGCTGTTTAAATAGTTGTGACTACTTAAAGCAGTGCTTCTCAACTGTTGTCGAGGGCCTCTGGGAACAAGATTTTCCCACTGTCGCCAAGTCGCGACCCACCTTTACAGAAAGCTAATAAGAACAACAATGAAAATATATTGCTGAAAAATATGAAAACGTGTAATTCTCTTTGGTTGATGTTTCGCTGAGTTGTTCAGTTTGCCAGGAAACTTCAAAACGGGAGTGCGAGGAAAGCGCTCGAAGCGCTCGTTTTAAAGAATTGTTCACGACCTGCCAGACTGCTGCTTGTGAAGTCAGTTGACTTGCATCCATTCACCAACCATCCGTCCGTCCTTCCTCGTTAGCTTAAGCGGAGAAGTGAGCACACGGCAACTAACGTCCGGCCGACGAGGGTCATGCCGCCGCCCGTTTCCACGGCAACGCGCCGCCGTCCTCTGTAGGCCCGGCCATTTAGTCGCCCGCCATCCACTCGCGGCAAAACCATTCGGCAGCAGCGAGTCTGAGAGCCCGACGCGGTCTCGTCAATAAAGCGCCGTCGTTCGGATTCATTAGCGCGCCGTCGACAAACAAAAGCCGCACGTCAACGCTGGCAGGAGTGGCGGCGATGTTTTATGGCGGGGCGCAAACACGGGCGGAGGGCTTCCAAAAATGCGCCACATTGCTGCTCGTCCAGAAAGAAAGAAGAAGAAAAACGCGGTTGGAGTTTCTTGCAAAGGCAGATGGCGGAAGAGGAGAAGGCCGCCGGAGAAATCTCATCCGAGATGGTTCGCGTGTTCTGTGAAACGTTCGCGAAAACAAACGCATATGGAGGGGGCGGGCTCAGCGGACGCGTCTTTGTGATGCGAGGGCGGGATTTGTGCGGAAAACACGGACATCCACCGAAAGTGTTGGCGCCGCTCGGGAGTCTCAAATGCAGCACAAAAGAATTCCGCAATATTTGCTTGAGATGCTTCCTCCCAGCCAATCAGGAAATACAATTCAAGACTCGACGGAAACACAGCGTCCCCGCGCAATATTGCCGTTCACCCATCGCAGACTTTTTTTCAGATTCATATTGCGCATCATTTGCCATATTGCAGAATTCTGAGTGTGTGCTGTTATTTTTCGTGGTAAAATAAACACTTCCTAGCTTCAAACATTTAAACTGTAAAAAAAAAGAAAAGAAAAAGAAAGACCTACTGTGCATCGCTGTATGTTTAAGGAGCAGCACGATGTGCATTGAATTCCTTTTTAATTATTTTCATTCGATTTGAAAATGCCATTTCGATATGTTTATTATCAAATACATTGTAGAGTGCTATTTCTCTTGCTAACAACACACGAGAAACATTTTTGTTGATTTGTTTGTGGAGGCTGGAAGGGATGATTGGCATTTCTGTTCCTTTCATTGGCGAAAGACGATTTGAGATGCAAGCGTTTCGCGTCGGCAGCTTCGGCAAGGAACAAATGATATTCGTAAATCAAGGTACGACTGCATTCCGCTGATATGGCGAAAACCTCCGCTGCATTGAAACCCTGCATGAGGCAAAGTGCCGACATCATTTCCTCTCTTACCTCCTGTTTACCTCATTACGCTTTTACGTCTCTCCCCCTCTCCCCTCTCTCTCTCTCTCTCTCCTCCCCTCCAGCGCTTCCTCTCTCTCCATTGCCACTACCCGTCTCATTTGCATACGATCGCGTATTTGCATACATATGAGCTATACGGAGAGAGGGGATTTGTGTGCAAAAAAAAACAAGCTGCTGAAAAGAAAGGAAATCTTACAGAAGGGAAAGAGTGCTCGCAACCTGTTCGTCGCGGACGTAACGCCGCGTCCGAGAGCGCCTTCCACGGCAAACGTAACCACGCAACTTTGGCCAAATGAGGCTTGAAAGGAAGCCGGGAAAGAAAAGGAGCACGCGTGGGCCATTCATGCCGCTTGGCGTTGTTGTTGCCGCGGCGGCGACGGATGATGATTGCCTCGCTGGAGCAGAAGTGATTGGTTGTGACGCAAAGCCGCCCCCCCCCCAACACCAACACCAACTCCCAGTCCCCTCCCTTCTACCACCCTTTCCCACACACCCACAGGGGCCTTTTCCTTCCTGCTAGGTAGGCCAATGCACACACACACACACACACACCTGCAAACTTCACCCGAGAATACACACGCATACATTAAATATGTACAACAACACATCCGCATGCAAGCACGCCTCCATCTTGGTCTCGGGACAAGAACGTACATCAAACACTGCGTTGGCGCTGCTCGGCTCACATGAATACTGCACACAGCTGCTACAGGCCTGTTTAAATGAGCGCGCGCGCACACACACACACACACATACTATAGTTTCAGTCTTGCATTTTTCTTATGTTGACCAGACAAAATATACACACAAAGATACTGTACATATACACACACTAAAGGGGGGGGGGGAATGCCAACGGTTGGCACGGTGGCGCGTGAACCAAGGTTCATTGTGCGGCACACACAATGATAAAAAGACAAGAACACACACTTACGCGCACACACACATTTTCATTCTTGCTTTTTATTATGTTGACCAAATAACATGTCCGCTCAAAGTCAAGTGATGTGCCGCACAAGGTTAGAAAGACAGGTACATACACACACACACACACACACGCATACATATTTTCATTCTTGCAGTTTACAAATTTGCTTTTCCGAAATCGGGTGCACATGCACGGTAAGACGATGGAATCGTCCATTGCACGAGGAAGAAGTGGAGGAGCACGATCATGTTCAATTAAGCATTTTAATGTGTGTTAAAACACACATGAAAATGAAGAAGCTTTGAATTGAAGAAAATCTTATCAATGATTTTTTTATGAGACTTGGAAATCTTGGGGCCCCGGGCAATCGCCTGCGTTTGCCTAACGGTAAGTCCGACCTCGCATGCGCCCGCGCACACAAACACACGCGTGCACACGCGCGAAGATGCAGGCAGGCAGCCTCTGGAATATGAAGCGACTCAACCTCCAACCCCCTTCCTCATCTCCACATCACTCCGACCAAGATGCGTGCCTTGCAATCTGTCCTTCATTGCCTGCTCGCCCGCACACGTTTATGCTGCTCCTCCAGCTCGCTAATTACGCACATCTAATAACCTGCCGCAGATCCTCCTGCGTTCTCTGCGTGTGCGATGCAGACGTGACCGAAGAAGTCGGCTAATGCACGTACAACCCCAATTCCAAGGAAGTCGGGACGTTGTGTTAAACATCAATAAAAACAGAATGCAATGATTTGCAAATCATGTTCGACCTATATTTCATTGAATACACGACAAAGACAAGATATTTCATGTTCAAACTGGTAAACGTGATTGTTTTTAGCTAATTTGATGGCTGCAAAAGCTGGGACAGGGTCATGTTTACCACTGTGTTACAGCACCTTTTCTTTCAACAACATTCAACATTTGGGAACTGCGGACACTAATTGTTGAAGCTTTGTAGTCTCCGTTGTCGTATTTGACGCTTCATAATGCTCCACGCATTTTCAATGGGAGACAGGTCTGGACTGGAGGCAGGCCAGTCTAGCACCCGCACTCTTTTACGACGAAGCCACACTCTTGTAACACGTGCAGAATGGGGTTTGGCATTGTCTTGCTGAAATAAGCAGGGGCGTCCGTGAAAAAGACGTCGCTCGGATGGCAGCGTATGTTTCTCCAAAACCTGTATGTACCTTTCAGCATGAATGGTGCCTTCACAGATGCGTAAGTCACCCATGCCATTGGCACTAACACAACCCCTTACCATCACAGATGCTGGCTTTGGAACGTTGCGTCCATAACAGTCCGGATGGTTCTTTTCCTCTTTGGCCCGGAGGACACGACGTCCACAATTTCCAAAAACAATTTGAAATGGGGACTCGTCGGACCCCGGAACACTTTTCCACTTTGCGTCGGTCCATCAAGCCGGCGGCGTTTCTGGGTGTTTTTGCTTTGCATAGTAGAGTTTTAAGTTGCACTTACGGATGCACAGCCGACCTGTATTTACTGACATTGGTTTTCTGAAGTGTTCCTGAGCCCATCGCGGTGATATCCTATACACATTGATGTCGGTTTTTGACGCAGTGCCGCCCAAGGGATGGAAGGTCACGGGCATTCGATGTCGGTTTTCGGCCTCGCCGCTTACATGCGGTGATTTCTCCGGATTCTCTGAACGTTTTGATGATATTACGGACCATAGATGATGAAATCCCTCAATTCCTTGCAATTGTGCGTTGAGGAACATTGTCCTTAAACTGTTGGACTGTTTTCTCACGCACTTGTTCACAAAGAGGTGAACCTCGCCCCATCTTTGCTTGTGAATGACTGAGCGATTCAGGGAAGCTCCTTTTCTACCCGATCACGGCCCCCACCTGTTCCCGATTCGCCTGTTCACCTGCGCGATGCTCCACACACGTGTTAGATGAGCGTTCCTCAACTTTCTCACTCTTTTCTGCCACCTGTCCCAGCTTTTTTGTGACATGTTGCAGCCATCAAATTCTAAGTTTATGATTATTTGCTAAATACAATCAAGGTCAAACTTGATCAGTTTAAACATGAAATATCTTGTCTTTGTCGTGTATTCAATGAAATATAGGTCGAACGTGATTTGCAAATCATTGCATTCTGTTTTTATTTATGTTTAACACAACGTCCCAACTTCATTGCAATTGGGGTTGTACATGGAACCTCACTTTTCCTACGACCTCGTTTTCAGATGATTCATTTGTGACGATTTTTTTGTCTAAATTCTGTCTGTACGTCTGCTCGGTTTTCTTACACCCGCCCCCGCATAACTCTATTATTCGTTTCCCTGCAATTGAGGCGCTTTCATTCGTAGCATTTTGTAAGTTGTGTAAAAACAGACGGTGACGCGTATTTCACGATGCAAGCGTTTATTAATTGCTTTATCAAAGCAAAAACAAGCCCCCCGGTCTGCTCGGCAACACTTGGGCAACGTATGTAACGTGTAACGCATCCTGTTAAAAGTCAGACCTTCAAAACACAAGCAGCGTGATAACGCTTTCTTGGGCTTCACGGGGACACTCAATAAACAAGCACAAAATAGTTTGAGTGCAACTGCAAAATAAGTTGACTATACTGGCGTGGTCTTTTTTTGAGGGTCTGACTTTTGACAGGATGTGACGCCGATGCCGCCCCAACTGGCCCGTGTGCTGCCGAGCAGACCGGGAGGCTTGTTATTGCCTTGAGCTGTTAATAAAAGTTTGAATTGTGGAATACGCCTTGCCATCCGTTGAACCCTTTTCACACGATACGACAGAAAGTTCAGAGCTTGATAAAGACGCCGAGAAACACGATAGAATTGAAGAAACAACTCGGAAAATGACTCCCACTCTCTCCCCTTCTGGTTACATACGCCGTCAAGAGTCATCAATAAAGGTAAAAGTGATGTTGCTGCCACATTTCAATCAATTAGCCCATAAAACCGATTCTATCAGATGTGCAGGTAATTGCACTACACTAACCTTGAGAAAAAACGATCTGTAATTAATGAAAGACGATATAGTGACGGATTACTGTATTCCCTATGGGAAGCATTGCTTTGGCTTTCGTACGAATCGGTTTGATCTTGAAAAGCGAGGTTCCACTGTATATAGCGCATGTGGGTGTCCTCATTTTCGGCTTCGACTGCGCACCCCCCTCCGTCCTCCACACGCGCGCACACACAGCGCAGCTGCATGTGTTTAGCATAAAAAGCATCCATCAACACACAATTTCCCCGCCGCACACTAATGTCTTATTGTGTGTGCGGCATACGCAGACGCGATGAGGCGAGCGTCGTCTCCTGTGCGTCGTCACGATCGGGCGCAGAGGACAGCGTGAGGGTGCGTGTGGAGGCGGCGGGTGGTAAGGAGCCGAGATGAAAGCGGGAGAAGGAAGACGGCGAGGGGGAGAGGTGGGGGTGCGATTGTAAAAGGGCAAAGGAGGGAAGTGAGAAACAAAGGGGGGGGGGGGGGCAAAAGAAGCAAGGACAGATGCGCTTGACTGCTGATTGGCTGGAGAACGGAGGGGCGCGGGGGGGGGCGAAAGAGAGGCAGTGAGAGAGAAACTGTCACCTCCAGTCAGAGGCCCTTAGCGGGAGCGGCGGCGCTGAGACTCTGGCCTGGCACAATTACACACACGCACATGCTCATCAATTACACACACGCACATGCTCATCCGTCGTCTTTCCCCTCCATAAATCCGTTTTATGTGGCGCCTTCGCTGTATTGCGATTAGAAACGGGGTAGAAGCCCAAACTGAACAAAAATGCTCCATACTAACACCTCGATTGGAATCAACAGGCCGAATCTGAATAGAATTTTGTTCGGATTCGCGGCGGTGGAATGTTCCAAACTGATCCAGAGTGTGCGCGCGTGCGCGCGTGTATATGTGCCCGGCGACGTCATTGTTTACGCAAATAAATAGCTCAGCTTCGAATTCGAGCTCGTATGTGACGGAGATCTTGTTTTTAACTACTTGTAACTTGCTTTTGTCAAGCCGTTACTTTAATAACCCGATCGGCGTAGATCAGGAGATCTTCGATCGGAAAGAAAGAAAAGCGCGCTACTTACAATGCTGCCTCGAGGTACGATTTCATTCGTTGCATGCTCACCCTGTCAAATCGTATGTCCCCATTGAAATGAATGGAAATGTCATTCATCTGTTCCGGCCTTCCCCCCAAAAAGAACAAAAATTGTTGTAAACGGGAATTTTACTGAGGAAAAATAGCACTCCAGAACAGTGGTAAACAATTAAACACGTCGACGTGTGTTGAATTTGACGACTGAATACAGTTATTGATGTAACGCGGGATCATGCTGAACTCGGAAGTCAGGTCGTATGTGAAGGCAACTCGGTATGCGTGTGTGTGGGGGGGCGGGGCTAAGACTAATTGAGCGCATGCATCCAAGCTCGCTGTCTGCTTCGCGTGTGCGCGTTCTAGCGAAAGCGATGTCCTTGTGTTTGATCCGCGTGCGTGCGAGCGAGACGCAGCCACCCAGGGCCTCGTGCCCAGGCCTGAAAGTGACTGATAGAGTCCATGCCAGCTTGAGATGCATGCCACAGTCTAGCAAACACCCGCACCGTGTCCCAGCTCCACCCTCCTCCTCCCTCCTTCATCCCTGCTCTGTCTATTTTGGTTATTTTGCCCGAATTGTTCCATCTTTTCTTTCTTCTCGCGTCCAGCCCGCTCATCCTTTCTCTATTACTGCAGACACCCGGCCCACTCCCCCGCTGCTAATTTGTCACATCCCCGCCGTCTCCTGTGTTCGCTTTTCTCTTGAAAGCGCATTTGTTATTTGTCCGTTTCATCGTCATCCTTTCGTCGTCGTCATTAATCACCACCGCAGGCCGCCGCTAGTGGGCGCTGTTTCCTTCTTTCCTGTCCATTCCTAACCCAGAGAAGCTCCACGGCGCCGTCTTCCTCCCCGAGACAATTTAGGCCCTCGTGATCCTCCTCCAGTTTCCGCATTTCGGGGCCTACATAATTAGTTACGCTATGCGGACAAAAGTATTGGGAAGTGAAAATGGAAGAATACAGAATACAGAGTTTGTAAAGCTTCCACTCTTCCGGAGAGACGTTGTTCAAGATGTTCAGAGGTCACACACCAAAATCATCCTAGCGTGTGAACAGTCCCAAAGAGCCCAAATTGTTCCTCCAAAGTATCTTTACATTGAAGGGAAATAAGCCCAAGAGGTGCGTTCCGAGACTTTTGTCCAAACTTTGTTGACACTCAACCCTTTTAGCACCGAGCCCGACCGCAAATAGTGTGGGCCGCCCAAAAAGTGATCTGAAGAGTTCAAAGCGTAAACATACCACAAACTATGTTCCCAAAACACTCGCGTTTAAAAAGCTTGCACAGCGTCGACGATATTTTGCCATAAAAAACATCTTTTCACACTTACAATGCTAAAACGCTAACAGGCGGGGTATAGGTTGCCGCCTAAAAATCTGCAAATAGGTCAAATTGGGAATGCCGACCCACGAATATGCGGGGCTCCCCTGCGTTTGGCACTGTAATTGCCAACAGGTGCCACAAGATGGTGACAAACGAATACCGTTGTCTAAATGAAGCTCCTAAACTCACTTCAACACCAAGATGCCACCGAAGCGATACTGTTATTTCTTTGGCCCGAGTACAAAAACAACAAATCGGTGTTTTTAGTGACTAGATATCTGCACGTACTGGATGAGAGTTTGCGATGATGTGGAGGGTCACCACATACTGAATGTTACTTGCTCTTTCTCTCATTGTCCCTTTTGTGTTAAGCGTCATATGCATTTGATGTATTATTATCACTGTTTACAGATTTGAGATACGAGCTGCCATTTGATGGATTCTTCGCTTTGACATGAGAGCAAACTCATACGCGCGTGTCCCGCGGGAGAGCGTTTGCTCGTTATTTCACGGAGGGCGACTGGAGCTAACCGTTCGACGCACTAAATACACACACACACACAAATGAAGCTCACCGCCTATGGCCTACTCGTTAATACGCCGCTATTGGCGCGTGTCCGACAGAGCGCGAGCGTTCGGCCACTTTGGCCGACACGTGAGAGGACTCAACGGCTGCGTGGGGCGACACGGACGAGCGTGCGCGCGGCTTGTGACGTTCGACATAGTCGAGCGGCCGCAGTGGCCGCGCGGTAAGCGCGGCGGCATGCTCGTCGCATCACATCTCGTCACATCACGAGTCATCTTATCACGTTGCGTTTCCGGCTCCTGCGCCGATATCCCCCCGCACCGGCACCGTCTCATTGTTCCTTTGTGTTTCGGCCCTATTCGTGCGGTCGCTAACGCTGCCGTTTCTCCTCCTACTCTTCGTCGGCATTTTTCCTTATCGGCGCTTTTTGACGCGACTTCCTCATTTCCTTTCTGCCTCTCAAGCGCCGGCTCCTCTGTCACGTCGCTCCCTCGTTCGCTTCTAATTTCCTCCCGACGCGTTCCGCTGCCTCTCGTCTCGGTTGCCCAGGTCACAGCGAGCCGATCGCCTCATCGCCGTGGCGCGGATTCAGCATTTAAAAGCGACATTCGACAATCCGGAATTAACATACGAGATATGAAAAAAGTCTTTCTGAAACATTTTGCCTCGTGAAAACTGAATGCCAGATATCGGCGAGACCATTTTGCCTGGGGAAATGGAACTTGACTTTTGGCATTGGTGTGGCTGGGGTGCGTCATTACACATATCTGCGTTCAATCCAGTTGCAGATATCCGCTCGGGAAACAACGGCATGATAGATATTCGTAAGTCCGGCTTGAGATATTGTCAACATCAATTTGGTAATTTCAGTTACAGGTATCTACAGCTTCTTTTGTTCTAGTTCATTTAGTTAGTTGAAGATATCTGAAAAGGGCCGGCGATTGGCTGGCGACCAGTTCAGGGATAGGCTCCAGCACGTCCGCGACCCGCCTGAGGATAAGCGGCACGGAAAATGGATGGATATCTTCAACTGGGATTATGACTAGTCAGTATCAAATTGTAGCTATCGCAAAGTCGCGTTAGAGACAGCAAGAATTTAGTGAGCGAGAGCTGTGATTTACATTGCCAATGTCCGCAACTGAATTGCAGGTATCTGTCATGAGAAGCCACATACACGTGAATGGCAGAAGTGACATCGTTTGTTCTTGGCAAAATGACCTTGCATGCGTCTAAAATGGAAATTGTGGCTAGAAAGAAGGTAGTTGCGGATATCTGCAATGTTCTTTTGGACCAAATTGAATGACAGATCCCTGCAACCCGTTTCCATTCTGACTGTTAAATGTTAAAAGGGTTTGCCGTACCTGCGGGCTCAAGTGGAAGCGAGCTGCCGTTTATTTCGCTTTGTTTACAAAGAAAGCAGTTGGGGGCATCACGTTATGAGAAGTCATCAGCGTGCGCGCGCACGCACGCACGCCGCTCAGCAAGATAAACAAGAGCGCTCGCGTCTCCCGGGAGGTAACCACGGCAACCATCTCGCCCTCTCTCTCTGACGGAGCTGCAGCCTGGCAGTGCTGCGGGCAAGACAATAGCAGGCTTCAAGGCCAATGTCGCTTCTTTCCGCCCCCCGCAGCCCCTCCCCTCGCTCCATCACCCCGCCCCCGCCTCTCCTGCCGTTGGTAAACAAGGAAAAAGAGAAGCGAGCCAGAGAAAAGCTTCCTGTTTTGACAAACGGTGATGTCACATCTCGGGCGGCAACCGCGCGGATCGGCGTGGGGGAGTTTGAAGCCAATGCGTGAGCGACGACGGGAGACTTTGCTCACTCACACACACACATTTCCCCTCCCTTCTCGGCTTTGTATCATGTGGCCGATTGCCGTCTTCGCTTTGTAGGGCGCGAGAGGAAAAGGGGATTTCATGCAGGCTAAGCGAGCCTCTAATCCGCTGTTTCGTGCCGCTCTCGCTCGCTTTCCGTTTGCGGATGTAGCTCTGCATCTCGCCGTCGCCCACGTTTCGTGTGTCTGCGGTGCCGGATAATCACAATGAGCGATCGAGAAGCGACATAAAGGTCAAAGGAAGTAAAAAGTGCAAAGATGAGCACGTTATTCCTTTTTCATCTTTTATTGACCCCAAAGGAGAAAGCCCCTTGATTTGTATTCATATTGGCGCGAGTATTGAGCAGACAGCTGATTGGCTGACAGAGAATCGTTAACGCCGCCTCACAACAGGAACGGAATGTGCAACTGCCTCACAGTAGCGCTTGCTAATCGTGTTTCTTTCTTCCCAAGAAATTCAGTGCTTTCTATCTTTAGCTCACAGCTTGTGACTAAAACGGACCAATCACGTGCGATGATCTCCACGGCATTCGACGCGCAGCAACAATTTCTGCCGTTTGCGCGTCGAGCGACTTTAGAAAGTAGTAAGCAAGTCCGCCATGTTTGTCTAAGGCCTCTTTCAAACGTATAAAAGACATTGAACTGGTAAAGTCTGCACTTTTGACCGCTGTACGGTTCATCAATGAAATGATAAAGAATGAATCATTTAAAAAAAATAAGAATAAAGCGTCGCTCTACTTGGCAACACTATGATTGTTTTGTTTTGTTTTTTTAATCACACACACACACACACACACAGCGTGCAGTTGGTTTCAGCCTTGTGGCTTGTTGAGGACTGCAAATTGTCCATAGGTGTGGACCCCACCTCTTGCTCAAGGTTAGCTGAGACAGACTCTATTTGGATTTCCTGAGGTAGAGGCGTTTATTTCTTCAAGTGAACAATAGCGTGACTATTTGTCTTCATTTTGAGGATTTAGGGTAACGTTTGTTGCGATAAATGTGAGACGCACGAAACTCTTCAGTGGTGAGAGAGTCCTTTGCTTCGTCAGTGTCCGTCTGAAAGCGAGTCTTTTTATTTTAACCTGTTCCGAACGCGTCCGGAAGCCTCAGCCGATCGTTCTGTCTGGACTGCGAGAGGGAAGGAAGGGGGCGTGGGGAGCTGTCAGCTGCTCGGACTAACCGTCTACAGCTCGCCGTGCTGAAGTGGAAATGAGAGAGCGAGAGATTGGATACGCAGCAAGAATACTGCGGAGTCGGCAGAGCAGATCGACGCATCTGTCCGTCCGTCCTGCTCCCGACACGCCTCCCCTCGGAAAGAAACGTGGCCGCAGAGGAGCTCCGAGGGAGGCGGAATACGCCGACGAGAGTCGAGAACCGACGGGGAATTTCTGGGGTCTTTCCAGAGCGGCTCAACTACTGGAACAGAAACGGGTCGAGGTCACCTTGGCGTCCTCGCGCCCGCAGCCGGGAGATAGCGGCAAAACCTCGCACGAGCCAATCCGAGAGCTGCTGTGGATTTCAATATTATCGTGATTCCTAAAAGAATTGTCACCTCTCTTGTCTGTCTCGAGGATGGCTGACGTCCAACCCGCTATCTGTCATTGCGTTGACTGAAGTTTGCTCCATCGAAAGTACTGCTGAGTGCTCGCTGTACGAGTATCGCTATGAAATAAAAGTGGTATCGAACATCCCTACCAATGATAACGCCGTTTAACTGCAGTGTTTTTCTCACTTCGTGCAGCAGTGGAAAAATTGGGCTGTGGAAACCTTTGATCAGGAAAAGTGAGGCTTGCGACACTTTTTTTGCCGCCGTGGGTGCGACAGCCCACACGGCTACCACTGAAACAACAACTACTACATTCAGACACGGAAACACCAAAGGCAAGAAAAAGGTGACAACAACAAAAAACATTGTAGGGAGAGAGATTTCTTTTTATTTGAACATAAATTAAGCAATCTGGAAGACTGAAGAGTACAATAAGGCAAAAAAAAAAAAAAAAAAAGTACATGTCGATGTACAAATGTAAGATTCAAATAAAATGTGCCTCATTTCTTTGCCTTTTTGTTGTGGCCTCCAACCTGAGCCAGGCCCATCTCCACGTGCAGCTGATGCCACCTTCAAGCTGTGCCACATGAATAGCATCCTCTTCTTGAAGCACTCATTCTGATGGACTTCATTTTTCACTGTGACCAACTTCAAAGGCTAATCCCAAATGCATCCTCCAGGAAAATATTTTGATTGGCCATTTCTCAATCGGAAGTTAGTTCATTCTGTGTTGTGACATAATCCCTAACATCGCTCCGTCGCTTAATACGTTTAACTTTAACATCCGTAAACTAATTAGATCAATGTAGCCGCGTTTCTTAATGAATACAAGATTTACTAGCGGATCGACTCGTCGGCAATGTTACGTGCGCTTCGCGTTTCCGCCGAAAGCGCAACCGGGGCCGCGACCCGCAGCACCTCGGCGCGAAAATACAAAAGACCGCTGCGACGAATACGATGGCCGATCTCAATGAGCAAAAATGTTGCTTCAACGTAAGAGGAGCAATAGAAGGATGTCCGTTCCAGAGGTGGGGAGAGTCGCCAAACATTATACTCAAGTAAGAGTACTGTTGCTTGACAATAATGGGACTCAAGTAAAAAGGAGTCCTCCAAAAAATTACTTGAGTAAGAGTAAAAAGTACACAGTGAACTCATTACTCAAGTACTGAGTAAACAGTAACTTCTGATTTCAATAAAAGTTTTTTGGTTTTTTTTTTTTTTACAAAAAAATAGTAGCTTCTGATTTCAATAAAAAAACAACAGTAGCTCGGCGTTGCCTTCATGGTCACGACGACCTTCCCAACATGGCCGCCACAATCAGACGGGTTGGCTTATCTAGTGTTAATACCGATGCCCGGGATCGGACCTATACGATTCACGGAGATGACCTATTTTGAGTTCAAAACGGCGAATTTCGCCAAGAGGCGACTGATTTGCATGTATGTACATTGTGGAGGAACAACATTTCTATTCAAAAAAAAAAAAAAAGAAAGAAAGAGATGTTTTGTGTCGATGTCATATTTGTGAAACATATCACACAAGTGCACGTCACGTCAATGCCGCCTTCGAGACGGTCAGCTGACTCCGGATTGCGCAATGTTTTGCTCTCAATGGAATTCTGGCGCAGCTCAGCGCAGGGGCGGATCTATCCTAGCGGGACGCGGGGCCGCAGGCCACCTCAAAATCCTGAACTACTCGCCGCATCACCGTTAACGGAAAGTTGGGACGTGTAATTCCTTGGCATAACTTTACCTTCATTGACTGATTGTTTTGAGATTGTATTTGCAACAAGTAGTGAGCAACGGAGCGCATGCGACTCAATGTGATTTAACGCGTCTGCGCTCCGGCAAACTGTGTCGCGTACGACCGCGTGTTGACAGAGTCGCCGAAGTTTGTGTGTGGTGCGTGCGTGCGTGCGTGCGTGCGGAGGCGATAAGCTCCTGGGCCCGGAGGCGGCCTTCTGATTTCCCCTCACGTCCCGGGTGAAATCAGTCCAATCACTGCGCCGCCGTCCGCCTGCCACGCATACTGACGACAAGCTCATTTGACTATCGCTGTTACGCACCAACACGGGTGGGCGAGTTCACACACCAAGGCCGACCCAAAAAAGAGAGGGAGAATCGCACATCAATACCCGGTGAGGCAAACAAGTGCCGTCGTTAATGGTGGGGTTGGCACCCCCTGGCTTATGCACTATAACCCTGTGCTTGTACAACTTGACCTTGAACTGTTTCTTTGGCTTGAAACAGTTCCCTTGAAAATCTTCTGGCACAAGGGAAAATAAATGTCTGGTAAATTAGACTCACCACAGAGAAGCGTGTTGTCAACAACCCTGACAAATTCGAATGATTGCAAAAATACACGAAACGAGGCTTTAAAAACGGTGACAAATTAAGCCATCGTTTGGGCTCTCGAACGCTGCGGGCGTTACAGCTGAATGCGCCAAAACCACGCCCCGCTCAACTGTCACCGGTCAATCAAATACGAGTACTAGGACCTGGCAAAATAGATGCTACTTCATCAGACAGCGCCTGCGTTGCGTCACGTACCGCGCGGCCCCTCTGCGTCGCTCGACGCGCGCTCGGCAGAAATTGTTGCTGCGCGTCGAATGCCGTGGAGATCATCTCTCGTGATTGGTCCGTTTCAGTCACAAGCTGCGATGGCGTACTCGGCGTTTCTCTCGGTTCCACACAGCACCTACGCCGCCGTCTTCCCGATCCATTTTGCAGCATCGTTAAACGTGTCGTCTGGTCATCTCGGTCCACTTGTTCTCGCAGACTCTGTTCCACGGTCGCCGTTGTCGTTGCTTTGTTCCTCGTTCCGGAAAGGAAAGGAAAAACGGCTACCGGAAATGGCCCCAAAATGCAGAGGAAACGCCACCCTGTGGCGCCCTGGCCGATAGCAGCCGTAGCGACACCCCGACTTGGAGGAGAACTGCAGCCCATTTTCAAAACTGCGCGCTCGAGCATAAAGGCAAACCGCACGCGGGATAGCCGCAGTGACGTCAGCGAGTATAAAGAAGCCTTTATGCTTGTCCATAACTACACTTGAGCCGTGAAAATATATTTGTTTAAAGCCTCTGGAAGCCGGAATATATCTTCTTCTGTCTCCACGGTGCTTTTCTACGAGACGAGGCGCTTTAAAACGGCCACGCCAGCACGCAGCCCCATTCCACACGCGAGCTGTCGCTTCAGAATCCCCCCGCCCCCCCACCACGCACACACACACACACATCTTTCTCTGGAAGCAAAAGGAAGACTTTTGAGGTGCAGGCATACCTAGCTAGCGAATTGCAAGTTGAAATTGCGCCTGACAATAACGCGAATGAAGGCGCTCAAGTTCTTTTATTTATTTGTAGTGGCTGAGGGGCGACTCAGGCGTCACTGGGCCTCATTTGAGCCACAAAACCCAAAACAGAAGGAAAACAGACATGGTGACAAAGTGTTTAACGCTATGTCTCCACAACTGAATGCTGCATACTTCTCAGTCTTTGCACACTTTTACAGCAATTATCTTCAAACATGATTCGATTCATGTATTTCAAATCAAATCTTTGGTGTGAACTGGCCTTGCTGTCTTGCTCCTAAACATCCTGAAGGTCAGAATGCTTTTGAAACAAACTAAATCTTGCAAGTTGGAGTGACGAAGAACCCACTACACACACGCGCACGCACACACGCACACACACGGTGTGACATCCCCTTGACCTAAAAATGTCCCCTAAGTAACATCCGGCGAGAGAGTGCCGATGTTAGTGTTGACGACCCACAGGATGCGTGTGTGCGTGCGTGCGTGAGCGCCAAAGAGGGAAGAAAACACGCCGAGCGTATGAATTGTGCATGTGCTTGTATTCTCGTGTGCGTTTGCGTGCGCGCATGGTGGCAGAGAGCCGTTCTCCTGTCAGTGTGATTAGACGGCCGCATAAACATGGACGGAGGGGAGGAATGAGGGAGAGGCGAAAGTGTGTGTGCGCGTGTGTGATGCGCGAGTCTTTAAAGGCAGTGGACACGTCGAGTATTTTCTCCCCCTCCACGCACACACACACACACGAACACACCCAAGGGCACTGTGAGGTCATTTCAGCTTTGTGCCTCAGTTTTACACACACGCATGTACGCACGCACCCAGGAGATGCTCGTGTGTGTGTGTGTGTGTGAGAGAAAGAGCGGCAGAGTGTGAACACGTCCTCACTACATGTGTATGTTTGACAAAAGGTTTCCATGGCAACAGCAACACCAGAACTGCCCCCCCCCCTTTCATGGACTCCTCATTTGCATATTCAAGTGCAACAGTGTACAGCAGAATTACAGGCTTACATTGAATGCTTAATCAATAGAGTGGCTGAAAGGGTGGATGGGGGTGGGGGCTTTAAGGAGGGGGTGTGGCAAAGAGGAATAAGGTGATGCAATGGGAATGATGTAATGGGCTCTTTTTTTTTTTCATGCATATTTTGTCAGCCTCCGCCCTCATTCTCCTGCTCCCGGCCTGTCAATCAAAAGGTAGGCCCGCCCGCTTCTTTCAGGGACGCTCACGATTGACACGTTAAACATTCAGAAAGGTGAGATAATGACAACAACCGTGGTGGGAAGTACAAATACTTCGTCACATCCCATGCCGTCAAAATACTTTTTTTTTTCTACCGTTTGATGCATAACAGGTCAAAAGAAGTCTGTAACCTGCTTTAGGTTTGACATCTTTCATCAATTGAAAGCAAAAGACAATAAATGGCACCAGGCTCGCAAAACCGCCCAATCAGATTTCAGGTAGTGAATATTCAAGTTGCTGCCCACTTGGCGGCTGGCATCCTGGTCTTTTGCAGACTTTGAGCGCTTAAGCGAAGCGCGCATGTCCTGCTCTGTGTTTTGGTTTAGTTTTGTTCCATGTTTTCATCTTTTCCATGTTGTTCACGTCCCGTGTGCTCATTTAGTCATTGTGTCCACCCGTCGTCGTCAACCTTCTGCCTCGTGTCGACCAATCGGCTCCCTCCAGCCGTTCGCGTCTTGTCCGGGTGTTCCTCGATGTCTCGTCAATCTGCTTGTATTTAGTTCCCTGGTTTCGTTTGTTTCTTGTCAGTTCGTTGTCACCGTGCCACGTCGAGGTTACCAGTCATGTTTTGTTTCCCGTTTTAGGTTTATTCAAGTGTTTCTTTGTTACTTTGGTTATCTGTTGTGGGACTTTGTTTGCTTTATCCGTGTTCGTTGTTTGCCCTTTTTCGGAGATTAAATATAATGTTTTGAGACTCCTGCACTCCCGCCTTGCCTCCCTGCTTCCCTGCACTTGGGTCGTCTACGTTTTTTGCCTTTCCTTCCTCGCCTTCGAAAACCGTAATCGTGACACCGCCGCTTTCGCAGAAATGAGAGCGGCTTGCTCGAAAGGTTTTAATCTCCACTTGAGATTTATTTCGCATTTGGTCCGATGACGCCTCGTCCGCGACTCGTCGATCGCGCTCCTCACCCTCGACGCCTGGATTTTGGCCTGTTTTACTGCTGCTTCTCTTCCTTATTTTCTTCTGCTCATTCTCACTGCAATACAAGTGAATAAGAGGGAAGGCACAAATGTATTTGCACTTTTACAAATTTCTCAGAATCTGTACTTCTTTGACTTAAGGAAAACGAGTCGAATCAGTACTTGTGTATTTTATTTTATTATTTTTTTTTTTTACACAAGCATCTGCACTTCCACTTAAGTAAAGAGTGCCAGTACCTTTGCCACCTCTAAACACACGGTCCACTTTCTGATACGTCCCGTTTCAATGCTTGTGAGGGCAAAACGCATCCCGCTTTCGCCGCCGGCAAGAGGAACCAATCAGGCTTAAATTATGAGGAGCGACCGTACGCAAGGTGAGCGTCTTGCCAGCGCAAATTGCTTTTGCATAATGCGAGGAAGCCGCAAAAGGCTTACGGTGCAGGAGGACGACGGCTGCGCGAAGACAGAGGAGAGGCCGAGGTCGCTGACTGCGGCCTTCCTGCCGTTTTGGGATTAACGGCGTGTTGCCGTCCAAAACGTTGGCTCGTCGGCGTTTGGCGCAGTGGCGTGACACGACGGCGAACCCGACACTGTTTTGCTGGGACAATGACGGCCCGGTGGTCGCAGGAGGGATGGAAGGATGGGAGGGGGGAGGGTAGTCTGCCGGAAAATCGGTGATGGGGAAAATGGATGGAAGGAGAAAGGGGGGGGCCGCTAATGGCCCGAAGACACAGCTGGCTGCAGACACCCGAGGACAGACAGACAGAATGTGCGTGCGTGCGTGTGTGAAGATGATGAAAAGAGAGGGAGAAAGGGTGCAAGAGACGCATCTCGCCATCGCGGCTGACCAAGGACGACTATTTTCCTGTCATGCCTTTTCACGCCACACACAAGCACGCACGCACGCACGCAGACAGACAGACGCAAGCACGCGGAGATGCGGCCGCCCGGCATGTCACCGAATTATCCACGCCGCAACGACGCCTCCTCACGTTAATGAACCCAAACGAGGGACCAAGGAGAAGCCGGAGGCGAGCGAATTTCTCCTCACGTGATTACCTTCGCGTTTTCTTGTTGTCTACACGCCAATTGTTCGTGTCAAATGTGCGAAAGGTAAACCTAAAGAATTATTTCGAGCAGCAATCCATCATTCGTTGTGCAGCTGTGACGTCAACAACAACAACAACTGTATTCTATGTTATACTTTGTGCTTCCTGTACTGCTTATCCTCACGCGGGTTGCAGGCGCGACGGGGCCTATCCCGGCTATCTTCGGGCGAGAGGCGGGGTACACCCCGAAACTGGTCGCCAGCCAATCGCAGGGCACATAGAAACAAACAACCATTGGCACTCACATTCACACCTACGGGCAATTTAGAGTCATCAATTAACCTATTACAATGAACATTGTGCTGCTCCCGCTGGTGTAAGTGCCTTGGCCACCTGGGGGCAGTATAGTAAAGATGTCGAGACACACGAAGAAGAGTTTCACAATTGACTCAGTAAGCTACGTGAGTGTTAGTCATTTTTCACAAAGGATAAAGAATAGACGCTTGTGAGTTTCATTATAAGCGCTACGAAAAATGGATGGATTATAATACCCGAACAGTAAACTCCCCATCCTGCACCCAAAATATTTCCTACATTACCCACAAGCCCCTCGCACCATTAGCGCCTCAGCTGTTAACCCTAACGATGACATCATGCATGTTGAATATATGAACAGCGGAAGAAAGCGTGTGTGCGTGTGCGTGTGCGCGCGCGAGCGCCCGGGTGACGAGGATGTGAGCATTTGAATGAGATGCGAATTTGCCATCATGTGTCATCCTCCATGCGAGCCAGCGGGGCGGAGAGAGAGGAAAAGCGAGAAAAAAAAAGAACAGAGTCGCTAATGAAGTGCAAAAAAGAGGGTGGGGGGGCAGGAGCGGGCGGTGGGGGTCGGATGCGGAAAAGGGGGAGACGAACAGATGTGGGATGAGGACGGGGATGGGCGAAGAGCAAAACGGAGGAGAGGAGCCAGGCGGGAGGCGGCACGGGCTGGATGTCGACGGAGTGGTGGAGGATGGAGGGATGATGACGCGGGGGAGAGAGCAGGAAGTGAGGGATAAAAAGGAGGAGCAAGATGTCCACATGAAGAGGGAAGCGAAAGAAAGAAGTCTTATTTCGGCCGTGTGACGAGACGAACGTCTTTCCATAATTAGCAAACGGAGGAAAATACAGAGTCGCAGTATTCTAAACGAACGCGCTTGTTTATTCTATTTGCACGGTGGAGAGATTAACGTAAAAAAGACCCCAGATAAAAGAAGGTCTCGAATTTCATGTCGTCATGATGTAAGATCAGGCAGCGTGCCGCAGTCGAATTGCAAAACAAACAAACAAACAAAAATCAGTAACACGGGTTCTACATATTTATAATGCAAACACACTTTTACATTAGTAATTAATAAGCGCAAAGTGGAATCCCCCCCCCTTGATGTAGATGTATCTACATCAAGAACTGTGCAAAAAAAGAAATAATCTGCCATTGGAAAAAAATCTAACGAGATCCCACACAAGAGCTGCACCCAAAAATCGGATTTTACAAAGATGATAACAGGAAATAATCATCAGCATCATACATACAAAAATATAGATCGAAAAATACAGCCGTGCCTTGAGATAAGAGTAACCCAGTTTACATGATTTTCGAGATATGAGTTGTTGTTTGAAGGATTTTTTTTTTTGCTCTGACTCGAGAGCAGCCGGCACGTTGGGACGACTGGTTAGCATGTCTGCCTCACAGTTCTGAGGACCGGGGTTCGATTCCCGTTCCCGCCTGTGTGAAGTTTGCATGTTCTCCCCACGCCAGCGTGGTTTTTCTCCGGGCACTCCGCTTTCGTCCCACATCTTAAAAACATGCGTGGTCGGTTGACTGAAGACTCTGAATCGACCGTAGGTGTGAATGTGAGCGCGAATGGTTGTTTGTTTCCATGTGCCCTGCGATTGGCTGTCGACCGGTTCGGGGTGTACGCCGCCTCCTGCCCGAAGGTAGCGGGGAAAGGCTCCGGCGACCCGCAACCCTAGTGAGGATAAGCGGTGAAAGAAAATACATGGATGGATGGACTTGAGAGCAAAAATGTAAGAAAGAACCACAGTAGGGTGGCAGTGAACTCAATTCGCTTCGAAACAAGCCAAACGGACGCAAACTCTGGACAACACCCGTCCATACAGCCGGGACAGTGAGAAAGTTAGCGTAAGCAGGTCCATCCGTCCGTCCTTTTTCTTCACCGAGCCCATCCCAGCTACCTCCGGGCGGGAGGCGGGGCACACCCCGAACCGGTCGCCACCCCATCGCAGGGCACATAGAAACAACACACATTCATACCTATGGGCAATTTAGACTATCCAATCAACTTACCACGCATGTTTCTGGGATGTGGGAGGAAACCGGAGAAAAGCCACGCGGGCACGGGGAGAACATACAAACTCCGCACAGGGGAGGCCGGGATTTGAATCTATTTGCTGTTTTGTTGGATGTTATTATATTGTGCAGGTGTACCTAATATTGCAGCATACAGAAGAATATCTTCCTCCTAAATATCCGTACATATCATGTACTTGCGCCATTGGGCTACATGTGTATGCTCACACGCGTGTGCGGGACGGTGAGTGTCAAAGCGCATAAATAAACACGGCCACAGAGATAGCCCAGGGTTTGTTGACTGCTCCGAAGTTTCAAATTGTGCCGCGGCTCCGCTCGACAAAGCTGCTGACTCATGCTCTTACACAAGCTAACATGCTAACAGCGGCCTCGCTGGGTCAACAGCGATGTGTTAGCACTTTCCGACTGAGTGGCTCAAAAGTGTGTGTGTGTGTGTGTGTGTGTCTATATATATATATATATATATATATATATATATATATATATATATATATATATACATAGATATATATATATATATATATAGATATAGATATATCGATATATATATATAAAATCCAGGTGTGAAAAACTTGCATCATCCCCAAAAGACTCATGGCTGTATTAGCGCAAAAGGGTGCTTCTGCTAAATACTGAGCAAAGGCTCTGAATACTTATGGCCGTGTGATATTTCAGTTTTTCTTTTTGAATAAATCTGCAAAAATTTCAATCCATTCCGTTTTTTTCTGTCAATATGGGCTGTTGTGTGTACATTGATGACAAAACAAAATAAACTTATATGATTTTAGCAAATGGCTGCAATATAACAAAGAGTGAAAAATTTAAGGGGGTCTGAATACTTTCCGTACCCACTGTGTGTGTGTGTGTGTGTGTGTGTGTGTATATATATATATATATATATATATATATAAATGCTACCTGACTACAATCAATAATGTTTGTCCATTAACAAGAGAAAAACATAAGAATGTCTGTAAAATACATCATAGTCACCAGAATGGTACTAAATAAATGAATAATAAATTCAAATGAAATGTCTTCATGTGGCGAATGGTTGTTTGTTTCTATCTGCCCTGCGATCGGCTGGCGAGCAGTTCAGGGTGTACCCCGCCTCTCGCCCGAAGATAGAAAATGGATGGATGGATGGATCGGCTCCATGTGTGCAGGCGTGTTTTGCTAGTCAAACTTGGCTTGTTCTAACCAACCAATCAGAGGACAGACAAATGCTGATGTCATGGAGGGCCAGCTCACCGGCCCTGTGAGGACGCATTTGTAATGCCATCGGTTAAAGAAACAGTACCATCGCGAACATAGTTGACGTCGGTCGCATGGCCCCGGGCAGATCACGCTGACAACACATACGAGCTGAAAGCTGATTGGACAAAAATAGCTCAAGTCCACATACACGTACTGGTAGCAGTGCAGCCAAGAAAAACAATACAAAGTAAAGACAATAAATAGACTGTTGGGAATAAATGAATACAATTTCATGGAACAAATCTTAGAAATTAGTTTGTAAATGTAGGGCAGTGGTTCTGATTAAGGACCAAAGCAAGCATGTATTTGTTTTGTTGGGATAATTTGGCAGTGCTGACAACAAACAGACAACATTTTTTAACATTGAGAAGAAAAGAAAAAAAAGAAAAAATAAAAAAAAAAAATCACACTTTTACGGAATGCAGCTGAGCTTTTTACTTTGTAAGCCAGCAATTACCCAGGTGCGCAACATGATGTTTGCCTCACAGAGATCTCATTACAGATCTCGCCGGCCTTACAAAGCCTCGTCAGTGGCCCTCCTCCACCTCCTCCTCTATCCGTCCATCCATCTTGTCCTCCATTTCGCTCTCGTCTCATCCACCTCTCCCATCGTAACCCGTCTGTGCATCTTTTTGGTATGCGTTGCTGCGTAGCTCCTGGCTGGAGGTGAGACCTGATGATTATGCATGAGTTCCCTTCGAGTGTGTGTGTGTATGTGTATGTGTGTGTGTGTGTGTGTGTGCGTGTGCGCACTTCAGTCATGACGGAATAGCGAACATACGTGGGCGAAGTGTGTGTCCGCTTGGAAATTCAAGATTGTGCATTTAGCGAGGATTGGCGGAACTTGACCTGAAATACGCATGCAGGATCAAACAACGGAGCGATTGAAAACTGTGAACACGCGTGTCGTGATGGAGTCTTTTATCATATTACGCGGACTACAGCGGGGCTTTGAGCTTATTCTGGTGTGAAGGCCTTAGCCACCTGGGGGCGGTATAATACAGTCACACAGACACAAACGAAGAAGAGTTTCAAAACGAAGCGACTCGGTAAGCTGCAGTAATATTAGTCGTTCTTCACTGAGGATAAAGAAGATATGCATTTGAGTGTTGTTATACTGTCTGACTACATGTGTTGCGACCATTTGTGTTCAAATAGCCATTAATTAAAAAGGGTTATAACTACCACAACATCGATGCTAGTTTCATTACATATGCGTTCGTGGGCCGCATCAAATGATGTGGCAGGCAAGATCTGGTCCTTTGACACTTGTGCATTATCCTTTCTGAAGAATGACAAATATTACTCCGGTTAGTTGTGAAAACACTTCTTTGTGTCTGTATTATACTGCCCTCGGGTGGCTAAGGCGCACATATCATATGGAGCAGCACGATGTCCATTGAATTGAAGCAAAAACTGTGGCAAAACGTTTGCCTTGCGTTCCGGGCACGAGAGCAGACTTCAGCGGGCGCAACTTGGCGCTCCAGATCGCTGGCCGACGTGGACGCCGCCCGCCTCTGACGTCTCGTTTGTGTTTTCGCCTCCCTGCGCTGTGGAGGCTTTTGGTTAATTCAGCAGAGCTCAGCGTGTGAAGTGCGGCTCGCTTTGCAGTGCGCGCGCACACGTTCAAGTGTGTATGTGCGCAAATATAGGTCAACCAACAAAACAAAAATAAACCGAAAGGGAGAAAGAGTATAACGCACATCCCTTTTTTTTGTGGCCACCTCACGCGAATCAAGTGTGGCTACATCAGGGGTGTCAGGCCGGTGAATTTGGAAATGGAAAAATACATGAGACGTTGTGGTGTTGGGGACCCCAGGATACTTTTGACAATTATTATGCTCATGTAGAAAATCCTCTTCATGAGTTGATTTAATTTTACAGTGCAATCCGATATTGTTCAGTTGCAAATTCAAGTTTTGTAACTGTGACCATTTATTCTGCAAACCGCAGCAAAACGTCTTCAAGAAATCGAAGGTGGTTTTATAAAATCATCGAATTTTTTTTCAAAACAAAAAGGGAAAAAAACAGTTATTTATGATGAAATTAAGTATGGTCTGATTTTAGTGGTCTGGCCCCTTTGACATCCAGTTAGGCGGTGCGTGGCGGCCCCTGAACAGCAAACGCACAATGAGCTTGACATGTCATCTTTCTTGCTATACGGATTAGTTTTTTTCCATTTGGCAGAAGGTTTTCTTCACTTATTACGGACAGACATATCTTTCTCTTCTCAACATAATTTGAACAATTGTGTGTACATTTGGCTACCGCAATTTTCCTTGACTTCGGATTTCAAATTCAACTTTGTGGGTTTTATTTTCTGCCAATAAATCGGTTTTAATTCGAAACTCAAAACACTCTTATCGCAACTCATCTTTGGCCATTGAAAGAAGTGGAAAAGCCATTAATCCATTCCATCCTTCCACCTCCCAAAAACCCAAACAAATTTGTAATGCTTTTTTAATAACCATTGTAGCGCTCTATAATATTGAACTTTGAAAAAAAAACAACAAACAACACAGTAATCACGTGATTGAATAGAATGTTAAGAAACAAAACATCTTGCCACATTTTTTGCTTCAATTCAATGGGCGTTGTGCTGCTCCTCCTGGTGTGCTCACCTTGGCCACCTGGGGGCAGTATAATACAGAGCTACAGAAATAACATACATGGAGATTATGATGCTGGTACCTGAGGAGCTAAGTATTTTTTTTTTTTAGGTTGAACATGGTGTAAAAAGTTTGAGAACTACCGCAGTCGACATGAGTACTGTAGTTTTTCTGCTGTTACCTCCTAAAGTCTTGTTTTTCGTATGAAATGTCTCAGTCGACCAAGCGCAATTATGCCCTCTGACCTCATCTGACATCCACAGACCAGGGGACAACTGTTTGCGACCCCGACGAGCACGTGCCCCACTGTTGAAGCCCGTCATACCAGAAGCTGGCATCTGGCCCGCGCCCACTTTCAGATCACACAGGAGAGCGGCCCTTCATTCGCTTCCCTTCACTGGCTGCCGGTTGCCATGGAAGCTAATTCGCAGGCGGCGAGCTTACTTTGCGTCCGTCGCACGGAGGCAGTCGAGCGAAAGACGCGCACACGCGTGTACTGGATGCATGCAGCCTAGCAACAGCACCGCTGAATATGGGATGGCGCTAATCTGCTTCAAAAGGAAGCGCAATGTTGGGCACATCCCCGAACAATTCGGGGGGGGGGGGGGCCTGCGGCGGCGTAGTGCTCACAGTAGGAGTTCATTACTGTCCCTCAAGGTCCCTTAACATTACTGTAGCCCAGAGGACGTACTTTTTGGTCTCCAAAGTACACCATTTGGACCTTTTCCCGGGACAAAAAGGATGGAAATGTCTCGTGTCAAGGGTACAACGAGAAATCGACCCAGTCGTGTTTTTCTAAAGGTGCTTTTTTTTTTTGGGGGAGATTGCAGCGGGGCATGTTTTTGTATGATGTAAGCACAGGAAGGGCCTATTCTCGACATGGATTGTCTTCGACTGTTTGTTGTGTTCCTTGTTTCTCTCCCTGCTTGATTTTCTGTCTCCTCCGTCTTGTGATCTGCTCATGTTACCTCTTGTGTTACATAACTTTAGCAGGTGTCTGAAGACGCAGGCGGCGAGTAGCGAGGCGGGCACAAATCTTTCGTTTTTTGGGAGGTGCGGCTATTGTGCTCCGATTTGAAGACAGGGGGAGACGCTCCCCACCTGCTTCCGCTCAAGCACAGACTAGCTCGCCATAGACGCCGCGCGATCATCGGGCTGGATTTTATGAAATCGCACGGTCAACACGTTCATGTCAATTCTTTTTGGGTTTGACGGACAACGTTATTTTTTCAAACCATCAAAACAACCGTCAAATCTAATCAATATTATCGTGAAGTGTAAAACAAAACCAAAAAAAAAAAAACAGCTAAACATAAAATGTGTAACAATACATTTTAAATGTGTAAAAAGTGTCCAAAAAACCCCCTGGCAACATCAAAGAACTCCCCCAAAAGAAAAGAGCTGTAAAAATCATTTGTAACAGTTGCCAAAGAGATCCCTCTGGGCCATGAGTTGGAAAATATAAGTGACTGAGAATCCGTGATTGAATTGGTTTTTCAAATATGACAAACAATGTACAAGACTAATAAAAAGATCGTACCAATAGATATATTAAAAAAAAAAAAAAAAGTAACTATAGTTTTTCTCATGTAAACGTACGTCTGCTTTTCTTTGTTCTAATCTAAAAAATAAAAACCACACATCCACAAAAAATGAATGCTATACTGAGCTGGAAACAAACCAATAGTATAAATCACGTCAATAAATTAAGTATGTCAACTCCAGTCCAACGACTGCCTGTGATGCAGGATGGAACAACTTTTCATATCAAAATGCATTATTGTCCAGTACTGTACACTCCAGAAAAAAATATGACTTTAATGAATACGTTCTTGAATATTAGGTAAGTTGAAGACTTAGAGAAGGACAATTGCCCATTTTTGTTTTGGACGATCAAAATACAACAGTGGGGAACGAGAAGGTATTAGGTGAAATGTAAAGCAAATGACCTTTAAAAGTATTTTATCAACAACAACTTTTCCATCTACTCTGCTATTCAAAATCCAAGTACTGTACCGAGCGTGGGTTTCCGGCGCGTGCGATGTGTGCGGCCGCACAGGGCGCCGTCAAAGCAAGGACCGCCAACGACAGTACTGCCAATGTTTCGTTGTTCGTAAACGCATCGTATACGGCACCGTGCTCGCCAAGGCCTCCAGCCGAGTCTTCAAAAAGAAGTCAGACTTCAATTCGACTCCCAGCTGAACGGTTGCCTCACTCCGTCGGAACGAAGCTCGTTCTCTCTCACGGAGCAACGTTTCTCAGCATCCTCTTGTTCATTAAGCCCTAATGAGACACATTTGATCAGAAACTCTTCATTAAGCCGAGATGGCCCCAAACACCGCCGGATGCCCGTTTTCCCCCGTCTATTAGCGGGACCGTTCCAAAGCGGCGTCGGCGTAATTCCCAGCGTGCTTCGCAAGGACGGATAAGCAAAAGAGAGAAAAAAAAACACCAAACTATCACGGGGACTTGACTTTGTCTGCACAAAACGAGGACTACCTGGAAGGCGGCAGAATTACAGAGGCTCGCTTCATTCTGCCTCGGCCACTTTGCGGCGTCCTCCCTCCCTCCCGTCCGGCACGAAGCGCCCCAATCGAACGAGCAGCACGCTGGAAGCGGCATACAGAGGAGCTTCTCCTCTTCCTTCCCTCCCTCCCTCCCTCCTTCCTTCCTAACCTCCCTCCATCCCTCCTTCCCTCCCTCCCTTCCTTCCTTCCTTCCGTGGCCATGCTTCCCTCCGTCCTCAGACAAACACACCAGAGCGACGGCTGCCTTGCTCGGCCAATTAAACACCTGCACCGAAAGCTTCTGCTTCATGCTGGGTTGAGACACACCTCTTGGTCAATTAGTCGAGAGTTTAACGACCTTTAATGAGCCAAAACTCAATACTTTACATTGCAAAAATCTCACAGCAATCCACCAGTGAAAAAGGTTACAAAAAGTACGGTATGTTAAATGTTGTGCTGGTGTGCATGACTTGGCCACCGGGGGGCAGCATAAAACATGCTTACTTATTACATGAACAAGATGGTCACAACTGCTGGGTAATCCGGAGTAATATTAGTCATTTTACACAGAGGACAAATAATATATGCCTGTGAGCATTGTTGTATTGCCTGTCTACATGTGCTTCTGCACTGTTTGTGCTCAGTTATCTGTCGCGTATCAACGTTGATGCCGCTTTCTGTGCTGTTTTTCATTGTGTGTTAGCGATAAGCTAATAAAGTTATGCGGTCTTTGAACCGAAAATCCTCTTTGTTGTATGTTGAATTTTAGAGTAAACCTCAGCTGGGGCGTGGCAATAAACAGCTTGACGCCTCCGTTTCGAAGAATTGTTCACCATCTGCCAAACTGCTGCATGTTGTGGCCGCCATCTGGTGGTTGTAACTCAAATGTTTGCTCACCACTCAAGACAGAACAAACAACAAATCTGAGTTGGACGACGCCTCATGGTTCCCGTTCAATTGTCCGTCTTTAACTTTTTCAATTATATACATATAATTCCAACTTTGCGGGAACAGCCATTTTGTGCCATGAAGGCATGCTCGGAAGAGTTTGCCGTGGAAGAATTGGAGAGCCCTGACCTCAACCCCATCAATTCTATATTAGCACTTTGTGATTTTATTTTCTCTATTGAACCTCTAAATGTTGTAAGTCCAGTATAGCTACACTGTGCGGTTCTCCAAAATTGATACGGTGAGTCGACAATCAAGCTTTAAACCGAACTCTTGGGGTGACGCCCAGCAAATTGAACTCACTAGCGCCCCCAGTTGACCTCTTGGATTCCATCGGTGAATCCAATTGGTGTTTTGACTGACTTTCCAGTGAGTCAACTTTATGCGAATACATGCGACTGGGGGATGGGGCAATGGGGTTAGATGTGCAGTGTGTACAGTATACTTTACAGTATGTACATTTGCATACCGGGGGAAAATAAATGTGGAGGGGTGGATGTATGCAAATTGTTATTTTTGGGTATATATATGTGGAAATTTTGCATATATTATAGTATGCATGTTTCGAAGGCAGGGTGAAAGCATTTCAAATCAGACAGCAGAATCTCTAAAATGAACTCTAAAGTGCACAGGCAGGTGGTGGAAGGAGGCCAGAAAAGGAGTTACACGCTCCCTCTTACGTGTTCCAGTTAAGACGTAAGCGGCAGCATTTTGAACCAACTGGAGACGTTTGAGGGAGGGCTGGCTGACTCCAAAGCAGAAACGGTTCCCTATTTTCTTCAATTTTCATTTCCTTTCCTTTACAAAATGCCAGCATCCTTACATCCACTATGTATGCCATGTGATGTGTGACAGTGGCGTTTTCATAACAATGCTATGCCTCAATGCTCCGTTCCGGTGGCTCCCTTCAGCTCCGCACTTTTTCTCTTTAATGAGGGACCAACATTCTCCCCGCATCCCATCTCTGAAAACCCCCACCGTAAATAACCACGAGCCTCCGGGGCAATTAGGAGGGCACTCTGAGGCGTATGGCGCAGTCCTCGTAAATGCACAAACTGCGGGGAAGACGGCAATGTAGTTAAAAAAATTATTTAACAAAAATGTTTGATTGAGAGCAATCAAGAGGGCGACAGAAAAAAAGAAGAATGATGATGGAGGCTGTTCGGCAATTATTTAGCTCGTCTCCTTCGCACGACAAAAAGGTCAGGAAAGTTAAACAAGGGAAGCGTGGCCAGCAAATCCCAATTTCAGGTGCCCTTTACTGATCATTACACACACACACACACACACACACTGATGGAAAAACCTGCCGAATGAGGCCTTTGCTCAAAACTTCACAGCAAGTCGTGACGATGTGACTGAAAACATCCCTCCATCCATTTTCAACACCGCTTATCCTGGTTAGTGTCGCGAGGCGCCGGAGCCTATCCCAGGCGACTTCGGGCGAAAGGCGGACGACGCCCCGAACCGGTCGCCAGGCGGTCGCTCACATTCGCACCGTCACTGAGTGGGAACCGAACCCACGCTGCCCGCGCCAAAGTCAGGCGAGTGGACCGCTACAAGTGGTGGAAACCAGAGCTCACTTAAACCCGCTCTCTTCATAATAATCAGCTTCCTTTCATTGCGTTGCATCATGCGGGAAACCCACTTTTAGACACAAGGGGATGAAGACATAAAGAGCAAAACTTCGGAGAGAAGCTTCACTCACACACACACACGCGCGAGAGAGAGTTGAGTCAGCACGAACGCCGCTATCATTCGAAAACATCTCCAGCAGAAGGACGTACGTTGTAAAGATCGTTTACGAGGCCCACACATGCAAACGCACGCTGCTTGCTGCTTGTCATTGCAGTGCGCGCGCGCGTGTGTGTGCGTCACCTCTCATTTCCCATTCATATATTCTCCTCGCCTTCACCTCTCATCCCTCAGCCTCTCGTGCTCACGCATATTGTCACCATCTTTCAAGGCGCGCGCACACGCACTCTTCCCTCTGTCGATGTCCTCAGGGCGAGCGAGGCTGTCGGTAGCATCCGTTTAAGTCCGCGGTGACGCTGCAGTCTTCGCTTTAAATGGCACAACTGAAGCCATGCGCACACGCGCACTAGAGGACCGATAGGAATGCACGGTATGCAGCATGTTTGTGAAACCGCTGAAAAGAATTTGCGCTACAAATTGACAAAAAAGAGGCTTTTCCAGTGACGCTGACTCTGGAAAAGTCGGAAGAGATTCACAATAACAAAGCCGTCTTCACTGCATTCAGATTAGCGTCTGCGCGCCTGTACGTGCCCGCGTCCTTATGCAATACACAGAGTAAACGGCGTGCAATGACACATCGCAGCTCCGATTATTGTCCTCTTTTGGCACCGAGCGGTAACGCAAAAGTTGCACGTCGTGTACGTCGTTTGTCTTTATGTGACATTGGCGACAGAGAGGAGTCGGGCTCCAGGCAGGTGCCTCTAAAACGCACTCCGGCTTCCACCTGTGCGGTCCACACGGGAGCGAAGAGGAGGACGAGGAGGAGAAAAGACGGCGGTACCTGTTAGCGGCGAGCCGTTCTCTCCGCTGCCGGCGCGGTGGGCGTCCTCCCCCGTCCGCTCGTCCTCTGCCGAGGTCGCGATGAGCTGAGCCGAACGTCAAGCGGCGGACGCTCCGTTCGCCGCGCGCTGCCAAGGCTGCAAATGGCAACGAGGATCCCTGATGGCAGCAGCCTGCGTGCTCTCTCTCTCTCTCTCTCTCTCTCTCGCACACTTGTTTTCTCCCTCTCTCTCTCTCACCCTCCCTCGCCCCACCTCTGCACGCTTGCTGCCATGTTGAAAGTGCACGCAGGGCGAGGGGGCGGGCCAAAGGGAGCGGGGAGGAGGGGGGGGGGGGTGAAGGGTGGCGGTAGCAGAGAGTGATGGGGACTCAAGGGGATAAGAAAGCAATTAGAAGACAGCTCCTCTTCCTTCCAGTTGGGAATGTATAATGGAATTAGCTTGGAGGCGGTATGGGGGCGAGAGTGGAGGTTGGGGGGGAGTGGGGGTGGGGGGGGGGCAGTGTAGGTGTTCAGGGAGGGAGGAGGAGGGGGCAGTGGGGGAGCCTTTTGGACACTCGCCAATTTGCAAAACTACTCGTGTGTGAGTGCCTGTGTGGAAAAGGGGCTGAGAATTGAGAGAGCGTGAGCAAGACAGACAGCATGACAGAGAGGAAAATGGAGGGAAGGACAAAGGGAGGGAGCGAAAGAAGGAGAGAGAGAGAGAAGGAGAGCAGAGGACAGAGTGAGCGAGTAAGAGAGAGAAAGCGCAGGAGCACCAGAGAAAGGGAGAGGAGGAGAAATGATCAATCATTCGATTTTGAGATCGACTTTATTGTGCATTTGTTTTAACCGTACTCAATGTAGGCCTAATAACCCGTCTTCAAACATGTCAATGAATCAACGAAGGCCTCACAAAAGGCAATGCGCATAAGTCAGCCTTCCTGCTGCGGCACAACATTCTGGGAAGACCGGAGACTTGTGAAAGAGTCCAGGTCACCTGCTGCTCTCCAACGAGCGAAAGCGCAACCGACTTCCACGTTCGGCAAAACGGCTCCAGGCGCTCGGGCCAACGCGGAAGGGCGCGTCCGTTTCAAAGCGCCCGGAGCAACTTCCGACGTTTTGGATGCTTTTTGGTTTTTTGAAACGCGAGATGTCACCACAGCTGACGGCAGCCGGTGTTGTCATTTGTCATTTGCGTTGGAGTACTCTGGAGTTTTTGGGACAGGAGGGCGGCGCTGCGAGACCACCTGCGCTCAAACACCGACACGCCATAGCGCTCGCCTTCCTCAGCCTCACCCATGTTGGAGTGCGCGTTGAAGCCTGTGTGGGAAAGTTGCCACGTTTGGCGTGAACGTTGCGTGTCTGTTCATAAAGGCCTTTGTTTACATTTGGATACCGTCGTGGAGTCAGTCAGATATGTGCAAGTCTCTCGTCGGAACCTTCAAATGTCAAGGAGGTCTCCGTTTACTCCCAGGGGGACTTCAAGCAAGTCGAGTCAAGTCGTTACTTGGCTCGAGCGAGTCGGAAGTCACGCGATCTTGCTCGGCCGCGACAAATACCGAGTCCGAATAAAACGGTTTTCACTGATCCGAACACAAAAGAAGCACATTTACAAATTCAATGAGCAACGACTTAAGAGTGGGAAATGTATACATACTATTATTATTATTATTATTTAAAAGAATGCGTTATTTTTTTCTAACGTTGAAATGAATGTTTACAGCTCACAATATATCTAACACTGTTACTGTCACGTGAGACAATTGAAATATACTATATCGCGTGTAATCGTCAGATTTCAAACCTACATCGGTGGTCTTTGGCGCCAATCTCTTTCCCAAATATGGAAGCGTGCGTGTAAATGACAAGCATGAACGTTTAGGTTGTCGCTTTACGAAGTTCCGTCAGTTTACGGCGCACACGCCACATCCAATATGGCGGACATGCTGCCTAAATATGTCTATCACTGTATTGTCTTCTCTTGTCGCGTAAATGCAAAACTGACGCGCAGTCGAGTTCATCTTGATCAGCTAACGTGTGAAGCTAAGCTAGCTAGCTTACCTGCGTCAGACAGATCGAGTTGTGTCTTTTCTCCCCCGGCGGCATCCAGAAGAGAAGCAGTGAATCCGAATGGAATCATTCTTGGAGCTAGCGATATATATTTTCAAAAACCAAAGTTAAAAATGTTACTTGTCAAGTAACATTGAGTTCAAGTCGACGTGTCAAGTCAGCGACTCGAGCCCAAGTCACGTGGCTTGAGTCCCTCACCTCTCGTATCCCACCGCAGGTGTGTTTTGAAGGCTGGCGATGAATTCCGCCGGTGACAAAAGCATCGCGTGCTCGGATCGTTGACCTCTGCACGCCTCCAGCAGCGCGCGTGAGCAATTCGGATCCTTCAGTTAACGTAACAAACGCAGTAAACGTCAACGTGGCGCCCGGTGAGCGCAAGAAGGAGTTACTCCGGTGGCCCCGAAGGGTCAAAACACTCAATTGCGTATTTGGGCTGGCAGACCCGGAAAAGTTTGCCAAGTACTTGAAACGCAAGGCCACTGCACGCCTTGCGTTTCTTCGAAAGGTGTTGCGTTGACGTGGGACGTGTGCAGCTTCTTGTTTACTTGTGGACACCGCGTGGCTCTCGCGCTGCAATGCGTGTTTACGCTGCATGTCGACTCCAAAAAGCAGACGTCGGGTCGCCATGAGAGGGCTGCAGCGCGTGCGCAGTTTAGGCACAATTGCGTGTGTCCAATCAGCGGGCAGCAAACTTCTCCGAGGAACGCAGACATAAAAAAAGATGACATTCTTCACCTTTAATTGATTTAATACGCGAAAACCCATCCGTCAGTGTCGTTAAGTAGATGGTTTTTATATGCATTATATATACAGTGAAAGGTGTTAGCAACATTGTTTAGGATTTTTCTGGATTTGGGGGAATAATCTTGATTGCTCGAGTCGTTACGAAGAGAAGTGCTCTTTCTATTTTAGTTGTAAATTAGCATTATTTTTTGCATCTCAAGGAAAGCTCTGTATGGAAGCGGTTTATTATTTTTATTAGTAGCAGTCGGCGATGTCATGCGTGTTGCAACACGGCTCTTATTTGTTTTGTTTTTGAGAATAAAGACCTGTGCAAGTTAAATCCCGTTTTAAAAATACATGAAACTCCACAAATAATTAAGGGTTTGGAATTGTGTAGAGATGCCACAAAATGGCAGCAAAGCACCAAAAACGCAGAGGATCCTAAAGCATCAACATCATGCATCTGGAAAAAAGTACACAATCATAAAGCCATGTGACATAAACAAGTGCAATTCTAAAACACAAACACAGGCTTTCCCATGAAGCTCGTCAGTAGTTGTAGCTAGCACTATACGAGCCTGAAAACTGACGTGACATGAAACACGGGGAAACAAAACTGCTCTTATCTTATGCAATCTTCTCCGCGGGGTGTGCGGCCACTCGCTCTTTGCGACAACTGACTTGCAACGATGCGAATTGCTTGGGTATACGCTCATCCTGTAGACGTTCATAATTGACATAGCCACTCCCGCCACGCTTCAGTTGCACAGGCGGGTTCACGACCTCTGTCCTGCGCGCTTCCCCTCCTGTCCAGTCCTGTCCTGACCCTACAACACATCGTACTCGTTATAAAATGCTTTACTTTCCTCATCTTGTTTACAGCTCGTATCTTGTCTTTTGTCTTCTTTTCCTGTATGATTTAGTTGCCTTTTCACTCCTTTGTGTCCCCCCCCCCCCCCCCCCCTCCCCGTCACTTCCATTTAAAAACTTTGTTCTGTTCAACTGAACGACCGTAATTCTCAATAAATATCCATCAGAATACAAAGAAAGCGCAGTGGCAGCTTAAAAAGTCCACCGTGACGCAGGAAAAGTGTTCCGGCATCAAAGGGGAAACACGTCTTCCTTTCTGCTTGACCTAACGGCCGAACAGGACAAAAACAAAAGAAAACTGCGCGCTAGCATTTGACGCAAACGTATGAAGTCCCATTTTGGCATTTCCGCACAATAATAAATGTTGGGGAATGGGCAAATTGTTACGGCAAAGTAGACCACAGCGGCGATGATGAGTCGCTGCATGGAGAAGGAAGCAGAAACATACTTTCACTTTTGACTGTGCACAAGTTACATTCAATGACCCTCAACAAAACAGGATATCACACACCCACATGAATGAATTCAACTGAACAACAACAACTACACCCAGATTCCGCAAGATGGCGCCATAGTAATACTTTCGTTGCTCTGACCTGAGCACAAGAACGGCAAATAGCCAAACATTTCAGCGAATAACGGAGGATAGATTTGAAAAAGAAATTCCGCGAATACGATGTGGGCCGCTGAAAAACGGACAGTGGGTCTCAAGTGCTCCCGGGGCCGTAATTTGGACAACCCCGTTCGATCCGATGGCGCGCGACGGAGGCGGCCTCTGCGTGAGCGCGCACGGGCGCGTCACCGATCGTGCTGTGAATGAAAATAAAGGAGCAAGAGGAGGAAGAGGAGGTTCAAGCCGCTGAGCGACAGTTGACGAGCGCGGGCTTTCAGAATCATGAAAAGAATCAGAGTTGCGCATGCGCACACCGGCTTTCACGCTCATGACACACGCAAACGCGCACACGCGTTCGGCAGTCAAGTCGATGCGCATGCGCACACGCGGCCGATTGATTTGGCGTTTCGTTTGCCTCCCGGGCGCACTTGACGGAGGCGCCCTCGTCTGACCTTGACGACAGACGCCAGAGGTCACGTCCCGCGCGCGCGCATCACCTGCACTCCCCCTCCTCATAATAAACGAGCGCTTTCCATCTGCCTTCTAATTATAGACAAAATGCGACACTTCCTAATTTTAGCTGCGGCTGCGAAATAGCGCGCTGTGAATAATTCATGAGTTGAGAGACGGAGCCTGCTGCTGGCGCCGCGCTTATTGCCACCGTGTTGCACGGCGAAGGAGGAAAAAAGCAATAAATCTTAAAATGAGCCAAAGGTGAGATGGGCGAGTAACTCATTTCAAGGTATCGGGTACTCGTGAAAGCTGCCGATACCGGCCGCCAATACACAAGTAAAAAAAAAAAAAAAAAAAGCTGACATAGATCAAGTCCTCCTGGCCACTAGGTGGCGCTACACTGCGGCACTTTGACACATCGGCGAATCATCGTGCGGGTCGTCAGAAGGAAAGAAAAGTCTTAATTGTCTGGCATTGTTGTCAATTGAAGTTTGATGCGTCAAAAGTGCGAGTGGTATCGGTACGGCTGAGGACTCGAGAGGGAATACTCCTCCTGGTATCGGTCGAACATCCCCAATAATAATGCTCGTAAACGAAACCGGAGATGATATTGGACAGCTTGGCGATGAGCTGCGTGACGCCAAAACGATTTTGCTTGAGCAACTCGCAGCGGGACGCCTTTTGTTTTGATCACCGACGTCGGAATTGATTTTTGGGAACCCTTTCAATCTGCACCCCATTTATCTTTATTTGTATTTGTACATTTGTTCTGCAATTGTCAAACGACATTATTTTGGATTGATTTAAGTTTCATGATAACTTGTTTCTGTCCAACCAGATTTTCGGGTTGTTCTATTTCTTCAGCAGTTTCAGCCAACAGATCATTTAAACCGTCCCCGGAACAGAAAATATTGGCGTCATCAGCAAACAACCCAAAGCGTCACTCTATCTGACACCTTACAAATGTCATTGAGGCACAGTAGAAATAGTTTAGGGCCCAACATTGATCCTTGGGGTACACCACAAACAATATCCAAATAGGATGCGGAAACATCACCCAATTTAACGAGGTGTTGTCTCTTTAATTAATTAATTCACTGGAATAAATCATGACGCACAAACTGTTTAATTCTTTACCTTCTATTAAATTCTGTTATTTCTAAAACACAATACTACAGAGTGCTATTTTTCCTAATAAAATATTTCTTTTCCCTGGGGAAGGTGGAACGGATTAACGGCATTTCTATTCATTTCAATGATGATTTGAGATTCGAGTGTTTTGAGTTACAAGCGTGGTCACAGATTTTTTCTTATTCGTATCTCAAGGCACCGCTGCATAGATAACATTTACGTGATCGTGAAGGTCCCAGAAAGGCAAATTCGATTGGCACTGGAACACACAGGCTGAAATCTGATTGCACCAAAAAAACAAAAACAAAACAAACAAAACATCCATCCGCACGTGCAACCATGAGAAACGCTACAACGGACTGTTGGGAATTCACCTTTTCAAATGGTGAAAAAAAGATGTCAATACCAGTATGTCTCATTTAAAGATATTTCAAAGTGCTTCATTATTATAATTTAATAAGTACGAGAAAATGACGTTGTGTCGCGTTTCAGCCGTATGACATCATCTTGTGCTACTTTTCCCTTTTCGCCCCATCACCAATCAGGATGGAGCTTGCATAGCGGCTGCTAATTGGTCTGTTTTGTATTCGGTGCAGGTGTGCTGACTGATATGCGGTGGCGCCCTTCAAGTTCACCGAAGGGCTACGTAGCCAATGGGGGTGGCCGGGGACGTGCAGGCCGGGGGTCAGGGTCGTGGAGAAATAACACTCACACACACACGCGCACACACACACACACACACACACACACACACACATACCTCAGATCAATGGGAGGCAAGGGATGGTGTGTGCGTGTGTTTGTGAGAGATAAGTGCTCTGTTGCCATAGAGACGAGGCGGACTGTGATGTTGGCAGGCAGGAAAGGATGTCTTTGAATGACGTGGATGGCAAACAACATCAGGCTGAATGAGTTTTGGCCTCTAAAAGGACACAACCGCCTTCTCGATATGATCACTGTAATATTATGGACAACAATACATTTAACTCTACATAACAATTCGGTATGAGAGAGAGGTATGTGTATGACGTGACAGGAAAAGGAAGTGCAACATGCTGAGAAACTTGAAGGAATCAACATAACATGCAAACAATTCAACTGCGTCACCAGCAGAAACATCACAAGTTGTTCTGCACCTGGAAAACCTTAAACACGGACAACATTGCCACCTAGCGGGTGTTTGCTGTAAGGGCGTGTGTAGTGAAGCGCAGTTTCCACAATACAAGTGCGGCGCACTTGCGCTCTCTGCTGGAGAATATTGGCAGTACACACTTCACACTGTGTGCTCTTTCAGCACCACGGACAGCAACCTTCATTTTTCTCTTTCACTCGTCTACGACCGCAATATTTTCATCCATGCATCCATTTTGTGAGCCGCTTCTCCTCACGAGGGTCGCGGGCGTGCTGGAGCCTATCCCAGCTGTCATCGGGCAGGAGGCGGGGTACACCCTGAACCGGTTGCCAGCCCATCGCAGGGCAACATACGAACAGACAACCATTCGCACTCGCATGCACACCTACGGGCAATTTAGAGTATCCAATTTATGCATGTTTTTGGGATGTGGGAGGAAACCGGAGTGCCTGGAGAAAACCCACGCAGACACGGGGAGAACATGCAAACTCCACACAGGCGGGGACGGGGATTGAACCCGGGTCCTCAGAACTGTGAGGCTGACGCTCTAACCAGTCGGCCACCGTGCCGCCGCAATATTTTCAATTGCATTTAAAATTTCGTGATAACTGGGAGTTCATTTTTAATGATAGGACGATTTAAAAATCCATGACAAATTCTCTCTCTCTCTCTCTCTATATATATAAATCCCTCCATTTTCTGAGCCGCTTCTCCTCACTGGGGTCGCGGGCGTGCTGGAGCCCATCCCAGCTGTCATCGGGCAGGAGGCGGCGTACGCCCTGCACCGGTTGCCAGCCCATCGCAGGGCACATACAAACAAACAACCATTCGCACTCGCATTCACACCTACGGTCAATTATACACACACACACACACACACGCTAAGCTCCAAAGTGGACATGGAATTAAACAAATTAAAAAAAGACCTGCCAAAAATGTCATTCCTGTTCATTTTTGTTCCAGGTCAACATTGAACTCGTCTTGAGAATGAAGACATTAAAGACTGCTGGGTGAACAAAAACCACAGCAAAAGCTTCATACTGATAGAAACAATAGGATATTAATATCTTATTTGTTGGTTGAATGTCCACGAGCCCATCAACTTACCGTCTGTCCCTCCACAATTCCAAACACCCCCTCAGCCACACGGTGGTTTTTCTTCTTTTATTTGGATTGCGCACTTCAGTAAACAGATCTTCACAGCAACAATGCAATCAAACGAATCACTGCGCGCCGACGCCCGTTAGGTCAACAAAGTACATCTTTCCATTTACAATGGGCGAAGAACAACAACAAAAAGAAACTCAAAAGCGCAGTTCCCCTGTTACTATCGTCTTTATGGGTAACATCAACCATGTCAACCGGTTGACATCCCTTTTTGAAATTAGCTTTATCCCTCATCAACATTCAAGTACTGATTTCGATATTGCACAGGCGATAGTAAGCCAACGCTTGAAATTTGGAATTCAAAATGGAACAAATGCTAACTCAAAAGCTAACAAATGCTCGACTCTCTTGGACTCTTCATGTCAAGAAAACGGACACACAAAGCGCAACTTTTTTTTCGATGGAACAATTTCATTAAATAATTGAACACAAAAAGTCTCAGGTGGGCATGTAAGAATCTGATTTGAAGTGCAAATTCTATCTATCTATCTATCTATCTATCTATCTATCTATCTATCTATCTATCTATCTATCTATCTATCTATCTATCTATCTATCTATCTATCTATCTATCTATCTATCTATCTATCTGTGTACTGGTTTCCTGTGTGCATGTTTGTAGTATTTTGTGTTGATTGAATGTGAATTCACATTTTAACATAATCTCAGACTGCATGATTGTAAATTAACCCTGCAGGGATTATGAATGTACATCACTGGAATGAGTCAAGTCAAATGACAGCATCATATAATGTTGTTGTACAATGTGTACAAGTGCGCATATTTGGTGTCGTATGATAGAAGACAGTATCACTCTTCACGTGGATGTGTTCAGTTGCTGGGGATGGAAATTCAAATATTCTTTTCCGACATGAAAATGTCTGAACAATTTCGAACATCTCAATCTTTCCATGTTGCACTAAAAAGGATAAAAGCTTCTTTTCTGATGGCAAAGAGTGAACATTCGCAGCTTTTGTGGGGGAGGACCGTACCGTACCGTACCGTACTGTACCGTTTTTGTGCTCAGGTCCAAGCGATATCTAATCGTAAAATATTGCTTTGGTGCCATCTGAAGCCCGACTGATATTGGATTTTTGGGGCTAAAAAAAGATTTTGTCGGCCCATATATTGGCCGTAACTGGTATATCGCGTGAGATATGAAATGACATTGAACTGTTGAAACTGTACCTGAACACCAACTCTTACTTACAGCCGCCAAAATAGGATTCAAAGCAAAGAATCAAAACACCTCGAAATAAAAACAAGGAACTTTGATGAGTAACAGTGGTGACTTAAAGCTATAATCCGCGATTTCGGCGCCCCCTGCTGCTGGAAGTCGGCATTACCCGTCCCAGTCCGACAGTCCCCGTCGTCCCCTCGCGACCCCTCGCGGGTGAATATACAACAACGTAGTGGAGAAACCCGCCAGGTCGATAAAAGGGGCGGAGCGAGAGAAACTGTGGATAGTTCAATATCCAGCGTACACTTCAAATACATTCTCTAACCACGGCGGTGTTAGTTCATGTAGAGACACGCACAGAAATCATTCAAATAATGTACACGAGAAAGGAAACATATTATTGTGTTTTCCAACAACACAGCCGTGTTTATAATGTACCCGTGGATAAAAAAAGCAAAGCAAGCGGCCAAAATGCCCGCGGACGTGCGTGCGCTTGTGCCTCTCACCAGTTGCAAATGTCTTTGTTTCTTTCACAAAGATGCGACCTGCAACAAGGTGAAAACGCTGCAATACGTTCTCTGAAACGACAACGCTCTCCTCGATCGTCACGGGGCGCTCGAGTGTTGCGTTCTATTCGTTTACAAAGTGAGGATTTATCACAGAGCACAAAGAGAAATACAAAGAAAAAAGGGTTTCCCAAAGCCCAGTGAACGTGAGCGAGGGAAAAGATCCAATGTGGAAGTATCGGTGGTACACGACAACCGGCCGCTGGGAATCTTCCGTCTTGACAAGGAAGAGAGGGAATCAGGCTTTAAACGCGTCGAATCCCCCCGCCCCCCAAAAAGTGCTTCGCCGCCATCCCGTGGCATCGATAGGCCAATCAATTCTAAACCTTTTTCAGGGGTGTCAATGTCTCGAAGATTTTCGCCAAGCGCCGCCACGGATAGCGGGATTCGCCGCCGCTCACGGCAAGACGTCGTAAAACACCGAAAGCAAACAGACGGCGGCCAAAGGGTCTCGCGGGCCATCCGAGCAAATGTTCGCGAAGTCCGCCGCCGTGTCCGCCGGGGCCGTCGCTTCTGGAAACTCCCCCGCAGGGGCGTCGACGGAAAGTCTCGGAATTCGCCGAGTTCGGCGCCGCACGAAAAGCGGGACGGATCCCGGCGCTCCAGTCGGCCTCGCTACCTGCGATCTTCCGCCACCACGTCGCCGTAGCCTTCCTTGTCCACGCAGTCGGCCAGCACCCGCAGCACCAGGCCCAGCCGGCGGTCCAGGGCCCGCAGGTGAGGCCGGATGAGGACGGGCGACAGCCGGTCTGCGAGCAGCGACTCCTCCATCAGAGCGCTCAGCCGGTAGTCTTCCTTCGCCAGCAGCTGGAGACGGAGGAAGGTGGACTTCTTCACCCTGGGAACAGAAGAACCGTCGTTTGGATTCTTCGCGGCACGCGCAGAGAAGACGTCCGAGCTATCATCGCGATTCAAGACTGTAGACCTTTTCGTAACCTTTGAGGAAAAAGGGGGAGCGACCCCTCTTACATTTTCATTTTCTTCATCTACTGCACGACGACTAAGATCGTGAGCTAAACCATCAAAATGTTCTCGTCTTCTGACCTGCAGCACTGAGTGAGAGGGACCAGGATGGACATCTCATCGTGCGAGTGTTTCCCAAACCTGGAAAAGTTCCCCAAGAAAAAAAGAGGCGACGTGAGAATATTTGAACTCAGCCAACTTGGAACAAATGCACCGGATCAGAATGCCGTCGCAGTTCCTTCCGAAAATGAGACCAAACGTAAGGTCCATCAACACAGGACTTGAAAAAGAAAAAAGGAGAATATGCAAAATACACGTGGGCCAAAATAGTGACATTTCTTTCGCGGCTGTTGAAATGCTCCAAATACACTTTTACAAGCGTGAACGTTACCCTCTTCCGTTGTCAAGGTGAATAATGAAGGTGTCATTTCCAAACTTCTCAAAGGTTTCGTAATGATGGCGATCCATGTTACCTGGACAAGGAAATCAACGGTAACGGGCAATGTTTACAGTCGTTAGCAACAAATGTGCTTTTATGTCAGCGGTCCCCATGAGGTCGTGACACAAAATCTGGCACCGAGAGGCTGGTGCTTTGAAATGATATCCGGTCAAGGACACATTTTTGCTTTTCCCCGTCAGCGGCCCCTCGCACCCATCAGGAAGTCGAAGACGGTCATGTCCATGACGTCCAGCAGTCGAGTGCCGCGGTCGTACGGGGGCGTCCGCTTCACCTCGTCGCAGTAATCTGGATCCACCTCCCACCTGCTCACATTCGGCGGCAATAAGAACTCCAAAGAAAAAAGCGCTGGCGACGGCGAGGCGCGCTGCTTACTCGGCCTTCTTGCGTTTGTGGTAAGATCGCCTCCAGGGGTTTCTCCACGTCTTGCGTTTGGCCAGGTTGAGGTCGGGCAGGAAGGCGGCGAGCGAGCCTTCGATCTGGTCCGGTTTGCCGCACAGCGCGTGCTCGGTGGAGCAGTAGTAGGAACATTCGCCGTAGAAGCACACGTTGTTGGCTGGGCCGCAGGAGACACAAGCGAATGCGTACACGTACAAGAAACACAAACATTGAGGTGGAAGGAAAACGTCCATTTTCTCTGCAGCACTCCGGCGCCGTATCGCCTTTCGTCGTTTTTTCTAAGCCATGGGTTTTTTGCAGTAGAGAAATCCGTCGCTCTGTCCGGATTCAGAGATGCGCAGGTGAGTGCGGCGCAAACACTCGCCCGCACGTCTCGGCTACAGTTAGCGTTGTACACTCACCCGTTGAACTATTCTGAGCAGTCAAAGAAATCTTACCGAGGACCCGTTTAAAACACGAGCCACCGGCAAGAGTTGGATGGAATCAATTCACAAATATCAACTTTCGCCCGACGAATGGCTAACGCACACACTCGCAACGATATCGACCAGAACAAATGCCAGTAAAGCGCAATGTTCAGCTTCATTTTCCACAGCTACAGTGCTGAAGTTTGAAACATCACCGCCATGATATTCGGGTATCCGCAACGCTTTCTGCTGAGGACACAGCGTGCGCGCAACGGTGCAAACGGCCGGTTCACAGCGCGTTGCTCACGTCGTTCGAGCGGGGCGTGCTCACTGCGCGTGAGCTTGGGTTGTATGTGTGGAGGGCAAACTCAAGTACCAAACTGGCATTGAAATGTATGAAACCGATACATTGTTATAGAAACATAATCAATAATTGCTTGCTACTTTGCGGAGTTTTTTTCCAAGTGGAATGATCCTACTTTTGCCCTGTGTGCTCTCCGGCTTTATCCTACACCGCCACCCCGTGGTCAGACTGTGTCACCTCGTGTCAATTTGTGTCATGTCGCGTCGCGTCGCGTCGCGTCGCGTCGTGTGATGCTGGTGCCGATGTCGCGTCGTGTTGTTTCACGTCGTGTGGCCTCGTGTCGCGTCGCGTCGTTTGTGTCGCGTCGTTCGTGTCGCGCCGTTTGTGTCGTGTTGTTTCGCCTCGTGTCGTGTGATGCGGCCGCTGGTGTCGTTTCTACCCGGCGAGATGAAGAAAGTCCTCCATAGCTTTTTATCCCGCGTGACGTCTCGGATCTCTCGCGTCATGTTGACTAGCCGTCCGGCCACTGGGGGAACTCTCCGGAAGTCCAGGACCCTGAAAGGAAAGGTCGAGACGGGACGGTGTCAAGTAGACGACGGAACAACAGGATCGGGAGAAAGGCCGAGTTCTTCCTTGACGTCCGGTTGTCCGCAGTTGCGCTTTGACATTTTATTGATGCAATTCAGACCAATAAGGTCGGGCACCTTATTGATTTTAAAGCAGTGTTGAAATTGAAGGTTACGCATTGCTCAAAATGCGTTTTTTTTTTTTTTTGAATTAGGGATGTAATTCTCACTTTGTTTTTGATTATACACACACACACACACACACAAAGAAATACACTAGCATGTATATAACATCCCACGAGAGCGATGCATCACCGCCGCGTCTGTCTCTTTTGTGTTTTTTTTTGTTTTTGTTTTTTTCCGTAAGAACACTCTTCCGTGTTCATTTTCCCAGCGACCCGTTTCAGACTAAGCCTCGTGGGAGCAGACACACAGACGGGCACACGCACACCTGCACGAACAGAGCGAGGTGCTGATCTCGCGTGCGTGCGATGAGATGATATTGGATGACCCGCATTTACAGGTAAGAATTGAATTGAAGAATTGCAAAGAAGTAACTTGAGCTCGATTTCACGTTCATTTTGAAGAGTTTGCATCTTCTCGCAGCTTGCGTGACGTCACCTACTCGAAATTCATGAGTCATCCTTAAGTTGACTCCATAAGATAACTAAACGGCCATGAACCATATGACACCACATAAGAAGAAAAGCGTGTTAATATTTGTTGACGTATTTACAATTCAGCACCAAACACTGCAACAGGAACAAAGTCAATGATATGAATGATCCATTCAACCTAATACAATTAAGACAGTCCTAACCCAACAACAAGAACATAAATCCACATTTTGCATTTGTTTGTTTTTGGTTTAACATTTCGTTTATTTCTGTAGTTCAGTTCAAAAAGTCAAATTTGTATATTGACAGTTTCATTAAACCTCCAATGAAATTACGATTTCTTGAGATGGTGAGTTGAGGGTTTTCGTCAGCTCGAAGCGTTCGTCGCAATCGATAAAAAAGAAATAAGTCACAGAATATTTGGCTTTGTGTATTCTTGTAAGTACATAACAGGTGCGTCTCAATAAATGAGAACGTCACAGAAAATCTCATTTATTTTAGTAGTTCAGTCCAGCGCAGGAAAAATACATACAAATGTATTGAGATGTTAATTTAATTTGGGTTTTTTTAACTGTGAGAAATAGTCCAAATGATGATTCTTCTTCTTCTTCTTCTTCTTCTTCTTCATTATGTTGTGAAGCACCTCGTAACTTTTCTTTTGAAATGATTCGATGCGTGTTTTTGTACAGGCCCGCCCAACGAAAAAGCAGATACGGAGGGAGGCCAACTGCTGCCGCTTTGCACCTGAACTTGAAATAACCTGCGCTGAATGATTCCTACTTTGTCATTTTACCTGTTGCGTAAAGGGATCAAGTGCAAATCCACAAATTCAACAGCGATTACAAAGGGATGATCCCAGCACTCCTCTCATCCCCCGTGCGGCAAAATCCCATTCGAACATTCGCACTTGAAGTCAATGAGTGTTGCGCCGTCGGTCGGAATGCGCCGCCGACAGCGCAGACGAAGACGTGCGGCCCCGTCGTTCCCGGCGCAAACGCAGCGGGGTGATTTCAAAAAGGAAATATCGCACATCGTGGGAAAAGAGCAACGTTCAGCCTCACCTGTCCAAGTGGAAGGCCGCAATCTCGGCGTTGTGCCTCTCAAAGTCGGAGAAGTAGAAGAAGTCTGGAGGTGTTTGCTGCTCGCGGGTCTGCCTGAAGGATACAAAAATTAAGATGATGTCAACGCAAGCAAGAAGAATTGACAGAAAAGGCACACGCAAAAAACAAAAGGAAACATCTGGGGTGATGTTGCTTTATTGGATAAATTACTGTGGGAACGCTATCAAAATATTGCATTGACAGGGAAGTTGAAACTGGCGACGGCGAGGTTTGCCTTTGAGCAAGGCACCTCGCGGGCGTCTGCAGCAACCCGAAGTTTCTCGAAATTCATTGAAAAGATTTCCTAAAAGACGTTCAGAAAAAAGACAAAGTCCTCATTTCTGGTCAAATATTAGTACACGAGCGTTGCGATGGGAACGAGGTCGTTTCCGAAGCATTTTGGGACCGAACATTTCGTCGACGAAGACGGAGCTTCACTTGGCGCCGCTGATATCAACCTTCCGAGACTAGCGCCGATCGGAACGGCCCAAACTAGCGGGGCTTTTTTTCCCCACCTCCTCGTTGGCCGCAAAGCGTTCTAGTCTGGCGACGGCAGCGGACGGGCGGGTCGAGCGTCCGATCGGAAGACGACATGCCAAAAACGTGATTAGCGATCGGTCGACTTCAAGATTTAAACGTCGACGTGGAATCGCCAGGCTGACTCATCGGCTCGTCGGCTCAACCTCGATCCGATGCGTACAATTCCTACCGTTCAACTGAATTGTGCCTATTAGGAGAGCGTTCGTGTCTGAACAATCGATATGAGAGCGTGACCGGGAAAAAAACTAATCTTGTAATATCCCTCAGCGAGCGCGCATTGAAATGAGCGGCAAAGCTACCATGGTCCCGACTCGCGACTTGAACGTTTTCTGCGCACGGGCCCCGACTAATACTGTGAACAACCCCAAAAATGCTTTCAGTCAAGCGTTGGTCTCCATTCCGTGGCCTACATTGCGACTGGGGACATCTTTGCTGATCCTTTCAAATTTCATCAAGCTTGCGCTGACCTCGGGGTCGAGCACGGACTAATGTATATGTTCCCCGTGTCGAGTCACCGCGTTCTCCCTTCGGATGTTTTTGTCTGACCCGTCACAATAAAAGCTGCGGGGAGAAGAGAAAGCGAGGTCCGGAATCGGGACGGCGGCCACGGCGGCTCGGAGCGCCCGCGGGCGAGGTCGCTATCTGCGAGCGGCGGCGCCTCCCTGGCAGCCCTTGGTCAATCGCGCGCGCGAGGCCGAGTCTCGATCTCATCCGGCTCGCAGCGGTCGTCGTCGCCGTGGCGCTCGCGACCAGGCCGAGCCTCGCCGCTCCCTAGCTGACGCTCCCCGCGCGCCCACTGCCGGCCAGCCGTTTTCCAGCATTTGGGACGGATCTTTCGAGACCTGCAGATTATTGTGCTCCGTGAACCAAAACAAAGAGTAGACGCTCTCATCAAACCAGAAAAAAAAATCAATGTTTTGCCGTTCTCGAGTAATCGGCAGGAGAACAAAACCTTCCGGTTTGTACAATTGACATTCACAGTTCGGGCAAATATCGGCGCTCGGAAAGGTAGTCGAATGGGAGTTTCTTTATTTATCCTTCTGGGATACTTTGCTAAATAGAGCAGACTGCGTGTTTCTTCGCCGACCGCCATGTATGTCGTGTGTACGTCTTGACTACGCGGTTTAGGAGGCGACACGACAGGTTCGGAGCTTCTCGACCCTCAAAAGGAAAATTGCTTTATTGTGTTCCGGCAACGCACATCCGCTCTCGGTCATATTTGCATATCCATCCACGGAGGATTACGCGTTTTCAATAGCGGCCGGGAAATCCTCGGCATGTTCTCCGCCGGCTTCGCGAAGAATGCCGACTGCCGATTGGTCACGATTCGCCGCAACACGGAGGGGATTCCGGGGTCAGCTGCGATCGGATGTCAAAAAGCACCAGATCGGGAATAGTTACAACAATAAACCTCATCGCGCTTATGTTTCGGTAGGATCATCATCATTTCGAAATTTTCTCCTTGCATATAAAGAAAGCGCAACTCTAAATTTGGAAGTTAACCAGCGTACGCCTCCAAAGCCGCGCAAAGTTACGACTTTTGAACGTGCGTGACTTTTGCGAGATCTCGACATATCACGCCAGACGTCAGCTCAGCCAAAATCGAACAAAATGCAAAAGCTTACCAAAATGATTGATCGAAGTAAAACATTATACCATTTAAGATTGTTAATATAATAATTCATTTGTATAACGTTCATTTGAATGAATTAAAATAAGTACAAATTAACTTGTTTTGAGACCATTTTCACTTGTTTCAAGCTACTACTGTAAATATCTTGAGATCTAAAAATCCACTTTTTCGGAATAAAACCTCGGTCTGGTTTTGGATGACCTTCGATGCTATTGTAGTTTAATGTTGGTGGCGCTTTGTTTTTTTTTATAGGTTGTCCTTTGCTGTAAAAAGGATTAGCTCCACAACGTGTGTTTTCTGTTGTTGTTTTTTGTTGTTTTTTTTGGGGGGGGGGGGGGGGGGGGGGGGCCGCCACGGGACACCAGCGGCAGTCGATCGTAAGCAACAACCGGAACTGGAAGGTGCGGTTTCACCGTAGAAGAATAAACACGTAAGTGGAACTTCCCATTGTAAAAATGTTGCATGATTCATCCTGTGCTTCCCCAAAACCCTTTTTTAACTTGGGGCAGTTCCCCTTTAGAAAAACATTTGCCTCATCACAGCCACAATTTCCTCCATCAATTGAACCGAGACACAACAAGCGCTTGGATTTGAGTCCATAATGAAGACTTGTGTTACACGTACGCTTTTCCGGAACTCTTCCCCCACAAGTGAGAAATGTCATTTGAACTTGCATCGTTTGAAAAACGTTGTGCATGGGCCTCACAATGAGGCATTATCACTCAATCAATCAATCAATCAATCAATCAATCAATCAATCGATTTCCTCATCAAACGCCTCCTATCCTGCCTCTTCTCATTTTAAATTCTGAAGTCAATGAAATGAGTTTACCGATTGTACAACTTATTTTAAAAAGGGGTTTGTTGACAACAAAATGAAATAGCTCAATATTATTCATCGTGAAGAAAACAGAGAACCGGAGCGCACGAAGTCCATTTCTGTGCAGAAAGATGGTTTCTTTTCTTTCAGGGAAACTAGATTTGCCAAATTGTCAAACTCGGAGGAAAACCGCAACAAGGAGGATCCGGAAGACGTTACTACTGCCAAATATCATCACAGAGATATATATACATTTGATATTTTGTGGTGTGTTTTTTTTTTAGGTGGTACTTGGTCTCCAAAAAAGTTGGAGAAGCACGTCAGGCAGGGTTGCTTATTTATGAGGCTCTTTAAAATGTCACACTAGATTTATTTGTGCAGACATTTTCATCAGCTCCCTCGGGAATGTTCAGTCACGACACAGAGGCAAACTGCGTTGTGTAATCCCCAAACTTTGAAGCTTCTGACTTGGACTGGCCCAAAAACACATTTGAGCTGCCTCTTGGCTATTTGGCCCTTCAGTGCTCAGCAGCGACTGAAAATGCACAACGTTCAACTCCCGAAAGGCGGCCGACAATGTCAAAGAGTCCTTCCGGGGGCCGCGTTTCGCCAGCGCGCCTGCCCAGCCCGGGCAAAGGTGTTTTGTACTTGACGCCGAGCGAGCGCTCGAGCCTTCGCTCGTCGTGCTCGGTGGCCTTTTCTAAATAGAAACCGTCTATCAGAGGCTAAGCGGTGGCTGAGCGATGTCACCGTGGTCGCGAGCGGGTGACGGTCGTCAATAAGGAAGTGGGAAGAAAAGAAAAAAAAAAAAAAAGCGGTCGCAAGGCTGGCATTTATGGCGCGGTGGAAGGCCGCAACGCGGAATGTGCAGTCTATTTTGAGTTGGACCGAGCCGACGGCAGAAATCCATCAAAGCGAAACGCAATAAATACACACGCGGCGAAAGGGCCAGTGAAATTTGGAACACAAGTACGCCTTCCGTTTTCTTAACGGAATACTGAATAACCAATGAGAATGCAGCAACAACAAAGTGAGCCCGGTTAGACAATTCCAATGATTAGTTGTCTTCCGTGGATTTTTTTGACATCCTCCGACAAAACAAAAAGAACCAGCTTTGAAAATGGTAATCAGATCCATATTCCTATAAGAAAGGTATTGAAAAAAATAAAAAACCTCAATAAATCGTCATATTTCAACGTACGTAAGCACCAGTAGCGTCGACAACAACAAACAAGCAAGTGAACGGCCATCTGGAAAATAAAAACGAAGAAATAAGACGACGAGAAATGCTCGTCAGTTTAAAAAAATGCTTCCGTAAAAATGCTTGAATTTGTTTGATTTGACTTGTAATGCCTGGTTCCTTTGTATATTATGAAATTGTAATCGGCGAGAAAAAGGGGAAACAATGTTCCTTTGTGAAGATAACAATAGTAAGGCTGCATCGCAATCGGTGAGCCACGAAGGCGACGCGGCGGTTTGGACGGCGTCGGATGACGAACGACGACTTCAGTGTCATCGGCGTCGTAGTCTTCGAAGCTCTCTCGGGCTCGTAGCCTATAATCGAGCCGCTAATTGCGCTATTTCGGGAAAAATCTTTCCGGCGGCAGCAGTCGAAGCGCGACCGCCACAGAAGCTCTTCCGTGGGCACAGGAGCGCCAAAAGGGTCCGGCGTGGCCACGGCGGGCGGACCTGAGCCGGGTGGCCCCTCCCGCTTCCCGCCCTGACAAAGAGCACAGCCGCCGAGAGCCCGACTGGGACTTGGTGGACGCGCGAGGATTGTTTTCTTCTGCCGTCACCTGACGCGCGTCGCGAGCCCGCCGCCGTTTCCTTCTTTCAGGTTGGAGATTTTGGATGGATTTATGTTTTAGACATTAAAACTGTCAAAAAATATCACTAAAACACAAATTACACGTCATAAAATGTACATTGAGTACAGTGTATGTTTCAGAGTTTAAAAGGCGTTTAAGCGTATAGAAAGCGTTTATAGGCGTAAGGTAGCGGTTAATCGGCGTGTTGGCACGATGAATACGAGTTTGGGGAGGTTCATACAACTTTCAAATGTGTAGCACGAGTACTACTTCACAGATTCCACCTATTGCGGGGGCGGTCGGGAAGCTAACGAGCGATTTCCGCCGTTGAATAGAAAGTCGATTCAACTCCTCCTTCGCCTCGAAATATGAACGGGATTCATTCCGTGAGCTCGCTCGTATCTCAAATCATCTTTCCCAAGGATTCCCAAATTCCTTTGTTCATGTGCTTTTTCATCAAAATTGCAAAAAACAACAACAACTGTTGTTTTTACATTTGCTCTCTTTGCAACCTGCAACCATGGAAAACGTTTCCGCTCTTCATGTGTGATTGCTGTTCAGTGTCGAAAGACGCTTAGAAATGTATTAGCGTTATTACCATGATGATTATTATCAGTGTGATTAAAAAGCAATTCGGAAACAGGACTGCTCCTAATGTGTTGCCCTTCCTTGTTCTTCTTCCGTGGTGTTTATTAGCGGTCGGTCGGCAAAGCGGCTCAATGGCGCGGCAGCGCCGCCGACGGATGTTGTCCTGCCACTGCGGGGAAACCAACGTGACCCGACGGTGGACGTCGACTGCCGCCATCCGGCGCTTCACTCTATCTCAAATGTTTTGCTCGTGCGTGAAGGCAAAAACTTTGGAGCGAGCGTCGTAAATCAAGGCACCGCTGTTCGTCGAGACTTTTCGTTCCTCAGTGAGCAAGACGAATCGTCGTCGTTCTTAGGGTGGCGGATAACGCGTATTTGCACACCCGGGAGCGCCGTATCGTCTCTTGTGCCGCTTCACTGTTTGCGTTCGGACATCCGCCGCGTAGATGCTAATCGTTAGCCGGTCTGTGCCATTTCCCATGATGCGTCAGCATTAAGCTAGTGGGGTCAAGTGCGGTCAGTCGCATCACAAGGCACCACTTTACGTCGACGCTCGCTTTGATGCATCGGCGGCAACCATTTGAGGGAATGGCGTGCCGCAGAACGGAGGACTGCGTCGGGATTCGTGGCGATCCTACGATTATGTCGAGGGCTCATTTAAGAGCGCACGCTGGGGATATTTTACGGGTGGTTTTTAACTGCGTCCCTTCCGTCTCATCAAATCAGGCCTGCTGTGCTTTTCCTTACGGCTACAAAAAGATTGTGCTGTGCGCTCAGTTCGGAAGTCTAAAATTCATCTCCTGGAGGTACGTTCGCAGCATTCCAGCGACATTCCTTGTGGGAAGCCTGGGAATGCGCATTTCGGGGGATATAATGACACGTCGGGACATCTGCGCGAGTCGTCACCGACGCACGAGCGCAATTACACAGCGATCAATCAGACGGACACAAAATCTCCCTGGTTGACTTTGACCAGGACAAACTCACTCCAAATAGAAATACAAACACTGTATGTGCCTTTTCGACACCCCGAGTCAAGTTTTGACACCGACTCAACGGAACTTTGATGTTTGGGTTTCCCGTTTGCTGTTCTATTCTTGCGATCGGCACTCGCGAGTATTTTTCCAAATTCCGCCCTAAAACGTTTGCAATTCGGAGCGATTGCGATCCTTCCAAAGAAGGGACAACATCACCAATGCCCATTTGGCTCTCATTTTCAAAGAGTCCTCTTTAAAATGTTGACATAAACATTTTTGCTTTGCCCCAACTACAAAAACGGCAGCATCGAGAGTGGCGACAGCAATTAAGAGCCACTCGAGGTGGGCAGTAGGTCGTGACAATGGATTATTTCTTTGGACGCAGGTTGACGTGGCTTCGGACACGGCAGACATTTGGCAGCAGGTGACTTCGTGTGCCACTAAAGGGCCCCTCACATCTGCTGCACTTATTTTGCCTTTGAGGACTCGAGACAGAATCGGAATCGGCTCGATGACACACGAGCAATTTGCCACAGCAGGTGAAGCGCTTCAGAGCCTCCGAAAAAGCGCAAAACAGGTGAAAGCCCGTTGAGCGTTTCTCAGTTCAATTTCACGTTTGCACATGTAGCGACGTTTTCAACTGTCATTTTTGCGTTCACGCGGGACGCATACTGTATCTGAACTGCAAGAGTGATGGACAAACAGACGAAGAAGGAGAGAGGGAGGAAAAAAAGGAGTTGACCTAGTAAAACATTCACCAGCGATGTCTCCGTGTGAAGTGTGTAAAGGGAGTTGAAAGCTCGGGATTCTAAAATCAGAAAAGTGCTGCGTGCGTGTTTTGTTTTTTTCTTCCCCGAGTGTCTGTGTCGGCAGTTCGCCTGTCAGAACGCAACTCGTCGGAGATTCGAGATGACAGAGTGACGCGTTCGCCGCGCACGTTACGCCGCCGACCCCCCGAATCGAGAACAGACTTTGAGCCGGGAAGACGACGAAAGACGGCAACGCTTTTGACAGAACAGAAGAACGGCAAATATTCCGAATCGCATTCTAGAATAGGCGGCACGGTGAGCGACCGACCGGTGAGCACATCCGCCTCCCAGTTCAGAGGCTGCGGGTTCAAATCCTGTGTGGAGTTTGCGTGTTCTCCCCGTGCCTGCCTGCGCGGCTTTTCTCCGGGCGCTCCGCTTTCCTCCCGCGTCCCAAAAACATGCGTGGGAGCTTCATTGAACTCTCTCAATTGCCCGTAGGTGTCAATGCGAGCGCGGGCGGTTGGTTGTTTCTATGCGCCCTGCGATTGGCTGGCGACCGGTTCAGGGTGTACCGCCTCTCGCCGGCAGTCAGCCGGGATGGGCAAAAGCGGGACGGAAGAGGGATGAATGAATCTTTCAATCAGAACAATAAATGAAATCTAATCACTGAATAGTGATGCCATTTTTGGTTGGGTTTTGTTTTGTTTTGGTTCCTTCGAGCTACATCGCGAGAAGTCAATAAGCACACTGGGAAATGAGTTGGGGGGGGGGGGGGGGAAGCCCACAACTTGATTCTTTGTTGGTTTTTTTTCAGCTCTATCTTGATTTCTTTCTTTGCCTGCGCAAAGTGCACCTGATCGTCGCTGATTTGGTCAGCCATCTGAAAGAAATTGCCGGCTTGCGTCCCGAGGACTTCGGGGAGGACGTGCGATCGTTCCGCCGCGCGCGACTGCGACGCTTGACTCAAGCGGAAGCCACCTCGCCTGAGACTCAGAAAAGAAAAGAAAAGAAAAGAAAAGAAAAGAAAAGAAAAGAAAAGAAAAGAAAAGAAAAGAAAAGAAAAGAATCATCCAATATTGAACAAACGCGTGACGAGGATGCAACGTGTCTTTCCCAATTTGCCGCAAGCGAGGTATCCGCTCTGCACACAAGGGGACAACCAGACTAATATCAATTCGATATGAATATCGATATGATGTCGAGGATGCGCGGCAGGATTTGACGATGAATTTTGCCGATCATCTCACGTCGAGGGACAAATGCCGAGCTTGAATTCGCTCGACAGTCTCGGATTTCTTTCATTTTTTGCCTAGCAAAAAGCTTGCCTTCTAACTCGTATTGACGTTTTAGGTCATGCAATAGATAGAATATATAATATAATATCATATAATAATATAGCACCACTTTCAGGCAGCAACCGAAATTGGGCTAAAGTTCATATTTTGGATTGGGTTGATTATTTCTTTTGACACATTTTTGAAAAAAGCTCGAGTAAATCAAAGCTCTGTTCAATTAATGAAAAAAAAAAAAAAGGTAGTTTATTTCATGAATTCAGAAATAATGGTTTTGGGAACGCATTGTATATTTAGAAGGTTTTCTTAGTTCGACTAAGTTCAAGGGGAACTTTTCCCCCAGACATTTACAATCTTGTGCGAACGAAAGAATGACGTCAGCTCAAAGCTTTCACTTTGTATTTCACGCTCACAACTCGGAGAGCTGAAAAGAAGCGAGCAGGAAATAGGAGCGGCGACCTCCGTAGAAATGTTTACATTTCAACTCAAGACGTGATTTCGACACTCTCGTATGTGCTTCACCCACGTCGAGTGCGCAACTTTTGGCCTGTTTTACTGCCACTTCTCCTCCCCTTCACGTATCGTCGGGGAAACATTTCGGCCGCCGAAAAGATGGGGGCGACGGTCTTCGGGGTAAGTCCGGCCTTTTTTTGTTTGTTGTCGGCGGTGACAGGACAAACACTTGAAATCTTCCAAATTCAATACTTTCCTAAAAACCCTTGCATCCAAAATGAATATAATAAGAGCAATCAGTCAAGAGGAAGCACTTTTTTTTTTGTAATCGCCGACCACGCAGAAGGCCGACTCCTCGGGAGTTGGACGCGCCGCCGACACCTCGCGCGCAATTCCTCCAAATCTCCCGGCCGACAGCGGCTGTCGCCCCGCACGACTTCCACCCTCGGGTGAACGTGTCACACACCCGCGGTCCAACGCAGCTGCGTTGAGTACACAGCGCGCGGCGACACGAGCGACGGTTGAGCTCTGGGACGCTGGAGGTGACCGCACCTGAAGTGTGTTTTAGGAGAATGAGCGTGGGCTAACTCCATTTTTTGTCATTTTCAAGTTAAGTGCAAAAACGAAGAGAGAAAAGGAAGATCTTTCGGACGAATACTGGTGTCAATTGAGCTTTCGTTCCAATCATGGAAGCGGAAAGCCCCGCGACGCCCCGCTAGGATATATATTCCAGACACCTGAGGCGGCGACATTTTCCAGCGTAGGCATAAAATTGTAGTCAGCGGGGCGTGGTTTCACGCACTCGCCATTCGAGAGCGGAGGCAACGGCTTCTTTTTCTCACGATTTTGAAACCTCATTTTCCACCCGTGGTTGGTCATTTTTTCCATCCATCCCTTTTCCGTACCACCTATCTTCGCTCCGGTCGCGGCCGTGATGGCGCCCATCCCAGCTATCTTCGGGCGAGAGGCGGGGTACAACCTGAAACCGGTCGCCAGCCAATCGCAGCGCACATGGAAAAAAAAAAACAACCAACCGTTCACACTCACATTCACACCTACGGGCAATTTAGAGTCTTCGATCAACCTATTGAACCCGCATGTTTTTGGGATGCGGGAGGAAAGCGGAGTGCCCGTTGAAAAGCCACGCAGGCACGGGGAGAACATGCAAACTCCACACAGGCGGGGCCGGATTAGAACTCGCAACCTCAGAACTGTGAGGCAGATGTACTAACCGGTCGTCCACCGTGCCGCCGGCGATTTTTGGAATCATTCGAATTTGGCACTGTTGTTAACATTGTCATTGAAAACAGTCACAATAATGTTTTCAGTGGCGTTTCACATTTTCAAGACATTCCTTCTCACTTTACAGGGACTTTAAAAAGGCACGGAGAAGCAGCGGGAAGGAAATATTTACATTTCAAGTATCTTTTCATTGTGGAAATTGATTTCGAATCCTTTGAAGCTCCACCGTTTTCCCGAGGCTCCCGTGAGATCTCTTTGAGGAAAAAGGATTTCGCAAACGTCTACATAGAAGACGGAGGAGTACAAGAAAATGATTTGTGACTCCCTGGAGAAAATGTTACGAGCCGCTCCACGGTGAAGAATTTCCGAGGGGATTTGTGCGTGTGTTTGCGTGCGGCATGTACACGATGCATGTACGTCTTTACAGGTCATTCGTGTAGCGCGCATCTCTATGCGTTTGTTCGTTTGTTTGTTTGCATTTATCCGCGAAGCTTGTAACGTTTCAATTCCTTTCCGACAACGACGGACGTGTGGCAGAACAGCGCCAACTCAACGTGTGCCTTTTTGCCCGTTATCGGTGCCGTCGTTCATTTTCCGAGGCCGTCGTCGAGAGGCTGCGGCGGCTTTTCTGTTTCTGCGTTTGCGGGCACATCAACGCAACAACCCGTCAATGACGTAACGAGGCGCTCGCTTGTGCCTCTAGCCAGTTACATAATGGTTAAAAATCTTGTCAGTGTCATTTTAATCTCTCACTGCTCCATTTATTAGGTGCACCTATAGCAAACTTATGATCCTCACTTTTAATAAACACCAGTTTGTTACTTATGTTTTCCCACTCGAACAGCACATTCCAACATTGTGGAGCTTAGTAAAGTAACTGAAATAGCATGTAAAAGATTGTGTTATTGACCGTTATTACTATTACACCTATTCGTCCAACTGGGATCCAAGCGTTCACTGCCGCCGACGAATATATTCGTCAATTAAGTGTTTTCAACAGGTAGGCGTGGAAAAGAGAGTCTCGTGCGGCTTGTCTGTGAAATTCGGGTTTGTAAACCAATGTAACGACTGACAGATTGACTGCAGATGGCGGCGTTGCATCCCTTTGGATTTGAGATCAGCACACTTTTGGAGGAGAAAATAAAGATGAGGAGGTGGCTAAACTTGTCACGTCGACCATGAGGGAGACAAATGCCAACTCGTTGGAAGTCGGACAAGTTTAGCCACCTCGCACTCAGAGTACGTATAGGGTATAAACAGACTATACGCTGCGGTAGGTAGTATACCATGTGCCGCCATTGTGAGTAAAGAGGGCGCAGTGAATGACAAACAGCATGTAAAAAAAAGTCACTGACTCGAGACAAGCGGTGAGTCAACGGCGCCTTTCTTAGTTGCGTAGGCGCGAAGGAATGATCATTTTGCTATCAAAAGCATTGTCAGTCTTGTTTTATAGGGTGGGCTGTGACAAAAATAAATAACGAGTATCAAACACAACAAAAGCAAACTTTCTTCACGGTGAAGGAAGAGCGTCTACTCGTTCTTTGGTGGGTGCTTATATGGTCACACAGCGCAATATTCTTTGGGTCTCGAAGGAGTCGTCAAAATGCTCTAAAATGGATATTGCCAGGGAACTGCATTAAAACCCGCCGCTAGTGAATGACTGAAGCGGTTCTTTTCCATTTTCCGCCTACTTGATCAATTGCACATCGTTGCGCATCATCGCTACTGTCAGCTTTATAGCCCAAATGCCTCTAAATGAAGGAGAATCTGTACAATCTTTGGCTTATGTTATTATTGTCGTTCAAATTCCTAGAAATGAAAGCCGTGTTGCGATCTCAAAGACTCTGAAAAACAAACAATGTCGACATGTTCAAAATAAAGCGGTGACCCGCGCTCTTTAGAAACACAAAAAAAACAGACACACAAGTGCAAATCCAACGGAATCCGTCCCAGCGCGGCGGGAAAAAAAGGCAGCGGTTTGTTTGGGTTTTGCAGCGAGTGCCCAGAGCCAAGCGGGTCAAAGCCCATCACGCACGTACGCGCGAGACACGAGCCGTACTTTTGCATAAACGCCGCGGGACGGCCGCCGGTGCCCTTCCGCGTCTTTTCTGGCAAGCGACAGGAAAACCCGAACCCCGTGTGATGACATCACCGAACACGCCGGTGACAAACGGGCAAGACTGAGGGGAAAAAATGAATTTGTGAGCATGGAAGCAGCACGGACGAGAAGGCCGGAGCCCACGGTATGACGCAATTGGTAAGACACGATATTTGTGTGTCCACGCCACCGTCAGGATGCCGGCAGGGAGTCGGGAGGACGAGAGCCAGGCAGACACGTCGATCTGGCACCGAGTCTCGCCGAAACCTTTCCGCTCGGAACTCGGACTATATCTGCATCTTAGCTACGCTGCCTTGCTCCTCTGCAATTGCAAAGCACGTCCCTTCCGATTCCTCTTACAATTTGGAAGCGCCGCACTGGAAAGAAAAATGATGCTTCAGGAGGCGGCATGTCACGATGTTGCGGAAGAAAATCTCAATTGCTTTTTAAACAATCAAGTCATTGGGTTCGGCGCTGTGGGACATCGACGTATTTGTTCCGATCATTTAGGCCTGGCACGATATTGACTATATCGACTTATCGTTTGATAAAGAAAGTTGACGCAATCGTTTTTTTGTCATTGTGGTGGGGAGCCCATGAGCAAATATTCTTAATGAACCAAAGAAAAGACAAAAAAGGAAAAAGAAAAAGAAAGTTTTGCATTGTTTTCATGTGCTACTTGAGTTATTATATGATTTGTGTCATCTCGGTAGTAAATAGAAATTGCGCCAGATGACAACATTTTGGAAAGACCGGTGTTTTTCAAGAAGGGAAAATCCCCGTAGCGACTTCCACCAGTGACTTGAAAATTGCTGTAAATCCCAAAACACAGTTTTAGCGCAGTCGCTAAACGTCTTGCGTGTCGGCAGAATGCCATTTGCCTGGCAAAACTTGTCCAGTCTGGTCCAAGCGATGTGAAACCGTCAGCACCCTCGATGCACCCCCACTTCGAAAAGATAACTGGGGCGCGCCGGTCGGTGTCTTGGTGGAAAACAGTCAAACTGAGTTTTTTTTCGCCATCGTCCGGCTGTTCTATTTTTGTGGCCGCCTCTCATTTGTATCCTCCTGGGAACACGAGAGATGGTTGATTGCTGCGGTCCAACAGACACAAGTCGATTTCCGACTGCAGTGAGAAACACAAGACGGGCAGCTTTGTACGTTTGCGAGATATATTCATTTCGAGGTGATGAAATCCCTCAATTCCTCGCAATTGTACGTTGAGGGACATTGGCCGCTATTTTCTCACGCACTCGTTCACAAAGAGGCGAACCTCGCCCCGTCTTCGCTTGTGAACGACGGAGCACTACTTTTCTAGCCAATCGCGGCACCCGCCCGTTCCCGGTTCGCCTGCTCACCTGTGGGATGTTCGTTCCAAACACGTGTTTGATGAGCGTTCCTCAACTTTCTCACTCTTTTTGGCCACGTGTCGCAGCCGTCGAATTCCAAGTTCATGATTAGTTGCTCAAAACAATAAGGTTTATCAGTTTGAACAGGAAATATCTTGTCTTTGGAGTGTATTCCATTAAATAGAGGCCGAACATGATTTGCAAATCATTCTATTCTGTTTTTATTTGTTGAACAACAACGAATCGCTCGGGAAGGCACGTCTTTGATTGACAGCCGAACGTGATTTTGAGAGCATTTAGTGACACGCCCACAGCGCCTGCAAGCTGAAAGAATGTCTCAGTTCTTGACCGTTTTCAATCCCGATTCGTTCTTTTCTGGGATGATTCTTTTTGGTCTATTTCCACTGGCTCATCGAATCCCAAACTCTCCAGCGACACTGGCTTGTTTGTGGAAATTCCGCGTTGTGCGTTCCGCAGCCATCGAAGCGCGCTTCCGAGCAATGACTTACTTTTGATCACAGCCCAGTCGGCCCGGCCCGGCCCGGCCCGGCCGCTGTTTATTCGGGACGGCCGAGAGAGAGGACGTGCGGCCCTAGCGTACGCGTCTCCCCAAAGACGGCCCGGCGCTCGTCTTAATTAACACGTAAGCCTCACGATGTTCGTTAAACAGCAGACAGACTCGAGAAAAAGATCACAAGCGCTGAGTATCGCACCGCAGCAAAAGATGCTGACGCATCGCTTGGAAGCAATTCGAAGGAGATTTCGTTCGAGTGGGCTCGTAAGGCAAAGACGTAAGACTTCTCTGCCGCTTTTCGGATTCACTTACTTCATGGGTTTGAACAGAGCTTGTCCGTAGTTCTGGAAGGTCACGATCAACTTGAGCTGGGTGCCTCCCGATTTCATGGCTGCAAGAGAAACATTCTGCGTCAAAAGCCACGCACATGCGCGGCTCTTTTGGGGTTTGTTAGCCGCCGAATTGGAAAAGTCATTTGGCACCGATGCGGAGCAATCGCGAGCTCGTCCGCTGACAATCAAAGTGCGCTGTGGAGAAGTGGCCTGAAAATAATCAGCGGGTACAAGTGGACCCAAGCAGTTCGGAAAAACAACAACAACTCACAGTGAGTGAGGGGGAAGAGCTTCTCTCTCTTTACAACATCCACTTCAAATAAATGCCGCTGACTCGTTCTGCTGCTTACAACTTTTCACACTAGCGCGTTTTGTTTTACACAACGAGTTCCAAAAGCACAAAAGCTCCTCAGTGGCGCCTGAATGCTCTTCAAGATAACAACGACACGCACGTCACGCAAAACAACATTCACAAAATCTATTGAAGTCAACGAAATCGTCGGCACACACGTCTTCAGTCGCTCAACCTGCAAAATCTCAGGTCGTCGAAGACGCATTTTGTTTTTGAATGACGTTCGGTATTACGGTGCGGTGTATTACACCGAGAGGTGTTTTTAATCCGGCCTAACCACAACATACCTCCGCATTCGGCAAAACGCGCAAAAGCATTTCCCAAAGGGAACGCGACTCAACACCAACAATACTCACGGGTATATATTCTTTATCCTCTGCGAAGAGAAGAACGACTACGGTAATATTACTGACATGAGTTACTTATATAATATTACAGTGACTTACTAAGGAGCTGAGACGTCCAATGTAATGTAAATCCATACGTCTATGTCATATTACGCTGCCCGCAAGTAACCAAGGCATGAATATCGGAACGAGTAGCACAATGGCCATTGAATTGAAGCTAAAAATGATCCCCGCCCCCCCCGCGCAGTTCTTGTTCTTTTTTTGTGTTTTATGACATTGTGCAGGATGGCCGAATGCGGCGACCGGCGCGTGCGCATCTCCGATAATGGCCGCGCGACAACAACTGCGCTAAAGTCGACACCTGACACGCAAACGTCTCGAGAGCAGAACCTCCAGAAATGAAGAAAAAAAGGAAAGGGAAACATCACGAGAAGCCTGACTGCTGTTCTACAAACGGGACAAAGTAAAGCACGTACGTTTTCTTTTCTGACACGCTGATCTATTGTGATAACACGAAAATTCAAACAGGTGGTTTAACTCAGCAAAGTTTGCTTTAAGTCGTCGTTATCGTTATCAACTACAATCGGGAAATTACAATTGCGACCGAGTGTCAAACAAAAGCGCCCGGGCGGGGATTCGTCCATTGATTCCAGCATCTCGCCGGCTCGGGTTCAAGTAAGCCCCGCTCGGCGACGGTTCGGGCCCCCCTGCGGCGGCGCCCCCGCCGGCCCCCGGTGCCGTTTATTTTGCTCTCTTGCGCCCTTTGCAGCTGTGAGCTCACAAAAGTCGAAACCTTGTCGAAATAAGTACAGCCGGATGTTTTTTTTTTAGCTCATCCAAGCGTTCATGTCAAGCACGAGCTCCATGAGTTGAGAGCAGGTCAAGTAGATGTCGCCCTTGCGTCGCTTCATCAACTTTGAAGATTAAACTCAACACATCTATAAACCCTTGAGAGAGCGCTCGGAGCGCTGCGACCTCGAGGGAGCGACCTCGATTCGATGCTCTGCGCTGCTCGCTTTTGTTGTTTAATCTAAAACTACGACTACAAAAAAAGAGAGCGCGCTAATCCCTCCTGCGGTGGAAAAATCCCAGCAGAGCTCAGCTCGCGGTATCGTTTGACACGCAATGTCGTGACGGGACATCATCCGTCAACTTCCACGGGACAAAGGCCATCTGTCTTAGGATCGGAGAGCGTGGCGCTCTCTTTGCTTTGCGGCGTCACCTGACACATCGTACGCCGCCCGTGCGTGCGTGCAAATGAAATCAGCAGCGACACCAAATACTAAAATCGCAGAACGCATTTTGTGTACATGTGAATGAACACACAAGTTGGATCGGGTGGCACAGAAGAAGAATTTTTGCAATGGACCGCGGATCACTCGTGTGGAACATTAAAAATGAATTCACTCATTTTCAAAGCGGAGTTCCGCATATTGCCGGCGGGCGTCTTAGAGCTTTTTTTTTGGTTGCCAATCTTTCACGAAACATTTTGTTCTGTGACAATACACGCGCTGAACCTCACAAAAGAAAGAGTAGACTTTCTTCTCTCACCGGAAAGAAAAGGAGTGAAAAACTGCGAAAGGCGTCACGAGCGGAGTGTGAGGTGCCCAAACGTGCCCGACTTCCAGCGCGTTGGCACGTCACGGCCCTCGCGATCGACATTTTCACCTTCTACTCAAAAGCTGCGCCGATCTCTCGATCGCTAAAGCGATGGACGCAACGGCGCCATCGGCGGGGATCCGCAAGTCATCCGCAAGTCATTGCAGTGGGAGACCCCCTTCCTTCCGTGCCAACTCCTTGCAAAACGGATTTGACAAATATATTTGTCGGTGGCAGTAAACAGCGGTCCGCAAAGCAAAATGCGTTTTCGGAGATCGCGGCACGTCCGGCGCGTTTATTTGAATGGAGACGAATCGCTCATCGTTATCAGGCTAATGAATGCCAATTTGAGGAGCTTTCTTCTTGTCTTTTGGCTCTTTGCGATCCTATTTGTTCATTGCTTTCTTCGTTGGAACGCTTCTTTGTACGACTGCTGAGAATTGATGAATTTGACCGATTCACCGACAAGGAGAGTCGCGCGTCCGTTTTATAATAATAAGACTCATAACAACGTACTCGCGTTGAACCGGGAGCTGTCGACCGAATTGCCCAAACGGGACCAATCGAGTTTTCGGAATCGGAACGCTGACGAAACAGTTTTGCGTCATTCTCCCGATCTTCGAAGCGCACCGCAACGGATGTCACACGAGGGCGAAGTGTCAAAATCTGCTCGAATTGCTCCACCGTCGTTGCTCAACGGCGTCCGGTTGCCGCAGATCGCGCCGCGCGGAAACGAGACTCACCCACGCTGGTGATCTTCTGCGTCAGCAGGTCCCGGAGCAGGCCGTCCAGCGCCGGGTCGCGCCCGGCGTACAGCTCGTAGCGGTTGATGCCGACGTGGAAGCGCAGCCAGTTGGGGTACGACTCGGGCGCCGCTCGGGCGTTCTCCTCGTCCCGCCCCTCGCCGTCCCTGCGGAAAAGGACGACGATGAAACGAGACCCCTCCCGTTGCACACGCAGACTTTTGTTTTGCCCTCGCGAGGCATCCACTTCTCGTTTTTGATCCAAAACGAGGATAATCGGATAATAATTTGGGTGACGAATCAGAGCTGTCGTGACTCCAAAGAAAAGAAAAAAGTGCCAAAGTTGCATCGAGCGTCGCAACTACCTTGAAAGCGGGTCGGACCCTTTGCCGTGTACTTTGCTAGACCGATAGGTGGATCCCAAAAAGAAACTTGAGAAAGGTCAGGATTCCCCCATCCGTTTTCCGTAGCGCTGGAGCCACCCTGAACCGGTCGCCGGCCGGCCGATCGCAGGGCACATAGAAGCGAACGAGCACCGGCGCAACCTACGGGCAATTTAGAGTGCCCGGACAAAAGCCACGCAGGCGCGGGGACAACATACATGCCGACTCCGCACGGGACAGGCCGGATTTGAACCGGCAACCTCACAACGGCGAGGCCGATGTGCTGAGCGGCGTGCCGCCATTTTGTATTTGTATTATGATATTGAGAGCTCTGAATCGTTTCCCCCCCCCATTTTCTGGTGGCGGGGGTTGAATTGTAAATATCACGTGGCCTTTGCCATCTGCCATTTGTGCGTGTTCCAAACGAGGTGCTTCCTGCCTGCGCACAGAGAGCTGGATAGACGGCTGCCAGAGCTTTTGGAGTTATTTACCATCCTTGTTGCTCAGTCGCTTTGGGGTAAAATGCGATATCGGTGTTGACGTCGAACAAAGCGTCCCGTTCGGTCAGAGCCGGAAGCGCGAGCTGATACAATGGATGCTGGAAGAGAGCCGCGAGTCGGGACGCGCCGGCTGCGGCTGCGGCTGCGGCCACCGCGCGACCCCCGCTCTCCTCGCCGACGAGCGGCTCGCGCTCGCGCTCGCGCTCGTCCGCCTCGCCGGGCGTCCTCCTCCGCTGGGACCGCGCCGCCGCGCTCGTGCGGTTGGAGTCGGGCTCGCTGCCGAAATCGTGCAGGATTCGCAGCGCGCGCTTGTCGGCTTCGGCCCGGCCCGGCGAGTCGGCGCACCGGCAGCCGCCGACGTCCCCGCCGTCCCCGCCGTCCGCCGCCGACGTCCTCCGGTCCGGTCGGGGCAGCAAGTCGATCATAACGTGCACCGTGCACGCCACCAGGAACACCGTGAGGAGCAGCGCTCTGAATTTTCGAAACAGCATCATCGTGGCTTCTTTTCGTCCGCGCTCCCGTCAGTCGACTGCACGCGCGCGCGCCTTACGCTGGATTCGGGTCTCGGATCGGGAGCAAACAGGCGACTGCTGCTCCGAGGCACCGCGAAGGCTGCATGCTGCGCAAATAGAAACGGCAAGCAAGAAAAGGAAGTTGAATGCCGGCTGATCCGCTCCGTGCTGTGCCGCCCGAATCGGGTGCGAGCCTCCCGGCCGCTCTTCCCGCCGCCTCGTCCGCCGTCCGACTGGGCGTCGTGCGTCCGATCGTCTGAGGGAGCGATCGGCCGCACGCGCGAGCGGCGCCTGTGACGCCGCAACGCTGCCGGCCGCCACCAGAGGGCGCGCACGTCGATCGCGCGACGGCCACAGGAAACGCTTCCAGCCGCGAGCGTCACCGTCTGTCTGTCTGTCTGTCGTCTTGTGCTCGTACAGAACCACTGCTACCGATTTGACTTTTCAATTATCCAACGGCACGTGGCGACCATTTGGATTCCTTGGAATGACTTCAAATAATGACACTGAACCACAGATGTCCGAGCTCACGATGAGATCGATATTGCGTATCGGGCGTCCTGTAATTCGATGCACGCGCTGAGACTTCGCCAGGCGACTGTACGTAAAAGTTTGAAAGCGGGATTCAACACGGTGACACACATTTCTCGGAAATGGGAGAGGCCCGCGCGAGATGAGTAGAAAAATGTCTGTGCTGACATCCGACAGCCAACTCACATTCATTTGTAATCTGTTACACGCTCTCATAACAGAAAAGGATCAATATATATATATATATATATATATATATATAGATATAGATATAGATATATATATATATATATATATATATAGAGAGAGAGAGAGAGAGAGAGAGAGAGAGAGAGAGAGATATTCGAAACTAAATGTTCAAATGAAAATGTATCATAATAGTGTACGCTAATCTGCAATAGTGCTTCAACAAAGAGTTGCTTTGGGGAAACGCAAACAGATTCCTCAGTTTCTTTTCAAAAGCAACATTTGAAGAATTCTGGCAGTCCAAGTCTCACCAATTGGGTTATTTGTCATCTGTAAACAATCAATCATCTTTGCACCTTGCAAGCTTTCTCTCGGGCTATTAATTGCTCGTGAAACAAAACATAATCTTCCATAAAACTAAAGAGAGCAAACAAATGAGTACAAGTGGATTACTTGGAGATTTCAAAGGATCGAAAAAGAAAATCTGCGTCATGACTTGATCTCGTGACACACCGGCGAACGATGCCGCCGCGGGCGGGCGAATGTTTGCAGCTCACGTGCGCAAACTCGTTGTATTGTACCGCTCGACTTGTGCATCAAAACAAAAGTATATCTTCAAACTACCCAGCCATCAAATCACTCCCCCGGAAGGTGTCATTCATCTTTTTAAACCAGGCATTCCATGACGTACAACAATATCACGGGATATAATCGGCGCCAGTATGAAGACGAAGGAAGACAATCCGACATCGGCTGCGTCCGCGCCGCAAGGACGACGCGCTTCGGCGGCATTGACGTTCCGGTCGCGAGGCCTAACTCGCTCCCGACTCGGCAGACGGTTTAGCGGGCGTATTTTACACGTCTGGATACATCATTATCGATCGTGACGAAATGTTACCCTTCGTCTTTTGCCATTCAAGGAAATGAAAGATTGTGCGGCATTTTCCTTCCGACTGATCTGGACTCATCTGCGGTAGGTCCTGTCAGTGCAGTTTTCAAATATTTGCTTTGCTTTTGTGACACCTCAAACTGCAAAATACCAAAAATAAGACAAAGGGCTTTCGATGTCATCGTAGCATTTATTCAAACATATACAACCACGAAACGCGCCGTGAACGACGCTGACTCACTGCACGACTCGAGCTTAACGTCAGTGACTGTTTTGCATGGCGTTCGCCAGTCACTCCGCCAATTGCATCGTATTTTCACACATTTTCTACCATCTACCGCAACACGTACTCTGTTTCTACCGTTCATACCCGTTCTCTGCCTAAGTGTGAGGCGCCTAAACTTGTCCGACTTCCAACATGTCGTCATTGCTCTCCCTCACAATCGCCGCGGCGGTCCGAGATTCACTGCCTAATCTCCGTCTTCTATTCAAAACCTGCGCTGATCTCGAATCCAAAGCGATGCGACGTCGCCATCTACGGGCATACGTTAGTCATTACACAGACAAGCCGAGTGAGACGCTCTTCCACGCTGAAAAACACACTTGACGGATATATTCGTCGGTGGCACTTAACGCTTGGATTCCACTTGACGAATTCAAACAGCCACAGAAGTGAATGAGTTATTAACAGTGGTTAATATTTGTATGACAGTTAAGAATGTAAACGTGTTCCCTGTATATTCCCTGTATTTTATCTTTACTTTATTGATTTAAATATGAATAAATCAGAGATCGGCCAGCATTCGGGAAGGCATTGTGTTGGACCTGAAAAAATGCAATTCAAATGAAAACTTTTTTTTTTTTTTTTTTTTTGCTCTCTGAGACGTCCTGTTGGGTGCCCATGTGGCAACCTGATGGGCCTGGGTGCATGCTGCGACCTAAATTCAAATGTAAAATGGACTTTTCACTTTCAATCATCGGGCGACGTTCCCGTTGCGGCCCGTATCGTCTTTTTAACCCGTAATATGAATTTTCAACAGGAAACATCACATGACCTGCATTCGTCTTTCATTTCGCCAATCACGGCGAGACGCAGCCTGGCATTAACGAGACGAGCGGCCCTGCCGCGTCGATCTCAAACGCTCACGCGGTAAATTGAGCTGTGGGATTTTCAAAGAGGCGACCTCGGAGCCGTACGCATCGCGAGTGCCCCTGTCGGACCGACCCCGACGAGGTTTTAATTACCTGCAAATGGGAATCCGCCTGTGGGAGCCGGGAGACAATTTGCTCCTCCTGCGGGAAAAAGATCAACAGAAATGACGCAACGAGAGCGAAATCGTGTTTTCCAAAACATGCTGGTTGAAAATTGACTTGGCATACGAACGTTGGGCCAATTTTTGAAGAATAACAATTGAGAATCTGACGACTTTGGTTGCACTGAGCCTCGAAGGTTTCGTGAAACCACAACACAATGAAAATGATGGCATTGATATTGTGGAAATTTGCCAAGTGGAGACGATCTGCTCAATGCACTCGCTCACTGTAGAAAAGCATTTTTGGAAATAACCACGAGCCATTGATTTAATTGTACGATTTACAGAGATGGACCGAATGAATCGAATTAGTTGTGTTACTGATCGACTTTCTTTTCAAATGTGTATTTGTGTTTTTCTTTTCCGAGGCCACGTCCACACGGAAACGAAGCCGCCCTTCAGGCCACGCGAACGTCTCCGCTCTCGCTGGTTTTACGTTCCATGCCTTTGTCGTGAGCATGTTTCCATCGCGCTGGCTTTTCATTCTGGTTTTGGCGACGTCCTTTGGCAGTACCGCAGCGCCACTTCGGGCCCGGCGTGCGTATTACAGCCTTTCAGCATCCCGCAGTTCTTGAAGCGATTCCGCCGAAGGGAACGTTTTAAAAACGAAAAAGAGATACTTCTGCTTCATTTCTGTCTGGACATGGGCTTAGGTAAGTTTGTCAAAAGTATTCATCTACCTTTGTAAGAAATATAAATATGCTGAAAATGTGTTGCTTCATTAAAGACCGGTTTTGCACCTGCTTTTTTGCAATCGCTTCTTACTGCACTCAAACATGTTTTTCAAAGTTATAGTACATTTGACATGAGAAGAATATTTTAGTACTCTTAGTCCCTTTCATGATTAATTTAGTCCAATACATACATATGTATTAAGTTGGCACTTACTGAAGTACACCTGCACAAACTCGAGCTGTATCAAATCATTCTGACTTCGCAAACAATGACAATGCTTCATTTCGTTTGACTCGATCAGAGAGACAAATTGACCTCATCTTAATCCGCGTGAACGTTGCACGAGGGTGTAGACGTTTCCTCGAATAAACACGCCCGGTACCCGATGAAACTATTTGTTGCGGCGAATACACTCCCAAGCGTGAACGTTCTCCATACGACACACGAACCTCGCGAACGAACTCGTCAAACAAAAAAAAGGGTGTACCCGACCGGCATGGGGATTTTTGCAACAAGGGGCAAAAATACAAATCATGAATACCAAACGAATAACCTTTATAAACTCCAGCTGAGATGTGTTCCGCCCCCGCACGGGCAACTCCGACCACTTTACTGTTATTATCCTCCAATCGGCCACTCATTTTTAATGATGCTTAGGAACATATTGGAGATTGCACTTTTTTTTTTAGAACTTCTGCAAGCTTCTGGAGTTATTTGAAACATTTTATTTGCCCCAAAGCATTAGTGATATCAGTTGAGGGCCAATTCAATAATGGAACTTGCTGAAAGTCAAAAATAGGATTTGAATTGACAAATACGTTGTACCCTTAACACGTGATTCCAATGAAGACCGCGATTTAATAGAACATCAATTGGAGCTTGCTACGAGATCTACACGACAATACCGATTGCGGAAGATCAAATCCAACGCCCTGCGAGGTTGAATTACCACTTTGACGGAATATAAGACAACAAGCTCCGAACAGTGAGGGTGGGGGGCGGGGGGAGCGGTTTGTGGGCCACACGAGCTGCGAGCGCACACACGGCAGCAGACAACGAGCTCACGCCGCGCCGAGGTTATCGGTAATACGCTGTCACATTCGCTCGCCAGACGCGCAGCGGGGACGCCGAGCATATTCCCTGCGGTCGGGCCCGAGGTGGATCGCGGCTCCTGCCCCCGGACGTAACGCGCGAGAGGGAATAACGATCGAGTCGGCGACGTGTCGCTTCCGATGTCGCGTCATCCGGACGTCGCCGCTTCTCCTCCAGAACAAAGGTCGGAGCATCGGTCCTGCTTTCCCGCTTCCGAATCAAATGAGAACGTCGAACACGCGAAGGTCCCCTCAAAAGGTTTCCAAAGAGATCAATTGAGGAGTCGGCATAGGAGGGACGTGAAGCTTTTCCGCTGACATCATTGCTTCTCTGTCGACGAGCTCACCTTTGACCTCGTGGCTAAAGTCCAACATTCACAACCAGCGTGTAAAAAGCGAGCAAATATTGACAAGGGGAATTTATTGACCGCCGTCCGTTTTCAATGCAGAGTTCCCGTTTTGGAGCATCTGGGCTTACTGTATCTTTCAAGACACGCACAATATTACGTTCTGTGACAGTATAAGCACCGAACCCACGAAAAAAAAGAGCGGGCTCTTCTTTAAAGAGAAAATGTTTGTTTCTACGTCATTCTGTCGTTTCGTAATCAGCAGTAGAACATGGCTTGGTTCCATCGAAAACACCGGTTTCTGACCGAATAGCAGACAAAATGAGCTTGGAACAAAAACAGAAATGTCAAGCAGATCGATGACTGACGTCAATGTGTGTTGCTTTTGCGACGCCACACGCTATAAAACAATACAACAATGCTTTCGATGGTTCAAGTAGTCATTTTTTTAGGAATATACAACTAAGAAACACATCGTGAGCGACTCACCACACGGCTCAAGTTGAACGTCGGTGGCGATGGTCAATAATTCCATCTGCTGCGTCATTTTTTCCCACAATCGTGGCGCACGCTCTCTACTACCTCCCGCGGCACATGCGGTTTATACCGTACAAATACATGAACATATATATATATATATATATATATATATATATATATATATATATATACACATGCATAAGCTTGTCCAACTTCTGCCGGCAGTTCTCTCCCTGTAAAATGGTCGTGATAATCGGAGATTCACCCTCTCGTCTTTATCTTCTCCTGAAAGCTGTGCTGCTCTCAAATCCGAAAGCAAATCCTTTGCGCCAACTTCCGTGATTCTTACTCAAATCTGTGCCAGAATTTCAATGGTCACATGTAATAAATAATACATTCATAAAAGTTGACTGTATTGCAAGCATTGTCTGGTTATCAAAGCATTTGTTTACGGTAACTTGAATAATCGTTGACTTTGTCAACGATTATTCTTGACTTGCGATTTCCAAACTACTTATCCATCAATTTCTTGTGTACAGAATCAGAATCAGAATCAGAATCAGAATCATCTTTATTTGCCAAGTATGTCCAAAACACACAAGGAATTTGTCTCCGGTAGTTGGAGCCGCTCTAGTACAACAAACAGTCAATTTACAGAACACTTTGGGGACATAAAGACGTTGACAAAAAACAATTGTGCAAAAAGATGCAGAGTCCTCGAGCACTTAGAGCAGTTCGAACGACTAATATTGAGCGCGTTACCGAGGCGGCCACACTGGTAGGCGCCATCTTGATCAGTGTATGATATGCGATATTATGAGGCGATGAACCAATTCCTTTCTGGTTTCGCAGTCCTAACGGCACTGAGGAAAAGCGTACCTCCAATGTGCCGCGCGAAAGAAACGAGTTTGACAAGCCTCACCGTGTATCGGTAAAAAAAACGACGCTCCACTGCCACGGTGTCACGAAAGAGACAAACTACGAGCGGAACATCGTGGCCGTTGTTCGGTTGCGACAACCCTGAGGTCTTCTGCGGCGGGTTAGCGTGACACGTTGGGGGTCACCGGGGGTCATCAGGAAGGCAAACGGCGCAACATTGGCGGCGGACGCGACGCGACCGCTCGGCTTCGGTCACGCAAGACTTCGGCGCAGCCGGCCGCCGCGCCCCACTTGTTGACACGCGGCTCGCAAGGAGAGACGGCAGGCGCGCCGACAGAAGACAACTCGCACGCGAAGTTTGCGGCAGCTCGTCAAGCCGCACGAGGGAGGAGGCCGCCATTTCTCTCCTCATTACGCCGGCACGTTCCTGTCCTGGAAGGCCGTAACGAGGCAGCCGCTGCCCAGGAAGGGCGAGCGCAGCGGAGCGGAAGCGCGCGCACGGCCCTGTTTTCTGTTGTTTTCCTTTTCACCCCTCGACCACGAGGAGAGCGGAGGTTTAAATATAGCTCGTCCCTGATGAAACATTTCCTTCCATTAGACCAAATGGTCATTATTGATCGGAGCGACAAAAGAGTCATGTTTAATTGAATGCGAATAATTGCTTATTGATGGCTGAGGCGCTCGCTGCTTCTTACGAGAAAGGCTGCAGCAGAAAAAAATGACACTGACGTAACGACGGATTTTGTGAAAATCGTGAACGATAAGGAAAATAAAATGCGACAATCGCGTCACCGAAATGAAATGCCAAAGAATTCAACGTGTTCAAGTCCCCGTAGCATGAAAAGAAATGTCTTGTTGATTTGACACGCCCCGCAGAAGAGTGCTGAACACAAATTGGAAAGATGACAAAAAAAGGCCAAGTCTCCCAAATGAGGCTTGAAACGCTGTGGGCGTGTCCGCTTCATGCGCTGCAACCACACCCGCTCGACTGTCACCTGTCAATCAAATAGCACTTCTCCAACCTGGAAAACGGATGCCATTTCATCTACGCAAATCGAGTTTGATTTGTCATTATTCTACCCTTCCCTGCGTGACATGCGTGCACTCACGGCACACAACGAGGCGCTCTAAAGCGTCCAAGACGGCCCGAGCGCTGGCCGTCGAGTCGGACTTTTTCTTCCCCCCTCGCTCTCCTGCCTTTTCTCTGTGATGTGCGCACTCACGGCTGACAACGAGGCGCTCTAAAGTGGCCTGGTCGAAGAGCTAGCTAGCGAACTGCATGTCGCGATTGCGCCGGATAACTGCCAATGGAAGGAAGGCACACTTTGTTCTCATCCCAAAAAAAAAAAAGAATCAGGAAAACTGATAAGATGAAAAACAGTTTAACGCTATATCGCCACTGCTACATAGTTCTCAGTCTTCGCACATTTTCGGCAACTGCCTTCAAACATGAATCATGAATGGAAACATTGCAAATATGCCCCCACCCCCGGCCGGGCCTTGGAGGAGTATTAGATCAGAGAGACCTCGGAACAATCGGATCGCGCGCACCAATGACAGATCAGATCCTCCTTTTCTAGCAGATATCTGCGAATGCGACTGCTATTGAAACTACGGTGGCACCCGTTGATATGCCGATGCCGATTGCTGCCATCTACAATGCCGTGGGAAACGGCATGCTTTTTTGAAAAATATTATTTGGTTTGCAATCAAATCTGCGTGTGTGCTTTGCGGTTGAAATGATGGCTCGTTTCTATCAAAAGCTTGCATGCAATTGATTAATGCTATGACCGGACAAAAACAACATGTCACTCTGTGTTTTTTGAACAATGTCCTACAAATGTACTATAGCTCCTACTCATATGACAGCAAAAACTATTTTAAAGAATATATTAATTCCGTGTTTGTTGTGCATGCGTTTTTAATTCTTATTTTTTTCCTCGACGATAATGGGTCCTCCGTTCAAGTTTGACAATGACGCAGCTAAGTTGGTATTTGATCCTAAATACGCAATGACATCAGCGCAATCTGATTGGCCAGGGGATGACATCGGCGTTTGGCGATGTAATCAGGGCGATCCGACTTTAAGAAGATAAAAGATGATGCCCTTACATCATTGTTGCATCATCGGCGTTTGGGCTAAGAGACGCAAATGCACAATTCAAATTTCTCACGCACTTTTGTTTTGAACCTCTAACTCTCGGAATGAGTGTGCTGTTATTATGTGTCCAGCAGGTGTCAAAATAATCAACTCACTGCTGCAGAAGCAGAATAACTTGTTGTTGCTGTCCATTGTAAACCATAAAGCATCTGTCCAGCTTATGATATTTGGAGTACATTTCTGTATTTTCCCCCCTTCAGGAAAAAGGGCTTTCTTTTGACCTCTGACACTTCCTAGAAAGCAGACGTCCGGTTGTACTTGAACGGTCTCTTTTTTCTTAGTTTTAATGAAAGTTCGTATGGAATGAATTCAGAGGCGGTGGAATAGTGGGGAGGGAGGAAGCTTTATTTTGAAGTTGTAGTTGACAGTCAGCGTGCGCATCAAGGCTTGGGGCTGGCGTGATCACTTTAGAGAGCCTTGTTGTGGACCGTGAGTGTGCGCACATAGTGGAGAGAAAGAGCGAGGAGGTAAAAAAAAAAAAGTCTGCCTTTAAAGCCAGTGGGAGCGGAACAGGCTTTGCAGCGGCGTAGCAGTTCTAGAGAGCCTCGTTGTCCCCTGCAGGTAAAAAAGCCCCGCAGTGACCCGGCAGGCAGCGCAGATTTTAAGCGGGTATATTTGGGTGGCTCAAACATGGAGTGATGCGTAAACGTAAGAAAAAAAGGTGGAAACAAAGTGGCATCCATTTTTCCGGGTGGTAGAAGTGGCATTTGATGGACAGGTGACAGTTGAGTGGGGTGTGAATTCAGCGTATTCATATATTTATAGTACTTGGCCATTTTTTTTTCCTTCTTTAAATTTGGCAGGGTTGTTAACAGACATAAAAATGATTGCCCTTGTTTCACCGAGTAAGGACACTTTCTCATTTACAATGCCGACCTGGAGGCAATTTAGTGTTCAATGTCCTGCCCGAGGGCACGTGGGCAGCACGCACAGAGCCCGGATTCCAACCGCCAAGCCTTCAGTCACTGGACGATCCGCTCTAGCAACTCCTTCACGGCTCGCGTCGGTGCGTCTGATTTAGAAGACATTTAGTATTTCGTTTCAGTTTGTTTTTCTCCAATGCGGCGGCAGCACTCCCTCCAGGTTTGCCATCACTAACAAAGTGAACTGAAAGCGATCGATACACCGACCGCATCACCTGCTCAACCCGGGTAACCGTCAACCCATATTTGAAGTCGACTCCCTTCGCACCGTCGCTCCATTGATCTTCCACTCCACCCGGGAGAAATCACAACAAAACTGCTCACTCCGGCAATATGTACACTCTGCTGACTTTGCAGTGACTTTCATATTTCATATTCAACACTTCTCAACTGAGCGCCTTGATCATAATACCAGGATGAAAAATGTACACAATAGACATTAACAGAAAATGCTGGCGAGCTGCGCAGAACTCAAGAAAATGGGAATCTAATTTATCGGAAGAGCTTTAAGGCGAGGTCGCAGTCAAGGTTGCGTTTTCGTCATCTTCCCCGTTGCGTTGTCCACTGCGTGTGCTTTTGAGTGAACCCGAACAGCCTTCAAGTTACGCAATGTCCAGCGGTTGCGGGGCAGTCCAGCCTCCAGGAAGTTATCCTGCCCTCACGTCACTGGTAATCATTGAGTAAACAACCTTTTTTTTGGTCAGAGGGCGACTCAGGACAGCAAACACGAAGGAATTTGTTTGGAAGGCTATGTTTAGGATGTTTTTGTGCCAGGCAGACTTAAATGTTTGTGTGAGGCCGCTACGTGACGTCTGCGGCTTTTTAGAACAATGTTGTGTTGTCTTCGCAGGTGGTCACGCATTTGAGCAAAACTCCTCCAGGTATTTTGGATTGAGTGCATTTCAAAAATCTATCGTGTTCTTGCTCTGATATGCAGCCCTTCTCGGTAGTGCTTATGTTTAAATGGACGCAGTAGCTAGTAGTTTCTGTTTGCCAACCTAAAAAAAACGAATTTGTTTGACAGCGCTTTTTGAAGAATGGGAAAGTTCACGGAACTCAGTGAAGAGCAGAGAGGAAGACGGCCATCCCTCGCTATATCGTGGTTCATTTATTGCGGACTCAGTACATGGCAGATATTTATTCATTTATTTTTTGGAGCCTGTTCTGTTCATCTGCATGGCCTTGCAGCACTATGATTTTTGTGCTGCAGCAGTTTTGCTACCACTGCTGAATTGATGTATTATTTTTGGTCATGATTCTGAACAGACACGGACGGGGACTAGGGTTGTGAACAATAGTTCGACAGTCTAGATATTCGAGCACAAGTAATCAAATCGTGTTCTTATTTGTGGATGGGAGGACAACCGGTGAGGATGTGCAACAACTAACCTTGAGGACAAGATGAGAGAGGACAGAAAAGGACAGCACAGGACAGGACAGGACAGGACAGGACGTGGGAAATGAGCAAGGCAGTGCTACTGATGAGTGGTGCGGTGGGATTCTTTTATGGTGTCTAAACACCTGGAAGAACCCGTGAGTTGATATTTTAATATAACTTGTGTTATTGTTCGTTGTCCCAGCACAAGCAATTGAAGCCTATAGCGTGTCTGTGGAACCTCTGAGTGAATCAACACCATGTCACCATGCGAGTTGCTGTACTTTTTTGTTTTTTTTAAAGGTCAGTGTAGTGCCATTACTCACCTGCACATCTCTCATACAATCAGCTTTGTAGGCTAATTAATTGAAATGTGGCAGCAATCACTCACAGAAGGTTAATTGGGCTCTTTGTTCTTAGCAGTAAAGAGACCTTACCCGTAAAAAAACACACAGTCACAGTTTTATGTAATAAAGTCACAAATAGCCTGACGGATAGCTAATGCACACCCTCATAACAATATCGACAGGAACAAATGCATGTAAAGAGCAACGTTTAGCTTGATTTTCTACAACTACAGAACTGTAGTTTAAAACATCACAGCAATGAATTCTGGGTACCTATAATGCTTTCAGCTGACGACCTTGCCACGACCGTAAATGTGAGGAACAGAGCAAACGGTTAACCCAGGGAGTCTTAAAAAAAAAAAATTAAAAAAAATGGAGACACAAGCACTGTATGGTGGCAGTGAGTGAACGCAACTCAACTCACTTCACGATAAGAAGTTTGGCAAATCTTCAAAAAAGAGGCTTCCAGACGTTTCATGCCAATCCCACACAAAACAAAGAGAATGGCATCGACGTGGGGGTGGTCATAAAGCTTTCGGCAATGGATAATTGAACACACGCAGTACAGCAACACATATAACAATACTAAGGTGCATATATTCTGTATCCTTGGGGAAAAATGACAAATATTACGATTTTATATTTTGTGCGAAGGCTGCATGGCATTTCCATTCATTTCAAAGGGGAATCTTGCGTAAGAGTCCGAATCATGTTGGTTCGTGCCCTAATGTGGGGACGAGAATTCCTTTTTAGCTCATTCGCTGCCATTGACGGATTTAGAAGTCAAATATCCGTGTTAACTGGGAGGGGTGGCAGTAAATGATTAAGGGGTGGGGCGAGGGTTTTTTTTAAATCAGATCAACATAATCCACACATACTATTTCGAACAAAAATGCATCTCCTTAATGATATCTTGATTTGTCGAAACTGCATTTTGAGTATCAGTAATCACATCTTTTGTGTGATTTTCTGACTGAATGTGTAAATTGTCAACAGTTCATCATTCTTTATGTTGTCATCAGTGGTTTTAAGCCAGGGCAATTAACACACGACTTTATTTGCCTTTGATGACATCACCCTCTACTTGTGGCGACATTGATGTTATTGTGTTGCCGCTAAACAATGGAACCCCTGAACTTCTACAATCACGGCACAATCGTATTATTTTATACAAAGTTTTGGAAACTTATGAGATTATTGCCACTGAACAAATATCCTCGGGATGCACGCAGCATGAAACAACATGGCTGATGACAGGCTTCAACTTTTAGTGGTTCCGTCCTCTGACAGCGACTCAGGTGCGTTGTTACATCATGGAAACCGCTTTTGGGGTCATTAAAAGTTAGTTAAGATTGCTAATGCTAATTCAAACACTTTCCACAGGAAATCACACTAAATCATCAATTCTTTGACATGTAATGGATTTAAAAGTGTTCTTCCATGCAAAGTTCAATGTGTCATACATCATTTTTTTTCTACTTCTGCATTTCTCTGACATGATGAATGCATAAGGACTCGAGGCAAAAACTGAATGCATACTTTCCTTAAGCGGAATTAAAAGCACAAGTCCTGACGTGTTCATCTTGTGCAGTGGAAGTGAGCCAATTTGGAAAACTACACACATATCCAATAAGTAACAATTACATACAATAAATGCAGCAAATGAAATAGAATGCAAGAGAACAAAATAATATAGTGTGTTACATGAATTATTCATGCCAATTATCTCTCCATAACTCTAACATTAAATTAAAAACACCTTACACATTCCATAGTTGCTAACTTTGAGTTTTATATTTACTAAACATATTTTGTGCAATTGCATAATTACTTTGGAAATCTAAATACTTATCTGCATTGCTGAAAGTTGTGCTAAAAGATCCGTCCGCGGCTGTTGTCAGTGTAGTATTTTACGTACAATTTGTTGCTTACTCATCTATATCAATTGTAGAAATCAGAGACACGACCACCTTTTTGGAAGATTGTGTTGTGGGGACACTAAAAAGGAAGGCTAGCAGTAATGGCACGCAACCCACAAAGAGGCGCTGTGACATGATCCCAAATCCCAGGGAATCCCAAGAGGTTGCAGGTGATTCTGTACCGGTAAGGGGGACCGCATGGAAGGGCCACACAAAATCAGAGTCCCTCACAAAGAAGCAGAGCGGGCAAAATCCTCTCAAGTCCGTCAATGCCGTACCAGTCGGAGGGACGAGGAGGAAGTTGAACACAAAAACAGAGATCCTCACGAGCAAGCGGAGAGGCGAATCAACCGAAGGGTCTGGGAAGGGTCTTCCATCCAAGGTGACCACGAGGAAGTCCAACGCAAAATCAGCGACTCTTGCGAACAAGTCTGAGGGCTCCAAGAAGGCCAAAGAGACAGAGAGAATGTGTAATGTTGAACTCGAGTCCAGTACAAAGAAGCAGAGTGGTAAACCATTTGAAGGGCGCTTGAAGACAGTTAAAAGGACCAGAGGAAAGTCCACCACGGACACAGGAATAGTCGCAAGCAAGCAGAGAGGAAAACCAACTCAGGGGACACTGAGGACCGTGCTGACTAAAGGGACCAGGAGAAAGTCCAGCACAAAACCAGAAACCCCCACAAACAAAGTCAGGCCTAAACGAAATGGGGAGCCCGTAAAATCTGTGACTTCTCAAGGGAACAAGAGAAAGTCTAGCACAAAACCAGAGACACTAGCACAGAAGCAAAATGATCGACATCCCGAAGGCCCGAAGAAGGCCGTGCCACTGAAAAGAACAAGGACAAAGTCCGTTACAGAACAAGGACACTTTGGAAAAAAGCAGCAGGTGAAAACGAGTGAAGGACTCGTGAGTACCAGCTCGCCGAAAGCCACCAAGAGAAAGCGTAGCACAAAACCAGAGATATTCACGAAGAAAACTGAATCCACTCCGCTGTCAAAAGAGGATTTACTGGTTCAAGGGACAAAAAAAAGGTTGGGCAAAACAAGAGGCACCCCCACAAAAAATCAGAGGGCTCAAACAACTGAGGGCTTTGTGAAAACAAAGCCACCCAAGAAAACCAAAAGAAGGTGTAACTCAATACTAGAGACCCTCTCAAAGAAGCAGAGTGAAATACCCACTGAGCCGTTTGTGTTCTTTTTTGGGGAGACCGAGAAAGAGGCCAGTACTGAGCAGCTGGCATTGAGGAAGACGAGCGGTGATATTGCAGCCGGCTTCAAAGGCTCATCAACCTCCCACCAGGCTGCAACTCATCGAGGTAAACTGCAGTTTGTACTCGGACGTACAAAACAGTACATTAGCATAGAAGACAACTCTTTTCCAAAACGAGAAAAATGCATGTCGCGGGCCATTTTTCACAAGGCACTCCAAATTGAGTCACTCTGTTTTGGAAAAGAGCTCTTTTTTTTATTCTTGGGTCAAGTCTCATTTACCTGAAGCGAGGTCTAGGTCAACAAAGTATTATATATCCGTGCTTGTGTCTCTGTAGTCTTGTTTGCGCAGAAATATCAGCAGGTTAATAAGCTCGGTGAAGGAGGCTTCGGATCCGTTTATGCCGGTTACAGGAAAAGCGATTGTTTTCCGGTAAGTCTTCGTGACGTGCTTGTCACAAAAAGCATCTTTTGCTGTCATACTCAAATGTCGATGATTCTATCCCTCAGGTGGCGATTAAATACATACCCAAAGAGGTCAAAAGTGTCCCATTGGTGAGTACGTTATCTGGATCCACTTAGACGTAGCACAACCTTTTGTACTAGGACAATAGGAATGTAATCTAGACTAGAAATTACAATTTTAACATGAAAGAAGAGAAAAGGACAGTCCACGATGAAGAATTGTTTTGGGATTAGACCCCCGTCAAAGGTCCAGCGACTGGCAGAGTCTCTCGCAAGGGTGCCAGGGTTTACTGGTAGCAGTAGAGAGATGTGAGTGGAATCAGGTAGCGGACGTAAAAAGGTTAAAGCGAGGAAAGTTGCTTCCCAGGTAAACACTTAAAGTTCCGGTCTCACTGCTTAACGACCGTGTATGGGAGGGACTGGTAACGTCAAATGTTTATAAAATAGTTTGGTAAAAGTCCTGAAAAAAAATCACATTTGGTTGACAAGTCATCGCCTCCATGATCAAAACCGAAATGAATACAACCGAATTCACACTGAACACTGTCCCCCAACTTTTTTTTTAATCCGATAGAACATCAATGGATTGAAGAAGGACATTCCCATCGAGGCGTTGCTCATGCTTCAAGCGTCGATCAAAAAGAACTCGGATGGGAAGTCTGCAGTCGTGTCATTGTTGAACAAATACGATCTGGAGCACGAGATTGTACTGGTCATGGAGAGGCCGGTCCCATCTGTGGACCTGTTCACTTACATTACGAGATGTCGGCTCGGTGCCCTGCCGGAGCGTGAGGCGAAGGTACTCAAAATACGGGGCATACTTACAGTAAAACAGCTACATTTCTATTCACTTCTGGTTTTGAGCAACCTTTCATTGGGGTACGTCGTGGAAATACACAGAACCGAGGAATCATATTGTTTACTTAACACGCAGTTTATAGTGTGACGCCGTATCCCGCGTACGAGGGTGAACTAACTGAGCCAAAGCCAAGAATGAGTTCTTTATCCAAGGTAATCGCCCCTTGTGGGGGTCACTCCCCCCCAAACCAAACAAAACGGTGCCAATATGAGAACACGAGACTGGATTGTCAGCTGCGCTTTGGACCATCCTTTCGTCGGTTGTAGAATCCGCCTACCGAGCCTTCCCGCCTGAGTTTCCAGTTCTGAAACAGACTGTCAGACCGTTGGGAAAATGCCCCAACACACTAACGACTGTATCCTCTTCTCAGAATATCATGAAGCAGCTGGTGGTTGCCGCTATCAACATGCACGCTGTGGATGTTTTCCATCGAGATTTAAAGCAAGAAAATATTCTTTTGGAGGCCACCTCCGGTGTCCCTCGTGTGCGAATCATTGATTTTGGCTGTAGCTGCTTTGCAAGCAACGAGCCTTACCGGGACTATGACGGTAGGACACTTGAGTCCTGTTCTTTCGTCATCCAGCGATATTTGTATTTTGCCTTTGTCTACATCCACGTGTCCGGTCTTCGTAGGCACCTTATGTTACGCTCCTCCAGAGTACGTTCTCAGACGGACGTACAGCGCCGGTCCGACCACTGTGTGGCATCTGGGCGCGCTTCTCTTTGAGTTGATGGCTGGAACGAAGCGCTTTGACACAGTCATGTTCCTGTCCCAGATGCTAAGATTGAATCGGGTTCTATCTGAAGGTAAGATATGCCATCGCTGCCGTCTCTAATTCTTGACAATTCTTGTTCCTTACATGCTCCGGTAAAGCATCACACCAAATGTCTTTTGCTTTGCTTTTACAATTGTCACTTGTATAAGAATGCGAAGATTTCTTGTGGAAATGCTTGAATTTGGATCCAGAGAAGCGGGCCACCCTGGAGCAGATGCAGCAGCACCCGTGGCTCGTCTGATACGACGCAACACTTCCCACCCTTTCCCACATCCTCACGGCACTGGGAATAACGGTCGGTATGGTCTAATAAATGCATCCGCCAAAGACTTGGGGGCGGGAGGGTGAACATTGGTAAAAGACAGGACATTTCAGGGGAAACCCACTCAAAGTTGATTTGATTAAACAAATAAGTAAATAAGCCGCCCGTCACATCGTTACCGTTTGATAAAACTGCAGCGATGAAGGCCTCCACACTTAAGTCTTTGGTCACACTTAACAAGTTTGGTTATCACGGCTATCAGCTTTCGATAACTCCAGCTGTTGAAGCTTAGTAAAATAGATTGACAAGGGTACACAGCTATTGCGCTCTCTCTCTCTCTCTCTCTCTGTGTGTGTATATATATATATATATATATATATATATATATATATATTTCTTTTCTTAATGTTGACAGGGCTTCCTCTGATAACACAAATTCTATATTAAACACTAAGACTGCCAGTAAATGAACATGTATTGGCAGGAGTCAGAGTTTCGCTGTGATCACGGACTTCAGGAAACACTGCACGGTGCCTTATTTACATATTTTATTTTTCACTTGCACCTTAATTTGCCTTAAACTACTTGTTTGGTTTGATGCAAAATTGTATGCATATGGGTGTTGTCTTTTGTTTCAATGCATTTAAAAGTGCGTTTCTTTGTAGTTTTTTTTCCCATCTGTGCATTTATATCAAATTTCATCTCGATGTAAATCCTAAGTAAGTTATTTCCCAGATTATTTTGAGATGATATGTAGGCTAGTCACAATATGCATATTTCATGTCTTACCGTGAGCGCACAGCATACATATTTCATGCGCAGCATGGCCGAATAATTGCACTTGGGTGTCCTACATGAACGCAACCCCTGAAGGTGGATGTTTATGCCTCGCGTCCCCGCCCGCCTCCTTCCCACTAGCAACGGAGCGAACTGCGCGAACTGCGCGAACTGCGCGAACTGCGCTCACGCTTCGACTTCCGGCCCAGCGGGAGGAAGCGTGATAACAATGAGTCAGACGATAAGAAATGATGTTCATCGAGGAAGAGATCATTATCAAATGAGGGGGAAGGAGAGTCACCAATCAGTGTCTCGGCTGACACGAGCAGCGACTTTCAGATAAAAAGCTGACACATAAACATCATGATCCGATGACCCGAAATAAGGTCCGATTGGGACGAAGCAACGGTTCGGCGTGTTTTTTTTTTTTTTTTTTTTTTTACAATACTATTGTAGTCATGTATACAACTTCAATGCACTTTAACACACTTGATGATGAATGATGAAAACGACGTTATGTAGAGCGCATATACAAAGTCTACACGCCCCTGTTTCGAATTTCTACATTTTCAATGGGGTAACCTGTAATCGCCAGCAACTGCATTTCCCAAGTCGTCTTCTTAACAGTGGCCACACCGTGCTTCACTGTACTAGGTGCTATTCGTTCGGTGATGGGCGCTGTTGTGGTTTTGGGATTGTGACCAAAAACCGGATGGTTTGTTTTCATTGGCCCATAACACATTTTCCCAAATGTGTTTGAGAGATTTCAAGTGCGTTTTTGCAAAATGCTCGGACGTTTTTTCTTTCAGATAAGGCTTCTGTGTTGTCCTGACATATGGGCGATACGGGAGATTGACAACCACAAATTCCTGCAGCTCCTTCAATGTTAAGGTGTGTCTCTTGGCGGCCTCGCTGACCAGTTTTCTTCCCGTCTTGTCATCAATTGTTTCTTAGTGCGCTATTTTCTCCACTTCACTGTGTTCCGTGGTATTTTCAACGCCTTGGAAATTCTTTCTGCACTCTTCTCCTGACCGATACCTTTGAACCGGCAAAGCTGTAGAAGCCTTCTTGCGGAACAGCGCAACTTAATGTGGTGTTAATCAGAGCGACTTGAAATAGCGGCGGGCGTGTGCCGACTCCCTCTTCACGTGAACTTGAATGTCGTTGGCTATTTGCGAGCACAGCCACATCCCAGTTATGAGAGGGTGTTTTACGTCAGTTGTATTTTTACTTCCCCTCTCGAAAAGATTTCTTTTTTTTTTTTTTTTTTTTTCCCCAAATGGAGTGGTACGGGTTTTAGGTCACAATGATTGCGGAACAAGTTTGGAAATTATTCATCTCATTATGAGAAAAAGTTGCCATTTGAGCAAGGGTGTGGAGACCTTGTATATCCTTGCACTGTTTGATGGCAGCAACAGAATTTCATACAAATTATTATTGTTATTTATACATTTTAAAAACAATTGTATACATACTATGTAGCAACAGAATGCCATGCAAAGGAAATTATTATTATTATATTTTAAAAAGACTAGATACTATGGTCAATATGTTTCGTTCTTTTTAATATTATTCGTAATTCGTCAAGCCTGCTTTGTTGAATGTTGTTGTTCTCTGGACATTTTCCCTTGTGGATGAATAAAGTATTTATCGACGTAACCTGGTCATGTTGCCGTACAAGAAGCAGGAATGGAACGTTCTCATTAAGTAAAAGCCACAATCCAAATCCTATTCAATAGAAGTTTCGAGTCCGTTGTTCGTGTAAGTGAAAAGTAACAGTGATCCTGTGGTACCGAGCGAAAAGGCTGTACATAGACACGGTCTGTTAGGAAATCGTGTAACTTGATGAAAACTAAAGGCACTTCAAGATGGATAACGGTGAAGGGGTAGCATCGAAATAAGTTTCACTTCTTCCGACTCCGCGTCAGACTAGCAGTAGATGCTGTTGCAGTAGAGGATAGTTATGCTCTCGATTTGATGCGACTTTTTCTTTTGTATTCCATGTTTGAACTAGAGGAAGAAATATCCTTTGTGGCCCTTGTCGAGGTCTCAAAGCGATACAAATGATACCAATCCAATTTGCAGTGCATTTTACGAATCCGGTATACGTCCGGGGATCCAATTGTGCCCCTCCCCCTCTCTGCGGCCGTCCATTTTTGGACAATTGACAGTTAAAGAGCTCTCACATACTTGAATTGAACTCCTCCATAATCTTCATGGTACACTTGCATTTTCACAGCGGATGACTCAAGTCATGTGGCCTCTCTTTAACCACCGAATTGACTCAGACAAGAGCTATTTTGGATGTTTAGATACGTTTTCGAGCCATAAGTCGCTCGTTAATTAGCAGCTGTTACGTAGCGGATAAAGAGCTGCCTACCCGACACCGCAACGTTCAACTTTGGAAAAGCGGCCACAGCATTGAGTACAGCTGAACGATCGAACAAGATCCAATGCATAACAGAATGCTGAGTTTTCATCTCGCGCTCTTGTAGCAGTAGCGTAGAACGGCGCTGCACGACACCGAGAGCCGATTGTGATGTTTTGGTAAGTTGACTTAGCTGGGAACAGGGGCAAATGCAGACAGACGACTCGTGTCCATTTGACCCGGAGGTGCCCGACAGAGTCAAACACCGGATCAACGGATACGTCAGCCGTGACCGTGTTTGAATCAATTCGTATCCCGTGCTTGACGCAGAATCGCTGCGTCTGCATCGACACGTTGCGGCGACCTTCCGGGTAGCTCGACTCCGGCTTTTCAGCTGGAAGCTGCTTATAAGTCACGACGCCGTCCTGCACCTGCTGCTGAGGCAACGAGCAGAAAAAGAGGTGAAAATGAGCGTGAGCGAGGGAGGGTGCGGGGGGCGCAGGTCGCGTGCTTTGAGCACAATCGGCGTGTGCGGTCGCTCGCTTATACGTTCTTCCCAGTTTGCGTCCTCCGGAATGTCACTGGTGCGCCAGCATCCGTGACGAGTATATAAATATGTACATACCCAGTCAGGCTAATGCCCGCCCGGCACTCCGATTCCACAGTCGTGTCTCACTCGGGCCGTTTCTCTCTGTCGGAGGTAAAAGGAAAAATACAGCTGTGAATTATTGAGCGGATACATGAGTGACGGGCGGGCTGATGAAAGTGAAAGAGATGGAAATGGGAGAGGAATAAAGAAGAAAAATTGCTACGGTGACGTTGACTGATGCCGATGGCAACTTTAGGCGAGGGGCTGACGCTGAAAAACACTGACACACACTACAGCGTCCGCGAAGGTTGCGGCACTGGACTGAATTGCTAAAATTGCTCCCGTGTGTTGTCTTTTGTCCCCTCTCAGGGCCGCAAAAGCTCCTTGGGGTGAGCCCAAATCAAATTCCCTTCCTCGTGACCTTCAATGTGCCTCACCATATTGATTTGCTTGTTATTGCTTCCGTGCAGCCTGACAAAGCGTGTCCCCGACAAGTGCGCTCGGAGAACATCGCGTAGCCCGAACGGAGCCGATTCCGTCCAAACTCCGTCGGCTGTCGAGCGTCGGTGAACATGTTTGCAAATGTCAGACAGAAAAGAGATTTCGCCGGCGGAAATCTCCGACAGGCCATCGGCTGAAACGATGAGAGGCGGAACGAGGAGGATTTTCTCCCCGCGTGTCCGAACTTCCCAAGTATCCCTTTCAGAATGTGGACAGACCGTACATAATAGAAGAATATAATACGGAGTCGCCAACTAGCAGGGCCTGGAAGAGGCACCTTTGTCATCATTCGTCCTCCTACTGAGACCTTTTGGACAAATCGATTGTTCCAATTTGCTGGGAAATGTTTGGGGGCGGTCCTTATTTTGGGGCTAGCACCCCGCAAACGTTTGCTTGGACACAAATTGAAAGTCACAAGACGCACAAGAGTCCCGCTGTCCCGTTACTTTCGACAACACGTACGCGCGTGACAAATCAAAACCCTGCTTAATTGTCTGGTGACTGTGTTGCATTCCCTTGAAATACTTTACGAGACAGCTAAGACGGCGTTTCGTTTGTATTCCCGAGCATTCGCTTTGGTTCAGTGAGCTGTCCCGCCAGTCTTATACAAAAGAATACAAAACAACGCAACGATGTCTGACGATCGTGTGGATTCTACACCGAAGAACGGGGACAATGTTGACCAGACACGACGTTGATGTGGCCGAAAAGAAAATTCCTTTTCCAAAATATATTGGCTGGCCACCAGTCGGGGTCGGACGCCGCCTCCGGCCCAAAATCGGCTCGGCTTTCCAATCGGCCAATTCGCAGAGGACAGACCTTCGCAGTCTTCATATATCTCAATTGGATCTTGCTGCAGGTACGTTTTGCCGCCTGCAGATTCTTGTTCTTCCAGAGGAGCCATAAATTGGTCTCGTCTCATCACGACAACAATCACGGTCCATAGCGGACATCAAACCGCTTCGGCGCCTCGGGTAATAACATTTACATTTCTGTTTTTTGTTCGTCTTTGCATCCACAACACTCGTTTCGTGTTTAAGGTCAGATAAAGTTCTGGTTTATCAAGTCTCGGCTTTGTTCGATAGGGCGGCGTGATGTGCCGCGAGCAGGCCGCAACACAAGTCAACAAAAGTCCAATTCAGCCCGTTTCAAAATAAAACAAATCACATTATTGAAAACAGTAACTCGGGGGGAGGAATCGAAGCGAAATCAAAAGGCGGCGGCTATCTCTGCGAGCCATTCTGCAACAGAACAAAGCAGCAGTGTTTAGCTGCACTCGCGTGTGGCGCTGACCTTTCTCCAAGCTCCGCTCACGCTCACCTGTTTTACACTTCAAAGTAAGCAGTTCAATTATTCCAATTAGTCCCGCGGCGTTCAGGCCGCAGCGACCTGCTGATGAAAGAACCCGCCAATGCCGATCCAAACGCAATTCTACACCGGTGTCATGGAGTGCATTTTCAAACGATGGATGATGAAGCGGTCCGGTCCGCCTTCATTGGATGCTTCGAAGACCATAATTGGCAACATATATCTCCGCTGCCGGGCAGGAACCTTGCCCGAATATGGCCGATTTCATTTTTTTCCACAAATCCACACGAATGGTCAGTCCCCACCTGGTGTGTTATTTTTTACAAACTGTTAAACAGTCTAAAGTGTTGAAAAGAGCTTGAGAGCAAATCTAGGAACTCTCTTCAACTGTCCGAGAAGTGTCGTATAACTCCACGTCTTCTTGACACGGTGGTGTGGCCTCAAGGTTGAAAGTCTGGATGTCATAATAATAATAATGTCAAACATTTCAAACTACTAAATTGAACTCAGGCTAACTCTAAACCACATTACTACTCCCGCGTTCTAGCTTCTTTCAGCAATTATGCTAACTGCTAACACGTAAATAGACCGACGGGATGTACTGTACACCATCCATCAATTTTCTTCCGCTTCTCCGAGGTGGGCTCGCGGCGGCGGTAGCTTCCACAGGGAAGCCCAGACTTCCCTCTCCCCGGCCACCTCATCCAGCTCTTCCGAGGGGATCGACGCAGCCTCTCCGGCGTGTCCTGGGTCGTCCCCGGGGTCCCCTCCCCGTGGGACGTGCCCGGAACGCCTCGCCGTCCGGGAGGCGCCCCGAACAGATGCCCGAGCCGCCTCATCTGGCTCCTCTCGACGCGGAGGAGCAGCGGCCCGACTCGGAGCCCCTCCCGGATGACCGAGCTTCTCAGCCGTTCGAAGAGTCCGGACACCCCGCGGAGGAAACTCATCTCGGGCCGTTCGTATCAGTCATCTGCTTCTTTCGGTCGCAACCCACATACATTCGATTCAATGGAATACTTCATTCTTTGCCGTAATATTAACAAACGTTTACTTCTAGCGGTAAGTGAAGGAGAGAAAGGCAAGGCAAAAACGTGGAGGAGCCAAACGCAGGGCAGCAAGGAGGCAAGGCAGGGGTGCGCGAGTCTCAAAGAAGAACATTTCATCTCCGAAAAAGGGCAAACAAGGAACATGGATAAAGCAAACTAAACAACGTCCCACATCAGATGAACAAAGTAACAAAGAAACGCTTGAATAAACCTAAAACGGGAAACAAAACACGAAGACAGAGGCAATGACAATGAACTGACACAAAGCGAACGAAACCAGGGAACGAAATGCAAACAGATTGACGAGACACGAGCGGCTGGAGGGAGCCGATTGGTCGACGCGATCGGACGGGAGAGGCGCGTCTGCATCGGTTACGAGGTGACCCCGTGACCTCCGGCCTTGAAAACCCATTTTCACTTCAGCCGCGCACGAGCGGCAGAAGGCGAAGAACAACAGCACGCAAATGAGCTCGAACGTTTTGCCGTCGGTGAAATCAAAACCATGAACAAATTGGAACTGAAGCTTCGGCATCCACGTTTTTATGGATCGAGGGAAATAACATTTCGTACAAGCGCCACAAATTCATACTTGGTATACACTCCGAAACTCACGGCGGGAAGGTTAAATGTAAACTTTATTATTCCCGCTTCTGACCCTGAATACATTATTGTTGTTGATGATGATGATATTAAATGGGGTTGAAAACAACATTTTCGTTATTTTATGATCAAATAACTTTTTTCTACAAATAAGAATCAAAATCTTGGAAAAATCAAATATGAAGTTGTACCCAAACAGACACATGGGCAATCTCACATCCATAAACTCCTTGGCTGAGGTAAATATGTATTGATGTATGGAATATGAATCATATTATTAGCAGCTCCTATCGTTTGAAGGACTGCTAGTGGTAGCCTGAAGAAACAAATGCAGTCCATGATGAACTACTACAATAATATAGTATTGTATTGCCTTTTAAATTCTATTTACACTCTCCTTTATATCGTTAAAGAGCAGTAAGCAGTAGCAACAAAATAAATAATGAAGGGAAAAAGTTGTATGGCAATACATTTGAAAGATGAGAACAAACATGAGTTTCTTTTGCAATATTACGAGCATAATCCTAAAAATGAAGATTGGTGAGAACCTTAATGACCTTTATTCTAGCAACATTTGCCATTTTCCCTCCCCAAGAATAAAATGTCATTCTTGTAAGATTATTTTCTTGTACTTCAATTTTTCTTTCGTGTCGTTCAATGCTTCTTCCAAATATGACCAGTGGTGAATATGTATTTACAAACTGAAAAAGCCAAGAAGCTATGAGGGAAAGCAATGATTCCTCTTAGGAGCCTGTGAGTCATCACACTGATCGGGACGCCGTTATGCCGTTAAGGTCAAAAGGGAGCACATCAAGTGAGGACGTTTACCCGGCAACCCGTACAGGAAGTCAAGCGAGCAGTGCAAGAGCGACTTCTTTCCCTCCTTCCAAGTGGCCACTGGCCAGCGTAACGACAGAGGGGGAAGCCGCCAGCAACCGCAGCTTGTCGCACGCACCCGCACGTCTGAATTCTTCCGTTTTTACTCCACAACTGGCGTCAACGCAGGCGGGCAAACCCAAACACGCCGGCCTCCCACGCGACCCGAAACACATCGTGTGTCAATGAATCCGCATCGTGTGCTATTTTCTTGCTTGGCTGAGGTTGAAAGTGCTTGCGGAACGATCAAACAGGAGAAAGAGGAAAACCACCACTGCGGAAGAACAAACGCCCAGTGGAATATTTACTTGTGCCTCGAGATACAAGATGTAGACTACACCGGAGAGACAGCCCAAGCGCTTTACAGGCGCATGGCGCGACATCGGCGGGCGCCTTCTTCGGGTCTAGAATCGGGGCTTCATTTGCATCTCGAGAAGAACGGACATCGCTTCTGGGACGACGACGTCCAAATACCGGATAGGGAGGACCGCTGGTTTGAAAGCGCTGTAAGAGAAGAGAGGAGAGATGTCAAAGTAGAAAAGCGAACTCCAAAGAGAGGAGGAGCTCTGAGACATCACCTCGCGTCTGCAGAAAACGACGTCCTGTCATCGCTCGCTCCAAAGGTCGGCTCGTTCAACGGGAAGGTCGAGTGGCCCTAACGAGCTGTTTTGCAACAGGATTGGTACGCAGGACGGCCCTCGCGCCGACCACAAGGGGCAGCGGCAACACCCTGTTGGAACAGCACACCTCAAATTTGAGAACTGAGGATGCCTTTTGGTCCTCAATGAACAAGAACAGCGCCGTTACCTCCAATCGACGGACAAACCAGTTGAAACGATTCAAAATGAAGTCGTTTTAATTTTACGTCGTCGTCTTTTTTGTGCCCATCCAAAAGAAAGGTACCAACAATTCTCCCACATGCCATGGGCACTTTATTTTTGGAATGAGTCATAGGTTGACTGTGACTCATTTGTCGCCAATTTCGCAGCCCGCTCAACAATTTTCCACCAAACGCCCGACGTCATTCTACGTTTCGGGCCGAGATCCGCTTGTGCGGAGCGTCGTCGGCCCGCTCGACGCGCAGCGAGACCGATTGTTGTGCGTTATTTAAGACACACTTCACGGAGTAAGCTCGTTAAGTCACTGCAGCATCCACCCAAAAGAGCGCTTCACGCTCAAGTGAGTCCAAAAGCGTCACTTCTGTCCTCCGTTGACCGACCGAGAAGGCACTCTTTACGGACCTATGAGCAAACTAGAATTTTTTAAGTGAAGTCATTTGTCAAGCTAAAAATGTATAGGTCAGGTGAAGGAAGAATATATATATTGTAAGAAAGGCAGCTGATTATAAAACCTAAAAAAAAGAGGCAACAGATGAAGGAAAAGAAGTGTCCATAGAGGACACAAGAAGGACCGACTTGCATGAAAAGCAACACGCGTCCTCTCAGTGTTAAGGTGTTGGCTTGCTCTGTGGGGAACGTGCTCGAAATATGGGCGGTACTGGGCGAGAGTAAGATCGTCAAAACAACAAGAAGGTGGCCAAATTGCCACTTGCTTACGTTTCAAGTGGCCCTTAAATGTCGGAACCACGTGGGCACCGCCTGTGTCCTCGTGCGGCCGGCTGCGCTGGCAGCGGGCACGTTTTGCCCACGACTGGGACGTCAGTGGAGGGAAAGGGATTGAGACCATTAAAAAGCGTGAAGAACACACAAAAAAGCATTTCCGTTTTACGATGAGTGACATTTTTGGATACTAAAATAATCCTCTCGTTATTCTGGCATTCAGCGAAAAGAAAAACATGTTGGTAATCCTAATGAATCTAAAACAGGTTTGTTTGTCCCTTTTCACGCCAGACAGTGAGGAGGGAAAAAAAGCTTTTTTATGTATTGTATGCAAACATCTGGTTGCAGCTGTATGTGCGTGACACAACCTTTTCAAGATCCTCTGGAAAAAGTGCGCGTTCTTGGAAATAATGAGTCGCAAGCGCAGCGTGTGAATATTCTTGTGGATTGCGGCACCTGCGAACGTCGGCGGCGGCGGAGTCCTTCGCCATCGCGTTTGCTCGTCACCCTCATCAGATACGAAGCTAATTGTTTTATTCGTGCAACGCAAGCTCCTTTTCGATCAACTGGAGCTTCTGACCTTTGGAGTGCGAAACACTCGGCTAATTGTATCATCATCCAAGTAGTGTCGCGTGCAGGCAGAAGCCCCTTAGTTCTCTAGCAGCCGTGCAATTGGGCCTTATTAGCTTAGCTGGCTAAATGAGGTGAAAAATGAAATTACACTTGGCTTGTTTTCTAGATATTCCATTTTATTTGAGTGAAAAGCTGCTGCGTTTGCTTGATTAGTCCAAATACGTGTAAAAACAGAATTTACTGACAGGCTAGACCGGAGAAAAGTTGCACTTTGCATAATCGCACACATTTCGGCAGAGCGCCTGTTCAGTTTTCTTTTTGCTACAGTCAGTGTTGTTTTGAAGTTCCACGGCCATAACTACTGCCCTAGCTTCAAAATATGACCGCGTGTGAACGAGAAGACGCTCTCTCGCTGGCAGTTTCTGCAATGCGCAATATGCGCGGCATCTCTGCTAAATGAAATCACAAAGTTTCTGTTGGCATCTTGACGTTAGGAAATTCGTGCCCCCTCGTGGAGACGCCTTCTGGAAAGAAGACGCGAAATGTTGGGGGTCATTCGTGATGCGGTACGGTGGACGATGTGGGCCATTTATCACACACATGGAGAGAAAAAGGTCAAAAGCATCAGATGCGCAATTTGGAACGAGGAAGAGAATGCGGCTTTGCATGAACACATCTTTCTTGTTAACGACTTTAGTATGTTGTTATTTTAAGGGGAGTTCCAACTCGAGAACATGGATAACCTTTTATCGAACGTTTATTAGAGTAGTGTCGAGTTTTATTCGCCTGTCGCCAAAATGCTTGATTGAGTGTTTCGTTTCGTTTTGTTTTGTTTCTGGTTCAGAAGAACTGAACCTAATATTTGTAATATCTTATCGCACTAGACCGTGGGCAGAATATTAGAAACATTTGTTAGTATAAAGCCATCTGGTTCTACACCACAAATTATGATTTCAAAAATAAATTACAAGCGGATGGAGAACGTTACACTTAGTTTCCGTCACGCCAAGACTCAAGTGAATAAAAAGAATTGGATAAAAAAAATGTCCTACTTCATGGGAAAATTGTCAGTTCCAAAATGAATAAATAATCATTTCCAATGAAAAATGGAAAGACATAAATGACAGTGTCAGTCCAAGGAGATCATTGTTACCTTCGTGCAAGCAGAATTGGCGTTTGGATCTCAACTGAATGTGGCCAACAGGTACAAAAGTGTCGCGCCTGCAAGAGTTTTGGGAAATCGCGCTGCGCTTTCAAACAGAACGCATAGCAAACGCTGTCCTCGAGGCCAAACATTGTCAACTACAACCTCAGCTACTCCAAAAGAAGTGTTTGTTGCCTCTTGGGGAAAGAGCAAAAGCAGTGTCACGGTCCCTTCTTTTCTCGCGGGAGGCGCTTGACTCGAGGGCCGAAAGCCACTCCGGCCGTGTTGTTTTGTTTCTGTGTGCGTTCATGGGCACGACATTCAAACACAGCTACAACTCAACGGGTTCAAAGTGCATCGCGACGGTTGGTTCCAGGTCAGACATTGGCTCTCACGTCTTTATTTTGAAAAGTCGTCGATTTTCTGCGCCGGACCGCCCGGTGGGTGTTTTGCCGAGCCTGTCGTCGCGGGGCCGCTTTATGGCTTTGATGCGCCAGAAAGCCGCTCATTCTATCTGGGTGATAGGGACTTCATTAGAAACAGAATGGATCTACTGCACATCTGACAAGCCTAATTAAGCCTGACTGAATTGTTTGGGATAATTAGGTTTTCAGTTCAGGGCTCAGACAGAGACAGCAAACGCCCCCTCGCCCCTCGACCCTTGAAGCGCGTCTGCGGGTCCCCCGTCACACGGAATGCAGCGTCGGCATATCACTGTGTTGTGAGCTTTATACTCCGCTGATGCCCTCTATAATCCCATTCAACCAATTGTCTTCCTCTTATGGCTCACTGGGGGATTTCTGGACCTTTTAGCTTTGTTGATCTTAAAAATGCAGGAATACCAAAATATATTTGATGTGTTAAGTCGAGAACAAACATACAAGTAATCGGGCCTAACGCTCTCTTTGTCCGTAACGCAGTCACGTCGTAACACGTGGACGGCTTTCCGTGGACTTGAACCCGGATCCAGATGTGCTAAGCAGTCACGCATCGTGCCGCTCAGTGCGTATTGTACTGGATCAATTACATTACGTGTCAGGAGGCCAATAGAGGAGCGTTTCCCGTAGCATTTTGGACATGAAGCTATTGGACCGATCAGAAACCGCCACTGGCTATGTTGACAGAGCAAATGCTGTCATCGAAGCAAAAGGTGCATCGACATTGACTTGCGACAGCGGTGTGATCACTTTCGATACCCGCAGTCCATACACTCTATTTGCATGTAAACATTTGCATTTCAATTGAGGTGACAGATAAGTAGACGCGAGGGTGCCGCTTTGACATAAGAGTCTCGATGTACGAGTAAACCGGGGAACAAACAAACGCAATTGCGCAACGGAAGCGACACGCGGCAGATCACGGCAGCGCGGGCGGCGACATTAACACCGACGACCCCGCGCTTTCCGAGCCTCTCCGCAGCAAAGGAGTCCTCCGACTCGCCTCTCCGGGGCCAGGGATGCGGATTAAACCCTCGGCTGCCCCCGCGGCAACTTTCTCATGTTGTTCTGTCTCAAACTATTGTGGATGAGCACTTAAACCGATATTTGTAAATGTCATCCATCCTGCAGAGCTTAACCCAACTCACCTCATGTTTTCTTCATTTTCCTCCACTTTCAGAGACGGCACGTAAATGCGTAAACATTGCATGCGATTCATTATATGCCATAAATGATTCTGTCACGTCAATCGTTGTCCAATACGTCTGACTTGTGAATTGTCTTCTTTTCCTTTGCCACATTTTACAGAACATAAAGTTGAAAAGCTAAGTGCACGTTTTTGCGCTTTTCAAAGCTCAAAGGCAGAAATAACAACATGGCGGTTTCAGACAAACACTTGAACATGCTCAATACAGTAAAAATGGAAAACACAAACACAAATACAGAGGAACCTCTCAAATGAAACGCAATCCGTTCCGTTTGAATTTCCACAGAAATGGAAACGTGCAACATTGAAATCGAGTTTACAACGAAAAATAAAACACGCTGCATAGTAAACATAACCAGGAACTTTGTCTTAGGGAAGTCCGCTAACTTCGTGCTATCATACGATGCAGAACGCCATAGACGGGCTAAGTAGTAGTAGTAATTAGTATGTCTATATGTATAATACTGCCCCGAGGTGGCCAAGGCACACACCGCAGAATGAGCGGCACAATGCCCATTAAATTATGATGATGCACAATTCTATTTATGTTATTACTGTATGGTCTTATAAAGTAAAATACTGTCATGCTATTTTTCATATTAAAATCACATTACTAAAAAATGTTTTTGTCGTTTTATGGGGCACTGGAACGGATTAATGGCATTGCCATTCATTTAAATGGGAAAAGATGATTTGGAAGTCAAACTTCAAAAATGCATCAAATACTCCCGCTTAACGGCAGCCAAGACAGAAATGCACGCGTTCTCTTTTCCTACGTCGCAACTGCTTGCATGATTGTCATCGTCACGGTTTTCTTTTTCGCATCGCTGCTCCACTTTTGTGGTAAACACACCCACCGAAAACGAAGCAAAGCAAAACTGAGCTGCAGAGCCTTGTGTGCTCCACAAGGTTTGATTGAACCTTTGAGGTATTTTTCCCTTAAAACCTGGCTTTCGGAATGATCCCGACTCACCAATATGTACGGAGCAGAAAAGAGTCACTTGTCACTATTACAGTTTTTCTTCCTCATATTTAGGGTTCATTCCGAGAAAATACGCTAACGACCTGAACTTGAACTTCAGAAACTGAGCATCTGGCAAGCTTTCTCTTTCTTACCGTCCATTTTCTATGTATCGGCAGTCCACGTAGACGGCTAGTTTATATTGTAGAAGCCACTAATTAACAGTAACCCCAAAGGTTTTGATGTGCTATAATGTCCTGATTTTGTTTTGGCTCGGAATGAGATAAAAGTCAGATGCCTTTGCAGAACTCATCAGTTGCGGCAGATGATAAAAGCCCGCGGCGTCCTTTTGCGTCGGACCGGTGACGAATGCGCACGTAGGTCCCAAAGTGGCGTACGCGAGAGTTCGTCGCGCGCGCAGCCAGTTGTTCTGACAGCCTCTGAATATGACAACGCTCGGACTTTGGGGAAAGGACAGGCCGATGTCGCGAACGAGCGCCACCCGGCAACGCTTCCGGGCATCGGCTCCCGCCGCCTCGTATCCCTTCTCCCTGATTCACTGACTCCGACATATATTTAACGTTATTTCCCTGAGGCGGAATCGGTCTCTCTTGTCAAATCAAATGCACATTTTATCGATGACTCAATTGTTCAGTCAGAAAGTATGACTTTCCTCCAAAGTCGAACATCCCCGAATGTTCTGGAAAGTGTGCCTCACGAGTTCAACAAAACCCGGAGTTCAAAGCACAGGAAAGGATTGCGCTTACAGTACTGATATGAATTACATGAATGAATTTGAGCGAGCAGATGCTGACGGACGAGAAGACGAGCAAGCGAGCGTCGCAGAGATTCTTCGGTGTGTGCGGTGCCGTCCCTTACCTTGAGCATCGTCAATAGGGTTCCCTCGACATTTAAAGCTGCTGTATTTCTTTTTCCAGTCGAGAGCAGCAAAGCTCTAAAGGAAGGCTTGTCACCACTTTCGAATGTTGCCTCTCCAGTCAGCCACGCAGAACATTGATCTCAACGACAGCTTCGACAAAAATGCTTTTTAGTGGCTCGCTTTCAACGCTCGAAAACCTTTTTCCAAAGTCGCGTATCAAGCAGGTCGCACAGTCTGCTCTTTTTCCGCTCACCCTGAAAGTCAAAGGGCGCCTTGCTCCTTTTTTCTTGATGCGTTAGCCACAAAAGGGCTTTTTGTGAGCTTATTTGCTCTATTGCGGCCTTCAAACATCTTCATCATTAACTGTATGTGTAAAAACGCAAGAATGAAGGGCACGGTAGAAGCCTAATGCCACACTGTTGGCGTTTGCTGCTATCCGAGTACTACATACGTACTACAGTATGTTGCAGCTTACCACGCTCCAGTCTTTAGGTGCGTTCGTGTCTGCAGACAATACGATCGGTCAAAATTGCACAGCGCGCTCCGTCAATCTCGCGCAATTATCCTGTCGGCAAAGCGGGAAGGTCCAAATCTCCGCGAGGCTTCGACGTCAAGGGGACGTCACGGCCGGAGTGCGATGCGTTTATAGCGGTTGAAATCTCGACATTTTCCCGCCCAAACTACACTCGTTGATATCTGCAGTGCTTGTCAAGCTTCACAAATGTGTGTGCACACCTTCATTTTCATGCATCTGGCAGATCAATTTGCAATATTCAACACACACGGGTGCTGCACTTTTTTTTTTTTTTTACAATTATACGATTTTCTGTGCATCTGTCTGAAGACGCTAGTTATTAACCTTGCCCATTTTGTTGTTGCCGATCTTCTTCGGCACGCAAAGAACGTCCTCGGTGTCCCGCTCTACCCACGCCGCTCTTCCTCGTCGGACGGCATTCCGCTACATTCGGCGCGTTCTTCGAGAATGCGCCGAATGCTCTGGAGCATCCAGATAAAGTTTCTAATTTCGCGAGTCGGTGCACTTTGCGTGGCCCACTAATGGCTACTAAATAGTTGTAAAGTTGCCCTGCGATGAATCTGATGGGTTTCTCCGTCTCTTCTGCGGCTGCACCGAGGGGAGCCCGGGGGAGTTCGGAGCAGCTTTACGATAATGATGTAAACTCCTGCTTAATGCTAATCCATAGGCTATTTAACATTTATTCTCACACTGAGAGTAACCACAGAGGCTGGGACCTCCCCGAAGTTGTGAAAGTGCCAAATGGATGTCCCGCAGCGATGACTGAAGTTTCGCTGTGCATTCAGGAACGTAAACGCGTGTTCATTTTCAGGTTTGCCTGTCGCTATCATTGCCAGGACGAGCGGTTGAAAGACGACGGATTTCTGCAGTCCGCGCGAAGGCCACGATCGTTGAGTCCGTGTCGACGAACCGACGACTTTGCCGCTTCTCATATTTTTGCGTGCAGTTGCCCCACCCTCCGACCCGCTCATCCAATCACAATCGGACACTAAGGCGTCTACGACTTTTGAAAGATGCAACACGACTTCAGGGTCACACGGAGTTATGGCCGACTGTTGATTTTCACACGAAGGAGATTTGTGATCGAGCGTTGCCCCTTTTCGTTTCAGCGTCCTCGCAGACGCGACGGTATGTCGTCCGTCTTCTCTCTGTAACAGGCGCAGGTTTGGACAATTCCATTTGGGTTGCACGTCAGCCAGCGTTTTCAGATGGGCACATTTGAAGATACACTGGTATGGCTCTCATTTGTCCTGTCCTAAAAGATTTCTGGAGAATTTTTGTGTCACTTTTGTTCATAGCAAAACCTGATTTCCGATGAATCGACTTCAAGCTCTAACTGCCATCGTGCGCTGCTGAAGTCGTCAAGTTGACTAATCGCTTCAACCCCTAAGCGGGACATTGTTTGCAATATTTGTCTTCATTTTTCAGTGACTTGCTTGTTTTAATGCCATTGTTTTGTGTGTGTGTGTGTGTGTGTTTCATGTATATCATTTATGCCAGTTATTTATGTGAAAAAAAAACCTTCTGTGTGCCACAAGAGATCTCGTATCTCGCTGCAACAATTCCTGGATAAATAAAGGATGTATTGAATTAATGCTACGAATTTAATAAATGTTATGAAAAAGTAGACAAGCATTGTCGTTGAATTTGGTGCGCCTACCTATATAAATTCTGTTTGGGGCAGAATTGATCCAACTTTCTGATATTTATATAAGATTTACTCTTGAGCCAATGTTTTAGGTACACCTACACAAACGAATGAGATCCTATGTAAGAACTCCATCGGAAATTCTGCCTTTGAAAGAAAAACGTAACTAAAAAGGAACACCTTTAGCAAATTCCAAACTGTGCATCTGTATCATTGTAAAGATGTCATTTTCAATAGGGTACAGTGCCATGAAATGTATTTGCCCCGTCTCAAATAGGTTTTTTTTTTTCTTCGGATTTTCCCCACTTGAATGTTTCGGCTCATCCAACGTATGGAAATAAATTGTGCAGGCCTAAAGTGGTGGCCTCAAATAACAGTAGTGTGAAGAAAAAAAAAACTAACTTTAGAGTGCACAAATTTACGAAGAAATGTTGCAAACCATCAATGAAGCAAAGCTTTTTGTTTCTGAATGAATTGAATTCCAGTTTCCTGTCCTCTTCGGGGCCTCCGTTCTCACCAAAGTAGCAAACTGCACGGCTCGACTCCGCTTGGCAAACAAAGTCGATTGTCGGAGTCTATATTTCAAAGGGGAAAGGAGCATTGTGCCGAGGCAATTCCAAACGAGCCCTTTCTCCTCCCTGAAGATCTGCCAGCGAGCTTGGCTCCTGTCAGCGCTTTTTCTTTGGCCTTCCTGGAAAAAGACCCGACCGTCTGATTGAGTCCGAGTTCGTCTACCTGCCCGAGGGCATCGGCAAAGAAGAAAGACCTCGCCGCGCATTTAGCCAGCGCGATAAAGGATCGCGTCACCGCATGAAAGCATCGGAGCAGCGTTGACGTTTGGGGGAAACGACGGCGGCTTCAAAGTACGCCGGGGCGAAGCGGGAACGCTGCAGCCTAACTTTGCTTGCCCTCCAAAAAAAAGCAGAGCGGCAGGCAGCCGCGATTCTTTCACAGCGGTGCATCGCGAGTGTTTATCACCTTTTAAGCGTGGGCCTTCGTAGCGCGCCCGCAGGCAGTCGGAAGTTTACTCGCTTACTCGTTGACTTCGAAACGAAACCATCAAACCGGTGATGGAGATCAGACATTTCTGTGCATTTACTCAAGATATCAAATACATTTTAACAATCGTATATTTCTTTCGATATTAAAACAGCATGCTGTGGACAAATCGTGCACGTTTGCAGGTTGGAGAAATTGCTCAAAATACATTTTTCCAAATGACAAAAGCTGAAGTGTGGTGTCTTTCATACAAAATGTAAAATTTGAAAAGCTAAAGGGGAATCATTTGAAGCAGTCTTTGGCGACCCCCAACGAATTGTACACGGGCTAACAAAAACAACTACAAGAATGGCAAGAACCACTAAGCCTAAATACAATCGCAAGAAGAGTATATGGCACAAAGAAAGGCTCTGATATCCTTAACCTTCCGAAATGATCGTAATACAAGTGAAGCCTCTTGGGAATCGTTTCAACTCCAGTCAACGAAAAAGTGGAGCATAAAAAAAAAAAAAACTGTGGAAACAATTGCTACGACAAAGTCGGTGGTTCCGTAGGCAAAAGCCACAGGAGAGCTGATTGGAATCATCGATCGTTGTAAGGTCGACTAATTGCTAACAAAGAATCGATTGAAGCGCTCGAGTGGGAAAGCAAGTCGAGAGCCAGAAACCTTTTTGTGCTTGGCCGCGTGCGGATCGCCACTTTGCTTCGGAAGTTATTTCGACCACATTGCATCATCATAAAAGACTTCAAGAAACGTTTGGACACAGACTTAGCCCTCCGTTATGATTGAACGTTCAGTTGGAAATACTCTATCAGGATGTCATCCCAAACAAATGGAACACCATTCTTCTTTTATCATTTTAGGAAGCGCTGGTCGTACAGGGGATCACCTCCGCCCGATTCGCAACGATTGAATCGGCAAGTGTTTGTAAAAAGAGGCTTCAAAACCGGGAAAAATCTGCTCACTTTCAAACGTTGAACGAACTGAAACCTTGCCCCGCTCAGCTGTCGATCGAATACCTTTTCGTACGTCCGGCAAATGCCGACTCATCTCGACTATGTTTGAGCCGCGACAATATAGCTTGTAGCCGCTTAAAATCCCAGCGCTAGTCCGCAAGCGAGCCGGGGCGCCACGTAACGGACACTCCGGGGAAAGTCGATGGTTTATCAAACACCGCCTTTCTCTTATTCCATATTGCAGCGTCTTGAAAGACTTGCGTAATGTGTAAAAGTGTGTTTTGAAGTTCTTCCCTTCGATGCTGACTCGGCCGTCTTTTTTATTGCAAGGGAGCACCCTCAGATGTCGTTGCGACGCCAGTGCAATAACAATAAAGGCAATTGTGATCGTGACTCGGACCATTCATACGCTTTATGACAGACTTCCAAGGGCATACTTGATGCTCATAAACTAAATCTTAAACTAGTTTTATACCCACAATGTTTTGCATTCCAACATATTACGGCGGTGTGACTGTAGCACAACATACAGAACGACCGTTCTGTAAATTGTGCAAACGAAGGCTTCTCATATTCGGGTTCTTATATTGTGGAGAGCGAGCGAACGTGCGTCACTAGGCACCGTTTTGGCCACGCCCCAAATATCCGGAAATCTACAAGTGGTGAAAAACAGTCGAATGCTATACTTGCACAATTGAGTGCTGCGTAGTTTTCAGTCTTCACAGGTTTTCAGTAATTACTTTCCAACAAGAAACCGCGGAACAAATTACCTTTTGAAGTTACTGATAGCAAGGTGCCTTTTATTTGCAATCTCAATGGGAACGGCTCCTATTTGCTCTTCGAGTAGCCTTTTTATTGCGGTACCCGTCCAACCCGGCAAAGCCAAGTCCAAAGCCGTATTCCGTTCGTATGCAGGGATTACAGTAAAAGAGGGCAAAATGATGGAATCCGCAAACAACCAGGGCTACTGTAATATCCTGAGCGCTCCAGCGAGGACGTGCCGAATCAATATGCCGCCATAAACCTTCAACTGGCTCTGATGAGACCTTTCCACATGATTCATGGCGTCCTTCCGCCGCGCTAGGTTAACAAGGTGGGTGGCCCGACAAGAGGCGCCATCTTTTACCTCGAGCTAACCCGTGCGTAGACCCTTCATCATCATCTTCTTCCGCTTGCGCAGCTTTCCGTCACTCATCGGAAGACAACGGTCGGACTTGTGGAGAACGGATGGAAATATTTGCGTTAGGCAGCAAAGCGAGGACGCTGAAATTAGGCCGCTAATGTAGCGTCGCCCGTCGGCGCAAAAGTTGTGAAAATGAGGCGGCGGCCGTGAGGGCTCATTTTCGGCTCCTAGCCTTGTTTCAAGAGCACAAATGATCGGTCATAAAGAGCGATGGAGGGACACGATGGCTGGCCAGGCCAAGAGGTGGGACTGCAACAGATTTGCCACGCCCGCCTGGATCGATACGCCAGACTTTATTCGGATGGGAGCAGGCTCCATTTTCTGGCTAGACTCTTTGACCAATCAATTTCACATTTCATGGTGATTAGGTATTCTTTTATGGTCATCATCTATAACACCATCTGACTGAGAATGTGCATTTGTCAATTTAAAAAAAAAAGAATAAGAATCATCCATCTGAAGTGTTTATTTTGGTCAATCTCATCAGATGCAGCTGTAATTTGTAAATGTCAGCAAAGTAGCGATCATATATTTCCGTCATTTTCTATATTTTAAAGCTTGATGAGCCTATAAATCTTTGCCATTCTCACTTCCTACGAGGGATGAGGCTATCGAATACTTTTCAAATCGATTATCGTACCGATCGTCCCCTGGATTGTTGCTTATTACCAACACCAAATATTCATATGAGGAGCAGGTATCCTTTTTGTCCACTTGGACTCCCCATCCTCACGTTCCACACTGTAGTATCGTGTGACTTTGGACGCGCGGGGCCCGGCTCGGTGAGTGACGTGGGAGTCAGCCGATGAGAGTGAAGAGTTGGCCGGCTGTTCATTGGCTAACGCTAGTCCAGCTAGTGGACGAATGAATGTGCTTTAAATGTGTTTATTGTGTTACAATTTGTTCAATACAGCGACTGAAAGTGCACCGGTGGCTGTGATTATCCTTCCGACGCATATTCCAACTCGCGGCGGTAGGCCATAATAAACTAGCTAATGATGTTTACGTCGCTGTCGAGTCGCTGTGTCAGCCAATTTCTGCTTTGCGGTGGACACATTGCACTTTACTTTTTTTAAAGTGTAAAATGGTCCGTTGCGCACGCTTATTGCGACGATTAGTCCAGGTGGGAAAATGATCAGCGCAAAATCTGTGACGCAACATACGATGTGTCCAATTTACACAGCGAGACGGTGAAAAGTGATTCGTGATCAGGCGAGGGACGGCTGTATTAGTAGCACAGCGGAAAATGAAAAGAAGAAGCGCTTTCAAAGTATTCCATCGTTTCAGAGGATCGCACGCCTGCAGCCGTCGCATCGCATCGTCGTCTCAAGGGCACAAAATGGAGTCGGTTGAAGTGGGCCACCGCAGGCTTGGATTTGGACATTTTCAAGTACCGCTGCCGTTTATGGGAACAGTGACTTTTATGGCGCTATGTTGTCACCCCCTGTAATCAAAACGACGCCCCTGATCGGAGAAAAGAGGAGACATCCAATCCGTTCTATTCCCACAAAAGCTTTTTCTCGCCATCTTACTTTCGGCACGTCCAGCACGAAGTGTTGATCGATGCACTTCGAGATTCCGCCTTCCCGTCTAATCCCCGGCACCGACACTTCACGTCAGATCAAAGTATTGTGGATTTGCAGGGAATCGGCAATTAGCCACATCCCGAAGCGTGCCAATTAGCGGACCTGAAAACCTCGGAGCTCAACCTTCTCAAAACCTAACGTCAATCAATATTTCCACCAGTTCAACAGAGATAGCGAGTGTAAAATTGCTTTTGGGAGATTTAATACGTTGAGAAAAGCAACACAAATCTATTTACAAGCCATTGTGCAAATTGTGCGACAATCACATGAAATCGGCATATTTGTGACTGACATGAATTTTGAAGGTAAATGTATTTTTTTAAATTTGATTATTGCCTACATGTTAGAAATAAAGACGATCAATCGATAAAGTAACGTGCCCGACCCTGTGTAACCGTCATCCGAGCTTTCCTGGTGTTTTGACAAATAACATTGCGTGGTTAACTTTTTACACTGAGAGGTTTAACTGTATTATTCATATTATTATTAAAATTATTATTATTTGTTTTCAATCTATTATGAGTGAGTGATGGTATTGATAACCATTGTTGTCAAACATAATTCATAAACAAGAAATGTACTCAGTGGAGTTCAGACCTTTTCCGCGGTGACGCGTCGGGTTATTAAATGCTGCTGAATAAGTAAAGTATGCATATCAATAATGAGGTAAATGTGATGAAATTACGGGCGGGGGGAAATGTTATTATTCTATTAGATTTGCTGACGTTTTGGGATTTTGCAGTGTTATTTCGGTCGTATGGATCATGCAAAGGCAACCGGCAAGGAGAGGCCACGTGTGATATTAATGAATATTAATGAGCGGAGATGCTGTCGTAGTTGACGCCAGCATGTGAGTTGTGTGTCAGTACTGTGATATAGCGGATGAGTTGTTCTCCACTCCAGCAGGGCATATTCTAATCGGCTCGGAGGCGGGGGATTCGCACGCTGAGCGACGTGTGCGGCGGCGGCGGCGGCGGCGCTGGCGAGTCTGGATGTGGCGGATCAGACGGCGACAGAAGGAGAGGAAAAAAACAAAAGCCAAACGGATTCCCCAGTGGATTACATACTGTATATCGAACAATGCATGCGTCGTGAGCTCGCTCGACTCCAATTATTATCACACCGCCTGGCTCATGTAAAAATGTTTTCTCGCAGTTCCAAAGGTTAAGGGTCAACCTACAATATGCATCTGCAGAACGCAAAAGTATGCGCGGGAGAGACGGGAGCCTGAAGGTCAACTGAGGTCGCTAAAGTAGCCACAAATCGGACTGGAGGAAGAGGAGTATTACTTTGGAATAATAGGACTCCTGTAAATGGAAGCGGAGTCCTCCAAATAATTACCCGAGTAAGCGGAAAACCGCTCAAGTACTGAGAACTGGGGACGAAATTCAGATTCATTATTTTCTTAACCAGAGCGTGAACGGCAAATAGCTTTTTATATATATATATATACATATATATATATATATATATATATATATGTACACCCTTCAAACTGCTGAATGAACTTCCCACCAGGACGGAAGTGTTATCTGTGCCATCGGCGTTTGAATGTGAATTCAATTGGTACAGTACATACCTTCGACAAATGGGATCATTCAGTCTGTCGTACCATCGTTATTTCCACGCAACAATACGGAAGGAAGAACACGAACAGCAACGTGCTCAATTTCATACTCGCGAATCAAATCTTTTCTGGTATTTGGACGCATTTTTGAACTGTTGAAAACAGCTCGAGAACAAATCTATTAACTGTTACGCGGCGACCCCGAAAGCAGAAACGTGGGAGGTAGCGTACAGTTGATTTCAGAACCAAAGTCGCACATTACATACGAGGAGAAAAGGAAACTCAAAGCGTACGTAACATGCGAGCAGAAGTAGTAAAAGTACAAACCAAAGGAGACGCTGACGAAAAGGTCAGCGCGGAACAAGTACCAGAAATCCTGCTCGAAATGAATAACGCGGAAGACTCAAGTGTAGCGAGCTAAGCCACGCAAGATTAGAAGAGACACGGGGCTGGCTCAAACACGGAATACCGAGGGACGGCAAGTGATCGGAGCCATTTACAAGCAGCAGCGGAAGAGAGCGACGCAATACAATAGGACGGCGCCTTCCCTCCGCTTGGGCCGCCGATCGTCGCCGCCGTCGGGCGCGCAACGGGAGACTCCGCCCGCCGGCAGTCGGCCGGGAAACCGGAGAGGCGGAGGACAAGGACGGGACGTTAACGCTCTCGAACCGTCTGAGGACTGCCGCAAAGCACCGCCTCTTCCCTCGCTCGTCGTATCTCCTCAAGATTGAAAGTCTGAGATTATTGGAGACAATCACGAGTGAAAATAGTCACGTCGGTTCCATTCATCCTAGCCTGTTTTGTTCAAACCGGATTGCTGCTTCATGTTAGTCAGCGCATCTTTTTTTTCTTGGTTTCTCATTGCATTCCTCCCTCATGACGAAAGAGTCGGAGAAGACGAAGTGGTTTGCTCCTCAGGGCGCGGGGTTGGCGCGAGGGCAGACGATGTTTGTAACATTTGGATGCATGGCGGCGTAGTAAATGACTGCATTAAATTAGTGAGTGAACAAGATTTGGGGGTGTTGCGCAACAGGATATGACATCCGGTACCTCCAGCGAGATATTTCTGTTGTTAAATTTCCTTCCGGGTAATCATTCTGGCGTCGATTTGCCGCGGGGATCGGGAGAGGCGGAACATCGGCTCGACCGTCGTCGTTCCATTGCAACGACGGCATGTTGCAATGGAATTGTAGGTTCTCGGATGGTAGACGGGGTCAGGTGGGCTGACGAGTCGATGATATACAAAGTATTGTGATATTTCCAGGGTGCGAACAATTGCTGTCGCCATTGTCGTATTATTTCTCACAGTACTCGTGTACAACGCTGACTGTGCAAGCATGTACGCAAACCGGGTGAGCGAGTCTCGAAGTGCGGCACGCTCGCTCTAACTCTTCTTCTTTGCGTCCAACGCATTTGAATGGAATCATTCTTTCATGAAATAGTTTTTCCGATATTTGACTTTCAGGGTTGATGCTCAAACTGCACGACGTTGAAGTGGCTGACAAAAAAAGGAAATACTGTCTCCTTTTAAGGTATGAATAAAAGGTCGTTTTGGATGAACAGTTAGGCTTTCGATGGCGGTACAAAGTTGGAAAAGCGCCGCCTGAGGTTATTTGTGTCAGTGTCAACAAATGCAACTTCAACTTCAGTGGACATCCATGTCTTATTAGCAGGGAAAGTGAAGTGGTTAAAATTCCGCATCCATACTTCATGAAAGTGCTGATCCCCGCAGGTTCCTTTTTTAATCACATATTTCTTCCCTTGTGCTGCTTATCTTTTTCTATTAACTAAATGAAGAAGAGGTGACTCCCGCGTGCAGCCTTCTGAGGGGGAACGCACTTTGACGTTTGAATACCAACGAGGCCGTTCATTCGATGTCATGCGAACTGGGATTTTAAAGGCGCACTATATACATTCCGGCTGCCGAAAGGTCTCGCGTCTCGCGTCTCCATTGCAAGATGAGAGCAATATTTGCAAATGCAAAGGATTTGACACAAAGAGCTTGACAGAGCTTGCTGGATTCAATGCAAGAGTCACTCGTTCGTTCATTCCCCCCTTGAAGCGGAGCTGTATAAACACGGTCTTCTTCCCATTCGCTCTTAAGCATCGCTTCGGCGATTGAATGAGGCGAGCGGTCGCGGGACGTCGGGCCTCAGTTGACACTCGATTGTCAGCGTCGGAGCCGAGTGACACGGCGACACGCGGTCGTTCTGTTCCTTCCTTTTGACCGTGCCATTTGTCGCCGGATTCGAACTCAGTCAAAGACCCGAACGGGCAGAATAGACATCAGATGGACAAGACTAAGCGTTGTTATTAATTAACACAGGAGTTCCTCGTTCCTCGTTCTCGTCCGCGTTTGAATGTCTTCCTGGGCATCGTGTCTTCCATCAGTTGTATCGGAAAGGAGGAAGGAAGAATCGAAGAAACAAGGACCGAGACAGAGAGGCAAGAAAAAAGACAGCCCATGTCTTGTCTTTTTCAAATCTGTTGCTCTCACTCTGCTGCTGACTTACTTTGGACCCGACTTCTATTCTCGCTTCACTGTTTACCAAGCTTGTTTAAGCTTTGCATTCTTTTGAAAGAGCTTTGCAGCGGGTGCACTGGCCGTCTAGAGGAGGACTACACACGGGTACTGACTACTCGCCGGAGATTTAAACACAACAACCGAAGTGCTTCATCCAAGTATTGAAAGAAAAGGAAGTCTGCTGACATGTCGCTTTTCTTTTACATATATATATCGTAATGAAAAGATCAGAATCACAGGTTTGGTCAGCTAATTAAGAAAGAACATGAAAATAAACATAAACATGAGAGAATTACACTTTGTGGAGTTAAAACCGCGGCACGGTGGCCGACTGAGGACCCGGGTTCAATCCCCGGCCGCCGCCTGTGTGGAGTTTGCACGTTCTCCCCGCGCCCGCGTGGGTTTTCTCCGGGCGCGCCGGTTTCCTCCCGCATCCCCAAAACATGCATGAATTGGACACTCTAAATTGCCCGTAGGCGTGAATGTGAGTGCGAATGGTTGTTTGTTTGCAATCGGCTGGCAACCAGTTCAGGGTGCTTCAAAGTCATCAGCTGTTTGAAGGACTCTGATGAAGATGACAACGTGATTGCGGAGAGAGTCGTGACTTGTTGTAGCGTCGACGTGCAACTAGGAGGTGTGCGAAGGCGCTCGGGCTTTACGAGCCCGCGGTGTTGCGTCAACGGCTTCTGTGGTTACATTTGCGAGCGTGGCAAAAGGCGAGAGCTCGTCACAACAGAATACGACAAAAGGGTCGCTAAGCTTTTGAGCTTCTGGAGTCGTCTGACTAACGTCGGCCGTTGCGGTGAGAATTGAGCGGGGTGCGCACTAAGCCGCCGATTCTTAAAACACGACGAACCCCACAAGTGACGAGGAAAAAAAATGTGTGCTCAGTGTTCTGATCGTGTGTGGTGGACCGCAGATGACCAACACGGAACACCGCTCTCAAAACCGCGTCTCTGTCGACAATCGCCAGTTTCCGACCCAAATCCAGATGTCCGTAGCAATACCGAATCCGTCCTGCGAGAGGCAGCACGGTGCCCGAAGGCATCCAGACTGCTGGAAAATACAAAGAAAAACGAGTCATCTGACACATATTGAACAGGTTTCACTTTTCCGACTGTCAGCTCTGACCGATTCCGAAGCAAAAATCCCTCTTAAGTCGGGATGAGACGGTTGTCGCATTGATAGGAACATTCCGTACGCTCTGCACTGGACAACACGGCCTTACGGACCGCGATTTTTCCGTTTGCCATCGACTGCGTGCGCCGGCCCCGTGACGCGCTCGCGGTCTCGCAAACCTCGCTGATCTGCAAACAAATTGTCTAAATTAGGTGTAAATCGACTCGTACCGCACACTGTGCGCACACCGTCCTGTCAGACGGATCTTAACGGTCACAAAAGTCGACGAGCAAACCGGACTGCTGAGGTGATCGTTCTGGTCAGCAAAACACGTCGATTGCATTTCCATCAGGACAAGCGAACAAATATCACGATCGTATGTATTCGTGAGATTATGTTTTTCCGTATTCAGAAATGCAGAAATAATGACTTTCACTCACTGACTTTCCAACAGAGGGCACAAAGGAAAGAATTGGGAAGTGAGTTTCTTACTGGACCATTTTGAGCTGAAACATATGGGATTTCTTCGAATCTGCAGCACAGATCTACAACAGAGACCGGACTACTTCCAATGTGCATTCCAAAGCCGAACGAGATGGAATCACGTGAGACGACCGTTTGTCATCGCGCTCGTGAGAGCCCAACGAAGCCAAACGCTCTCTGAGTAAAGCCATCCCGTCGAGGAGGAATTCCGCCCCGCTATCGGCGAGTGTGTGAAGGCGGCAGCGAGGCGACGCGGGGACGATACCGACGAGGCTCAGAGCGCGGGTGACGAGAACGTCCGGCGACTGGCGCTCGCCCTAATGACTCGCGGTCAGTTGACTCTGTCTCGGTTAATCAGCCTGCTCTTTCCCGCTCGCCTACTTTTGTTTGTCCTTCTCCCTCTGGCTTTAAATTCCTCTGGGCAGGGAGAGGATACTCTCTTCTCCATGTCTTTGATTTCTATTTTATTTTCGGTATCATTTCTTCTCGCCGCCTGAGCTTTCTTACTCTCTCTCTGACAGCAGCGTCAACTGAACTGGGAACTGATTTGCTTCTTTGTTCCAGTTTTGAATTAGAGTTAAAGACCCATGTTTGTAAAAAAAAAAAAATGTGAAAAAATAAATAGGCACCAGGGTACTTCGGGGTGACCAGAACAAAAATCATCATCGGATATTCCCGAAAAGCTTTAAGTTTCTTCTGATTTCCTTCCAAAAAACAAATCCAAATGAATCCAGCAGAAACAGCGGGTGAAAAGGGTAAATCGAGTCAATCGAAGACGACCGCAAGACTAGCTAATGGGAGAGTAGAATTGGGGCGGGGGGTGTGACTTGTTCTGATAGAGAACACCTGATATAAACACTTGAAGACAAAGTTCCTTGCGCAGTTCGTTATCTTTGCAAGGAGGTCGACCGATTCCTCTTGGAGACATGCAGCATTTCGAGATCTGACAAACTTGAAAACTCTACTCTACTGTAATTCATTGGAATTAAAAGTGTTGCGATTCACTATTGAAGTTACAAAAAAATGATAGATATCCAAGATATATCAGATATACAAGGTCAAATCTTGAAACTTTAGACTGAACGCAAAGACTGGGGCAGAAGAAAGGAAGACTTAAGTCATTCTCATCTCAGTCGCTTTGTTTAATCGTGGAAACCACGGTCTTCCGCCACCCGGAAGTAGGTGTGACGTCGCGCTGAAAAATCCAAGGACTCGCTTTGCCGGCACTGCGAACATGAAGAAGGGTGATTACTCAGTCCTGGCGAGACAACTGGTGAGGTTGTGGAACTCGAGAGCGAGAGGATGTGCGGGCTCTCGCGTGTCCGTTGCTATCTGCTTTGGTCTTGCTGCCCTCTCAGGGTGGTGCTGACATTTGGAGGACCGGTCCACGATGGCTTGTAGGGTTTTTCGATCTGAGCTCAAGTCCGTCACGGTTTTCCTCGTCTCTTTTTTTCGGACTTTGTCCGCACGGATTTAGATCGTGTTTGTCACCTCTGTCTCTTCGGCTCCGTTTGAGCTTTGTGCCTCTGTCGCCCGACTCGATCTTCCCTTGAGTAAACGTCATCCGTCTTGCGCTCACATCGGCGCATCCCGTCCCTTATCTTCTTTTCTTTCCTTTCCGCCGGCTGCCTCCCCGCTGGGTAAGCGGCTCTTCCATTTGAGGCTGAAAGGGAGCGAAGGAAGGAAGCGAGGGAGAGCGGAGAACCTCCGCAGTGGCCAAAGTGACCCTTTGGTCTGCCTTCGGGGCTGCTGGGCAGTCGGTGGGACGGAGGGAGCGGCCAGTCTTCGAGCGCTCCAAGACGTCGACCCGACCGACGACCGTGATGCGGGTCGACGGCAATTCGATTTCCCCGTTTCTCTCCGTCGGAACTTTTCGTGCTTGCGTTTCCGGTAAACGATGACTCTCTGCGACGGCAGTGAGAACGCGGAGCCTCGAGAGCTGGTTGTGATTTCCTGCTTGCGGTTCTACAGCCGATAAGAGCAAATCATCGAAATATGACATTTGACACATGCGGATTCCTGAGTGGATATTTCTATTCGTCAGTTGGAATCCCACAGTTTACTGCCACTGACGGATATATTCGTCAACAATGTTGCCAGAGTTACCTTGCAAGAGTAACTTAGTTACTTTACTGATTACATTGATTGCAAAAGTCACTAAGGTTGGAAAAAAGTAACTCTTCCGTTATTTGCAGCAGCTGCCGAGTGGCAGGAATGTCACTTATCCGCAGTACAAAAAAGCATGCGCTTAACCGTACCCGTTACTTGGTAAAGTTACAGCATGATGTCATCAATATGAACCAATAACTTGAATATTAGTGGAGTTAAATCAGCAACTTAGTGCAGACTTGACACGCCAACACAGTACAGCAAGTACCTAAACGTAAACGAGCACACCGTTCTCGGTACACTTCTCGGCACAAAGACTCTTCACTGATAAGCGAGATAGAAGCCGATTGTGATCCACGAAGGCAACTGTGTGTGCGTGCGTGTACGTAAACGCCAAAGTGAGTGGCGGTTTGATATTGGCGCCACACAAACGCACAGCATTGCTCCCACCATCGTCATTTTGATGCGAAGCGCGAGAAAAGGTGACGAGATTGCGCGACTGTTTCAACTCGCAAAGCTGCTAAGGAGAAGCACTTCCCGGCGTGACGTCCGCCGTGCAGACAAACGTGACAGTTCTCACTTCTCATTGTGTTCACTGTGATGCAGAGAACGCATTTGGTGTGCGTGCATGTTCAAGACAATAAAAGGTGATTCTTCTTCCTCCTCATTGTAAATTTCATTGAAGAGAAATATTGCAAGTCCTTCCGCGAGTCACTCCTTATCGTATGACCGTTTATGAGCCCGCATTTCGCTCGGAATAAGTAACCCACAGTGCATTGCGCACGTAACGCGACAGCAAAACTGTATTCTTAACGAGTAAATAAAAAAAGTCACGACAATGAAATATACTTTTTACGAAGGAAAATAACAAACCTAGTGAAATGGTGCCTTTTTTGATGGTACTGCATCGTCGCTGCGCATTGGAGAATCAACAATCACCTCCCAATCGCTTTCTTCTGCGTGATCGAGTTAAATGCCATTGAAAGGCTGGAATGCGATTTGATTTATTTTTTTCTTCCAGTCACCGGCAACCACAAGTCAGTACTTAGTGAGAGACGTTGACCACACAAAAGGAACTGCAACTGTAGTCCGATTACTCTCTCGGGGGAAAGTAACGCGTTTGCAAGTAACTTTGCTCGGCATCACCGTCGTCAAGGCACGGGAAGACAGTCTCGCCCGAGTTGCCTGTGAAATTCAGGTTTGTGAACCACTGGAATGACGAACGGATCCCTGTAGATGGCGGGATTGCGTCGCTTCGGATTTGAGATCAGCGAAGCTTCTCAGTAGAACATAAAGACGAGGGGGGTGAATCTCGGCTCGTCGCGTCGATTATGAGGGAGCGAAATGCCGACACGTCGGGGGGGAGTGTCAATCGGTGAGCGAGCAACATTGACTCTTACTCCTTGCGACTACGTCGGCGCCTTCGCAAGCCGTCGTCGCGACGACGTGGGCGCCGCCGGACCGAAGTGGAACGGACCGCTCGCGTTAAGAGCATCCCGATCCGATACTTTTGCTGACGTCGGACCGATTTCCGATCTCAAAGATCGGATCGGCACACGCCTGCATCGAATTACTGCATGTCAACGTGTTTCTTAAGTCTTTGCTTAATCAGGTTTTCAGGATGGGGACAGTTTGACTCTAGAGCTGATTATTTCCACGTTTCTGCTTATAATCCTTTCCGCCAGGTCATTTCAAATAAATTGCGAACGGCTCGATGTACGGTTTGTGCTTATATGAATTGTTTTCGACTTACTATTCGGTAAACAACACTCCAGGGATCTCGTTTGAAGCGTAGCGATAGGCTGGCCTGGAACATTATATTCCGCAGCTCGTAAAAAAGAGGAAGTCGAGTACCGAGGTGATGCGCTTTTTTGACGTTGATTTTTTTATGGTAACCGAATACGTAAACTCATGTCTACAGGGCAGCTTTGGGAGAAATGAAATGTCACTTTGTTTTCATCCATTGGTCTCGAACGTCCCGATGTTCTCCCTATCTGTAATGATTTGCTGATCGCCACAGCGAAGAGCGCGCTTCCCCTTTTCCGGTTCCCCGATTATCTCGTCGCGCCGCTGCCGGGAGTCGGCGAGCGTGTTTGCCAATTTGCTGCGTCAATTAGATTTTCTCGCAGGTAAAAGTAAGAGGGCGTGGAGAGCCGAGGACGACGAAGGGAAAAGCAATTACAGCTTTTGGGAGGCGTGCAGATGTTCCACGCTGCCACCCCGGAACCTCGGTCAAATTTCATCGGCTTCGTTGGACTTTCTCGAGACCCGCTCTCGATTAGACTGGCGAATGCACACGCACGTTCCCCGTGCTTTCGCTCTCCGCTCCTCTGAGCACGGAGCTGCGGGAGGGAACGCAAAATGACGCACGATGACAGCGCTCGAGCGAGAGCGACGGATCGCCGTTTGGGAATTTGCCACACACAGATTTGTTCTTGACACAAACCCAAGCAAATGTAAATAGATGATTGTTTGTTGCGTTCTACGTGCACAGCATGCGGCGGGAAAACAGGATGCCATGTTGACCTCGTGACAAATGTGCACAATTTCGACAAGATTGCTTCTTTTGAGCCCACATCTTGAATACTCAAGTAATCAATACTTAGTCGTTGTTTACCTTTCATGATTTCAATTGTTCTTTGTTATCTTTTATGTCTTTTGTACAAGTGGCGTAAGAAAGTCAGAATTGCATTGCTCAGTACTACTGGCGTGATTTCACCGCGCACCCAACAATACGCATTGGGACTCGTTGGTTGAGCAGATGAGTGAATGTTCCGCGGAAAGAGTCCACAATTGTAAAGATGATATTGTTCCAAAGTTCTTGGATGAACGTGTTCAAAAGTGTAACCGTGAGTCAAACCTTTTCAAAATCGCAGACAAACAAACAAACAGATTTGGACCCCAAGTCTTATTTGGAAAATGATGTCACGCAGAAGGGCACGTGACCAAAGAGAGCCAATCGCAAGCGTCGGACTTCAGGAGGAAGGAGGAAGTGCTATGAAAAGAAATAGGAGCTTTTGTGGCTAGTTTGCCAAATGTAAATACAATTGGAATTATGGGGGGGAAGGTGACTTAATTACACATTGACACTTCGGCACTTGTTACCCAAACGCTGTATTTTGGACGATTGTCTTTTTTTATGATGAAAATAGCCCCAAAAGTTCCAATTTGTAAAGAGGAGATGTTGAGTCTGTCGAGTCTCTTTCAATCATAAACTCGGCGGGAAGGAGCCCATCCGTCAAGTTCCCGCGCAGCGCGGCGGCGCAAGCTAACCCGCGTCGGCTCGGCGGTACTTTCCTGCCGAGTTTGGAAATGACTTCGAGAGCCTGAAGGAATTGCAACCAAGTGCAACGCTAACTTGACTTCCCTCATTTGCGCTCTTGGTTAGCCTGTTGAAAATGTAGCTTGTCTAACTATTTCAATGACTTTCTCCAAGTAATATATCTATCTCTATAACCGATATCTCTATAAACTGTAATATCATTTTTATGACATACAATGACATGTTTTGCTCCGCGGCAAAGTCCAAAAGGATGATCGCTCGCTCGTAGGAAAAGCGTCATGGCGTCACCATAAGGGGTCTTTGAGCCGTGCTTTGTCGGTGCCTCACCCGGGACCTTCCTCCCGCCACTCGGGGCCGCGCCCGCTTTTGAAGCCGTCATTCCCGCAGATCGACGGGACCTCGTTTCCGTCCACGCCTTTGCGTCGGCACGGTTTCGATCGTCGACGAAAGCCGAGCTCGAAAGCCTTCACAATGACTTCTTTTGCTTTCTTTATGCCGCCGGCGTACCGCTCGCTGGCTTCGCCACTTTGGAAATGACACGTCACGAAATCGACATCATGCCAACATTGGATCCCATCGTGATCGTATTTCTTTTTTGGGTCTAATTGATAAATACAGCAACAGCTTTGGCGCGGAAAACCATATCGACGTGAGCCTGCGGGAGCCATTTCAGCAGCGTCTCATTGGTCCGTCAAGATGCTTTCGCCAAATGCGGCGCACTTCACGATACACGGCGCAAGATTCAAATTCATTCGTGTTTCGGAGATTCCTCTCAAGAAGCGGCAGCATTTCAATGACGCCGAATATCACGTAATGTTCCGTCACGCTCCGCGACCTGCGCGACATGCTAACGAGCGGTGTCGACCAATCGGGTGTGCACACTTCTGCAAAGATGATCTCCGTTGTTTATGTCTACATTCCCTCTTCAATAGATGGCTCTTTCTTTTTCACATTTAAGGTGGAAATGATTGATCTGGGCCCGTTTTTGTTTTTTTTAGCCATGGCAAAACGGGGCTTTTGAAGAGAGACTTTTTTTTGTACATCCACTCGACCATGTATCATCCGAGAAAGCATCCAAAATCATCCCAGCTCAGTGTGTCCATCGGAGCTTCTCCTGCATCGTCTGTTCGTGTCAGGATCTCTCAGTGCCCTCTAGTGTTTGAAAGAGCAACCACGAGAAATCAGCATCGACGGAAAAGCCGCGCGTCGCCTGCATGCAGCAGCTCGCACAAACTCATTGCTCTCATTTCGTGGACGAGGAAATTGTCTTTTGGCAATTCAACCTCAGCACACAAAAAAAAACTCACTTTTACATTATCAGTTCATTGACTCATGAGAGGTTAGCCCCCTCGCAACCGGAGGTCGTCGTCATTTTACGGCGACATTTGAGGACAATCGACATCGGGGAACCTGTCAAGCCACGAAACGTGTCGCAAGTTTCCGTTAGAAAGGGAAACCGACTCCACAGTTTCTCACCTTTCAACATCCTGCAGGTGGCACTTTTCTTTTGAGGTTCACAAGCTTGCACTTTTTCCGGTGGTAAAAAAAAAACAAAACAAAAAAAACATCATAATAATAACAGTACTCATAATAGTCCCCGACCTTTTACCCTCCCGTTGAAAGGCGACACCGAAGGCCTAACATTTCAGCCGTGTCACCTTTTTCGTCGCGGAGGCAACCGAGACCGGACGCCGGTTGACGTAATACCAAAAGTGGCAAAAAGCCAAAACAACAGCACAAACTCCGCAACGCGATTTCAAAGGAAAGCGCGAAGTTGCGCTGAAACGCCGCGCGAAGAATCTGTGCAATGGGAGACGCGGATTGTGCAGGTTAGAAATCTTTGGATTTGGCATTGGAGAATTTTGGGGGGGGGGTTTCAAATGGTAGTAAAACACGAGATGTCGTAAATGAGATGAAGATTTGGAATTTGGAATTGTTTTCAATGAGTCAATAAATGTTCTTTTTACAAGGGTGAAAATAGTTCATTGGAATGCACTGCGCCTTTTCAATTTGAAATTTGTGGAATTCTGGGACAACTGGAAATTTTGGCGATGTGCAAACAAATAGCGTGCCTGTCGCGAATACCGGAAATCTTCGGAATGTTGGATCATTTGATTGGGCTGAGAAATGTCACAGTCGCGCCAAATCGGTGGGGAGACGAAAGAACGTGTGACTACAAACAAACAAAAACGAAACCATAAAACCTCAAATATCACGAGCGAGACGTCAATAAAAGTTGAATCAGTATCAAATGGAAAGCATCAGTCATGCTGCTCTATTCGCCATTCAAAGATGTTTTCTCTCCCTCTCCTTTGAGATGACAAACACCAAACTTTATTGAGTTCGACGTTCAATTTTAAACAGCAGAAATCCCAACTAGGGCGTTCGGCGTTTCTGAATGCTCACACGCAAACATTGCGCAAAACATCGCCACACGACGAAGACGCACATTGTGAGGTTCGGCCGCCGCCGCAGAAGAAGGTTCTCGTGGGATTCGGCCGCCCGCCAATTCGCTCCCTGGGTGATCTGTGACGGGAGGTCATGCGGATCGCTTGACCTATTGCTCGACCTTTCGGGCGCCCGGGAGATGCCACATCGCCTCCGCGGTCCGAAGCCGTACTTCTCCGTTCGGCCGAAAGCACTCGCGATTATTTCGAGGGTCTCGGTGATGTTCGGCGGAAATGAAAGTGAAAACGGACGAAGTCGTCCCTCGCTATATCGCGGTTCGCTTATTGCGGATTCAGTGCACTGCACTGCAATTTTGGATTGGATTTTTGGGGGGAAATTGGTCATACCTTCGATAGGTTAGCGTTATTGGCTCTGTGATTTTATCGTGGCAGCAATGACTCTCCGTCTCGTCACAGAAAAAGAAGCGACCAAACGTTTGAGGACACGAAGAACGCGAGTCGCTCTTTTCACAACACAAGCCGCAGGCGGAGTCTTTTCAAATCCGTTCGCAAAATGCCGACCTCGGCCCGAGGAACGGCTAACGCGCACTCGTAACAAAATCGATGGGAACAAGAGCGACGCTTAGCTCGACGACTTCGGCGACTACATTAGCATATTGCCGCAACGGATTCGCGGCATCCGTAACGCTTTTAGCCGACGACATTGCCAGGACCGTGGGTGTGAGCAACGGTTTCAATGCTTTGAGGCAGGAAATAATCGTCTGCTTATCCGCACCTCAATCGAGCATCGCCTATCGGCGTCGATGGAACGTACGTATCGCTATGATAATATCGTAGATGACCGGTCAGTACTTTGCAGATTTCTGGAACATAAACGAGGGTTTTGGGGATTTGGGATGAAACTCGAGGCGCTGTAATCTTTACGACATGTTCGATGTTTCAGTACTCTGTTGAGCAAAGGAGTTGAAAGGCAAAACAAAACAAAATCGTTCCTGCATTGGGGAGGTTGAGAACTGAATTTGAATTGCACCTTTCAAACTCGTTCAAATTGTTTTACAGCTTGAATATAGCGCAGCTGAGTACAGAAAGACAAAGGCAAGAAGAAACGGTGTCGTAAGGACCCGAGGGACGCAGATACATGAAACTATTGCGCTCTTGTGTACACACAAGTACAAACAAATAACAAGCATCTTTCGAGCAGACCCCGATGTGACTTCCCGTTTGTGCGCTTGCAAAGTCGCCGAGGAGAGCGGGTTGCGTCATGAGAGGTGACTCGCAGCGCATGATCCAATTAGCATGTTGCGCAATGCGAGGGAAGCAGGCCTGGGGCTCCCATCCGCTCAAACGCTTTTTTATTGCTGCGATATCCGACACACTGGATAAAGACGGCGTATTTGCCGAATATATACCGTTTGTAAGAAGATATACCAACACACTCGCTCATCAAAACGCACTTTTGAAAGACTTCCTTACTACCTGTTCTCATGATTACACACACACACACACACACGTGTATATATATATATATATATATATAGGCTGCACAATTCATCGAATTTTAATGGCGATTGTGATTTTGGCTGCTACGATTCAATGAGCCTGAGCATTTAAAATGCGGCCACCGCAGCATATGAAAAGTAATATATATATATATATATATATCTCCATTTTCTGTAGCGCTTCCCCACTCACGCGGGTCACGGGCGTGCTTGACCCTATCCCAGCTATCTTCGGGCGAGACGCGGGCTACGCCCTGAACCGGCCGTCAGCCAATCGCAGTATATTTCGTTCGTATTGTTTTTCACCGCCGCGTTCGTCCTGCAGGCGAGATTGAAATCCGCCGCGGGCCGCGTGTTGACACGCAATGGCACTTTTTCAACAAATCCCGTCCAATTGCAAACTTGATTTAGTCAACTTTTTGCGTTTTCGGTTGGGAAGACCGACGCTCTCGAAGACTTTGGTGCATTTGAACGCAGCTCAAGTATTGGATCTCGTCGATCGTGTGATTTCAAGCCTAAAATCAAGGCCCGGCCTGCAAATGCTGCAATTCAAACGATTCACCAAAAGGAGTCGCTGTAACCTCACCCTTCCTCCACCTGTCACTGCCTCCCATGTATTCCTTATTTAGGATTATGAAGGGAAAACAAGGGTTTGCATGACCTGACGACTTCCAAATCTTTTTCGATGCAAATGTGCTTCCCACAGGAAATAAAAGCCTATTTTCTTGAACATCCTCGAGGCGAACCAATGGCTTCGAACCTTCTGTTTTGCGCCCATCAAAACTTGGCGGTGCCAATTGTCTGAATGGCAAACTGACGTCATATTGTATCTTTTTATGAATATTGTAAAAAGAAAGAAAGAAAAAGGAAAACCGGCGAACGTGTGCGACTGAAACCGAAAATTCTCATCACGTGTTGCTCCACCCACACCAACTGCCGGTAAACACGCACACACGTACACGGGAAGTGTGATTTTATTTTTAAATCCCTTAATCTCCAGCGCGGCCGCGCGGTCGCGCGCGCGCGCGTGCTCGTGTGTGAGGTCTGGCGAATGTTTGTCTGCAAGGTCCTTTGCAACACAAGACCTTTTTTTTTTTTTTTTTCACATGCTTGTTTAATTCTCAGGCCCAAACTGCTCTGACGAGTGAACAAACGCGCTCATTCATCAAACGTCCGACAAACCAAATCCCGTCAGCGTGTCGTCGCTGCAGCAGCGCAGCAGCAAACATCCACATCCGAGTGAGCTGACTTACGAGTTTTCCCACATACGAGCCGTCGCTCGAGTTGGCGGGCTTTGACTCGCGAGTGAAAAATTGAGATTCGTGTGTGTGTTGTACTGCCCCCTAGCGGCCACGGCACGCACAAGGGCTGGAGCAGATCAACGTCACCGCAGACACCGTCGGCGGCGGGTGCCGAAAGACGGCTCGCCGCGTCGTCAAAGACGCAACCCTCCGCCCCGCCGCTCCCCTCGGGCGGGAGCCTACGGAGCATCCGGCGCAGGACCACAAGGCTGAGGAACAGCTTCTTCTTTCCGGAAACCGTTCGACTGTTAAACCCGAACAGTGCTCCGCAGCCCCCCACGCCCCCATGCCTACTCCTAGTCATCCCTGCACGAGGAACACTTTATTCTCTTCTTCAAGTACAAGAACCATGGAAATATCAGGTCAATATTACATGCAATTCGAGCCTCTGCCATTTGTATTTCTGCTGTATTCAGAAATTGTTGCTGCATTTGCACCTTTGTACACATTTACAACTGCAAATAAGCATTTTAAATATTAAAAATAAAAAATAAAAAACATTTCATTGCATTTCCTTATTCTATTTGTATTCTCTCGGGACTCGGTGGGCTTGAATATCAAATGTACGTGTCAGTATGACGATGAAACTCCTCGAAACGGTCCTGGTGCGAACGGGAGGATGAACGATCGTTGATCTGCAGTGCCCTGCGATTGGCTGGCGATCGGCCGTGCCCGCATTGGCCGCATTGGACTCGTTACATTTCATTCCTGCATTGAAATGATTAGACCACGCCTCCCAGTTATTGCAAAGCTCATCGAGTGTTTTATTACAAAATCCCAAGATAATTAACAAGAGCTTCATGAGCAGGTGGAAATTTCATGTTGTAATCCCCCCCCCAACAAAAAAAGAAAAAACAAACAAAAACAAAAACGTGTGGAAAGGAAGCAGCTCGAGCGTGAGATTGCGCTCCTCCGAGTGCACAGAAATCAAAGAGTCCTTGAGGCGCTGCGACGAGGCCTTCGGTTCTTTGAGCCACAGACGATTGTGTTGCCATGGAAACGCCTGTTGAACAAGGGTACTATGAAACTTTCAGTAACCCCTTTTTTTATTTGTATTCTTATGAGTGTTCTTTTTCTTCATCTCCCGAGCGCTCGGGATCTCTTCCCGATCTGCGTCGCGGGACCAACTTCGCACGGCGGGCGCCGTGTCCCGCCTTCGCCAAGCAGGTCAGTGTGCCATCGCCGCTTACACTTAAGTGGCACGGTGACGTCGACGCGGACCCGCGCGCACACACGCGTTTGAGCTAACACGACAAAAAAAAAAAAAAAGATCTTCGAGGCAGGCGAGTTATGAACATCATTCGGTAGCTCGGATGGGGCGTCGTCGTGCCGAGTCAAAATCGAGCCAGATGCAGCGGTTTTGTCAAACGGGAATCAGTCCCGGAGAAGATTTCGAGGCTTGGATTCCGAACAGTTTGGAAGTCTTGCTGTTGTTTATAGACTCGCTTCAAAAAGGACATTTTATGGTTACAAAACAACAACGTCAAAAACACGAGATAGGGAGACATGCAAAAGCTTTTTCAATCAAATTTGTACCCCCCCCATCAAAACACACTTAAACGTATTAAGACAAATTCAGAAAAAAACCTTTTCAAGTCATTGAAAGGATTTCATACAGTCGAAGGAGTTCGGTGCCGCCGAGGCCTTTTCACTTCAGAGTCGGGTTTATTTGCCGCTCGTTTCCAAACGCAACAGACAAAATCGATAAGCCGTCATTGCCACGGCGACACGCCCGAGTGCTCCCGACATCGCCCGCGGTCACCGTGCCAGAAACGCAAGTTCAAGTGCCGCGAAGGGTGAGAGCGGTCGTCGTGGTTACGATATGGATAACGAGGGCCGCAGACAAAAAGCGATAACCTGCTTGAGTTCTGCTTTTTGGATGTCAGGAGCTCACCCGGCCGGGAATAAAATGAATACATTCAGAACATTTGCTAATCTTCTTTTGCCCGTTATTATCTTTATCTTGAAGTGGTTTATACAACCCAGCTGTTTTTGTCTTTTGAGTCCTAATCGGTTCAAACCTCATTAAGACCATTGGATTGACGTCTAAGATGTTATTTTTAATGCTGCTCGATCTTTTTGACTTGGAAGAAAACGGAGCTGAAATTGCTCGCGATCCAGTTTGGGCTCGATGTCTGCTTCGAACACCTCACACGGCAGGCGAAGCGTGATGGAGGACACCGTGGAAAGCCACAATATGGCCTCGTGGATTCAACGGCGTAAGGTGGAATCGGCCACAGTACGGATAAAAAACACAATTCTACACGTCCAAAAGTCCTTTGAAGTCATTCCCGTGAAGGAAGGTTTGGATGGGAACCCAATCGAGAACCTTTGGGGAACACCGATTGCAAATCATTCAGGACCGCTCTTCGGTGCAACGTCATTTCTGCTCACGGATGACTTGACAACAAGCGGCAGTCGAACAATTTTTCAAATCATAACCGGCTTCAAACTACGACTTTCCAATCCCGGTTGAAGTTTCCTGTGAAACCAAACCAAAAACAAAGAGACAACCGCATCCGGTCATGGCAACAAAAATATGAGAGCGCCTTTGTTTTCCTCAATTTGGTGTCGCTTTGAATGCCCGCTGCCACGAAAAGTAGAATAGAATGAACGCGACAAAAATGCAGCTGATTCCTTCATTCCTACTTGATGTCCTATTTGCCATGCTAATTGTATTCCCAGGGATTTTGGTGACTATCAAGAAAACGACGGGAAATATTGCTTGATATCCGCCCTTCAATTCAACTCTTCGGAGCTATTTTTCTTGTCATCGTTGCAGTTGTCCCCCCCAAAAACCTCGAGTTGTAGCGGACATTCAAACTGAAGAAACAAGGGTTGTCTGATCATTTTTTTCCACGCCTGTAGCTTTGCTTGAGATAAGTCCGCTTAGCTTAATGTTAGCGAACAATGCAAAACACCAGAGAGCAATGTCGCCGCGTTGTAAGCCTTGACGCAACGGATATTTGAACACGCTTAGATAACAATGCTCACAGGCATATATTCTTTATCCCCTGCGAAGAATGCCAAATATTACTGCAGCCTTGTGAGCCTTCGTGTATATCTGTACGCCTGTATTATACTGCCCCCAGGTGGCCAGAAGGAGCTGCACAAAATAGCAAGCGAAAAATAGGGCAAAAAAGTACTTTTTTTTTTTTTTTTTTTTTTATACATTCTATTCAATTACTCTTTGTTTTTATAAAGTACAATATTACAGAGTGCTATTTGTTTCCATTATAAAACACATTACACACAAAATCACGTCCAATCGAACGGACGAACGCGACTTCCATCCGTTTGATTGGCGAAAGACGATTTGACATCCGACTCTTGAGATCAATTCCTATCTCGAAGCGCCGCGTTATACGGTTTTAGTGCCACGAGACGGCAAAGCGAAAAGGAAGCTTCTTCGTTTCTTCCTCCCATCTCGCATCAAAGCTCGATTGCGTATTCCACAGAGCATTTATTTCACGGCGGCGGACCGAGTCATCCCGCCCGACGCGCTCAGATCTGCGGGAAGGTCGGACGTCAAGGTTATCGTTCGACTTGAAAAAGCCCATTTCTTCGTGTCCCGCGGGCAGCTCGCGACGATCGATGCGAAGCGCTCGTCTTACGCGGTCTTACACCAGAGGGAAGCAAAAAGGCGGCCGCCGGACGTCGTATGCGCACGACTCAAGGCCCCGGGCCAGATGCGGCCCGCCGTATCATTTAATGTGGCCCGCGAAAGTAAATCGTGTGCGTCGACTTCATAACGACCAGGACGACCGCGGTCCTGCATGCTTCTTCTCCTGTCCTATCTTGTCCTGTCCTTCCCTCACAGGCTGTTTGTTGCACTACAGCCCCATGCAGCAATCATATGTAATGTTTCATTGTTCTACATATATCAGGATTTCCTTTTGTCATCTTTTTGACAGGTCGTGCTTTGTCTTTTGTCTTCTTTTCTCACTCTCCTCCATTCTGCTTGACCTAACAGCCGAACAGGACCCCCCCCCCCCCCCCCCCCCCAAAAAAAAGGTTTTGAGGCTACAATAGTTTTTTTAGCCTCACTAAGCTTTTCCCAAATCGCCGCATTTGGGGAAAATGCCGCTGCGCAATTTCTGCACTTCAGTGCCTCCTTGGAGCCTTTCTCCATTTCCAGCTCGAGAAGACTCCAGCGTGGAGTATAATGTTGCGCGATACGCGGCCATAAAGCCGCCGTCCATCGCCAGCCAGGAGGCGTTAGGAGCGATTGATTTTTATTATTAGCCAAAATGCAACTCGATACTGCCCCCGTGGGAAATAAAGGGGAATTGGCTGCGAGCGTTATCGTTGGATGAAGACGACGTGCAAGCGCGCAGGTGGGACGCAAAGCGGGTCGGAGAACAAAAGCGGACGTGTTAGCTTGCGAGTGGGCCTCGTCACAAACGCGCGCAGATGATAATCGCGCACACGCAGGAACATAATCAAGTTGCAAGCACATACACTGGAGTTTCTTCCTTGTGTGTTCCGATTCCCTGGAGAAAATCAATCGATTTGTTTTTTTCATCCAGACTCGGAATGAAGACGACGACGACGCCGCCGGCGGCGACGCATGCTCGGCCCTCGGACGACTTCTGACCAGGAGAAGAGAAACAAGGAATGTCTCGCTCTACGAGAGCGGATGGGAAAAGTTCGGGTCCAAACTGTGCGAGAGTTTGTCGGGCGGGCCGCTCGCTGCGGCTTTGTGAATAATTGAACGTCCGCAGCGATCGTCGCTGCGGGTTTTGCTTCCCTGCGTTTCCTTCCCGTTCGGATTGCAGCCTCGTTCTTCGTGCTAATTTCCCACCTCCTTCGCGTTTCCCCTCAAGCTATCATTCTTTTCAAAACCCTTCTTTCACGTCTCAGTTTGAGCGTTAACGTCGCAACCGAGCTTTTCGCTGCTCATCTTGAATTGATTATTTCTACGGGCTGTGTTTTGTTGGCACGCGCATGTGATGTTGAAGTAATATTGCATTCATGTGCCACTGTTGACATCACAAAACTCACCTGATGGGGTTCAGCTTCCTATCATTGAAATGGGTCAAGTTCAGAAAAATGTTTTCATGCCGAGGTCAAAAACTCAAACTGTACTGTCGCACGAACAACAACAACAACAACAATTCGACAACATTCCGACTATTCATCGTACATTTTCATATTGAACTGGAGGGAATAACAAAATGTTTATGTTATGGAGGAAAAAAAGGGCTTTTCCTTTAAAAAAAAAAAAAATGTAATTCTTTGGAGACAGACGAAATAAATGGAGCACAAAGAAAAATGAAACTCTTGTAAGTTTCGGACTAGAGGTGCGATAATGAATTGATTAAACGACGAAAACTAATTTGATCATCGAATAATCGTTGGGAGATATTGTTCAACTTCAAATTGTCGGAATTTCAGCCTCTCAAAAGTCAATATTTTCCCTTTTTTGTCGTGGGCCATGAAAGCAGACTGATTAAATTTGTGGGTTTTGTTTTTTTCAAAATAAGACACTTGCAAACGTCCGCTTTGACTTTGGAAATTTTTTTTCCTGATTTTCTGACGGATGTTTCGGATCAAACCTGGAACTGAATCGTAATCACTTTATCTTTGTGCATTTTCTGGACTCTTTCAAATCATGTGAAATAATGTCCCGTTTTTTAATAAAGGGATGGGGGGGGGGGGGGGGGGGGGAAATGCTTGTTTTATCCCATTCGTCCAAAAATGATTGACAAATGAATCCGTATTTAGGGCGGCACGGTGGGCGAACGGTTAGAGCGTCAGCCTCCCAGTTCTGAGGACCCGGGTTCCATCCCCGGCCCCGCCTGTGTGGAGTTTGCGTGTTCTCCACGTGCCTGCGTGGGTTTTCTCCAGGCACCCCGATTTCCTCCCGCATCCCAAAAACATGCATTCATTGGAGACTCTAAATTGCCCGCAGGCGTGCATGTGAGCGCGAATGGTTGTCTGTTTGTACGTGCCCTGCGATGGGCTGGCGACCGGTTCGGGGCGTACCCCGCCTCCTGCCCGATGACGGCCGGGGTGGGCTCCGGCGCGCCCGCGACCCGCGTGAGGAGAAGCGGCTCACAAAATGGATGGATGAATCCGTATTTAAAATAAACGCCAGTGGTAGCCCTGGTCCTGACTTTGTTTTTGTCGAACTAAAATTTCAAAAAGACTCTTCTCATTCAAGTATCATTTTATTCTCACAAAATCACTACTTACGCCATAAACCAACTTTTCTCATTCAGGCAATGAAATCATCCAAGATGTTGCATTCATTATTCAAAAAGTTTTTTTTCCTCTGTTGTTTACTTGCGCAGCACTTGTTGAGCTCGGGAGTGGGAGGAATCCATTTGATGAAGAGCGCGGGCGCTTCGCCTCGCTTTGCTGGTTTCTTCATTCCGCAGTCATCACGACGCGCCGTCTCCGAAACGGAATTATTGCCCGCATTGTGCATTCGTGCCTTTCACGCGCACACTCCGTCCCGAGTTTGTTTTGCCTTTTTTCCGAGGCCAACTTACGCCCGCAAATTGGAAATGGGCTTTTTCAGGCGTCTTCAGAATTGTGAAGGAGCGCCCCGAGCGCGTGCGGTTGCTCGGCTGGTTCTCGGTTTATTGCAAAAGACAACGGGGCCGCAGGGATGAAGCTTAATAGTAGTCATTGTATTATTCAATATAATAATATTGTGGCGATGTATGTTTTTAGCGTAATATAATACGTTTTTTTTCCTCCCCAGTTTTTTCCGCATTTGAAATTTCACAAATCTTTTTTTTCATAATATTGCAACTTTCTTTTTTTTTTTTTTTTAAATATATATAGATATATATATATCATAATATTCCAGTGCATTATCAGGTTTTTTCTTGTAAAATAATATTCATATTGCAGCTTTACTCAACTTTTGTCCACATAATGTTCCGTTTTTATACATAGTTATAGTTATAGTTTTGCATATAGAGTATTTTTCCTCCCAAGTATTTTCCTTCTTGATATTCAATTTGTTCTCACAATTTTTTTTCCCCCTCAAAATATTCTGCTTTTTTTCATGGAGTATTGTGACCTTACACTCATACAATGACTTTTTCCTCATAATATTGCAACTTTTATCGAAATAATTCAAATTTCAATGGAGAATCATTCAAAACATCAGTCCATTCACCAAAGAAATCCACAGTTCATACCTTATCGCATCTACTCAGACTTTCCTTATAGAAGAATAATTTTCTTTCGCTCGCTAGTGGCGCCTCCTCGGGTTAAAAACTTGCACTATATTTACTTTTAGCCACACACTGATCAAAACAGGCAAGTCTAATTTCATTTGGGGGCTGGAACGGATTAATTGCATTTCCATTCATTTCAAAAAGAAAAATGACCTCGGCTTAAGAACATTTCGGGTTACGAACGGTGTCACCGAACCAATTAAGTTCTTAACCCGAGGCTCTGCTGTATATGCAGTATTCCATTTTTTATAATTGGACCACAGGTCAGTTATTAAGCCTTCGAAAGATCCACCCGTGGCCATTTCTTTCATCGGCCAATCGGTCAGTTACGATCGAGCTCTATGAAATCTGCCTGGCGACCAACGGCGATGACCTTCGTTGGCCCACGGGGCGGTCACAATTGAGCCCGATGAACTCTGCCTAGCAACAGTTGGCCATGCTAACGTACAAAGTACTTTGGTCTGAAAATGATTATTATTTACAGCGAATAACGTATGGACGTCAGCGACGTACAGTGACTGGAAAAACAAAGAAATGCCCTTCCGCTCGATGGCAGGAGGCCCAATTAACCTGCGTATCCATCCACCTGTTGCCATTCGTGCAACGCAACAACAGCTTGGTGTTCAACCAGACGGGCCCGCATTTCACACCGACTCAGTCAATTGAGACAAGATTACCCTTATTTCAGTTTATAACTTACACTTTTTGTGAGATTTTTCTGATGCAAAATATGTGCCTTGGCACAATAGAGGGTGGGAAACTGTGCTAGATAATTCAAAGCATATTTCAAGTGAAATGTTTTTTAATGAGTCACGAATGATTTTGTGTCGGTGTGATTTACAACATTACTGTTGAAAAAGAAACCATTCGAAAAAAAAGCCATTTGACAATGTGCAGTCGACCATTTTTCCTTTGTATAAAAATGTCACAAAGTGTGACATCCAAATGATTTTTAAACTGTTATTTTCTAGTTTAAAAAAAAAAAAAATTATCAGCACTTATAACAGTTGAGAAATATTCAACGTAATACATTTTAATTGCCCGCATGCAACTTTCATATTTTCAATTTCATTTCTAATTTGCTGGCTCGCTGTAAACTCACTTGAACAATCTGCTGCTCTTCTTCGCCAAATTCATGCTCAACATCAATGGCTTGTCAAAACACACGCGCGCACGCACGCACGCACGCACGCACACACCTCTCGTGAAGGAGTACGCCGTGTTCGGGGAAGGCACAGAAGCGTTCCCGACACGACGGTCGTCACGCTGAGCCGGAAACTCGAAGACGCGTGCGACCGCACTCGCAGACGGAACGCACACAAAAGACGGCCTCTCGATGCTCACTCACGCTTTTGTTTGTTTGTTTGTTTGTTTGTTTGTTTGAAGAAAGCTTATTGCGAAGCGAGTGGAGTTAAGTGAAGTTCACGGCCAGCGTACAGCGCTCGTATCGCGGGTTTGCACTCGCAAGTCAAACGAAAACTAAATTGGCCGAATGCCGGCTCGTATCTGGAAAAACTCGTATCTCAAGGCGCCACCGTATTAAGCGACTTTTTTTTCCCAAATGAACCGAGATCTTTAGATCTTCTTCGGTGATTTACCAGAGGAGATTTTCTTTCCTCCGACTGCAGAACGAGTCAGATCAAAGTGTTACGTGAGATGAATGGAAGAGCGTTTCCAGGGACAGCGAAGGCAGACCATAATATGCGCTCGCCGAGTCATTCTTACGAGCGCTGCGTGACTGTGTTCAATTAGCAATCTGAGTTTATATTCCTCCAGAAACATTCAGAACAGCACGAAAATGCACATTGATTTGAAGTCCCTGTAAGCGAAAATAAATGCCTTGCACGTCTGAACCGTTTTGTTCACAACCCTGCCAAATTTGTCCGATGCAAAAAATGAACACATAAATCGCCACGTGTGTGAAATGAGGCTCGAAAAGCCCAAAACATGAAAAATCAAGCCGTTTTCCACGACGGACAGCGAAACTATCTCAACGTCAGGGATTCCCAAAATCCCCTCCTAGATTACGGAGCTGTCAAACTCGGTTTTGTCGCGGGCCACAAAGTCGTTGCGGTCTCCCCCAGAGGGCCGTCATGACCGTGGACGCACATAAATGGAGAACCGCCTCATCATTTCATAACAGACACAGTGGAAGCTCCGTTTGCGTATGCCCTAGTTTTCCTAGGATTCCGTTTTGCGCATTTTGCATCAGTAACCGCATTCGCCCGCCCGCGTCACACGTTCCCATTCGAAAATGCCGGCAATTTCTCCATCCGCGCATCCATTTTCCAAACCCCTCATCCTCACTCGAGTCGCAAGTGTGCCGGCGCCTCGCTCGCAAAGTTAGCAAACTTGGACATTTGTGAAGTAGACGCACATGCTTTGCTTACGCGGGCCGCATCAAATGATATGCCGGACCAGATGTGGCCCCCGCGCCTCGAGCGTGACACCGCGTCCCAGAAAGTAAGACGATCGCAATTTCGGTGTCATCGTTGCAGCTGGAGGCCACTTGTCGTCAGCTCTCGGGACATTCATGAAGAAATCAGTCGATGGAACGATCACGAAAAAACGATCCCGTTGATCTTGGCACGCGATGACTCTTCGATACTGACAGCAAATGGCCTGTATTTTGCTTTGCTTTTTTTAGGAATGCTATTCAGTGTTTCATTATGAAATATGGCAGCAGGCAGTGTGATGACACATCCGAAGGACCAGAATGGAGGCCACGCGCAGTCAACACGACAATTCTTTTGTTCCATGACGATGAGTACCGAGCGTTACTTTATTTCTGTTGCTCTATCACAATGATTCCGTTGTAATGCAATGTACTCGTATTTAATGGTTAATACTTGATACTGTATCACCTACACAGTAACAACTCTACTGTTTGTCCTATTCCCAAAGAAAACCTATTTTTAACATTATGGTATGTTACATTTAAAATGTCATTAATACAGCACGTAATTTAGTCTCACCCCCTGCGGGAGGGGCCGTAGGGGTCGGGTGCGGCGCGAGCCGGGCGGCGGCCGAAGGCGGGGACCTCGGCGATCCGATCCGCGGCTACAGAAGCCGGCTCTAGGGACGTGGAATGTCACCTCTCTGGCAGGGAAGGTGGTGTGTGAGGTCGAGAAGTTCCGACTAGATGTAGTCGGACTCGCCTCCACGCACGGCTCGGGCTCCGGTACCGGTCCTCTCGAGCGGGGTCGGACTCTCTTCCACTCTGGAGTCGCCCACGGCGAGAGGCGCCGAGCAGGTGCGGGTCTACTTATTGCCCCCCCCCCCGGCTCGACGCCCGTACGTTGGGGTTGACCCCCGGTGGACGGGAGGGTAGCCTCCCTCCGCCTTCGGGTGGGGGGGACGGGTCCTGACTAGTACCCACTAGAGTACCCACCCTTTTTGGAGTCCTCGGAGTGGGTGTTGGACAGCGCTCCCGCTGGAGACGCCATCGTTCTGCTGGGGGACTTCAATGCTCACGTGGGCAATGAGAGTGAGACCCGGAAGGGAACGGCCCCCCCGATCAGAACCCGAGCGGCGTTCTGTTATTGGACTTCTGCGCTCATCACAGATTGTCCCTAACGAACACCACGTTCAAGCATAAGGGTGTCCACGCGTGCGCTCGGCACCAGGACACCCTGGGTCGCAGTTCGACGATCGACGTGTCGTCGCGTCATCGGACTCGCGGCCGCACGTCCCGGACACTAACCCGAGACGAGAGGGAAGTCTGGGCGTCCCTGCTAAAGCTACCGCCCCCGCGAGCCGACCTCGGATAAGCGGTAGAAAATGGACGGATAATTTAGTCTTGGCATAAATCCCAGTCAACGTGAGGTCACGTATCTACAGAATATGTCCTAACAAAATGCTTTGTCTTTTTCTTACATTTAGTGCATATTCGGCTGCATTGTTATCTGTGAAAAAAACTAGCTTAAAAACTGAATTCATGTGAATCTTATTTGACTTTATAGCTGAGCGTGAACGTGAGCTATGTAGCAGAAGCGGCAATGTAGACGAACATAATCGAACAGATTATTTTTCCTGCTCCTGTCACATGTGATATATTATATGTTCTCAAGTCTTAATCTTGACTGCCGATCGGTAGGCCAATGGAAGAATTACCATATGCCGACCTCTGTTAAGTGTATTTATTCACTTGAATTATGTAGCTATATGACCACTCTATAATAAATATGCAATGAAAATCAAATTGGACAAAAGTGAATTCAGCCTGTGCTAAATCCGCTTTGTCTACCGCAGGGTCACCAGAGCGTCGACCAGGCAGAATAATGTGTGACTGAATCCTTGAGAAGCTGAAATTGACCGTTGATGAATCATGTCTTGATCCAATTGAGGCAAACTTTACTTGGCTGCAACCAGCCGGCCCGTTTTGTTGATTAAGGGCCGTATTTTCGTGACCGGGGTAAATCTGGTGCGGCGCAGCGCTACTGTGCGCCAGGGGGGGGTTAGACCAGTGTTGGTAATTTTGTAGACCGGGGGGGGGGGCTACGTTGCTGTGGGAGTGCTTACAGCTGACTTCATTCGCCGCCAATCAAAGCGGCTGATCTCATTACCTTTAAAGGACGGTCTCGACGGAGACATCTGCGTGCGAAAGAGGACGATGTGTAATCACAGCGATCATTGTCGCTGTTCTTGGCCGGTGTGGCCACAGACAACGTCAGCGGGTAACCTTGTTAAATACCAAATGAGCCGGTGATAACCGCAGGCAACTTAAATATGTCCACAAAGCTCAGTATTCAAGTAGGTCAACAATCAATCAATAAATAAATCGAGATTATTTTTATAGCGGTTTTCATTCAAATGTAGCACAATGTGCTTTACACAATAACAAGTTGTGAGTTTTTCCCCATTTCTGCTCTCTGTGATTCTCTAATAAAGACAACAGTGAAATCAGAGCATTTCCCGAGCAGCTAGATGTGGATTACGGAACATTGTGTCACTCCTCTATCTTCAAAGCCTGACCCTCTCGACTGTGACGTGAATTGCTCTGCATCGTGGCTTTATATTGACCTGTCACAGGTTATCTTAAATGGAATATTAAAATCCTTTCCAACTTTTCCCCTGTTTTTCTGTTTCACCACATCCGCCTCGTGTCGGTCAGTATTTAAACGTGGTCTGAGCAGGCGTAAGTTTAGATCGACTTTCAACCACCCAATTGTCACTTGGCCGGCGCGTCTTCAGCAACACGCCGCCATAGCGCCGAACGCCCGGCTCGGTGTCAAATTGTCAAACGCGCGCAAAATCAGAATTTCATTTGTGCCCCACGGTGTCACGAGCCACCCTGCAGTACCGCCGTTGGAGCCTGGGTGGCGCTTTGCGCCATCTTGGCCTCTCTCTCTTTCCAGCACCTTCCTCGTCCGCGCCTGCCACGCGTTCCCTGCCTCCGCGACCCGCCAGCTCACCTCAACGACCGTCTACATTTCCCCCTTTCAAGAAACTGTTCATCACAACCTCTCAGCCTCCGCCTGCTCTCGGGTCCGGTCTCCATTCCGACGGGACACACGGCAGATGCGGCGTCTACGGAAATAGAGGTCTCGGTCTCAACTTGCGAGCCGAAGCGAAACAGCGAAGTGAAATTGAGCTACCGTACGTTCACATACATTGCAGCTTTCGATGTTCCTCAGGGCAGCTTTGGTGACACCGTTGTGGAAACAAGAGCTCAGAACATTCAGAAAAACATTCTCCCGTGCCTAGAAAAATGCATGAAATGAAAAATTCAACGATCAAATCATTTAAATAATAATAGATGATCAGAGCAACACAGCAAGGCATTTTTAGGAACAACCATACAGTAATTTAATGAATGTGTTGAGGCTTTTCCACGGGCAAGTTGCGATCCAGTCAAGCACGTGAGAGCAGAAACAAAATAATAATCGCTCGGAGTGGATCTTTCCTCATTTCACACACAGCTAGAATTGTAACGCAACAGCGTCGTGAGTGTGTTTCATTTCGGAGGGCGGAGAGTCCTCGGAGGGACGTATGGGAAACAAGAACGTCGTTTGACGAGGTCCGAAAAGGGATCGCGTGAGGAAGCAGCAATCTCGTGCGCTGATGTCAATCAAAATAAACATCGGGTTCGAACGGCTTGAAGCGACTTCTGGATCAAATGATATTTCAAAACGGAAAGGGGATTGCGGGTCAGCGTGCGGTACGCAGCTCTCCCCCGTCTCTCTCGCTCATGCGTCCCCTCAGGGGGGGAAGCAATAATAAAGAATACGTGATGAGGATGTGTGAGGCTGAGAGGACAAAAAGAATGTGATATCAGCACCACGCTCGCAGCTGGTCCAGGAAGAAGCGAACGGCGCAAAATCCTTTTTGGAAAAGGCAAACATTTCACATGCACATTTCCATCGCGGGGAGCGCTGATGCTCGGGGACATTTGGCACAGCAGGCCGCTGCTACCTGCGAGCAGGTGGTCACGTCTTTGTCAATGGTGAAGCAGCATGTGGTTCACCATCAACTCATTGACTGCTGTGGACGGTAACGTTCGTCAACCGGAATGCAACCGTTCGCCGCCACCGACAAATCTATTCGCCACGTAGGTTTGTTTTTTTGTCCGTCGCTTCGTCAAAGTGATGGACAATAACCGAGCCGGAGGACGAAGGCGGCGCGAGCGAGCGCTCAGAATGACGCACACGCCAGCTGAACGCACGTTTTGCACCCCGTCGTGACGTCTCCTCCATTCGCCGTCTTTTGACTTTCCAACAGGAGACTTGGGGAATTGTTCTTGTCAGTGTGATCGTGGCCAAATGACAAAATATCATTTTCTTATATCATTCCAGTGTCGCGGGTATTGTCCCACGCGCTTGTGACGGCAAGCTCAGCGTGTGTGGGCGTGTGCGTCGATGTGTGAGTGAGACGGGACTGCGCGGGCGTCGCCCGGCGTGACTGTGAAGCGCGCGCAGGTGCGAGCGTGTACGGCGGGCGGCGAGCGGGGAAGAGGAGCGTCGACGTCCAACGCGCAGAGGAGCTAGTGATGCCATTCGAGCGGCAAACCTTTATTGTCGTTGAGAAGGGAGCTGACCCCGAGGAGGACGACCTCGGTCACCTGACCGTGGCACGGAAGGTCAACGCCGTCGTCGTGTGCGTTTGATGACTTCGATTGTCCTTTGCTCTTGTGTGGCCTTTTTCAAATGTACTTGGCTTGATGCAACACGCGGCCACTAGGGCGGCAATGACGTACAGCGCGCGACAACAATGGCGAGTCGTGTTCGAAAAGTATTTCTCATTTTCACTGATGAGCGCACTTCCCTTCCGTCATGCGGTCTTCAACCTCCCTTTTCTCTCCAGGACAAGATAACTGTGTGAATGCGTCTTTCTTTCTTCTTTCCTCACCACCCTCCCATTTTGCCTTCTTTTCCGTATGCGTCGCAGAGACCCGAGCAACTCTAACCTCGCTTTGCAAAGATATTATCACAACGACAAAACACAAGATTGTTTCCTGATTTCATTTCCAAAACAGTATTAAAACATCATTCAGAGATACATTTTAAGAAGTATGTCACAGAAAGTCCGTTTTTTTTGGATTTGTATAAACAGTAGAGAAGTATGACAGATTGATAGGAAATAAAGAGGAAGACGCATCGACGCCAACAACTCGAGGAGCGGCCAAAGTGACATCGACCGAACATTTTGGGCTGCCAAGGTCATCTTCAGCACGAGCCACGTCGGCTCGTAACCGGGAAGCGCAAAAAGGGACACGTTCGTCATTACACGACTGTCAACCGTTACCGACGAACGGGTGGATAACTTGAAATTCAAAGTCGAGCAGATATTCAAGTCGAGCGCTACAGTGTGGGGTCTTGAGATATGAGTTGAATTGCTTCTGCGGCCACGCTCGTATCTCAGAAATCTCATGTCTTAAATCGTTTTCGCCCCATTGGAGCGAATGGGAATACAAATAATCCGTTCCAGCCTCCCCCCAAAAAAACCCCAAAATTCATTTCAATGCATTTTTTTTTTCATAAGACAAATTGCACTCCACGGTATTGTACCGTGTAAAACAAATGGGGGCACAAAAAATAAGGGATTGTCCTTCCTCGCTCTTCTGCGGGGACTTTGGGCAGTTGGCAGACCAGCTTAATGGCACATTAGCGCCACCAACTGATAGTTGAAAGTTGAAACATTATGAGGAAAAAGTTGTCATTTTAGTAGAATAAAGTCCTAATATCAGGGGGAAAGTCATGGCATTGCTTTTCTCACAGAAGACATCCATCTAGTATCATTGTTTTTGTGGAGAAAAGTCTCCTTTAGTTTCACAAAACCTAATTCCTGAATTTACCAGCATAAAAATATACTTTGCTGTGATATCTGTAAGTGGAATAAACCATTATTCTCAGGAAAGGTCTTAACATTCAGTCCTAGTTCTGCACATAAAAGGTTTGACCGGTTTGATCAGAAAATGAGAAGAAAAGCTCTTCATTTTACTAGACTGCGGTCACAATACGAGAAGAAAGTCCACATTTGACGAGAATAAAGATTTGCGTCGTTGAACATTGGTTATAATTTACTGAGAATAAAGCTGTAATATTCCAGGGGGGCAAATGTCATACAATTCAGAGCAAAAGCATTTACGATCCATGCTTGTCCAATTGATAACATGACGACTTTGTTCCGCTAACTTGCACTTATTAGTGTGGCTTTAACAGCCCTTTTTGAGCCTTCATTCCGAATCTAAAACGCGTTCTATCACAGCGAGTGCTAAAGTTTCCGACGGAAGCCTTTTCATGAACGGGCACGAAACGGGTCTCCGTTGGCACATTCGACAGAAACTCAAAGTTGGATTTGCGATTTCTTCTGCTCAACAACGGAATGGTACGTTTGGAAAAAGGTGCTCTTTGTGAAAAGCGTATTTTGTGTGAACTCTTCTCAGAGAGTACAGCGCTTCCGGACTCCAGACGTTTTGGAGGCTGCCGCACCATTACGCGCCTGCTGGATGTAAAGTTTGGCCCATCTGCCCGAACGTCAGTGATCATAAAAGCCGCAGGTGTTGTCTGCATTCATCGGACAAACTCCCCCCCGCAGCCGCGCAAAACCTGTGGGCGGTACGTCAACCGTATGTGCGAGGACGCAAACGTCCCACGCGCTTACCCGCGTGCATATATACGGATGCATGAGCAGGCCCCGCCAAAAAGTGCCAGCTTTTCACCACACTTCTGCCACGGTTAGTTTTCCCCGTTCATCCGGTTTACGCCCGCGAGGAGTCGTTTTCATCGGGATCCGTTATTCGCACGTGACACTGACTCTCGGCCGCAGTCGAGCTCTTGCTTTTCTTTCAAGAAACCAGTAAATCATCAACATCCTTTGCCGAGTCGCTTTGGAGGCTGCAAAGTATTAGACACGCGCAATGTCACGACAACAACAAAGTCCCCAGTTTTTTAGTTAGTCATGGCAATATGCTGCCTACACTTTGTATGATATTTATTGTCTTAATGGAGTCTGTCGGCCGTCACCACGGCAACAAACATCCCAAAAGTTGTTCTCGCAGCCTAATTTGCACTCAACCAAACTTGCGCGGCAGAAGGTCGTCGCGCGTACACACTCGCTCATCCAATCACAAATCAGCAGCAGTAGATTAGCAACTGACGTGGCACAAAATGTCTGACAGTTATTCCATTTGTGTGGCAAAACGCCGTGCCCACGACGCATGATATTTATGATATTGTAGCATCTTTTTCAATCGGGACAACGAATGGTCACCGTGGGCCAAAAGCAGTTGTCCGCTCGACCGAACCTCCACAGAGCGTTTTGTGCGTAGGCCAAAAGTTCCGCCGACGCACATTCTCTCATCCAATCACGAAACGTGACAGTAGCCGCGTTAGCGTTGCGATGGGCAGTCAGACGGAGTGGATATTTAAGAAAATAAGGTTATTGTTTTTTTCAACTGCTTGTTATCAATATAATATATTATATATATATATATATATATATGCGTGTGTGTTGGAAAACTTGGGCAGGACGGCGAGCTAGTGGTTAGCACGGCTGCCTCACAGCTTCTGGGTTATTTATTTATTTTATTTCTTTGTTTGTTTTATTTTTTGTGGTCGAGGCAGAAATCCTGCGTCGACCTATTTTTGGAGTCAACTTAGCCGAGTTATTAGATTTGTTTTCCCCAGCCCTAGTTTCAATTCATGATGTCCCTGGGTTTTCGCTTAATCTTGTTACAAGCTCTGAAAATATGTCAAATATTCCACGAGTCAAACACGCCATAGGAAGTTGCATCATTCAGACCCCGTGCAGGCCAAAAGTCAGTCCATTGTTTTCTATATTTTTGATGGTATTTCAACTACGACTGGGGGGGGGGGGTTTCAAATCTTGGCTCAGTCCCGTTACCTGGTAAATGATTTGGGGGATTTTATTGGATCATTTTTTTAAATACATTTTTGGGTTGAATCACTGGATTGTGTGCTTAGCGTCAAGTGCCATGTGGCTGAATCTCCGCTAAAAACGGTTACTTTTCAGCCCTGTTACTCAAATGAGGAGTTTCAATGCAATAAAACGATGGCGTAAAACAATCAAGTCGCCTGAATCAAGCCAACGCACATTCACATACGTAAGTGGAAAGCCGATCATACCACCGTAAATTTGCCTCGATCGGGTGCTCCGCGCAAGATTTCTGACAGAGGAGTGCAAAAAATAATCAGAAGAGTTGTCCAATAGCCAAGGACCAGAAGTGGAGAGATTCAAAAAGACCTGGACTTAGCCAGTACTGTTGCAAAACAGTAAGTCATTTCCTCGGCCGCCACGGCCTGTGTGCGCACTCAACACGCGAGACCCCACTGCTGAAAAAAAAACACACCAAAAAACATGTCAATGCTCGTTTAAAGTTTGCTGAACAACATTTGGACAAGCCGGTTAAATACTCGGAGACTATAGTCTGGTCGGACGAGAGCAAAATGGAACTGTTTGGATGCCATAATGCGCACCACGTTCGGAGGAGAAATGGCGCTGCGCATCACCCTAAAAACACCGTACCGACAGCGGAGTTGGGAGGTGGGAACGTGATGGTGTGGGGCTGCTTTTCAGCAAATGGTACTGGTCAACGTCACATTATTGAAGGAAGGATGAATGGGCAAATGTCCCGAGACATTCTTGACAAAAATCTGCTGGCATCTACCAGGAGGATGAAAATGAAACGAGGGTGCACATTTCAGCAGGATAATGATCCAAAACATACTGCCAAGGAAACTCTCGATCGGTTTCAAAGAAAAACAATAACGCTGCGAGAATGGCCAAGCCAATCACCTGACTTGAATCCAATCGAAAATCTATGGAAAGAACCGAAACTCAAGGTCCATAAAAGAAGCCCACGGAACCTTCGAGATTTGAAGACGGCTCGCGTGGAGGAAGGGGCCAAAATCACACCCGAGCGATGCGTGCGACGAGTTTCTCCACACAGGAGGCGTCTTGAAGCTGTCGTCGCAAACAAAGGCTTTTGTACAAAGTATTCAATAAATACCAGTTGGCGTGTTCAATACTTTCCCCCCCGTGTCATTTCACATTATTGCACGCAGCTTCATTGCTGAGCTTATCTGTTCTACTTTCTTTGTATGTATGGACGACTCGGGTTGTCCCCAACATCTGGTGAAATGTTCACGTCAATACCACCTTTGGAAATATATTTAGTGAGAAAACCGGGGACGTGGTAAATACTTATTTCAGCCGCTGTACCTGTACTTTCTACTCCTTACGTTATCGAAGTAGGCTCTTTACTTTTTTTCATGCTAGGCGGATAATGACCTGACGTAAAAAATATGTCACTGGAGAAAAGTCAACGGTCAAAGTCAACCGCGGTTCAGATCTTCATTGGTTGAGAGTTCAGAGTTGAGAGGCTGAAAAAAACGGACAGCGGCAACACGGACGAACGGGAACCGGATTTGGAGAATCAAGATTTTCTCCATCCGTGAGCTCACTTGAAGCAATTGTTTGCTATGTCGGTTTCAAAAACGATGAGTGGCGGATGGGATTCTGTCGTTGAAAAAAAAACAATTTGACATGAGCAAAGCTACGGGAACAGCTTGTGTGATCAAAGATTGAATGATTTTTTCTTCTTCTTCTTCTTCTTCTTCTTCTTCTCAGTACAAGCACTTTGCAAGTTATTAAGAGGTCCACTATTTTGTTTGCAGAAGTTTGTTTTTTTTTCACAGTCCAAAAAATCCTTTTTACTTTTGAACTTCAGTACATTGCACTCTCGACCTCTGTACCTTGACTTCAACGTTGACTCAGTACTTCGACATTTACCCGTCTTTCCTTCTTTTGCCCCCACAAGTATCTGTACTTTTACTGAAGTACTTTTGCCACCTCTGCTCGAAGTCGTTCCGCACACGATGCAAGTGGACTCTGCGAGTCAGCGGGGGATGACACACTCCGGGCACGTTTTGCGGAGCGTGCGTATTCATGCGCGCAATCCTGACACGTACAGGCCGGGCGCAATCAATCTAATGCGCATCTTCGCGACGGCTTGAAATGATCTCGTTGACTAAATCGGTGCACGAAATCGCAATATTATCAGCGCATGGAAATGGGACATCCTTTTAGGCTTTCCAGGAAATATCACAGGCAACTAAAACACAAAGTATTTTTACTCGTTCAACGCAGAATACAGGAAGGAGGGCACTTCATTAGGTACACCAACACGATCTAATGCGATAACGTTCTTCCGCCCGGCATTGTGGAAATGCAAAGAAAATTGAGAATGGTCGAAACAGAAAAAGCCCGCAGGCAGATATCGTAGTTCGAATGCGATCGACGTCTCGTTGAATGACGGAGAAATATTCGTAGTTGATTATTGACCGCGTAAGAGCCGAGAACCTGGAGTATACGTCGGACTTCGGAATCTCAGGACGACTTAACCGCCGTGGACGTCGAAATGTGTCAATCCCAGCGTCCGCCGCCACCGGTGAATATTTTCCTCGAGTACGTTTTTCGACACGTCGGCACGGAAGACGGCCTCGCCCGGCTTGTCTGTGAAATTCAGGTTTGTCGAGCACCGCGACGGCGAGCGGATCCCTGCAGATGGCGGTGTCGCATCGCTTTGGATTTGAGATCAGCGCAGCTTTTGAGGAGAGGATAAAAGATTCGGCGGCGAATCTCGGCTCGTCACGTCGACGACGAGGGAGAGAAACGCCGACGCGTCGGAAAGCGGACGAGTCGAGGCTCTTCCCGCTCCGACAGAGTACGTATACGCACGCTGGAAACAACCTTTCGATGCAGTTCCCGGACCGAATGACAAACAGCCTGGAAAAAAGGCACCGACGTACAACTTGAGCCTCGCGCCGAGTCAACGTCAACACGCCGGGTGCGACGTTGACTCGTGTGTTTCTCAGTAGCGTACGGATAAAGAAATGATTATTTGGCCATCTAAAGCTGTTTTTGCGGTTCCATAGTTTCAGGAACGTAAAAAAAAATATCGGTGTCAAATTCCCTGTTCTGCTCGACATGTTTGTTTTATTTCCCCAAAAAGTTTGTTTTCCCCGCTTTTGGGTCAGAAACGCGTTTGTATCGTCGCAGAACAAAATCTTGAAAATCTAGCCGAATGCTCGAAAAGGGCTGCCGGCAATTTGAGGAAGTCCGCTTTGGCAGCGAAGGGGTTCATTTGTTTGTGAATTAGCACATTTCGTCGACATCTTCGAACCATTTCCCCCCGCTGAAATGTCCAAGTTAGTTGTGAGCGGAAGAATGCGGCGAGAAAGCTTCGATCGATGGCACGTTTCTCATTTCGAGACTCGACGCTGCGGAGCGCCGAAATGTTTTCCGTTTGATGGAGAAGTGGAGCCAGGAGAAGCTTTCCATCCCCGCTGACTTCCGAAGCCCTCGCGACTGAAGCGGATTAAAGAGCCGCGAGTAAGTTCAGCGGTCGCGGCGTAAAAGAGGTACAAACCCTCGATGTCCTCTCGGCCCGCTCACCGGTCGGGAAGAGGACGACGGCGAGTGATAAGGTCGCCACGGAGACGGACCGCGCCCATCTTTTTCTCGCCGTGTTGTTCGTTCTCCGGACTTTTGGTGGCCTTTCGCACCCGAGCGCCGCCCGCTGCGGTCGCAATTGATTGCGGCTGACGTTCGGCCCGCGAGACGGCGACGTCGCGCGGACGACGTCGGGCTCGGAAGCGGTCGGACCCGACCAAACGAGAACGCCAGCGCCGACGCCCCGGGCGGCGTCCGCCTCGAGCTGGAGCCGTGCCGCGCCCGTGTTATTCGTGACGTTAAGAACTTCGTTTCGCATATGCATCCATCCATTTTCGAAAGCGCCCGGGAAAAAAAGTGCCCAAAAATTGCGATACATCCTCGCGGGAAGTGAAGCTGGGGAATTCTGCAATTTGGAAACGTTTCCCTTTTTCCAGTTGTTCATTCTGTATTTGTCATGGAAGGTTTTCGCATCGAACTTTTGGTGGCCCCCGACGCTCTAACTCCACATGACCACAGAAGAAGAACGGAGTCGCCGCTTCAATATGACGTAGACAATATGGGCACGTTATGCCCCTTATATGGGATTCTACGACATTTTTACTCTGTTTTGAAGGACATGCGTCGTAAAAAAAAAAGATAGTGACAAATACAGCACGATGTCAGAGGAGCCGAATGCTCATTCGGCGACGTGTCCTCTCCAGTTGCAGCTTGGGTGGAAATGAGGGTGGATTATTAGCTTTAGGAGTGAAACCAACTTGACATCACACGTTTGCACTCACAACTACGGACTTCCATGAAGCCAACATGTATGTTTTTGGAATGCGGGAGGAACCCAGAACCTTCGAAGTGCGAGGCAGACGTGCTCACCACTCGGGCGACGTGCTGAATGAGCTTCTCTTCCGTTTTTTTGTTTGTTTGTTTTTTAATTATCGTAGAAGCAGTGTTACTTATGAAATAAAAATGCTACACAGCTTGCATAAACACAGCTAGAACAGCTTTTACATATTAATCTTCTATTTCTCAGGTTTTTTTATGTTTGTTGAATTCACTCCTGCAGATGTAATTTCATTGTCCCTGTTCATCTTGTAACTGTTTCATCTCGCTTTGTAAAGGTTTAGGAGGAGCATTTTTTTTTTGAATGAAGCCCCAAACAAAACCTGACATGAGCGTTGTCATATTGAAACCAATGTTGGTTTGTTTTTTTCTGTCTGGGCTAAACGCAGCTGATTTGTAATCGCGGTCGCCCCCGACCTCGTACGCGATCGAAGATCGTCATATTCCACCGTTTGAAACGTTTAGTACTGCATGTGCATTAATGGCCTCTAAATGAGACACAAAAACATGAAGGGGGGGAAAAAAAAAAAAAGATCCTTCTTGCAATCCAATTTATTTATAAAGGACATGGAAAGAAACTGAGATGACCAAAGTGCTGCACTCCAATAAAAAAGTCAAAGATAGCATCGTAACCTAAAACATAAGCGGGACATCCAACCCAAAAACAAAAAGGCAATTAAAAACAAAACAGCACAAACTGCCGTCTCTCATCCAGGATCCGACGGGAACGCCGAGCGGATCAACATAGATTTGGACTTTTTTTTTTTTCCGGTAACCCTCGGCGAAAATGTCCATTTTCACGGTATGACGCCGCAGCGGGGTAGCGACAGTACGCAAATAACTGACAGCCGTTACAATTGCATTGAAACATTGCAAAATATTCTTGACTAAACTGCCGACACGTCTTTTCGGGGTTGGAGGAAAAAAAGAAAAACATTTTGGATTTGATTTCAAATGCGCAGGAATGATTGGGTGAGTTACAATGACTTTGCGCTCTCGCAACAGTGAAAAGAAAATGATTGCATCCAAATATACTACAACAGTAAACATTCGTCAGAAAAGGAGTAGCGACTTCTCCGTTCTTCTCGGCTTTGTGAAAGAACATCGGAACGGAAATGAACCGTTAGCCGTTCGAGTTAACGGGTCGCGTGACCATTTCGCCAATTGTAGACTGCTTGCACATGTTCATTCCAAGATAGCGTGATATTTACATTTCAACATTACGCCGAACTTATCGAAGCGCAATTGATGGGCGTCGCTCTCGTAAACGCGAGATCGTGTCGGAAGTACGGCCTCCGACGTAGCGGCCACGCTTCGAAAGCACCTTTTGCGTATCCTTCCTCTAGCGAGCCGCGGTACACGAACAATTCCCCAAACCTGTTGGTTTTCTTTCCCGACGAGGGTACAAAAGACGGAGGGGGAGGGGCGGCGTCACTCGGCCCGCGCTCGCTATCGCGGAGGACTCGAGTGGAAGTTCTCGGACTGGCACCGTGTCTGGGAAAAGGCGGCAGCGGCTCAACGTTCCGGACCGATCGGGAGACAGAGAAGCCTGGCCAACAGCGACACGGAAAGGCGCGCGAGCGCAATCAAGCCAGGTGGACGCAAGGCGTCATTTGAAACGACATCGACACGAATGCGGTCGGACGGAGACGCTCTCGCCTGGATGGCAATGACGAGATTCAAATAGACTCCGTCGCATTCATAGTGCAAAGGTCCTCGACCGCTCCGTCGATGCGTCGTGACCGAGCCCGCTCGAGTTGCTCTTGTGGCTTACTTGGCCACGCCCCTTACAGGTACAGTACACGCACTTGACGAAACCGGTTGTTTTCTCGACATGTCGGGGCGGATGTCCGACGGCATTTTTGGTTTTCCGACCGATACGCCGATGCCGACGAAAGACGGTGGCGAGCAAAGATCTTTTCTTTCCTTCCTTTTTTCCGCCGGAGCTGATGATCGGCTGCCGCAGTGCAACGCCAACTCGCGGCCAGGAGGACTTGGTGCGCGTGAGATTGTTGTGCCTGGATGGCGGGTGGCCGGTATCGGCAGCCTTCGCTGATCACTGTCGGTCCTCGCCAATCCCGAGTTTTGAAAATCAATCTTGGACACGAATACATTTTGGGGGGGGGATTCAAATGGAGATGGACGGAGGCTGGACGACGGCTGATGGAGCGCGCACTTGCACCTCCTCCTCGTCCTCGTCACCCGCGTGCACGCGCAGCGTGTTCACTGACTGGGTGGCGTCGGAGCGCGCAGACGCGCTGGCAAGTTGTCGGCGACATTCCGCGCAGGATCTGCTTTTTCTTTTGCGTTTGTTTGTGCGTTCCCAGTTTTGGAGATGTACGATTTGTGATTCCTGCGCTTCTTCCCTTTGGAGCTCAGCGAACAGTTGCAGGCGCGAGTGCGCGTCGGCTCGAAGTTTTGCTCGTTTTTGACTTCTCCTCATCGGGAGAATGCTGCGCGAGCTGCTGGCGCTCTTCCAGCTGCTCGGCTGGGTTCTGAGCCAGGACGCCGCAGGGAGCCGCTTCGTGTGCAACGCCATGCCGCCGGGCGCGGAGGCCGGCTGCGGCGCCGCTCCGACGGGCCCCGCCGAGGACGAGCTGCGCAGCGCCGTCGCGCGGCTGCGGGCGACCGTCCTGCAGCAGAAGGAGACCATCGGCGGCCAGCAGCGCACCATCAGGGAGCTCAACTCCGAGCTGGCGCGCTGCGAGGCGGCGGACGACACGGCGCCGCCGGCCAAGTCTCGGGGTCCGGGCTCCAGGAGGAAGGACTTGGGCAAGAACACCATGGGCGACCTGCCCCGGGACCCCAGCGACACCATAAACCAGCTGGGCAAGACCATGCAAAGCCTGAAGGGGCGCTTGGACAGCCTGGAGGTAAGAAGCTTTCTGCGTCTGCCTGTTGCTTGGAGACGCTTACGGCCAGGGGCGTTTCTAGACCCTCGCAGTCAAGGGGCATGGCGCACCCCCCGGGTCCACCCACCACCCGTTTTCGACTCTGAACTGCGCTCGTTAGATTGACAGGCGAGCCGACTTTGAGTAAGATAGCCCGGACCGGTCGCCAGCCGATCGCGGGGCGCGTGCAGACAAAGAACGTCCAGCGGTCTTGTTGAAAACGTCGCGCGGGAAGGCCCGGATTCAAACCGCCGACCGCACGACTGTGAGGCGGGTGTGCTAAACACGCAAAAAATAACAACTTGTAACAAAACTACCGCTGAACTCATAACACTGCAGACAAACTTCGCACGCGTGAAATGTGCAAAAGCTTGAGAATTATGAAAATCCAGCCACTCGCTCATTGACACTTTACAGCATTTCGAGAGCCACGCCATCTTGCGTCCGGTCACGACGCGAGCGCCGACACAGCTTTCGCCGGGAAAAAAAACAAAGGTTGTTACGGGAAAGCGACGGTCGGTTTCACCCAAAGCCACGCTTCCTCGACAAAAGCAGAGAAAATGAGCTTTTTTGTGAAAAGAAACATTGAACTTTGTCACGCCTCCAACTAAAAATCAATCGAAACGGCTTTTGATGGCAAAAGAATCATTTAGTGACAGATGCAACGCTACGAAACGCACTTGAAGTGACGCAGACTCAGCGCGTGGCTCCACTTGGACGTCGGCGGTTTTTGGTTTGTTTTTGGTTTTTTACACGCCGGCCGTGTAAAATTCATTCATGTCATTCGCTCCACGAACTGCCGCATTTTTTTCTACCGCCGAGTGTGACGCATAAATTAGGCGCGAGACATCTAAAGTTCTCCGACTTTCGAGATCAACGTGACAAGTAATCTTGATCTTCCACTCAAAAGCCGTGCCGCTCTCAACGTCGCCACCCGCAGGCATCTGTTAGTCATTACGGTTGCTTACAAAGCCAAAATTCACAGACGAGCTGGGCGAGACGCCGCTCCGCGTCCACGAGTTGAAAAACGTACTCGACGAGCCGAACGAGATGTCGGGGCGCCGGAAGCGCGATTCCGCTGACGAGCGCCCCGCCGGGTTGCGTCCCAAAAGACGACTCGCGGTCGGACGCGAGCCGTCGTAACGAGGTCACAGCTGCGGCTCGGATGAACACGCGGCCCGACGGAAGAAGGGAAAAGGCCGGCGCACGTCCGCTGCCCGAGAAGTCCGCAATTCACGCCTCGTGGGGTCCTTCGGCTAAATTAGATTCGGGGGCGTCCGTTTGTGCAGATCATATCGATTCTGGACGATTGGCCAACCTGCTCGTTGCAGCGGCGCCACGACGACGACGACGACGACGACGTACTCTGGCGCCGTTGTTTTCGTGACCCTCTTTTCAGCCTGACACATTTTGACACGTGTTTGGATTTTAATCTCAAAGGGAAGCACAAGCCGATGCAAGAGCCGACGGCTTGATTTGCAAAAGGGCAAAACTGAAAGCAGGAAGGCTTACAAAAATCAGCAATGTGCAAAAATCATTTGGGGGTCATTTTCATATCATTTGAGACACGGACCACTAAATCTCTTTTGGAAAATCAATCAAAACTCGACTGACGAATTCGAATTCGCCAATTCGAAAACTCGAATTGTTCCTAAAAAAAATATATATATATTCTAAATCTGATACAAGATTCCATTTTTTATTTTTCACGCTTTTAATGCCAAGATATCGTTGCCGTTAGCTGTCCCAAATATGTATTTATTTAACCCAACCGCCTAACTTTGCCTGATGGAAGTCCGCGAGCAGAATTGGAAACGCCATAGACAGGCTAGCAAAACGAGCATTGATATCTCGGTAAAATCTCTAAACAAGATTTAATCACGAGCAGTAGTCGCTCATGCAGACAGAAAGCGTAAAACGAGACTCGCAGGCATACGGTATATTCTTTATCCTCTGTGCGAACGGCCGATATTACTGCAGCTTATGTAGTACGTCTGCATGTAATATACTGCCCCCTGGCGGCCGAGGCACCCGCAGCGTAAGAAGCGGCGCGATCCCCGTTGGATTATCACGAAGCGCAAGCTGTTCACCTCTTGACATTCTTGTACGTTCGATGTGCGTCGACAATCGCGTCGAGCCGAGCAACGTCGCCCGACAGCTTTTGAGATCCCGTTGTTGCCTTTTTTTGTTGTCTGTTCATGTCCGCGGCGGGTGTTGGAGACCGCACCCCGCCGCTGACCGCTCACGGAACAGTCGAGCGCTCCGCAAGGTGGAAATCTATTTCTGATATTGAGAGTTGATTTTTCACCATCTGCTCCCGTTGACCGCACGCAAATTGGCTGCTCCGCAGTAAATGCTGCAACGCTAGAGCATCAATCTGCTTTTTCTTCGCTTGAACGCCCACGTGAACACTCAACACGAGAGGATACGTCGCATATTCCGTTCCACTTCCGCAGCCGTTGATTTTCATCTGCCGGACTTAACGCCGGCCGAAAATCAAGCGGGGAGGATAATCGGCGCTCCTTGAGGCCCGGTAGAAAAGAAAATGCGTCCGCGGCAAATTCGTGAAAGGAAATCACGCCGGCCTCCGCCTAATCCCGTGAGATTTGAAAACATCTCATGAAACGTCAGCAGATCTCATGAGACTTCAGATCAGTGAGCCTCGAATTCTCCATGACCTCCAAGTACAAATCGCTGAAAAGTCGACTGAAGTACAATAACGAAGTCATTGTGGTTGACTTCTTTTTGCGCTTGGGTGACTATTAAGAGCATTCAAATGTTCCAAAAATATATCCTCGATGCAGTTAATAAAAGGTTTTACGAGGAGATTTTGGCCGCGCGATGGAAATGGATTCACTTCATTGAACAAACCGGAAGCCGTCCAGCGCGTTTCCCAGCTTGACAGCTTGCGCCGCATTCGGTCGCGTGCGCAACAGGAGGAGGAGGAGGCGGACGAGGATCCCAGCCCCCCCCCCCCCCCCCCCCCCCCCCAGAGCAGGACCTCTCTCACTCATTGAAGCCGTGTGCAATTTACAATAGTTGACGTTATCGGCAGTTTATAAGCACAACTGGGATGAGATTCCGATTGTGTCGGGAAAGATGAATCGAACTCGTCGAATGGGAACCGAGCAGATCGACGCCCGTCGACAGGAAAAAAAAAACGAAATGCATTTGTGTCAGCGAGCGCGCCACCGGTAAGCTCGGACATGGGCGGTTTTTGTCCTATTTTCCGAAGATCCGCCTGCGATTACGCTTGCTGTGAAGTCTGGGTCACACGGCACGTCGCGCGCGCGCGCGCGCACACACACACACACACACACACAGGCGCAGCTTCTTTTTTTTTTTCTCTCTCTCTCTCTCTTCCCCCTCCTTTCAATAGTCGTCCCGGCTGTGGGTGTTCGGTGTGCCAGCAAGCAAGCGCAGTCGCACACACCCGTCTGTCAATATGTCCTTTTTTTTCCCCTTCCCAGCAGCAGACTTTGCACGTCCCCGGCACAAACGCGTCGGCCGGAGGCGTTCCGCCGCTGCGGGAGCTCCTGGGGCGGCGTCTGGGGCTCCTGGAGACGCAGCTCCTGCGAAAGGTGGCCGAGCTGGAGGAGGAGAAGAGCCAGCTGTACAACGACACGGCGGCCCATCGCCGACGCACCGAGAACGCCCTCAATTCTCTCCTGGAGAGGATCACGGAGCTGGAGAAAAGTAAGCCGCGTGAGATCGTCACGTCGCTCGTCCGTGCCGTATGCGCCGAAACGCCAGAGACGGAAAAAGGTGCAAAGGAGCATATTCGTCCCATGACTCGGAACCCGTCAAACGGCTGCGACTTTAACACGTACCGCAACACCGGCGGGTATATATGCCATCTCTGCTCCGTGGCAAAAACAAACATGACTACAACAGCTTTGATGGGGACCTTCTCTACCTCCTCTTCTTACGCACAGCATCGCTTGCAGGCGACCTCGGCGCTGCCCAGCAATATTGGGCTACGACTCGAAATGCGAACGCCACCGCAAAGCGCTTCAACCTTGGCAGAAGTTCGCTTTTTAGCCCCTCAAAAGCGAGAATTAGGCGGAATTCTTCATTCCGGCCTCGTGCGTCGCATCGGTCAGCGACGAGAGATTGCGCGGCAATGATGATTTGAAACCATATGGCAGGTTCTGACACATTGCAAGGGCAGACATCCACAAATCTTTCTTCTTTAGTTGAAATGACCTTAGAACGGCATCGCTACGCCTCGGCGGACGCTCGCAGGCTTCATGTATTGATTGGGCGAAAGCAATTCCGCCCCATTGAAGGAGGCGAATGCATAAACACATCCGCCTCAAACCATATTCACGTCAAGTCCAATTTTTCTCTCGACACCGGAGAACGAACGCTTGTTGCCGTGCAAGTGTTGTGCTTTGTACAGTAAAGACGGTGTCATCTTTTCATTTTGGCAGATTTCGCGGCTCATATTCTCCTGTCTCGCTTCCGAGCCTCCCAGTCTGCCCTCATGATGCTCAGTCAAACATTTCTCCACTTCACCATCGCTTTCTCCCTTTCTTATTCCACTCGTAACTCGGGTGAGTTCGATTTTCCTGTCGATAACTCATTATTTCAGAATACGCTTTGCCGCAGCGCAAACTCTGTTTCGGGGTTTGAAATCCAGCAGGACTTTTGTTTTGTTTTGTTTTGTTTTTTGCGTGTTTTTGTACTTGACAAGGAAAACACGACGCACGAAAAGCGCTCGCCGTTTGTGAGAGCAAAGCATTTGTCGCAGAAAAGATCCTGTTTGAAGCGTGTTGAGGTCCTGCACTTTTAAAGAAGAAAAACAAGGCCTTCCCCAATGCTGGAAGCATAAAATCCACTCAAATATCTTCAAAAGGCAAGGAATTAAGAATCAGGAGGGAACAAAAGGGTCTAACGCAATTCCTTACCGATGAACAAATTCATTCGTAGCGGTGTCCAAATACCTTTGTCTGTGTTTTCCTTCTTGATCGAAATAATGAACTCCGCGTCCGCGTCCGCGTCCGCTGCGATGACTCCGGGTCAGCACGAGCGGAACCTAGCAAACTCGCGTTTCAAATTGCTGGCATGCAGAGCGAGCGGTCCGGCAGAACGTCGGTCCCGTCGATTGCATCGACAAAATCGGATGAACCCGACAGGTTTACATCGGCCCGTAGGCGCCACTTCCTGTTTGAGGCCTCGTCGACTCGGTCTCATGAGGTCAAAAGGTCAAGAGCACGACGAAGACGACTGTTTAAATGCCAGACAGAGTCCAATCAGGCAACGTTGTCGTTCGGCCCGTCGGCTAAAAGGTGGCGCTGTGCGAAACTGCGTATTTTGCTATCGGTCCGATACCGAGTAAATCGGCGCTACTCGTTCGTTCGGCCATTTTCCGTACCGCTTCGCGGGCGGGCCGACGCCCATCCCGGCGGTCTTCGGCCGAGATCATCCTATTGTTTAGAAAAAAGTGTTTGCGTGACGTTTCCTTTTTTATTGTTAAACAGTTAGACCAGAGCCGGCGGCTCGCTCGTTTGCTTTGCGCCGCTGAGTCACGTGACTGCACGACAGGGAAACACAAGAGGCGCAGGAGGAGCGAAGCGCGCCCGTTCCGCGCCGGGACGGAAGCGGCGAGTCCGGCGACATTTGACAAAACCGCGGCAGCGAAACTACAGTATCGATCCCGTCGCGCTAATATTGACGAGATACCGATACCGATACCGACTCACTACCGATATTCGGATCGAAAAGTACTGACGCTCCGACGAGTCGCACGTGCGCACTGAAACGTTGAGCGAAGGTCAAATGAAGTTGACCTGATGTGTTCGCAGACAACAACGCCTTCAAGTCGCCGGAGGACTTCAAGGTGTCGCTGTCTCTGCGCACCAACTACCTGTACGGACGCATCAAGAAGAGCCTCCCCGAGATGTACGCCTTCACCGTCTGCATGTGGCTCAAGTCCAGCGCCGGTCCCGGGATCGGAACCCCCTTCTCGTACGGCGTGCCGGGACAGGCCAACGAGATCGTGCTGATCGAGTGGGGGAACAACCCCGTCGAGCTGCTGGTTAACGACAAGGTGGGCAGGCCTCGTCGCTTTGTCGGCCGCGATCGCGCCGACGGCCGTAGCGACGCTCGTTAAAGGCGTCGAACTCTTCGTAGCTTGCAACGTAACGGCGATAAAGGAGATTCTCTGACCTTCGGCGGTGATTATTTCATTAGCATCTTATAAACACGTCATACGACCGACCCACATTCCGCATCGGGAATTCATTAGAGGATTGCTGTGCCTATTTAAGGGCCTCTTCCTTATTTTCATTCCCTTCCTGTCAAAGCTAACAGAGCAGCGACACTCATACAATAACTGGCCCGCTAATTTTGGTCGTGATGAATAACTCACAAGACAATATTATCACAACAGTATGCCGATACGCCACGATCTACCGCCGTACCTCAAGAAAATACCTAAAACGGTACTATCAATAAATACATCAACTAATAAGATGTCCAGTTGTTTCTTTCTGGTAGTCAAGTGTAGAGATATTTTGTAAAAATGCAAACAATAGTCATTTTAGCATATTTAGGCATCACAGTGAACAGTATTCCACAAATGTTGTGTTACCAAACACATCTATTACATTTAATTGGCTTCACTGAAATTTTAAAGGCTCAGTCAAACTCGTCATTGTAAAGCTACAAGATGGACGGAGTGAACGCCGACATTTTCGCAATTACACATTCGCAAATTGGCTCATTTAGGGGGAGGGGGAGCGTATCCTCCAGTAATAAGTCAAAACCTCACCAATTCCCTGTTTTTTGTGCTCATCTCTGTGCCAAGGAACACATTTGAAGTGACTTGAGGAGTTTCCTTTTGACGAAGGTAGTCCTTTGCCACCCTCTTGTGGCCTCTACGGGCAATTAGAAAACCCTTTTGGGGTCTCACGTAATTGTGGATTTGCGGCAGGGCTCAGTCCAGATCCCCCGCGAATAGCGCACGGTCACGGTCACGGTCACACGACTGTACTTGAGGATGCGAAACGAACGGTGTCATTAATTCACTGCCATCGACGGCTTTAGAAGTCAAATATCGATATGGCCTAACATTCATTTCATGGTATCAGTTCAATCCGGGTAACGGTATATATCGGAATATAAATGCAAGTGTAAAAACTATAACCAAGCTATTTCTGAACGCGTTATATAGTGCCTCGGCAAAGCTAAATTGATTTCTTTTGTTTTTTTAAACAGATATAAAGCAAGTTTGAGAACATTCTCAGAGCAGATTTCAAAACAATTAAAACTCAGCACGCTATGGCGCAAAATAGTGCAAATGAACACCAACAACATTACTGATACACATAAATACTAACCACAGTACACACCGCATTAAACCATTTGACAGCGCCTCTGTACCGGCGCATCATTTGCGTGTTCGATTTGGGTTTTTTCGCCACACCGGAACGAGAGAAGGATGTCTCGTTTACTTCGGGGCTGCGGAGGCGCCGTCAGCTCTCTCGACTGCGTTCCAACCGTCTTGCATTAAACATGCGCTCGAGTCAGACAGATGAGAGGAAGATGGCGCAAGGAAGGCTGGCAAATATCAGCCCTAAAAAATGAAAAGCGGACCAGGGGGCCGCAGAGCTTTGGAGGCTCGGAGAGCGTCAAAGCCTTGAGAAAAGACCAAGAACAGACCAGATAGAAAAGAAAGAACCAAAAAAAGAGGGTGAGATGAATACGACGACCAAGGTCGCGTGTTAACAGGATCCACCGCGTTTTGGTTGCTTATTATACTGTACAATCAGCTGCATCATTTCACAGACAGTGGAAAGACACCTGGACAGTATGCAAAGCTGCGTGGGTCCGCAAACCCCTTGTCCCAGTAAGTAGCTGACCCTTGGTTTGGTTGGGGGCCTCATTTTGCCAGTGCGTGGAACCGCCAGGACTTTAATCCGGGATGGCTTCACTCACTCTTGCATGAGCATACAACAACACACAAAAAAACGAAACAAATTACTTTGTCAACGCGTGCACACAAAGCAGAACATTGCTTTGAAAACCCTCATAATACTTGATGTTTTGAGCCTATGGATAGCGGCAAATCAATGGCGCGCATTATACATGGGTAGAATCGTTTTCCTGATTTTGGGGGTACGAATAATACTCCAGTGCGTATGATACCGTCCACTGGTTGCCGACTGTACCCCGCCACCCGTGACCCGAATGAGGCCACGCGGTATCGCACGGATTGTAGGTTGCGACGTAATTCTTTGGAAATGCTAACAAAGCGCTCAATCGGCTGTCGAGTCGCGTAGCTTCAGCGGGCGTGAGCGCGGCGTTCGGCTCTCGTGCGTGAGCGAAGCGCGAGCACCCTTTTGACTGCTTTGAAAGCTCCTTGGTGCCTTTCCCGCCCGTGTCACCTGGGTAATGTATATTTTATACCTCACTGGCTCATCCGGAGGATTGGGTCGCTGTCTTCGGAAGACACGCCCCCAGTCCTTTTAATTGGCGTCCTTGTTACCGGCGCGCCGCGACTAAGCCAACGTCTCTCATCTCGACACTCTTCTCAACCGGCGTCCAGGTGGCGCAGCTTCCGCTTTCGGTGAGCGACGGGCGCTGGCACCACATCTGCATCACCTGGACCACCAGAGACGGCTTCTGGGAGGCTTACCAGGACGGCGAGCGACTGGGCACCGGGGACAACCTGGCCCCCTGGCACCCGATTAAACCTGGCGGGGTGATCGTTCTGGGCCAGGAGCAGGTGAGCGCGTGAGACGTGCTCACACTGCACACGTGCGAGCGAGCGTGTGCTTTCCAAGTGTGGGTAAGATCCCGGCGGGCATTTTCCTTCCGGATTCAGCGCAGCGGGAAAAGGGCGGAAGTCACTCCTCTCGCACGTTTAAGTGTGACCTCATTCATCTGCCGCGAAGATGAAGTTTGAATGTCATTTCATAAGCGGGTAAACTCAAAGGCTAATTTGTTTGAATAATCTTCAGTGAGACGTTCATCCATATTGGATTATGTATGGCTCGAGAGCACGCTCAGAGGGAGATGGCTGCGCAGATTGCGCAGGGAGCTCAATTTTGAAAAAGAATTCGAGTTCAACATAAAAATAAAAATAAATAAAAACAACAACAGTCTGAGAGTGTTCTATCATCTAATTTAATCAAAACCAAAAATGGATACATTCCTCAGGATGCAAGGCTATAAATGTCTCCCAAAGCGGCGATACTAGTACCACAAGTAGGTAGATAACAATCCTTGCCTGAGTACACTTCAGTTGTATTTAACTTTCTAGTATTACACAATTGCATTTAGGTACAAGTTTTATTTAACTTATGTGCGATACATTTTAGTTGAATCATTTAAGGATAATTTTTTTTTATTTTCCATAATTTAAGCACAGTGTTAATGTTCCACAGTACTACGTCAAAAGACACGCGACAAAGCTAAAAATAAACTAGCTTTTGGATTCAAATATACTGCGCACGATGGCGAGGCGGAGTAAATGTCTTTTGAGGAGCCATTGATCGGATCGGCGAATTATGGCATTAAAGCCGATCGGCGTAAAACGCTAATTATCGGCCGATACCGATCGAGCCGAACGGATCGGTGTAAAGTCTGGTCTGTTTTATGCCGTGCCCGTATTTTTCATAAATAAATATACATCGGCAGGTTAATCAAAATTGCAATATACTTTTTTCCCCAAATCGTGCAGCCCTACCTACAAGGTGCCGCTCTATCTTAAAGTGTAGTTTTACACAAAAATTCATACTCAAACAAACCCACGGCAATGTAAATAATCCAATGTTGTCCTGACAGTTGGATGACAAATCAAAGAGAATTTATTCATATGAATTAAAGAAGCCTGCTGATGTTTTCCTTCGCTTGCGTCATCCCATCTAAACTCGCGCTTCTCCGTCTGCGAAGGACATGGTCGGAGGTCGTTTCGACGCCACCCAGGCCTTCGTGGGCGAGCTGAGCCAGTTCAACATGTGGGACCGAGTACTGCGGCCCGTGGACGTCGTGGGCCTGGCCAACTGCTCGGCGTACATGCCCGGCAACGTGGTCCCTTGGATAGACGCCAACGTGGAGGTGTTTGGCGGGGCCACCAAAGCTCCTCTGGAGATATGCGAGGACCGCGCGTTCGATTCCTAATGCGAGGAGTCGGCTGAATCCAAAAATCCAAGTATTCTCCTTCATCGCCCAAAAGCAAAGAGGACACGCATCTCCATCTCTCAAAGATTCACCTTTCAAAGCGCGTGTCCGTCCGTTAACCGTGGAGTAGATGTCACAGAGGTGACCGCGTGGAGAAGATTCGATCCTGTTGACATTCTGGGCCTGATTTACTCGAGGTTTGAGCGAGCAAAATTCGAACGGAATAAAAAAGGCATATCGACGATTGCGTCTGCCAAAGGGCAAAATTGCCACGCAGTTGATTTTGATGCAAATTAGCACGTGCATCAAAGCGGAGATGAATTGCGACGGCTGCTTCTTTATACGACGCGTCTGAAAGGCAAACTGAGAGGCGGCAGGGAGAGCTTTTCCGCTCGTGTCGACATTTTTGAAATGCCAGAAAGAAAAATCGGAGCCGTATCGTGGACCCAGTCACAAGAAGGAGTCACGCCATATTACCTGGGACAAAACTCGGGACTCATTTCAGTGCACCGTGACCATTGGTGGCGGCCTCTCCCGGAGCCTTTTTTCGACTGCTGTTTTCTTTTTTTTTCCAAAAAAAAACAAAAAAAGTTTTCTTTTTACGCAGGGTGTCCAGATACAAGGTGCGTCAGAAAGGTTCCAGGACTCATATTTCAAATTCTCCTCGGAAGTAATCCACCTCGAGCGGAACCCGTTTTCCCAGCCTTCTCTGGCCCGCCTTCACGCACGCCTGGTGGAATTCTTCCGGGAACATCCGCAGCTCCGTCGCCACGGCCACGTTGATGCCGTCCACGTCTTCAAAACGAGTCTCCTCGATGACGCCCCGGAGCTTGGCAAAGAGCCAAAAAAAAATCACGGGTGCTTCGTAAAGTCGCTCCGGCACCGAGACGTTCTTCTCGACGAGGGACTGCGGGATGCTCAGGGCGTTGCGAGGAGGCGCGGTGTCGCGGCGAAGCGGCAACGGGTTTTCCTACCGCAACTCTCGCCTCTTCTCGATCTTTTTTTAGACGTGCCGGTTGACCGTCTGGCACACGCCGAAGGGGAAGACTCGTACTCTTTGTAGTGCGGGTTCAAATCCAGTACCTTTTCTGACACACCTGGTACGTTGAATTGCCTTGCACTCGGAACGACTTCAATTCAACAAAACGTGTTGCCGACGTCCGTAAAATTATCGGGGCGATGGGTCCGTGTAGTCATTCAGGTCGTCACGGTGACCCGCAAAGGTTGAGTCGAGGCAACTGGACTGTTCTTCTTTGTTAAGAATGCTTCACCTTCAATTTTCAGTATAATAAAATAAACGATCCATATAATTAAAGGTGAAAGGTGTTCAGCGATGCCGAGCGGTCCAGCTGCCTTGTTTCCACCTTTGTGGATCGGAGCGATTCTGCCACGATGCGAGTTGCGCCGGACCCGAGAGTCGACTTTGAATCGTTGATCGCAGGCCGACGCAGGGCAAGGATATCCGAGGCGGGGCGGCGCAGCGGCGGGAAGCGGGAACGCGAGCGGCCGGAGCGGGCGCGATCCAACACGACCGGGCGAGTCGTAGGATAGTTACAGACAAGCGGCGGGACTCAGGCGACGGCTGTCCAACGCGTGTGCCGCTTGAGGACAGGTGATGCCGGTTGCCGGGAGACAGCGGGAGAGACGAGGCACACGGCGCCACCCGAGCTTCAAAAGAGGAACTGCGGGGCACGGATCCTGACCGACGCATTTCTTTCTGGAACCGTTTCTTTCTCTTCCACTGACTCGTCCAATTCCATCACTTTTGCGCTTTCGGTCCTCTCCCGATGTTCCGTAGTGAAACCTAAAACGCAAAACTCTCTTTGAAATATGGAGGTCTCTGCCACTTTTACAGCCGGCGCCGCCAACGCAATCTGAACACGCAATTTAGCGCCCGCAAATGATCGCAATTTAGTATCTTAATGTGTTGTTGTGAACACGCAATTTGGGATCTTAGTAAATCAGGCCCTGTGTGTGTGTGTGTGTGTTTTGGTCTTCTTCCGTTCGACTCGTCGTGCATTCCTAACAGCGACGATGCCGCACCGCGTGCGTAGCGAGCGTTGCGCTCCAGCCGGCTTTCGTGTGTCGCGGAACATTATTCCTCAGTCGGACGCTTTGAAGAGCAAACCGGCGGTGAGGAGGCGTTCAGGATTCTTATTTATTGTGAAGCGTCACGCCGCGGCTGATCGGCCATATTTAACGCATGAGCCCCAGCGAGCGGTGCGAGTTTGCGCATGCCTTCTTTGATTTAGTCTGCAGCGTGTGCCCGCGCGCGTGCCCAAAGCAAGTGAGCGTGCGGACATTACGTAAGCGAATGTCTTGCGTGTTAAAATACGAGATTAGCAGCGAGGGAGGACATTTTCATTCTTGTAAAGCTGCGCTTAATACCTCTCTGCCCCTTGAGCAGCTGCCATATTCCAAACGGCTTCATATGGACGCTCGCGCTCAGGTTAATCGCGAATGGCGTCGCGCCGCCCAGAACCGGCTCAAACCGGCGGCCGCATCCCGGCCCTGATGGCCAATCCGTAATTCCTCCGTCATGAGATCAGCGCAACCTCGATTTATCGCTTTCGTTCCTGCCGTCGCCGCCCGACTCCAATCGCTGTTTTCTTTGTCAACGCGGGAATGAACGCCAATTGATCCGATCCGCGTTTTACATGACATTATGAATGTCCGCCAAGCATAACGCTGTCATGCTAAAAAAAAAAAAAAAAAAAAAGACCAAAAAAAATTGTGCATAAATTTAAGGCTGAACCCCCGCATATTCGCAGTTCTCTTTTTTTATGCTCGGGCCACGGCCATGTCTACTAAAAAAAAATAAAAAGAATTGCTGTGGCGCCATCTTATGGCAGCTATAGGCACTTGCGATTTTTCACCCTTAGCCAATTGCGGAGGTTCGCTGTACTTTTTGCAGCTTTATTTTTGGCTGAGCTAAAACTCGGCTTGCGCGATGCCTCCCGGGTTGATGTGCAACACAAAGAAAAAGCAAGAAAATCAATAAAGGCATCAAAGAATTGATTTTTTCCGATAGCCGTGTTAAATGTTCCTTCCCATTCGAGCTTGTGTCGACATTTCTGAATGGATATTTCGTGGGAGTACTTCATACACACTGAAAAGAAAATGAAAAGGCTGAGAAATCAAGTTCCAAAAAATTAAATCTAAATTTAAGAGAATTCATGTTGTACTGTCCAAAAATGAAGGAATGTTAAGAGAATTAAATCATATTTAACAAAAAAAAAGCAGTCCAGTTACCAGGATGAAGTTTTCGTGCTAAGAGAAAGGAAGTAATGTAACGAGAAGAAAGTTGAAATATATTACAAGAAAAGAAGTATTGTCACAATGACAGCCGTGCCTTGAGATAATCATCGGTTTCAGCCTCCCCCCCAAAACAAACAAGCAACATTTTTGTTTTAAGAAGAAAAATAACGCCATATAATATTGCACTTTATTCAAGCATACAGCGATGACATAAGTATTTAGATCGTAACGGATGAAACTGTTTTTGCCACATTTTTAGCGTCAATTCAACGGGCATTGTGCAGCTCATTCTGTTATGCTCGCCTTAGCCACCGGGGGCAGTATAAAACACAGTTGCTGCAGTAATATGAGTTAGTTATCACAGAGGATACAGAATATATGCCTGTTTGTATCGTCATATTATCCATCTACATGTTCCACCACCATTTGTGTTCAAATATTTGCTGCTTAAAGCGTTGTAACGCCGCGACACCGATGCTATTTGTTAGCCCGTCTATGGCGTTTTGTATTGCTTGTTAGTATGAGGCTAAATGGACTTTATTCAGAGGTGATTGTTTGAAACACACAACACGCATTGTTTTGTTTTGTTTAGCTTTCAAGTAAACTTCCGCTGGGAGCGGCAAAAAACAGCTTGAAGCAGATTTTGTATTTTTTTTTTTAGATGATTCTCATCTGCCAAAGTGCTGCTTGCTGTCAAACGAGTTGAGATGCGTTCACTGCCACCTTACAGCGCTCGCATCTCAAGTTTTTGTCCGCAGGTTCCCCCCCCCAAAAAAAAAAAAGCAGCCAAATGAGGACTCGTATCTCGAACACACTTTAAAGTCAGGTCACTCTTATCTCAAGGCACGGCGGCATCCATTTCTACTTTTTCCAGGAAGAAATTGTACAGTTGCATGCAATAAAAAGTGATCATTTCAATGAATGAACAGCAAATTGTTACACAAACTGAAATCCATGTTTTTGTATAATATTAGGACTTTATTCTCATACTGTAAAATGGTGAATTTATTCTCGGGAAATGACTCCTTCACTTTGGCAAAAAGGTCTTTTTTTCTCGACAGTGTGGCGTACAGTAAATAGTCATGACGCAGTATCGTACTGGACAGCGCAGAATGTTGTAAAAAATAAAATAAATGCAGAATTGAACACAAATTTGTTTGTAAATGTTTCAGTGAAAAATCCTGCAAGATTGTTGGGTTTTTTTCCTTCCCCCAAAATATTTCTGCCTCTTTCTGCTCTTGATTTTTGCTCAGTGGCAGAATAAGACAGGGGAAAATATTTGCTGACAATGACAAATAGCCTTTTTTGGGAAAAGAAAAAAAAAAAAACATTTGCAGTTGTTTTATGAGATTTATCTTTTGAGGTATTGAACCCGACATTTGTCATTTTAAAACTCACAAAGAGCTCTGAGCGCATGACCCTTCATTTAGTTTTTCTTTTCAATCTGTGCAAAAAGATGTAATTGTGTGTCGTGCACATCATGAGCAAGAGCAAGCGCGTAAATAAACCAAACTGGCAACACAAATGCACAAATGTGCTTTGTGGGAGTCGCAAAAGTGAATTCACACCAACCTGTGGCCTCAATCAACTGCATGAAGAATGTGTGTGTGGGATTTGTTTTTGAATTCTTCTTCTTCTTCTTCTTCTTCTTCTGATTATTGCATTGTCTGCACATGTCGGCAAACGTCAGTTGTACAACGTTGAATAAACAAAGCATTCCAACTCGCTTGCCTTTTTCCTGAGTATGAGAAGAGGAAATCTTCGAGAGGAAATATTTGCATCCCAAAGTCGATTTTCTTTTTTTTAAGCCCGGAAAACCCGTCCGCTCATTGCTGCTGGATCCAACGCCATTCAAAAGGAATCCTGTCGGCACCAAGCGTTATCTCTCCTCTTGTCCGAGGTTCCTTCGCTGATTAATATGCAATGAAATCGAATGCTGCCATTTGCGCGCGTATACTGAAAAGCTGAAGCTGAACTCAAACGCCGCGACGCTCATTGCGGAACGATACGCGACGATGCCGACGAATACTGAAAGAACGCTTTGAATCCATCGAGACGTACGTCGGGGAACAGAATGAGCCGACAATCGGAAGCCGCTCAAGATACGCGCACGTCGAAACTAAACGGCAACGTCGCACAAATTGCATCCGAATTTCCGCAGCTGAAGGAATTCATCTCTCGAGAAGGGAACTTCTGGACGGGATGAGTAGAAGTATTCGTCGTCGAGTCGATGCCCTTGCCTGCGCGAGTCTCAGTGACGTCGAGAAATGATCTTTCCAGGTTTCAAAGGCCCCCAAAAGGATCGCGTGGGAACATTTCATCGATCCGGGTCAAGACATGGTTTCAATCCAAATAAATCCAGCCGCGCGGTGAGCGCGGCTGACCTCTGGCCAACCTCGAGGAAAATCACTTCCCCGTGACCCTTTATCGAAAGCAACAAGCCACCGACTCGACTTACGTACCAAACCTTTGTTTTACGTTGACCGAAGGGAACGAGTTGATGTTGACTCGATGGACTTTTGCCACCGCTGCAATTATGATTTGTTCATTCCAAAGTTGAGTGGAGTTTTTGGCCGGAGGTTTGCTTCCAAGCCCGCGCGCGCCACGCGGCAAACCTTTTTTCTTTTTGTCGTGTCGGCCGTTGTCGCGCTGACCTTTGCCGAACCGTCCAGGATTCTGGGAAAAGGTCCGTTTGAAAGAAGTCAACTCCACAAAGTAGGCAAGATGTGATATTAATCGTTTGGACACTTCGGATGAGAGATGCCGTTGTTAATTGTGGCTCTCGCTGCGAGTTCGCCTTCTTCCCACTTCCTGTTTTTTCCTCGCACTTCCTGCCGGGCGCCATCTTGATGACTTTATTATGAACTATTTAACGCTAGGCCAATGACTAAATCTACCAATGTGAGAAGAGCGGTGTCATATCGGGTTATCGGGTTACGTGTGCGTCGACTCGCCGGAAATGAAGCATTTTAGCTCGTCTCCTCTTTGTACGACGTTATCTACACCGATTATTTGGGGGTTTGCAGAAAATAACCACGCAATAATTGCCGTGTAAACAAAAACGATCATTGAATTTATGAAGCCCGTGCGAACCCAAAATGTTTGTTTTTATAACATGGCCACGTTGGCAGGAAGATTCAAAAATCCCTACGCTCAATTTGTTGCGGTCTTCCACCGCAAGTGCATGCGGAAAAGACTTTTTAGCAAATGAAATATCGTGTCGAGCGCCGTCGCCATCTCGACGGGGCGCCGAGTCTCCGGTCGCGCGGCTTCGCCCGAGGTCGCGTCGAGCGGCCCCGACTCAAACGTGCGCGTCTGCGTGAGGGGACGACGAAAGCGTCCCCACGGAGCCCCCGAGAAGGGGAGGCTGCGAAAAACAAGTTCCGCGACTCCATCCAGACGAGTCCGTTAAGTCGGTCATTAAAACCCATGAACACGTCACGCCGAGGGCGAAGAAAGTTGTTTTCCAAAGGATGACGCAGACTAAAAGCCTTCAGCCCGTGTCGTTAATCTCGCCAATTTGCGCGTCACAAACAGAATATTCTGTTCCCGTCTTCACTTTTGTCGAGCAGCTACTTTTAAATGAGGCACACAAGTACCCAAGCTTCATTTGGGGCAAAAATGTGATGCCAGCCCCCCCCCCCCCCCCCCCCGAAACACATTTGTTATTAATAACAATCCTCTTTGAAGTATTGGCACATTTGGAAAGGGAAGGGAGGCTGCACCTTTGTTCCGAGAAGCCAAATTGATCAATTTGGATTATTGCGACCTGAAAGTGCGGACGACGTGAGGCCGACACTTCGCGTGGCTTGCTGAGATTTTCTCAAGCGTGATGAAAAAGTCCAAATGTCCACGTTGGACACAAAAAGCAACAACAGTACCGTTTATTTAACGGGGGCTGAGGAATGCGGGTCAACGGCTTGAAGCCATAAAGTTCAACCTCGCCGGGTAAAAAAAAAAAAGAGAGTCTGGCCTCATATTATGATTCTTCATTTTTAAAATCGATAGGATGATTGCAACGGCATCCTGTGAATAATAATCCGAATCCTGCAACGCGTATTTGCGGCCAGCGAACGGTTTCAATGGCGGCTCGTGCATTTGGGACATTTGCCGTCTTCACTTCTCTTTGAATTCTCTAATTACGTGACAAAAACATTGTCGACAATCGCACTCGCCAGAGACGCCGACGCCGAGATGCGTTCGTTCACGCGCGCGGACGGCTACGGCTACGGACGGGTTTCGCGAGTGCAAGTTTTGCTCCGACCAACCGATCGGAAGGCAGATTCCGATTCGGGTCGGGAGTCTTTGGCGTTGAGCGCGCACCCGAGCATTTTCCTCGCCGCCCCCCGACGACGCTGCACATGATGCGCATGCCAGAAAAACCTTCAAACGCACACAACAGAAGAATCTCTGTTCAGGATGACTTTTCTCTTTGGGTTTTTTATGAACATCCATCAATCGCGGGTCGCGGGCGGGCCGGGGCCCATCCCGGCTATCTTCGGGCGACCCCGAACCGGTCGCCGGCCGATCGCAGGGCACACGTAAACAAACAACCGTTGGCACGCACATTCGCGCCTACGGGCAATTCAGAGTCCTCAATTCACCTCGCGTGCACGTTTTGGGGATGCGGGAGGAAAGCGGAGTGCCCGGAGAAAAGCCACGCGGGCACGGGGACGACACGCGAACGCCGCACGGGCCGGGCCGGATTTGAACCCGCAACCTCACCGCTGTGTGCTGACCGGTCTTGATTAGCATTAAGATGGGAACTTGTTGGCTCAGACTCCAAATCCTTTGAAGCTCGTTTGAATATTGAGCGTGCGGATCGTCGTGCACTTCGCCGTCGCCGGCGGCCAGAAAGGACGGGAAGGAGATGGAGGAGGAGGAGGAGGAGGAGGAGGAGGAGGAGGGAGACGCCGCTCGCGTCGACCCTTTAACAGTCTTGGGGACGGACCGATTACGCTCGGTCAGGAAATGACGACATTGCTCATCATCTGATGTGGAGAGCGCTTTGAAAAGCTTGCCAAAGACACTCGACAACACGGGCAATTCAAACGACAAAAGCAGACAAAAAGCGAGGCCAGCGCACATTCATGGGAAGCTTGCAAAATCCATCAAATCTTTTGAGACAGAAATAAAAGCGCGATTAACGGACGGCGTTTGAAGGCGGAGCAGGTCTGCGAGGGAGGAGCTCCGTCAGGGGTCACGTGAGGAGGCCGGCGGAGACGCGCACGAGCTGCGGCTTTCGCTTCCTGCGAGGGCGGTCCGGAAGCAACCCCCGCCGCAAACGAGGGATTGCGGTGACTTGAGTCACTTTTTTTCGTGGGTTGTTAAAGGCTCCAAAATGAAGGCTTTCATTATCTGCCGTCAATTCGTGAGACCCCGCCCCCATATCGCAGACACGTGACCGGCCGCGATCCTTTGATCTTTGCGCAATCTAATCTAATCCGATGATACCCTAACCCCCGCACGGGGGACGCGCTAAATGCATTATCGAGTTCATCCACCGCCGCTAACGGAATCATCGCGGCGGCCGGTTTCCGGCCCGCGCCGCCGCGATGAAGTCCCGCTCTCGACCGACGGGCAGATCGCGAGACCCTCGCCCGGAAACAGATCCAGAGATATCAGAGCTTTTCTTTGAAGGCTTAATCCTTCCCTTTCTATTATTAGCACACGTGCGGCCGCGTCCTCTTCGCGCATATGGACTCCTCGTTCCTGCCAAGTCAATCCTTCTTTGGTTCAGGCAGCAAAGTGCAATTTGTTCCTGTTCCCGGATGCTGACGACGAGCAGCGGGTGCGTGAGAACAGGCCCGCTTGAGTCCGAGTTGCTGATTGGTCCCAACAAAAATGAGCATTTGTTGCACAGTGACAGATGGGCACATACGCATCTGGGCGCGTGTGTGTGTGTGTGTGTTCTGCTACAAAAAGAGCACAGAGGTCACCAGAGAGGGCATTGCTGCATTCCTTTTTGCTATCTCAAAATATAAAAATGCTGCAAAAAGAGCTCACTTCCTCGTTGTAATCCTTTTCACCGAAAATCAGCGGGTCCGAACGTCGGGCCAGATGAAGCGGGCGCAACGCTGCCGCGTCACTTCTTTTCTATTCGAGGTCACCGGCGCTGGAAAACACCCCTTTCGGACCACAAAGCGGACAAAATCAACCTTTGAAAGCGGAACATTGACTTTGACGCTGTTTACAAAACAACAAAAGCAAGACCGAGCGAGGGCTCTTGATGCCCTACTAGCCGGCGCGACACGTACTCCGTTCAGAACGCACTCTGTCGGACTTTGAGGTGCCGAAACTAGTCCGACTTCCCAAATGCTCATAATTGACGCGACGAGCCAGGATTCATCTTGGTCTTCTACTAAAAAGCGGCGCCGATGGCGAACGTGAAGTGACGCAACGGCGCCATCTACAGGCAGCCCCAACGACCTGCCGACGTTTTCGTGGGCTTTCCGCTTCCTCCCCGTCGCTATCGGGGAGCGGGCGAGCGATATCAAGCGACGTGGACCCGTGTGACTGTGCGGACGATGTGAAAGTCCAAAAAGCGAAATGTGCCAAGTCATCTGCAATTTGCGAACCTCTGGCGACGCGCAGAGCCCAGAAGCACGCCTGAGTTACGCTCGCCGCGACTGAGCGCGGACGCCGTCGGAAGCGCCGGTCGTGCCAGTAGCGCCGCGAGACGCAGTAAATTTGGGTCCGACGTGCGGGGCGGCTGCGCGTATCTCGCTCGAGACGGACAACGAGCGTCCCCGCGCTCGCTAGCTCGTCGCTCGCCGACCGGCGGGCCGAACAAACTTTTTTCTTTGTACGAGCGCTGCTTGAGACGTCAGCACTGAGCGGAAAGAAAAAAACGTGTTTCTCCGGAATAGTCTTCAGGGGTCGGAAATGGAAGAGGACGTTTCTCATTTGGTGATTGAGGCTTTGAAAACTTGCACATTTCATTCCTCAGCTGCTCATCCATCCGTTTTCTGAGCTCACTATTGACATTTATATTTACATTTACATTTGATGACTGTAACGTCTGTGCAATTCTGCGACGCAACCACAGTGAGATACGATGCGTTTCGTACATGCTACGTGTCGGCCGCTTCGTAATGCTCATGCTACGTCACCGCCCCCGATGCGGAGGAGCGGCGGCTCTGCTCTGAGCCTCTCCCGGATGACGGAGCTTCTCGCCCTAACCTCGCGTGTCCACATTTTCAGGACCAAAATCCATCGTTTTGGTCAGTCCCCATGCGGGTCTGTCGTTCTTTCAAATGATTGACCAATCGAAAGTCTCGAAAACGGCTCGCTCTCTTCGGCGATGCAAAGTTAACGTTTTGGAGACGACGGGATTCCGGCCGACGGCAGCGATTGTGCACCCGAATTCCGCCACTTGTCCCCCCTTCTGCTCTTTCTCCACCAATTGCATCTTTCGACGAGCCACTCGCTTTTCAGGAGTGGCTTCTCTCTTTTTCACCACCCGCCCGAATTCCCACCGTGCTCACCATTGAGAAAATCCCTATTTGACCGCCGGTGTTTCTGAACCGATTCAAACCATTGCAACTTCAAAACCTTCACCTCATTTAACATCTGAAACTACGCATCGCATTCCCCAAACGCTCACACGTTCGCGATGAAACCGAGAATCTCGAAGGCCGCGCGACGCTCCGGGCGGCGCGCGCGCACACCAAGACGTACGCAAGCGCCTGTCGTCTGGGAAAACGACGTCATCGGTGATCGTTGGCATTTGCAAAATGAGAACAAATGAGTCCGACACACGTCCACGACAAACATCTAGCACGCGTTCAACATTTCACGGAGTGATTTCCCGCATACCAGCGCAGCGAATCATTTTCCTGCTCATTTGCGGCTAACGCAGATTGGGCCTTTTGGGCCTGAGGAGAATTCGTCAGGAAAGGTGCGACCGAATATCAAGTGGAGTGCACCTATACGTGTATTTGCGCTCTTTAGAAGTGCGCTATAAATGAAACCAGACCGCGTTCCTCTCAGAACAATCGCGACGCCCGAGCCCGAACGGACGACTCAGCAGTTCTGCAACTGGTGAGAATTTCTTTTTGTTTTTCTGTACTTTTGCATCAGGACGAAAAGAATTTGTAACTTTGTCTGCAGCCATCTGAAAAAGGTATTGAGCCAAGAGCAGCTAACTGCTCATTTCAAACAGCATCATCATTTTGGACTCGGATGCAGGCGACGAAGATCGGCGGTGGAAGAAAAACACATCGGGTCAATTAGAAGATAAGCAGCCAGCGAACAAACGGCCTGAAATCAAGCAAAAGGAGCCAAGATGCGGATTGCGTTGACTGAAAACGTCGATTTCGAGTCTCGCGTGGGGGAAATCATCCTTTTCTCTCTTAAAACGGAAGCCGTCGTGGGTATAGTTTGTATTTTTCCTGTATTGTAAAACACCGTCTGAATGTTTTATCAAGAGAACGAATGAGAGAGGTTTGGAACGGTAAACACTCACAGAACGTCCTTGCGCCCAGCTCGCCGTCATCGCTTGGTTGTAAACTGTCAGTGCAAAATCCAAGGAGCATTTCTTTTCTCCTCCTCAAGGCTACCGAGAAATATTCTCGAGTGAGCGCTGTCGCCTCCGTCGCTGCGTGTGAAAGAGCTTCAGGCTGAAAATCCGCCGCTCGCTGCGTGACCCCTGTCAAGAAAAGGGGGCCTCTCCTTGTCTTGTGAAAGCCTCTCGCTTGTTCCCCCAGCAGAAGCGCGACCGTGAACAAGAGGTCGTCAATAGAACCTCGGCGGACGGACCGCGCGGCATCGGCGTCGAAACGGGCCGTACGCTACGCGGCGTGAACTCACGCGCGTCGATCGTCGCTCCTCCGGCCGGCGAGGGCCGCGACGAGCAAACCGCAACTTTGTATTCAGAAGAGGAGCTCGCCAGCCGCGGGGGCTCGCAAAGTCTGCCGTGACAGACGGCCAATATGATCTCGGCCCATCACGTTCTACTTGCCGCTGTCATTTAAGGTTTTGTTGACGACGCGGTCGGCGTCGGCGTGTCGGACAGTCGCCCGTGCGAGACGCGACGGCGTTACCGCGTGAAGCCGCTTCGCCTCCCGTCCGCCGCCGGGAATTCTGCCAGATCAAGTTTGCCCGTTCCTTGGGCCGTTTGGCCGGCCTTCTGCTTTCCGACCTCGAACTCCGCTCGTCTGTCTCCCCGCCACCCTGCGAATCCGCTCCGTTTTCTGTCCACCGCCGGGAGTTGTGCCAGTTCAAGTTGCCGTGGGTTTCCTCATTCCCGCTCTCTGTGAATCGTGGATGAAGACAACGGCGAAATCGTATTATTTCCTGACCTGCTCTCCGTGGATTAGGGAACATTGCACTTTGATCTTCAACGCCCGACCCTCTCGACAGCGACGTGAACCGTGCCGCATCCTGGCTTCGAATTGACCTGTCACAGTTGATCTTAAAATCCATCCATCCATTTTCTGTACCGCTCTATCCTCACTAGGGTCGCGGGCTCGCCGGAGCCTATCCCGGCTTTCTTCGGGCGAGAGGCGGGGTCCTCCCAGAACTGGTCGCAGTGATCTTAAAATCCATCCATCCATCCATTTTCTTATCCTCACAAGGGTCGTGGGTGTGCTGGAGCCTATTGATCTTAAAAGGATTATTAAAATCTTTTCCAACTTTTCCGGTGGTTCTGTGCTTTCCACTCAGGTCATTCAACACACCCACCTCGCATCCGTACTAGTTAATAGTGTGCGATACTGCAAGATCTGCTATTGATTCGAATCTGACGCAATTCTAATGATCTTTAAAGAGCGAGTTTGCCGTTTTAAAATTGCTAAAAGAGTTGAACGTAGGCCGGTGAGGGCAAGGAAAATAATTGGCGTCTCGTAGGTCCCGCCCTTTGTTCCTGATAGGTTGCTCTTCCTCAGATGCGGTGGTTAGCCCCCAAAAGCCCAGCAAGCTCCAAACACATGCCAAGAAATAACAAAATCATTTTGCATTCCCCCCCCCCACAGCTGTGTTGCAGGCATTTGATGTGAGGTTTCGATTCTGAAATCGCACGGTGAGCCGGATCAAAACGAGGTTTCCCTACCACTCATTTCTCGAAATGGTTACTTCACGGAAACATATGACGCCGATCCCTGGTGTCTTTTGTCAAAATACCCTCATGATCAAGGATTATAGTTTCTTCGTTTCTTTCTTTGGCATTTGTCAACATTCAAAAAGCTTTTCTGAGGGAATTCCTCTTTGGAGCTGCAAATTTGATTTGCAATTTTACCGTGAAGTGTAAGCAGGGTCCGATAAATACGCACCAAATGTCTTTGGTGGCTCTTTGGATTCGATGAGACGCGCTTCGCCGGCGTCGCTGTACATTCACCAGTAGCTCGTGAGCTTCCACTTTCTTTCGTTGTGTGACTTGTCAGCTCCCGAGGTCAAACACGGAACGGCGCTCGCCAGGCCGCCGCCATCATCATCGGATTTGCACAGCCACATTCAACCGAATATCAAATAGTCCCAACAGGTGAGGCTACATTCGAGTCGAACTCAGTCAGGGCGCGTCGCTTACAGCCGGAAAACATGATTATTATTATTCTCTCTTTTTTTGCCAAGTGCGCTGAAATTAAAAAAGAAAATTAAAAAAAACAGTTGCCTCATAGCGCCATCTAGCGGTAGGCCAGACTCATGCGGCGGTTGTGGAAGTTTTGACACCGAAAAAAATATTTGGCTGTCCAAGTCCCAGCATCATGGCCGACAGGAAATGACGTTTTAGGAGTAGCACACGTGTTCATCAGAAATCGGACAGAGGTTTTGTTTCGAAAAAGTCGATTTCATATTATTGTAAGCCACGGTAAACTTACATACAGTTTGAATATCAATAGTGCACGGGGGCGGGGGGTATTTAAATCATGATTTAATTAAAACGTATAGCACATCAAAACGTTCAATACAAATTGAATGAATTGATTTTTGCTTTAGCTTGACTGTCAGCGGCGACCAATAGCATTGAAGAAATGAATACGAATAACTCAGAATGCATAGAAGAGGTAGTTGTGTCAGTAACTGTACGTGATAACGTACAGTAACAATCAAACGACCTCTATCGATCGGAGAAGCAATGTGTTGACGATTTCTATTCCGTATCGATGATAGTAAATCGAATTCGGTGAGGTTACCGCGGTGGCCGAGGACCGCATCCATTGCGTCATCTGTATCCGTCTGCGTTTCAACTTGGCTAATAACTTGTTTTTCTGGACTTTTCGTCGGACTGCGCTAATGGTGAGTTGCCTCCAGGGGGCGCAACTTTCCACTTTTTCTTTGTCAGGTTGTTCACCTGCTTTGCAGCTCGCGTCAAGGTACAGAACCATCCTCTAAAAAACAAAGTATTGTCTTCAAATTAAAAGCAGTTCTCCAATGACCCATTTTTAAGGCTATTTTATTCTAACTCTCGGAAAATGACCACGCAGTTACTTGAATACATAGAATAGATGCTTGTCTACCAAATGACTCTAGTAAAGGTAAAACGACTTGTTGAACTCATTGACTGAGGCCAAATTGAAAAAGTACTAACTCTAAAATGTATTGAAGTACTCGAGTTTTTTACTGTCACATATAAAATGGCCCCCTTGTCAAATTATTCTATTTAAATTCATCGTTTCCCCACTTGAATGTTTGAGAGCGTCCAACTCATGTAAATATCAGACAAATACAACCCAAGTGAATTTAAAATGCTGTTTTTCAATGGTGCTTTCATTGATTAAAGGGGGGAAGGGGGTGGGGGGGTCTTCAAAGTTACCTGGCCCTGTGTCCCGGTGTCGGCACGCCCGCGACCCTCGTGAGTAGAAGCTGTTAAGAAAATGGATGGGGGAGTCTTCTCTTTTAATTTGAAATCGCTAACCGGAAGAGGATGCACTTCCTGGTCGCGCTTTTCCGAAACCTCCCGCGAATCAAGTCGGCAACCTGCAACAACAAGTTGGACAACACTTTCACCTTCCTGCGTGGCAACACAACACAACACAACACAACAACAACAACAACACAGCCGCTGGACGTCTTTTCATTCATTTTGTGCTCTAATGGAGGCGTTTGCCTTCTGTTGTTGGCTATGAGGAGGACTCTGCCAACGGAGGTTTGCCCACTTTTTGTTGTCGACTGAAGGTCTTCAACGGTCGCATTTTGGTGTGTTGTTGTTGTTGTTGTTGTTGTTTTTCCCCTCCATATTTGCCGAAAGGGACTTAAACATGTCGAGGAGCGCGGAGGAGGTGAACAAGCTGACTGAAAGTACATACAAGGTGGGTACACGTCGTGGGTGCCAGGATGGGAATGCAACAGGTGTGCCCGCGCACTCCGCCACCTGGCCGGAAGGCGCCCACTTCCACCACGAAAAATTGGAATATTTTTCAGTCCTACCCGCGAGCTGGTTGTGCGTCGTGGAAAGTCTCATTGCACAGTTGTCCGCGCTCGTTTTAGGGGGGGGTCACGTGGTCACGTGACCTGGATGACAACGCAAGACAATGAAGCACAATTGTTTTTGCATCGATTTTGTGACTTTAAGTCTTCTCTTCGCCCGTTGGGCTGCATGGCCTCGCAGAACGGCGGATCAGTGGATCCTCTGTGCTGCAACACGGGGCAGGACTTGGGCAATGATCCTGCGAGGCCAACGGTAGGCTGCTAACATACGGACGCTCATATATTCAACGATCGACTCTATCGGGGGTGTCGCAATTCATCGACAACTATTTTGATCATCGATTAATCGTTTAAAACCATGTTGAACTTAAAATTGTCCAAAATCGTCACTAATCTTCCTAATTCCTTCATGAAAGCAGACTTGTCTTTGGTTTTTTGTTTTTGTTTTTCAAAGAAGGCATTTGCTAACATCTGCTTTTACGTTGCCAAACAATGATCAACATTTTTGCCGATTTTTTTTTTATTTCTTTTTTTGACAAATGTTTCGGACCGAGCCGGTAGCTGAATCGTATCCATTTCTGGGGGGGGGGGGAAATCAGTTGAATGCATTAGGAAGACAAATGATTATTTGCGCCGGTGTGATTGCGACGGAGTTGAACCTGCCGCAGCCTCGCAAGTGGACATCAAACTAGTCTCGACGTCTTTTTGAGGTTCGTTAAAGGGACTGTTAAGTCGTTTCCACGCGGAAAGCTGACTGTTCATCGAGCGCGACGGCACGCGCTCGTCAGCAAACGCCGGAGCAGGCGGCGTACGAGCCGACGTGTTTGATTGGCAGCTGAAGAGCTGCGCGCGACCCGCAGCTCGAGGGCGGCCGTTATTTCTCGTGATTTTGGAGCCTTATTGGAAATACCCGACTCAGATTTGTCAGGCTTGTTAAAAACACTCTGTGGTCTATCTTTTGTTTTTAGGTCACCACGCACTGCGCGATACGCGACTGCACCGGATCATCGCCAAAAACGAGTTGTCGTCGATTCAGACCTGCGCATCGAGCGATATAATCCTAATAATGTGGGCGCCCCGAACTGTCGGCGATTGATGCGGTGTATCCGGTTTATCGATATGTTGATCGATAATCGTAGAAACGGGTTGCCAAAGAGCGTGGACGTAAGCGAGAATAAAAGCGGATATTTGACAAGAGGCTCATTCGTTTCAATGTAGCGCTTGCATACATTTTGCCTCTTTTATCCACTGGCACATGACACATTATGATTATCGTTAAGTATCCATGGAAAACCCCATCTTTGATCTTTTAAGTATTGTCTTCATATGGCTCGGGGGCGGTGTGGCAGCTTTTTTTCTGCCGCTCGCCTCAAAGCCAGAAATGTATTTTTAGCGATTGGCGGCCGCCCGCGCGGAGGGAGTTGCCGAACCCGCGCGAAACTTCGGCCGGGTCGCTCGGCGTGCAGACGGCCTCGGAGAATTGTTTGGTGTTGTCGGCTCCGAGGATTTTTGGGCCCGTTAAAAAGGCGAATACGAGTAAGTTGTTCTCATGAGCTCATTTGCTATTTTTGGAAGCCAGTTCACGAGGTTAATTAGCATCCGTCCGTCCGTTTTCCGTGCCGCTTCGCCTCACACGGGAGGAGGGGTCCGCCCCGAACCGGTCGCCAGCCAATCGCAGGGCACAGAGAAACAAACGACCGTTTGCACTCAAATTCGCACCTCCGTGCAATTTAGTTTTCAATTAACCGAGCCTGGAAATTTGGGGATGCGGGAGGAAACCGGAGTACCTGGAGAAAAGCCACAAAGGCGAGGGCGGGTTTGAACCCGGGTCCTCACAACTGTGAGGCAGAGGTGCCAACCACGTTAATTAGCAAAGCTGTGAAAAGGCATAAGAGTCGCGCCAATGCTCGCCAGCTCCTGAACGACAAGCGTCCGAGCGCTGTGGAAGTTTGGGTTTTTCTTCATCGTGCAAGTTAGGAGAACGCGTCGTGTTTGTGATTGATGAGAAACATTTTTACTTTTTTGCTTTCGTACTTAGTACATTTCACTACTTTTGACTGAAGTACAGTAGTTTGATGACTGCTTTTACTTATGCCGGAGAAGTATTTCTTCTACTGGCACAAAGTCAATAATAATAATAATAATAATGTCTGTTGGAAAAGAGCAAAACGTATTCCATTGGGGAACACAAAAATGACTCCAGGTCGAATGATTTGTGTTGTTTCAGAATGTTCAGCATTTTCATGAAGTCCAAACACTGAATTGTGTCCTAAAAGTCTCTCTCCTCTCTCACCGCTGCCGGCCGCTCAGAATGTGATGGAGCAGTTCAACCCGGGTCTGAGGAACCTGGTCAACCTGGGAAAGAACTACGAGAAATCTGTGGCAGGTGAGCATTTTCACATCTCTGAAAAATAAGGTACACATACGCCGATACCTAGAAGTAGGGTTCAGGTTTGTGGGTTTTTTTTTGTTGAAATAAACGGTAACATACTAGTTTGTATACGTCGATAAAGTCTGATAATAATTGTATTTCTATTTTCCCAGCAATGACCTTGGCAGGAAGATTGTACTTCGATGCCATGGCGAAAATTGGGGAGAGTGCCGTGGTGTCTCCCGTGTCCAGAGAATTAGGTACGTTTAGCGGGCCTTTTCACTTCTTTCACTCTCGAAGGTCTTTAACGGCGCTCGGTCTCATTTGGGCGGCAGAGGTCGAGTACGCGCTTTGGTATTATCGAACGCGACGTAAACGGCAACGAAGCGACGCTTTGGCGCGACACGTCTCTGAAACGAGCCAGTACACGCGAGCGGGTTCTGTACAAGAGAGTAGAAAGCCCCGTTGCTTCCGAGCCCGCTCAAGGATGCGGCGAGGAAACCTGAGCTTCGGTGACGCGTAGCCGACCAGAAACGAGATACCCTCGAGAGATATCGGAGGACCGCTGCACCTTGCCCTCTCGCAGTCTTCCTCGAATTCCTTTTGCCTCGCCTACTGCAAGAGTTCTTTCATTCCGACACTTCTGACCGACCGGCTTCCTTCCCTCGGTCAGACTCCGAACCGGAATCCGTTGTCGGCGTATCTATCGGGTTTGAGGCTGAACCGAGGCTGACCGGCCGAACGATACGGTTGACCGCCGTGCGTTCCGGGAAGCTGCCTGGCCTCTCGTTTGAGAAAACAAATATTTCTCGTTCCACAAAAATCACGGAAATTGGATTCATCTGTCGTCGTAAAACCTTCATTAGGCCCGCCGCTCAAACGCGATTGATGTGGACCTCCGTGGCGAGGGGGAAAAAAAAAAAATTCACTCTTTAGCCACGCGCCAAGCAATTTGCCTCCGTACATTTACCGGCGCGCCCGCTCGGAATAACTGCGACCCCGAACATCCGCATACGGGAGATTGTTGTTATTGGCCCTTCGGTGGTCGCCACAGCCAATGTGTATGGATGTCTAATTACACTTTAGAAACCCTGTTTATTTGTTCTTTTAGTTTGTTGGACGCTATTTTTATACGGGCAACTTGAGTTACGAGCTCGGCCACAGAAGGAATTGAAATGAGAAGTGAAGGTGGAATCACGCGTGTGAAGCGGATTGGTTTACGTCGATGCTCGAGTCTCCCAAATGAAGCTGCCCGGCATCTCAACCTCCGAGGTTGGATTGCACTTGTGTCTCATGTGGGCACGTTTGAACGAAAGGAGCCAACGTTTCAGGTGATAAAATACAAACGACATACTTCGGCGTCACAATGTCGATTGTGCAAATGTTGCAGATGACGTAACGTAATCCCGGCATGTTTGCGTGGCGCGACAGGTGGCTCTCGCTCATGCCGGGATTATTGTGCCCACAAAAACAAAAGCGTGAATAGACTGTGGGCCGCTTTGCAGGTTGTTTTAAAATCCGCTCGAATGTGGGAGTTGACTTTCCTTTGTTTCCTCTTTCCGGAATGTGTTTGACGCGCAAGTCTTTGGCAAGATTGCAGTTTGGTATATGTCTCTGCTTCCGGCTGCTGTTGAGCTGCAAATCTATAGCAGGCCAGGGTGCCTTTTAAAATGGCGATCCGGCCTTCGAATGAGCATTCGCCCACGACAGTTTGTGCTTGCGGATTTGAATCAATCCGATGTTTTGTTCCAGCGCGAAGCTCGGTATGTCCAGACGTGATTCCGGCGAGCGGGACCTTTCCTCGGGTTTTATCTGGGTTGGGTTTGTTGGCGCAATACAGCGGATAGCCTCTCACGTATTATCTGCACCGTGACACGCACGGCTCTCCGAGCCGGCGCCTGGCAACGGCCTGACGACAATAACAAATGAATGACTGGAAAAGGGCAGTTGGAGCACGCGATGTCATTGAAGGCGTTCTTGGTCCGGTTCTAACATGAGGCAATCACATTTGGCTTGATTTTGTTTGCCGCTGAAGTGATATGTCACTGACTCACTATTTGACTATGAACTAATGTCTGTCTGCTGTTTTCCTGGATACCCCCACACCTTGTAAGGTTAAAAAGCTGAATCAGAATCATCTTCATTTGCCAAGTGTGTCCCAAAAACCCACGAGGAATTTGTCTCCGGTCGTCGGAGCCGCTCTAGCACGACAACAGTTGACAGAGAATCCTTTTGGGACATAAATACATTGAGAAAAACAGTCACTGAGCAATCAAGGGTTGCTAGTTATCGAGTAACGCCGGTATCATTGTTGTTTTTTTTTTTTGACAATTGTCCTCGAGCACTCGGAGCCGTTCGAATGACTCATATTGCAATAGTCCGGCGCACTGAGCGTTGTGCAAAGGGCGCCGACACTTCAAGCGAGTGTATGCGGCTTAAAGTGACGAGTAGCGCGATCATCTGGGACAATGTCGATTGTGCAAATGTTGCAGATCCTCCTCAGTCGCTGTGCAAGTGGGGCAGACGCTACTCTGGCATGAGTGGCCGGTATCGGTCAACGACAGATATGCAAATAGTGCAGCGTGGCGAGCCTCCCGCAGTGAGTGCACGAGTCGTGTATCGTTGGCCCCACAGGAACGTGACAGCAAACTCAAGACAAAAAAAAAAATCAAAAATTGCCAGCATGTTGCAATGGAATTGTAGGTTAGCTGTTTAAGAAGTCGCTGCCAAGAGGGAAGAAGCTGTCGGAATGTCTGCTCGTTCTAGTTTGCGTCGATGGGTAGCGTCTACCTGAGGGAAGGAGCCGGAAGAGGCGGCGAGCGGCGTGCGCAGGGTCCGAGAGGATTTTGCACGCTCTTGTCTTAGTTCTGGCAGCGTGCGAGTCCTCGAGGGCGGGTAGGGGGGTAGCGACAATCCTTTCAGCGGTTTCGATTGTCCGCCGCAGTCGGAGTTTGTCCTTTTTTGTCGCGGCGCCGAACCAGACCGTGATGGAAGAACACGGGACCGATTCGATGAGCGCTGTGTAGAACCGCCTCAGCGGCTCCCGCGGCAGGCCGTGCGTCCTCAGAAGCCGCAGGAAGTACGTCCTCCGCTGGGCCTTTTTGAGGACGGAGTTGATGTCGATCGGCCACTTCGGGTCCTGAGAGACTGCAATTCCCGGGAACTTGAAGGTCTCGACGGTTGACGCGAGGCAGCCGGACAGCGTGAGGGGCAGCCGCGGCGAAGGACGCCTCCTGAAGTCCACCATCATCTCTACCGTCTCGAGCGCGTTCGGCTCCGGGCACCGGCCGCTCCGCTTCCGGTCGATACGCGGACTCGTCGCCGTCTTCGATGAGGCCGACGACTGCGGTGTCATCTGCGAACTTCAGGAGCTTGACGGTCGGGTTCGCTGAGGTGCGGTCGTTGGTGTAGAGAGAGAAGAGCGGCGGAGAGAGGACGCGACCTCGGGGCGCCCCGGTGCTGATGCTGCGTGCGGATGAGGTGGCCTCCCCCGGCCTGACCTGCTGCGTCCTGCCCGTCAGGAAGCTGTAAATCCGCTGGCGTCCGAATGTTCGTCATCCTTCCCGCAAATGTGGACAACTTTGCTGAACTTCCTGAAACCGAGTCTGTATTTGCTCCATCGACAATGCCTTCACCTCACTCTGGTTTATCATATCAGGTCAGGTCTTTTGCTGGCACCTCGGTCGCTGCGGCAACCGACCGCCGTTGAAACGGGCTGCCGGCTCGCCGCTGAGCTACAGACCCGAAAGAAGTCGATGTACTGCAACCTCCTCTCAACGATTTCACCGATGGCGGGTTGCTTGAAAAGCTTGCATTTGTTGCTCAACTTCACCGACACTCTTCGATAGATCCATGCGTCGTCACGCTTACTTTACGCCTCAGTACACGCTCGCACGGACGAGCTGGACATTTGCTCTCTGCAAATAAATCGCCTCCCAAACTCTTCACTTTGGACCATTTGCCCATGGCCCGCATCCTCATCATCATCATCATCATCATCATCTTCATCCAGAGAATGAATTGTCATCACTCTCCTTTTTCAAGCCCCTAACCCCAATCCCCACTTCCAACATGCGATGATGCCTTTTCATTCAAGTGTGTCGAAATTGAGCGTAATCTTCCGAACAAGCTTCGTGACTACCAGTCACCTGTGGTGTGTTCTGAATCGGCGTCTGTCAAGGAACGGCGTGAATACACAAACGCTCGCCAGACCGCATACAATACGTTTGAAACGGTTTCAATTCAGCTGGCGTGCCATCTGCTTCCGGGTACTTGCTTCTTCTTATTTACTTGACGCCTCAAAGTCAACCTGGTACTCATTTTCTGCTAGACTGATTTTTTTTAGTTGGTTGAGTTTTTGAGGTGCTGTTCAATTTCAATATTTGTGGGCGTTCCAACAGGTTCGTTTGTGCAGTTCCTATGAACGACGGGCCTTTCCTAAAGAAGCTAGGGAGAGTGATCTAGTTCAGACACAGAAGGATTTTTAAATACAGCTTTCCACTTGCACACGTCATCATCCTAAATTGATTCTTTTGGGGAGGCGCATGCAGAGACCTCGAGAGGCAAGGTGTGCCCGCCCGCCATCGGATCTCTTTTCGATTAGCCGAACGGTCGGCGGTCCGGTTTTTCCGGTTCAGGCGCACGCGTGCATTTATTTCCTTTTCCTTTCCACGAGCCGAATCCTTTGTCACGTAATCTGAAGCCGTCGACGTTTGACGGGCCCGAGGTCGAGAGTCAACGCGCAAAAAAAGAATCGCTTAGCATTGCCGAGTGCCCTCGCACCATTTCTGACGCGGTTCGTTCCGAGAGCGACAATGCGGCAATCCAAAGAACGGGTTTGCTGCTCAGTTGCTCTTCTAGAAGCGAATGGACTCGCTTATAGGAGACTCGAAAAGTCCATTTATGTCACTCTTGGTGCATTATTGCGCGACTCATTAAATTCCTGACAAAGATTCCTGCCTACTTTCTACATTAACAGTCATTTTTGTTGTTGATGTAATATTCTAGATTGTAGAGATGGGGAATGTTTGGTTTTCGTTTGCTGTGAGCTATAATCATCAAAATTACACGCTATATATATATATATATATATATATATATATATATATATATGTGTATATATATGTATATATATGTGTATATATATGTATATGTATATATGTGTATATGTGTGTATAGGATGCATGCCATTTTCCACTTGCCGTGTTTGGCTTTTTTGAATTGAACGACCTCGAACTAAATGAAGGTTTTGACGCCATCGCGATGAATTGAGCCGTGCCTGTAATTCCACTTTTTCTTGTTTCCCGGGCAGGGACGGTGCTGATTGGAATCTCGGAAGTCCACCGGCAAGTTTTTTGGGAGTGGGAGGACAATGTGAGTACAAGTTCGGCTTTTGAGTGCTTCTTAACGGTGCGGGTCTGACTTGGCTATTGGTAATGTAGCCAGTTGCCTCATCCCAACATATTCCATGTGCCACTGTCACTCTGCGAAGCCTCTTGTTGGGCATATTTCCAGCATTTACTGCCTCGTAGTTATTGCTCCAGCCTGTCGTGGGCTGCAGGGCAGAAGTTGAGTATTAGCGAGGAGCGGAAAGAGAAGCGTTTCAGTACATGGGTAGCTGTTATTCAGCAAGTGACTTTCTGTGAATGTCGGGTCGAGGTCTTTTCAGCGAGTCCGGGGAGCTCGCGCGAGCTGCCCTTCGTTGTCGATCAATTTGACCGCCCGTCATTGAAACGCAAAGACGCCGTAGCGTGGAAAGACGTGAACAAACGACAACAACAGAGGAAGGACCGTCTCATTTGATCCGAGCGCAACTCTCAGTCGCCGGTTCAATTTCGACCGGTCGCGCGGGCGTCCTCTGAGACGCCGCCGCTCGGAGCCCGAGCGGGCCGGCTGACTTTTCAAAGTACTCCCGAGTCGGCGCCATCGATTCACGTCACCGGAATTGGCGGTCCCGGGCGGCGTGGTTCGCGTTCGGACGGAAGCGCTCCGCGCGGATGCCGCGAGCTCGGCCGTCCCGGCGCCGATGAGCGAGAGTCGCGTCCGAAGAGGAGGAAGTTTGCGGGCGTTCCCGCGCTTCGCTTCTGACTCATTCATCGGCGCGACCTCGAACCCGGCCGGCGCACGCCTCGAGCCAAGTGCGGCCCTCTTGTTTAACGCTCTTTTTCACGTCGGACTCGATAACCGGCGTTTCAAATTTCTAACCGCCCGTGTCTTCTTCTCGTCTTTTTTCCTCGACACACGTCTCCGCCGGAAGTTTAAGAGCTTCCACGGGGAGATCGTAACAGAGCTGGAGAGAAAGACGGACATGGATGTGAAGTACATGACGGTGAGTCGTCATTTTGCGCGGAGGTGCAATCGGTTCTGTCGACGCACGCCTTAAACATCATCTGCTTTGAACATTTCAAAAGGGATCCTGAATAGGTTCGGTAGAATCCTAACCGAGTTCCAAATGTGCGCGTTAAAGAAAAAAGCTTTGAGCACTCTTGCTGCTTTCCAGAAAACTGTAACTGAGGAGTTTAAACGCAAGCGGCGTTTAGCCAAAGGTAGAGCCCCGCCCGCCAGCGGGCCGGCCGTCACGACGTCGCTCCGCGTCGCGTTTCCTAGCGCCGCGAAACCGAACGACCCCTCCGCAAAATAAGTTTGATTTCGCAAACCGACACGCGCCGAACGCATTTTAACGCAGGCGGCGTCGTGTCCTTTCAAGCCTGCGCGTAGATACGTCGTCACGTGCGTCCTCAAACACATCTGCGCCAATGATTTCTCGTTAACTCGCAGCTAATATCGTTTCGATGGTCCTTGAAAGTGAGCGGAGAAAATCGGATTACTTTCGACTGCGGGTAATTGCGTGAAAGAGTCCGAGAGAGGCGAGGTGGTGAAAGTCATCGGTCAGGTCGGCGTCAGCGATCGGGTCGGAAGATTCCCCGAGGAGGAGGTCTTCGCCGACGTCGGTCGCAAGCGAGTCGGTCGACGGGATCTCGAGCAACGAAAAAAAAGAGCCGATCAACGTGACTTCTCTCTCTCTCTCTCTTTGAAGGGTTGGGATTAAGGTTAAGCGTTGACGAGTACACTCAACTGTTCGTCTGGAGTCGCAAATCTTCATCTACCGTCTCAGTTTCGCGCGATCGTCATTTTTTGAACAGAATGATTGTCGCCTGCTTTTGCGATGAAAGACTTCTTTAAAGGACGTTTTCAGTCAAAGTTCTTTTTTCCCAAATGAGTCTCTTAATATCTTAAATGATATGAACTCGGAATGCGTTATCCAGAAATAAAATGAGCACATTGTACAAACTTCTGACAAATTCTCGTTTGAAGTCTTCGGCCGGAACATTTGTGGCCGCCCGAGCGGGAAAAGTGCAAAAGTGCAACAAATGCTGCCGAAAGTCACATCGACGCACCTCCGCTTCACTGAGATGAAGAATTGCGACGTGAATTTCGTACGAAATAAAGTAGTCCGTTTATTTTCCATTTTTCACAACTGGAACTAGGTGGGGATTGATTTGAAGAGAACTCGGTCAAATGCTTGAAATGGGAATCAGGCTTCCCAAAAAAGAGGAGCAGAACTGCAGGGGAGGTGCGACAGCTTGGAAATCTTTTTTGAAACCTGCTCAGCTAACTTGAATTTGCTTTTTGTTTTTTGGAGTCATTTTTGTGCCCGCGGTGGAGAAAACGGCCCAAAAGCTCCAGAAACCTTTTTCGAATGATTTACTGTGTAACTGCGACAGCGACCGGCTTTTGACTGCGCTTAACAACCCGGGGTGACATTTGAGTCGTCGTGTAATTGCTCACTTTAATTGCGGTTGTTAACGAACGCTGCAATTTGCTTCGACATGAAACGTTGCGGTACACCGTACGTGCGTGCCATTTACTTCTGCAGATTGTTTTTTTTTCTTTTTAGTATTCAAACCGCCAAAATGAATCCGATACGGAATAATTCTCGGCAATCTGCGCAAACAACGTCACGTTGCGGCCAGATTGCAAAAGCACCGGCGAGGCGGCCGGCTCGCGCCGGATTCACCAGTCCGGCGCCGTGGATCTTTCCTCTTCTTTCCAGGCCACGTTTAAAAGGTACCAGATGGAGCACAAGGTGAAGCAGGACTCTGTGGAGAAATCGCAGGCGGACCTGAAGAGGCTGAGGAGGAAGAGCCAGGGCAAGAACGCCGGCAAGTACGAGAACAAAGAGAGCGAGGTGAGACGGCTGCGTTCGTATTCGCCGAGCTAGAATTCCGCAGCGTGTTGAGGGTCAAAAAGTTGTACCCCAAAAACATCTCGCCGACAAACGTGGAGAGACTCCCGAGCGAGGGAGCGCGTCGCGTAACCCCCGTTGGCATCCAGGAGCGATTGCGGACCGCGAGCGTGCGCAAAATAACAAATATTGACCCGACCGCGTTTTTTGCTCGAGTCGGCTCGTGTCGTCGGCATCGAGACGGACGTCGACGGCAAAGCAGGATCGACTGCGGCCGCCTCGAGAATCGATTACCTTTGTGTATGTTATTCGAGCGGACGTATCGGATGACGAATTTCGTTCGGCTGCGGGCGTCAATGACAACGCGAGTAACGACGCGCGAGTACAATCGTTGGCAGTCGTCGTGACTTGTCGTACGAGTGTTCATTGGTGAAAGTGAGGCATAATAGTCGCTAAGGAAGTGGTGCGCTTTGTCTTTCAAAATAAGAGCACGCGACGATAGGAAGTGCGATGTTCCCTGATTACTTTGATTCACTTGTTATTTGAATATGTTTCGGTTCACTTAGCAATCTGTATTTGTCCATGCGCGCACGCACACACAAAGTGCAAAGCCCCCGATGAATGTTTCCTTCTTCATTGTGGTTATCTAAAAAGAAAAATGTTCTTAACGCTGTCCTGCTATATTTGTTTTTGGCTTCATGACGGGGCTCATTTTTTGTTTTGCTCAACCTTTTGTTTGAATGTATGTTCAAACGGGCTTACATTTTATATTCGTCGGTATTTTGATGTTGGTTCGAGTGAGAATTCCGTTTGGTTTCGTATCGTATTATCGTCCGTGGCCTGAGCGACCCTTTTCGCGGCCAAGAAAGACTTCCGACTGAAAAGCCTTGACTACTGCTGGAGCCTTTTCAATGTTATGTTCTTGCAAAATCTTTTGGTGAGCATCAAGCCGTCATTCAAAAATTCAACAGAGCGTTTGAGTTGCGGCGCAAGCGGAGCGCTCCGTTTATTCGGACAAGTCCGGCGCTTCCGTAACCTGCCGCCCGGTACGCGAGACGAACGTGAACGCGACTTATCCGCAGTGTCGTCTGCGTTTGCAGATAACCCAGAGTAGGCGTCCCGCCCCCTTTGTCCGCCCTTTCACGAGGCCGTTCTGTCAACAACTCCGGTCTCGTGCGAGCGATCCGCTGCCAGGGTGTGATTAGAATGTCGAAAAAGAACCCTTTGGTTTCAAATCGCTTCATCTGGCGAGGTTCGCCGAGCATTTGGCCGTAAAGCGTACGGACGGCAAGATAAGACGACGTGCGCGACCAGTCGCTGGATAAGGCCGGCTCCCTTTTGCTCACGTTTTCATCAGATGGCCGCATACGGAAAAAAACTCTTTGAAATTGTTGGATTTTCATTTATTAACCAAAGCGCATTTTGAAAACAGCTTTCTGTTTGATTTTGGGGCGGTCTGCGGACTCGTAACCCGCGGCAATCGATCCGCCCTCCGCGACAAGCGCTTCTCCGTATTCCGAACCGAAACGAGTGCCATCTGTGATAAGCGGACAGCGAATGCGATATGTTCCCAAACGGGACATTTGCACGCAGCGGTGCGGGCCAAACCTTTTTTGCTCGTGAAACTTAAGAATGATCTGAACCAACTTAGTCGATGACGTTTGGTTGTTTGGCATCGCACGCACGAAGGATGTGAGTGACGCAACCGCGCACTTTTTCAACACCTTTCTTTTTTTTTTTTTAACGGCGCCGTGAGCCGTGTCACAGGTTGTTTTCAGCGGGTGCCGCGGGCCGCCGCAAAGGGACGGCGGGCCGTAGTTCCATTGCCCCCGCGATTGTAACGCGTTTGTGTGCGGTCAGTGCGTGGAGACGCTGACCGGCCGGCAAATGGACATGCGGCTGTTCGTCGCCGACGGCTGCAGAGAGGCGCTGCTGGAGGAGAAGAGACGCTTCTGCTTCCTGGTGGACAAGCACTGCCTGTTTTCCTACCAGATGGCCTCGCTTCACGACAAGGTTGCGCAGCACACGCACGCGCACGCGCACGCTTCCGTCTTGCAGTCGCTTGATTCGGCCGTCTTAGAAAACCCGTTACCTTCGGAAGACCGTATCGGCCACGGGACCGTTCCTTCGGGCGGTCCCATTTCAAATTCCTCCTCACGGGGCCGGTCAGGATGTCGACGACGTTCCGGCCTCCGGTCGGTCAGAGGAAGTTTGACTAGCAAAACACGTCTGTAGCGATCTGCGCAAAGTTAGCATCTGTGGTGCCCAAGATGTATTTTTCAAAACGTTTTCTATTTTTCTTATCTCATGAGATGAATACTGGTTGCGAACCGCTCCGGATGATGTACGTAACGGTTACGTGCGGTTATATTGCATTTTTTGTATCGTATCGGTTTGTATAACCGCGACGTGATCGTGGTCAAGTCCAGCTCATCCCCCAGCTAACAAAAGCGCAACACGCCGCTATTAGTTTGCGCCGTAAAACCCTGAAGATGTGAAATGATGAGTTACCACGGTGATGAAAATGCAGCTCTTCCGTTTTTGTCTCGTCAGGCAAGAGACATCCTGATGGCGAAGCTGAGCGGCTGGCAGGAGCGGTGCGACGCCGCCGCCGACATGCCCGAGAGCGTCGTGACCATGATAGAGGGACTGCGCGCGCCCGTCTCCGTAACGCCGCTGCCCTCGCCCAGCCCCTCGCGGCACAGTTTGGTACGTTGGCCGGGATGCGGGTGCCCCCCAAAAAATGAGCATTAGCGTCAGCCAGGGCGAACTGAATAAATGCGCTGTTACACGGTGCAATCGCAAATCGGAAGCAAGTACAGTTAACATTCGACTGGAAGCGGACACCGTTCGTTTGAAAATCCCCGTCGTCGATATCGGGAATTGTCGAGGACGCTGCGTCTCCGTTGTCGCGCGCGGTCCCAGACCGTTGCGATTCCCATCAGAGTTGACTTCCGCCGTCTTTTCTACAGTTGACTCTCTGTCCGGTACTTTGGGTAACGCTCAGCAAAGTGGCATTTCTCCGGCCAAGCGGTCCAACGGATGTTCCTCCGCATCCGTTACGTTAGGCCGTCACGGTTCGTTGCAATGTACGCGCTCATTTGCCCGCTAACGTGAGCATCCCTGCGCACGTGCGACAGAACGTCTCGGCTCCGCCCGCTCCGTCTCAGAAGGCTCACGTCAGCCCGCTGGTGAACATGTTCTCTCCGGACGACAAAAGCGCCAGCCGGGCCGCGGCGAGCTGCAACGACGCAGGTAGTACTCGCGGAGAGCCGTCTTTCCTACCGCCTCACGGTGACGTCCTTCCGATTCTTCCCTCCCGCCAGAGCCCGAGAGCAACGGGGAGAACAACCTGGCCGGGTCCGTGTCGGCGGCCGCGGGCCTCGACAACGCGGTGAAACGGCCGCGAGTTCGCACCGTCTTCCCTCACACGGGCGGCAACGACAAAACCCTGCTCGGCTTCGACGAGGGCGACGTCATCGTCCTGCTCATCCCGGAAGAGAAGGACGGCTGGATGTACGGCGAAATGGAGAAGAACGGAAAGTGAGTTTGGGCCGAGGGCCCGTTTTAGTCCTTTGTCCGTTTCGAATGCGAAGCACGACGGGAGCGTTTTCTTGTCAATGTCCTCAACACACGGAAGGACGAAATGACTTTTCCGAGAGGCCACAGTCCCAAAAGCCAAACGCCGATAAATGATAGAGGAGGTCTGGCGTCTCCCTTCACGAGCGGATCACGCACGCAATTACACCGTGCGCGATGTCACTCCCCTTCGCCACAAGACAAGTTCAAAATAAACAACGTTCTCCGTGGAGGCTGAAGAAAATATCTGCCGGCGAGTGTTGTTACATTACGGCGAACTGTAATGCAAGTCAAGAGCAACATTGGGCTCGACTACACTGCTGTAGTTTAAAACGTCGCCGCAATGAATTGTGGGTACCCGTAATGCTTTTTCATCCAAGTAGGGCACGGCGGTGTTGCGTGTGTGCGTGCGGATGGCGACCTCAAGTCGACAAATTATCGACACCTTTATCTGAAGTGCAGTTTCACAAATTGGCGCTGAAGTGCATGTGTGAAACTTTATTGGAATGTCATGAATAATTGGTCACTCGTTTTGGGATTTCCTTTCCTGCAGGGCTTTTGTGCAACGTAACCGCCGCGATAAAGAAGAAGAGAAACTGATCGTTTTGCGGTGGTCCGTTCATTTGGGGGAAAATGTCACCATATCTGAACTGAAGTTTCCTGACAAACGCTTTGCTTAGAAAACAAAAAGGTCTGAGACCGTTGAATCGTTGCGTGTCGTCGGCGTGCACCTCGTGACGGGATTTCGGTTTTGCGACCCTGCGGTGTCCGATAACGCGAACGGAGCGACTCGCGCGGGCTCCGTCCGAGAAAGTGGTCTTCGCGCCCCTTTTGCATTTAAGACCCCCCGAACGTTTCATTGGAGACGCATTTCCGGAACGATGACCGCGAGCACGCTTTTCTAGCCGGCCGGCTTGTCGGGCCGCAAGAACGGCGGACGTGGAAAACTCCCCCGTGAGTCAACAACGGCTGCGATTCACGTGTGATTTCCGAGGCCAGTGCAAATATTGGCGGGGCGGGGCGGCGACCTCAGGAGCAACCAAAGGGCGAACAATACTGAACAGGAACAATGACGCATACAGAAGGTTGGTTGTGTGACCGATTCGTTTTCCCCCAATAAAACACACGGGCGCAATGTTGTCTTTGTTGTTGCCATAGTGACCTCAGATCACCTGTTTTAGTGGTCCGTACGCGACTCGGCAAAAGTTTAGGGTGACCCTAAAACGCAGAGTAAACCCTTAGTTTGACCTTTTCTCAACTTTTGAAGCCTCTCGAATGTTTCAGTCCGGCAGCATAATTTGCTGTCGCAAACCTTGAGCCATCGGCGGCTCCAGAAAGTCTGTGAATTGCTTCGGCTTCTGCGTCGATTGCTCATCGAATGCGGTCTGATCGTCATCGCAATCACAAGAAGAAACAAACGGTCTGCTTCAACCAAGACCCTACGAACAATTGTGTTTTCACAATTGTATTGTAAATAACGTAAACGTTGACGGGACGGGGAGGAAAAATGAAGCGAACCTTTCGGCTACAGATTCTCCGAGAGCTCATCGGAGGAAGGTGTGAGCCAAGCGACGGCACGGGAGGCGTGGCCACTCGAAAACACACCGCGCCTTAGAATTGTCTCCTGTCGAGAAGCATTGCCGGATGTCTACCGTGCCTTGCTCAACACGGCTCGCAGAAGACCCACGATTAAGAATTGTTGGCTTGTACGAAGCTGGAAAAGCTTCTCTCGAGGTCTTAGGCGGCCTGTCTCGAAACGGAGAAAGTTCAGCACCGGGGTGGCCGTCCGAGTCGAGAGCGCGGCGCCGAATGCTCGGCGAGGTCAAAAAGAGGCGAGGGTTTCGGCTGAAGACTGACGCGGGCCGACATCTCCGATGACAAATACGTCGACGTGAAATAAGAACGGCTTTGGTGACGGCTCCCGCTGGGCCTCTTGTGTGGTGTTCGACGGGCGCTAGCTGGCGTTTACGAGCTTTTTCAAGCACAAAGTGGGGACGAAATGTACCGTGAATGTCAAAAGCGGAAAATCCCCCCTACATTTGCGGCCATTTATTGCTTTGGAGAGCAAACCACCGACTAGCACTTTAGCTCTTGAAGTCTTTGGCTTTTTCACGATTGATCTCAGCAATGTATGTACCGTGGCTCCAGCGGATTGCAGTACGGAGGCTGGCGGCGAGGGATGTAATGGCATCACGTGTCTCTTTCCTTTTCCCAGGAGGGGCTGGTTCCCTTCGTCTTACTGCCGTGCGTTCTCGGAGCCGCGGGTCAACGACGGCGACGGGTAAGGAGACTCCCACCGATGCGCACGCTCGCGGGTTTCACGTTACAAGCAGCCGTATCGTTCGCCGCGCTTCCTTTAGTTTGCCGATTAGAACGATAAGCTCGCTGACCTTTCAGGGGGCTTCTCCCCTTGCGCGACCTTCGATTCTTGCCAGTCCCGAGTCTGCCACGGAAACCGTGTTTGGTTCTCTTCGAGAAGGCTTTCCCAGACTTCTTCAGTGCGAAACCCAAATTAGAAATGTGCTTCCTTCTTAGAACGTACCAAAAGACATCATGTATGCACGACGCGTATCTTATGGCGAACGCTTAATATTTGAAAAGCATGTTAAATCGAGGGTATTCAATCGTTCATTCAAATGGTGATCAGCAAAATAGGTTCCAAATCATTTACACTTGCTACTAAATTTAGAGATGCCAAAGTGGGATTGCATTGTGAAATTAAAATGCTTTTATAATGTATTATGATTTGATTCAGAAAATATAAGCTTTATTCTTCACTCTGCTGCTTAAGATTTTTCTTTTCTAGGAGGTAGTCAAATCGTTTTTGAAAAAGAGGCGTACAAACATGAACGATAAAGAACGCGACAGACATATTAACTCAATGAAAGCGTCAAAAAGGTTGAAGATTAAATGTGTTCAACTGGAATGTGAAATCCAAGCGAAGTGAACTTGACAATCATCGATAAAATCAAACTGCGCGGGGCAGCAGATGGAGTGAAAAAACCCCAACAAAAATCCTCCATTTTGCTCCCGACGACTCCACGTACATTCAAATGCGCGTTTTTCAAATCGCGATCCGTTGTTTGTGTCCGGCAGCGCGCCGGCGGCGCCGCCGTACCGCAGCCGGAGTGTCGTCGACCTGCACCACCGGGACACGGAAACGGACGAGGCCGCCGTGATCCTGCCCCCGGAGGACTACGCCGACGGGGCCCGCCGCCCGCCGTCCGCCGGCACCTTCGCCGCCGGTCACGACCGCCGGCGCCGCTCCCCCGCGCCCTCCGCCGTCTCCTCTCCGTCGTCCGATCGCCACACGGTCAGTCGCTCGCTCATATTGCTTTTCCTCGCTCGTCGCCTTCGCCGCCGGCCGTTGGCGACTTTTGAAGTCGAGTGTCCGTGTTGGCTGGGAGGTCTGGCGGCGAGCGCGTTTGAATGATGCCGCGCGAAATCCAGACGTCCGAGGGTGGCGCCTAATTGCTGACGAGCTGCGGTTTAACCACACGCGAGTCTGAAGTGGAGATGTGGAAGGCTGGAGTGGAGTTACTTTGTGCAGGTTGCGATCTCCTCCTCGAAGCGTTTGCGCGCACGGGAACTTTCCTTCGGCCGTACAGAAAACGGCTCGTCGTAATGTACGCTGAGCTCGCTTTGAGTTCATTTGCTTTCAGCCAAGGGAGGAGACTGTTTTTTCGTTGGCCGTTCTAAATTTAGTATGTAAGGTACAATGCGGCAATTGGCACAAATGATGACAATCGAGCCTCCTTTATTGTGGGGGTCACATTCCAGAACACCCACGCAGTAAATGGCATCCACAAAGGAGCCACCGATTCTCGATCATTAGCACGTAAACGGAGGCGACGGAACCCCGGGGGGGGCCTGGGGGCACGTGCCCTCCACTTTCTAACTTGTGTGTGTGATGGGCCCCTTTTCAGGAAAGAAAAATTGTGATCTGCCCCCCCCCACACACACACACACACACGGGTGGCTGGATCAGTATTATTCCGTCCTCTGATTGATTGGTCAGAGCAAAACCGTTCGACGAGCAAAACTTGTACGCATTCATGCGCATAATAATCAACAGCTTTAGGGAATTGAATTGACGTTTAGTTCAGGACCGTGCTTGCGATCAACGAGCCTCGGACGTTTGTTGAATATCCAGGAAGAATAGAATATATTGAACAATAGAAATGAAGCAGGAAAGGGAGAAAGCGGGCCGGGAGAGGCGCGCGGTTGCCCAGGAACGCGACGTCACCGAAGCAAAAAAAATGCGCCCTCGCCGGTTTGCCGTCGACGACGAGCGGCACCGAAGCCCAGCAATCGCATCGAAGGTCAGTTAAGTTTGTTTATTTCATCACCTTCCATGAAAGAATGAAATGTCAATGTTTCGTCAGATTTGTATTGTACATATGACGTTGTGAAAGGAGCCGAGTGGGACGTCGGCATGCCTGTCGAATAAAAGATCCGCGCCATCTTGTGGCAACTCCTGGGGACTGCAGGTTGGAACATCAGCAACCTTTCATGAATTCATGGGAATTCTTGGAGCGAAAAGCACCTGGTTGGAAAGGGATTGAAATCTTTTTGGGAAATTCAATTTCAATCAATGTGGGTTTTTTTTTTTGGGGGGGGGGGGGGGGGGGGAATACAATGAAAAGGACAAATCTTTTCCATTATTTTGTATTTGGGCAAAAATGGCAAAATCTTAATGATCTAGCTATGTATTATATTCTAGTAGTTATTTTATATTCTATTATGTTAGTGTAGAATAATCTTAATTGACCTATTGTCGCCGTCGAGCCCAATCCTTGTATCTTCAAAAACTTCAGTTCAGATGTTGTTGTTGTTGTTAAACACCGTATTGTTGACATGATGACAGCTTTGTGTTATTGTTTTTATTCTGTGTTTGATTGTGGAGCACTGCTCTATTTTTGTACGTTCAAGTAATGCATAAGAAACAATTTTCTTATCTCCCCGACTTGCACTTGCGGACAGTGGAGATTTCGCACGCTGCCTCGTGTTGTCTTTCTCACACGCAAATATGTTTTTACGTGTGGTTTTTGTTTTTTTAAGGAGCTTTTCCCTGAAAAGTCTGGAGTGGCGTTTGGCGTGACTGAAAAGGATTTTTTTGTTTCCCTCGCAGACGAGCCGGACCAACGGCATCTCCAGACCGACGCCCGCCTACCTGGCGTAAGTCATCCCTTCGCTCATTTCCGAATCACCGAAAAGAGTTTTTGTTTGTTTTTTTAGCTCGCTAGTTGCTTTACAAATGCAGATGTAGGGAGATTAGGGAGTAGAGAAGGAGTGAATGACGAACCGCGTTGGGAATGTTTCACTCCTTCCGACTCCCTCATCACTTTTGCTACGATGGCCTTGGACAGCTCCCTGAGAAAGTCCACAAAATATGCAGCGGATGCACCGGTGGAGATTCCCGGTCGGTCACCTGTTGGTGGATCCTAATTTGGCAACCATCCCCGTTTCGCTCATCGACTTTTTATTCGGAAACGATTCCGTCATTTGCGCTAGTTTTTTTCAATTTCCGTCCTCGCGTGGAACCGGCGACCGACTTCCCGGGTTTGCGCCGTCGCTCGCGCTCTCCAATGTCGTCGGCAAAAAGCATTCCGGGTACATTGCGGGGATGTTTCACACCGCAGTTGCGTGGTTGCAGACAACCGAGCTCGACGTTGCTCTCTTCTTGCATTTGTTCCTGCCGATGCTTTGATAGCAATTTGTGACTTCACGTGCGGCTTGCGCTCTTGGCGGGCAAGGTGCTCACAAAAAGCGCCCGCCGGAGCTTCTGTGAGCGAGCGCTGGCGCATTTAAATGGCTTAGCCTGTCTGTCTCTGAGACGTGAAGCACGATTATAGCTTCGCGATCGCCGTAGCGGTCGCGAAGCTCGCAATGTCTTGGCGGAGTTGTGAAGTCTGCCCGTCGGTCGACACGCTGACCGTCGTGTCGGCGTGTGTTCTCCCTCCAGGGGCGGCAACCCGTTTTCCACCGTGCGACTCCGTCCGACCGTCACCGACGACCGCTCGGCCCCGGTCGTCTGATCTTCTGGTATTTCCGAGTACTTCGGGAGCTTTCGCGGGACCGGAAATCTTCGACGAACGGCCACGTCGCCACGGCGACGACGTGCACGCGAGGACCTGTGAAAAAAACTCTGCTAATGTTGTTGCTCATTTTTCACATGACACTTGCGAGGATGTTTTTGGGGGTTTGTTTTATTTTTGCCGTCGCCACGGAGACGCTCACGGCGCCTTCAGGCTGGGCCCGACTCGTATGCGTGTCGCACTAGTAGCCTCCGTATCAAGGATACGCAGCTTAAAGCCTGCATGCTAGTTGTCCTAACTAGTAAAACAGTTCTTCGTACTAGTAGAACAACTGGTACTTAATCGTAACGTTTTTTTTCTACTACAAGTACCACTTGTGGCCACAAGTATGCAATTAAACATTAATCGTAAACTACTGTGCTGCACTAGTATCACTACTAGGCCCAATGTGTTTTTTGTTTTGTTTCCATGTTCAAAATACACTTTCAAACCAAACTAGTAGGCATGTATCTCACACTAGTAGCCTCCTGGACCTTACTAGTAGGTGCAAAATGCCCACTCGTCGTCTTGCCTCACTAGTTACCTGTAGCTGTCCTACTAGTCTGCCAACGTTAGCGTGAAGACATGTCATACAGTAGTCATTAGTAAGACACAGGCATTCTACTAGTGAGATGAATTGTCTTACTAGTAAGGACAAAGAGTGTACTAGTACATGGGCCTTGAGCTGGATATCAAGGATATTGCAAAATGCGCAAATGGCTTTCCAGAAAAAGTGATTGAAATTACTGTTGTTGTTTTTTTACACTTGTTTTAAGTCGTCATTGTTAAAAAAAAAGTAGCGCAATGATTTAATGGGGAGGAAGTTTAGGAAAGTTGTAATTTCACTAGAAAGTTGTCATTTTCCCCAGAATAAAGTTTCAATTTGACAAGATTTAAGTTTTAATTCTACAAGAATAAAGATTTTAACCAGCACCAAAAGGTCAGTGCTACAAGGAAAAGTGTTTTTTAAATGAAATCCTACGACTACGACTAAGAGTGTGTCATTGTGGGACTCCTGTTTGCCGACTCCTCCATCCAGCCTTGGGACATTTGATATTTAATACAGAGCGGCCTGAAAGCGAGGCGGCCGAAGTCATCCGAGTTCCCGAGCCCGTCTGGCCAGCGGCGACCCGCCGCACGCGGCGCTACTTTGGCAAATGGATCGAGAGGCCAAACGCTCGTTTAGCACCCGGATTGCGGGCCGGAAAAGCCTGCAAAGAACGAAAGCCGCAAAGTCGTCAAGCGCATCTATGCGACGGCAATATGTGCGGGTATTTTATTTGTCCGCTTGAGGTCATCGTACGCGCACGCTCCACAAGCGCGTGCCCATGAAAGGGTGCCACAAGAGCCCATGCAGACTGGGTGGGAACAGGCAATTTCCTGGCTTAACCCTTTGCGCCAATCCTTGCAGTCCAGTCGGCGAGAAGCATTCTGGGAACCCACAAAGATGTTTGAAACTACGCCGCTGTTGTTGTGGCTAATCAAGCTAAAGGTTGCCCTTGCGTTTGTGCCTGTGGATCTTGTCCTGAGCGTGCGCATGAGCGATTCGTCGAGCAAAGGTTGGTATTTGTGAATACCACTGTGGCTTGTGCTTTTCAGTCATGTTCTTTGCCTCCTCCAGCAATTCGGTGACTTGGCAAACGTTTGACGTTGGAGTCGTGACGACTCACTAAGGTTTCCTTTTCGGCCAAAAGCCCATTTGACTTTGTCCAATCGTGAATTCATTGTGGCCGATCACAATTTTTTGGGTTCATTTTCACGGCGCGCCTCCGGACTCGTCCAATAAATCATCTCGACTGAACCGGTCTGACCAAACATCGAAGCCACTTTCTAAAGCTTTAGGACTCCGACAAACCACGGCGAGGGCTACGGAGGAAACGGGGAACCGCGGAGGACCTTCCTCGGAGCGGCCGGCCTACGTTATTGAGCCCGAGAGCACGGCGACGACTCATCCCGGACCTCACGAAGAAACCCGGGACGACGTGGAAAGAACTGCAGGCCTCCCCTGCCTCGGTGTTCGCGACTCCACAAGAAGGGAGGGACTGCGGGGCAAAAACGCTTCCAAGGGCAAAACGACGCAAACGCTCGTCTTCCTCGTAAGCCGCGCCGCCTCGGTAGAGTTTTCGAGTCCTAAAAACACGGTCGCCGATTGGGAATAACCTCAGCGAGCAACAAAGCGGCCCGCGTTACAGAGAAGGAGAACGCTGAAGTCCGCGCTTGCTCGAAAAGGCGCGACTTTGAGCTGTGGGAAACCGCAGAAATGGAAGTCAACCGATCGAGGAGAGATCTTTAATCGTCACTATATATGTAGCCGTTCAGATATCGAGGTGGATTTCCGGGGCTGGGAAAGCGTCCGCGTCGAGCTTCGCTGCTATACTGTCAAAACGTCTCTTTAAGTCCGTCGCAATAATCCTTATTAGGGCTGCCAAAATTAATGCGTTAATGCATATGATTCGTCACAAAACGTTAGCCCGTGAATCACGTATTAACGCAGGTGAATCCCACAATTTGACCTCAACGGCGCCCTGAGGTCAGCGATCAGGTGTGCTCCCACACGTAAGTGCGCGTGTGCCTTTCTTTTCACGTGTTAGTAAATGATGTGTGTGTGTGTGTTAACGCACGCGTGCATACATGCATGAGAATTTGGTGTACGCGTATGTCTGTGTGCGTTAGTAAACCTGTGTGCGTGCGTGCGCGCCAACGTCGTCGCGGATGATTGACGGCCGTCTTGTTGTTTTGGTGTTTCCGGTTCGGGCGCAGCGACTCGCTGGCGTACGAAGCCAACGGCGTCGTCGTCTTCTTCGGCTGCCGCGTGGCGCTCTTCCCTTATTTGTACCTGGCCTACAGCGGGTGACGTCATCGACACACAGCCAATCACGCGTCCCCGTACTCGCGACGCGTCCTCCCTCAGTTCCTCCGCTTTTTTGTCGTGATCGGGGAGATGGGAATGACGAACGATTCCAAACGTCCAATCATTCGTCATCCCAGACTCCGGAATCGCTAAAAGGGACTTAACGATCTCGGCCCACTTTATAGTTTCTCAACGTGGGTCCGTGGACCCTCGGTGGCCTCTGATGTAATTCAGGGTCAGGGGTCAGTGAAAGTAAAATATCTCATATCTAATATCTAAAGATCCTATGACGTGGATAGAAATTGGATCGACTCGAATGCGACGGTGGCTTTTAGCTACCTAAACGGCAGACGCTAACAGGACTTGTTTTCCCCTCTAATTCAATTCCATCTGTTTCACACGTGCACTTCATTGAGAACTGCATTGTTTTGAAATGATGAAAGCATTCATTTCTTAAAATTGCTTTTATTGTGAAACATCAGCAGCAAAGTGTTGTGGGCAAAGTCATTAGCATTTGAAATGAAGCGAACATTCCAAAGAGAAGACGACGACGTTCCCATGTGACAACAAAGGGAGCGGATGAAGCAGACTGCGTCACCCGAAAAGAAAACGAGAACCCCGCTGAAAATGGGATGTTTGGATTTACAGCAACGAATCGTTTTCTTACGCGGCTTAAAGGTAGCGCCGGGCACCCATCGGCGACACCGCGGACTTCTTCACGCTAGAATTGTCCGAGTTCGAAGTCACGTGCCCGCCGCCGGTCAGACGACGGAAACGTCCGTCCGTGCTCGCCGCGAAAGCCGTGACGCAATTCAAAATGCGGTTTCTATCAAATCGGGTTCACGGGGTCGATCAAAAATGCGCAGGTTGAGAACCTTCGGGGTAATCGGCATTCCGACAGCGCTACAAAATGGCCGCCTCGCGATACGGTCGCTGGGGAGCGATTTTCAACGCAGCCTGTGACAACGGCGCCCCCCGGCTCACCTCGCAGGTACGCGTCCATCCCCGTTCACCGGGCGGTCCCGGAGGCCCCGTGGCCGTGCGCGGTGGGGGCGGGGCTTCTGTGGCCGCTCCAGGTCCGTTGGTTCGCGCTCGCCGCGTCCTCGCGAGACGGCGTGAGGGAGGGCCACTTCCCGCTCACACGACGAGCCTCCAGAGGACAACTTTTATTTCGAAAGGTACGACAGGAAATGATGTGAGGATGTGATTGACAGCTGCCAGTCAAACCCGCAAAGGATGATGGGACATTGAAAAAAAAATAATATATATATATAGATATAGATATAAGTTGTTTTGCTTTTTAAGTCAGTCAGTCATTGTTGTTCTTCGGCGGTTTTCCTCCACACTTCCTGTCCGGAAATGAACGTGGCCTCCACGTTGAGCTCGTCATCCAGCAACACAAAATCTGAGAAAATTAAAAAAAAGATTCAAAAATTCTGAAATTGCTGAAATATCTCTTGCTGATCAATATCCATCTATTAAGCAATCTACAGATCTTTATCCAATGATCAATATTGATCTACCCACTACTATTAATCTATTCGTTGACATACGTGGATATCAAAAGTCTACGCACCCGTGTTGAAATGCTTTTTATGATCTAAAAATATTCTTTTCAAAACTTTTTCCACTATTAATGTGAGTGCAAAAAATACTTTCGAGAGGGTTAGTCAAAATAAACAAGTGAGATGATGTGGTTGCACAAGTGCGCACACCCTCTTATATCTGAGGATGTGGCTGTTTGGGATTAACCAATCACATTTGAATGCTCATTTGACACACCTGCTGCCATTTAAAATGCCTAAATCAACTTCAGCTGTGGTAGTAACATGATTTTAAACGTGATGGGTTCATCGTGAACGTGGCCACGTCTCAGTTCGTTAGGAGGTTGCGCGCACTTTTGCAGCCACATTGTCTCACTTATTTTCACTTTCCATCTCAAAAAGATGAAAAAATGTTTTCCAAACTGAGTTGTATAAGTTATAGGTCAAATTAACGTTGGAAAATGGTTTGAATTTTTGGTTGTTTTATATACCGTGTTAAACAATCCTGGCATTTGAACAGGGGTGTGTAGACTTTTTCTCTGCACGGAATGATCGATAGATCATTCTATAGGTCTGCCTATCGAGCTATCCGGTGGTCGAGTAATTGATGTACATATTTCTCTCTCGATGGATTATGTATAGATAACGTTTGGCTCTATTGATTATGCATCAATGATGTACAAGTCTGATGTTTTTCAGGTTACACTTCTTGATGGATCCTTTATTTACGGCCACGGTGAAGATTTTTATGTCTCGCTACTTGTTTTTGGACGGGCACTGCACGGTATTTGTTTTGTCCATTTTTCTTTTTTGCGTACGACATGTCGGAAATAAAAAGTAGAATCAATCGGTCACAAAGCGACCTGCGTGCGATCCGAAGTCGAGCGTTCCTTTGCGCTCGGTGATTCCCAAAAGTTGAGCGGGATGCAGCGACGCCGCTTCCAGGGCTTCCTCCACACTGCAGCCTGTACAGACGCAAGGAAACTTTGTCAAATTCCTTCCTTCCTTCCTTCCTTCCTTCCTTCCTTCCTTGGCGGTTGCTGACCTGTGGCGCCCTTGAAGTGCCTCACGCACGCGTCCATGGTGGCGATGCTGCCGCTCAGCGTCTGCGTGCCTTCCGCACAAAAGCAATCGGGCAGCGTGAGAGCCCGGAGAGTCCAACGTGCAGAAAAGAAAAGTCCAACTTTTCTGAACGCTGAAATCAACGCAACCCGTTTTGGGAACGCGGGAGGAAGCCGGAGTACCCGGAGGAAAGCCACGCGAACGCACACAAAATGACTTTTTCCCAGCTACTCTGGCAAACTCCACACAGAAAAAAATGACATATTTGTATTCATGGGGTTTTTGGTTTTTAATTGAACCAAATTGCCAGATATAGAGTGATGTTCAAATTAATTTACCATTTGAAACGAAACGATTGTGATGAATTTTCATGACATTTGTTACATTGAGAAAAAATACAGTAAACATTCTAACATTTCAAATGTATTTTTTTGGTATTAAACCTTATCCTAATATCTTGTATTCTTTTTTGTCGAAGAAGAAAACTATTTTTGTTTTCGCAAATAAAAAGTCTCGCAATATCTTGAAACATTCAACTTTTTCTTTCTTAATTTGAAAAGTAGCACAATATCTTGTCAAATATAAAATGGTTTCAAATGGTAAAATATTTGGATGTTGCATTTGGAAAAAATAATACAAAGAGAGAGAGAGATATGAACGAAAATGAGCCGAACGCTCACCTGCCACGTAGACGTGCGGGCCGCAGATCTCGACGTCCTGCTGGCCCAGCGTGCGTCGGCCCGGCGGGAGCCCCGTGGCCGCGACGGCGTCCGTCACCAGCACCAAACCTGCGAGCGCGCAAGCCACAGTGCGTTACTAGCCGCTAAACTTACTTATTCAGTCGTTCATTTGTTTGCCGCCTTTGGTGAAAGTCCAGAGAACGATAGAAAATAATGTTGTACAAATCTATCCTAACTTCGGAATCAACATGGGAAAGGAGCTGGAAAGGGAATCAAATTCCCATTGGTGTTGAGCGCAAACGTAAACTCCACGAATATCAGCTGCTCTGTCACTTTTGGTTACTTACTGCATACTCGCTTGATTACAGCAACAACAAACTAAACATCCATCCATCCGTCCGTCCGTCCGTGTTCTGTAGCGCGGGTCGCGGGCGCGCCGGAGCCTATCCCAGCTATCTTCGGGCGAGAGGCGGGGCGCACCCTGAATCGGTCGGCAGCCGACGGCGGGGCGCCAACGACCGTTCGCACCTACGGGCAATTTAGAGTCTTCAATGAACCCAGCACGCATGTTTTCGGGATGCGGGAGGAAAGCGAAAAGCCCCGCGGGCACGGGGGGGGGACGTGCGAACTCCACACAGGCGGGGCCGGGATTTGAACCCGCAACCTCAGAACTGTGAGGCCGCCGTGCCGCCCCAAACTAAACATAGAAGAATTCATTTTACGGGACGAAAGCAACACAAAATGAAACATTTCCAAATTCCAAACAACACATTTCCAAAGCGTGGCTTAACCTTTAACCTACTTTTTATCGAATTGAAAAGTATCTGCACAAGGCTTCAAATGGTTCTGTTGAGATTTCCAGGATTTTAACGTGTGATTTTGCACGTGTTCGTTTCCAGCTCGCCCGAATGCTCGAAATCCAATCGCATCCTGTCAAAAGTCAGGCCTTCAAAATCAAAGCAAGCACTGCAGTGTAGTAACACAGCTTCGCTCCACTTTGTTTGGCCATTTAGCAGTTACACTCAAACTATTTTGAGCTTGTTTATTGAGTATGATGTTAAATGTGTCAACGCGTGTTATTATACGCCATGCTTCTATTTTGAAAGTGGGACTTTGCACATCTTGTGTTACGTTGATGTTGCCGAGCAGACCGGCAGGCTTGTTACTGCCTTGCGTCGGAAACAAAAGCTCGCATTGCGGAATACGCCGTTGAAGCGTTTTTCACCACGAAGGAAATGTTTCAGATGAATGCGTATCCATTCCGGAAAATCTATTTTTTGCGAGCGGATGTACGAAAAAAACGGGACAGAGTTGAGACGAACATTTTTTTCATAAACGGAATTGTACGAAAACGAGGGCATCCTAAAACTGAGGTCATTGTCGGGCGGGGATAATGGGGCTCACCTGCCGGGTGGGCGCGGTGGGCGATGCGCAGAGCGGCCGGGTTGGTGTGGATCCCGTCTGCGATCATCCCGTAGAAAACCATCCTGCCCGGGGGGATCTGATCGCTGGTCAGCAGGCCTACGATGCCCGGGTCGCGATGGTGGAACTGGACCGCAACGCACCACAGCGGGTTAGTGAATATTAATATTCACTATTAACGCTCATGTTTCCTGTTGACTATACAAAGAATACAATCACATATAAAACTGTTTTAATGACACGCCCATCCGAATTTGACTTGAAAACTAAGAAAGCAAAAATAATTACACGTTATTTACATCATCATCATCGCTTCCGCTAGCTTAATGCTAATACGTCATGGGAAACGCCAAAGAAAGGCTAACGAACAGCATCAACGTTGCGGTCTTATAACTCGCTACGCAACGGCTATTTGAGCGACGTAATGCAGACAGACAATATCACAATACTCAAAGGCGTATCATTAGCCTAATAGCCTTGGTCGTCTTTGAATATTTTCAGGAAAATGTAAAAAAAAAAAAAAAAACAACAACAAATTGAACAAAACAAGAAGAAGCAAGTTGCCTCGATTCAAGCTGACCTAGATGACTGACAACGCACACAAACAGAAAACATTTTGGATTGATATTGTGACATTAATTACGTTAAAAACCACTGGCAATTATGCTATCAGGGTAACGATATATTCTTTATCCTCTGTGAAAAATGACTAATATTAATATAGTTTTGATCGTCTCCACGTCCAGTTTGTCTGTACTTTGCTGCCCCCAGCTGGTCAAAGGGAGCAGCACAATGGCTATGAAATTGAAGGAAACTTGTTTGAATTTGTTTTCATTCTATTTCATGATGTCATGACTGTATGTTTTTAAAGTTAAAGGTGAAACGTCTTCATCGAACAAGAGCAGTCCCGTTGCTTTCGGTCATGATTTCTTTTGAACTTCTTATTTTGGGGAGGCTGGAAGGAATTCATTTCCTTTCTGTTCATGCCAACGGTGAGAGATGTTGTGAGATACATATGACTTTGAAGTTTTTGTATCTCAAGGCAACACCGTCTATAGAAATCCACGTATATTACCGCGATTGGGCGGTCGGCGCCGATGGGCGATTGCGAACGCGTTCGCAATCGCTCATCGGCGCCGACCGCCCAATCGCTATATTTCCGGCGCTATCTAGGAGGTCCCCGATATGAAAATGCCGTTGCGCTGATGCGGGCACGTACGGGCAGCATGGCGTTGAAGAGGTGCGTGATGAAGGAGGCGCCGTGGCGGACCGCGTCCTCCGCTTGCGACAAGTCGGCCACCGAATGCCCGAGCGACACGGTCACGCCCCTCCGGCGCAGCTCGTCCACCGCCGATTGGCTGCCCTCCAGCTCGGGCGCCAGCGTCACCACGGCGACGTTGTCCAGGCCGCCGTATACGTCGATCAGGTCCGCCGCCGCGCCGCCGCCCGAGAAGGTGCGGAGGAAGCGCTCGGGGTGGGCGCCCTTCTTCTTGGCGCTGATGAAGGGACCCTCCAGGTGGAGCCCTGCGGGAGACAAACGCCACACATTTGGAACCCGCGCCACTTTTCCTGGCGCCGCCAAAATCTAAAGTGAGCTGACCGAGGACGCCCGCGCCGTGAGGACCGCCGTCCTGGACTTTGACCTGGGGTAGAACCTGAAAGAGACACAGGGGTCAGGGGTCATTGCCATAGGTGGCGTCATCTCATGCGCTGAGCCATCGGGACCGGCGGCGCCGTCATGACAAAATGCACCGTTGAGATGGCCATCGCGATGGGTGGCAACACTGTGATGGACGGGCCCGTCGTGAAGGGTGGCGCCATCTTAATGGGCAGCGCCACCGTGATAAGTGGCACCCTCGTGCCGGCCATCGTGAAGGGCGACGACGTTGCGGCGGGCAGCGCCGACACGGTGACCGACACCACCTTGACGGCCGTCCCGACGGTCATTTTGCTTGTGATGGGCGGCGCCGTCATAATGGGGGAAATAATCCCGATTGAAAAAAATCATCGTGACGGGCGGCGCCACGGTTGCGACCTTGCGGTAGACGTGCGTCGGCGACGTGACCAACGTGGGGCAGAAGGACGTGACGCCGTGTTCCAGAAGCTTCCGCGCCACCAAAGAGACACCGGCCCCGACGTGGTCGGAGGCCTGCGAGAAGTCCACGCCGTAGCCGCCTGCGGGGGGCGCACACGCCGTCAGTCACGCAAGAGCGCCAACACAGAGAGCGGTCGGGCGGCGGACGCCACCGTTGAGCTGCACGTCGATGAAGCCCGGCGCCACGATGGCGCCGCCGCAGTCCACCCGCTCGTCGGCGTACGCCTGCTCGTCGAAGAAGAGCTTCTCGGGATCCAGAATCTTCCCCTCGCGCACCCACAGGTCCTCCCTGCGCGCAACATGTTGATGATATTTGGCTTGAGCCTAAAATGCTCGAGAACCTTTCCAGGTCAACTTCAGTTGACCTTTTGGGAACTCTCGAAAGCACTCGTCCGACTACGTTTTGCCCACTAGCGCCACCAACTGACATTGTTCTTCCACTGCAAGGAAAACAATGTGACTTGATGGTGGGCGGATGTTGTGAATTGTGCTGGCCTGGCGCCATCTAGTGGTGGGGGTCTGAAGTCTATCTCAAATGATGCTAATTAATATCTCAAGACCAAAACAATTGAACAAGCGATGGCTCGTGTCAGGGAAAAACTTGTCAGTCAAGGCACTAAAGTATATATATCAACTGGGAAATTTGGGGGTTCAGTCAAGGATTAAAAACTTGTTTTCATTCAAATCAGCACACAAAACAAATCTGATTTCACATTAACACATTACAACATAAGACAAAAAATAATTACATGTAAACAAAATAAAACAAATAATTTAAAAAAATGAATCTGCAAAAAATCTATCAGTAAATCTATCACTTCGGGGAACTATCAAGGTCCACTATCCCAAAATCCCTTTGTGGTGATTCGGGAGTCAGAAATGATGAAGGATTTCGAAAACGCCGACTGCGTTTGTAATCCTTCATCAATTCTGACTACCAATCCCGACAAAGGGATTTTTAGATCGTAAAATAATCAGCGCTTGTGAATCCCGGTTAGCAAACAGCAAGTTGTGCAAAAGCTAATGAAACACGGAACAGTTGGACATTCAAAAGGTTCACCTATAAACGTTCAGGATGTAGTTTAGGTTCTTCATGAAATTTCACACAAAGGCCACAAATATGAACGCATGTCAGCCATATTTTGAGTTCAAATTCTAACTCACTAAATAAAAAATTATAATTGCATTAGAAGTTCAAAACAGATTGACAAATCTACTTCCGTACGTCGCCCTGGTTACTCAGATGTTGTAGCATTTCTGTGCCATCTGAGTTTTCATTTAAGACGTTGAATTTGTTTACAATGAATTTTGGACCGATTCTTTTATGGTAAAACAATCAGATTTCTGCATTAGAAATTTGCAAGGGGGGGAAATCTGTGTTAGAAATTCAAGCCTCATGATGCGCTTCCATCGTTCTCCCCACTTCGTTGGATGTTGACCTCTGGTGGTATTTTTGTGCCCTTTGAAAATGAAACGCTGAATTTGTTTTTGACACTGAATTTTCTATGGTAAAAAAAATCTGTGTTCGAAGTTTGATGCTAAAAATCCAAACCTGAGATTACGCCAACTACCTCCATACTTTGACATGGTTGACTTTTTTTGTGGCCAAACTCAGACGGCACCGACAAACTTGGACGGAAACCTTTGAATTGACTTTTTGAGTGTGCACGTGACCTCTGCAGCCGATGGTCCCTGAGGATCCTGCAGTTGAGCAGCTGAGTGATGGGCGCCTCCGACACGGATTTGTTGGACGGCATTCTGGAAGCCTGGAGGGCGGGAAGAAGAAGAAAAGAGACACAAATTGAAAACCCATCCGAGCAGATCATCTTCTCCTCCCCTTTCTCATCTCTGGACAACATTCAATAAACTTTGGACTTTTTCCAGAAATTCTTAAAGAACGGAGTTAGTTTTTGCACCTAAAGGACGCCTGTTTTCATCGTTTTTTAATCACGATTGTGATGACGACTCTTCATGAAAGAGTGTTTGAGTCCTGAGTGTGAGGACAAACAAAAGTGATTATCTTATCACAGAGACACTTTGCCCTCTGCTGCTCCTCTTCTTCTTCTTCGTTCGTGCATCCTACACGCAGGCCAAACACGTCACATTAAAACAATTGAAATACATATATAAAAAAAAGTCGACATTTTTGAGTTGGTTGTCTGAAGAAGACGATGACAGGACTAAATGCTGTTAGTTCGGCGGGTGCAAATACAAAACTAAAACACTTTTTGTACGCAAAAGTCAACTTGAGTCCAAGTTGGTGAGCGATAAATAAAAGCAGCAACGCTCGGCTGCCTTCCTAAAAAAAATTTGTTTTTTTTTCTTACAACGGACTTTGGACTTGACGCCTTACCCGACTGACTTCTTTAGCGTCTGCAGTCCACCGCAAGATGTCGAAATAAATTTAAAACATTTCTTAAAAAGCACTTTTTTCTCAGGCTCGTTTTTGCTCCTCGGCGAACGAGCAGACAGTCACGTGAGTAGGAAACGCATGCAGTCACGTGACCAGGTCGGCTGTCAAAAAAACTATTATTGTAATGTTGTGGTATTATAACTGAATATGTACAAATAATTATATTATAACGCTGTGCAGTAAAAAATAAAATAGATTGAAGATTTATTTTCGTGGGTTCTTTTTTTTCGCTTAATGGAAGGTAAACTCGTGTCTCGGCGGGGTCCTAGCGCCGCCGGAGGTCTACGCCCAAACCTTGGCACCAGGGGGCGCCAGAACGCAAACGTTTGAACGTTCCAACTTGTCGAGACGAGAACGTTCCAGGAGCTTCTGTGAATTTCATCAGCATTTACACCTTTTATACTTCAATCGTCGATTCCAGAAGTAATAATGTTTATTTTTAGCAATCGTATAATAGTTGTGAAGAGTTTTTTTGTATTATGATGCAAACCTCTATCGTTTAAATTCCTTTTATTTTAGTTAGGTTTTCATCCATACGATATAAATAATACATCCGACAACCTCTTTAACCTCACTGAAGTTAAAAAAACGAAACAGTCAGTGTGATGCGGTGAGCATTCATGGAAGACCTTTCGAGCATTTATTCCATATCGTTGATACGGAGGCTACTAGTGTGTGACACAAGCCTACCAGTAGTGTTCCTAGTGCATCGCAGTAGTTTACTAGTATGGTTTAATTGTACACTTGTAGGCCAAAAGTGGCACTGAAAGGTGGGGAGGGGGGACATGAGTAAGACACGGTCGCGCTACTAGTGCACTGAATTATCTTACTAGCGAGGACAAAGAGCATATGAGTACGTGGACCTTAAGTTGAACATCAAGGATATGGAATAAATGCTTCAACGGCTTCAATATAGAAGCTGAAGGTCGTATTAGTAGGCCATAAGTTGCACTAGTAGTGGAAAAAGCATTACTAGTAAGACAGTAATTCTAGTGCTCTTACTTGTCTTACGAGTGAGGACAATGAGCGTACTAGTACATGGACCTTAAGGATATGGAATACGGGATTCACCCGGGTTTCTCTTTCAGGTACCTTCCCTACTGTGTTAGCATTAGCTTCTTTAGCATGGACGTAGCAGGACAGATGAGGATGTGCCCCCCCTCCCTCAGCCCTCCCCACCTCCCCGCCTCACCCCCCAAAAGACACACAGACACCCCCCGTCGGCCGTTCCTGAAAGTCAACAATAAAGTTGGTTTCCAGTAAGACGGATACCTTCGCTAGTGCTTCCCATCGCCACGGAGACCACAAGAAGCCGCGGACCTCTGGTGGCCACCCATGCGGGGGCGCGAGGGCGGAGGGCGGGTTGCAACGAGGGCGGGGGTTCCCTGCGAGTGTAAATGGGAGTCAAACACACGTAAGACCGCCGCAATATTTTACGTCTTTTCATTCAATCTTTTGTCGGCCGTGACGTCAGACGCGTCCCCTTTGTCACGGCCGCTTAAGTTCGGCCCGCCCGGCTCTCCGGCGGCCCCTCGGGGTCCCGATCCCTTAATCTGCTGCCCAGTGAACGGGGGGCTTTTTTTTTTTTTATGTGGCTTGTTGACATGCAAAACGCACGGCGAGGCCTGGCAGGGCGCCCGGAGAGGTCACGAAATGCAGCTCGGACGACGTGTCAGTCAGCCGCACCGACACATGGCGACGTCGGTCACGTGACAACTTGGAAGTCATCTGCACTGCATTTGTGGCTGTTGTATAGTTAGCATATATAGCATAAACAGAACATAGAGCACATGTAGCATATACGGCACATATACAATAGACACAGCATTCAGAACATCCAACATAAAATGGGAACACAATATAGCACATACGGCATAATGTATAGCATATATAGAACATATAAGACCTGTAGAATGTACAGCACATATAGAACCCACCTATAAAACTGATACAATGGTAGCGCATATAAGACTTACAGAACAGAGTATTTATAGCACAGATAGAATGTATAGCACATATAGTGTAGACTGCAAAGAATATACAATGTATAGACCGTGTTGCAAAAATAACAAATATTGCACAATTAGAATGCGTAGCGCATATACAATGTAAAGCACACGCACACACACACATATATATATATATATAAAACAGACCACACAAAAGTTATGGTATAGCACCTATAGCACATATACGTGTCAAATCTATCGGATATATGGAATACATTTAACATGTATAGCATCTTTTAGAACGTACAGTATATCACATATAGAATGTGTGGCATGTATAGCGTATAAAAAATGGAGTGAACAAATGGACCATAACACGTGAATGTAAATAAAGCACATTTAGAATGTATTTCGCATATGTTGTGGAACATATACAATATGTAGCCCATATAGAATGCATAGGCTACATATACAGCACGTATGGGATGTATAGCACAGGAAATACAATGAATACAAGGTATGTAGTGTCTGCAAGCTATAGAAAGTGTAAAATGTACACAATGTGGAAACGTATACAGTAGAATGTATAGCTGGCGGCCTGTGATGGAACTTCCAGGAAAAATCACAAAAACATGGCCGCGTTCACGACCTCTGTGACCTTGTTTGCAGACGTCCTGAGTGAGTCAGAGGTCAAAGGTTGTAGCTCAATGGAGCATGGGGACATTGAGCTTAAACACACACAAATAAATTCACGAAACACACAAACACATACAGGACCACGTATGTACATGCGCGCAACACAGACGCACAGAAAAAACATACACACACACAAACACAAACACGCATATACACAAACATACACTTGGGCACTCACGAAAAACAGATACATACAAACACATGCGCAACTAAACAAACACATTCACACAAACACAAACAGACACGTATATTTATATTTGTCCACTGTGTGTGTGTTTGAGTTGCTCTCCCCGTTCACTCAGCTGCTAATGTTAATGTTCCCTGCTTACACGCTAACATGCTAATAGGAGTCTTAAGTGAAGCCCCGCCCCCTCCACAGTCAATCATTGTAGCAGGCCACAGAAGTTATTCGGTTACATATTCAAAAGTCACCGAGGCAGGCAGGCAGCCTGGAGGAAACCTCGTCCTCGTCCGCTTCCTGCTCGCTTCAGCGCTTCGCTCAGCATAAAAAATGGCCACCATGTGACATCACAAATCAGCCGGCTGCCAGCTGAGGTGCCCTGACGCCGCCTGATAACAACACACGCGCACACACACAACCTGGAGTGCGGTGCGTGTGTCTTTGGACATGAACGAGTTTACCAACTAACAATAGCCCACACAAGATGGTGGACACAAGATGGCGGACACAAGATGGCGAAGACAACATCTGACAAAATCAGACTGGTGACCCATTACTTTGCATGCCTTCAAAAAAACCACACAGATACACACTCACACACACACAGTGGATACACAGGCATATGCACACGCCGCATACAATGACCCACACACACAGTGGATAAAAACACACACGCACACTGCATACAATGACCCACAAATGTTTGTGGTCACCTCGACACCTGCCGCATCTTTCATGGCAACATATGACATCATCACCACAACGAACTGCGTGTGTGTGTGTGTGTGCTACTTAGGCTTCAGTATGAGGGGCCGTTAGGGACATTATTCAGGATTAGCTCACACGCTTACGATTCAAATGCTTTCACACACACATAAACTACTGAAAGGCTCTCAGAAGGACTACTCAGACACTCTCATACGTACGAGTCTTGCTCTCACTTACACGACTCAAATGCTCTCATACCACGCGTCTTGCTCTCATCAGCACTACTCAATGCTGATGCTTCGGTTAAGTTACTTGTGGGATGTTGAGCCGCCATAGTGACTTCAATAACGAGTTGATGCGCCCTATTGAATGTTTTTAGGTTTTAGGGGGTCTTCTAGTTTGTAAAGGAAGTAGACAGGTAGTACTTCCTGTTAAATTACAACCTAAAATAAAACTTAACTGTTCAAGTAGCACTATCATGACAAATATTAAAATACAGTCGTAGTTTTAGTATTAGTAGTAGTGTTAGTGTAAGAAGCCACTGCAACATTATGAACGGTTTGAACATTAACACTGCGCATGAATATGAGAACATAAAATAAACTGTACTGAAATAATGATAAATGAAAACATAAGGTCATATAAAATATTGTAGCTACGTTTGAAAAAAAAAAAACCTGTACTAAATGATTAAATGTTACTGTCTTATATCAAAATGTTAATACAACTGTACTGTTATTTACAAATGTGCTGTACTTGATTAAAAACATGAAGTCACTCTAACATTATGCAGTGAACATTTAATTGACTTTCGGTACCACTAGCGGTACTGATACTACACTTTGAGAAACACTGTTCCAGTTACGTACACCTGTGCTATATATTCTATTTAACCCATTATAAATATCGGCAGAATGTATCCATCCAACTTATATACTGCTTATCCTATCTATCTATCTATCTATCTATCTATCTATCTATCTATCTATCTATCTATCTATCTATCTATCTATCGCTCTTAAAATAAATCTCCCACTAGTATGTATGCGAGCATTTGAGATGGAAATGTGAAAGGATTTGAGTGTATTTTGTTTTATGAATAGATCTGCCATGTTCATGCGAGTGTGTTTGACGTGAATGTGTGCAAACATTTGAGGTGAGAGTGTATTTATATGAGTTGAAAAGTAAGTGGTTTCAAAATAAAATATGGCATTGACCAACAGCCATAAAGTACAATAGTAAGCCTAACTTAAAGTAGTAGCGTTACATAGCATTTTACATACATAGATTTTTTTTTTAATGTATATATGTCGTATACTTGTTGCTTATTGCGTTACAATAAAGCTTTTTCCTCATTGATTTAAAATGGTTGCTTTTAATGTGTAAGTGCTGTAGGGTATGACGTGATGTGTGCGAGCATGTGATTGACGTGCTCGCGGGTACGCATTTGAGTAGTGTCAATGAGAGCATTTGACTAGTATTAATGAGAGCAAGACTCGTACGTATGAGAGTTTCTGAGTAGTCCTTATGAGAGCCTTTCAGTAGTTTGTGTGTGTGTGGAAGCATTTGAATAGTAAGTGTGAGAGCTAATCCTGAATAATGTCCCTAACGGCCCCTCATACTTCAGTTTGCAAACTTTCACAGCGCAGTCTCGTCGTAAATCTGAGGACCCGCCCCTCAGTGAGAGTTCTAGCAGCCGTCGCCCTGGCGACGGGCTTCCCGGACGACCCGTCCTCTTGTTGCCGTCTGCTCGTGTGCCGCCTCCGTCCGGTAATCCGATTATTCGCCACATTACTCGTCTGTTATGACGGCGTCAGGCTTCAATCAACAGCGTGCTCGCCTCTCATCGGTCGGCGCCGCGCTCACGCAACCCACGTTGACGTCGTCGCGATGACAAACATTAGGAGCGTGACGGGCGGCCATGTTGGCGTGTTGAGGGTTAGCGTTTCAGTCGCGAGCTCGTCTTACGCGCCTCAGGTTACCGCGGAGGCCGTGAGGCGGCTCATGGCGTGTGTTTGGAATCGCTCGCCCATCACTACAAAGGGATTTCTGGTGCCGTTTTTAAGGAACTATCTGGGTCCACAATAATGTATACAAATCCCCCATACACTGCCTATTCCGGCTCTGCACGCCATGCAGAGAAAGGTTGTCCGACGTAACAGACTGACTTGCCAACTGGTGTGCGGACAGGGGCATCACGCTGGCGTGGCCACTTTCGAGGGCCTCGTTGGCGGTGAGTGCGTGCACGTCATGCAGAGCAAGGTAGAAGAGTGAGGAGTGGGCTTTTTTTTTTTTTTATTCTGACGTGTGTGGACAGGGGTTTCATGCTGGCGTGACCGCTTTAGAGCTTTAGAGCGCCTTGTGGTTGGCAGCGAGTGAATGCATATCATTCAGAGAAAGGTAGAAGAGCGAGGACCTGGACTTCATGCTGGCGTGGCCGCTTTAGACCGCCTCGTTGTTGCAGCGTGGAAACGCCCCGGTGGATGAAGTGGATGTTTCCGCAGCTTATACGTGTAATTATGTGGAGGCAAAACAATGACGCTAGACCAGGTCGCACCCATTTTTCCAGGTCATCGTGAGGTATTTGACGGACAGTTGACAGTGGAGGAGGAGTGGCTTCATAATAATCTGGATCTCGTCATTCGGGAGTCGGGAATGAGGACCTATTCTGAACGCAAACGCTGCTTTCGGAATCATTCCCTCATTCCTTACTCCCTAATCACCACAAAGGGATTTTAGTGGACTTTTTAGGGGCTATCTCGGTCCACTATTTGCAAATCTTTACATAATGCATCCATTCAAATCTCTATTTAGAGATAACGGAGCAGGGATTGAGTGACTGATGGCGAACGCAGCCGTGGAGATGCGCCGTGTTGGGTGTCTTTCACGTGTCACATGACACCGCAGCCTCGATCAGGGATCACGTGACCAGGCTGGGGGGTCCGCTCCGGGGGGGTCTGGGCTGGTGATATATGGGCGCTTGTAACATGCACGCACAAAGACACCGAGGACAAAGACCCCCCAAGGCACACCATCAGGACCACAGACACCAGGAGAGGAGCTGCAGTACGCGTGTGTGTGTGTGTGTGCTTGTGCGTGTACAATCCGCAATTCCAATGAAGTTGGAATGTTGTGTAAAACGTTAATAAAAAACCAGAATACTTTCAAATCCCTTTCAACCTACTGTATATTGAATTGAATACATTCAAAATGAGAGCATATTTGGAAAAACAAGCTTGATCAGTTTGAACATTAAATATCTTGTCTTTGTCGTGTATTCAATTGAATGCAAACTATACTCAGTTGAATAGGGTTTGCAAATGTGTTTTTGTTTTACACAACATCCCAACTTCATTTGAATTGGCTTTTGTACATGCAGCGTGTGTGTGTGTGTGTGTGTGTGCGCGCGCGCGTGTGTGGCCAAGACAACGAGCAACAGTAAAAGACATTTTTATTGTTTAAAAAAATGATGTGATGTCATAACCATGTCACAGTCATGTGACTTCCTGCCCTTTCTGCAAACCTTCGTCATGTGTGTTCGCAGGTCACGTGACCAAACGTCATCATTTTGACGTCGTCTTGAAAAACTCCACAAAGTTGACAAACGCATCATTTGGCAAACGCTAACCGACGACGACGTGATGTTGGGACAGGAAGTAGAGCCTGAGGACTGAGGAGGCGGGGCCAAAGCAGGATCTTTGTGCGTTATCATGATGAGATTTGGTGGTTTTTTTACATCCTTTGAAGTTCAACTTGATCACGCGACAACGGTGGCGAGTGGCATCAACAGAAAGAATTTTGATGACTTTGATTTTCTCCCACATTTCAAAATCATGTTAGCGTGTTAGCTTCATGGAAGATGAGAAACGTGTCCTGCGATTGGCGGGCGACCGGTCCGGGGTGTAACCAGCCTCAGCTGGGATCGGACCCTGAACTGGATGGAAGAACGGACGGATGCATTTTTGGATCCATTCATCTACGCGTCCGTCCAACAATCCATTTATTTATTGTTGCTTGGATGGATGGATGGATTCACTTATGCCTGGATGAGACGACAAGACAAATGTGGTCTCTCGCGGTGGTACAATGTCAGACTACAGTGATAAAACCGTGTCGCGTCTCCGTCAGAACACTGGTAACAATGCACGACATATATCACCGTTTGCCGTCTTTTACGATAATCGGGACAATCTTGTCAAATCAAACACTGTCGGTCGGGGGAGGCAGGACCAGAAAATGTGTCACCGCTACCAGATACAACCGTTACCATGGCGGCAACAACAAGACTAGTTTTAATTGCGTCAATGTTTTGTATTGGGGGAAAAAAACACTTTGTGTGTTGTGGTCCGGAAATGACGGTTGGGCTGTCCGTTCGTCAAGGAGAGCATGAGATCATGTTCACGCACTTTTAGTTCAGCTAGCAACAGACAACATAACATTATGTAGCTAGCTAGTGCTAGCACTAACGTTTGTACGTAAACATTAAGCCGGCGTTCTGTCGATTCATGCGGCACGAAAGGGAGGCCATGCGCCGTTACAAGATGCATTCCTAATGGTCGATGTCAAGGCACTATGTCGGAGGTTTGTTGTTCATATGGCAAACGACACAGAAGATATCCAAAAAATCAAACATGCTAGACTTTTCATTTTGACGTGGTGGAGCGATCATAGCGCCAAATCGTCGGTCGTGGATAATGTCACACTCGAAAAAATGTCGTCGTTCCCGGCAAAATATGTTGGGCCCAACCTGAAAAATCGTTCGCGATAGCAAATCCGGCCAATAACGGGGCTCAGATCCTGCGGTCTGATCCCAGCATAACTGAACAAAAGTGAATATAGAAAATGGACGGAAGAAATGCGAAATCTGGGTGGCTTTCAATCATGCGATGTAAACAGGAAGTCACGTGAGTATCAAAAGCTTGGGGCGTAGGGTCCGTCGACCTCAGAGCAGGGGGTCCGCGGGGGGCTCGGCAAGGTCAAACAGTTGCTCCAGGTTGACGCCTGCGCCACACATGAAGTCACCGCGCTCCGACTCCGCCTCTTCCTCCGGCCAGGGGCTTTCCAGGAAGGCGGAGCCCAGAAAGGACTTTTGGGACTCGGCCAGCGCGTCAGCCGGGGCCCCCACGGGGGCGCCGCCCGCCACGATCAGCTCCTCTTCCTTGATGTCAGGGCCTAGGGCGTCGCCGGCATCCAGGCTGAGCTCGCCACTGAGCGCCGAGTCCAGCAGGGCGTCCCAGTCGAAGTCGCCCTTGAGGGGGCCGCTCTCCTTCTGCTCGTCCAAGGAGAGCAGGGGGGAGCTGGAGCGGCGGGGGGTCTTGCCTCCGCCGCTCCTGCAGCCCGACTTCCTCTTGGCGCCGCCTCGAGGCACGGGCCAGGACCCCAGCATGGTGCCCTCGGCCAGGCGGGTGTCCCAGCTCTGCTCCGTGGCCTCCTCGAACTCCCGCAGGAGCCGCTGGGACTGGGCGTCCACGCACAGGGCGCCCGCGGGGCTGGCGGCGGTGGGCGACGGCGCGGCGAGCCCCAGCCGGCTCTGCAGCGCCGGATTGATCCTGACGGGCGGCATGCGGCGCTTCTTGTAGGCGCCGCTCAGGAGGCGCTCGGCGTACTGCGGCTCGATCTTCCAGAACCCGCCCTTTCCCGGCTCATCCTTCTGACGAGGAACTTTGATGAAGCACTTGTTGAGGGACAAGTTGTGGCGGATAGAGTTCTGCAACGACACACGCCATACACTTAGCTTAGCTCAGCATCGCTACTACAAACAAGGCTAACCAACTGACTCCATGAAGCTCCTCCCCTCACTTGTACAAAGTTCCTTGGCACAAAGATACCACCAGATGGCGCCAAAGCAATAATTTTATGTTAGAAATGGGTTTGGCCTGAGCACAAATAGAATAAAAGAGAATAGAATCACCTTTTATTGTCATGAACATGCATGCATGCATGCACACTAAATGTGCTCTCTGCATTTGACCCATCACAGTGAACACATACACAAGTTAGTGGAACACACTGGAGCAGGGGGCAGCTGAAGCGCCCGGGGAGTATTTCGGGGTATCGGTGTCTCGCTCAAGGACACCGCAGCCGTGAGTCCGGGGGATGTTGGCGGATGGTCCGGTCGGGGTCTCGAACGTAGGTCCCCCACGGTGGCAGTGAACGGGGTACGCTGTTCAGTCCAGTACATAAAAATCACGATATCATGATGAAGGAGTACTTGATTAATTGTTTCCGCTCTCGAGTCAACTATATAATCCACGATATAAAAATCCCTATAAAGTGATTAGGGAATTAATCCTTTCACCGCCATCGTCCACTATACTGGATATTCCACTGCATGAAAATCCTGATATGGTGATTAGCGAATATTCGATGAATCGTTTCACCTTTCGAGTCAACCATATAGTCCACCATAAAAAAATTTACAACCCCAATTCCAATGAAGTTGCGACGTTGTGTTAAACATAAATAAAAACAGAATACAATGATTTGCAAATCATGTTCAACCTATATTGAATTGAATACACTACAAAGACAAGATATTTCATGTTCAAACTGATCAACTTGATTGTTTTTAGCAGATCATCATTAACCTCGAATTTTATAGCTGCAACACGTTCCAAAAAAGCTGGCACAGGTGGCAAAAAAGAGTGAGAAAGTTGAGGAATGCTCATCAAACACCTGTTTGGAACGAACATCCCACAGGTGAACAGGCTCATTGGGAACAGGTGGGGGCCACGATTGGGGAGAAAAGAATTGCTCAGTCCTTCACCAGCAAAGATGGGGTGAGGTTCACCTCTTTGTGAACAAGTGCTCGAGAAACACTTTAAGGACAATGTTCCTCAAGGTACAATTGCAAGACATTTCGGGATTTCATCATCTACGGTCCATAATACCATCAAAAGGTTCAGAGAATCCGGAGAAATCGCCGCATGTAAACGGCGAGGCCCAAAACCGACATTGAATGCCCGTGACCTTCGATCCCTCGGGCGGCACTGCGTCAAAAACCAACATCAATGTGTAAAGGATATCACCACATGGGTTCAGGAACACTTCAAAAAACCAATGTCAGTAAATACAGTTCGGCGCCACATCCGGAAGTCCAACTTGAAACTCTACTATGCAACGCAAAAGCCATTTATCAACAACACCCAGAAACGCCACCATCTGTGATGGTATGAGGCTGTGTTAGTGCCAATGGCATGGGTGACTTACACATCTGTGAAGGCACCATTCATGCTGAAAGGTACATACAGGTTTTGGATAAACATATGCTGCCATCCAAGCGAAGTCTTTTTCACGGACGCGCCTGCTTATTTCAGCAAGACAATGCCAAACCCCATTCTGCACGTGTTACAACAGCGTGGCTTCGTAGTAATAGAGTGCGGGTACTAGACTGGCCTGCCTCCAGTCCAGACCTGTCTCCCATTAAAAATGCGTGGAGCATTATGAAGCGTCAAATACGACAACGGAGACCCCGGACTGTTGAACGGCTGAAGCTGTACATGGAGCGAGAATGGGAAAGAATTCCACCGACAAAGCTTCAACAATGAGTGTCCTCAGTTCCCAAACGTTTGGTGAATGTTGTTCAAAGAAAAGGTGATGCGACACAGTGGTCAACGTGAGCCTGTCCCAGCTTTTTTGGAACCTGTTGCAGCCATCAAATTCTAAGTGAATGATTATTTGCTAAAAACAATCAAGTTGATCAGTTTGAACATGAAATATCTTGTCTTTGTAGTGCATTCAATTAAATAGGAAGTATGAAGTATGTGCTATTAGCATACATGCTACTTACGCCACCCACGGCACCCACCCACTTGCCTCGCCAGTCGAAATGGAGCTGCTGACCTCTGTTAAATATTATCTGCCCCATGGTGGCGCTACAAAAACAAGCTAAAGGCTTCATCAATCATTCATGCAGAAAATTAAACTTGTGGTTGAAAAGAGCCTTGCCCCCCGGGCCCCCCCCCCCCCCCCATACCCCCCAAAGGCACTCCTACACACTTGTGCTAACTCAAGTGTGTGTGTGTCTGTGTTTGCATTTGTATCTGTGTCCATACGAGGGTGTGTGTCTTTTTCAATGTGTGCTTGTGTGTGTGTTTATCTGCCATCTTGTGTTGGCCGTCTCTGTGTCTGCCAACATGTGATTTTGTGTGTTTGCGTGCGCACGTGCGTGTACCTGCCAGGTGGGCTCTGCATGTCTGAAGTAGCAGAAGTTGTCTGTGATCCACTTGTAGATGCCGGCCAGGGTCATCTTGCTGGTCTTGCTGTGCTTCATGGCCATGCAGATGAGGTGCGCGTACGAGTACGGCGGCTTGACGCCCGCATCCGTCTTGTAGTCCACCTCGTCGGGGCAGTGCCCGCGCGCCACGATGGCGGGCAGCGGCCGCAGGCGGCTGTAGGCGGCCGCCGTGGGTACGCCGGGCGCGAGCGGCGGGCCCGCCGAGGCCGGGTCGGCCGCCAGCGGAGAGGCGGGCGCCTCCGAGCCCAGCAGGTGGCGGCGGTGGGGCGGCCGGCCCGGGGGGGCGCCGCCCCCCAGGATGGAGAAGTCCTGCAGCCACTGCAGGCTGGTCAGGCTGTCGTCCAAAGTGGCGCCGCCGCCCCAGGATCCCCCCGCCGCCGCCGCCGCCTCCGCCTGGGCCTCCGCGTGGGCCTCCGCCTGGGCCTCCGCCTGGGCCGCCGCCACCACCAGAACCTCCTCCAGAGCCTCGCACTCCTCGGAACCCCCCAGGTGGCCCGGATCCATGCTCATCATCGCCGTGACGATCTCCTCCTCTTCTTCACCTTCCTCACCTCGTGACTGCATACGCACACAACACGCTCCAGTGAGTGAGTGAGTAAAAGTGAACATCGTGGAGTGAGTGAATAAGTGTGCCTGAGTGGGTGAGAATATGAGTTACTCAATAAATAGGTGAGTGAGTGAGTGAGTGAGTGAGTGAGTGAGTGAATAGTCATTTGAGCATCGTGAAGTGAGACAGTGAGAGAATGACACATTAAAGTGAGAAAATGCGAGCGGGACCACGTAAAGAGTCTGTTGAATCCAGTGAAGTGAGAGATGGAGGAACTGTGAGTGAGTGAATGTGTGAATGAGCGAGTGAGGACTCATTTGAACACAGTCAGTTTCTCTTCGCACCTGCGCGCGTGCACGCCTCGCTCACCACGAACAAGTTTTCATTTCAAATAGAACTTTTCGAACATTTGCAAATCTGCTGACATATTGAACTTCTTCAATATGTCACAAACGGGCTAATCAGTGCAACATGACGGACATTTGCACTTTTTCACGTCGAGTCATCGCAACAATAAAACATGAGAAAATGGTCAAACTAAACAAATAAGAATATAAATGTGATCTTACCTGCAGTGAAGCGTCTCTCCTCCGTGTGAAATGCGCGCGCACCCGCTTGCCCGTACGTGCGTGTGCGTGCGTGTGACCAAAGAGCCACGCAAGTGAACGAAGACGACGCGCAGCCCGCAGCGACACTTTAATACCTGAACACGTAACCGTGGCAACCGCGCCCACGCCCCCTTGTAAACAATCTGCCGCACGCCCATTGGCCCACCCGTTGCCATGGAGACACTTTAACGCGACCAACGAACTGCATGCTTCCACAACGCTACCGTCCCAGTCCGTCCGTCCGTCCGTCCATCCCTCCCTCCCTCCCTCCCTCTCTCTCTCTCTCTCTCTCTCTCTCTATCTCTCTATCTATCTAGCTATCCATCCGTCCATCCATCCGTCCACGAGGAAGTATGGATGAGGTGTCTTTTTTTATGACTTAGCAGTTTCTTTGTGGGGGGCCTCCGTCAGTCATTCAGCCGATCGAACAGGCACCGGTCGAAGCTTTTTGTTTGTCTCTCAAACGTGCATTCCTTCACACGTCGTAACCGCGCCCCGCAGCAACCTAAAGAAGCCCACTTTGTAGTTTTTACTCGACTTAGATATCCATATAAGGAGATGAAAGTATTGTTTGTAAATATGTATTCAGTGTGTTGGTGGCCAAATTAAACCATTAAATGGCTTTGATGACGGACGTTTTTCCATTTGTCATCGACACTCTTATGTTGTGCTTTGTTGTAATTATAAAACGATAACAATCAAGTATAGCGTATGCATATACTGTGTAATGTAATGGTAGTAGTGTTTGTGCATTGTACGTACATGAGTAGATGTAATGATCATTATTGAACAAAAGAGGACGCTACAGCACAAGTTTTTTTTATCACTCGTTTCAGAATTTGCTTTTGAAACAGAATAGTTGTGCAGAATAGTTAACAAGTAGTTCTTTAAGAATGGTTACAACCAGGACGGAATATGTCGAAGTCCGAGACCTACGGAAGCCCAAAGTCACCCTTCTTTTTATGATATTCACGTCCAAAGGTGTTTATTTAACCGAATCTATTTCTCGTAGCAAGGAAGTAAATCACGAATGCGTAGATGTATTTGTGTGACACAACACATGCATGTAGCCTTATTGCCTTTATTTTGCATTCATTTTCGTTCCGTTTCGGTCAACGACTATTCGTGTTTTGTGAGCGCTTGCGTCGTTTACAGCAAATCAACTTCGAGAATTCATGTGACGTCGCCGTAACTCACCTGGAAATGAAGCACTTGATTTTAAGCGAAACTATCAACACAAATAAAAACAACAACAACAACAACAACTTTATTTTAAGCGGGGAAATGGAAAACAGGAGACAAAATGAATTCAGAAAAAAACTTGATTTGAAGCAAGCAGAACTGAAGAGATCATCTCTGTGGGAGCCATCGTCAGTTTCAAAGCGCAGCCCCTTCAGCCAATCAGCGGCGTTCTAGCACCTCTCGGTGTTGAGGCAACCAATCGGCATCGCCACGGCGATGACAGAGAAGCGGTTGTCGGGGCTCGGGGCTGTACCGATACATCCAACTCAGATATCTAATGTCCTGTGCTATCCTATAGAGATACGCAACCGGGACACAATTCAATATCCACATTCGATCTCTGCTCGGGGCTCAGCCGAGAGTGTCGGCCGGCCGAGGAGCGTCACGCTGCGGACTCGCCGCTCGCCACATGTCGCTCAAACATGGACGAGCTTCGGCATCAAGTGATGATCAACCAGTTCGTCTTGACGGCCGGATGCGCCGCCGAGCAGGCCAAGCAGCTCCTCCAGGCGGCACACTGGCAGTTCGAGGTCGCCTTTCAATCTGTTTACACTAGCGTAGCTAGTAGTAATTAGTAGTAGTGGTCGTGGGAGGAAGAGGAGGAGGGTATTGTTGCTCTTAGCCCCCACGTAGCTAGCATGCTAACGGCTAACCGTTACTTCAGTGTTTCTTTTGGGGGGGTGCTAGCTGCTGTCAGACGAGCCTAGCTGCATTCTTTTGTTTATTTGTTCTTTTTTACTTCAAGGAAAAATGGAACATGACAGTGTACAGTCCTATAAAACGAACATATCAAGAACATTCAGTATAGAAACGGTGGAACACACACAAAATGCCAGTGGTTTCAGGTGCATTCAAATATTTGAAAAGTTTTCAAATAGTTGTACTTTCTGGAGCCCCTTTGTTACTAATCGTTTATAAGTTTGACGTTGGAAAGAGTAGTATTGTTAAAGTGTATAAAAGTAGGTTTCTGATAGTTACATGTGTCAAAATATTTTGGCCTTAAGCAGCACGTTGGACGACTGGTTAGCACATCTGCCGCACAGTTCTGAGGTTGCGGGTTCAAATTCGGTCACGCCTGTGTGTTACTTTTCTCCGGGCTCTCCGGTTTCCTCCCACATCCCGAAAGCATGCATGCTAGGTTGATTGAAGACTTTAAATTGCCCGTAGGTGTGAATGTGAGTGTGAATGGTTGGTTGTTTCTATGTGCCCTGCGATTGGCCGGGGACCGGTTCAGGGTGAAACCCGCCTCTCGCCCGGAGTTAGCTGGGATAGGCTCCAGCACGCCCGCGACCTGCGTGAGGATAAGCAGTTCGGAAAATGAATGAATGAAGGAATGAACAATTGATTGTAAAATTACATATTCTTTGACATGCTGTCTAAAAAAAAAAAGAAAATAATTTCCCAATTTTAACAAACGTCTTTGTAAAGTAGCATGATGACATATTGACTGACATTTTGAGCTTAGCCGCATTCGTTCAACTCGTTGACTCCATCTTGTAGGTCCAGGTTACGTGTTTCTTTTTTAACAGTTAATAATCGCTTCAGTAGAGAATAGAATGTTCAGTTGAGCACACGGGTATACTGAGGTCTACCTGTATTTCAATTGATTGTAGTGAACAGGTTAATAATCGCGCCAGACTGCAAGTGCAAATAATTTCTTGTCATGACTAGTACGTACTGTATAGCTATGAGAACATTCCAAACACTATTCACTTGTTTTGTTTTTTTTCCAAAGGATTTTTGCAAACACCTGCTTCTACTTTGGAAAACAATGATCGACATTTTTGCTGATTTTCTGACAAATGTTGCAGACAAAAGTAGTAACTGAAACATAATCAATGTATGTTTGGGAAGTTTATGCACTGTCAATTTGAAATAATGTCCTGTTTTTGAGCAAAGGCACGGAAATTCTAAAATGTTATTTCTTATCCGATCTATCGATTAATCGAAAAAACTATTGACAGAGCAATGGATTATTAATATAATTGTTAGTTGTAGCCCTACTTGGAAGGAAAGGTGTCTCGGGACATTGCAGGACCTCCGATGTGACTTTTGCGTCAACGATGCTCAAACGATAGACTTACAACGATGTCATAACAGGCATACTAAGTAATAATACGTTGCGTATTTGGACAAGAAGGAAGCAATTGTTTGTCACTTTTCTCATTTGTGTGCACAGACGGCGTTGAGCGCATTTTTCCTGGAGGCCAACGTTCCAAGCCAGCAGCACACGGTAAGCGCACCGGTCGTCACGGTGACACCCCCCAGTTTGCTGTAGTCTGTGTCGTTCGACACTCACCCGACTTGGGCTCGCTTCCCACTCGCTGAAATGTCGCCCGTGTGACAATTCTGGAATGTTGTCGGGCTTTTGCCCAAAGTCATCTGGGAACTAACCAGCAGCTCTATGCCACCTGTGACAATCAACTAGATGGATAGATTGTTGGTTGGATGGGAAGATTGTTGCTTGGGTGAATGGATTAAAGGTCTGGGTATTGCTAAGAACCTCACAATTCTATTTGGATTCTTTTAGGTTGTGATTCAATTGAATTTAAATTTTTTGGGTTGTGAAATTGTGATTCGATTTGATATTGATGTAACTGCTTTTATGCTGGGTCAGTAAGAAGGACTACTAAGAAGTACTCGGGATCCACGATAACTGTTTTTTCCCCCACCGATACCAATAAAGGATATATTTTTTTAAATGGTTGATATCGGGGGTCTTTAACAATTTCCAGACCAAGGACCCCCCCCCCCCCCCCCCCCCCCTCCAGTCACAGGAGTTGACGAGACCAGAAAAAAAACTTCTGCCGCTTCTGCTGTTAAAAAGTAACGGTACTTTTACTCCGTTACAGTGATCTAAATGTCGCTTGCTACTTTTATTTATTAATTATTGCTCATTTATCTACTTTGTGCACAAGACTTCGACTTCCGCTTTGGGTGGCGTTTGTGCTAATCCCATTTAAGCGCTAGTGACGTTTAAGTCTAGTTCACCAATCAAACGACACAAGAAAGTCACATGACCTCACACAACATCTTCTATTGGGCTTCCCGGGCATCGGTATTAACACCAGATAATCCAGACCCGCTGATCGTCGTGCCTACGTGGCGGCCATGTTGGCAACGGCGCGCGACTCGTTTACATTTAGACGAACAAAAACAACAGCTTTCATGTATTGTAGCATTTTACTGGCACTGTCCGTTTGGCCGGTGGCCACCGACCGGCAAGTGGCGACCCACGTGCCGCTAAGTGATAAGGTTCTTATTATGGTTTTTTTGTATCACACCGATCGGTGTGACATCATTTTTTCCAACATCAGGCTGATAATTATCGTGCATCCCTAAGAAATTCACAAATAGTTAGAGAACCTGACAGTTTTTATTTTCATGTCAGTGTACGGATGGAGAATGTCACCACACATTTTTGAGCAATTAAATGTCAGAAAATATTTGTTTTTAAAATGTGACTTCTGGAAACACTGAAAAAGTCAAATGCACGTGATCTTAAATGGTAGTAATTTGCTCTTGGAATTTGGAATGAAAATAAAAATTCTGCCTTGCACATCTTTCGAAAGCGCCCCCCACTGGCTGGGAGGTGAATTTCTTCAGAGGATTTGCTGAAACCACACAGAATCCGGCATATGCGCATTTGGCAAAACGGGTCGAAGGACTTCGGTTGAATCACGAATGGGGCCGTGACGAAACAACCGTGGGAACTTTCGGCTACCATGTCGTCGTTTAACACGAGATGTCACCACGTATGACAATAACCGATGTTTCGGCTTCGTTCGTGTTCACGTGTATCACCAGCCATAAAGAAAATAACATTTTAGCAAGTTCACCTTCAAACAGTCACGTCATCAATCCAAGTTATGCTCGTTCGTGGAGCGTACAGAGGAAGTCCGCTATCTCGTTTTCCAGGTTTGGTCACGTGACGTACCGGATCTCGCGGATTGATTGGGGAGGGGAATATTGCAATGCATTAATAATAGATATTAGTACCTGCCCCGAATGGATTGTTGGACCAATGATTGTTGTTTACATGGACAAAACGGAAGTTGTTGTCAGCCAATGACGTGGTCTTCCTGTTGCTGTCCCGCCAGGCGCGGCCCCACACAAACACTCCCGCCACGCCGCCCAACTTCCCCGACGCCATCGCCATGTTCTCCAAGTTGCGAGCGTCCGAATACGCCGGCGGCGGCCACGGGGCCGGTCCGGCATCCGCGGGGCACTCCCCGCCCGGGCCCTCGCAAGCGTCGGGTTTCGGCCCCTTCTGGGCGTCCTCGCCGCCCTGCGGCACCCCCGCCCCTCCTTGCCGAACGGTGCACACTCGCTCGCCGTGGCCCGCCCCCTCGCAGCCCGGCTCCGCCCGGTCGACCGGCGTCCTGTCGGCGCTCCGAGGTAATCGGAGAAAAGACGCTTCTTCTTCTTCATCGATAGTCTCGTGACGCCGACGTGGGCGACGCTTCACCGGCACGGAGTCATGTGACCTGCGGGTCAAAAAGGCAACTTTTCGTCCTACTTTCATCTTATGGACTTTCTCAAACCTATCTTATTTTACGGACTTCCAAAACGGCGTCTTAAACGGCGTGGATGACCGAACGTGATTGATGGCGTGAGTCACATGCCTCCTTCCGTCATCAGAATCCTCTCAGGCGCTCGCTCGCAAAGATTGCCAAAGTTCTTGGGACTCCTCTGACCTCACGCGTGTTTATTTGTTCGTTCACAAATAAAGTTGCTTTGTATTATGTTCGTTTTGTTGTGTGGCTCACATTCCTGTCCTCCTGGTTGTTTGGGCCACAACTAACTTTTATTTTAATCATCGATTAATCTGTTGATTACTTTTTCGGTTAATCGATGAATCAGATAAAAAAAAAATTGATCATTTCTGTGCCTTTTGTTAAAAAAGCAGGAAACGATTTCAAATTGACAGTACATAAATTGATGATGATTCAGTTACTGGTTTGGTGCATAACATCCGTCAGATATCCGGAAAAAATGTTAATGGTTATTTTCCAAAGTAAAAGAAGATGTTGACAAATGTCTTATTTTGATGAAACAAAGATAATCTGCTTTCATGGAGGACGACAAAAATCGGAGAATATTTACTGTTGAGAGGCTGAAATTCCGACGATTTGGACAATTTGAAGGTAAACAAGATGTCGGCGGGGCTGCGAGCGACAAGAAGTCCCCCACCTCCTGCCGCTGAGTTTGGACAAGACCGTTATTCGGTCCTCTCGTACGGCGTGGCTGGCGTCAGCGCTGCCGTCGGCCCACGGGAGGCGGACCCGATGGCGGAGGGCTGTCCGCAGTCGGGCAGCGCCGGCCGCAGGACGCCCACGTTTTGACCGGACTGCGTGCCGGTCGAGATGTCGATCACGCCCGCGCCGTTTTGCCTCAAGCGACCCAGAAGACGGTCCGCTCGGACGGCGTGCCGGACCCGCGCGGGACGAGCCCGACTGAGGCGACTGTGCTACGAGGCTAACGGATTTTGCTAATGCGCTGACCGGATGCCTCACCGGGTGACGCATTGTGCGCCGGTAAGCACGGCGTCCTCGGCCACCGGCGCGCCGCCGCGAACGTGACTTCCGTTCCGGTGCCCGCCTCGGCCTCGGCCGACCAGGCGCCCTACAGACGCGGGTTCAAAGGGGCGCGGTTGCAGAAAATGAACGTTGCAGGACTTTTTTTCAATTACTTTTTTGCGAACATTAAAAGACAATTTACAGTCTTTACCACTTGTTGTTGTTTTTTTTAAAAAAAACAATTTAGGCTCCAGCTAACTTCAAATTATTTTTGGGAGCTTTCCACCAACTCGATGAACTTTTGTGTAAACATAAAAGCCAAGTTGGAGTCAAGACAGAAGTTTAACAAGCAAATCGGTGCTGCCCCCGCGCTAGCGAAGGGAGGCAGACCGGCACAGCTGACCGCCAAGTCCGGCCGGGTCGGTGCCCGCGGACGTGAATGTGACGAATCCCGGCAGGTTGTCGTCGCCCGTTTGGCTGCTGATCCAATCCCGGGAACTCCGGCAGGGCGCGACGTCGTCCGAAGCTCGCCACCCCGCTCCGGACCCACACGGACCCTTGTTTGCTGACCGGTGGCCCGCCAGAGGCGCCCTGTGGAACGTCGCCGTCTCCTTGTTCGCTGAAGCACTTTTTGCTTTTGCGACATCATCGACAGGAACAAATGAACTTTTGAGTCCTTTCCGCCTTCTCTCAGGCCGGCACGGATCACGTTGTCTGTGATCCTTCTCGGACGGTAGTCGCAACTGCACTAGCGGTTTCCGACCACGGGAACCTCCACCTCCCTCAGGTTCTGGGGGGGGGCGGCAGAGGAACTGCACGCGCACACGAACACACAACAACTACTCAATGAGCACACACGAGCTTTAGTCACTGTCCAATGAAAAGAACACATTTTATAAATATCAGACAATTTGGAGTTTTCACAAACTCGATATACTTTTGTTTTGCACTTCCAGGGGACTGTAGCCTAACCCCGTTTTGAAACACCTTAAACACCTTTAAAAATCCTCACCCGGTTTTGAAACCCTAATTTGACACCCTAGTTTGAAACCCTAACCCTGTCTTGTTACATTAAAACACACGCACACATTGAAGTGGGTTACAAAGTCGTCACTTGCGCTCCACGAAGTCAAATGATTTCATCAAATGATTCATCCAATGACTATTTATGTAGTTGTTTGTTATGTTCATCTTTTTGTTTTATTTACAACGAATCAGTAAACCAATATTGCGATGAATGAGTAAAAAGTACACATTTTACAAGAATTAATGAACAATTAAATGTTAGGGTTATCAGTTTGAACATGAAATATCTTGTCTTTGTAGTGTATTCAATTAAATATGATTTGCAAATCATTGTAGTCTGTTTTCGAGGTTGTAGGATGTCCTTGTACGTGTAGACACGTTTGTCCAATATGATAATAATGTCCATGGACCGCTTCTCCTCACGCGGGTCGCGGGCGCGCTGGAGCCCATCCCGGCTCTCTTCGGGCGAGCCGGGATGGGCCCGGTCCCCAGAACTGTGAGTCTGTCACCATGCCGGCTAAATAATAATCGAATCTAATAAATGTATTCTAATTCGTAAACATACATCATAATAATAATGTGTTGTAATTATAATCTAGTCTAATAAATAATGACGTGTCATTATCGGCGAAGTCCTTCTATTTGCCAAACGTTTTGGGAATTCCCCTCGTCAGTCTGCTTTTGTCATTTGTGGAAAGCAAGAAGCACTAGTAGCCGTCAAAACGGATTGATTGACAGCGCTTTACAAACATTTACCAGAAACTTGTCTTTTTAGAAACAACAATTGAGGTGCTTTCACTTGTATTTTGCAACACAATGCTTTTTGCAGTTATTTACAAACAGAAAAGCCTACAAAACATACAAACGTTGACACATACTTTGTCAACCATTTAGCAGCAAGTGACACCCTCTGATCATAAATTTACAAACCTTAAGTAACCTTTCAAACATTAACATTAATCAACTTTACAAACGATACACTTTTTCCAACAATTTACAAACATTTACATGAACAGAAGTTTCCTAAATCAAGCACAAGTTGCCTCTGATGTCATCATTTGGAGTCATTGTCTCCCCCTGCTGGACGCCACAAACAACACAGCTCCACATTTTTGGACGGATCAGATGATTGGCAGCGAGCATTCATTCGCATTCATTCGACTTCCTATAGAAGCCAGCAGGACAGTCAAAGATTTTTCACCTTGGAAAGACAGAAATAAAGCCACCCCCAGAGGGAGGAGCCTATTTACACGATGTCATCGTGGCCAGGTCACGACCCCGCAAGTCACTGGTCACAAGTCAGTGGCAAAACTCACTGAAACCGCAAAACAATGAGGATTTTCATTTCGTGGCCCTGGATAGTTCCTGGAATGTCCAGTAAAAATCCTTTTCGGGAACGAGTGAATGAATCCAAATGCAGCGACGGTGTCGCGAATCCACAAACACATTTTCATGCGCTGAAACGATTCATCAAGTACTTATTTTTATATTCATCACAACATAAGTTTTTTTTTTTTTTTACAGTGGACTACAGCGAACCCCTGCATACTTGCAGTTCAGCACCCACGGATTCATTTATTTGCAGTTTTTTTTTTTCCAATTGTATTTATTTTTTGGGAGTTTGGGATTTTTTTTCTTTTTTTATTTGTGGAAAACACTTACCGGCGGTACATTCAAGATTTTCTTGGGGTGGAAAAAATGTATTATTGTTTCAATTTGCTGATTTTCGCTATTTGCGCTCCGTAACGCACCAATCGCGGGGGTCGCCGTCAATAATTGAGAGTCGTTGGCATGGAGACGAGTTCCGGTGTACACGTGCCGACCCAACCGAAATTCATTTTTCAATTTCCCCTCGCTGGCAGGCGGACTCGATCGACGATCGAGCGATTCCTGGCATACGATTGGCCACGCCCCCCGCCCCGCCGAGTCACAAGATCAGGAAGTCAACGTCGTCGTGATGAATCCGAGCCAATTGAAAACTAGTTGAGGACTGTATTTCCTCGGGCCATTGTTCCAATTCCAAAAGTGTTTATTTAGGCCAAGTGTGGGCAAAGTACGGCCCGCGGGCTGCCAACGTGTACGTATGTTCTGGAATCCCAGAGCCCGAGAATATTTGCTGCATTCATTTAGCTATTTGATCCAATTTTATTCATTCAGATTATTGGTATGGCTTTTTTTTTTTTTTTTTTTTTACTTTTTATTCGTTCATGTCATTTAACAATTGCCGAGTCGTTTTTCTTGTGAGTACAATAATGCATAGGTATATGAATGCAAATGAATTATATAAAAAACACATTTGAACAAATGAATACAGCAAAGCTTTCCCAGAACATCCCCTAAGAACGCAAGCTCCTCATTCTCATTCCCAACATACAAAAATCTTTGTCAGTCCGTCCAAATGCAACAATACTTCCTTCGCACCAATTACTACTTTTCTATTAGTCAGGAAAGCAATAAAGGGAAATTGTATTATTTGGTGATCGTCTGCTTCTGTTGAGTTGCAAAATAGATTCGAATCGGAAATGGGATTTTCGCTGCGAACATGTCACCTCTCATGCGACGGCCGTACGGCGGCGCCCCCTGCCGTCCGTCCGCGGGGCCTCCCCGCGCCGGGGCGTCACCGTGCGCGCCCCGCCGCAGCTGCGGGACACCGGCGGGTACCTGAATGCAACACAGATGTTTACGCTGCACCGCGTCTCACCTGGCTGTACTGCAGCGCCCCCCGCCGTTCAACAACGCGAGCGCTCACCTGAAGTGCGTCACGTCTGACAAAGGCCACGCCCCCGAGACACTTTTACTGCACGCACACACAAAAAGATCATTGACAGAACGTGTTTGCGTGCACGTGTGTGTGCACATGCGCTTGTGTCTATATGCATTTGTGTAGGTGTGTGCGCATATGTGTTTTTGCATACGTGTTTTCCCAGGACTCACGCTGCGTGAAGATGTCTAACGACACGACGGTCACATGACAGACAATGATGTGCGTCCAGAAGCTGTCTGTGCGCACGCACACACACACACACAAAACAACAGGAAGTGATGTAATGAGCGCCTCATGGGCTGTGTTGCAATTTAATCATTCAAAAGGGATTTTCAGTGGACATATTGGGATCTTTCTAAGTCCACAACACGAGTCACTTTTATGAAGTTCATAACGATAAAAGTCAAAGCTGGCGCGCTCGGGTGCCGACGGACTTACTTTCTGACGCCAGCGGCGGTTGCGCCCTCGGCGTCATGCTGAGAATCTTCCGAACTGCGCCGCCTCTGGCGGGTGCTCTGGAGGTTCTTGTGCTCAGCTTCCAGATGCTTCTTCTGACACGCACACACTCACACCGCCATCACGCCGTATCGTAGCGGGCCTGCGTTCCGACGGAGGAATCTTACCACTTCGGCGCGGAGCGAGCGTTTGTCGGCTTTGTTCTCCTGCAGATGCTCTGTGGTCCTCAGCAGTTGCTATGGAAACCACGTTACACTTTTTGTCATGTCGCTAAAGATTGTTATACACTTTTTATAGACTAACTTATGCTACGACAGTACACACGGTGTGTTTGTGTGTGTGTCTTTACCTGGATGTGGACGCGTTTGTGTTTGTTGTCGTCATGGAGACGCCTGATGGCACTCGCGTCGAAGCTTTGAGATGGACGCCTGCACGCCGCCGGACGAGCACGCAAACGCACGCGTACACAAAATGTCCACCTGCGTACGCACACACATTCACGAGCACACGTACAGTATACACACACAATCCTTTACACATGCACACACCCATTTGCACACAAACGCAGCCATACACACAAATGTCCACACGCGCGCACACAGGCATTCTCACACACACACAAGCGCAACGAACGACACGGTAACGAAGCGCGTCGTGCTCGGATGCGTTCGTTTCGGCGACCTCGTGCTGCCGCCGCACGCCGTCGGCCATTTTGCGCTCCGGGAGAAGGCTGAACTTCCCGCCGAGGTCGTCCGGGCCGCGACCTCGTTTCTCACAGGGGTCAGAGGTCAATGACGACATCACGGGGTCCGAGGTCCCTCGGAGGTCGTCCGGCTGAGGTCAGAGGTGGCGACGGGCTCACTTGACGGACATGTTAGGAAAGGTCACTTCCACTTTAACAGTCCCGCCCCCCCCCCAAAAAAGAAAAGGTTGTTGTGAAATGTATTTTCATGAGGAAATATAGCGCTCCAAAATATTGGAAATCAGATCAAAGCAAAAAAAGCTCAGCAGTGGCGTTGGGAAATGGACCTCGCTAAAATTGGCTCCAAAGCTAAAGCTAAACGTTGACAAAAGTTACCCTGTTGAAAATGTAATAGCAGTGTAACTATTTCAATGACTTTCGCCAAGTAACAACAGTGTAAGTAACTCATTGCTTTTGATGACTTCTTCATTTTCAATGATTGCATCAACAGGAGCCTTGGATGTTTCCTCCAAAAAGTCCAAGCCATAAAATGATTTTACACAAAGAATAATCTGATAACAAAACATGATGCAATGTAAATAGATGAAGAAAATGTTTGTTGCATTATCCATGCACAGCACGTGGAGAACATGATACCATGTTGACCTATTGACAAATGTGCACAATTTAAATGTTCACTTCATACGGCAACCAGATAAGTTCATGTTCCAAAAAAACCTCCAAAATGAAAAAGGTGAAAGTCTTCAAAAGTCAACGTTCTTTGGTGTTCAAAAGTGGAAGCATACAAATCTCAAACTAAAAGGTTGCACTTTGAGGTCAGATTGGGAAAAATATGCCATGTTGGAGAATCTGGTCATGGGGCAGAAGGCAGAAGGCAGAAGGCCCCATGACCAGAGACAGCCAATCACAAGCGTCGACTTGAGAGGGAGCACAACTTCAATTGTAACCATGGAAGTTTCCAAAAGCAACTTTCTCAACACTTTCTCTCAGTAATGTAATGGATTCCAATGAGATGAAATGACATCATCTCGCTACATCGCTCGTATCTGAAGTTCACCACTGTACTTCCTTGACACCAAAACGTACGACTACTTTCCGGGCGTCGCTCGCCTGACGACATTCCTCGGTCAGGCGCTCGACGGCGTCCTCGTGGCGCCTCACGCGCTCGTGGAGATGTCCGCACGCCTCGCGCCGGTCTGAACGGGAACACGAGAACATGAGAAGAAAAGACGCCGCGAACACATGAGGAGACCGCAACGCCAAAGCCGGGAGTCGGACGTGACCCGTGTCGCGGACGAGCTGCCGCAGGACCTCCGCCTGCTCCCCGTCCGCCTTTCGGGCCTCCGGCGCGTCCACGCGAGCTTCCAGCCGCACGCCGCCGTCCTTCGGTCCGTCCGGCGAGGCCGACGTGAGACCCGGCGGGCGCGTCACGACGACAAAACCGCCAAAAATGCCGACGGGGGTGTCGGGCGGGAACCTACCCGGCGGCGCGGGTGAAGCTCCTCGGTCCGCAGCTACACGGCGGCGGGAGCTTCAGGGCCTGAAACCACACACACGCACACGCACGCGCGTGTACAAGTGTAGGCCAACGCAGAAATCGAGACGACGACGACGACAAAATGAGCCGATGCTAAAGGGTTAGCAATCCCGATTAGCGTTATGACCATTTTATGCCAAATCCTCATCACGCCACACATCTAACCCAGTGTCTTAAAATTCACGTGCAGACGCTCATCAGTCGCTTTTCCGCTGGCCCGACACTGCGTGCGTCTGCAATAAATGTCCGTGTGAAACGTGGACGGTGGCACAAAGCCAGAAATGTTGTATCAACCTCATTTTGAAGTCGACTGAACTGAGCCCTACTTATTTTTTTTCAGTGCAGCAACATACAAAACTTGTTAATATTTGGAACGGTGAGCTGAACTTCGAACGAGTTGGTGTAGAAAATGTGTTTATGGGTGGGAACCATTCCTGCACGTGCAGTTATGTGCACAATGTGACCCGTGTCATTTACGCACGCGCACGCGCACACACACACACACACGGTGTAGCGTAGCGGCCAGTAAGTCACAAAAGAATGCGCAGTGGAATCATCATTAAAAACAGCAAGATTGTATTTTCTTTCCGGTTCAAAGTCCAGAAGTCGCTTATTCAGCAGTCAAATCCCCGTGGGAGAAAAAAGATCTCAACCAAAATGATCATTTCAAAATCACATTTCAATTCATTTATGATCCGTCTTGCCTTTTTTTCAGCAGGTGTGGCAGCAAAATAGCAAAATAATTCCAGTCATCACTGACTGGAATTATTTTCAGAGGACTTTGAGCCTCTGTGGACAAGTAAAGCTAGAATTTCATCCAATGAGAAAAAGAGTAAAAGCCGCGTCGATGTATATAATTGAGCGTTTGTAAGAGATTCCGAGAGCAAAATGTCTTTTTCAAGTCGTCGAGCGTCACAAAATCCAGTTAGTTCTCCGCGGGCGCGTCTTGCGTGGCCTCCAACAGTCGCGCTTCCCAGTCGGCCTCAACTTCCCACCGGTCCCAAAGCGGAACCCGGCACGGCGTCTCCGGATTCCCCGGACGCTGCCGTCCTCCTCCGTGACTTCGCGCCTGACCGGCTGTGTTGGGACTGAAGGAAAGCGTCTCCTTTGGTCTTTGTTTCTCGCTCCCTTCTAGAAACTTCGTTGCGTTCCGACGCTCAATAAACCTCCACTGTGACGCAGTAAAAGTGTTCCGGCGTGAAAGGGAAACAGATTTTCCATTCCGCTTGACCTCACAGCCGAACGGGACCCACGACCGTCGGTGCGCTAGCATCGCTCCGCTCCTACTGTTCCACGCACACAATTCGAGTTCAGAACGATTGGAGCGGCAAATACCCTCCGCTTGCTTGCGCGTAGTTTACTGATGGTCATTGAATGATTGTAATTGCGCTCAAGAAAGACAACCCCACACACACAAGTACACGACACTTCCTCGACAACAGAAGAACCCCAAACCGAAAGCCCAAGCTGACCTGCGCCAGTCCGTCCTCGCAGGCCCGGATGCGTCCCGGGAGTTCCGAACCGCGCGCCTGCTCGGCGGCGCTGGCGTCCCGGATGCCCAAGCGGGTGACGATCGCCAGCAGCGGCCGCCGCAGAGAGCCCAAGTCCACCACGCCCGAGCGGGGGGGGGGGTCCCGAAACTCAAATCCAGGAGATCCGCGAAGATCACGTCGTCGCCCCGCAACATTGTCAAAAACCAGACTGATGCCGGCGGGTGGCGTGAGGGTCCTTCGTCGCTAGGCAACACAAGGGCCACGAAGGGAGCGCGGATCTCGGGTGCGCGCGTGTTGCTGTTTGCGTCCGGCGTCGCTAGGCAACGCCAGGTGCGTGCCGCCGGAATGTCCGCTGAGGCGCCCAACAGAAAGTCGGAATCAAACTTGTTTTTCTGGGATCCAAACGCTTTAGTGCGTCTGCCCGCGTTTCTATTTGTGAAACAACACATAAGGCAGAAGCGAGCGCAACACTTTGCCCGTCCACAGATGAAAACCGCACTGTCGAAAACTTCAGGATTAATACAGTAACGCAAACCTCTTTTTTTCGACGACTAATTGGTTTCATTTCTTTAAGTAGTTTGGGAACTTGGACAAAAGTCTATGGTGGAACGCAATTTAAAAAAACAATTGCTGACTCGGCAAAAGTCCGGCACGCGCCTGCACGACAAGAAGCCATCGTTTGTTTTCATCTTCATCATCATCTCCCTCGCCTTCTTCCTCTCCAACGAGATTTCTACGGTGTCCGAATTAACAACGAAATGTGAAAAGATCTTCAACACTGTTCAGAGTAATATGATGACAGTTTTTTTTTTCAAATGACACACTTAACGTGGAACATTTTCTTTTTATTTGTGTTATTTTTGTATATCGAGGTCATACGATGCTGTTTGACTATGATGCTGAATTGCTGTAACCATCCCACCTATCAACTGGAAATAAACACAAACATACCCTTGTTCAGGAACATCACTTATTGGTTGGTGCGTGAAAAAACACGAGTGGAGTATAATGTCATTTTGAAAAGAGTGCTCACCCAAGAAAACAACTAAGTTGTGTCATTCTACGGATGTGAAAAGCCAACGCAAGTCGGCAACAAAAGACAAGGAAATCACTTCGTACGAATGAAAATAACTTCTCACGTACGCTATTATCACAAGCGACGCAATCTGTTGTAAAAAAAAAAAAAAGAAAAGAAAAATACATTTCGGATCCAAGCAGATTTGGGCAGTAAACAAAACCATCACGTTCAGCGCAATTCGCTTTCCTAACTTGAAGGTGACTGACCAGTTTCACAAGTTCCAGTTAGCATTTCTTTTCCCGGACCGATATCTAATCGGCTAAACATTGTCGACAATTGCCAAACGTACCAAACGTCTTATGATTTGGATCATTTATTATTATTGTGGCTGTTTCTTGAAAAATGTGCAGCGATGGAATCCAGGCCCCATTTCTGAATGCAGCGGGGATAGCGGATAAGAAAATGCCGCACGCTTTGGTCAAAGTTTGTTGTTTGTTTGTTTTTTGGGGTGTGGGCAGCATCTTCGTTCTTAACAGTTTGGTTTGAAATATACACACTGGCCTTCGGATAACATGGAAGAAAATACAACGGTTATGATTTGCACACTGTAAAAACAACACATTGGGTTATTATAGCGGCATCCCAACAGTCGTTCACTTGACCCACCACGACGGCTTGGTCGATTTGAACCCAAATGCCGGGTCAAATCAATTACAATCCTGGGTACTTTTAACTACATATTTTTGTTCAGTAATCTATCCAAAAATGCTCGGCCACATTAACCAACATGAAAAATGTATTCTAACACACGACAGTACAATCTCAAAGAAAAGAGTGTACGATGATCTACCAAAATGTACCTGGAGTGAATCATATTGTCATTGAGATCAATTTGATCATGCAAGCCAATTGAAAGGGAATCTTATCCTAATTGGAGACAATCAAAGCACAATCATGTAGAGGGCAAAGGTAAGCAGAGCTGCAGTGTTACTGGCACGTGCCTCACTGTACCCAATGTTAGGGGCTTCCTGTGCCAGGTCTTGCACATCTGCCCGAGAAAACCTCCCACATCCCAAAAACACATTCACAAACTCACTTCGCCCTATGTCGAAGTGAATTGAGGGGCTTCAGTTGCTGCTCTCTTTTGGCATTTATGGGCAATTAGATGAGCAACATTACGGGCGGCGTCGAGCCACGCCAATCGTGGGGCAACGCTGAATTCCATGGCGAAGAAACTGAACAACAACAAAAAGCAAAACATGTCTCCAAACACAGCAAAGTGACATTTCTATTGCAGTCTCTGAGGTTTGCCTTCTTTTCCCTTCTCGGCGTTCACTTCAGCATTCCGGAAACTTCGCTAAAAAAACGGAATCGACTTCAGCCGGCACCGGCGGCATTTCCCGTCGTGCCTCGGGGGCGTCTTAAAAGTCCTCGTGCGATTTGGCGACGGCGGAAACGCGCCAAAGGGATCGTCCTCGTCCTCAGATGCCGTCGCGCCCGCCGGCCTGCGCCCGCCGCTCGGCGGCCATGAAGCTCAGCGAGCCGGCGAAGCCGAGCGCCACCATGATGAGGAGCTGCCAGCGCAGCGGCAGGAAGTTGCTGTAGAAGAAGGCCAGCGCCGCCAGGATGGACTGCGGGACCAACGGCAATAATCCATTTTGAGTTTTCAGACGGTGCTGCGTTTTGAACCACGTACGGATACAAACGAGGTCGATATGACTTCGTTTCGGAACTGCAATTCCGTTTGTGGCAACGAGAAACCCCAAAACTCATTCAGATTGGTCTTATTTTGATCCGTATGCAGTCAAAGATGCAGCACAACATGGAACTTAGTGAAAACACACTTTACGATCCATTTCTTCGCCGCAATTCTGAGGCCCGATTAAGAGCAGCGAACAAAGACACGCGACAGCGCGACACTTGCAACGCGTGACACGCAGCGGCCGCGACGGAGCCTGTTCGCAAATGGAAAACGGGAGTCGATCCAGGTAGGTTTTCTACAAACGAGTGCAATCATTTTCACATTCTTCCCCATTTGAAGTAGAGAGGAGCAAATCAATTTCGACATGACGCAAAAGCAGTCATTTGTACACCGGCTGGAAACGTTTGACCCGAGGTATTTGCTCCCGAGCTGCTTTTTGAGCTCCACGAGAGAAGAGTGGGAGATGTCGGAATTGTCACGATCAAACGAGAGCTTTTAATCGGCCCAAAGCTAAGGGTCATCGCTTTGTTAGGAGACGTTTGCAGTGGCGCATATGGACGTAGGTAGGCAGTTTCCAAACAAACGACAGCACACGATCGGCCGAGCTTCGGCCGCGTCCGGGGACCCCCGAGTTGGAGAAGCGCTGTTTTTTTTAGAAGAAAAAAAAAAAAGAATATTCCCACCTGGATGAACTTGAAGACGGCAAAGGCGGGGGCGCTGTTGTCACGGAAGATGGAGCCGATGATGCTGAGCAGCTGCGTGTTGAAGCAGCTGTCGCCCAATCCCAACAGGAAGCTGCACAGCAAGGCCACGCCCACACTGAAACACACGCACACACTCTCAAATTGAGTGTGTGGCATTAGGAAAATTCTTCGGAAAAATAATCCCCACAAAATCCCTCCATCGAGCGGAAAACCTGCAATACAAGTACAACGGACCCCCAAATACACCCGCAGATTCGCCTATTTTCAAAACATTTTCTTTTTCTTATTGTCTTTTTTTCCCTGAGAACACTGATGCTTATTGAAGAAGGTTGTTTTTGGGGTTTTTTTCTTCAATATAGTTTTTTACTCGCAGTCCGGGCTGGTCCGTATCACGGGGGTCCGCTGTACAAAAAAAAAAAAAAAAAAGTAACAAATCGGCGATGCAGTGAACGTGCAAAAGGGCAACTGCGACATACCGATGGACGGCGAAATTATTCAGTACACTACCAAATGCAGTTTTTAATGACAAGCAAAACAGAAAAAAACCACTCTTGATGCGCAAAACACGTACCAGAAACGTACCGAACCGAGGCACAGGCCAAACCATGGATGGTGTGTGCCGTCCCGCGTGCGTGCGTGCGTGCATCCCGTATGTATGATGTGGCAACGGTTTGGAGTCGGAGTGTTGTGTTAGCGTCGGGGTGGCGACCTGGGGCGTATGAAGGCGGCGAGCTGCGTTCCCTCCTCAGGCGCCAGCGGGGCGTCGTCGGCGATGTTGATGAAGATGAGGTAGAAGGCCAGGTAGTGCGCGAGCAGGCCCAGCAGCACCACGGGATTCCGGCCCAGTCGCCCGCTGCACTTGTTCAGCATGCCGAAAGCGGCCCCGCCCACGATCTCGCCCAGGCCCACGCAGATGCCCGACAGGCCGATCAGGCTCTTGGCGTCCGGCCCCAAGCCGCTCGTGGCGCCGACGCACGTGCCGTACACGCCGCTGTAGAACGTCAGCTCCACGCCTGGCGGCACACGCGCAATGACATCGTCAGTTTCGCGGCGTGTGCGTCACACGACAGGAAGCGGCGAGTCACCCGTGTAGGCGATGGAGAGGCTGAGCAGCGACATCTCCTTGGTCACGAACATCTTGCACGCCTGCACTGCGGAGCAGAGTGCGCACTCGTACGTTTCCGTCCCAAAACGACAGCGGTGCGGTAATCCCTCGTTTATCGCAGGTTTCCTTCCAGACCGCCCCGCGATACACAACATTTTATTATTTGGATATATTTAGGGCGTCGTGCATGCACTCTCCTACCGACATGCAAACTACACTATGCATGTGAGATCATTATTATTTTTGTCCACTTGGGGTCGCCATCCGTATGTTCTACACTGTAGCGTCTGTGGCGTCGAATGTGTGCGTGCCTTTAAAATATGGGCCCGACCTGTCGATTGACGTGGAAGTGAGCCAATGAGCACGTGGACGTTAACTGGCTTTAGCGTTAGCCGCTATGCGTGTTGAGCAACGGCGTCCCTTGAGGCAGTCGGCAGGTGACTGAAAAAAACGTGCTTGTGTTAACTTTATTTCGTTGGCGTTCGTTTAATGAAAGCGATTCAAAGCGCACAGTGGCTTTTTCCGTCATCCATCTATCCAAACCACCCGCTACGATTACAATTGGTTCTAACTAGCGGTGGTAGTCTACATTCAAAACGATGTTTACTTTCCCGGAAACATGCAGTTTTGTAACAGTCGGACTCTGCAATTGGCATGAAGTGAGAAATGATCCCAAACTTTGGCGCTTCTGTCTTTTACGCACTCTTTCCTCCTGCCTTGTGCTTATTGTTATGGAGGAAAAATAATCGCCGCAAAATCCCACGATATGGTGAATAATCTGCAATATAAATCTGATCCAAAAATCTGCAATGCGCTGAACCCGCAGAAGGCGAACGGCGATATCGCGAGGGACGACTGCACCGCTCCATGTTTTCGAGTTTGTGCGCGTACGTACCAAAAGCGTCCGCGGCTTGCGAGCAGAGGTGCGAGGAAGATGGGCTGCCGAGAAAACAAGGTGAGAGGAAGAACGATAAAGAAGCTGAGAAACAGTCAGGTAAACACCAATTTAGCAATTCACAATTTTCTTTTGTCACGCGCCCTATCGACTCACTTGGCAACAAGCCACGCTTTGGCAAATAGTGAACAATTCTTCTAAAGTTCTGAAGCTGTTTAATGCCACTCGAAAACTAAACAAAGAGAATTTCGCCTTGTGTAATAAAAACAACAATAGAGCTCAGCCTATCAGTCCACTAGCTTAGCGCTAACAAGCATCTACGTTGCGGCGCTTTAACCCTTTACGCAACCAACTGAATACAAATGGTTCAGCAACGACATGTAAGCAGGCAACAGAACAGTACTGTCATATATTCTTTACCCTCTGCATAGAACAACATATATATATATATATAGATAGATATATATCTATAGTGCCGTATTGATGAGCTCAGGGGAGTTCGATCTTATTATGAATCCCACGTGCGTTTGCCCCACTGCAATATTATTGTCTGCTTGAGTGCCTATTGATCAAGTGCGATGCGTAACGGCTCAACAAACAGTAGCTTCGTCTGTCTTATACTGCCCCCAGGTGGCCAAACCGGAAGGAGCAGCATTTAATCGATGCAGAGTGACAAAAACGGTTTCATTCTTTTCCATTTCTATTTCATGATGTCATTATTACTGTTTGTTTTTAAAATGTGCAAAATTATGCAGCGCTAGTTTTCTTCATTCAAATACAAACATTGTTTGTTGTTTCTTCGGGAGGGGAAAGAACACAATAATAATAGTGAATTGAAAATTCATTTCAAAGGGGAAAGATGATTTGAGGTATTTATGTTTTCAGTTACCGTGGTCACAAATTCAACCCGTATCTCGAGGCGCCACCGGACTGCTTTTGGAAATCAAAACATCTTAAGCGGGATGACTTTGAAAGGAGATTCGGCAGGTGCAGGATCGAAGTTGGTTTACGACTGAAATTCACTTACTTGACTCGGTACGAGAAACGTTCGAGGGCCGGCTGTTCGGCTTTGGCTAATTTTGCCGTCGGGTTTGCTACCAAAAACACGAAAATTGCCAGCACTCGCCGCACGCCCGTCCTCAACCTCGTCATAATCGTCATCATCATTGTCATCCTCCTCATCCTCACGGCGGCCTAATCGCCGAGGTGGCAACGACGGGTACCCGCTTGCGCCGTCGCCAGAGTCGGAGGGCAGCAGCGGGGCGTTCGGACGTTCGCCGGGAGCGACTTCGGCGTGGCCCGAGACTTCCGCGTCGGGGGTCCGGATGAGGAAGAAGAGGAAGCAGCCCGCCAGGCTGATGACCGTCAGCGAGATGAAGACCGTCTGCCGGTCCTTGTCTGCGCGCACGCAGACACACGCGCGGTCAACACTTAGACTGCCACGCGTGTGCACGCGCACGTGCACGCCAAGCCGCTTCCTACCTGAGATGCGCTCGTGGCCGCGCCACGCCAGGAAGATGAACGCGTTTCCAAACAGTAAGCTGCGCACACACACACACACACACAGAAAATCATCGCAAATCCAAATCACACACAACACACAGGATAATGTACAAACGTGCACACAAACACGCATGCACGTACAATACAAAAACACACATACAACACACAAATACAAATACACACATATGCAAACACGTGTGCAACAAACAAACACTACAAACATGCACACACACACTTACAAACAACACACAAACACAGAAATTAAGAAACACATACACCACACAAACACATCTACAACTATATATACACAACACACAAACATACAAACACACAACTCAAACACACTACAAACATGCATGCACACACACTTTCATAAAACACAGGACGCAAACAAACACACACAGAAACACACAAATACAAACCTACAGCACAAACACAAACATACACACATTTATACAAACACACGTCCATGCACATTTGCAAACACATTGACATGCACACACACAAACGAGTATAAACACAACCACACACACACACACATGCATAATACAACCACACACAAACACATGTATATTTACAAATGCACACACACGCAGATTGAGTACAATGAGTTCTTCTAGTTTAGTGGGACTAGAACGTTGAAGAATAACCTATGAGCCACGTGCTGCTTCACCCAGCCGCCCCTCTGAGCTAGCGAGCGTGCGTCACCTGCATTGCAGCAGCGCCCAGAAGACGCCGCTGTTCCTGCCGATGGTGAGCCGGTCGGAGTTGAGCGCCAGCACGCTGCCCTGCGCCGTCCACAGCACGGCGGCGCCCACGCCCACCAGCGCGGACGCGGCGTAGAAGCTCCACGTGTACGGGTACACGAAAACGCCGATGTAGGCGCTGTACAGGAGCCCGCTGAAGAACATGGACAGATGCGGGCCCGCCACCGCCAACACCGACGGCGCCAGGAGGTTGGATGCCGAGAAGACGCCGTAGATGATCGCCATGCTGCGCAACACACGCACGCACACACAAATGCTGGACATCTGCTTGAAGGTAACATCAACGCAAATGTACGCGAGCCCCTTTGTGGTATTTCACATTACATGTTAGTGGACTTTTGGTTTTATATGGTTTGCTTGAACATTTTGAACAGACAAGAAGGAATACTGTTTCAAAAAGTGTGTTTTAATAAGTTTGAATGTGTTTCAGTTAGGGCCCGACGATTAATCGGCTGATTTTTTTTAACACAATAAAACAAAAAAAATATTCACCCCAGCAAAAAATACAGTACTTACTTGGCGCAGCACTGCTGCGCCAAGTGTGGGTGCTAGCTCCAATGGCGTCTTGAACGACACTTGTTGCAAGTATTACCGTAGACGACATTTACAGTATAGACGCCGCCTTGAGCGCAGAACGGTATTTGGTGTTGGACGACACCGGGTCCATTTTCTGCTTGGAGACGCATCAACCGTTTTACACTCCGAGCCACAATTCAACAACTCATGGGATTGAGACTGAAGCATTACTTTGATTGTATCGGACCTTCTACGACTATCGTTTGCAGATTTTGCGGCTAATACGACGGCCACATCCAACGTGGCGGACATGCGTCACAGAAAGGGCCACCCACCTCAAGGTGGTGTCTATGTGTATCTTTCTAAGCATCCTAATCCACAGCCCGAATGTGCAGACGCCGTGCGCTGACGTTCACGCTCCAGCACGTGTGGAAAAATGATGACGCGTAACAGGAGCAAACTGCATTTTTGGTTTTCTGCAGGTGGATAATTTAAGTTCAGATTTTTATTTCATAAGGCATTTAATTATTTAGTATTTCATTTGACAGTAAGATTCAGTCCAGCGTCTTTTTCCACAGACTTGCAGATAGTTTTGTTGCATGCAGGAAAAAAAAGGGAAAAGAAAAATGATCTTCATTTGATTTGATTTTCATCTTTGAGCATTTAAGGTTGCCGACCCATACAGACATGTCATGCCGTTACACAATGCCAGCCAAAAAAACAACAACAACACAGACTGACTGTGAAAAACGCGTGGGGCTGTTACGAACCAACATTGACGTATCCGTCACGTAGACTTGCGCCCCTGACATTATTTCCGGCAAGGCCATCGTAGGCTGTTGCAGATTAGATTAGCCTTCAATCAAACAAAATCACACTATTGTTTTTTTGTTTTGTTTTAATGTCGTGGTGCTAAAGAACTAAACACTAGCTACTCTGACAAAATGTCGCCGTGGCTGTCCATGGAACAGACGGCATTTGTCAGGGTTGTGACGCGCTTACCTGGTGTACCCGCTGGCATGGAAGGTGGTGCTGTTGAAGCTCTTGATGACCGTTTGCTGCAAGAGCCAAGAAGGGTCGGTGTTAGCGAGCGCCCAGCGTGACGCTGGGCGCGGTACGTGGCATCGCACGGCGGGCGTTGCGGCCGCCTACCTCGATGTTGCCGCACGTCTGGAAGGCGGTGAAGATGAACATGAAGCCCACGCCCAGGACGATGATGTTCATCAGCTTCTTCCCCTCAGGACCCATTTTCAACCGCGGACGATGACGACGATGCGACCGATGACGTCACGACATCTGACGACGACGACGACGAGCAAAACTGCAAAACTGATCTCTGTCTCAATAACATGTCTGTGACGTTATTCTGTCAAAACTAGGGATGTTCTTTTTTTCTCAGACTGAAACCATCATGAGAACTCACCGTTATCAAGCGCCGATACCGTTAGCACTTTTCAATTGCAATTAACACAATGACAGAACATTGTGAACAAAGACCTTTGTTTGTTTCTGACGCTTCACTCGAGGGGTGCCGTATCCCGAGCGCCTCCGATTTGGCTCGCAATGCAAATCAAAAAAAGCTGAAAAAGTGACAAATGAACAAAAAACTACACCAACAAATGAAAATTGGCCAAGCGACAGCTGGGGCAGACGTAAATCAAGTTAGCGCTGTGTTTTCACAGTACAACTGTTGTTGCGACGCGATCGGCCGGTTTTGGCGGCGGATGCGTCTCATACATGGCGGGCCCAGCTTTCATTCGATTGGAAGGGCCACACAAATCCCCCCACACACCTACGTCCACAACTTTGCCCAACGTTATTCGCAAAAGCTCATGCTGTAACGCTGTTAGCTAATGCTAATCTGTGCTAACACTGCAGCTCTGCTTACCTTTTTGGCTTCAACAAAAACGTGCTTCTGGCCAAAGTGGTTCTTTTGCTCTGCAACTTGTACAGCCGAGCTGATCATGCCATTGACTGTGTCAACTCTTATTGGGGTGTTGTTATGCTAATTAGTCCTTAACTTAAACACAGATAGCTAAACATTGACTTGCTAATTTAATTTTTGGGGATGCCAAACACACAACCCAATCAAAAGTTACTTTTCCTTAATAGCTGGCGTCCCCTTCGGCCAGCATCAAAAGAATCCGTTGTCCCGTGATGTCACTTCCTCATTAGTGGACACAGTCACTCAAACGAACATTCAAAACAGATTTGAACATCCTTCACGTTCCAAACTAGCAGTTGTGGTAAAAGTACTCACACTTTGTACTTAAGTGTATACTTGTGGGGGAAAAAAAGACTGGAAAAAGTAGATGTTCTGATTCAACTCCTTTTTTTTACTGTCAACTATATACAATATAGTATTGCCTGAGGCTGTCATGCGAGCAAAACAAAAACGGCTAAATTAGCTTAGGATAACAAGTGAACAAATACAGAAGATGGAGAATTTTTGTTTTAGGCCGGCAAAAGACAACCCATTTGCCAGTCGACATCACCAATCAAGTGTCAGTCTTGATAAGGCCACGGATGGGGAATATCTCGCTTCTCTTAATCGTGGTTAATGCTCCCTTTTTCATGTCGCTGCTTGCTTTTTTCCACCTTAGAAGAAGACCCCAACATCTCAATCCATGAGGATCTCAACTACATCATTTTATAAAGTGTCGTCCTCTAAAACAGTAACCAGCCTATTTTGACAAAGTGAAGAAATGAAATTTGGAAATCTACTTACTTCCCACCACTGCAAGTGACTCATTAAAACTGGTGGTTAAAAAAAAAAAAAAAAAAAAAAAGTGAGCGTTATTCATACGTATATTTGTCCACTCACGGATCAGGCGTCGGTTCGGTTGGGTTCGGTTCGGCTCGGCTCGGCTCGGCTCGGCGGTTCTTGTCGCTCCTGGAAGACTCGGCTCAACAAAACTGCTAGCTCCTCTTAGCACTCGTCATCGATCATCTCCGCATGGGCCCCAAACCCACCGTGACGGAACCGGCCGGCTTCTCCAAACAGAAGAAGAACCCGAAAATATGAAATCATGTGAGCTTGAGAGGACCTCAGCTGACTGACACGTCATAAGCTCAGCAGTGGCAGCATCAAATGACAGACGTATAAATCGGCGGCGCGTGAAGCCGCCATACCACAGCGCAACCATTTGCTATGTAGATCCGGTTTTTTTTTTTTTTTGGAACACAGCAAGGGCCCGCCCTACTATTTCCGCTTCCGGGTGAAATGTTTTCAACGCTCCCAAAACTCTGATTGTTAATCCAAAAGTCAATTCATTTCAATAGTCGTCGTGTTTGTGTGGTTAAAAAGACACACATTCAAGACGTTTGATTGACGGGCGAAGCTGCGGCGGCCGTGCTTGTCTTTGATGGAGCCAAGCTGCATAATTGACATTCGAAACATATTGGGCACCACACAACGTCACAAAAAGTAGACGTGCTACAAGACTACATAGGCTAACTGGAACTTTGCCATCTAGCGGAAGAGAATTTCGTTGCTTTGCACTGGCATACATGGATGAACAAACTTTTAGGTTGGACGGGTTTGAGTGACACACTCAGGCAGACGATCGCGATATGAAATCTTCATCTTCTTCCAGTCTCTTCTTTCTTACATTTCGACAAGAATTGCTCCTCAAAATCACCAACATTCTAAGAATCAACGGAGTCTGCTTCAACTAAGACTGTATCACACAAACAATTGTTTTCATGTTTGGATAGAGCATAACGTAAACATTCACAGGATGGGGAGGAAAAGGTGAACCCTTCGATTTAATCAGCGGTTGACCCTCGACCCCAATCGTCAGCAATCCGCTGAAGCAAACGTTCCCCGTCGCTGCGGCGCAGACGTGCACAGCCGGCAGGATGATTTAGGACCCTTACTCTGCACAAAACTGTGGCAGTTCAGCAAGATTCCGGGGATGATTGCTGTGAATAACTCTCTTGAGGTCATGCCACAGCATCTCAACGGGGTTGAGGTCAGGACTTTGACCGGGCCACTCCAGAACACGTATTTTCGGCTTCTGAAGCCATTCTGTTGTTGATTCGCCTCTGTGTTTTGGATCGTTCTCGTCTTTTGAGCTACGGGAGTTGGACAGATGGCCTCAAGTTCTTCGCAATATATCTTGATAAACGCGTGTCCAGGCCCTGAGGTAACAAGCACCCCAATACCATGACGCTCCCTCCACCATGCTTCACAGTTGGGATAAGGTTTTGATGTTGGTGTGCTGTGCCATTCTTCCTCCACCTATGGCATTGTGTGTTCCCTGCAAACGATTCAACTTTGGTTTCATCTGTCCACAGAATATTTTGCCCGCAATGCTGTGGAACATCCAAGTGCTCTTTAGCAAACCTCAAATGTGCGGCAATGTTGTTTTTTTAGACCGCAATGGATTCCTCCTCCCATGAATCCCACATTTGTCAAGATTTGTCATCAGAGATGTCGGCCTGTGCCAGTGATTTGGGGTCAGTCTTCAGCTGAAACTCTAGGCCTCTTTTTGACCTCATTGAGAATTCTTCGTTGCGCTCCTCTTTACTTGGACGGCTACTCCTTGGAGGAGAAGCAACAGTGCTGAACTTTCTCCATTTAGAGACAGGTTGCCTAAGACTTTGAGAGAACCTTTTCCAGCTTCGTACAAGTCAACAATTCTTAATCGTAGGTCTTCTGCGAGCTCTGTTTAGCCAGGCACGGTACACATCAGGCAATGCTTCTTGACAGGAGACAATTCTAACCTGCTGTGTGTTTTCTAGTGGCCAGAGCAGCTCTAGGCCACACCTCCAATCTTGGCCCATTGATTGGACTCCAAGTTGGCTCAGACCTGACTCCGATTAGCCTTGGAGAAGCCGTAGCCGAAAGGTTTGCTTCATTTTTCCTTGCTGTAGTACTCTGAATGTTTATTTTATTGTCAATAAAATTATGGAAACATATAATTGTCTGTGTGGCATTAGTTTAAGAAGACTCTGTTTATTCTTTTGATTTAGAGAAGAAGAAGAAGAAGAATCCTCTTTTATTGTCATGAACATGCATGCATGCACACAAAATGTGTTCTCTGCATTTGACCCATCACAGTGAACACATACACATAAGTGGAACACACTGGAGGAGTGGGGCAGCTGAAGCGCGCGGGGAGCATTTCGCGGTATCGGTGTCTTGCTCAAGGACACCGCAGCCGTGAGTCCGGGAGATGTTGGCGGATGGTCCGGTCGGGGTCTCGAACCTAGGTCCCCCACGGTGGCAGGCGATTTAATTCAATTTATGCAGAAATGTAAGAAAGTCCAAAAGGTTTACAGGGTTTACTCCCACTATAGACAGATAGATAGATAGAATTACAGATGGACAAATGTTGGTCTGTCCAACCATAGGCCACCGTGTGATGTTGCGCTCTCGCCGAGTCTCGCGAGAGGTTCATCAGCAGGCTGCTAGCGTCTCTCGTCTGGTCTCAATCTTGTTATCGAGCAAAAAGAAGAAGAAGAAAAAAGACGACGAAGCCTGACGGGACGCCATCACGCCGCTATGCGTCCCGCACCCCCGCGGCGTTCCTCACGTTAGGGGTCGGCCCATCTGACGGACGCCTGAGCCCGGCTGTGATTTGCAGGTAGGCGCCTGGCCGCCCGCCGCCGCCGCCGCCGCCGGAGGTTTATTAATAGCAGCTAGCTGGCTAGTGGCTACATTGGTGGGGGTGGGGGGGGGGGGGCTAACAGCTAGCCTCTCTCCACAAAACATTCAGAGGAGCTCGCATTTCTAATGTGACACTCGGGCAAACGTCTTGTAACACAACAACACAACTCGTCTGTCGGGGCAAATGTGACATTTGAGGGATATTAAGCGGATATTGTTTGCCGAATCATGAGCAACACTCGCCTTGTTAGCGTTAACGGGCTAAAGTCATGCTAGCGAGTATTTACCTGCTCGACGGTACACGAAGCTGCATGGCAACAACAACGTAAATGATCACAATCATCCGAATCTTAATGATGACCAAGTATTCTGCTGTAATGTTTTGCAATTAGCACCTGTGCCATTAACATTATCCTGTTATGTGGAGTTGATATTGCCTGATACACTTGGCTTGTAAGAGACAGAAATAAGTCCACTTTTGTTTGGTTGTTTTTAATAAAATACATCTAGAAAATTGACAAATTGATACATCAACTTTCGCAAGAAGTTACAAAAGTGGTACAATTAATTGACAACTAATTGATTATCACATTGATCGACCACTATTTTGATAATCAATTAATTGTTTAGAGAACTTTAACTTCCTCGGAATTTCAGCCTCTCAAAAGTAAATATTCTCCCGATTTATCTTGTTGTCTGCTTTTACTTTGGAAAACAATGATCAAGGTTTTTGCTGATTTTCTGACGAATGTTCTGGACCAAACCAGTAACTGGATCAAAATCAATTTGTCAATTTGAAATAATGTCCTGTTTTTGAATTAAGGGATGGCAATTAAGATTTGTCGAAATTTGATTAAACACAAAGATAACCAATCTACTTTTCATGTCGGACTTAGGAAATCAGACGAGATTTACTGATGAGAAGCTGAAATTCTGAGAATTTAGGCTAGTTCAACTAAGGCTGTCACTATCGGATCTTTTTAGAATCGATTAACCGATAGATATTTCGTCACATGCTCGAGTAATCGCCCCTGTCCTTAAACTGCACATGTTGGTACTGAGTTGGTACTGTTAGCATTCTCGATGAGCATCAGCACGCTCGCGATTATCAATTTAGGTAAACCAAAAAAAAAAAAACGTTATCTACCATTTAGCTCACTTTTACATCATCTTATATGTACATTACACATCTAATAGTGTCTTAAAAATCACTTAAAGACGCTCCTCTGTCATTTTTTCACTTGTCCAACAATGCGTCCGTCTGCAACAAAAGTCCGTGCGGTAAACATGGACAGTGGCCGAATGCTTCCTTGCGATGCAAATTGGGTCCAGGCATATGCTTTTATTCATATTTTTTATTGCCTCGAGGCAGAAGTTTTTGTGTCAAGCAACTTTTATGGTTTAAATTTCAACTTAAACAAGGTCTCTAAACGATTAATCGTTTATCAAAATAGTTGTCAATTAATTTTTCAATTAGTTGTCGGTTAATCAATAAATGTTTGTGCCTCTAATCAATATTGAATCAAACTACACCCTAAAGAATCAAAGTCAAATTGACTCGTTAAGTTCTTAACAATACCCAGCCCTAATAGAGAGGTATTTCTATTTATTAAAAACATAACAAAAAGTAATAGTTTTTTTGGCTGGGGGCGAGGGTTGTGATGGATTAATGACATTTAAATTCAAATCAGTTGGTTAAATTGATTTGATATGCGAGTAAATTGAGTTATAAGTTGGTCATGGGATGAATTAAACTTGTAAATTGAGATACTCCTGTATTTATATTTATTACTGCTGTTTATATTTGTTTATTACAGTGACCTTACAGGTATTAAAAGCACTTCTTTCATGAAAATATATTGATTAAAATACAGTTGATTTTGTGTAATGGTGTTTGTACGTCAGGATGTGGCCTCACACACGTCGCCACGCTGTCGCCGCCTGACCGTTGCGAGGAAACACGGATGTCGTGGGGATCATGTAGCTAGACACCGTGGGCTCCCATGATGCATCGCGGCGCATGAGCGGCGGGTTCGCCACTGGCCTGTAAGCGATCGGACACGCCTGCGGCGTTTCCCGCGTCCGGGCTGATCTGATTCGGCGTTGTCGGCAGGAGGATGAACGGCTCGCTTTTGACTCCGCCCAGCCCGCGGGCCACAAACTCCTCTCCCTTGCCCCCGTCGCCCTCCCCGTCGCCCTCCCCGCCGTCACCCTCTCTGCTGCCCCTGTCCCCCCGGCCGCCGCCCCTCCCGCCCCTGATGAGCCCGCCGCCGCCGCCGGCCCACCCCTCCTCCTCGCTTTCGGACACGCCCACGCCCTCACCCTCGCCCTGCCTCAGCTGGACTGAATTCTGCGAGCTTCACGCCCGTGTGGCGGCCGCCGACTTTGCGCGCCACTTCCGGGCGTTCCTCTTGGAGAACCCGCACTACTCGCCCGACTCTGCCGCCGCCTTCTGCTGCCGCTTCACCGATCGCTTCGTGCGCCACTTCCAGAGCGAACTGGAGGGGGCGCAGCCACGCGGCGGCGCCTCCGGCGGGGAGGACCCGATGGGCTGGGCTCCCCGGTCGGACGCCAACTCCCTGGAAGAAGAGGCCGTCTCCCCCTTGTCGGCGTCCGGGGGGGCTGTCCCGCCCTGCCCCGCCGCTAACACGTCGCGGCCCACCTCCAAACTGGCGCCCGCGCGCCTCCTGGTGGACGGCCGCATCGGCGACAGATTTCAAGATCCCTACGCCCACAGCCAGGTCCTACCTCCCTCTTCGTCGTCCTCCTGCTGCTCTTCCGTGGGCGGCAACAACGGCAGGCGGGACGACAGGCTCGGGGCCGCGGCGGGCGGGAACGGGGACGCGCCTGTCGAGGAAGAGGAGGACAGCTGGCTGGGGGCGGAGGCGGAGCCGGATGAGCGGGGAGCAGAGAGCGGCGAGGCGGACTGCCCCGACGCCTCGCGCACGCCCCCGCCCGGCTCTAAATGCGGTGGTTCCGGCTCTAAAAATAAAGTGAAGAAGCGCTTCTCGCTACGCAGCGTGGGGCGCAGCGTGCGTGGGAGCGTGCGCGGCATCCTGCACTGGCGAAGCTCGTCCAGCGACTCTGTGCCAAGCCCGCTGCCCGCCAGCTACAGCTACACCGTGGGCATGCAGGACGCCGCTCTGGCCCGGAACGCCACCACCCAGCCTCCGACGCCCACCTCCTCCATGCCCGTTTCTCTCTCCATGCCCCTGTCCCTACCCCATTCGTCCTCGTCCTCCCTGCCCCCCTCGTCGTCCAGCAGCGCCACCTCTCTGTCGCTCTCAGACGCTGCCCGGGACCGCCGGCGGAGCAACGGCGAAGGCGGCGAGAAGGACAAGTGGAGCCACCGTCTGGAAAAATTGCGACTGACACGTTCCCCGCCCCCCGTTCTCACCCATAGCGCCGGCTCCTCCGTGCTGGTGCCCAGCAACGCCGCCGGCGTGGCGCCACCCGGGAAGGTGAGACGGCTGGTTCGGGAAGGCGGGGTGAGCGTCAGTTCATCCAACGACGAGCTGAGCGGAGGTCACGGCTTCTCGGGCTTCTCCTTCGCTCTCCCGCTTCACGGCCCCGACAACAACAACGCGGCGGGCGCCGCCAACGTTCCCTGGAGGGGCGGACGCTGGCACAAGTGTCGTCTGGTCTTCCGAGAGCGGGAACGAGAAGGCGATCGAGGCGAGGAGTACTACTTGGAATTCTTCATTCCGCCCAAGGTAGGACAATGATGACGACCGTAATCCTAAAAATATTGATGATGAGGTGTACGCCCCACTTCGGTGCGATCAGGCGTCCAAACCGCGGCGGACAGTGGCGTGCGGCGCCATTGTGAATGTGAGGAGCACGACAGCGCTGGAGGTCCCCGACAAGGAGAACAGCTTCCTGCTGCAGGTGAGAAGCCCAGGTGTGAGCTGGTGGACGTTTTCCACGACACCGGTGTCATTTGCGCTCATCGGTGCTCGTTTCTCAGCTTGAGGGCGCCGTCCAGTATGTGATCGAGACGCGGGACGCCGTCCAGATGAGGGCGTGGCTCAGCGACATCCGCAACGGCGTCTGTCTCAGGTAAATAGGTTGACGTGGCGTGCGAGGTGACCTTACATATGACATAAGGTCACTGTCACGTGTTGTGCGGCAATGTGAGGGGTAGCTTGTAATATGTGACGTGCGGCATGCGAGGTGTCCTGCGCCGTGACATTTGGCGTGTGGCATGTGATGTGGTGTGCAACAGATTTACTGAATCGATATTGAATCGTGGGAAGAACAATTTCACCCAGCCCTAGATGTGTCGTGCGACGTGACTCAATGTATGACGTGGAGTGCAACATTTGACGTGTGGCGTGGTGTGCGATGTGATATCTGGTGTGCCTCCTAACATCCGTGTCACCCGCAGCAGGCGGGAAGATCCCGACGGCGGCGGCCCGCCGGACATCAGCGGCACGCCGGAGATCGTCGAGCGTCTGTCGCAAGGTGAGCGTGGCCAAAGCGCACCGGTACATCTCGGCGCCCGCCTGTCACTTGACGCCGCTACCTCTCTCGCCGCGGCAGCGTGTTACGGCGGTGTCGCGGGCTCCCCCCCTCTGATGGAGCCTCTCCCCCCCGAATTGCCGCCCCGAGCCCCGCTGGACGAATCCGATGCGCGCATTCTCGGGGGAGGCGGGGCTAGCCTGGGTACGCCGTTTGCCGAGACGCCGGACGCTACAGGTGAGGGCCACGCCCGCAAACGTCAAGACGGTCTTCCCCTTCATATTTCTGAATCACAGATTTTGAAAATTAGTGTGATTTTCAAGGGAAGGTTTTAGTTCAGGTAAAGAGACAAATTGGCCATTAGGTGAGGGATTACAGTAACCACGAGTCACGGCTGTCCTCCGGAAGCTTCGAGAAGTACTCGGCTCGCCTGACGTCTTGATGTGGGCCTCTCTGCGCAGGCTCCTTCCTGTTCTCTGAGGTGATGCCGGGCGAGGCTCTGGAGCACCCGCTCAGCGAGTGCCAGTGGTTCCACGGCACCCTGTCGCGCCTCAAAGCCGCCCAGCTGGTGCTGGCGGGCGGGCCGGCAAGCCACGGCGTCTTTCTGGTACGGCAGAGCGAGACGCGGCGTGGCGAGTACGTTCTCACCTTCAACTTCCAGGGAAAGGCCAAGGTGAGTCTCGGGAGAGCCGTTCGGTTTACCTCGATTGTTTAGCCACAACAAACACGAAGTACATTTTCACGAAACGACACACGCATCGTTACAGAATGAAATCGCTTACGTCGGGTGTGTCCAAATTGTGACTGCGCTTTTTGATTCGAATTGTACTAAATCCAGATTTTATTCTTTTAAACACGACCTGCATTGGAAGGTTACCACAAAAAGTGGAAAGGTTGACTGTTTCATAACGTGCCTTTTATAAAAGGCTCTGGAGAAAAAAATGCTTAAAACCATTGGCCCTTTTTTGGGTATTCTATTTTTCGCAAATAAATGCTCTAAATGACATTTGAAGTTGTCACTAGTTTATAGAGTAAAACCAAAATGTTCCCTCCACTCAAACATATACCTGTAACAAGCAAAATAAGAGAAACTGATGGTGTGTGTCCCACCCCTCACAGAGCTCTCGATGCATACATGTCGTTACTAAATGTCCAGCTTTTTTATGAATTAGAAAAAGTACTTTTTGCAAAATGTAAAAAAGTTGGGTGTTACAAATTATTACCCTATTATATGTTTTTAAAATGGTTTTAAATGTAAACATGTTAAATCGTACAATATGTCATAGCCCTTATGTTAAACAAAATGGAAAAACACTTCTTTAAAATTAAACCTAAAAAGGTAAATACAGTACAGAAAAAGGAGAATGTTGCAAGAAACCCTACATTTTTTAAATTAGAAAAATAAAGAAATGTAAAAAGTCACACTCATTATTTTTAAACATGTTTTTCGTGGAAAGCAATGTGAACCAAACAAAATGTTACCCGCCCGTTCTGCAGCACCTGCGTCTGTCTCTGAACGAGGACGGCCAGTGCCGCGTGCAGCACCTTTGGTTCCAGTCCATCTTCGACATGCTGGAGCACTTCCGCGTGCACCCCATCCCGCTGGAGTCGGGCGGCGCCTCCGACGTCACGCTCGTCAGCTTCGTGGGCGCCGCCGCCATCCGCCAGCCGGGTACGAGTCGGGCGGCTCTGTCCTTCTCCCGCGCCGCCGCGCCTTTCGCCGCCGCCGCGCCACTGCTCGGCGGCGGCCTCCCGCCGCCCCTCCCGCTTCTGACACCTTGTTGTGTTTGTTCATCACTCGTCCTCGCAGGCCGCGACAGGGCGGGTAGCCGGCCCACCGTCTGTGATGTCATCACCACGCGCCATCCCGACTCTCCATCAACACCCATCTCTGACTGTGTGTAAGTGACTCGTGTGTGTGTGTGTGTGTGTGTGAGTATGAGTGTGTGTGTGCGTGTGTTGAGTATGTATGTTTGTGAGAGAGAGCATGTGAGGGTGTGTGAGTAAATGAGTGTGTGTTTGTGTTTTTGTCTGTAAATCAGACAATAATAGTGACTGAGTGAATATGAGAGTGTGTGTGTGTCTGACTGAAAGAGTGTGTGCGTGTTGGAATCAAAACTCTGGATCCACATTGCTTGTCCGTGATTGGCTGGATTGTGTCAATCTGAAAATTCCAATTGGAGAAAGACTTCCTGCAGCATGTTGAGAATCCCACGCAAACGCCCGCTACTGCCGCCAGGTGGCGCGAACGCTCCGTGTAGGTAGCAACCTTCACTACCTGCAAGGCAAAAAGAAAGTCCATTCATTCAGTGTGAGAGTTGACTGTTTCCATGACAACCTCCATGAGTCCCGAGATCGCAGCTCACTCCCATTGGCTCCCGACCTCACTTCCTTTCGCTAGCCCCTCCCCTTCCTGTCGCCACATTCACACTTTTTGCAGGGCCTGACCGATTAATCGGCCTGCTGATTTAATCGGTCAGTATTAGCCTTTTGCAAATCAACAGAAATCAGCCAATTTTTAAAATGAATTTATTTATTTTTACACATTAGCACATTACAACATAAGACAAAGATAATGACATTCGAACAAACAACAATACTAGGTTCTTGGTAAGTTTCAGCTTTTATATGTATGTTATACTTTATTTATTTATTTGTTTTACATTTGAATCAGCCGATTAATCAGTTATCGGAATTTTATCCTGCCAAATATCAGAATCGGCTTCAAAAAATTTGTTCTGGCACTGCTTTTTGTTTTATTGAGTTTGTTTTTGTTGTTTTGCAGACTTGACCAGCAGACCCCGTAGCCCCCCGCAGCCGCCTCCCTTGCCGCCGGGACGCCCGCCGCCCCCGACTCCGCCACAGGAGCGTGGACGAGAGACCGACCCAGAGGCGACGACCGTGGCGGGGAGCGGCGGCGCGGGTGGTGGCGGTGCAGCGGAGGAGCGGGACGACCAGGACGCTCCGCCGCGCCAGCTGGAGGCGGCGGAGGGAGACGAGCCGGAGGCCGCGCGGGCGCCCCGAGCCGTGGACAACCAATACTCGTTCTTCTGAGGATGAGCTCGACATTTTGTCGTGGGAGGAGCCGTGCAAGTACCACAAGTTGTAACACTAAACGCGTGAGCGCGACACGAGACGGACGCACGTTGAGAGCAGCTTTCCACACTAACGAGCGCTGCGTACACGTGTACCTCACACGACCGCCGCCTAACCTCCACAACCACCTCATCCGAGGGCGCGTGTGCGTGCGTGTGTGTGTGTGTGTGTGTGTGTGTGTGTGTGTGTGTGTGTGGGTGTGTAAGTAACAGTGTGACGAGTGGCCGCTATCTTGACTTTTCTGTGGGGGGGGAGCAAAATGAGCACTACAAATGCTTCTAAAATCCTCCGTAAAGTATACATTTATAATTGATGACTAAAGTAAATGACCTCTTCAACTGCTCTTCTCACCAATAAATTCCATTTGTGTTATTTAAATGTTTTTTAGGGCAAGTGTCACCGTTTGAAACATCACAGTGGCTTTGGCGCGTCAATTTAGAGAACCCGTCGGAATTTCGTCCCGATCACGCTTACTGGTGGATATTTTGAACTATGGCTTTTCAGCCAATCATAGAAGGGCTTCCCTGAGTTATACCACAGATATGAAGACAAGATACATCAGCGTCTCTAGCAATCCAGCTGACTGGCAATGTGGCAGCCATGTTGTTGGGAGGGACGACGTTCCCATCCAAGTCAATGCATGGACAGAGAAATTAAGTAGTAACTTGCTAATTTCTCCACTGATTTTCATGGTTTACTTTTTTTGTCAACATGTGCTATTAATGTAGAACAGTTTAAAAAAAACAAAAACTTTATTTTTTTCTTCCCCTCCTACACCTGTGAAAGGTTATTCCCAGTTGCCTTGTTGTATGCAATGTGCCGGCATCTGTGTTGTTTCACAGGTGAAAATATTTGTTGGCTTTAAAAAAAATAATAATGAGATATATATATTAAAAGCACACGCTTTGGCATTGACGAACAAAGTAAACTTAATGAAAATCGGTTCAGAAATGAGCACATTCTGATTTATTTTCAATGTCCACGTGTTGCCTTGAATGGGAACGTCGCCCCTGCCAACATGGCCGCCACATAGACATGTCGCTTAACTCGGCTGCTATAGCGTGCCGGTGTATTGCGTCTTCCCTTCATAGCTGTGGTTTTACTCAGGTTTGAAGGTGTGTTTTTAACCAGATATCACCCAAAAAGGACACAAAAACCTCAATTTCCTCAACATCTGATTTTCTAAATTCTTTGTGTTGTACTCGGGTTGATGTGGCCATTCCAACCTCACTCAACATTTTTGGCGAAATTTTGTCATGTTGCTTGCTCGTAGTACTTTGCCTTTCAAATAGTTCACCGTTTACAGAAGGGGTGTCCAAAAAGAAAAATTGAAGGATGCAAGGGCCACTTGCGTCTTCCTCGCCTTTAATTTATTCAACACTGTACTAGGGCTGCACCATATTAGACAAAATTGACATTGCCCTTTTTTGTAACCCTGCGATGTAGATTGCCGTCTGAAAAATACACAATGACATACTGGTGACATTTGAAAAGCAGCACATATTTTTAGTTTACAATAGCTTCAGTAGACCCTCAACAGAAGTCGTCTGCAAGTCATTTAGCACAAGGCTCAAACTCCCCGCCCGCCACTACCCGGAGCGGGCCGCTTGGCGCCAGAAGCGAGAGCCCGCTCGGGGCTCGTCCTCCCGACCTCACCAGGTTAAGTAGGAAAACCAAATAGTTTCTTTTATAAAGTGCAAAAAATGTGATGGTGTTCACGTTAACAGGATGTTATCCTGTATTTTTCACGTTGCAATTTATATCGCAGGGTTAGCAAAAATGGCATAACCTTTATCACAGTATTGTGCAGCCCTAGTGTGCGCGCGCGCGTGAATGAATGTGTGACTGTGTGTGTTTGTATGCGCGTGTGTGTATGAGGTCACATTCAGTTGACTCCTGTTTAACCCGAGCCGATGTTGTCGTCACATCATCCGGCGCCTTGGTTGGCCGTGTTGTTGTTTTTTTTTTTTTTACCTCAGTGTCTCTCAGCGAATGGTCCGTCTTGTTCTCGCTCTCGCTCGCCTCGCTGGCAACAATAGTATTGATTTTGTTTGTCTCAAATGTCTTTGTGCCTTCTTTTGTTTTTGGGGGGCAAGCGCACCCCTTTTGTCCGCCTTGTTGTTGTCGCCCATTCAGCAAAAGAAACTTTTCTACTCGTGCCTTTTCTGTCTCCGTTCACGTTTGCGTTTCTTTTGAATTCCACATGGTTTCTGTCGGTCTCACAACTCTTTGTGCCTTTTTCTCTCACTTCTTGTCGTCGCTGGGACCGTCGTGTGTTGAGGGCGGCGGCTGTGCGCCCCGCTCGTTAGTTTCAGGTACTACAATGAATTTATTGATTATAATATAAATATAGTGAAATGTTAACACATTTTGTGTCTTTATTTGTTCACGCTCATGTGCACAGCAGTCACACATCAAATGGAGAGATGAGGATAGGAAACCTTAAGGAAATCCATCCATTCTTTTTCTACACCGCTTCTCCTCACGCAGGTCGCGGGTATGCTGGAGCCTATCCCATCTATCTTTGGGCGAGAGGCGGGGTACACCCTGAAGTGGTCGCCAGCCAATCGCAGGGCACATATAAACAGACAACCATTCGCACTCGCATTCAACCTAGCATGCATGTTTTGGGGATGTGGGAGGAAACCGGAGTACCTAGGGAAAACCCAGGCAGGCATAGGGAGAACATGCAAACTCCACACAGGCGAGGCCTCAGAACTGTGTGGTAGATGTGCTAACCAGTCGCTCACTGTGCCGCCCCATTAAGAAAATCATGACCAAAAAAAAAACTTTCTAATGAGCAGCCACACACTTCCTTAGCTGACGTTGAGGTCACATTTAGGTGAACTGGAGTCTATCCCAACTGACTTTGGGCAGAAGGCAAGCTAAAACCTGGAGTCGTCGCCACCCAACGGCAACGCGCGTATTGACCAACAAGCGTTCACACACAAAGACAATTTGTTGATCTTCAATGATGATAACTTGCAAACGTCTTGTCTTGGGCACGCGGGATGGAAGAGCCACAAAATCCGAACGACACACAGGTTGCAACGCTGAATGTCAGAACTGTCAGGCCCGCCGCACGCTGTGTGATGTCCTTGAATCCAGAAAATCGCAAAGAAATGACAGTTGGCAACTCGCCCCGAGCACCTGGATATATGGACACCCTGAACTGCACATGAAGTCTATATTTTCAGTGTTGGGAAGATGACTTTGCAAACATAGTTGGTTCCAATTACAAGCAATCCTGTTGAAAACACAAAAGTATTTGCAATTTTGGTATTTATGCATGAAACATGAAGTGGATGCACATGATTTGGTTTCGCGGGGCCCCCGGGCCACCAGTTTGACACCTGTGCTCTAGTGGGACGCAAAAGAATCACTGAATTCACAAAAAAAGACAATCAAACATAGAATGAACAAAAATGTCAACCAATGCCAAGGAAATGAAGGGAGATACCATTTAAAGTACAGTTAAGTTGTATTTAACTTTTAAGTTCATTTGTATTTAAGCTTTACGAATTTTGTCGTGAAACATTTTGGTAAATAAATAGTCTAATATATTTTAACTGATTACATTTAAGCGCAGTCTAAATCTTCAAACTGCATAATAATACAATGGCTTTGAATAATATTAGTACACTTTTTTTGTGAAATAAAAAAATCTGCGTTGGTTTTGAAACTTGATGGTGCTAGGAGACCTCTGTGTTAATGTAGCTGGTACTTAGTGTAAAAATTGTTTCCTGCATTATACGGAAGCATACCGGTATTGAAATCCAAAACTTAGGTTTTTTCTCAGTAATTTGTATTTTTCTTCTGTTTTTCAGATATATATATTTTTTTAATACTCTATATTGTCGAGAGTGACTCCGTGCAGACTCCTACCCGCACATATTCACCCTGCCTTCGACTATATACCGTACCGCTTCAGAACACAAAAAAATATATATATCACGAAAAACGCGGGGGGGGGAATTACTGCGAAAACAATTTTTCCGCCAAAAGACAACAGTGAATGACTTCGAACAAACGGATTTGTTTTCCGGTGAATGCAACAGGCTTCTGTAGTTTTCCGATGAATGTTGCGTGATCTTTTTGCTCCATCGCGTAAACGTGGACGCGCCCGCGCGCGAGACCGAAGAAATGACGCAGATGCTGCGCACGCGCGCCGCCTGCCGTCCATGTTGTGTCGGCGGAGGAGGCTAAGCGCTAACGGCTAGCTTAGCTCGCGTCGTCCTCCTTTTCGCCTTTCTTCTGGGATCGGCTGCGCGGACATGTCCTCGGCTCGTCGCCCCGCCAGGCGGCCGCCGAGCACCGAGACCGTCGTCGCGGCTCTTCTCTAAGCTAAGCTAAGCTAGCGTTAGCCCGCGACGATGAGCGACGAAATGTCTCCCGACTTCGTGTTGATGCGTCTCCTCGTCTCGGCGGCCGAGTACGAGCACCTGGAGCACCTGGAGCACCAGCCCGAACACGTCACGTCCGGGAAAGCCGGCCTGGTTCGCGGCGGCTTCGATGTGGACTCAGGCGGGGCCCCGACAGGCCTGGGCTCGGCCTCCCCGCACTATGGCTCTCCTCTGCCCGGCAAAGGCGAGCTGGAAGGCGGACTGCTGATGCCGCAGGCCCTACCCGACTCCGACGACCCCTCGCTGCCGGCGGAGGAGAACTTCGACTTCCCCAGGTCGACCGGGTCGAGGGCACAGTTGATGGTGTTCCGGAACCGGATGTTGGACTTTGGCCTGGAGCAGCCCCCTTTGGGGGGAAACGAGACACGGTGGGTGGACTCCTCGGAGTCAGGTTCTGGTTCGGCCGTCGACGCGGACGAGCGGGACCCCTGCTTCGGCCCGTCTCCTGAGGAGAACCGCCAGTGGCGTCCAGAAGGATCCGATCCGTCTGGGTCGGTCCTCTGTCACCCACTAGGTAAGTGGTCTCCACTGACCCTGCTGGATTCCCGGAGCAATCGTGGTGCCGGTGATGAGGAACTGGTCCTGGCTCTGAACCCGGGACCAGACCAGGGAGGATGCAGGGAAGGCAATGAAAGGGTAGCAGCCCCCCTCCCTCGGTGCTCCTGTCTCCTGTCCTCCGGGTCAGCGGCGCCAGGCGAGGATCCGAGCGAAACCAGCGACGCCCTGCTGGTCTTGGAAGGGTTGGGGGCGGACGGAGACGTCGGGGAGGGGGGGACGTGTCGGAGAGCGGGGCCCGTGTTCTCCAGCGGGACCCTCAGCGGGCTAATGCAGCAGGTCCACAGACTGGCAGGGGAGGCGGGGGTCTGCACCCATCAAACGTGGAGGACCCCCACGGCTAGCTCCCTCCGGGACCGGACCGGCACCTGTCTCCGAGCTGCCCCCCCGTCCCCCGCCCCTGAACCGCAGCGTCGCCCCCAGCACCAGTCCCGTTCCCAACCTCAGAGCCGGGCCACCACCCCCAAATTGGGCTCGGCCACGGGCGGGCGCTCCGCCTCCCCCCTGGTGGTCCTTGAAGGGGACCCGGGCGGTGACAGGATGCCCAGGGGCAAGCCCGGGAAAGCGGGGTCCCTGAAGGTGCGCCTCAGTAAACTGTTCCGAACCAAGAGCTCGTGCGGGGGGGCGGGGGGCATCCTGGACAAGAGGCCGTCCATCACCTCGTCCACCTTGTCGGCGGGGAGTCTGGTGGACGTGTGGGGGTCCACCTGCGGCAACACGGAGGACGGCGGCAGGTAAGGGGTCGAAGGTGGACCGGGGCGGTGGCCGCGGTCACGCGCTAACGCTCGCTTCCTGTTTGCCAGGCTGCAGACGCCTGCGCTGACGTGCACGCCGCCCTTCACCGGTGAGCGCACGCTACATGTTAACGCGTAACCTCCTCTTCTTCTGTGATGTCACTTCCTGTCTTCTCCGGCTGTCTGTCTGTGAAGGTGAGACGGTCTCCTTGGTGGATGTGGAGATCTCTCGGAGGAACTGCCTCCACCCTCCGACTCCTCCACCTCCACCCAGACGGAGCCTCAGTCTGCTCGGTACTGCTTCCTCTTCGTCTTTGTTTCTACTTCCTCTTCATTTTTAATTCCTCTTTCCCACCTTTCTTGTATTTCTTCTTGTTCCTCCCTTCTCATCCACCCTCATCTGTCTTGTCTTGTCTTGTCTTCTGTCTCTCAGATGATTTGGGGGGTCCCCCTCCACCGCGGGTTCCTTCGTCCGAGCGTGTCGGTGGGGCGTCGATGCAGTCTCTGCCACCCCGCCCGGTGGGCGAGCCTTCCTCCCTGAGCACCATCCAGCACAGCCTGAGTCTCAACGGTGGGTCCGCGTTTGGCCAGCTCGCGTGTAGCGTGAATGGCGGGGAAAGTACGAAGCTTTCCATTGGAATTAACGGGAATGAAAACAGAAATGTACTAAATTGAAGGTCAGCTCTGACGGGGGGGGCTGTGGCTCAGTTGGTAGAGCGAGTCGTCCACTGACCAAAGGTTTGGTGACTGTGGCTGAATCCTGGCTGTGACTCTCAGCTGCCTAAGTGTCCTTAGGCAGGACACGGAACCCTAAATTGCCTCCAGGTCGGCATTGTAATGAGATTCTGTTCTCAATTTTACATATATAATAGATGAGGCATGTAACAATATTCACGATATCGCGCAATTAAAAGTGCCTCACTATCGTCATGGGCTTGTCTCGGTATAAAATAATGAAGCGTTGTGTTTAAAATGTAGTTTTGTGCCGGCTAAACGCTGCCACACTGCTTAGCAAGGCTGCTCCAGCTCCATAAATGCACTCGATTAGACGCGTAACCCGTGTGAACACGTAGGTACGGCACAGAAAAATACACTGATTGGCCGACTGGCCCTCGTGACCCAAAGGGTCCGCTAGGAGAGATGTAGAAGAGACGCACTCGGTGCCCCGAGTCCCTCCCAACGGCGGTCTGAGCGTCGTTTCACAATCGATTGGGGCGAGAGGCGCCTTGTTGTTCGCGCCGGCCTCCGTCCCGGCAAACGGAGACCCACGGACCGGGATCGGCCGTTAGCGGATCTCCGCTTTGCGAAGCCGCATTCCTGCCGCCACCGCCGCTGGGAAGCCCCGCGAGCCGGCCCTTCGTGGGCCACCGCTCCGCCTCGAAGAGATGATCCACCAAATTATTGAGGCACTAACCCAGCAGCACTCTTTAGTGGTGCACTCGTGAGTGTCGAAAGTTGTTTATGAAAGAACATCACATGGAAAGAGAATACCGATTCCGACTCCCCGTAACAACATATCCAACCCTCCACCAATACATTACAGTAGTCCCAAGAATGAAATGAGAAAATTGCTCCACTCCATACAAATACAGATATCAATCCAAAAATAAATGTGACATACTTCCCTCCCTTCGAATGAAATGTCCACATTTCAAATGAAAACATAAATACAGAGGCTCCTCAGACAATTCTTCCCATGCCTTTAAGAGTGTTCCTGTGTTTATGACCGTGCCAGCATCTTTCCTCAGACTCATTCCTGCGGGGGCTGCCCAGGCCCGTCCCCCTGCGGGCCGACGCCCGGCACCCGCCGCCGCACCGCCAGGCGCCCCGCCGCTCCCTCGAGCGCCCCGACGGCGGCAACTTCGCCAGCAGCCTCCGAGAACTGGAAAAGGTCGGGCGGGCCGCACGCGGCGACGGCGAGCGGGCATTTGTGTGAACGTGTGCGTGTGCTCACCGTGCAGTGCGGCTGGTACTGGGGTCCCATGACGTGGGAGGACGCCGAGATGAAGCTGAAGGGCAAAGCCGACGGCTCCTTCCTGGTGCGCGACAGTTCCGATCCTCGCTACATCCTCAGCCTGAGCTTCAGGTCGCAGGGCGTCACGCACCACACGCGCATGGAGCACTATCGAGGTAACGTTCACGCTTGACATCGCTACGTCGGGCCACCCGTGACGGGCCGCCTGTGCCCCCTTAGGGACGTTCAGTCTGTGGTGTCACCCCAAGTTTGAGGACCGCTGCCATTCAGTGGTGGAGTTCATCGAGCGCGCCATCACGCACTCCAAGAACGGAAAGTTCCTCTACTTCCTGCGCTCCCGAGTGCCAGGTAGGCCACCACCCGCCCCGCAGACGCCGAATATAAATAGAGCCCAGCCCGCCTTGGTGCCGAATCCTACGTGAATGTCGACGACATATTGAATGTGGAAAAGTGGCACTCGTGAAAAATACGAAGTCGCCCCGAGCTGATCACGTAGTTTGCAGCTGTTCGGTATCGAGTGAAAAAGATTGGATTCTTTTGTAGTTTCTTAATTTCAGGTCATAAAGCAGCATTTATAATATTTTTATTTATTTGTTTTAGAGATGATATTTAATCAAATAAGTAATTTGTTAGCATTGGTATTTGGTGCTTGTTTACTTGGTTTGAACCATTGGCTGTCAACCAGTTCAGGGTGTACCCGCTTCTCACCCAAAGATAGCTGGGATAGGCGCCAGCACGCCCGCGGGCCGCCTGAGGAGAAGCACTATGGAAAATGGATGGACGGATATGTACATAAAAGACAGGAGATCGTCCGGTGTTCGTTTGATGTCCTTGGTTGGGAAGTGCAAAATTGGGTCAAAAAACAGACCAATTCTTCCACTGTTAAAAGATTTGTTGATCTGCTACATAAAGTAAAAAAATCATCTATTTAACAGTTTTGGTCGTCATGTGCGCGGTGTGCTCTGAGAATCTCAATACAGCAGACCACACACATAAGTTTGTGATTGTGTTCCACCGCCAATCTCGAAATCTCGCATGATCACAGGTGATCTAAAACCAACAAAAACACACTTTTGGATATGTGCCGATGGTTGCCGGTGCCGGGAGCCTTGTAAAATGGCGATGTTTTCAAAAAGAAACTTGCTTTGGAAAATGCTTCTTGCCGTCTGGGGAAGTCACTTTTCTACAAAAAAACGACCTTGGGTGAGACGTGCTTGTTTTCATTCAAGTTCGCTTCCGTGTTCGTCAATCTCTGGAGCTTCTTGGATTGGCTATATTTTGTTCCACGTCATGACTCGGGAGAAGTTGGCGTTTTCCACACACGAAGAGTTTTGCTCGTAAATATTCAACACGTTTTCTCTTGAAGATTGTTGGCCCTGACCTTTTTCGGATCCTAAAACCAGGTCGAATCCACTCTTAACACACCTGAGACCAATCTTTTAAGATAATCTTCGAAGATTGTCTGGCGTTTGACAAGCTTGGTCGGGAAGGAGCAAAATCGGCACAAAAACAGCACTATTGTCTTTGTGTGTGTAGCGGGCCTGCGTTTGGACTATCTTTCAGCTGTAAGGAAAATGTTTCCACATTTCAGTCTGTGCGTCTTTTTGCTTACTGAGCTGCAGACGAGCGTGAACACTGGTGGCCATTTCTTTCTCCTCCCGTCCACATGGACGCTCTGGGGAGTGGCGCTTTTTATAGGCGCTGCCCACTGCAGACGGCACTGTGGCTGGCAGCAGACGCACAAACTGGGTGTGTGCAAATCTTATAATCACAAAGAAACTCATTCATCTTTTTTTTTTTTTTCTTCAATACAATAATTTATGTGTTGTTTTTGGTGCCTATCTGTTTCCCAACTATAATAGTTATAAAGGTTTAGTCCTTGACTTGCATGACTTCAGTGGTTATCAAACTTTTTACACCAAGTACTACCTCAAAAAATACACCACCATAATGGCCAAGATTAAAATGCAGTCAAAAAAATACTGAGGTTTTAGTTCTAAAAAGCACATTCACTGTACTTAAGCTAATTACAACTGAACTGTACTTTAAATAAATGGTCTGCACATGAAAGGTAAAAAAAAACAAATTTTAAAAATACTGTACTGGATTTAAAAAATAAAATAAAAATGTTAAACTTGCATAGCCACAAGCCTCATTGTAATATTTTTTATTGTATTTCATGTTTTGAATGTTGTAAATTAAAATGTAATTCAGTGATCCTTTTGCTTTGCCTTTTGCTTTTGTCCATAAACTGCATGAGTTTATGGGCAGATGTGCCACATCCAATATGGCGGATGTATTTCCGTATATCCACCGTCCATTAATGTTTGACCGACTCTTGTGAACTTTGTGTTTTCAGGTCTGCCACCTACGCCGGTGCAGCTGCTGCATCCCGTGTCACGCCTGAGCAGAATCAAGTCCCTGCAGCACCTGTGTCGCTTCTGCATCCGCCAGCTGGTCCGCGTGGACCACATCCAGGAGCTGCCGCTGCCCACGTCAGGCTGCGCCCGCCGCCGTTCGTCGTGCGGAGTGGCGGCGCGCTCGCTGAGCTTGTGTCTCTTGCCGTCCGCAGGCCGCTGATCGCCTACCTGCGCAAGTTTTACTACTACGACCCCGAGGAGGAGGCTGGCGACACGCAGACGTAGCGAATCGGCACGCGCTGTCCAATGTAAGTCCAACCGACCGGCCAAAGGCTGTCTTTCTATGTGAGCGCTGCCGTATACGCCGCAATGTTGACGTTGCTCCTCGCTTCTTCCTTCTCTAAAGAAACAAAAAAGATGAACAACATTTGTCCGTGTCTCCGTAGACAGAATACAGTCGCTTTGTAATTGCTGGTCATCCCCCGTTGGATTATATATGTTCGCTTCCTGGACTGTCCTCATTTGGACCCCAAATTCTTCCCATTGGTTAGGGCACTGCATCGCCACTCCCACCACACACACGTGTGCCCCTCTCCCCTCCTGTCCTATTTGATACTGGCTTGGTCCCTTCCTCACAGGATGTAACACTCTCGTTCTACCGTTAGCTCATTGACTGCCGTGGATGTTTTCAACTGGAATCCAAGTCTTTACTGCCCTCGACGTACCCATCCGTCAAGTACGTTTTTCAACGGGTAAGCGTGCGAGAGGGTCTCGCCCGGCTTGTGTTGGTGCAACGCAAGCTTCTACGTATCTGTAGTGACAAACAGACGCATGTAGATGGCGGTGTTGCATCACTTTGGATTTCAGATCAGCACCGCTTTTGAGTAAATTAGGCAGTGAATCTCGGCTTGTCACATTGATAATGAGGGATGAATGCCAACACGTCGGAGGTTGGACAAGATTAGGCACCTCACACTCCAACAGAGTGTTTATATGTGTTGCGTTAGGTTAGGTAATAGAACGTGTGTGACGCGATCATGACAAAAGATGATGCCGTTCATGGAGTGAAAGACGGACGTCATGTTAAAAAGCCACTCACGCGGTGAGTCAGGCGCGTTTCTTAGTTGTATGTTGGGAAATAAAATGATGATTTTGCCATCATAAGCACTTTCTCCATCTTGTTTTTGTTGTGTTGTAGTTTGAGGTGTCACAAAAGCAAACGAATATTAGCATTGACGTCACTGTTCTGATGGACATGTCTCTTCTCACAAGAAGCTCCTTTTCTCCACTTTTTGGTCAGAGAGTGGTGTTTTTGGTGAGCCCATATTCTACTGCTGATTACTAAAGAACAGAAACGCTCGGGGGGGGGGGGAAAGGTGCGGTCAAAGGTGAAAAGAAGAAAGTCTGCTCTTTCTTTTGGTAGGTTCTGTGCTATTTTGTCACAGAGCACAATATTGAAAAATCCGTCCTAAAAAATGCCTCAAAACTGCCAGCAGTGAATGAGTTAATGTTCTCTTTGCTGTGTTTTCCATACGAGCAAATCAGTCGCCTTTCGGCAAAGTTTGTCGTTTTGAACTCACAATAGGCCATTTCGTGAATCATATAGATCCGATGAGTTTTTCCTTTGGTGGGTGGGTTGCCGTCGTCACAGGCTGTTTCGTACTCCTTGAACCCTGGCAGCTAGATCCGTTGCACACATCGGCCTGAGGTTCCGCCTCTGGAGCGGACATCCTCTATTGCTACTCTTACGTTTAAGCAACATTTTTGCTCATAAGATCAGACAATGTCGTATTTGTTGCACTGGTCCTTTGTATTTTTGCGTTGAGGCGCTGCGGGTCGTGGCCCCGGTTGCGGTCCGAGCGGAACCGGCAAGCACACGTAATATCGGCGACAAGAGTTAATCCGCTAGTACTTCTTCTCCTTTGGGCCACAGCGCGTCATCCTGTTTAATTTATGTTACAATCCCCAAAATCCTTTGGGGGACACCCAAAGGATGTTTTTTTTTTTTTGTCAACCTTTTCATACCTTTGGTGTTTGCATGTCTGGTTCTCTCTTTTCTCTCCATTTTCTAAAATCCATCACATCGCAAACAATAGAGCGAGACAGACCTCCCCTGCCCAATAAGGGCAGATGAAAACAAAAATGAAGAAAAAAACATTGTTTCATTGGGCCTTTGTAAAAACGAACCCCCTCCATCTGCGGCCACTATTCGATTAAAAAGGCTAAAAACGTTTTCCTTTTCATCGTCCTAATTGTTGTTTTTGGGACGTCACAGGATGAAGTTAAAGCCGGCCAGCCAATCAGCTCCCTCGCTCTGTGGCGTATCTGGGTGGCTCCTCTGAGTCTGATTGGCTGCTGAGGTCAGCGGGAGGAAAAGAACTGCTCGTCTTCTGTCGGCGCCGTCGTGTTTTAGCGAGGACGCTTACCGCGTGGCTCCCTGGATCCTTCGAAATAAAAATTGTTTACAGGACGCCAGCGTGCAGGAAGTTGATGCGGTCGCATGTAAAAGAATCCCAAGCGCCGCCGCCGCCATCCTGGTGAGTGACATTCAGGATGTGGGCGGGGCCCGGGCCCTGACGATGTCACGGAACTCGTGCTGGGACACACATCCGTAATGATGTCATCATTGTGAGATGTCAATAAATGTGGGCGGGGCTCCTCTGCCTGCTTCCCGTTTGTGTGTCAAAGAGCATGTCAATCAAAGGGTCAAAGGTCAGGTTAAAGTGTAACCGGGAGCAAACAGCGCAGGGGGCGGAGCTACACCGGCTCCCGCATAGGAAGCGCAAGAAAGATTTTTGTGCTTCACTTCAAAGACGCCATGAAAAACTTTAACGGGCGGCTCGTCGTCTTCGTCATCTTCGGCCTCATCTGCGTGGAGCGTGCACGTGAGTCCCACGCACGCACGCACGCACGCACACACTCGTTTGGGGAAAAGAAAATAGAGGTGAAACGACACAGATGATGAGTAGCGGAGGAGGCCGATAACCCGTATTTCGGGCCGAAAATCATCAGCTGTAAAAGGGAAACTATTTGAACAATGCCGACTTGGGCGCTTCGTTGAAATGCCTCTTAGCAAACGTTATATTCGACAGATTTTCCAGATTTGTAACTTTTGTATTTTTATTTTTGACCATTGTTTCTCAAAGCTTCACACAAGAGTACCTACCACCTAACAAAATATTTATAATCTCCAAGTGCCACCAATCACAATAGTGTAGCATAGTAGGCCTATGTGCTCATCAAAAATGAGGCAGAGGCTTTATTCATAAAAAATATATCATTGTAACATGAACACTGCATAAATATAGGAAAATAAAAATATATCGCACATAAGTTAAGTAAAAATGTTACCTAGTTAAAAGTTTTTAAAGCATTTTGAAAAGGTTAATGCAAATTTCTTGTACTTAAAAGTACAATACAACTGAACTGTACTTTACAAATATACTGTGCTGTACTGGATTAAAAACAACTGGTCATTGTACATTGTAACGCACACTGTACATTTGATTCAGTAGTTCTTGTTGTACCACTAGGAGGAGGAGGGGAGGGGGGGGTGCCCCCCGCGTACCACTGGTGGTACTCAAGAATCTGTTTTAAACAATAGAAATCTTAGTTTTAAAATTCTAACAAAAGTTGGTTCTAACTGCTTTTATCTTGAATTGAGTCTTGTGACTACGTTGCTGTGTTTGATTGCTGATATTGTATTTCTTCATTTTATATCGTTCTATGTTTGAGCCTTTCAAGGTGACCTTGAGTGACATGAACGGCATCCAAGATGAAATGCTCAAAAATCCACATGATCAGACTCTGATCAATCGGCGACAACTTTCCGTCCTAAATTTCTACCTCAGTCACAACGTCTCACCGATGTTGCTTTTGTGAAAAGAAGAATTCGCATTCAGTGCTACCTCGACTTACAAAGTTCCTCCAGAGTGCTCGCTCGGTCCGTGTGTCTCGCTCTATGTCGAGAGCCAAAATTTGAGTCCGAAGCGAGCTTCAGATGAGCTGCCACTCGAACGAAGTAGGGGGAAAAAAATGGTGCGACGGGGGTGCTGTGGTGCCCTGGCGTGTGGGCAAGGAGAGCCCATGCACTTTCAACCGTTTATTGAGTGGGTGGGACAAGCGGTCAAAGGCACAAATACGAAATGACAACACTTGCAGCCATCTGCTGTAGGCCACAACTCACGCTCAGATGCTCACGCCCCTTAAAGGTGCGCATACAACCGTATGTAAAATAACCAGATCTTCTTTGCATTCTTTCATCGTTTTCACGCACTAAGATGCTAGTTTTCGTTCTAAAAAAAATTTTAAACCCCCAATTTGCGCAATGATTGAGAATCGATGAGACTTACGAGTGGTCATAGAATGAAGTAACCTCGTAAGTCAAGTTACTGCTGTCGTTGCATCATAAATGAAACTTCATTCTGAACAAAGTCCAAATAAACACTTGAGTTTCGAACTTTCGTGTGTTGAACTCCTGGAATGAGCCCAGTGCGCGTGTGTGTGTGTGTGCGCGCGCGCGCGTAGAGGCTGTGACGTGTTTCTCACGCTTCGAGCGGTCGTCGGGCACGTGTGCCGAAGAGCTCGGGGACGTCGACGAAGACGACTGCTGTCTCAATCCGCACTACGCTTACGTCACACAAGATGGAGAGTGCCAGTCCTGCGGGTCGGTACGCGCGCACGCGCGCGCGCGCTCTCGGGCGGGCGCGCACTGTGACGTCATAAAGCAGCGCTTTCTCGTCTGTCAGCCCTCCGACGTGGTCTGACTGGTCGCCGTGGTCACCGTGCACCGCCCTGTGCGGGGAGGGCGTGACACAGAGGAGCAGGGACTGCTTTGGCATCGGCCAATCGGACTGCAAGACTGCTGACCACACGCTGCAGACCAAAGCCTGCAACGGCACATGCTGCAACGGTACACGCACAGCCCACGCCAGTCCTCGTTGGATTGACTTGTACTTTATTTGGCCAGGAGATTCGCAGTAAGACACAAATCTAAGAAATACAATATATTGCGTCATAGACAGCGAAATACATTTTAATAATTGATCATTTATACATTATTTCATCTAAATCTAAAGAAAAATCTCGCATTCAGCATATTTTAATTCATGAACTAATTGATCAATTGTCAATAATACAATGAAATATGATGATACAATTTTGTTTAATTTTGAATAAAACAAATTCATTCAATCATTTGAGTTTGCATTTTCAAATCGAGAGCGAGATTGGAATGTAGCCTCACTTCTCTAGCTAGCATTAGCACTGTTAGCCAAAGCTGCTACATGGATAGCATGGCTCTTTCGTTTCTGTAACACTGAAGGTTATCGGTTTTAATGAATTAAATTTGTAAAATTGTTTATTACATTTTAAAAATTGAGCAAAATAGTCTTTCTTTTGGTCAAAATGTATTATTTTCAATGTTTCTACCTCATGTATGAAAGCGCTGGCCCATCTGTCCCTTTTGCCTCTCCTCATCTATACTTTTACACTGAATATATTTTGCATTGTATTATTTTGATGATGTAGTTTGTTTTATGTATTAACAACAAACTTACACACTACGCAAAATACAGCATCGCGTGACTTAAATTCTAATGAGTATAAAAGATGAAATGATGTGTGTGTGTTAGAGGGGTGGAGCTCGTGGGTTGCCTGGTCGCCATGTTCGGTGACGTGCGGAGGGGGCGGAGTCAGGAAGCGAGAGAGGCTCTGCCCCGCCCCTCCCGAGTGCCTCTCGGCCTGCCTGGGCGCCTTCGAAATCGAGAAGTCGTGTGAGGCCCCCGGCAATTGTCCAGGTGTGTGCGGCAAATCATCTTCATTGTCATCATTTTTAGTTTTTTATTCATGTTTATAACGGCTGTGATTTCCAAGCAGGTCATCAGGTGTGAATGATCTGATTTCACTTCATTGCTCCAAATATTTTTTCTTTCTTTACGCAATTTAAGGGATCGTTTTGATGGGTTTTTCCAGTATGCGGTAGACCCCCACATATTCGTGGTTTGATATTCATGGGTTCACCTTTTTGGAGATTTTGGGGGGTACGTATCCACCGTTATCCACAAAAACAACCATCGCTTATTTGCAGTACCCCCCACCTTTTAGCTTTTTGGTTTGACCCGATCCCTCGCTTAGTCGCTTTTTTTTTTTTCCCCCCCAAGGAGTTGTTTAAAGGTTTGGTATAGGCAAGGAAAATTCATTTACATAGCACATTTCATAAACAAGGTAAATCAATGTGCTTTACATGATTAAAAGAATTTAAAAACAAAGAGCAACATCACATTTAAACATGAAGTACAAAAAAATTAAAAGACAGCTTAAAGAAGTCATACAGTGCAAGATAAATCATTTAAGAAATGGAAATGCTCTAAAACGCTCAATCATAAGCTTGAGGGAAAAAAAAAGAATCGTTTTTAGCCTGGACTTCAAAACATTGACACTTGATTCCTTCTGTTATTATTCAACTTATTCCATTTGTGTGCAGCATAATAGCCAAATGCTGCTTCACCATGTTTGCTTTGGACTCTGTGCTCCACTATCTTATCTGAGTCTGCAGATCTCAGAGCCCGACTGCGTTTATATCACAGTAGCATTTCTTTCATGTATTCAGAACCTAAACCATTTAGTGATTTATAGACCAGTCGCAGAACTTTAAAGTCTATTCCAAAGCTGACTCGGAGCCACTGTCGAGACTTTAACATTGGAGTAATGTGTTCTGATGTCTTAGTTCTGGTCAGAACCCGAGCTGGAGCGTCCTGAATGAGGTGCAGCTGTTTAATGCTCTTTTGGGGGAGTCCAGTCAGAAGACCATTACAGTAGTCAAGTCTAGCTGAGATAAAAGCATGGATGAGCTTCTACTGGCGCATGCAAGCCTCCACTCTGGATATGTTCTTCAGCTGCTGGAAGGCTGTTTCAGTAATTGATGTGATATGACTGTTGAAAGTCAGGTCAGAATCTATCAGCACACCAAGGTTTTGCACTTGATCTTTGGTTTTTAAAGAGAGTGACTCCAGATATTTACTAACAGTGATCCTCTTTGCAGCCAAAAACAATTACCTTGGTTTTGCTGTGGTTTAACTGAAGGATTTTTTTCTTCATCCGGTTATTCATTTGTTTAGACTGTGGTACAACACCTTAATTGAACTGTGGTCACCTGGGGAGACTGCTCGATAGAACTGTGTGTCATCTGCATAGCTATGATAGTCAACATTAAGGTTCTGAAGAATTTGACCCAAGAGTAGCAGACTATATACAGGCTGAACAGAAGGGATCCAAGAACTGACTCTTGAGGGACCCCATATGTCATTGCCATTTCATGAGATTGAAAACTTTCCAATGTATAACTCCCAACATTTCTGTTAGCCAGTCTATGTTGTTTCGCATTATATGTTAGCATTATGTGGTTTGGTTGCTGTTTAAATGCAACTTATTTGTTTTATGTGTCATAAATGGCAAGCACGTTCTACCTCTCATTTGAAGAACTGTGCGAGTGAGAACAGGTGCTAAGGAATACTTTAGAAGTATGTTTTAATACGTTTAAAAGTGTAAAATGCATGTGGGAGGGGTAAAACTATATTAAAACTAAACCCACACTGACCCTCCGACAACCCCCCACCCCCCCGTCGATGATTACCTTTCGATCGGGAAACCAGCCCGTCAGAGAAAAGCTTCCGATGGGGAAAATCCATCCCAGCACTGTATCAACACGACTGTGTGCATGCGTGTGTGCATGAGTGTAGTGCACGGCGGGTGGTCGTCGTGGTCATCGTGGTCTTTGTGTTCGTCCTCGTGCGCGCATGACGACGTGGCGTTGCCGTCCAGACAGCGCCATCGCTCCTGCTCTGACCCCGCCCCTTCTGCCGATACGGCGCCGCCCGGGGACGATTGCCATGGAGAAGACGTGCAGCTACAGAGCTGCGGCGACATCCCAAAATGTCCAGGTGGGTCTGCAGCAATTTTTCACATCTTGTCACTTTTCACTGGGCAAGGTTCTGGGTTCGAAGCCGGCGTCATCCATGCGAATGATTTGTTCGCGACACGTGCCGCGCCATCAACTGGCAACTAGTCGATTGTTTGTCTATGCCCTGACATTGACTTCCAAACGCCGCTAAACTCCGCCCAATATGATGTGCCTCTCCTCAGTGGACGGCCAGTGGGGGGAGTGGTCGCCCCCGGGAACTTGCTCCGTCCAATGTGGGGAGGGGCTTCGATTGGCCACCAGGCAGTGCGATCGGCCTCCGCCCAAATATGGCGGACGACTCTGCGAGGGACCGAGCGGCCGCGCCAGCGCGTGTCACGTCACCTGCGCAGGTGCGCGCGCACGTGCGCAGGTGCGCGCAAACACACGCTTACATGAAGTGTGATTGACAGTTGATGGATCCTGGTCCGGCTGGTCCCATTGGGGCGAGTGTTCTTCTTCCTGCATCCCGGAAGGCGGAGCTCCTGTCAAGACTCGCCGCCGCTCCTGCTCTAGCCCCGCCCCTTCAATCCTCCCCCCAGGTGACAGTTGCTCTGGCAACAGCAGCCGCACACATATCGGTGGCAGGCCGTGCGTTTGCTCCATTTGGTAGCTGGGTCCTTCGGCGGGTCCAGTGCTCGTCTTTATGCGCACTCACGTTTGGCTTGTAAATGTCGGCCAGCGCTTCTGATAGCGTTGAGGCCACCGGAGAAACCTTCCCGGCCTTGACCGCTCACCAATGACAGACCCCGCGTCTTCGGTTGTTGTTGCAGGTGAGGGTTGCCGTGGCGACATCAGCTCCGCTGAGGCCTGTGACCATCTTCCACATTGCACCGGTACGCACGCTCGCCGGCCCCTCCCGCAACCTGTCTGCCATGTTGACGTTGAAAAAAATCTAATGACTTGGAAAAATACTCAACAATTCTAGATTCTTGTTTTTTTTGTTTTTTAAAATGGCTGTTTGGGGGGGGGGGGGGGGAATATCCATCCATTTTCTGAGCCGCTTCTCCTCACGCGGGTCGCGGGCGTGCTGGAACCTATCCCAGCTATCATCGGGCGGGAGGCGGGGTACGCCCTGAACTGGTTGCCAGCCAATCGCAGGGCACACACAAATATTGAGAAGATGACTTGGGAAATGTAGTTGTCTTACAATTACAAGTTACCCTATTGAAAATGTAATAGTGTAACTATTTCCAGGACTTTCTCAAAGTAAAATAACGAATTACCTTTATTTACATTTTGATGACGTTTCTTCCTTTTCTTTCGTTTTCTCAAAAAAAGTGGATTAAAATCATAGATTATTTTGAAATTAACCACATATTTGTTCTTTGCACAAATAATAAACTGATAACAAAACATTCTGAATGTAAATACATCCGAAAAAATGCATTTGTTGCATTATGTGTAGAGCATGTGGAAAACCACCATGCCATGTTGACCTAATGACAAATGTGCACAATTTAGACAATATTGCTTCAAATGACAACCAGATCAGTTGATGTTCAACAAAGAAGTCCAAAATTATAAAGCCAAAACTGTTCCAAAGTCAATGTACTTTTATGTCTTCAAAAGTGAAACTATGAGTTGAATCTCAGATAAACAAATAGATTGCACCACAAGGTGGGGCTTCGAGGTCATATTTTGAAAAATAGCATGTTTGCGACGACGACAGAATGGCACATGACCAGAGAGAGCCAATCACAAGCGTCGGATAGAGGAGGAGGTCGTCGTATTAAAAAAAGATATTATTCAAACGTAAGTCAAATTGTAATTGGGGAAATTTCCAAAGCAACTGTAATTTAATTTGACATTTTCTCCCTGTAGTGTAATGGATTACAGTTACATACATTTTGTAATTAAATTACATAATCTCGTTACATGTAATGAGTTACTCCCCAACGCTATCGATAAGAAATACAGCATAAAGTGGAAGACATGAAGAATGCCAGTTGAGAATTTTACTGTTGTGAGGTTGAAATCAGGGCATTTGGGCAATTTGAAGTGAAACAAGGTCTGTAAACAATTCATCGATTACGGAAATAGCTCTCGATCAATTTGATGATCGATTAGTCGTTGATTAATGGATGAATTGTCGCACCTGTAGTTGACGTGTGTGTTTGTGCGTGTGGCAGTGCACGGCGCGTGGGGGTCCTGGTCGTCCTTCTCGGCGTGTCCCGTCACCTGCGGCGTCGGACTCGAGGTGTCGCGCAGGAGCTGCGACAGCCCCGCCCCCAAACACGCCGGCCGCCCGTGTCCCGGCGACGAGCGGCGCACTCGCCTTTGCAACGTCGACGTCCACTGTCCGGGTGCGTCCTCGCCGCGCCGCACCTTCACATTCGAGCGGAATTTGTTCCGCGACGGCAAACGCTCGCTTTCCCCATTGACAGGAAAGGAAAGGCCGTTACGCCCGTCCAGCCTCCGCTTCACGTCTGTGTTTTTTAACAAGGAAAATATCCATCCATCCATTTTCTGAGCCGCTTATCCTCACTAGGGTCGCGGGAGGCGGGGTACACCCTGAACCGGTTGCCAGCCAATCGCAGGGCACACATAAACAAACAACCATTCGCACTCCCAGTCACACCTACGGGCAATTTAGAGTCGTCAATTAACCTAGCGCGCATGTTTTTGGGATGTGGGAGGAAACCGGAGTGCCCGGAGAAAAGCCACGGAGGCACGGGGAGAACATGCAAACTCCACGCAGGCGGGGGCGGGGATTGAACCCCGGTCCTCATAACTGGGAGGCAGACGCTCTCACCAGTCGCCCACCGTGCCACAAGGAAAATAGCACTTGATAATATTGTACTCTGGAAAAACAAAGTAATTCTTAATTAATTAGAGTGTAAAGAATTGTCATGATTTAATGCTGCAACCCAATTAATTGTGCTGCTCCTGATGTGCCCGGCTTGGCCACCGGGAGGCAGTATAAAAAACGTCAAGCGGACACAAATGAAGAAAACTTCAACTACTCCGTCAGCTGCTATGTTTTTAATCATTTTTATTGTAGTGGATAAAGAATATATGCCCTTGAACTAACAATGATTTGAATCAGTAATTTAACTATCACTTTTTTAATTAATAGATGAACCCGACGAAAAACTTTGATTTCTATCGCTTTATTTAAAAACAGGACATTATTTCCAATGAACAGTGCAGAAAATGCACAAACGTAAATTGATTGTGATTCAACCACCGGTTTGGTCCGTAACATTCGTTAGGAAACCTGGAAAAATGTTTATGATTGTTTCCCGAAATAAAAGCATAGATGTTTGGAAATGTCTTATTTAGAAGAGACACCAAGAAAACCAGTCCGCTTTCATGGACGACGACAGAAATCACAGAATATTTACTGTTGATGAGAGGCTGAAATTCCGAAGATTTGGACATTTTAAGTCAAACAATTTCTCTGAATGATGAAATTAATTTGGATTAATTTGATAATTGATTAGTTATTGATTAATTGTTGCAGAGTATTGTTATATTATCTGTCTATATATGTTGCTCCCCTATTTGTTAAAATATGCGTTGCTTCTAAAATGGCAGCTATCGATGCTAACCTTTAGCATGTCAATAGCGTTTCCCATTGTTTGTTAGCATTAAGCTAATCAGACTTTCTCATAAGGCAAAGCTTTGTTGTTTTCCATTTTTTATTCACGTTTCCTTTGCTGAGCGACTTTGTGTGCGCGTGTCCCGCAGTGGACGGCGAGTGGTCCGAGTGGTCGCCGTGGCAAAGTTGCAAATATCCGTTCCGGAGACGCGACATCCGCTGCAAGCAGATCGGCGGAAATCAAAATCGAGAGCGCCAATGTTTGCATCGAGCGCACAACGGCTCCATCTGCGGGGGGGAAGACCTCAGCCTCAGCCAGTACCGGGGCTGCTACGACGTCAGCAGTTGCTACCGTGGGTCACGCGCGCACACGCCACATGTAAAACGGCCACCGGGCTGACTGGAGCGCAACTGGTTGTGCGCGTGCGTGTTTCAGTGAAGGGCAGCTGGGAGGGCTGGGAGGCCTGGTCTCTGTGCAAGCCGGCGTGCGGAGGGAACTCTCGGCGCACCCGCACCAGGAAATGTCAGCCCGATTACAGCGATTATCGGTAAGTACGCACGCGGTCGCCTGACCTCGCACCGCCGCGTGACGTGTGCGTGTGCGTCAGCCCCACTATCAGTCGTCTGAAGCAGCCGGCCATCTTCGTGGGGACGCCGATGTCGGACTGCGGGGAGGCGCCAGGGGGCGTCACCGTGGAGGTTCGGCCTTGTGTCAACGTGCCCGCCTGCAACTGATGCCCGCGTGCGTGTTCTCAATAAAATAGTGGAGCATCACTGGTGTCTTCTTTAGCAGTAGATGACTCGCAACAAGAGGCTTGTGGCTTTGATCCCTATTTCCCCTTCACACGCACATAGAAGAAATCAATATGGCAGGATCATATTCACATTTGCTAACTTTAAAGAAGAACAAACACACGTTTGACTCTGGAGTCAGTCAGGATTTCAGTCCCTCATGTGGACGCTCGCTAAATGCTAACACCGCCATAAACGGGCTCACGGAAACGAGCATCGATGAAATCGAAACCTTCCGACAACACGCCCAAAGCAGCGACACATGCGGCGGCGTACGACAAGACTGTCAGGCAGCGGCGGTGCTGGCCTTAATGTGAAGTCTCGAGGTGGGCACACTTTGCACGTGCCAATTTCTGCCACTGCTCTCCAGAGTATAGCCTGTCTGCGACATGGGGGCAACCGCTCCTACTGGAGTGCACAATAGTCGGGGCCTTCTTTCTCTTCTTCTGGCTCCTAATTATACATCATGTCTTCCAGCAGAGCTCAATGCTGCCACCCACCTTGTTGTGACACAATGTGGTACTACACTAAAAGCGTGCAACTCGAAAGTTGGCCTGTTAAAAGATTAAAGTCATCAACACGCACGCGCACGCACACACACTAGGTCTGAGCAATCCGGTATATGCGCTACCTACTTCCACATTCGGCAAACGGGTCTCAGCACTTCAGAGGACCGTGACAAAGCAACCGTCGGGACTTGAGACGTCGACATGGCCCGCAACAAAATGGAGTTCGAAGCTAAAGACTTGCTGCGCTCTGGCAATGAAACACTCGTCCGGTAGATGGCGGTCACGTACAACACTGAGTGTGGCGTCGCTATTTTGCTGCAAGACGAAGAAGAAGAAGAAGGAGAAGACGCCTCCACCACCATCACCACCGTCGTCGTCGTCTGGCTTATTAAATTAACATTTTTCATCTCAGGCGCGTTCTACTAACTTATTGTTCCGGCCCGTCTTCGTCATGGAGGTTCCGGGACCCGACAGCGACTGGAGGAGTCCTCAGTTCAGACAGAAAGTCGTCGCTCAAATGTGAGATTTGCTCTCTTGGTCTTTCTTTCTAGCTTCGTTTAGCTCCAACACATATTGTTTGTGGACGCAAGTATTCAAAAGCACATTTGTTTGTAGCACCGTGATAACGACACACGCCGTGCTTCGGACGTAGAGCCGGTGACGTCACCAAGCTCGTATTATCGCGTTTGTGGGCGACAGACGTCCTGTGCGGAGCTCGCGTGAATGGCTCCGCAGTCTTCAATAGGAATGAAACGAGTTCAATATTGAAAACTGACAACTCCTGAGTCATCATTTCGAAAATTGTGACGACAAAACGGAAGGGAGCCAATTCAAGTAGCGACCTGACTCGGGAACAAGGAAGCGCTTCGTAAATCAAAACAAACCCGTCACGTCTTACCCCAAACAAAAAGGCTAATAACGGCAGCCGTTATTAGCGTCATTTGAGAACTCACCTCGAGCTTGCGCAGTAGACTGTCAAGTCTGCGTTCTGCTGCCTCCAGGGTTTTTTCGCTGGTCTTTTTTTTCCCCGTTGGGCGTTTTTCTGTTGAAAATGGTCTCGGTGCCAGCATCGCGCGCTCCTCCTCTCTTCAGAATCAGAATCATCTTTTTTTTTCCAAGTAGGTCCAAAAAAACACACCAGGAATTTGTCTCCGGCAGTTGGAGCCGCTCGAGTACGACGACAGACGGACAATGGACAGAGAACGCTTTGGAGACATGAAGACATTGACCAAAAAAAAAAAAGCAGTCACTGAGCAATAAAGGGTTGCTAGTTATCCGGTAATGCCGGTACGTTATTATTTTACATTTGATTTGATTTGATTTATTGATTATTTTTTGTTGACAATTGTGCGAAAAGATGCAGAGTCCTCTCGCACTTCGAGCACGTGTGCCCTCTTCCTGGTTGTGTCCTGTGTTTCCCGCTCGTCGCTATGTTGAGTTCTGTGTTCGAGGACGAGATTTGAGATCAGTGGCCGAAAAGAATCGTGTGTGGTGTTCAGACGATCGGCGCACACCGCGCACGGTAATGATCAAACCTGTTAAATGCCAGATTTGTTTTTTTCCAATCTTCATATGTGAGGTCTGTCACAGATAAATAATGGTTTAAGATTGGAAAAAAGTCCTTGTGTGTGTGTGTGTGTGTGTGTGTGTGTACCAGGGCTAAACGGTATCGAAAATTGAGGGATGCTCGTAGCCTTCCAACGTGGTGGGAAATTTCTGGTGAATTTCCACGGGAAGTTAAAATGGTTAATTTTGTAAATATTAGGTCACGACACTCTTACTCGGCTACTGGACACACCTGTGGTCGGGATTATGCTCAACTATATTTTCTCCAGCTATGATTCAACTTCCTTATGAAGAGCCACCTTTCCATTTGTGACCTTTCTGGTTCATTCCCATAAACTCTTGTTTATTCCCATGGAAAGTTTCCAACTTTGAAAATTCACGAGTATGTTCATATTAACACGTAGTGTGTCGTACAGCAGCATGTCATGTAACGTGGAATGCGCTGTAGTGCGTTTGTACGCGGAACATGATTGTGTGTCATGTAAGCTCTAAAGAATGAATATGAAATAATAATAATGACAAGGAAGCATGTTGTGTTGTGTTGTGTTTGCAGCGAGGAGGCCATGAGGAAGGCGGGAAGCGGACATAACAAGTCCAGCACGGACATGGAGAACCACGTTTACGTCAAAGCAAAGTCCAGAGTGAGTCGCAATGCCGCTGGAACGTAACAAATGGACCCTCCCCCCAAAATAGGGGAAGGGGGCTGCACGATAATGGTTAAAACATATATATATATATTTTAAACCCGCAATATACAGGATCAGTGTTGGGAAAGTTTGTTTTCTATGCCAACTAGTTCAAAGTTCAGTTCACTGGTCCAAAAACTTTTTTTCCCTCCAAATACTGGCATTTCATTTCCCCATTGTTGCCACCCATTCAGTCCGCACTAGTAGCCAACTGCAACCCTGCAATCTCAAAAACTTGCTTGAATGGTCTTTTTTTTTTTTTTTTTTTTTTTAATGAATTAAAACTAAAATATGACTTTTGTCCTTAATGTGCAAACAAAAACACGAAACACAGTAGGACGGGGAAAGGACATTGATAACTTTGCATTCCTCGCAGTTCTGGCTGACTATTTTAACAAAATCATTTATTTACTCTTACAAAACAAAATAGTACAATACACGTTCACCCCCATTGAGGCAATGTTCCTGCACGCACCTCGCGTACTCACGCAGCTGCCGCGTGCCTGCCTCCAGTAGTTTAATTTTGAAAAGCAAAGTAGGAACTGCAGCAGGTGTAGATTGTGTCATTCGTCATACAAGAAGGTACGTATGCAACACTGGGCTGTGTCTTGTTCGAAGTGTTATAATTTACCGTAACATGGGTGCTCACCTTATTGGCATGTCCCTCTGCTGGTCACTTGTAATATTAAAGTTGAGTCACAGTATATTACAGCACACCAACATCGCAGCAAACCCTGCGATGTGACTATTGCGCACACTTACGTCGCGATGACGATGCCCTGAAAAAATATCGTCGCATCGTTCATTTTGGCCTTCGACCTTATATTGCTGTCAAATACTGTTGTGCACCAGCAGCAAGGCTAGATAGCTAGATAGGGCCATGGCTCAGTGCCATGAGGCACATTAGGACGCAATTGCGGTTTCTGTAATCCGTAGTTTTTTACGGGAGCAGGTGATTGGCCTACTGCTCAACTCCCAACCTGGAGGACCAGTTGTTTTTTTTTTTTGTTATGGTTTTCCTTTCCTTACACAAGCTTACAGCACCTGGTATTCCCCGGCGGTCTCCCATCCAAGTATTAACCAGGCCCGACCCTGCTTAGCTTCCAAGGTTGTGCGTTCTCAGGGTAGCATGGCCGTAAGCGGCGCCGGCAGCAAAACACCACCCAAAAATATTTTTCAATCGCTAATTTATACATAAAGAAAACATCCATCCATCCATCCATCCATTTTCTGAGCCGCTTCTCCTCACGCGAGTCGCGGGCGTGCTGGAGCCCATCCCAGCTGTCATGGGGCAGGAGGCGGGGTACACCCTGAACCGGTCGCCAGCCATTGGCACTCACATTCACACCTACGGGCAATTCCGAGTTTCCAATCAACGTAGCACGCATGTTTTTGGGATGTGGGAGGAAAGCGGAGTGGCCGGTGAAAAGCCACGCAGGCGCGGGGAGAACATGCAAACGCCACACAGGCGGGGCCGGGGTCTGAACCCGGGTTCTTAGAACTGTGAGCCAGACGCTATAACCAGTCGTCCACCGTGTCACCGAAAGAAAACATATTTTATTAATAAGAAATTATTTTGTAGGGTTACTAGTCAAGAACATAAAATTATTTGCATTGCGTGCGAACAGGCGCGGGGTCCACATTCCGCCGTCGAATAAGGACCCCAGGTCCGTTTTCAAGGGGTCCATATTCCGTAGTCTGCCGGCTCGCGGTGGGCGGGTGCGCGGCGGCGCTGGCGGGCGGTGAAGGTCTCGTGTGAAGGTGCCAATGACGGGCGGTGTGTATTGGCAGGAGGAGTATCTGTCCCTGGTGGCCCGGCTCATCATCCACTACCGCGACATCCGTGAGTGACCGACCGCTCGTTGGCCCCGTCCTGTCGCCCCTGACGCTTGACCCCTGACCCCTGACCCCTGCCTTGTTTCTCTTTGACAGACAAGAAAACCCTGGGAGGTCCAGGTGAGTGCGGGCGCGTGTCGCCGCACGCGGGTGGCGCCTGTAACTGCGTGCGTTGTCTCCGCCAGATCCCATCAATGCCCTGACTAACCTGACGGGCGTCGGAGGAGGCCCGGGCCCCGTCGGCATGGGACCCCGCCCCGCCGGTGCCCCCATGGGGGCCATGGGGCAGATAGGCCAGCACGCCATGCCCGGGGTGTCTGGAAACCCGCAACCCTGTGAGTGCGTTTCCTCTCCTCGCCGCGTGTTCGCTCGGCCGGGGAGTCGTTGGGTTAGGTTCGGTAACTTTGTTTGTACCCGAGGGCGGATTTGCTTGCTCACATATACGCAGACATCGTTTAAAGCACAGTGACATAACAATGACAGCAGTGGCTAAAACCCAAAATTGAAATCAAAATGGCAATAGATGTGGTACAGAATGAAAGCTAACACGGCAAATACAGAACAAATACATCGATAAAGAAAGCTGTCTACAATTGCCCGTCGCTACATCACAGTTCGCGTATTGTGGGTTCAGTGCATCGCAGATTGTTTTATTGTACGGTGCGGTGCAGTACACTACAGGACAGTTGCGCGACTGCACGTCTCTGGTGATGTAAACATCATTAGCTAATTGAATATAGTCCACCACCGCTAGTTAGAAAGAATTGTAATCCAAAATAGGTGGTTTGGATAGAGGGAGGGTGGAAACAGCTGCTGGTGCTCTTCAAATCGCTTCAAGAAACAAACACTAACTAAATAGAATAAACACAAGCACATTCTTAGCACACCTCCCGGTAGCGCCGATCGACGCCATCGCTGAACACAGAGGGCCTCAAACGACAGGCAGGAAACAGTCTTCGGTAGACTTCTATCGTGGAGAATGTGAGGATGGCAACCCCAAGTGGACAAAAGGAATACTGCACCTCACATGCATATACTGCGTGTGTGGGTTAAGCGCGGGGATAAAGGCAAACTGCGCGCGGGACAGGCGCAGTGACGTCTATAAAGTATAAAGAAGCCTTAACCGCGAGCACGCCGACACGCGCAACACTCCGCCCCTCATTCTCTACCTCCCTCGCTCCTCTTCCTGGTCCTCAGTGGGGGGTCCCGCCCAGTTGTCCATGCAGCAGCAGCAGCAGAACTTGCAGTTCCAACAGTTCCAGGCTCAGCAGCAGCAGTTCCAGGTTCAGCAGCAGTTGAGAGCCCAGCAGCAGCAGAACCAGCAGCAGCAGAACCAGGTAGCACCACAACCACAGCCAGGTACCGCTCGCTCGCCACCTTTCAGCCGCTCCCGCTTCCTGTGCGCGCAGATGCATCAGTCCAGGATGCAGCAACAGCAGCAGCAGCAGATGGTGCAGTTGCAGCTGCAGCAGCAGCACGCGCAGGCGCAGGCGCAGGCGCAGTCCATCCAGCACATGGTCCAGCAGCAGCAGGCGCAGCCGGGCCCCATGCAGCCGCTCCTGCAGCAGCAACAGGCCGCCATGGTTCCGCAGTCTCTGGCCGCGCAGATGGCGCCCGCTCCCCAGCACGTCCCCATCAACTCGCTGAGTCAGCAGCAGCACCAGCTCAAGATGCAGCAGGCCTTCCAGGTCAGAACCCCCGTACGCATACCCGTGCCCCGGTCCCAAGCGTAGCCCCCTAACTGAGCCACATCGCCACACCGTGTGCCAAAGCGTTGCCTCTGTCCTCAAGCCCCGTAACGGACCCCCGTCCCTAAGAGTCGCCCACCTGAGCCCCATCGCCACGCTGTGTCCTAAAGCCCCGTCTCCGAGTACGGTCCTAAGCTCCCCATCCCCCAAACCTTGTACCCTCCCTACCTGAGCACAATCCCCAACATCCCCACCCCCATGCCCGTGTGCGCGTGTGTGTGTGTCAGGTCCGGGCGGCGTTGCAGCAACAGCAGCAGGCGGCGGCCGTGCAGGCGCAGATGGCCGCCGCGTCAGGACAGGTGAGTCGCAGCCCTCACGATGGACTCAAATAAGGAACCGCTCCCGTCAATCACGGGTCCCCTTCCGTCCAGCTGGTGCGACCCAACATGCAGATGCCGGCCCGGCTGACCCGCCCTCCCCCGGCCCCGTCCATCCCACCCCCCAACGCCGCTGTAACTCAACAGGTATGACCTCTAACCCGTGCACTTTCAGGGCCCGTCGGTCATCCGGTCGGTTCGTCCCGGCAGGCGCAGCAGCACGCGATGATGTCGTCGCCGTCGCCCGTGCAGGTCCAGACCCCCCAGTCCATGCCTCCGCCCCCTCAGCCCTCTCCTCAGCCTCCCGCTTCGCAGCCCAACTCGGCCAGGTAGGAGCGCGGGTCCTCGCCTTCCTGACTTCCTGTCTGCGGCTTAACCCTCGGCCGCTTCCTGTCCCCAGCTCTGGTCCCACGCCGTCTCCGGGCGGGTTCCAGCCCAGCCCGTCCCCCCAGCCCTCACAAAGTCCCTCAACCGCCAGGACGCCCCAGAATTATGGAGTCCCCTCCCCTGGCCCGCTCAGCACTCCAGGTACACACGCCCCCCCCCCCCCCCATTTGAGCACATCACGTGAACGTGTGCCCCCCAACAGGAAACCCGAACTCTGTGATGAGTCCGGCAGGGGCGGCGTCCCAGGAGGACCAGCAGTACATGGAGAAACTCAAACAACTTTCCAAATACATCGAGCCACTACGCCGCATGATCAACAAGATTGACAAGAACGAAGGTGGGTGGGGGTGGGGGTCCAAATGCTAACGCGTTTCCCATGAACGAGTGTTGACTTGTTGTTGTTGTCGTCAGAACGGAAGAAGGACCTCAGCAAGATGAAGAGTCTCCTCAACATCCTCACGGACCCCAACACCAGGTGACCCTCGTGCCGCGCCACGTTACCGCGGCAACAGTCGTACCATGGTGATAGTTAGCGAGTTCATGTTACCATGGCAACAACATCCTAGCGCACAGTACCGTGGCGCCGGCCTCTTCGTCACCTAGGGCACGTTACCGTGGTGACAGTTAGCCCGTTTCACAACGGCTACGGTATCCTAGCTGTGGTGAAAGGCAGCTAATTTACATAACCGCGGCGACAGCCTGCTAATCCGTTTGTCACCGTGCCGAGAGTCCGCTAGTCCACGTTAGCCTAGCGACGGGCCGTCCGTAACGCCAATGCGACAGCTGGTCCGTGTTACCGTGGCGACACCCTGGGACTCCAGGTCGGCGTGACGACAGCCTCGCGGCACCGTGGTGACGGACGGCTAGCTGACGTTGCCATGGCGACAGTCCTCTAAGTGTCCTTCCCTTCAGGTGCCCTCTGAAGACTCTGCAGAAGTGCGAGATCGCGCTGGAGAAGCTGAAGAACGACATGGCCGTGGTAAGTTATGACATCATCACCCGCCGCGACGTCGTCATGCCCACGCGTGTGTTTGTGTGCGTTCGTTCATTCAGCCCACCCCCCCGCCGCCCCCACTGGCGACCAAGCAGCAGTATTTGTGTCAGCCGCTCCTGGACGCCGTCATGGCCAACCTCCGCTCGCCCGTCTTCAACCACTCTCTGCACCGCACCTTCGCCCCCGCCATGGCCGCCATTCACGGCCCCCCCATCACGTAAGGCGCACGCGACCCAAACGGGCGACTTTCCGTAAATGTCTCCCAAAAAGTCAGGAACGTTGGGCTGCATTTCAGGATGAACCCACAATGCCCAAGGATGTTCACTTGTATGCCTTTCTGTGACTCCTCCAGTCTCCCTGTTGTGGCACTCGAAGCCAGGGGTGTCAAACTCATTTGAGTTCAGGGGCCACATTCACCACGATTTAACTTCTGGGACGGAACAGAAGATGCGCGCAGGCCTATTCAATTCCAAATTGTTCCCATTGTTTGGGTACATTTGGAAAATATTCACATTTATTGATTAGCATCTTGTTGCAAATATGAGCGATCTGAAAATCGATTTCAACAATATGTATCAGTTTTGTGCAACTTACAGATCGATCGTTTTGTGCAACTTACAGATCGATCACAGTGGACCGGGCCCGAGCGCAAATAGTGAAAATCCACAAATGATTAGCACCCAGACGAATTGCCATGGAAACAAAAAATTCATCCAAAGAGTTAGAATAAGTGGGAAAATGCCCCCAATAAGCCGTTTATGTGAAAAACTGGGCCACGGTCCCTGAAAAAAACACTTTGGGGGGCGGTGAGTCTGCGGGTGCCAAAGCATGAATGTGTGGGGCTGCACTGGATTGAGCTTTTTTTTTTTTTTAAGCTGTAGAAATCCTTTTAAATTCCCATAAATGTCTGCCTCCATCTGGAGATTTTGACAACCTCGACTGACTCATCACATCTTGCAAACTTAAGTTGGAACTTTCCAGAAAGGGGTCCAGTCGTCCCCCACATTTAGACCTCAAAATACACACAAGTTGCAGTAGTGCATGAAATAAATGGTAAGAGCTCGCCCGAAGCAACCTTTTTTCAACTGAAGCTGCTGACTGACATTTTGCAGTATGGGACTGCAATACAATGTGGCGTCAGTGCGACCTCCAGTGGTCAAGATAAGCAACAACAGTTATGTTTATTGAAAACTTGCTTGTTCGCTAAGTTTTATATATGCAGTGCATTTGAGGTCCATCCTGAAAAGTCACCCCAAAGCCAAACACGGGGAACTTCTTGCGAGCGGTGTATGTGGCGTCCCCCCCCCCCCAGCGGTCCCCCTGTCTCGTCCCGCAAGAGGAAGTCGGACGAGGACGAGCGCCAGACGGTCCCCGACATCCTGCAGGGGGAGGTGGCCCGCCTGGACGTCAAGTTCCTGGTGCACCTGGACCCGGCCCACTGCAGCAACAATGGCGCCGTGCACCTGGTGTGCAAGTTGGGTGAGAGAGAAACGCGCCACCCGCACCCTCGCCGATCACCTCTGACCTCTTTTTTTTTTTTTGCCGCAGAGGACAAAAACCTCCCCAGTGTTCCTCCACTGCAGCTCAGCGTTCCTGCCGACTATCCAGACCAAAGTCCCTACTGGGCCGACCACGCCGATCAGTACGGTAAGTGCGACCCCCCCGCCGCAAAACTGCCCGATGAAAGGCCCCGCTAGCTTAATGCTAACTAGTGTTGGGAACGATAAACCGATACGACTGTATCGCTAGCAGACTAGATTATCGATTCAAAATCCACCAGGAATCCTTACATTATCTCCGTACAACTGATATTAGTGCTGCACTGATGAGTTCAGGTTAACACTTTATGAAGGCCACTTGAAATCTAGGCAGGACACATCCAGCTGCAATATGATTGGCTGCTCCAGCACTCAAGTGGGATTCGTAATACTGCCGCAACAAAGTGTCTTATACAGCCCCCGTGTGGCCAAGGAAGACACACCAGTAGGAACAGCATTCAATTGAGGTCGTGTGACCAAAACTGAATTTCAATCCAGATTTGTCATTACTGTATAATTTATAGTGCTAGTTTTCCTCATAAATACACAGTACCATTTTTTATTTATTTATTTAGGGTTGGAATGAATGGGAAATGATCGTTTGAGATGTTTTAAGTTACAAGCGTGATCACGGAACCAAATCAAGTTTTGAGTCAGGAATAATGATTCTGAATCGCTCCAAAGGGATTTTGTGGATATTTTGGGAACTATCCAGCCCCACTAAAACTTTGTTAGTTATTTGGGAACAAGTCAGAGACCGCTTTCCAACGTGCGTGTGTCCCGACTTCGTGTGCGCAGGCGCCAACCACTTCCTGCAGGCGGTGCACAGGACCCTGGCGTCCAAGCTGCTGCAGCTTCCCGACAAACACTCGCTGACGGAGGTTCTGCACACGTGGGCGCAGAGCGTCCGCCAGGCCTGCTTGTCCGCCGCGTGAAGTCGCCAGCACAACCAGATGACAACTCGTTCTCTTGTAAAGATCAATAAAACCCCTTTTCATATGCCACAAGACCACCTCTCGCTTGTACACGCACAATGACATTTTATTCAAGAGACTAAAACAATGATAACTTGACGTTTGTGTGCTTCAAAAGCGGAGTGAGAAGGCTCTGTAGGACACGTTGGTGAACACGTCCACGTACTGGCTGCTTCCTGCCACCGTCAACACCTGAAACACATCGTCGTCATGACCTAAAGGGATTTCTTTTCAGACTGATGCCAATTCCCATATTCGGCAGAGTACGATTCGGACAACCGATGAATTGGCCCATTCCTTTAAAAAAAAGCAATGAAGACAACCTTTTTTGGCCCTTTAACACAAAAAAAGATGAGGAATTATAGGCAGAACATTTGACTGATTTATAATACTGTCCTTTTGCATTTGTTGAACTGTACAACAAAGAAGAATAAGCCGTTTTGTTTTTGTTTCGCCGCGCCCTCGCCTACCCGCCCCGGTGCAAGCGGCAACCTCGGTAACGATCCTTGCGCAGGTTCACCTACGGAAACCTTGTTACGGCTTTTGCTTCCTCTAGATAGTCAAGTTTGACTTTTCAAAAGGGTTAATATCTGTCCATTAAAATATCTGGTCTGGTCCTAATCGTGACTGTCACGCAACACGTTTTAACACGCAAAGAAGACGGCGGCTCAACACATCATACACACGACTGCCACAAAACAAAGAGGCGGGAAGTAAAAAAGTACTTAAGAGTATTTATTTTTGTGGTAACTTTTTATTTTTACTTCTTTTGAAACATCTGTACTATGTACTCCTTACATTTATAAAAAAAAAAAAAACACGAGCTTGTTACTTTTAAAACCTAAAGTTCGTGACGACGCAATGTATAAAGCATAACCTCGGAAACTGGAAGTCGGCGAATCGAGCGCATTGATCTTAGACATCGTAGATACTTTGAGCACGTGCCTCCGGTGACGCTAAGCTAAAAATAAAAAATCTGCACATTGCATGTTTTTCACGAAAATAAGGATGCCCGCATATTGTGCTGCCTACAGTTGCGCACACGTCGTACGACCACGGCAACGGAACTCCGAACAACCTTTTATACGCAAGAATATTTTTTGGCTCTTTGTTTCAAAAGTGCTGCAATGCTTAGGGTGAACCACGTTCATTTTTTAGAAAGCTCGCTTGTTGAAGTCTAGCTTGCTGGCAGTAAATTATCTAATGTTTGAGCCTTAACACATTTATTTGCCCACTGCAAAAACAAAACTGGAAAAATAAATACATCAAATAAAAATAGCCACAATCTGCACATTTTTTTGCAGTCACTTTTAAATGGCCTGTTTTTGAATAAAGGGATGGCAATTAGTTTTTTTTTTCTTTTTCTTTTTCTGATTCATCGAAAAAATGGACAGATTTATTATAAAAATTGTTAGTCGCAGCCCTAGATGAAATAGTAACAAAAGTGACTGTTGTGGCGTTACCATCTCTGACGCGAAGAGGAATCGATCAGCGAAATCGTCGGGGAAGCAAACAAAGGTTCCAAGGAATCGAATGATTAGGAACCGGTTTTCGATTCTCATCCATACTTGTGGCACGCTACACGATTGTCCCAAAACAGGATGACGCGTACCTGGTGTTCCGCACTGTTGGTGTTGAGCTCCAGGCTGTTGATGTTGTTGGGCGTGCACGGGATCTGAGCCTTGACCTGCCCCCCCAGCAGGCAGTGGGACACGGCGGGGCCTTGGCCCACCGCCAGAATCTGCGTCGGGACGGACGGGCGGGTTGAAGCTAAGCGCGAGTTAGGCCGAGGCGGATTTTGCTCACCATGTCCTGGAAGAAGCTGGCTCGTTTCTGGCAGCCGTTCAGCTCGAAGACGGACGTCGGCGTCAGAGAACGAAGGTGCCACAGGGAAAGCGATGGCCCCCCGCCGCACAGCTGCACCAAAACCACTATCAGAACCAGGACCGCGCGATGGACTACACGGACAGTGAACCCCCGCATATTTGCCGTTCGGCATTCACAAATTCATCTATTGGCCTAATTGTTCGTTATTCGCCGTTTTGTGCTCAGGCCAAAGCAATAGAAGCTTTACTATGACGCCATTTTGCGGCCAAGGAATGAAGTCGGAGTGAGGAGTTTCATGTTGACGAAAGTAGCGCTTTTTCTTTTTCTCCGTGGAACTTCAGACCACGAACGAGCTTATAAACTCGGAGATGCTGCCGTGAAATTAGTATTGGGATACACGCATCGTTTTTATTTCCTTTTTTTTTTTTTTTTTTGCTGCTGCTGCTCCTTAAAATAAGCAAAGCTTTCTTTTGCAAAAATTACAACTACATATTGCGGAGTTGCGGTCCACTTAGCGGGAAACCCTCCCGACTTCCTTGCAGGGGGCGACGTCAGCGCTCCCAAATATGGGCACGGTCGGCATCGGCCGCCCCGAGGCGCCGCCGTCAGTTTCGCGCTGAGCGAGTTTCAGAATTGATTTGTTCAATATTTATTATGCAAAGTGAATCAGCTGACATCACACCGTCATAATCGTGCGACAGCTGACGTCATTAACACAGCCCGAGTGGCGCTCCAAAACTATTTTGCATTTGACTGCCTCGTTAGCCTCATCGAGTTGCCCGCAACATAAACTCGTAATATAGTTTGAGTATAAACCCTTTTGGACTGTCAGATTGTCACAATTGGCTCTGGATCCTTAACCTTCGCTGCCAATAGCGGAGGTTCACCGTACTGGATTTTTGGTTTCCTTACCATCCAATCCGAGTCGGTCGTTAAACAGCTGATCCACTTGCCAAACTGAGGGCGGGCACATTTCTGACAAACATGGCGACACCGTGAGCTAACGGCACGCTGCAGTCACATGCCGGAGGGAAGATGTCTTACTTGGTACTTGTGCACGTCCACGCAGTGAACGCACTGAGACGTCCTGCTGTCTGCACACAAACAACGAGACGACGCTAATATTCCATTTGTGTCCGCATTGTGCGTGAACGCCGAAGGGCTGGCGCCCAACACAAACGCTTGAACATTTTGAATCGGTCAAGAAATGTGGAAGGAGGAGAAGTTCAAATGTGAAATATCTCAACTGGAAAATGGGAGAATGTGAAATAGTTCCTAAAATGTTGGAATGATTAGAATTGGTCAAGAAATGTGGCAGGGGTTGGTAAATATGGCAAATACCTCTTATAAATAAAAAATAAATTAAGTGTGGAATTCTTGAAATGTGGAAAATGATGTTCTGAATGAGCCGAAGAGTTTTCAAGTGGAATGGGAAAGTTGGCTTTCATTCACTTGAATGGCAATTTTGGGAACACGGAAATTGTGGAATTCTGTGAAAAATGGGAATTTTGATAACGTGGAAAATCTGGGGAGCGCTGGAATTTCAGGAATGTGTCAAAAACTCACCCCACATCCGGACAGCGCCGTCCTCGCCGCCCGACAGAATCTCGCCCTCGCGCTCCCTCACGCTCAGGCAGTGAACGTAGTCCGAGTGTCCCCGCAAGACGGACTGCGGACGGACACGCGCAAATGTCAACAATGGCCGCCGACTCGCGACGCTCGCTCGTTCGCTCGCACCTTGAAGACGCCGTTCTCCAGGTCCAAGACGTGAACGTTGTTGTCACCGCCGCCAAACACCACACTGTTGTCCTGACACACACACACACACGCACACCTTTTTTTAATACAGTGGACCTAAGTAGTTCCTTCTTTCTTAGGGAGTAGGAGTGAGTGAATGGTTGGGAACGCAGCCGTCTTTCATCATTCCCTATTACCGAATCCCTTTATTGGGAATTTTAGCTCGTGGACCATCCCGTTGACTGGAGGGCTGAAGCCATTAAATCACTGCGGAGGGATCTGGAGTGGACTTTATGCAGAAGAATTTCTCTTTTTTGCTCCAAATGTGAAGAAAAGGCTGCTGGCCACTGGAAAAGCTTTGACTTTACGAGAAGCCGTTTAAGCATTTCTTCAAATCCACGTCCTAGTACGCTATCGGTCCTCACTTGTAAGACAATTCGGCAGACCAATAGGACGCTCAAACGGCTTTACGGAAGGCCAAAAGCACTACAACTGCGCTAGTGAGCGTCGAGAACGTGGAAGAAACGCCGACGGGCGTTCGCATACTCACTCGAGGGTTGACGGCCATGGCGTTGATCTCGGGGATCTCCATGCTGGCCCTAAACGGGAGAGAGAAGGCGCGTCACGTGACCGGCCCCGAGCTCGCCGTCGACCCGGGACCCGACACTCACTTGTATTGGGGTCTCTTGGTCCACAGCGCTTTGACGTTCTGAAGGGAAACACAAGAAAGCGCAAGTGAGTCACACGCCGCCGCGGCCGTCTGGCCGTCGCGCTCGCTCGCAACCTTCTTGATGAGTTCGGCCCAATTCCAGGCGCTGACCGACCCGTCGCCGGCGCTCAGAAGATGGCCGCCGAAGGACTCCAGACAGAAGACCGGACCGTCGTGAGCTGGAACGCACGGCAGACGGACAGACGCTCAGACGGACGGACGCCCGAACGTTTGACGGCGTCGACGACCTCGTTCACCTGGAAAGGTCAGCACGGGCTTCCGACCCGCCTCCGACACGTCCGGACTCAGAGCTGCGCACAAACTGACGGCGCGGCCTTCGTCATCATCCGAATCGTCGTCATCCGCATCGTCGCATCGCTCACCTGAAGATGCCGATCTCTCCGTAGTTGTTCCCCGCCGCCAGGAAGCGTCCGCACGGCGAAAAACTTTGCGAGAACACCGACATGTGCAACAGCTGCGGACACGTCACATGCTCATGAAGGTGCCACGTGAGCCGTTAAGGACGCCGCACGACTTGCTCGTTAAGGGCTTTTTTTTGGAGTTCGCCACGGGCAGCGATCGAGGAGGACCAATAAGAGTTTTAGGACGCCTAGTTACGACGCTTGCCCGGGAAATTGTACCGTTGATGCCCGAAAACCCCGTTTGGATGACGATGACGACGACGACCACCCCCCCCCCCTCCCTCCCTCCCTCCCTCCCTCCCTCCTGTTACCGCAACCCCAGTGGCACAAGGACGAAGTCTTCTCATGTTTCTTTAGCGTGCAGTAGTCACACTATTTGAATTGGTTAAATGTTGATGACGTCATGACTTCTATACTTTTGTCTTTTTTTTCTATTTTTAAAAGGAAACTAAAAGTTGAACCCCGTGGCACCCTACTATGACAAAAAAAAAAGATTTCTATCCTACTTTAGTTTGTGTGAAATAGTTAATATTCATTTCCTATTTCGAAGATGGGGCATCCTCGCCGTAACTGTACAAAGACTCCAACCTTTATCATTCTTCACGTTCTCTATGCGTGCAAAAATAAGTGAATAGGTGCGCGGGAGGCTCGAATGAAAGAAGCTTTACACTTGAGCACAAATGAAAATGTTTCGAAAAGGGACAAATGAAGTTTACCTCGACGGGGCCCATTTTCGCGTCGCGTCGCTTTCGTGCGCCAAGCTGCGGAAGCGCGCTGTTATGGCGTCACCGCGCTTGGCATTCTGGGAACTGTAGTGAGAGGCGCAGCATCCGACAAACGTCATAATCCGTTTCTAAATGATTTTAGCAAAATTGCGACAGCATTTGGATTTGGACTCTTCCATACAAATAAACGAAGACACTTCTTTCTAAGTTACTATTCTGCCAAACATGATCTTCTTGAGTTCAAGTAAAACATTTGTGTTGATTTTTCGTTTTGCGGAACGACTTTGCTACACCTATTCTGGCAATGTCATACGTCCTAACAAATTGTGGAAATGTCTATCCCGTTTTATGATTAATAATATTGACTGTGGCTTGGAATTGAAAACACGTATGGTTAGGTTTCTTCAATAATGATAGCAACAATACTAAACCAGTCTGTGTTTTAAAGTTGATTAATAGTGTTGTGAAATTTCATATCCACAAATCCAAATTAGTCTTTCAAAGCGTCTTTCCTTTTCTTTTTGGGAACTAAACCAGACAATACACGAGTACCATATTTAACTGTGAAGCAGTTAGAATTGTTGATGGTCTTCATTTAATGTTTTTATTTCAAATCCCCTGGCTCCTCTTTTGTCTGTTTTGTTTTCTTCAAATTGTGGCTTCCAATAAAGTTTTTTTTTTTTTTTTTTTTTTACGGTAGATCAGGAGGCGAAGCCATCTCGATACGTTTTTATTTTTGTCCCGATGGCCGACGGTTCGTTCGTGTGTGTGATCACAAAAACACAAAAACAATAACAAAACAAACAAACAAAAATCAGTCGAAGTGTTCAAACGAGGACAAAACAAATAAATTGTGTCGGGTGGTCAGCGAGCCAACATGGCGCTCCTCTCCTTCCCGCTCGGCTCGGTTCGGCCCGGCCCGGCCCGGCCTCTGCGGCGCCGGTGCGAACGTTGCATGAAAACGCTTCTCGGCAAGTTGCACAAGCGGGTCACAAACGTCAAATCGCGTCGCCGGTTTGTGGTGCTTTACAGCTCGTCGCGTCGCGGCGCCGCGCGCATGACGACGCCTGCGCGGCGGAAGTGCTTCGTCGTCGTCGTCGTCGTAGCGGCGGCGGACAGCCAAGAGGCAAAAGTCGAGCGTGGAGGAGAGAAGGAAAGAAAAAGAAAAAGAAAAAAACAAAGCAGCAGATGCACGACAAATAAACATGGCGAGTCTTCGCTGAGGGCACAAGGTTCGCATCCGCACGCCGACCGAGCTCGCTTCTCGTAGCGGGACGCGGAAGCCGGCGGACGGGTAAGTTTGACGCTCGGAGCGGCTCCCGAAGCAGCGACTTCCCCCCCCTCGATTAGGGTCGACATCTTTGTGTAGCTGCGGGCTAGTTAGCTAGCTCGGCGGCTAGCGGACGAGCTAACGCGGCCGCGGCTTATCCGCCGTCAATACAAAGATTGCGGATGACAGCTGGCGTCTTGTGCGCATTTGTTGAGTGTCGGTCGTGCTGTTGTTCCGTTTGCGGCGGCGGCGACGAGCGGCCAGGTGCTAACTAGCTAGCCGACGTTAGCGGGCTGCTCATCGTTTCTGTGCAAAATGGCGTTTTCGGCAAAGTCAAACATGTTGTTCACCGGTGGGCTGTTTGCGGGAAGGGAGGCACGCTCGCCGCGAGAAGGCCCTTTTCATTTTGCGGGGACGGGACCGAACCCGGGCAGGCTCGTTTGTGACGGAGGCGGGCGGGAGCAACCGTGCTAACCGTGCGTAGAACAAAGCTCCGTAAAATGGGAACCGTGCGGCGGGGAAGATGCTCGGCTTTGTCCGGCAGATGCGCGCTGGAGTCGGGCCAAGGTCAGGCGGCCCCCCGCGGCCCACTCTTCCGCTCCATCTTTCCTCTTCGTTGGGCCAGCAAGTCGGTCAAAGAAGACGAGTGACAACTTTACACGCGCGTCAACAACACGTGGACGCATAATAAACCAGTTTATTTCTTTTGTTGTGTTGTTGGCTTACATGTTGCCATAGAAACACTGCTGGAGCAAATATCAAAGTTTATGGTTGCGTTCGGAACCCTTCGCTCATTTCCTACTTTGTCATTTTTATATGGTGGACCTAGTTCCCTAAAAAGTCCACTAAAAATCCCGTTGTAGTGATTCGGGAGGAAGGAATGAGTGAATGATTCCAAACGCAGTTAATCAATTATCGTTCCCGACTCCCTAATCACTCAATATACATTTTTACAGAGTGACCCAGGGAGTTCCCTCAAAAGTCCACTAAAAAAAACCTTTTGTAGTGATTACAACGTAGCGGATCCACGTCAGGTGGCGGAACTTCCCTGAGAAACATTGAACGAGTAAATCTGTTATAATCCCGTTCAATGGCTTTTTCTTAAGTGTATTTACCAAAATGAATGCAAACATTGCACTTTGTCCATCTGTGTTGTGCTGTGATGCTGTACTTGCGTCAAAGATATTTTTGCACTGCATCTCATGCTGAAACTCAAACAAAAGCCCTGAAATGGAAAATGATCGACACCTTGCGTCATGGGATGCATTTGTAGCAAGGATTTCCCAAAAGTGACGATCCAAATGCTGAATGGCCATTTCGGCGTGAGTACGAGGCACCGGGAGTTTGGAAAATCGGATGATGGGTTCTGGAGAAATGTTTTTTTGCATCGGGAACATGATCCGGTCATGATCATTTCCAACTAAGAAGCGTTTTGGATTACAGGTGAAACATCTTCAACGAACCTCGATGCGACCTTTGCGGATGACAGCGGCGGCCGTGACCTGGCTGATGAACAATCTACGCACGTTGGAAAGATGGCCTTTTTTTGGAACATTTTTGTGTGATAGCGCCTATTGAAAATCTGGTCAAAAAACACCTTCACCTTCGAGAACTTGATCATTTCTCAACATATCTCCTCAAGCCTTTGGTTTTGGTCTGCTACACGGGGAAGCCCTTCTCCGATTGGCTACCAAGTTTCAGTTCAAAAACGGTCGGAAACTCTTAGGGAGAAATTCTCCAAGTGTGTGCGTCCAAAAAAAACGTGATGGTTTAAACGGCCCGAAAAACTCTAGCTAAATAGGCCAAATGGAAAAGTGGAATAGCTCGTGTACGTCGTCAGTCAGTCATTGGTTTCCTGAATTAATTTCTTCTGGAGGATTTTAGAGGCCTTTGATGTATTCATTCCACGTGTTTTTTTTTTTTTATACATCAATTCCACCAAGATGGCAGCTACTTGTCACGTTGCTACATATAGTTGAAAGGAAAAATAGTTTGGAACACTACTTAGGCGCCATTAATGACGTCACAACTTGCCAGATCAACGTCGGCTGGTTGAGCTTCCCAAATACTGCGTAAGTAAATGCACTATATTTGCATTACATTGTGTTAAATTTATTGTACAAAATGAATACAGGCAACTTAATGGACATTCGTGTTGATGGTATTTTTGGGCCACGACTTGAAACCAAATGTTTTCTTCTTGACCAGCACACTGCATAATGGGATCAACTAGATTTTCTAGTGAGTATTGTTGCTTACTACCTTTCAACATTCCTTGCGGGATAGCGGTGGGCACGGCGGTTCTTTTGAGTTTACTGAATCATTCGAATCAGTTCATTCAAAAGATTCGTTCACCGAATCGTTCAGTTCTTTTTCACCAAATCATTCAAGTGCTTCCTCGTTCATTTAACGATCCATCCCTGAGGTTCACGTTCACTCAACACATTCACCGAAGGACTATGCGTTGTTGTTGTCATGTATTGTAAACTAGGAAATGTGGGGCGATGATTAAAAAACAAAAAGAAACCTTCGGCTAAATGATCACCTACCTATATCTCTCGAACACCCGGCTTCGGTTGTGTATGTGTTCACTGTGATGGGTAAAATGCAGAGAACAAATTTCATGTGCATGCATGTTCATGACAATAAAAAAGGTGATTCTTCTGATATGTAGTGTACGTAAACACATTTATTATTAATTTACATTTATTTTAAATGTGTGCTTGTTTTCATGTGCTTGACTGACTCAACATTAGCCGTTAGCTTGAAGAAACGGCTGCGAGTGAAAGCTGTCCCTCGTGAGTACGTTCACCGCGTAGTACAAACGAAGAAGTTCCACGAACGAATCACTCTTCAGTTCCTCAGTACACCAGTTCACTGAACGAATCACTCAGTTCACTTAAGTCCGTCCCCCGCTTGCACGGCGCTGGCTGGTCATTGGTCATTCGCCAAAGTGAGTGACAAGGCCGGCGAATCGCAAATCACATGGCAGTACGTTTAATGAAGTCCCGCCCCCGCCTGCACGCCGCCTGCTCATTGGTCATTCGCCAAAGATTCAGAAGTGAGTGACAGAACGCTTCAGCAGTTCCGTTTCCCGGCCGACTCGCTTACCCGACGGCGTCGTTCTTCTGAACGAAACGTTTGCGAACGAAACAACACTGTTGCAGGATACAGTGACGACACTATATAGCGGATACACTACAAAATAGCCACTTTGCTATATAGCGCGTGGGGGGTGATTCCCGGCACAGCAACCTTTCACTGACTTTTTTATTATGCTAAGCCGCTGTAACATTATGCACAGTTGAAACATTTACTTTGCACTTATACATGATGGTGATTTTATTAACATGTATTGCACACAAAGGTAAACTTTACCTTTTGAAAACCATGTTTTAAAAGATGACATGCCAATGTATTGAACTTAAAAGTTGAGTACAACTGAACAGTACTTAACTGTTTAAGCCACTGTAATATGTCCAAGTTCAACGTTTAATACCGTAACTCCTTTGCATACCTCTAGAGGAACACCGCGGACCACTACTGGTGCTCATACCGCACTTTGAGAACCACTCATCTGGATGAGTCTTTGTCAACCTTTATGGAACCAAGGCACATAATTTACATTAGGAAACGGGACACCAGCAAACAAACATGTCCCAAATAGTACACAGTATATCCTGAAATAATGATTGATGCTTTTGTCTTCATTTATGTGAAATCTGGGCCTGTTAAGGTCTCTAGGATTCTTTTTGTATGCATGGCAACAGGTTTGGACTTTCTGCCATCTCGTGGAAGAGCATTTGTCACTATACGGTGTCGGCAGAGAGAAGTGAAATTGGATCATTTCCCGGCACAGTACTTGGGATCGCTGGCCTCGATAATTAAAGACAGTTTTTAGAAAGGCAGACTTTGTTTGAGGTGAAGGGATAGACGGGCGAAGCTCCCCCCCCCCGTCGTCAGACGCGTGAAGGTCGCGGCACGAGCGGAACATATTTCAATATATTACTTAATACGCATTGTGACGCCACCCTTCTCCCCCTTCTTGTCTCCGTAGTAACGGCTCACCGGCCACCTGCAAGGGGCGTGGCCCGATTGGCCGTCGGGCAGATGATGTCCGCCGGCGGCGCTCTCGACTGTTGAGCAAAGACTCTCCCGTGCCAAAGCCCCTCCCGCGAGTCCCAATGGTTACCGGCGGTCGCACCGTGGCGACTCCCGCCTGAAAACTGGCGCCAGAGTACTATGGCAATGCATGATATGAGTCGTGCCAAGGGTTTCCCCTGTAAAGAATGTGATATGGTCTGCCCCAGTACTCCAAGTCTTCTAGAACATATGAAAGCACATTACCAGCAAGGAGAGAGTGCACGTTTTGAATGCGAACAGTGTGGACGGATTTACAAGCACGCAGCTAGCTTGGCCAACCATAAAAAGTCTCACGAAGTGGGCTCCTTCCAGTGTCCCGTCTGTACCCGCACCCTGCCCAACGCGGTGGCCCTCAAGAATCACCTTCGCATACACACCTTGTCCCCAAGTAGCGCTCACGCCGAAGAAGAGAGCGAGGAGGTACCCGAGGAAGGAGCTCCTCACGAAAGGGACTACGCCCTGAGCCAGGACCTCTCGGACAGCTTCGGGCGCTCTCACTTGAACAACAGCGCCCTGCAGGGCCACGAAGGTACCAAAAGTTCCCCCGAGTCGGACGACGCCTGGGACCGACCTTTCAAGTGCGACCAGTGCGACAGAACCTACCGGCACCACGGCAGCTTGGTAAATCATAAGAAGTGTCACCAGCAAGGAAGCTTCAAGTGCTCTGTGTGCTTTAAACAATTTAGCAACCTGGCTGCCCTCAACAGCCACGAGAGAACTCACTCCAAGTTTAAGAGCCCCGCAGCGTCCATGGTGAGCAGCAGTAGCGGCGGCGGCGGCGGCGGCGGCTCTCAGGCCGCCCAGAGCGACAACGCCAACGCCTGCTTCTGCCACCTATGCCAGATTGCGCTTCCCACCAAGGCCGACTTCCAGGAGCACATCCTCCTGCACGACACCGCCTCGCCGTCCCTCGGACTGTCCCGGAGCTTTCCCGGCATTATGCCTCACAATCTGAGTGCGGTTCGATCTCCGGCGTACACCCCGGCTCTCGGGGACCCTCTTCCCCTGCCGCCTTTGCCCGGTGACAAAAGAGGTCCCTACGACCCCATAATGGGCCCTCCCGTCAACAATCCCATATACACGTGCGCGTACTGCGGTGCGGGACATCCTGACCTGGAGACCCTTAAAGTACACTACCTGACCCACGACCCCAACCCCGCCTCCCATGGCCAGGACAGCTCCGTTCTCAACTCAGAAACACTTAGCGCCGCTTCTCAGGGCTCGGTGTCATCTTCTTCCGGAGACCACGTGGAGCAGTCCGGTTCCCCGGAGGACGGCGAGCGGCGCTTCAAGTGCGGCGAGTGCGGCAAGAGCTACCGGCACGCGGGCAGCCTGGTCAACCACAAGCGCTGTCATCAGACGGGCCACTATCAGTGCACGGTCTGCTGTAAGCAGTACCCCCACTTGGCAGCACTGCACAGCCACCTGCGAAGCCACAAGGGGCGCTCCGCCAACCAGCCCCCGGGCGACGGCAATGACTGGTTATCTCCGGAGCCGCTGACGCTGGACTCTCAGCAGAGCTATGTGCAGGAGAGCAGCGGCGCCGCGACGCCCATTTCACTGCCAGGAAACCTCGCGGACCCCGCCCACTTCGGACCGGACGGGGGTCACGGCAGCGCTTTGGAATCGCTCGAGTTCCACGACCGCTTCGACGGAGGCTCCTCCGCGCACCGGCAGGCCGACCGCCACGTGTGCGCCGACTGCGGCGAGATGTATGCTGACGTGTCTGGTATCAAGTCGCACATGTGCCCCCGTCGTGGTCAACCGCCGCCACAGCAGCAGAGTAACATGTCGAATGGTTTCATAGGCAACATAAACTATCACAACTCCAGTAGCAGCTCAATGGCCTCGGGCAGTCTGAAGGAGGGGAGCAGTCAGCGACAGTACGCCCTGACCGGCGGCAAGCGGATGGGAAACGCCGACAAGGATGACGACGACGACGGGGAAGTCTACCAGTGCTCCGTGTGCGGGAACCATTACGCCAGCCTCCGAGCCCTGCGCAGCCATCTGCGAAGTCATGCCAATAATCCCTCCGGTCCCGGACCGTCCAGCCTGGAGCAGGACTGGAGGATGATCTGCTCCACATGTGGCCAAAGCTTCTCCAGGAAGCAAGACCTTCTAAATCACCAACTCGTCCACGGTCCCCTGAGGCCGGACGGCCAACAACAGGGCATCGGCGGATCTTCAGCCAATGGCGGCGACAAGCTGGATGGGCGCAGCCACATTTGCGTAGACTGCGGCGTGTTCTTCGCTGACCGTCACCACCTTATCACCCACCTGTGTCCCGGTAAGAATCGGGCCAGCGCGCTGAGTAAGCAGGGCCTCAATGGAGCCAAAGGGATGTCCGGAGGAGAGGGCATGGGCGGCGGGGTTGCGGGCGGAAGTCGTGACGTGGCGGGGAACGGGCGGCGGGCGATGGTAGACCAAAGTGACAAACCCCACAAGTGTGACCAGTGTGGGCGAGGCTACAGACACCCGTGCTCCCTCCTCAACCACAAAAAGTCCCACAAGACAGGCGTGTTCCGCTGCTTGGTGTGTCAGAAGCGTTACTACAACCTGCTGGCCCTCAAGAACCACCAGAGGACCCACTTTGACCTCAAGAGGTATGGCAGCCTTTTTACTTTTCCACCTTTAGCAGCCAGGGATGCTCAGTCCAACTATCGAATCAAGTCTATGAAAAAAAGAAAAGACATGACATGTCAGCCTGTGAAAGACATCTTAAGAAAAAAGGAAAACCTTGGTCTTTATTCAGCTCTGCGTAAACCGCGGGGTCTGTATTAACTGCATTCTCCGCTGATTGGCTGCCAAGCAAAGTCCGTCGTGCGTCTGTGTTGTTGTTTTTTTTCCGATTAAAAGATGGCTGAAATCGTGCTTAGGCGACGAATGAATGTACATGTGAAAGAAGGACAACATTGACGTGTCCCTTCCGACTGCAGGCACAAGTGTGAAGAATGCGGAAAGGCCTTCAAGATCCAAAAGCAGCTGATTAACCACCTCCGTCTCCACGAGGAACACCGGGCCAAAGGTCTGGTCCGGACCGGCCCCAACGGCTCGCGATACCAGCAACCCGGTCCCTCTCAGATGCAGAGCATGCGAGGGGAGTCGTCGAAGGGCCCCGCGATGGGCGTCAAATACGCTCACCAGGGCTTCAAGAAGCCCTACTCGTCCGCAGGAACGTCCAGGCCCCAGAAGTTCGACCCGGCCGAGAGCGGGCGGCGGCCTTTCGCCTGCGAGGAGTGCGGCAAGACGTACCGGCACGCGGGCAGCCTGGCCAATCACAAGAACCTCCACAAAATCGGCGAGTACCACTGCAACGTGTGCAACTCCACGTACCCCAACAGGCTGGCCATGAAGAACCACCTGCGCCTCCACTTCGCCCAGAAGAAGCACAACTGCCAGGAGTGCGGGAAGGGCTTCCGCACCCAGCGGCAGCTGGCCACACACACCACGGCGGGCCTATGCAAGGGTCCGCAAGGTCCGGGGGCCCAGATGGACTTCGAGTGCGACGGCTGCTGCGAGGGCTTTTCGTCGGCCGAGCAGCTCGCGGCGCACGACTGCCCCGCCCGGCACCTGCCGTCCTCGTCGTCGGCCGGCAGCTCGGCCGACGTCGGCACGGAGAGGAGCTCGGCGGACCCGGACTCGGACGAGAGGCCTTACGCCTGCGACCTGTGCAGCTGCGCCTACAAGCACGCCAGCTCCCTGCTCAACCACAAGCACACGCACAAGACGGGTGACTTCCGCTGCAACTTCTGCGACAAGCCTTACACCAACTACATGGCCCTGCGCAACCACATGCGCATCCACACGCAACGTAAGAAGCACATCTGCCACACGTGCGGAAAAGCCTTCCGCCTGGCCCGCTTTCTGCGCAACCACCAGAAGGTCCACGAGGAAGGCGCCACCCCCTTCGGCTGCCCCGCCTGTGGGAAGAGTTTCCAGGGGAGGTCTGGCCTGGCCCGACACCGCTGCGGGGACAACCAGGTAGGCGTGGATATCAGGAGGAAGACGGCCGGAGCAGCGGGAGAGGCCGACGAGTGTCGGTACACGTGAGTTGTCCTCTCTTCTTTGTCATTCTTGGATCTTGTCCAAACAGTGAAGATGAATTTAGCTCTGCACATGTCTATTCCAGGTATATGATCTCCAATCCGGCTTCCTTGGGACCATTCGCATGCCGGAATTCGGATTTTTCTGAAGTTTGGACAAATTGAATTAGTGGTGAGACCAGTTAAGTCACCCCCGTTTGCTTTCAGTTAGCATCCACTCTGTCTTTGTCTTTGTGTTGCTGATGTTGTGTGTCCGTGTGCGTGTGCGCGGCTGTGCGTGCGCGCACGCACGTACGACCGGCCCACCTGTAGACAAGATTAGGAAGGGGGCGCGGCGGCGGGGGCGCAAGCGGGGGACCCGGTCCACCTCGTCCGGCCCCCGCTTCGGCCGCTAAGAGCTCTTGCTGGCTAAGCCGGATTGCAGATCATATACTGTGACACTTGTGTAACGCCGACGTAACACCGTAGCTTTGACGTGATGTGCACTCGCGGAGGTGTCTAACGTTGCGTCTGTGCACAGGTGTGACCAATGCGGACGCTCCTACCGCCACGCCAGCTCCCTCCTCAACCACAAGAACACGCACACGCTCGGCATCTATCACTGCGCCGTGTGCCTCAAGACCTACTCAAACCTCCTGGCCCTCAAGAACCACCGTCGCATCCACTCCGAGCTGCGCCGCCACCGCTGCCACGACTGCGGCAAGAGCTTCCGGGTCGCCTCGCAGCTCTACAACCACCGGCGGGTCCACCAGAAGCAGCGGGAGCTGACCTGCGCCTCGTGCCGCCGCGCTTTCCCCACGCAGGCCAGCTTCCGACTGCACATGGAGATCAGCCACGGCCAGGCGCCCCTGCGGCCCCCGCCCCACCGCCACCGGCCGGGCCGGGGATCGGGCCTGGACCTGACCTTGATTCAAGAGCAAGGCGCGGACGGCGCCGCTCGGGCCCGCGGACGGCAGGGGGCGCCCAAGGCCCACGTGTGCGACCAGTGTGGCCGCTCCTACCGCCACGCCAGCTCCCTGGTCAACCACAAGAACAGCCACAAGACCGGAAGCTTCTTCTGCAACGCGTGCCACAAGCAGTTCCCCAACCTGATGTCCCTCAAGAACCACCGGCGCATTCACACCGAGCCCAAACGCTACCAGTGCCCCGAGTGCGGGAAATCCTTCCGCGTGTCCACGCAGCTCATCTGCCACCGCCGCATGCACACAAAGGAAAAACCCTTCACGTGCTCGCAGTGCGACAAACGCTTCTCCTCCAAGTCCAACCTCAGGCACCACATGAAGGTCCACTGGGTCGGCAACCCCGCGGCGCCGTCCCGCAGGGCCGCCGGCCCGCCGCCCGACTTCGGGGACGTGCCGAGCGGCGCCTTCATTTAAACTCTGCGCGCTTCCTGTTTGCCGTGCGCCACAGACAAAACGGAAACGCGAACGCAAACGGGCCTCGGCCGCCCCGCTGGAGAAGACTTGCGTGACGGACGGGCGGAGCTAAGGGGAGGGGATGGGGTGCGGCCTTTGAGGGGGCGGGACTTTGCCTGACTTTGCATATGCGCCGCCCCCCCCCGGCACCCGTAGCCTCTGCGATTGGACCGTGCACGAGATCGTCGGCGGCGGCGGCACGGGATCGGCCGGTGAGCTGTGCGTGTCCTTTGGGAAGCTCCGCCTCCTGATTGTGTAGAATAGTTAGTGTTAATGACGACTTGTGCACGCGTGTAGGTGTGTGTAGTAGCGGCAGCGCTAGTGTGTAGACGTCTTTTGAGCTGTGATGAACCATAATCCTCGTGGCCCTGCGCAAAAGGGACCTTTGTATTTTCTAGCATAGCTTTTGCAGTATTTATTGACTGGACGCTGCAGCTCTAGTTAGCGTCGTGACGGTAGCGCGCGTGCGTTTCACTGTTGTTTGTCCGCTGAGTTTGAGGTCCTGTGACTTTTCTAACGTCTTTTTGATAATTTGTTAACGTTAAACTGCCGAGGACTGAATAGAAATGGACGACAAACGCGCGCGACCTGACACTGACGCCGCGCGTTAGCGTCCTGTCGACAAACATGGACAAATGTTCGAAGTTACCGATCATCAAAAGAGGAAGATGAGCGTAGAACAGGAAATGGAATTGTGAGGTAAAGGATGTCGCCTCCCAGGAGAACGCGCGTCCTTAACGTTCTTGGTTTAATATAGACTGTGCTTCTTTTTACACTTGTATGATCGTTGTACGCATGTCACTTTGTATTTTGTATTCCGTGTTTTGACATCGAACTCGACTGTAAACTTCATTTACACGCATTAAAAGACTTGCACAAACGCGCGAGAGACAACAAATCCAAGTCTGTCCTTTCACACGCCTCATCAGTTGTCTGTCTTGGCCGGCGACCATTATAGCAAAAATAATTGGGATTATTTTCATCGATATTGAAATGAGGATTATTTTCATTATTGATATGGAGATTAACAAACACGATTCAATGATTTCAGAACTTTGTATTCATTCAACTACCAAAACTCCAATTTAAAAGAACAACCAGAAGACAAATTGGTAACAAGTCAAGTAGTATTTTAAAATAATAGCAAATCCGGACGGGGTTTAAAAATCCAAATCTGCTGTTTCTGTTGTGTGCGCCTTGGCCTTGAGGTGGCAGTGTTGTGCGGTATATAGCTACGTTAGGCTAAAACGTCTTAGAATTCGATTAGATACGAATAGAAGCATGTGAGTGTTATGTCACCCGCATGCATGTGTTACCACAGCGTTCGTGTCAATATTTATTTCGAGCTAAATCCCTCCCGCGATCTAATATGAATTTTTGCTAGCCTGTCAATAGGGGTTTACCGTTGAGTGTTGGCATTAAGCTGTCGATCTTTCCCAAACACAGTGCATCTTGTATTTAACTATAAAATGTGCGCAATTGTTTTAGTTGTGCGTTTAGTTTTGCCGTTAACGTCAGCTTGCGGTGTCAGGAAACATCTTGAAGCACGCTTGGCGAGGGCAGAAGAACGAACATCCGGCGCCAGGTCGTGAGACGACAAAATCGAAATCCGGCACGCTGCGTTCAAGGTGCTCTCGCGGGGCAGGAACTTCATTTGGCATTTTCCTTCAATTTGAACGTTTCGATGATCTTGAGATGAGAAAAATCAAAGTGACGATGAAATTGCAATTGGTCGCACGGCCTTATGGTTTCGTCTACAAGCGTGACCTTGGCATAACTGGTTTAACTCTCTCCCGGTTCACATCCTACCTCACCGACAGATTTCATTACATCTCCATAAACAACTGCGCATCCCGCTCCATGCCAGAAACGCACGGTGTCCCTCAAGACTCAGTGCTCGGTACCCTCCTATTCATTGTTGACACGCTCCCCCTTGGACACGTCGTTCGCCACCACGGACTTCAATTTCACTGCGACGCCGACGGCACCCTCCGTCAACAAATACACTCGCCACTGCCACACACTCTGCCCTCACAAACCGCCTCGCTGCGATAATATCACGGACGACCACCGACTTCCTCCATCTCAACGGCAATAAATTGCAAACGTATCATCGTTGGTCCCAAATCCCTCCTCCGCTCAAGACTTCCCATTCTCCACGAATGGTCACATACTTACCCGCTCCCCACCTCGGTTTCATTTTCGACGCCACAATCCCCTTCCGACCACCCGTCCGTCAAGTCACCCAAACGGCCTTCTTCCACCTCCGAAACATCACCCGCCTTCGTCCGTCCTTCTGAAAATCGCCCGCTGAAGCCCTGATCCATGCCTTTATTTCCTCTCCGCACGCGCGCGCGCACGCACGCACGCACGCACGCACGCACGCCTGTGCCTCTGACTCACCACAATCAGTTCAAAAACAGTTAAAAACATGCGGAACCTTTCAACAGGCGTTTAACCACTCCACTCATTTGTTAATTATGACTGTTTTGTCTGTAAAGTGTCTTTGTTTTATGAAAAGCGCTATATAAAATTGATTTATAATCATTATTATGGTTTGTCCCTTCACGTCATTTAAACTTCTGCCCGTTTTCATCCGTCTGTCCGGTCACACACATTATGTAAACATCGTGCGTCCGTTCACACGCGCGCCCGACAACAGGAAGTAGCCGTGACAACACTGAACAATCGTCTTTTATTTCATGTTTCAATATTTATTTTGATTTTTTTTTTGTCAGAACTTAAAATGTTGGACACATTTAGAAAAGACGCATCTGCATAGAGTTGTCATCTTAAAGATCCATGGAGGGGGGGGGGCGCGACCGTTCAAGGAGGTGGGGGGGTTATACTGGCACGTCACACCAACGAAAACAAAACAGCCAACAGCAGCACGAGGGAGGGGGCGGGGAGCTGTTGCCAATCAGGGGTGCGGGCTCTTTAGTGGTTTCCGAGGGAGGGACGGATGGCGTTTACGTTACACTACGCGCACACAAACACACACTAAAAGAAACACACAAGTTGCATTTCCCGCCAAAGTTGAGCGAGCGGCGCGGACGCACCCCACTTTGTCCTCTTTAGTCCCGAGATTCGGCGCCGCCAAAATACTAATATTGCACTTTGTCCACGTCGGCCTGCCTGCGGGGAGGGGCGGGGGGGCGAAGGGGCGGTTTCGGGGTCCCCGAGTCGGACGGACAGCGCTGCGCCATCGTCCGTCTTTTGCGGGACGCTCGCCGAGAATTCAAGAGACAAAGTCGTCAAAACGGAGGAAGCACTTCGGGCTGAGGAGCCGCCAGGCGCTTCGGGACCAGAACGCGAGCCCCCGCTACGCCGAGATGGCGGCTAAAGAGGAAGCGACCCCCCCCCACCCCCCCCACCCCCCGGGGTCGCCAAGGTGGCGGCCTGGCGGCTAAAGAGGACTGGGACGCCGTCAACTTTGTCAGGAATTTTCTCGATAAACATGCAGGTCATCTTTTGTGGTTATTTACAATAATTACACATTCTCATCTCCATGGCGATCAGAACAACAACAACGACAACAACAAAGTCAAAGTCCTTCTTCTGACTCCTCCCACGAATACAAATGAATACTGACTCGGAGGGTGGCGGAGCACAAAGATGTGGGCGGAGCATCGGGTCAATGGCAAACATCATGTTGTCACGGCGACCGGACAAAGAGGAGTTTTGGTTTGGGGAATGCTTTCAGGAAGACAGAATGAGTCGTCGGGACTACAAACATGGAGTACGCCGCCGTCGCCGTGGTCAATTGTCAGCATGCTAACGGCTGGCGGCGGGACAGTCTTTGGAGCGGTCGCTTGCACCTTTTCGTTTGTTTTGGGGAAAAAGCGAGCGTCGTCGTTGTGCTTCCTGTCGCTCCACCGGCACGGGGCGGGGGGCACCACGGGAGATGTTAAAGGAATCCGGCTGACGTGCTAACAGACGGCCGATGAGCGGAAAAGCGCACAACATGGCGGCAGGTCGGTATACGAGAAACATCACCATGCAAAACTTTACAACGCTTTTGCATGCTTTTTTATTTTTGAAATGTTTTTTTTACTTTTTCATTTTCACCTCGCGGGTGGGGTTGGGGGGGAGGAGGGTGTCCTGAGCCACGCTGTCCGCTTTCCAGAAATTCAAAGGACAACATCGATGTTGTGTTCGGAATCCTTCGCTCGTTCACTGCGGCACTGCCCACTGTTCACTCTGAAGGGATGTTTATATGTTTATCGAGCGGACCTTGATAGTTCCTAAAATACTCGCTGAAAAGTCCTCTAGTTACTCGGGAGTCAGGAACGTCCGAATGATTCATTCATCATGTCCCGCTCCTGATCACTGCAACAATGCAAAATCTTACAGAATTTCTTTCTAGTAAAAAGATCTTACTGTACTTTTTGTTTTATTTTTGTCCCTAATATCAGTGAAAAATCTGCCAATGGAACTGGTATGAATTGACTTGATAAGATCTTTAAAATAAGATTGTGTATCTTAAAACAAGTCTTTGTGTCTTGCTAAACATTTTGAAAAAAACAACTGTCTTAAAATCTACTGTAAGATGTCACGGGAAATAAGATGATGCATTCTTGCGGTTAGGGATTTTTATATTGTGGACCGAGGGCGTTCGTGAAGGTGCACCTAAGAATCTCTTGGTCGTGATTCGGGAGCCGAGAATGATTCTGAACACTCGCGCGCTTCTTCTTCCTTTGCGCCGCCATGTTTGCGTTTGTCGAGGCACGACGACGGCGGCGCGCGCGGACGTCCCGACATGTCCGACTTGAGCGACAGCTGTGGAAAAGGAGTGACGTGATTGGCCGACGGTAGGTGAGCGTACGAGGAGGTGTGGCCCCCAATACGACACGACGATACTTTGGTGCACACGCAAGTTGGTTTTGGTTTTGGAATGAAAAGAAAATGTTGACGCTACAAGCGCTTTTCTTGTTTCGTTTGCCACAACACGTCGCACAGCTAAGGACGACACAAAGCGCAGTAACTGAACAAAGCCGCCGGCTCCCGCTTCCTGTTGGCGTCCGAGCCACCGCGCTCACGCTGCCAACGCCGATGCGACGTGTGAGCGGTCGCCGGCCGATGTTAGCGCTTGAACGCCGAGTGCCGTTTGTAGCGCTTGTTAGCATGACTAGCGGCAGCAGACGGGCAGGCCTTAGCATCACAGTAGCGCAACAATTTGACATGTACTAGTGGCTATGCTAACAACGCTAATGGCGCATTGCCATCGCACCGTGTTTCCGGCATGCAGAGCTCACGTATGTTGTGAATTCGAACACGTTAGCAGCGTTTGGACCGACTATCGGGAAAAAAAAAACCCACAAGGCCGCAAACACGTTGCTAACTGCTGAAGAGGAACGTTAGCTGATACGAAACATCTGAAGATGGATTGTGGAATTTTTCCTCAACTGTCTGGAATCTGAAGGAGCTAAATGTAAACTGAGGCTAAGCTAAAGCTAGCGCGCCTGGCAACTTCGGTGACGACCGCAAATGCATTCGTCCGGAAGGCGGCGACGAAGACGGCTCGGGCGACGTTGACAGGAAGTGACGGGAGGCGGTCATGTAAAAGGAACACCGGGTGCCACAAGCGTATCCGGAGAGACTTAGGTGGGTTGGGCCGCGGCGGTCAGGGGGCGGGGCTGGTCGCGCTTGTATCTAGACTGCATAGATTGACTGCCCCTGACTCCGCCCCACCTGAGGCCCCTCCCTCCTCCCTCCTCCCCACCCTTTGCTTGGTGTGTTGCTGTGGAACCCAGCCACCTTCAAATGACCCCCATCCCCCACACACACACACACGCGCACCAGATTTCATTGCAATCGGGTGAAAAGCGTTGACTGACGTGAGCAACCAATGGGGGGACTCAGAGTCTATTTGCACTCGCAGGACACATTGGCTGTGTTGGGAATCCGAGGTCGTTCCCGAAAGGTCTACTAAAAATCCCTTTGTAGCGATTAAGGAGTCGGGAACGACGAATGATTCGGAACACAGTCGCTATGTTCCGAACCGTTCGTCGTTCTCGACTCCCTGATCGCTATATACGGTACAACAATTTCAAGATGGCGGACGAGATGGTCGAGTCATCGGTCAAATGAAAATATTTTTGGAAGCCGACTTGGGCACGGTTACTGCTGTCATTGTTGTCGCGTAATTACAACATACCAGATCAACGTCAGCTGGTGGACCTTATGTAATAAATATTGAACAAATTCATGAATTATAAGAACAATATTTTCAACCTTATATTTTACAAAAATGAATTGCTCTACTTATACATTTATTATTTAACATAACTGTACTGTATTGCCCATAGAGGTCAGAAGATGGCGGCAAGGGACGACTGTGGTCTAAATGAAGCTCATCAACTCACTTCAGCACCAAGATGCCACCAGATGGCGTCAAGAAAATCTGTGAACGCCGAACTGCGAATATGTGCTTGCGACAGCGCAACAAAATGGCCAACTCGCGCTCGAGGGCGCTAAATGGTGAATAGAAAAGGATTCGGAACGCAGCCGTTAAGTGTGTTTGCCGAGGGGGCCGTGGCGCTCGGGCAAGGCGGCGGACTATTTCTGCGGGACGGCACCGCTGGACTTTCTCTGCCGGGTGACGCCCGCCAACGCTGTCGCCATCGCCGTCCCGGAAAAAAAATGAAAGCGACGCTCCAAAGAAGAAAGAAGCAAAGTAAAACGTGGGCGGCGCGCGAGCCGGTTTACGCGCGTTACACGGACAACGTGGTGCATTTGAGGGTGTTGCTTTTGGTGGGAATTTGGGACCTCGGCCCACCCCAAGTGTGTCCCGTTTGCTGATCGGTTATCTTCTTGCATTTGTGGTTCAAGTTTTTGGGCTTTTTTTCTCCGGCTCCCGTCGGTCTGCCGTAGCCGGTCGTCACGGCGACGGGCGTCCCGGAAGCTCAGAAGCCCAAAGTCCCGCCGATGGTGGACGCCAGGACCACGCCCAGGATCACGCAGCAGATGATGATCATGATCTTTTTCTGAGGGATGACACGTCAACACACGCAACCGTCACACGTGGAACAACACTCGGATCAAGGTCACGGGACAACAGTTTTCACAAGCCGGTGGAACTGGACCCCATAGAAAATGGACTCCGGGGTTTATGCACCGCAACATCATGAAAATGAAACCTCATAACAGAGAATGAAATCAGCCGCATGAATGAGAATATTCGCAGGCATCACTGGGGTTAGTTTTTTCCCGTAATATCACTGGCCCAAACCTTAACCCTGACTAACCCGAATCATCCATCCGTCCGTTTTCCTCCACTTATCTGGGGTCACCTTGCAGGTAAAAAAAAAAAAAAAATGTCCCTCTCCCCAGCCACTTCGTCCAGCTCTTCCGGAGATCCCGAGCCAGCCGGGAGACGGACGTGTTCCGGGTCGTCCCCGGGGTCTCCTCCCGGTGGGACGTGCCCGGAACACCCCGCCGGGCAGACGTCCTAACCGGATGCCCGAGCCACCTCGTCCGGCTCCTCTCGATCCGGATGCCCCTCCCGGATGACCGAGCTTCTCGCCCGGACACCCTGCGGAGGAAACTCATTCGGGCCGCTCGTGTGGCGAGGGTAGGAACGGAGATCGACCGCAAAATCCAGAACCCTTCCTCACCACGACAGACCGATACGGAGTCCGCGTCCTTGCAGACGCCGCACCGATCCGCCCGTCGCTTCCCTCGCTCGTGATGCTTCAACTTCTCCACTCGGAGAAGGATCTCTTCCTCGACCCGGAGAGGGCACTTCGCCCTTTTCCGACGAAGGACCACGGCCTCAGATTTGGAGGTGCCGATTTTCATCCCAACACCAGCGAGAGTTCACGGCTTAATGAAGCCGACAGAACCACATCATCTGTAAAAAGCGGAGGAGACGCAATGCTGAGATCATCGAAACACTTCAACTATGACTGGAAATTCTGTTCATCAAAGTTCTGAACAGAATCTGGGACAAATGGCAGCCTTAGTGGAGTCCCACGAATTGCGGCAATGCGGACCAAACTCTTAACACTGCTCATACAGGGACCGAACAGCGGGTCCGGTCCCCCGTACTCCTGAAGAGCGACACGGTTGAACGCCTTCTCCAAGTCCACAAAACACGCGTGGACTGGCGGGGCGAACTCCCATCGAGCCTCCGGGACCCTGCTTAGGGTGTGCAGTTGCTCCGCTGTTCCACGGCCAGGCCCGAAACTAAGTCGCTCCTCCTAAATCGGAGACCTGAGATACCGTAGGACCCTCCTCTCCGGCATCCCCGAAGAGACTTGACCAGGGTGGCTGAACCCTAATCAAGCACGTTCGGTTATTAGCAATAGACGCTGTATGCTAATTTGGGTGGGTGGTCTTATATTCCATTGGATAGTGGGAGGTCGATTTTCAAGGGTGTCCGCCGTATTCCCTACTAGACCAGCGCTGAACCTTTTTCTACTCCTCTTTAGTTCTGTTTCTAGTTTTAGTTCTGATCGGGGCTCTTGTTCTTGCTCCGGTCGGGGGTTAGGGTTTCAGATGAAGGCTCGTGCGTCGGCGGCACGGCGGACGACCGCTTGGCACGTCCGCCTCACGGCTCTGAGGGGCCGGGTCCAAAAGTTTGCATGTGCCTGCGTGGCTTTTCCTCCCACATTCCAAAAACACGCACGGTAGGTTCATCGAAGACTCTAAATCGTCCGTAGGTGCGAACGCTTGTTCGTCTATTTGCGGCCTGCTATCGGCTGACGACCTCTCGCCCGAAGTCAGCCGGGATCGGCGCCGGCACGCCCGTGACCCTGGTTGGGATAAGCGGCTCAGAAAACGGAAGGACGGACGGCTTGCGCGTCTCGCTACGGCCGCAGTTGCGGTCGGGATTCTAATTGTGGTCGCGGTTTGGGTTTACCTTGCGGGCTTGGCTCTGGTACTTGACGGCCTTCTTGGTGTCGGACACGGCTCGCTCCACGTAGTCCACGGAGTGCTCCACGTTGTATTCGATTCTGTCGATCATCTCGCCCTGAAAACCAGCACCGCGCGGGTGAGCGATCCGAGTCCCGCGGCGTGGGGCGCCCGCTGCCTACCTGACTCTCCACCAGCATGGCCATGTCCACAAACATGTCGTGAAGCTCTCGGATGCTGTTCTCCAACTTGATGATCTCGGTGTGCCGGGTCTCGATCTCGTTCAGGGCCTGTTTGGTCATCTGGGAATCCATCTTGATCTGACAAGCCATTGACAGGTCAGGAACAGCTCAAGCACAAGTCGTCGGCTCCGGAACGGGTCTTTGACAAGGATAGCGGTTAGTAAAAAGCCAGCGACAAGTCGGAAACAGGTTAGCGGTGACTTTGGACGCCGGGTCGTTCGTTCTGCGCTCGATCGGCTGCAGTGTGTGTGACATCACGGGCGGGTGTGGCTGCAACCGGCGGTCACGTGACCTGGGCTCGGCGAGCTGTTAAGAAGATGAAGGGGGCGAGACGACGCCAAGCGGCCCCTTCAAATTAAGAGCTCGTCTTGTGACAGAGGTCACGTGACCGAGGCCGTGTTCACTTGATGCGTCAGCGCACCCGCCAGACCGTGTTGGCGAGCTCAGGTGCGGTGCTTACATCATCGGTGAAGATGGCCAGCTTGCCACTCTCCAACATGTCCTCCAGCTCCTCGTTGGTGGTGGTTCTTCCAGCTACACACACGCACGCACGCACGCACGCACACACGCACGCACGCAGGGGTTAGCACACACGGGCATGAGGCCGCCTCTTGTCGTGCGCGTGACACGTGTGCCGCTTACTGATCTCCAGCTGCCTCTGGATGCGGTCTTTGCAGCGGTCTCGGTATTTGGACTGCGTGGTGTTGTACTCGGTCATCACCTCCACAAACTTGCGGGACAGCGTGGAGTGCTGCGGGACAACACCGGAACGCAACATCACGTCGACGGTCGCGTGGTGGCGGTCGTGCGTTCGCTACTTTCGCTACGAGGGCCTTCGCCGGACTTACTCGACAGCTTCGTTGCGCCGCTGTCACGTCACAGTCACGAAAACCGTCGATACGGTACAAAAACGAGAGGTGCGACAACGAATCAATCGTCAAATTAATCCACAACTGTTTTGATCGTCAATGAATCATTTCGATTCTCAGATGTCTGTAGTCTCGTTGATGTGACGGAGCGATTAGCAACCGCATCGTAATCTGTTGTTTTTATTATTATTATTATTTGTGCATTTTCTGCACCGTCAATTTGAAATGAAACAAAGGCGTGGAAGTTCGACAGATTAATCGATTGTTCAAAAATCGTCAGTACAGCTGAGTAGTGATTCGAACTGACTCGTGAGCCCGCACGTAAAAACGAATCCTAAATCACAATTTTCACATTCAAATCAAAACGAATCGAAGAATGACATACTTGTTCATTAACATACTTCTTAATGTGTTCTGACAAGCGCAGCAACGCCGGCACTTCCGATGTTTATGGCCGGCGCCATTTCGACTCAGTGCGCATCGCTTATGCGCGCGTCGCCGAGATCAAAAAAACAAAAAAAACAGCTCTCCGCCGAAAGGATGAGCTGCGCGGTTACCACGGAAGCCGACAAGGAGCCGGCGCCGGAGAAGCCGACTGCGGCGCTTCGACCGGGAGAAAGTTGATCTGACACGGCAGCGGGAAAGACGGCGAGAGCGGCGAGGCGACATCTCGGTCCGGTCCGCGAGGATTTATGGCACCGACGGTGCGCGCGAAACAACACCCGGCGGGGATTCGACCTGCGGCCGAACGACGGCGACGGATCCCGGTTGAAGTAAGTCATTTCAAATGTTTCCGTCAGGAGACTCGTCAGTCCAAACGTGCCAGCGTGTCCTCTAACCGCTTCAACAGATAGTTTGCAAATAATCCAACCGGATATTTCATTTGTTGGACTTTTATTTCGCAGTAGTCCAAGGAGCGACGATTCGACTGTGATTCGCTAGACTTTTAGGCGGCGAGTCGCAGCACTTCGCTGCAGCCTTAGCAAGAAACAATAGAAGTGTGAACAATATTTAGTGAATAACGTGACAAGAATCAATACATCATACTTACCGGAGATGCTGAATATTAAAATGATGACTGTGTATAGATCACAAGTTTCACTCTGACCAACCGATCAGGGGATGGAAAAATGCTGAGGTCATTTGGCCCCGGGAGGCCAATTTGGAACGTGATCGGTCCCGTGAATCTATGAATCTGAATTTACGTTCAATGGGCCACATTAGACACACACAGGCCGAAATCCGATTGGACGAAAAAAATATAGATCTCGAACGTCCGCATAGCGGAAGCAGCGCAAGCGAGACAAACACGACCGAACGCACCCCGACAGAAACGAGCGCAAATATTAGAATTTAGCTCGTAAACGTTGAGAGCGACAGAGAAGGCCTCGCCGTCCTTATTACGGGCGGAACGGACCTCACCTGCGTCTTGCGGATCCTGAGGTCCGCCGAGGATCTGTTGAGACCTTCTTCCTGCTCGATGCTCTGCTCGATCGCTGCGGGAAGAAGACGCGCGGCGCTGCTTTTATTGCGAAAAGGCAAACAGCGCCGCGCTTCCCGGCCACACAGACCTTACCTTTTAATTTTGAACGAACTTTATTGGCGGTCTTCTTGATGTCGGCCGTCAGATCCTCCAACTCCTGTTTGGTCTCTGCGGGTCACATGACGGCACGCTCAGCTTCCCGTGTAGCATTAGCAACACGCTAACTCGCACGCGTGCGGATGCAAAGACGATAGTTGGCCACAGCAGCCACCTTTCCGTCACGCGTCGCCTCGAAGCTCGTTCGGATGGGGTCAAAGGTCGTGTTAGCGAGGGGGGCGGGGCGGGGCGGGCGGGCATTGGCCAGACAGACTCACGTGCGCTCGAGTGACTGGACGCGCCGGACGGCGCGGACGCAGACGACCGGCGAGGAGGTCGGCATGCAACATGCAAACGCAAACGTGGCTGACGGGAAGCAAGGAAGAGTTTGAGAAACAAGGAATTGTGGGAGAAAAACAATCCACATCAATCGTCATCCATCACACGCGCACATCAAAGCTGACGTCGGTGACGTCACACAAATGGCGTCGCCGACGGTGCCCGAGCAGTGCTCCGAAACTCTTTTCGCTGATGACTCATCGACTGAGTTTACTATATAAGAATTCCTATATCAGTGATTGCTTTTTTTTTTTTTTTTGCTTTTTCATTTTTTGGGGGGGGTAACCAATTCCGAAAACGCTTCATGGCAGTTGATCCCATCTTCGTCAAGAATTTTGACGGTTTCAAAAAAATCGATTTTCTTAATCCCAGTCAATTATTCACTGATTTTGGTTCTTCGCGGTCCACTGTCGAGCGATTGGGGACTATCGGATTTGTCATTCCAGCCCTCGGCTTAGCGACAGTATGTGGTCCACTGCAGGGCCATCGCGGGCGAGAGTACCTTTGGGGGCCTTAGCCCCAGATTCACATTTGGAAATTTTCCACCCCACATTTTGGGTTGACGAAGTGCTTCTTTCCAATAACTATGTATTATCTTTATTTTTTGTTTGCATCGATTTTGTTCAGGGGGGCTTCAGAGACATTTTAGCGGGGCTAAGACTAAAAACATTTAACGCGACCACATACAACAAGATTTTTGGAGGGGGGCTTCAGACCCCCCCCAAAATAGGCCTTCTGAATCCTTCATTGTATATTTTGATATAGTGGACCGAGATAGCGCCTGTAAAAATCCTGTTGTCGTGATTCAAGATTCGGAACGTAGCGAATCGTTCACCCGTTTTGAGCTAAATAGTTGACTTTCAGGCAGAAACGATTCATGATTCATTTTTCGTCGACTTTTCATTCACTGATTCCCACAATCCCTACTCCCTATTCACAATTTTGGGACTGTAGTGGATGTTTTAGTCGACTAAATTTTCCACTGGATAAAACGTTAAATACAACTGAAGAGTAGTTGTTAAAAATACACGCAAAAATCCCTTTTTAGTGATTGCAGAATCACGATCGATGAATGATTATGAACGGAGTCGCTGTGTTCGGAATCATTCCCGACTCCCCGATCACTACAAAGGGATTTTCAGTGGACGTTTTAGGGACTAACTAGGCCTGCTAGTTCAAATCCACTCATGCGGGAACGAGGTCCAGACGAGCAGGCTCGATGGCGGGCCGTCGGCGCCGTTCGATTGGGCGGCGAGGTCGGAGTTTGCGTGACACCGCCATGCTAATGAAGATTAGCGTTAGCTTACTTTCATCAGGGTTGGGCGCGGCCAAGATGGCGCTGTGCTGCTTCTTCACCTGCTCCACGTCCTCGGACAACTTCTCGATGCAGCTGCGGATCTCCTCCACCTGCACAAGGATAACACAAGGTGTCTCCGCAAACAAGAAGTTGGTGTTCACGCCTCACCAGTATGTTGGCACGGTTGGCGTGTGTAGCAGCCAGCAACAAAATGCGTTTGCGTGTGGGAGTGTATTTCTGCATGTGTGTGTTTGTGTCATGTGTGTGCGTGTGTCAAGTCTATTCAAGTTTATTTGTATAGCCCTCAAGCACAAAATAATCACAAATTGTGCGTGCGTGCGCTTCTGTGTGGTGTGTCTGTGCGTATGTGTGTGTAAGTGTTGTGTGTGTGTGTATGCGTGTTACCTGTTCAAAGAACTCGTCCATGAAGTGGTCTCGATCCACCTGCACCACCTCCTCGTCGTCATCACTGTCTTTAGCCTGTGGCACAAACACAATGTCACACAAGATCACAAAACGTCGCACAACGTTAGCCAACACGGCCGCGCACAACGCGAATCAGTGTCACGCGGTCTTGGCCCGCCCCCCACAATCTTTGACCAATCACAGGGGCGAAAACGAATGTCATCTACCAAACCGCACCCCCAGCGGCAAACATGGCCAACAAGTCTGGCCCAGCTGATAAGCAAGCGCGCGCACACACCGATGTCATGTGGAGGTTCAGAATTCCCTTCACGATTAAAGCATCTGTGCTCGGTGACGGTTACCGTGGTAATTGCGCAAACTTCCTGTGTGCACATCCGCCCTCACTTTAAACGCACACACTACGATGCCAAGCGAGTGGGGGAGGGGGCAGTGTAGCGGGGGTCAGAGAGCGAAAGTGTGTGGGGGGGGGGGAGGGGAAGGACGGCGGCAGGCCAGGATGGAGTCAGCTGCGTTTACGGGGGGGCACTGCTACAAAATGTCTGCTCCTCTTCACAAAAAAAGAAAACACCGCTCACCGCTCCTCTACGTTGTTTTTCTTTGCACCTGTGTGTAGAGTTGGGTGTGTGCGTGTGCATGCGCATAGGTGTGTGCGCGCGAGCCGGTAGGTCGGGTTATTGAAGGTCAAAGTGTATTAAGTGTTAGCCACTGGCCACTAGCTATTCTTTGCACCACCATCTTGAAAGACATAGGCTAGGAATGCAACATCATGGTTCACCTATGACCCTTGACCTCTGACCCATGATCAGGTTTCGTGGCCCCAAGACAATCCAGTTTCATCAAAACAATCCTTGTCTGTGCTTTTGTGTGTACATGTGTGTGTGTCGCCAGGGACGGACATACCGAATCGGTGTGACCTCGCAGCGTGACGTGTATGCGTGACATCAGCAAACACACACGCGAACATGGATGCACACACATACAGTCCACGCACAATTTATGCACACACATCCACAAACACACACACACACACGCACACACGGTAATGTACACACAAGCACACACACGTATACGTGCATATGCGCCCGATTCACACGTGTACACGAGGATGTCGAACGTTGGAAAATTCCCTCCATTTTGTTGTCAATCAACTTTGTTGGAGGAAATTGATCATCAGAAGCAAACATGGCCGACCTGTTACCATAGTAACCCCTCGTGAGTCACGTAACTGATGATGTCATAGCCCTGCCTGCGCCTCACCTCAAAAGGTTAAAGGTCATGTTGAGCTAAACAGCACCAATAACAGTGAGATGATTTTTTTTTCATATTAATATCAACGTTATTATGTTGTTATTACGGCGTTCCTTGCCTATGTCGCAGATTTTGAAGCAGCCTTCCGTTAGCCCATCTATGGCATTCATCATTCCCTACTCTGTAATATACGATTCATAATATATTTTTCTGCGGCGGACCGAGATAGAGTTCCTCCAATCTCCGGCACCTGAAAATCCCTTTGTAGTCATTTAGGAGTATTCGATTCATCGTTTCAGTCCGTGAGTCCGTTGTAGTGATTTGGGAGTCGGAAATGAGTGAATGAATCTTTCACGCGTTGCCGAATCACTACAAAAGCATTTTGATATCGTGTGCAACATAGTTGACTTCAGGGCTGAATCGATCAATGGAAAATTCCCCAATGGCTCGAGTGGAACTTTGACATGGGGGACAATATAGGTGACTCATGAAAAATTGTTTTGGAACACTACTCGGGATTACTGTAACATCTTTGCTAATGTCCGTTAGCCCGTCTACAGTCATTTGCATCATATGTTAGCATGAAGCTGGTGGACCTTTGTGATGTTGTTTTGTGGAACATATTGGTGTTTAATGTTGTCCTGTCTTTTGTTTGTTGGTGTCAGTTTTAAAGTCAGTGACAAGTAAACAGGCCGTGGATCTTTTTTGGAGAGCCTCTTATATACTTCTCGAGAACGCAGATTTTCAAATGGCGGGTGTGTCTGTGACGTAACCCCGCGATAAATGGGGATACGCTGGGTTTGATCGATTGTCGTTATATTTATATTGTTATATTGTTATATTTTGAAGGATCACAGCCTTATTAGCTCATTAGCATGCGACCAGATGTCTAACGAACGTATTGCTAAAACGACATTGTTGACGAACGAGGACAACAAACCGCAACGATTATGGACGGAGTGTCTGAAATTCATAAATGGCAGATGCCCGCATAATTCATATTTGACGAAATGTACCTTTTTGCATCTTTTTTGGGGAACCCTCTCACAGGAATGTGATTTTTATTGATTTATTTTTTTACCTGATTCCGTGCTTTCTCTTTTTTTCTTTTTTTGGGGGGGGGGGGGGGGGTTGTGTTTTTTATGATCACATTTTCTGTATTCGCAGGTTACGTGGCGAGCAGTTTTTGTTTTTGTTTGCCTGTTTACTGTTCAACGCAAGATTGAAAAAAACAAAACATGAATGTTGATGCTTTGAGGGCTGGAACGGATTCATTCCGTCACCGTTCACTTCGATGGGGAAAGATGCTTTGAGATATGAGCGAGGTCACTGAATGGATGCCACTCGTATCTCGAGGCAGCAGTGACTTGAGGATAAAATTGCGCAATTAATTCAGTGGGTAAACCTTTGGTTACATGTTTATGCTCGGTGTTCACAATCATCACGTGTCAGTCATATTATGTCGTGGCTGGCGTACCTGACACATTGGAATACATTGAATTAAGGCTAGTATTAGTACTTGCCCATCCCTAGTCCCAGCCCATATCAAATGATGTATGTATGTATATACATATATATATATATATATATATAAATTCATTTCCCCGCCGTTAATCGCACGCGGCACGTGCCCAACCCCGGAAGCGTACGCAGCGAGTCTGCTAACCTGTTTTCCGGGTTTGGCCACGTGACGTACGCAATCATCGTTAATTTCAGTTGCCAGCAGAGGGTGATATTGCCTAAAATGGCGGCACCCTCAGACTGAATTAATCTCTTTTATTCTTATTCCATGAACGCAATATTAACCAGAATAGCGTGTTTTCATGAGTGGTGGCACATCCATCCATCCATCCATCCATTTTCTGAGCCGCTTCTCCTCACGAGGGTCGCGGGTGTGCCGGAGCCTATCCCGGCCATCTTCGAGCGGGAGGCGGGGTACGCCCTGAACCGGTCGCCAGCCCATCGCAGGGCACATAGGAACAAACAACCATTCGCACTCACAGTCGCACCTACGGGCAATTTAGAGTCTTCAGTGAACCTAGCACGCATATTTTTGGGATGTGGGAGGAAACCCGAGTGCCCGGAGAAAACCCACACGGGCACGGGGAGAACATGCAAACTCCACACGGGACAGGCCGGGATTTGAACCCCGGTCCCCAGAACTGCGAGGCGGACGTGCTAACCGGTCGTCCGCCGTGCCCCCGGCCTGGCACATACAATGTATTTAAAAAAAAAAAAAAAAAAACAGTGTGTGTATGTGACCCCTTGAACTGGTGTGACCCTTGGTCACGTGGCCTCTCCCAAAAATGAAGTGCCAGCCTGGCGTAGACGTACAGAGAGGACAGACGCGGATAGATGCGTGACACATAGATCTGCTATAGATGCAAATGGTATACATAGATGGGGTCTAGCTGGATGGATGGTTCATAGGTGCTGCAGCGTCTGCCCCCCCCCCCGCCCCCCCATCCCCGTCCTCCCGCCCGCAGGAAGCATCAGCTGTTCAATGGTGGCAAGAAGGAAGCTTGCGTGCGCGTGGCGGCTCCCGAAATGGGTGAGGCCGGCCGGAGGGAGGAGCGGACCTCCCCCGAGGCCACCGGACCCCCTGATGTGGCTCGGAGGGCTAAAAAAACAAAACAAAAAGAAATGTCTGCATTTCCTTCTCCTCCAGCTGATCGTAGCCCGCGCGCGCGCGCACGACGAGCCCATCGGCCTCGTGCTCGCTCTGTCGTGCGCGCGCGCGCCCGCACGAGGCCTCTGCGTCGAAGCCCGCGCACAAAACGTCCAAATGTCACGTTCCGACGCGCGCACGCGAGGGGGGGAGGCTATCAATCACGTGACAGCACGTCTTCGGTCGTTTTGCATGCACGCGCACGCGCACGGAGGCCTTGCCGCCACGCGCACGGAGGCCGCACGAGGAGGGGGAAGATGAAGATGATATGAGCTTACACTCCGCAGTTCCGCCGTGCGATCCTTCATGGCTGCTCGACGAGCACGTACGCGGCCGGTCCGGGGGGGTCTCGAAAAGATGAAGAGTACGCGGCTGGTCCGGAGGGCGGGGGGCGGGGGGCTCTCTCTCGCGCGCGCTGTCGTCGGTTTTCCACCGCAAAATTCCCACTTCGGAGGTTGCGCTGATGAAGAGGAGGGTGCAGGACAGAGAGAGGAAGAGAGGCGCGTCTTCTTCTTTTTTCGCTTTCCTCTTCTTCTTGTGGCCCCCTCGTGTGGTTTGCAACGCAGCTGCCCCCCCCGGCGGTCCTCTTCCTCCTCGTCCTCCTCTTCCTCGTTAGTGCGGTCACAGTGTGGCCCGCAACGCAGCAGCGGGACGAGCGAGCCAGTGGGGGAGGGGCGGCGGGGTCGGGGAGGGGGGAGGGGGAGGGGGAGGGGGAGGGGGAGGAGAGAGAGAGAGAGAGAGAGAGAGAGAGAGAGAGAGAGAGTGAAAGAAGAGAAAGTGGTACTGATGCTGCAGAAAAGGGGGGGAGGGGCGACGGATGCGGTGGGGAGGCGGCCAGTGCGCATGCGCTCACACACGGCAACAGCACCCCCACGCGGCAGCGAGGGGATATTTTTTTTCAGGCGTGTCCACACACGCACACACGCACTGAAAACAAATCATTTTCAAAAGTACTTTGGATTTGATTTCCTTATTTTGTTGTTGTTAACGAAAAGTAGGACAGAAGAGTACAAATTTACAAATATACAAATATCAAAACGTTTAGTTCAAAAAAGCCTGCAGGGTTTCAGTTGCATCGCAGTAATTTCAACCTTTGACGAATACTTCTACTTTTTACAGCCTTTTTGTCGCTAGAGTCATTTATAAGTTTGATGTAGAAGAGAGTTCTTAGAGTGTATGAAAGATTGCCATATTTACATATGTGAATATCAAATTTTGCCCAATTTCATTAACAAATGATGAAAATACATCATATTTTCCCATTTTGAAGAGAAATGACAAGCGTACGTTGACACATTGGCTGAGATCTTTCCATAAAGTCCGAACGTGCGAACAGATCCTAGAAGACAAAAAGGGCAATTTACATCAATGTCACTTTGAAATGTAGTCATGCAAAGTGTTTATGTCATACTTTCATCGGCACTTCTTTCGCCCTATTTGTCATCAGGTAATGATTTGGACTATTCCAGACCTCTTTCCAATTTAAAGCGAACACAGCGTGGAATTGGAACAACATCTTTCAGAAAATATTGTTGCATTATTTTCAAGCAGAAGAGGGGAAATGACGTCACTTTACCACATTTTACTCACGTGCGATTAAATGAAGCACTTTTTTTCCAGTGCACTTCCTGATCCCCCTAAAAATACACCATAACTTTTGGTTCCATGTTTTTAATCCAGAAAAATTGCAAAAAAATGAGAAAAAACAACAAAAACAACAACAACAACAACAACACACACACAATAAAAGAGAATGTGAAGAAATAAATTAGTTTCACAATCACACAGAAATGAACACACCGTACACCGAAAGAAGTTCTTAATTTGCTCATGTTCAAAATGCGGTAAACTCTTAGTTCCCTCTTTAAAAATAACAACATATGTCAGTTTACCACATTTTAAACATGTGCAGCTGATGTACATGTTCAAATGAAGTCAATTCAGAGGACAAAGGACTTGTTTTCAGTGTTAATGTGTCCCTTTAAGGGGCGTGGCCTAGTCAGTGACACCAGGTCGGCTGGTTAGTCTGCGTGTGAGCGTAAATTGTGGCCTACAGCAGCTAAAATGCCATTCATTCGTTTTTCCACACCCCCCCCCCAAAAAACAAAAACACAACAACAAAAAATAACACCATTTTCGGTGACATTTTTTAAGAAAGAAAAATAGCAATAAAAAAACCAATGAAAGACACTGTGACAAAACCAACTACTTTTATAATTACTATGTAGATGTGTGCCTTAAAGGGGCGTGGCCTGAGGGACAAGTCAGGTTGGCCAGTCAGTCTGCGTGTGAGCGCGTGCGCGTGAGTTGTGGCCTCCAGCAGCTCCATCTGAGTGTTTGTGTGTCAGCTCAGTACACGTCATCATCAACACACACACAAAGCCCATTTTTAACCTTCCATGTCGCCGGGACCTGCGTGAGGAGAAGTGGCACGGAAAATGGATGGCTGGGTGGATGGATGAAAATACACACATACACTTGTGCTCATAAGATTACACAAAATGTCTTTTTAACTTTAGATGTTACCATTCTTTAAAGAAAAAGAGTGAGCAGGCTAAACACATTTATTCTATTTGTAATGGGATTGAAATTATTTCAGAATAGCACAATTATGAAACAAAACCTTGCAGTCAAGAAAATAAGTCTTTGCTCCCTGTTCAGTCATTTCTTTTTGTTCATTCTCAAATTCTGCCAGGGTGTGTAAACTTATGAGCACAACCTAAAGAGCAGTTTGTTCATGTTTGATTGATAGTGGAGAGATGTGCTACTTTTCAGTGGTGTACAAATGAACTATAGTGTGTGTAATATTTAGGTTTTGTATATAAAAACCATTTATTCATATAAGCATATATTTAGAATGGTATACATATATGTGCAGTAAGATACAGTACATATTGAAGACATCGCAGTCCTGCTAGCTAAACTCTAAAAAATACGTTATAACTATATTGGCTATAATTACAAACATATATATCTACAGGGTGATTGAAAAGAAACTCCCTATTTTAAAATACGTATAATTTATTCATGTTGTAATATTTTTCTCAATTTTTTGTGTGTATGTTCCATGATTAAAGGAGCAAGTCTATTCTACCAAACCAAGGACTTTGGAAGACTTTTGTCATTGAAGAAAGTCTGGCGTATGACGTCATGACGTCGATTGTCCAACGTTACCGTAAAGCAAGCAGGAGAGGCTCAAAGTTTTGGGGGCGTGTTTGTGTATTGCGCATTTGGGAGGGGGGGTCGGATGCGGCGTGAGCTCGACTGTAGCTCAGCTCAGCGTTCGCCTGACCGTCAGACGCGCACCGCGTCGACTTTCAGACGTGTCACAAGCCCCGCGGCGACCGGGAGGGCGCGCGTCGTCCTTCGAGCTCGCCGGCAGCGGACCGCACGCCGGCGTCAAAATGGCGTCCAAACGTGTGGGCGGGAAAGGGCGCCGCGCTTCCACTCGGGTCATTACGGTAGCTCCGGAGGAGCAGCGGAGAGGCGGGAGAACCGCGGCACAAGACACCGACCGACGACGGCTTCCAGGCGGCCGCAGCAGCGCCAGCCAGCTAGCCAGCCAGCCAACGCGACACTCACTCGCTCCCTTCGGGCGGCGGCGGCGGCGGGGTGACATGAGCCGCTAGCATGAACGGAGCCGTGTACATTCCGTTCTTCCAGGGCCAGCTCGAGTCCGTCTTGGAGCAGGTGGTCCAGCTGGCCGTCCAGGAGATCAGCTCGACGGTCGGCTCCAGCCTCAACGCGCTGCTCCTGGAGGCCGCCGTCCACGAGCGGGAGAACCGTCGCCTGCGGCTGCGCCTGCAGGCGTGGGAGAGCCGCCGGGCTCACGGCGAGGACCGGGCGGCGGCCGGCGACGACAGCCCGGACGACGCGGGCAGGACGAAACCCGAGCGGCCGGCCACCGGCGGACCCACCGACAGCCGCCGCCTGGAGCAGAGGGGCCGAGTCGCGGGTAGGCGAGCGGCCGTTACACAACGCGACACAACAAGCCGCCGGCTCGTTACGTAACGAAGCTGGCGGACGTTTCAAGGGAACATTGGCAGGCGGACGAGTGCCATGCTAAACAAACACACCGAAAAACGATGGATGACGAGCGCGTCCCAAGATGGCGAAGGGTCACGTGCTCAGTGTGGCGGGGACGTGGCAGGGGCAGCGCAACAAAGGCCAAAGGTCACGAGCGTTCTTTGTTTTCGCGGCCCCTCACTAGCGTTTAGGGCTGGGCCGTTCGCGCCACTTCACTTGTCACAAGCGTTTTTGGGATTTAGCAGCGTCTTAGTTGAAAGCGTGGCCACGCTGGTGAGCACTGCTTAGACTAACAACGTGGCTGCAAACGACAGTCGTTCGCTAGTTCTATTCAGTGTTTTCTTGCGGACTGTTCGAGCCACTTTTCCCCCCAAAAGCGACTAGTGACTTTAAAGCTCTTCTCGCAGCACGGCAGCGCGCCAAGATGACGGCGCCCGGGTGCCTGCCCATATTTGGAAGTGCTGACGTCGCAGCCTACAAGGAAGTCGGAGGCTTTCCCGCTCAGTGGACCGCATCTCTGCAATATGTATTTGTCGTTGGTGAAAAAGAAAGCCCCGGCTTTGCTTATTTTAAGGAGCAGGTGATGCAAGCAGCAAAAAAAAAAAGAAAAAGGGATTGTGTGCATCCCAATACTAATTTCAAGAAAGTGACGAAAACCAACGAAGAAGAACGCGCACGAAGACGTGCATGTGCCCAACGGCGGCGGTGAACAAAAGTGTGTTTTAACTTTGTTCAAATTAATGACCGCTCACCTCAGTGCGACACTTGGAATACGATTATATTGTGCAAAGGAGGCTTTCGCGATGTGTCGAAGTCGATGCGCATCCTCCCGCTGTGAGCCTCAGAAACAATCAAATACGTCTTTGCCAACATCGAAGAGTCTTAACAAGTCAAACGGTCGGTCGCACTCTTGCACTGAGGGTTTTTAGCGTTTCTTTAATTTTTTTAGATGAATTGGATAAATAACATTTTTCAATTTCCATCCCTGTATGATATATTGTCCCAAAAACTGTCACGATAAACGATATATTTTTTTTGAATGCCTCTGAAATGATGAAAAATAAGGCCCGCCCTTATGTTTATTTTGTTTCTTTTAAATCATTGTTGTTACGATTATTGTTGTTGTTATAATTTCCATGCTGTTTTCTCCTATAAATAGTTTTTTTGACTGTGATATGGATCCCCCTGGGTCTGAAATAAAGAATAAAGAGCTGCCAGACTTGCCTGGTTTACATGGAGCCTTCTATTCCGATTATAATCGATTTAAAAGCTCAAAACCGAATTAAAATGCTCCATATGAACACCTCAATCGGAATTAGCAGCCCGAATCCGAAGGAAACTTCATTCGGTTTCACAGAGGTAGAATGTTCCTTTTGCCAAACCCATCAGAAGTAAATTTTCGCCATGTATGCCGTCATTCAAAATAGAGCCAAGAAGAGCTCTATCTGCGCATGCTTCGTAAAAACGTCATCGTTTACGCCCGCCGTAAATATGCCGGCTCCCGACGGAGCTCGTATGTGACGGAGATCTTGTTTTTATATTCTTAAGTTTTTTTTTTTTTTTTTTTTTTTTTTATATAAACTAAACGTATAGAAACACTGCCAACTATTGTTCGGAATAGACGACGGAGATCCGTCTTGATAAAAGACGTGACCTTCACGACGACGCGCGCAGGTCTCGCGGCTGTTCCGAGAATTGCGCATCGTGTAGATCAACTCGCATGTAAACAGTTGACCGGAGATCTTCAATCGGAATGAGGAAGAAAAGTCTCCGGATAAGCTCGGCTACTGTGTGTGGCCGGTCCGCCGAACGAGTAGACGAACGAGCCCTTCACCTGTCAATCAAATATACGTTGCCGTTCCCTGTAGTCAACTATTGGCTGAGATTTTGCTGAATCGACACTTAACGGCCCCGTTGTTGTTTTTGCTGTGTGGCCTTCAGAGCAACTGAAGTGCGCGATGGAGCGCGCTCTGCACTCTGCTCTGTGCCAGCTCAAGAAGATGGTGGAAGCGTCCTTCGACGACCTCCTGCTGGAGATCACCCAGAAGGAGTGCGAGAGGCAGCGGCTACAGGCCCGGCTGGACCGCCGTCGGGCCTCCGCGCGCCGCGAGGCCAGGGACGACCCGGGCTCGTCCGGCGGCTCGGAGGACGCCCGCCGGGAGCCGGCCGACGAGGCGGGCGAGGACGGAACGGGGGGCGTCGTGGACGCGTTGGCACACGAGTGGTGCGGAGACGTCTGGAAGCTCAAAGGGTCGGCTGGAGGGGGCGGGGCGAGCGAGGGACCTGCGCTGACCCTGGGGTCGCCCCCACCGCAGGACCCCCGCTGGACGCCTCTGGAGGACATGGACGTCCTCTCCCCCGACCGGGATGCCGCGCCTGCGCCGCCGCTGAACCCCTCAGGTGAGCGTCGATGTAATCTGTAAACGACGGCAAACGTAGCGTTGTCGAGTTCCGGTAGATCTTTCAGGGGACGCTGAACTGGGGAGTTTCGGAAAGCAGAAATTTGAATACACACGGAGCAGCAACGCATACATACAAACGGCGTCCAACGATGCTTGCAAGCAGCGACGCCTCGAGGTACGAGCGCTGCAAGTTGCCAGTGAGCTCGACTCGCTCGACAGCACGCGGCAGTTTGAGTTTGGCAGATAGTGACCCAGCGATTGCTGCAAAAACAGGCTGCGATCCGTTTCTTGCCACTCCCGCCCGGCTGAAGTTTACTGTCAAACGAAACACAACACAATCACACGTTGTGCATTTCAAGCATCCTCATGAATTTGCCCTAAGGAAAGGCCGCTTATAATGCTAACAAACCATGCAGAACGCCATAGACTGGCTAACAAATAGCATCTATGTGGCGGTGTGATAATGCTTTAAACAACTGACATTTGAACACAAACGGTGCCGCATCACAGGTCAAAAGACAATATAACAATTCTCGCAGGCATATATTGTTTATCCTTGCCCAAAAATTAATTTTCGAGTAGCGGTGACTCTTCTTCGTTTGTGTCTGTATGACAGTTTTACGCTGCCCCCCCCTGTGGCCGAGGCGGGCACACCAGGAGGAGCAGCACAATGAATTAGATTGCAGCATCGACTCATGATGTGTAAACTGTTACATTCTTTACATTCTTTTGAATTGTCTCATGACTTAGTATGTTGTTATGAAATTATTGAGTGCTATAGTCCTTGTTGAAAAAGATTACAAAAATGTTTGATGGCCCTTGGGTTCGTTTCAATGGGGTTTTGTCTGCGTGTTTTGCGGCCCGGCTCACGACGGGTCATCCCGTCCGAACAGGAAGTTGGGGCGTGCGTTCGTCGGCCTCCATGTTGCAGCGCCTGCTGACCGCCTCGCAGCCGGCAGACGACCACGCGAGGGCCGCTCACAAGAAGCCACGGCACGCCGGGGTGACGCCGGCCGGCCGGGGTGCCGAGGAGGAGGAGGAGGAGGAAGAAGGAAAAGACGAGGAAGAGGAGGAGAAAGGGAAGAAGGTACTGTTGCTATGACTCCACTCTGACGCACTTTAGGGTCAAGACACGGACACATTTGAGCGACTCAAATCCGCGTATCATTCATTCTTCCCACTTTCAATTGACAATCATTTATTAACAAAAGAAAAAGGTGACTGATTATTTTGTCATTTGGTTTCTAATATAGCACAAAAAAACTACGAGATTTTTCCTAGTTGAATTTCAGGCTTAGATTGAAAATAGAAAAAACGGGCCGCAGGACTGAGCTTGCTTTGAATATTGAATTGCTCGTGTTTACGTGACCCAGAAGTTGGTTAACGAGCATGAACAAAGATTCAGTAGCTCGTTGATCAGTCGCCTCTAACATACAGCTTTATACGTTTTATACATGCATGGAACTTTTCAAAGATGAGTGGATTTACGAGACGAGACCAGCATTATTAGACAGATCTTTTAAAGACGATTCCAGCAATAAAAGTGTTACATTTCATTCCATCTTGAAAATCGACGCAAATACACCAATTTCCGGCAACTTGTAAATATGAAGTCAGTTGCGGTCAAGATTGGAGGTGCAAAATATTGTTGAATCCGATTTTCAAGCTCCTGTAACGTTCTTGCTCTTTATTCTATTTTCCAAAGGTTCGTATCACCGGAAAGCTTGCTAAACACAACTGACGGCATAAAATTCCAAAGTTAAATTAGAACATTTGGCACTCAAAATATGCATAGCAAAAACACATTAGGTGCAGAGAATGAGGAAACGCTCCATAAATTGTTAAAAATGTATTGTAAGGAGTAAATATAGCATAGTAAAGAGTCATTTGTAGTTTCTGTGACCCCGTACGCTGGAATTCTACAACATTTTTCTTTTGTTTTGAAGGACAGCCAGTGGGGAAAAAGATGTATTCGTCAGAAGATTGAATTGCTGTAAATTCACTATTATTTCTGCTTGAAGTCCTTGCTTGGTTTCAGCCGGTGCTCAACGATCATGTATTTTACGTCAGGCATATTGTTGGGAAGCTAAGGGGTCCTCGCGAAGATGTGTGAATTTTGTCAGACGGCTTTTATTGTTGTGTTTTAACATCGAAGCGTGTCCGCGTTCGTGACGAGGGTCTCGGATAGAACTGTCCGGCTGAGTCATTCCCTATTGCTGCGTTTGTGCCTGCATTGTTCGCTGCGTTTATTTTACGTCAGGCACCTTGTTGGGCAGCTAAAGGGTCCTCTGAAAGACATTTAAAAAGAAATCTTTATTGAACATATTCAGTTTACTAAAAAACAAAGAGTCAGACATCCTTTTTTGTGGCAATTATTGTATTTGTTTACACAGTAATTATTGTATGATTCTTTTCTGCTACCAAAATGCAAAGTAATTTGTTTCGTCATTTTCGGTGCCCCATCAAAGTTGGCCAGCGCGAGAATGTCGTCAGTAGACCCAACGTAGAAAAGATCAAACACTGAAAAATACAGCACGATTCCTCCCCTAGTGGCTTGGGTGAAAAGGAACACAAAAAGCTTTAAAATCATTTCATTCCTGTGGAAGGTTTTTCAGTTTCATATTTTTGATCAAGCCTAGAATGGAAATCTGACAAATCAGGCACTTTTTAATTGGTTGGTTTCTTGACTTCCTGTGTGTGCGCAGAGGAAGAGACGCACCGTTTGGTCAGAGTGCGAGGATTGCGGCCGCAGGTTCAGTCGCGTGTCGCTGCTCAAAGCTCATCGCCAGAGTCACGGCGACGGCGCCGTCGGCGTCTCGCCGTGCCGGTGTTCGCAGTGCGGCAAACGGTTCTCCTCAGCGAGCCGCCTCCACGGCCACTTGCGAGCCAAACACCAGTCGTGAACTCTCCGGCGCACCCCAGGAAACAAACGCCACTTAACGGTACACGTGCGCGCGTGCACGCATGCACACACACACACACACACACACACACACACACACACACACACACACACTAGTTCTGATAAATGTGAAATATGCCAAAAGGGAAAGAAAAATACTTTTTGCTCGAATCACCTGAACCATCATCAATCACAAGTACAGTGAAGCCATGTTTACCACTGGGGATAAATAAGTTCCACACCCACCTGCGATGCGGGAAAATCCGTGTATGTTTGTGTGCGTGTGTGTGCATATAATGTGTGTATATGTACAAGTGGGTACGGAAAGTATTCAGACCCCCTTAAATTTTTCACTCTTTGTTATATTTCAGCCATTTTCTAAAATCATTAATGTACACACATCACGTCATATTGACAGAAAAAAATGGAATTCATTCCTTCTTTCATCTTCCGTTCCGCTTATCAACACGCGGGCCGCGGGCGTGCCGGAGCCTATCCCAGCCGTCTTTGGGCGAGAGGCGGGGTACACCCTGAACCGGTCGCCAGCCCATCGCAGGGCACATAGAAACAAACAACCATTCGCACTCACATTCATACCTACGGGCAATTTAGAGTCTTCAGTGAACCTAGCGTGCATGTTTTTGGGATGTGGGAGGAAAGCGGAGTGCCTGGAGAAAAGCCACGCGGGCACGGGGAGAACTTGCAAACTCCACACGGGTGGGGCCGGGGATTGAACCCCGGTCCTCAAAACTCTGAGGCAGATGTGCTAACCAGTCGCCCACCGTGCCGCCTGCAGATTTATTAAAAAGAAAAACTAAAATGTCACACAGCCATAAGTATTCTGTAGCGTATACGGGTTAAATAGAAATGTAACTAATTTAGGAGAAAAGAAAGGGCTGGAAGCGAGACCTGCGTTACTTCCGGTTTATCGTAATTTTAAATTACAGCGTTATAAATCAAGCTATTTTAGCTATTAAGAGGGGCACCACGTTGCTATTTATGTGTATAAAATTGAAGAAAACCAAGGAGAAACCTTATCAGTCTGGTAATCTGAAGGTTGCTACACTTTATGAAATTGTGATAAGAGTTCTCGACGGCCAGAGGTTTCTTTCCCCGAACCCAAACGCAACAATGCAGGTCGTGAATTTTATGGACAATTTAATGATCTAACATGGGAAATCTACAGGGAGACAACACAGAACAAACAAAGTACAGACGAACATTGGCAAAGGAAACTGACTTGGGATGTGAGATTGGTAGAATGAGCGTGTAGTGAATGCATAGCGCTGGGGATTCCTGTGCTCATTCATTTGAACCCAAATATGCACTCATCTGTACTTTTAGTAGACCGCAATGTTAGACTTAGGTGTCTTGAACACGTTTGAGGCAGGCGGTTCAAGCTTCCGAGTGTTTGGCTGGCCCGGTCCGCATCGGGAACGGGTGGATTTGGCGGAAAGGAAGAAGAAAAAGCAAAAGGAAAAAAGGAGCCCAAAAAGTAGCCCGGGTGTCTCTGCTCGCGAGACGTTCGGAACGGGCGCGTCGTGCCTGCTTCCGTCCCCCCCCGGGTGAGCTTAGGCCCCCCAGAAAGGGTAGCTCGGAGCGCTTGCAGGATGCTCTGCGGTCGGGGATGGTCCGATGTGTCTGACGTCCTGCCTGGGCCAGTCGTCGGCAAGTTGGTCGGGTCAGACAAGGTCTGGCACAGAGAGCGTAGCGCCGGCCTTTTTATGACCGAAGCGAGCCAAAAGGGGGTGCCCCCCCCCGCCCTCCCCTTTCTTTCCTTCCCACCACCAAGGTGTTTATATGGAGCATTTTCATTCACTTTGAGCTTCTAAACCGATTATAATCGAAATAGAAGGCTCCATGTAAACCAGGCTAGCAGCTCTTTATTCTTTATTTCAGACCCAGGGGGATCCATATCACAGTCAAGAAAAACAATTTATTGGAGAAACAAGCACGGAAATGATAATAACAACAATAATAATCATCATAATACTGATTGAAAAGAAATAAAATATGAAATATAATAAGAGCAGGCCTTATTTTTCATCATATCAGAGGCATTAAAAAACAATTGTTTATCGTGATAGTTTTTGGGACAATATATCGTCTTAATGCTAAACGCCATGTTATGGATAACATAAATTAGTATCGATTATCCAGTAATCCGAAATGTAAAGTATTCCTTTGCGCAGGTTCTTTCTCTTTCGCTGTGATGAATAGAAGACTATCTTACAAGATCACTTTGAAGAAAGGAACTGAAGACTGTCGCGCACAGTTTTCCAAAGAAGAGCCAAAGTGTGCTTGCTTCCAGCTGTTTTTGTCACTTCTGGTTGAAGTTTACTGTAAAACTGACATAAAAAACACAATAATTCAATATTTTGTATTGAAAAGCCAAAATGTTCGACCGAACCACATACATCATAACAAAAGTCCACTAGCTTAATGCAAACAGAATTGAATGCGAAACACCATTGGCGGCTTAACTGACGTTAGCATAGATGGAACGGCAGTTCCAATGATTGTTCCAAAACAATTTTCCATTCAACTGATGTCGACTGTCAGTTGCAGTCGCTACGTTTGGAATCGTTCACTTTCAAACTTGAAAATGCTTCGAATTGGCCAATCAAGCGGGTTTACTGTACGACGCGGACGGCAAAAGTTGACGAGCGTCGACGGCAGCAAAGATCGGAAGACGTGAACGCTTACTGGAAGTGACAGCGGACCATTTCGTGCTTGTTTTTGCTTTCCCGCAAATGTCGCACGCACAGGACCTGTGCTGGTCATGTGACCTTGCCAGGATTTAAGAGCGCGGAGGAGGAGGACGTTTGCGTCAAGACGATTATCAAAAGATCTCGGACAGGTCGCCGAGGAGCTCGACATTCCGGGCGTTCCGCTCGTCTCTCAGGATTGTTGTCGTGTTTTTCCTGTTTCCTGTGACTTCCTGGCGTTCCACCTCACACGCGTAGAGACCTCGTTGGAGCGCTTTCCACACACACGCCTTTTGTTACCTCAGTCACATTTCGAGGCGTCGGCAGATGTTTCGAGAACAAACTTGTGATGATCGCTCATCAATGTGAATTAGTTTTCCTTTTATTTTGACTTCTCTTGGCTTTTCCAGAACTTCAGTCGATCTTTTCCTGATGTTTGTAGACAATAGGCGGGCTTTCAAGGTATTCAGGAAACGCTCGTTTATCGCGGGGGTTATGTTCCAGAAACCCCCACAATCATTGAAATCTGCTAAGTAGTGACCAATTATTTATGATGTAAATGTTTCATATGCATTTTGAGGCCTATATGTGATACTTAAGAGAGGTGCAGGTATTTAATTTGTCCACGTGAGGTCACCATCCACAAACTCTAGACAAGCACATGCCTATTAAAGGTGGGTGTGCTCCGCGTGGATGACGTGATCAACAGCTCATGTATGACCAGGCAATTTCTTGCCTTAAGCATTGGCACCGTTCCTCACACTGACAATCCTGGAAGTGTATTCAGTGAAAAGACTTCTGGGAACCCAGATTTCATTGTGGGGATGTTTTTAACTTCAGTACTGTAGTTGTAGAAAATCAAGCTCAACGTTGCTCTTTACTTGCATTTGTTCCTGTTGATATTGTTATGAATGTGTACATTAGCCATTCGTCAGGATAAGGTTGGTATTTGTGAATTTATTTCAGAAAACTGTGGCTTTTTTTAAACAGTGGCTTTCCGATAGTGTTCTTTGTATCCTCAAGCAATCTGGCGACTTACCAAATAGGAGTGTGACTCTGTAAGGTTTCTTGTTCTGTCAAGAATCAGAGGCCAATTGACCTTATGTGAGTCATTGCTGCCACATTCAAATCATTCAGTCATTAAAGCTAACTGTATCAGAGATGTGCAGGTGAGTCACTGCACTACACTGACCTAGAAAAAAAATCTAATGAAATCCTGATGCACTGAATCCACAATAAGTGAACTGCGATATAGCAAGGATGACTGTACTGCAGTTTTAAAGTCGGTTTCGAAACCGCTAAAACTTTCCGTGTGGTATAAGCTGTATTTTTTTTTTTAAGAATATCACATTAACGAGCGCGCTGCCCATCAGTCACTCTTCGACAAAGTCAAGCAAACCATAATATATGACGTGGACGCTGTCTTGAAATGAATGTTTGCAAGCAGCTACGAGCGTTAGCGTGTCTCCAATTGGTGCAAGAAATACTACCGAGGTAGCTGTCTAGCATGGCTAACGTCAGTTTGTTTCTGCTTTTTTATTACTTAACAAAGGAGAAAAGTTGCTGCTCATTTTGTCATAATTAAGTACTTTGAGTTGTACTGCATTTTGATTCTATTAAGCCGTTCTTGTTTGCCTTAGCTGGTTAAACGATGGAAATTGTTATAAACAGTCTTTTAAGATTTGACAAATCCTCGTGTGTACCTGACCTTACCTGTTGAAATGTTAATTACGGCCAGCATTAACCTCAATGTAATATCTTTTGGACCGACACTTCACACACTCAAACCGCAAAAGATAAAATTGAAGCTATTTCACGGTAAAAAGCTTGCAAAAGACTCGAGTCACGCTCCCCAGTCCAATTGGAACTCGCGTGCTGTCTCCATGTCCCGATTCCTCGCCATATTCGTGCTGTCGACAGGCCTGTCATAGATATTGATATGATGTCAAATTGTAATACTGTAATATTATGTCACTCCATGTTTGATGCACAACAAAACTTGTTTGCTTTTGTTGACACCGGTCACGTTGATGCTCAAGGGAAGAAGCGGTGCTCTTCATGTACACACACACACACAAATGGGATTAATGGTGTGTATGTTTTGTAATGTTGCTGAAATGTTTTGTCATTGGATGCAATACTTTTGATACACTTTTTGTATTTGAATGGTGATCATTGATGTAAACTTTTCAATGTTTTAGTTTTGATCAAGAACATCAATAAATGTTGACAAACGAACTACTCTCCCGCATGCTAATGATGCAAAGGTTCAAAAGCTAACAGCCATTTGTGTTGACCGTGAGCAACAGTTGGCTAGCAACGCTTCAGGGGAGGGGAGGGGACGGGGCGGGGGGGTTTCAGTGACATCACTGTGGACCAATGAAGGGACTCAGGACAGCACCGTGTTTGTAAGTACACTTCATGTGTGAGAGGATTTACTCAGTGCTTCACATAGATAAATACAAATTACATAGAAAATACTGAATTGCTACATTTATCAGTTCATACAAGAAAAAATCTAGTAAATTAGCTCATCAAAAACAAAATAGTGTTACTAGAATGCCTGTCTAAACAGGTGTATTTAGCTGCTTAAAAAAAAAAGACTGAAAAGGCAACTCCTCACTCAAATGAAAATGCATTCCACAATTTGGGCTGTATTACCTTCACTTTTTAATTTTGTGTGAGGGACTTGAAGTCAAAAGCAGTCAGCAGACCGCAGTGACCTAGTGGGACAACAAAACGAACCACAACCCCCAATGGGAGCCTGAACGTTGAAGGCTCTGCAAGAGACTGCTAACATTTTGCATTAAATCCGAAAATGAAAACGGAGTGATGTGTCTCAAGCGACGAGATCGTCACGTTCTCATCTAACTGGCGTCACGCTAATCAAGGCTTGAAGTTTGGGAGCTTGTCCAGTTATTCTCAAAGGGTGGTATGCTGGGGGAAAAAAGTGCTCCATTTTCAGTTGCACATGATTAAAAAGTGGTAAACTGATATCATACCTATCTACCATATATTTTATATTTCTTTATTATTCAGCAAGCAATCGGTAACCTTTACTAGAGGTGACCTTCATTGCACAGCTACATCGAAAAGCTGAATGGCAAAATTCCATCAGGCATTTGATTATACAGAGAGACCGATACGGTTTTTCCAGGCCGATACCGAAACAGTCCAGGAGGCCGAGAACCCATATATTCAGTTGCTGGACAAGGGAAAATGTTGGTGAAGTAATTTTCCCGTTTTCATCAAATGAAAGTTAACACCTTTTAATCACGTGCAACTGTTGTACATTAGAATTTTTTTTTTCAGTTTGTATGTGGGCTCCCTCTAGTGGTAGGCGATTGAATCACTGAATTAAATGTTCAAATGTTACAGTGGCTTCAACTTTTTTTAAATCCATTGCAGTATGTTTAACTACAGTTCAGTTGTATTTAACGTAAGTGTAACATGTAAAACAATTACATTTAAATTCCATTTCTGTTTTCAAACATTTAGGGTTTAGATTTATTTTTTATTTTTTTACTTTTTGTAATTTAATTTTCTCATACTGAAACTGCACAATGATAAGAAATATACTTTGTTGTCATTCCGATGGTACCGCGAGAGCTGAGTATTTTTTTAGGTGGTGGTTAAAGCTGCTCCATTTATTTTCATCACACCAAGTTCAACTTTAACCTCGTGTGATGACGTCATCACGGGTGCACATGATCAATATCGATAAGTTGTCATGTGACTTGCTGGATCGATTCGGTGGTGAAAGTGGCGGTTACCATGGTTACCATGGTGCCTGATTCGCCGGACGGAGGCCAGCCGGGAAGGAGGAGAGAAGACGGCGAGGAGGAGGAGAAACGAGGAGGCGGAGGAGGAGGGAGGAATTCGCTACTGTTCGAGGGGAGGAGAGGCCGAGGTGGACGTGGCGGGTCCGCCGGAGTTGGCCACAAGTCGCGGCCAGTGGAGCCGAAGCAGCCATGACGCGCAACGCCCGCAGGTAACGACCCACCGCCGCCGCGAGCAGGCCGTCAGTAGGCCCACGTAGCCGGCCCGCCGCTGGCCAACCGCCGGCAGGCCGCCTCGGCTCCTCCGCATTCTCTTCTTTCCACATCCATATCGCCGTCGTCTTCTGACGCGCTTTGGCCGCAGCTGTCAGCCGCCCACTCGGCGTGTTTAATGCGACAATAAGCGCGCGGGGCGCGAACCGGGTGTCCCCCTTTCGGCCCCCTTCGGTCGGCGCGCTTCTTCCCGCTCTCGCTCGCCACTTTCTCCGGGATGCTAAGGCTAGCTCATAGTTAGCCTAGCTTAGCTTAGCATCCAAACAAGATGGCCACCGGTGAGCTGCTTAACACTTTCCGCCGCTCTCATTGTGCTCGGCCAAAGCGACTTTTTGTGTCTCCTCCTCTTCCCTTTTGTCGCCTTGAATAAAAAGTCTCGAAGTGTGTGACAAAAAAGTCCCCCAAAAGAGTGTCACACGGTCCGAGCAGTCTGCGCGGAGCCGCCATGTTCTGCTCCTCTTCAGGCCGCATTCCGGCACTCGCTCGGCGGATTCGCGTGGCGACTTTTTGGACGACAAGTCGAAGCCCAACTTGACAGCTGCCGCTTCTCGTTAGAGTAGCAAAAAACCCTGGCACTGATTCGGAACGTTTTTCATGAAACGGCCCACAGTGACCGATGGGGGTGTCAAGTTTTTCATTGGATGTATTTGCTACTCGTAGTGTTGTGCTCCAGACCGAGATTTGCCTGAGACCAGAACTCGGCGAGACCGACACAAGATCAAAACTTTTAGGAGTCGAGACAAGAGTCCAGACCCAGACCGTGACAAGACCAAGACAATAAAAATCCATTTTAAAAACCATGACAACCTTGAACAGTTAAAGAGCATTTTTTTTTCTTGTATTTTAATTATCTTTTAAATACATTTGACAGTGTCCCACAGTCACAACACCGCAAAGGTTTTAGTCATTATGATGGGGGAGTATTACTAACATATTATTATTATTATTATTATTATTATTTTGTTTTGGGACCAAGTGCTTCTCCTTATTATCGCGTTAATGAAGTTGAAGAAAAGCAGACCAGGGATGATCTCAATCAGTCTCAACGGGAAATCCCGAATTGGGCCAGACTGAGACAAGACCAAGATTTTTGGGAGTTGAGTCCGAGACAAGACCGAGACCTTCTAGAAATGGAATATTACGTAACAATTGAAACAATTCAAATGATTTTTAATGTAGAAATTGATTTGCCCAATGAAAAGTATTTTCCCAAATCTTATCATGTATGAGTATATGACTAAGTTGACGTATCTACCATATATTTTTTAGATGTACAAGTCCTAGCTCACCTAATGATTCTGCAAGCAATAGGTGGCGCTCTGAGTTTCAGTTTCTGAACGTGCAAGTGACATTAGCCATGCTAGTGGACATGCTAATCAATGTACAACATTAGCAATTCTAGTCAAAATGCTAATCAACATCGAGCATTGGCCATGCAAATCGACATACGTCATGAGCCATACTAGTCAATGTGCAAGTCAATGTACAACACTGGTCACGCTACACAACATGCTAATCAATTAACGTCATTAGCTATGCCAGTCAACGTGCTAAACAGCGTATAGCCATACTAGTTTGGGTATTGTTAAGAACTTCACAATTCAATTAGATTTTGTTCTTTTATGTTACGATTCAATTTTGTTTTGTTTAGGTTGTGATCTGATTGGCTATTGATTTATAAGCTTTGATATCAAATCAGTAAGCTAGAAACATTTATTTTCATGTCCATGTGATCATATTTGGTATGTACCTTCACGCTTTTGAGGAATGAAACATGAAAATAAACATTTGCACAATAATATTTGGTCAAATGTAGTACATAAAAAAAGCACGACAATACTGTATGAACTGAAAAATGAAAGTGCATTGTAAACACAAATAATATTTATTTCCTCCTGGAAATCATGATGGAATATAAAAATTCTGCCTGGCACAGCTGACAAAAGACCTTACTTTTGTTTATTGCCTGTGTTTCAGATTTATACGGGAATCCCAAGTGACCCGAAACATCAGATTTAAAAGTTGAGGGTGCTGGTTTCACACCGCTGCTGCTTGCTTTGGTCACCATTTTGTTGAGTTTTGGTCGAGTGTGGCCTTCCTCCCGACAACACGAATCAAATGCAAAGCGCCCCCAGTGGCCATTTGAAGTGTTCACTTTTGGGATGGCTCAAAAGCAGACGTCAAATTGTCACGACAATAAAGAGGATTCTTCTTCTAATCAACGTACGTTAGCCACAGTGGTCAACATTAGGGCTCGACGGATTAATCAACCAGCTGATGTAATCCCCTTTTCAATTTGGTCTTTTTTTTTTTTTTTTTTTTAATAAACAGATTAACACGTTACAAGTAATGTGACAAGATTTGCCATAAATGACAATCAGTCAAAATTCAGTCTGGTTGGAAAGACCACTTCATTCAAATTCAGAATCAAATTTTTTTGCCAACTATGTCCAAAAAACACACAAGGAATTCGTCTCCGGTTGTCTCGGAGCCGCTCGAGTACGACAACAGACGGTCAATTGACAGAGAACGCTTTGGAGACAGAAAGACATTGAGAAAAACAGTCACTGAGCAATAAAGGGTTGATAGTTATCTAGTAATGCCGGTATAATTATTCTTTTTTTTTTTTTTTTTTTTTTTTGCCAATTGTGCAAAAAGATGCAGAGTCCTCTAGCACTTGGAGCAGTTCAAATGATTCATATTGCAATAGTCCGGTGCAAGGAGCATTGTGCAAAGGGCGCCGAGACTTCAAGGAGTGTATGCGGTTTAAAGTGACTCGTAGCGCGATCATCTGGGAAAATGTCGATTGTGCAAATGTTGCAGATACTCCTCAGTCAGTGGGCAAGTGGGGCAGATGCTACTCTGGCATGAGTGGCCAGTATTGGTCAACCACAGACATGCAAATAGTGCAGCGTGGCGAGACGACTGCAGTGAGTGCACGAGTCGTGTAGACAAAAAATTGCCAGCATGTTGCAATGGAATTGTAGGTTAGCTGTTTAAGAAGTCGATGGCAAGAGGGAAGAAGCTGTCGGAATGTCTGCTCGTTCTAGTTTGCGTCGATCGGTAGCGCCGACCTGAGGGAAGGAGCCGGAAGAGCCGGCGTGCGGAGGGTCCGAGAGGATTTTGCACGCTCTTGTCTTAGTTCTGGCAGCGTGCGAGTCCTCGAGGGTGGGTAGGGGGGTACCGACAATCCTTTCAGCAGTTTCGATTGTCCGCCGCAGTCGGAGTTTGTCCTTTTTTGTAGCGGCGCCGAACCAGACCGTGATGGAAGAACACAGGACCGATTCGATGACCGCTGTGTAGAACTGCCTCAGCGTGTTCGGCTCCGGGTCGCGTCGGCCGCACCGCAGCTCCGGCCGCTCCGCCTCCTGTCGATACGCGGACTCGTCACCGTCCTCGATGAGGCCGATGACGGCGGTGTCATCTGCAAACTTCAGGAGCTTGAGAGTCGGGTGCGGTCGTTCGTGTAGAGAGAGAAGAGCAGCGGAGAGAGGACACGACCTCGGGGCGCCCCGGTGCTGATGCTGCGTGCGGATGAGGTGGCCTCCCCCGGCCTGACCTGCTGCGTCCTGCCCGTCAGGAAGCTGTAAATCCGCTGGCAGGTGGCAGGCGAGACGCTGAGTTGGAGAAGCTTGGAAGAAACTGACTCTTTTTTTGTCAACGTCTTCACGTCTCCAAAGTGTTCTCTGTCAATTGACCGTCTGTTGTCGTACTCGAGCGGCTCCGACTACCGGAGACAAATTCCTTGTGTGTTTTTTTGGACATACTTGGAAAATAAAGATGATTCTGATTCTGAAACGAGTTGAGCGATGATTGAACGCTGAGCAGAAATCCACGAACAGGATCCTCGCGTAGTACAACGCAGAAAGAATTTTGAGAATTAGATGATGGGTTCTGGAGCATTTGGATTTTTTTTTGGGTGATTATTCCCTTCAGACTTTGTCTCTTCTTCTTCTTGTGTACGTGGGAGGGGGTGGGGGCTTGTGTGATATCACCAATAAAAAAAATCGGGTCCAAAAACGGCTTCAAGTTAGAGTAAAACAGTAAAATGTGATTCTTTTTCAACATACAATATCTCCTCAATCTTTGGTTTCGTCTGCTACTCGTGAGAGCCCTTCTCCGACCGGCTGGCAAGTTTCACTTCAAAATATCCACCAATCGCATGTATGGGCTGAATTAATAATAAATAGCGGAATCGGCCTAAAAAAAATCCATATTTCTCGGGGCCGAGTCGGCACGTCACGTCGAAGTGGCGACGAGGCGGGCGTGTAGCGCTTCTGCATCCCTCCTGCCGCTAACTGTTGCGTACGTGTCGTGTGCCCAGGCCGCTCCCGGTACGGCGCGGGCGCTGACGTCGGGTCGGCAGACGAAAGCCGCCGGCCTCGGTTCCTCCCGTCGGCGGCCGTCTCTGATCGGCGTCCGGAACGGAGGTCCCGGGGGCGGGGCGAACGGACGGAGCTCCGCCCCTCACCATGACGGACTCGGAGGCCGAGTGTTTGAGTCTGAGCCTGGCCTCGGAGGGCGGCTCGCCTCCGGCCCCCCTGGACCCGGGCGGCCCCCCCTCGCTGGCCCTCCTCTCGGCGGACGGTCCCGCGCCCACGCTCTGCTCCCTGGCGGCGGAGGTGGCCGAGCCGCTCGTCATGTTGCCGTGCGTCAAGAGCGAGCCCGAGGACCTGGAGGACCTGGAGCGCCTGGAGCCCATCCGCACCGTGGACCTGTCCGAGATCCAGCCGCTGTCCACCGCCGAGCTGGGCCGGGAGCAGATCAAGATGGAGATCAGCGGCCTGGACTACATCAAGGCGGAGCACCACCTGGACCACCACCTGGACCCCTTCCGGCACGCCGACGACATGGACTACAAGTCGCACTACGAGACCAGCTGTGTGTTTGACTACATCTCCCAGGTACACATTCGTATGTCTCGCCCAAAATGGGCTGTTTTATTTCTTTGGGGTGAAATTTGAGGATGACCCTAATGTGCACTCTAACCTTTACGAGAGGTGAGCTTCATTGCACAACTCCATGGAAAAGCTGAATGGCAAAATTCACATCAAGCAATTTTTTATAGTGAGAGACCGATACGATTTTTCCGGTACGATACCGAAACCGATGATTTGTCGTCGAGGAGGCCGAGAACCCATATTTGGAGCCGATATTCAGTTGCTGTAAAAGGGTAAATGTGGCTGTCAAAATTTGGAATAATACAAATTACAACACATATGTTTGTTAAACAGTATTAAAAAAAAAAAAAAGACAATCTTGATTAGTAAAATTCCCACGCTCAGCCACATGACTCATAAAGAATGAAAAATGCAAAATTCAACAAAGAAATGAATAGCTCCCTAAAATTTTCGCCAGTAAATAAGTTTCCAAAATTTCAGTACTATCATTGAAATGTTAATCTTGGGCCAAAAGAAAAAGTGCGGTGAGTTCCCAGGCTCAGCAACAAAATATAGATAAATACATTTGTATCCTGAAGTTTACCCAGTTTTAAATCGATCTCTTATCAGATGTCAGATTAAAATTAGGCTTTACACGATCAGGATTTTTGGGGCCGATCAGCAAGTTTAAAAAAAAAAAAAAAAAAAAAAAAAAAGAAACGATAACCAATCACCGATCCGATCACAAGACGGAGCAATGTGTCTATTTACATGACTTGTTCATTTATTGTCTACACTTGTGTACGGTATACTGCATCCATCCATCTTCTGTAGCGCTTCTCCTCACAAGGGTTGCGGGCGTGCCGGAGCCAATGATTCTCGAGCATTTTCGACAAAAGTTAAAACACCAATGACCTCTAGGGGGCATTCAAGGATTGGCCACTGGCAGAAGTTTAGGTCAAATCAACGTTACTACTGACAGAAATAACGGGTGCCGACTTACTGTAATTGAACGACTTTATTGCAATGAAATGACTTTCATAAATACTGTTAATGCGACTTATGACATGAAAGCCGATCTGCATGAAATGCAAATTATCGGCCGATACCGATAACATCGATCAGATCGGCGTAAAGTCGAATTAAAACAAAAGAAGGCAGATGCCGATATGCACCGAAATGCCAAATATCGGCATAATCGGTCCGGCTGAAAAGATAACGAAAGACTAATTCCATTTTGTATCGTTTCAAATAAATGAAGTGGCCCAATTAGTCAGTGAAATAAATAAATTCATTCCGTAATTGCAAATCCATTAGACTGAACCCACTTTAGGAAAAAAAAACAATTCGAGGACTGTCGATAACGCCGATGCTTCGATGAGAACGGAGCGGCCCGTACTTCGCCCACGCCGCAACGTCGGAACGGGAACATGTAAGACCGCAGTCGGTATTGGGAACGTCGAAGGACAAATGGTAGTTTTACGCGAGTCACGGCTTTGGTCCGACGGCGCCGACGAGCGCGAACTTCGCGGAGCGAGTCGGGCTGACGCGTCGGTCGCGAAGTGGCGAGTTTCGCTTCCCGAATTGTTTGACCAAAGTGGGCCTGTTTGCGGCAGGTGAGCGACACGCTGGACTACATCAAGTCGGACCACCACGTGGACCTGCAGTGTTACTACGCCGCGGAGCTGGGCGAGTCGGACCCGGCGGCGGCGGCGGCGCATCCGGCGCCTCCGCACAACGCTCTGGAGTCCATCCACATGGCCGAGCTGCGCAGCGAGCTCAACAAGCTGCGACCCGACTCGCTGCTGCTGCTGGACGGGATGGCCAAGCCCGAAGCCGACTTCCCGTACCAGGCGGCGCCGGCCCCGGAGGGCAAGGCGGCCGCGGCGGCGGCGGGCTCGGTCAAGAGCCCGACGGTGAGGAAGCCGCGCAACATGCAGGGCGAGAAGCCCTTCTCGTGCACGCAGTGCGGCAAAAACTTCAGCACGCTGGGCAACCTGAAGACGCACCAGCGCATCCACACGGGCGAGCGGCCGTACTCGTGCGCTCAGTGCGGCAAGAGCTTCGGCCAGGCCGGCAACCTCAAACGCCACCAGCTCATCCACACGGGCCAGAAGCCCTACGTGTGCGCCCACTGCCCCAAAGGCTTCACCAAGGCCGACGACCTGCGCGCCCACCAGCGGTTGCACACGGGCGAGCGGCCCTTCGCCTGCCAGGTCTGCGCCAAGACCTTCGGCCAGGCCAAGGAGCTCAAGGCGCACCGGCTGAGCCACGCCGGCGAGCGGCCCTTCTGCTGCCCGCACTGCGGCAAGAGCTTCGGCAAGGAGGCGGCGTACCGCGACCACCTGCGGGCGCACGACGCCGACGGCGGCCCGGCCAAACCGTTCGCCTGTTCGCACTGCGCCAAGACATTCGGCAACGCCGCCGTGCTCAAGACCCACGAGAAGATCCACTCGGGCGAGCGGCCCTTCGGCTGCGCGCAGTGCGGCAAAAGCTTCGGGCGCCTCGGACACCTCAAGGCGCACCAGCACGTGCACACGGGCGAGCGGCCGCACACCTGCGCGCGCTGCGGCAAGACCTTCAGCCAGTCGGGCCACCTCAAGGCGCACCAGCAGATCCACAAGCGGGAGCGCGCCGACACCGAGGGCCGCTAGACGAGCGGGCAGAATGCCTGTTTTTTGTTGTTGTTTGTTTGTTTTTTTCGTTTTACGTATAGCCGCCTCTTTGTTACCTTTCGGCGCCTTTCCCATCGTTCTGTCGACGGCTCTTTTCGTGTGTGCGTCGGGGTGTCTGTGAAGGCCATTAGAGCGCTTATCCCTCATCCTCGCTATCCAGCACCGGGTCCGTGTCGTAGTACGTTCCTTGGGACGTACATTGGGCGGGAGGGACCGAGCCCCGCCGCAAATAGCCACATTCAGCGAGTAATCGGCGTCCCCCCAAAAGTTTGCAATTGTCTGTTGACACCAAACCACAAATGTCTTAATCTGTGCTTCTCAGTGCTACTGAAAAATGTGCTTTCACGATGACCCCCAAAACGCATTAGCATCGGACATCCAAGTGTTAATCAATAGGAGACAAATGTTTTTATTCCTCCCGAGTACAGCAGAACCTCGGGTTACGGATTCAATTTGTTCCGTGACATGGTTCTTACACCAAAACGTTCACAAGCAGAGGTCATGTTTCACATTGAAATGAGAGGAAAAGCAATGAATCCGTTCCAGCCGCAGAACTTCTTTGGAGCGTTGTGTGCTCAACAGGAAATTCTGTTCAATATCGAACTTTGTACTAGTGGCACGAGTAGCAGGAAAAAACGGTACTAGTAAGACACAGTCGTTCTACTAGTGTGCTGACTCATCATCCCAGTGAGGACGAGGCGCGTACTAGTACACGGGCTTAAGCTGGATAGCCGTGATGTGGAACAAACGCTCAAGCCGCTACAATCGTGCGTGTAGCGTGGTGCTAGCAAACATTTGCTCGCGTCACGTCGTTACATGCTAGTCTGTCTACTTTTCTATATTTATACGCATCTCTCTCTCTCTCTCTCTCTCATATATGGACTTGTACATGCAGTGGAGCGTTTGTGTGGAAAGAATGTGGGAAATTTCCATTTCCAATGGACAAGTTTCTTGAGATTTCAACCTGTTTACACGGATGGCGTCGGTCGTCATGACGACGACAACATTCCAACAGTTTCCTTTGACGTTTTGCTTCACATTCCCGTGTGTGCGCGTGTGAGACAGCGCCCCCTGCTGGCTGATTGGAGCTTTCTCCTTTGTGTCGCGAAGGCCTGAATGAGGTTTGCTTTTGCTTTGGCTTTTGCTTTGGCTTTTGCTTTTGCTTTTTCTTTTTCTATTTAGCCGACAAAGATTACAGGTTAATCATCTCTTCTTCGTCTTCTGTTTTTATCTATGACACACGCAAGTTTTGTACCTGTCTTTTATGGTCACATGACTTAATGGAAACAAAACCATTTCTTGTACTGCCAATCAAATATAAAAAGTAAACCTTGTCTTTTTGTCTTTGCACGAGTAATCTAATGTGTTTCAAACACCTCTCAGGGGTAATCGATGACTTATTCGATGACGTTTCCTCCTGTCAAATAAGCGAGGTGACGTCAGCTGTCACTCACCCTCGGCAGCGCCACCCACGTGTTTCTGGCCCCGCCCCTCCCTCGACCGCCTTTTGATCTCGAGCATCCTTGCAAACGCACGTTTCGCCTGCAGGGGGCGATCTAGGGAGCCATTCCTTGAGCAGCGTGCGGCACAGTTGCAAGAAAAGGTGTACGCGTTGAGTTTCCGCACGACGACAGACGAACGCGGTTTGCGTAAGCTAATGCTAAAGCTAACAAATCCGTTTTTTACTGGGCACAAGTTGAAAACATTCGCAATGCCGGACGGGGGAAACAAAGTCAAACCCGTCGGCTAGCGACTTCTCCGAGAGCCGATCGGGGCCTACCTCGAGTCCTGTCGGTGTGACGAGATCGCAGGTGTTGGTTAAAGAAACCAAAAAAAAAACAGTTTTGAGTTTGTCATGAAGCATTGCCTCGTGCACAAAAGCTCAGAAGCCCCCGAACTACAAATTGTTCATTCGCATGAAGCTGGAAAGGCTGACAAAAGATTGTCTAGAAATGGTGACCGTGCTCTCCCTCGGAGTGGCCGTCCTGTAAAGAACGACGACAACAGAACAGAATCCGAGCGTGTCGGCGAAACGCTTCGAGAAATGTATGGCCCGTGGTAACGGGGTCGCTGACGTGACGCCTGTTCGAAAAATAACTCGCCGGTGATGTGATGAGATGTCGTGATTTCCACCGAATGTTGTCATTTGAAAATGTAAACACTGGCAGAACTAGTGTTGCGAATTGATATTTATGTTTCCCACCTTATTCAATTGTTGGTAATTTATCAGAAATCGCTAACATGATCAGCGTCTTCACATCCATTTTCTCTTTCGCTGATCCACACTGGGGTTCCAGTATTAATAATGATTAACTAGCATACCAAAATGGACCATTGCAGCCGCGGCCCAATGGTTAAGATCATCGCCTGCCGCCGTCGGGGACCTAGGTTCGAGACCCCGACCGGACAGTCCGCCGACATCCCACGGCTGCGGTGTCCTTGAGCGAGACACCGATACCCCGAAATACTCCTCCAGTGTGTTCCACTAACACTAACGTGTATGTGTTCACCGTGATGGCTCAAATGCAGAGAATGCGTGCATGTTCGTGACAATAAAAGCCGATTCTTCTTCTTCTTCTTCTTCTTGAAGGTAACTGGAGCAAAATTGACTTCAATGAGTACTCAAGAAGTGAAAGATAAGTAAGGGCTTCACTTTGAAAAACATCGGCGACCCCCATCTCAGGCTCGGAATCGAGATGGAAAAGAAAATGCGACTGCATTCCATCACGGTGAAAGAAAAAATACACGGAACCGGATTACCGGTAGACTTATTCAAAATGTGGACTATTTTGCAGGATTCCATTTTGAATGTCGGGAGAGAGAGGCCGAGTGTTGGTTTTTCGCGCCCGTTTTTCAGGCGCGAGCGGCGCAACAAACAGACAAATGGCCACAAAATCGTCCACAGAGTTTTTCTCGGCCAATCCGCCGGCAAAGGTCACGGGCCGACGGAGGGAACGGACGATGACCGTTCGGATCGGATTCGCTGGCGGACTTAAATCTTTTCGAATGAGATTTCGGAAGAAAAGTGCGAACTGTCGAAGTCATCGGGAGCGCCGGTAACTGCGGCGGCTGTTTGGGCGCTAGCAGCAGCTTCGCCCTACGCCCGCACCTGCTAAGTAAACATTCCAACAGCTTCTTCCCTCTTTTGAAACAGCTCACTTACAGTTCCATTGCAACATGCTGACAATTATTTTGTTGTCTCGAGTTTGTTGTCACATTCCCGCGGGGCCCGTTCGACATGACCCGTGCACTCGCTGCGGTCGTCTCGCCGCGCTGCGCTATTTGCATATCTGTCGTCGACCAATACCGGCCACTCGTCCCAGAGTAGCATCCGCGCCATTTGCACAATCGACATTGTCCCAGATGATCGCGCTACTCGTCACTTTAAACCGCGTACGCTCCTTGAAGTGTCGGCGCCCTTTGCGCAATGCTCACCGCGCCGGACTATTGCAAAATGAGTCATTGGAAGTGCGAGAGGACAATTGTCGAAAACAAATGAACAATTGGAACGGCGTTACCGGATTTCTAGCAACCTTTTTTTATTGCTCGGCGAAGTGTCTTTGTCTCCAAAGCGTTCTCTGTCAATTGACCGTCTGTTGTCGTACTCGAGCGGCTTCGACTGCCGGAGACAAATTCCTTGTGTGTTTTTAATAAAGATGATTCTGATTCTGACATTACGAATGTCAGCTGCTCAACTTGTCAGCGGCAATAGAAATTGGAGCAAAATTGCGGTTGATGTCCCGTTTCATCGTATGAAAATTCAAAGCGTGTGCATGCGCATGCGTAAAGCTTCGTTTGGCCTCCTCCCACGTGTGGACACACGAAGCCACAGCTGAACAAAACGGGCCATCCGAACCCAGTATGGCGCAGGGGCCTTCCGGTTTGCTTTCTCGCTCGCTCGGGGCAAAACCGAATTCGATGGAGCCTTTTATGCAGAAATGCCGCACGTGCTGAAGCATTCGCATGTGCTGTGTCGGGTTTTTCGACAGGGGACCCGGACACGAAGCTAAACATCTCCTTGTCGTTAAACGGGAGGAGGGATGATTCCAAACAGAGCAACTGCGTGAGGAATCATTTCTCATTCCCTACCCCTTGCTCACCAGATACGTGTTTTTTATATCGCGAACGATCGAGTCGGACTCACGGGCTACAACAATTCTTCACAAACTCCCACGATTGTTTACATCGTGAACTGTAACGTTGACTCGGCCGTTAACGACGCGTGTGATTAACGAACGTACCTGATCAACGTCGGCCACGACTCGTGAATTTGTGTCGTGCTGAAAATCGAACAATGCCCCAGAAATGGAAAATCATTTTTCTGTATTATAATCTGCTCGCGACATTGTTGTTGGCGACCTTTCAAGATGCATTGCGGGCACCATAAGGGCGAGGACTTTTACTCACCACACGTTCCAAAATGGCCAACTCGCCGTATGGTGGATAGGGTTGACCTTTTCTCGCAACTGTTGAACTTTATTGCTGCGCACCAAAAGACTTTTGTAACAGTGGCAACAGCTCAACTCGACGCAAGACACGCACACACGAGTTATCATTTGGAGCCTTTATTGTTGAGTTCCTTCGTCGTACTGTTGACGATGTCAACGAGACGTGAAGGAGGAGGAGCTCTTGGAGGATGAGCTGACCGCCCTGCCGTCTACCACCTTCTCCACCACCGTCACCACTCGCTTGGTAGAGGACGTGGACGACGAGGTCGAGGAAAGACTGCGGACCGACCGGAGGACGGACGTGAGGGCGGCGGGCAGGCGGCGGGCGCGCGGGCCGACGCGACTCACCTGCCGACGCTCTCGCCCTCCAGCAGGCGGCGGTACTCGGCGATCTCCATCTCCAGACGCGTCTTGATGTCCAGCAGCATCCGGTACTCCTGACGCTGGCGCTCCGAGTCGGCTCGCAGCTGAATCAGCCGCTCCTCCAGCGAGGACACCTACGGGACGGGAGGACGCGTTACACACGCTTGGCTTCCCGCCCGCGGCTCGCCGCTCACCTGCATCTGGAAGCTCGACAGCACCACGGAGTAGCGACTCTGCGTCTCGGACAGCGTTCCTTCCAGCGACGCTTTCTGCGCAAACAAACGCCGCAAACGCTCACAAGAAAGAAGCTGACGTCTCCGATGAGCGCGCAATCTCTGTTAATGACGTTCTCTCAGGGAATCGTCTCAACGATGCCGCATCCGACTACGCAAAGATGCGTCTGAGACTTTGAAAAAGCAGACCGACGGTAAATGTTCTTCGCTTTCATCTACACGATGTAGTCGTATTCATGTTCATCCTTCCGTTGTTCACGTTTCAATCTTTGGATGCTAGCTACAGAAAGAAGAAACAAAACTGAGATCTCGAATCTTACATCGGCGGCCTCGGCAAGCGAGGTCAGTTGCACACGTCGCTGAATTTGCGCTGATCTTGAAACTGACATTGTTCTAGTTTCTACTTCGTTTTCATGTTGCCGCTATCTGTGCCTGATGGGGCCAATTGTAAGTAGAGTTCAAAAGTCGAGCCCCCACCTGAAAACGTCGAGCTGAAGGACGCCGACACGTTGTGTGTCAGAACGCTGTCCTGTTTGTGTTGTGTAGTCACGTGTTCGTGTAGCGCTTTACCATGCCCAACGTGGACTGCAGTTCTATCTGGAGCGCCTGCAGTGTGCGTTTGACGTCAGTGATCTCCGACCTGGACGTCTGCAAGCTAACCGTCTGCGTCAGCACTTCTTTGTCGAGAGCCTCCATCTGCAAACACACACACACACACACACGCAAGCGATGTGGGCGTGCACACACGCGATGCACACGCACGCTAGCAATAATGTTGTGGACCTTGGCATTGAACCAGGCCTCCAGGTCTCTGTGGCTCTTGGCCGTGATTGCCTCGTAATGTTCTCTGATTTCGGCCATCATGGCTGACAAGTCCTGACCAGGGGCCGCGTCCACCTCCACGTGCACCTGACCGCTCATATGAGCACGCAACGCTGCCAGCTCCTACACACACACACACACACACACACCGGACGGGAGCGGAAGGGCTTTCAGCTAATTATTCTGATGTTAATGAATACACAGCTCGGCTCCGACAGCAGAAGATGAAGACGGCGCAGAAGACGTAGAAGAAGAAGAAGACAACATTGAAGGAGCAGAAAGTGCAGAAGAAGACTTAGAAACAGTGCAGAAGATGCAGGCAGGCGACCTCCTGGTGGTTCTTCTTGAGGAAGATGAGCTCCTCCTTCAGGCCTTCAATCTGCATCTCCAGGTCGGATCTGGCCAGCGTGAGCTCGTCCAGGACGCGCCGCAGTCCTCCGATGTCGGCCTCCACCGACAGGCGCATGGCCAGCTCGTTGTCGAACCTGCGGCGGCGGGCCAGATTGCGACGATGACGGATAAGGACGACGGAGGGACGACGGGTCTTCTCGCAGTGAAGAGCGGCGAGAAGCGGACTCACTTGGTTTTGAAGTCTTCTGCCGCCAGTCTGGCGTTGTCGAAGCTCAGGTGGGCCGCTCCGTTCGTCCGGGTGGCATCCTGGATCTGCAAAAACAAAGAAGAGCTGAGTCGAGATGTTGTTTCCGCACGTCAGTGGTGAAAAGAAACTTCGCTCAATGCGGGCATTCGCAATGCCCGCATTGAGCGAGGCTTGCAATTCATGAGAAATTCAGTACTTTAGTACATTTCAGAATCTGTACTTTTTTACTTAAGGAGCAGAATAAGTACTTGCACTTTTAACAGAAATTTTTTTTGAACCAGTTTAGTACAGAGTGTGAGTATTTTGTCGTCACCTTGGCGTTGAGGTTGGCGATGGTGGCAAAGTAGGCGGTGCAGTCTCTGCTGGCGGGGCCCACTCGGCTCTCCAGGAACTGATGGATCTTCAGCTCCAGCTCGGCGTTGGCCTTCTCCAGGGAGCGCACCTTGTCCAGGTAGGTCGCCAGTCGGTCGTTCAGGTTCCGCATGGTGAACTTCTCGTTGCCCATCAGCGCGTCGGTCCCGCGCGCGGCCATCGAGGAGAAGCCGCCGCCCACGCCCGGCGACGAGACGCGCACGTCGGAACCTCCCGCCCCGCCGTAGACGCTGCCGGCCCTCACGGCCGTGACGCGGCCGCCGCCCACGACCGAAGCGGTCCGGACCGACCTGGCGGAGGAGCGTGAGACGAAGCTGGAGGTCATGGTGGCGTGCTGAGGCTGAGGCTCGGCGGAGAGTGACGCAATCCGGAGCACCGCCGCCTTTTAAAGAGTCTCTCTGCCAATCTGGTATGTGGGTGCGGCGGGGGCCGGAGAGGGGGGGGGGGGGGGGGGGGGGGGTGTCACCTTTGACACGCGCTTCGAGTTGGGAATCTCGCTCAGCTCAGGAATGAAAACCAGCAGGTCTGACTCGACGCACTCCATTTTCGCTTTTTTGCGACAACACAAGAAAACCTGAGCTGCTCTTAGCATTCTTGGACTGTTTCCACATTCTTCTTTCTTAGTTCTTGTTCTTCTTTCTGCTTCACCTCTGATGCAAAATGTACACAATCGTATTTTAATTTGTGGATATTGAGTTCTATTCTTGCTGGCTAATGACCGATTGGAGTTGACTATTGGGTATATGTTTGTGTTTGGGGTGTATTTGTTTTTTTAAATCAAATCAGAGGATGATCAAATCGGATGAGACAATCTTCCACAGAGCAGAGAAGACAATCGGAGTCGGATAGTCGTTCGAACTGCTCTAAGTGCTGGAGGACTCTGCATCTTTTTGCACAATTGTTTTTTTGTCAATGTCTTTATGTCCCCAAAGTGTTCTGTCAATCGACCGTCCGTCTGTTGTCGTACTGGAGCGGCTCCGACGACCGGAGACAAATTCCTTGTGTGTTTTGGACATACTTGGCAAATAAAGAGGATTCTGATTCTGATTCTGATTCTGATTCTGATAGAGGAAAGTAGTCCACGTTTTTTGAAGATGATGGGGCGTGTCTTCTCCAGGTACGAAATAAAAGAGATGCGCAGAGAAGTATTCTTGGAACGAGCACTATCCAATCCTTTTCCTGGATACGTGTTGTTCCTTCTTACAAGAATATACGCAAAATCATCTTTGATCTTATCCACATTTCCTAACTATTATCGAAGTCGTTTGAACTCTGACATCCTCCATCTTTCTTCCGCCTCTTGGTCTTTGTGAGGCTCCCTCGGATTTGCGGCGATCTCCTGACTGGTTGATTTGCGAGTTCGGTGACAGAAATGTTATCTTCTGATTGACGAAGCTTCGCGCTCCACCTCATGGCTGCCGTGTGGCGTCCCGCAAGGTTCGCACCCAAGGCCTCTTTGATTTTTGGACTTTTCTCTCGTGAGCTTCTGCCACTTTAGCTTCAAGTGAGCTCTTGACTTTGTATGTCCAGCGTCTCCGTCCAGCCTGCTTTGTCTCGCCGCAGACAAGCACGAAGTGGTGATCGTTGAGTCCACGCACCAGATTCGTATTCTGTCCGAGCCAAACTTGGGAACCATCAGTACGTGCCCTGAACATCGACTGGCAACCGGTCCACTACTTTACATTCCTGACACACGAACACATAGTCGCACATTCAGCCGTGCACGCGCATCATGTGGACCTCCACACGTACACTAATACACGCACACAAATACACACACTCCATGTGTGCGGATATACACGCACAGGAATACGCACGTGCACACGTACGCAAACAGACACACAAAGAACTGCACGCACGCGTACACACGAAGAATTCTTGCGGTGGGTGTGGGTCTCCCCCCCCCCCCCATTTACGAATGAGTGCAAATCGATGTCATCGGTTGTTTGAGCTCGAGGGGTCCTGTTGATTGACGCACCCTGGCCCCGCCCCCCTCCCGGTCAACCAGTCGGTCTGGAAAACAAATGCAGAAATGAAGCAAGGCTTACATAACATCGAATCAATCAAAGTGACAGAAAAAAAAAGAATGAATAATAAATGAACGCGATCGACACAAATGAAGGAAAAAGTCTTTTTGTATTTTTGAGTTTTGTGAAGCTAAAAGGAAGCCACGCCCACGTCCTCCCTGCTCGCCAAACATCAAGTGCATATAAACATTAGGGGTGTAACGATTCATTCGTTCGCTAACCCTGTAGTCTGTCTTCGTCTAGTTAGAAAATGTATCGCCGTATGTTGTTTTAAGCCGCGGCCCGACGGATAAGATCATCGCCCGCCACCGCGGGGGACCTAGGTTCGAGACCCCCACCGGACCGTCCGCCGACGTCCCCCGGACTCGCGGCTGCGGCGTCCTCGAGCGAGACGCCGATACCCCGAAATGCTCCGCTAGCGTGTGTATGTGCTCGCTGTGATGGCTTAAATGCAGAGAACAAGTTTCGTGTGCGTGTTCATGACAATAAAAGATGATTCTTCTTGAAAACATTTTCTAATTGACTGTATCAATACAAATAACGCATTGGATTTAAGCTTGGCAGGCTTTATATGGATGCGTACCTCCCATGATGCCCTGCAAAGAGCGCAGGGCATCATGGGAGGTACGCATGCGCAGCAGGAGGGCGCAAAACCAGCGGAACGTCCCGCGAAGCTTCAATCCCGAGTACGGACGCATTTTGGTTTTGCTGCCATCGAAAAGCATCGAAGATGACGCGTGCAAAAAAACCAAACAAAAAACAGAGTCGAACTGAGTCACATGAGAAGACGAGTTGCAAGTCGCAAGCGAGGCCGAACATCCATCGGTGACACATTTCAGGCAAGGTTTGCTCACGACAGCGCGCCGCCCAAAAGGTTGGCGAAGCTACGAAATTGCATCGCGGACGTCGCGGCACAACACCGGCGATCGTCGGCCGGACATCGCAAGTGACAAGCGCGGCGACATGAGAGGAGCTGGACCCAAGGGCAGGCGGAGGCGGACAGATTGGTGCCGAACAGTTCTATTTAGGAAGGTAATGGAAGCGGTCCCGGGGGCGGTGGCGCGGGCAGGCGGCCGGCTTGGCGGCAGGAGTGACGTGGGTCGGAAACACAGGAGTCAGAAAAGGGAACGAAGCTTACTAGAATCAAGTGGGCCGTGGTACCGCTTTCCAGGAACGGGCGGGCTGTGACGCAGGCGGGGATGCGGCGGATCGGAGACAGGTGCCGAAAACAGAGAGGGGAGGGGCCGGAGAGCGAGAGGACGCGAGGCGCCCCCCGGCCTCCGATAAAGGAACTGCGGGGCGGTACGTGACAGCCTCGGTGGGATTTGTTTCTATTCGAAGGACAACATCAGAAGTAGCAGGTAAACCCACGTCTTACGTGCGCTTGATTCAAACCGCCCACATCGTCACTTCATTCATACTTGGGAATTCGTTTCACACGGTACCTTTACCACAAACCAAAGGCATTTAGGAAATTTCACCGCCCGCCACTGTCCAGGATCCAGGTATTTATTTCACAGTCACGCTGAGTGAATTTGTGGCTAAAGTGATACGACGTCGATTTCGAGCCCCCGAATCGTTCGTGACATGAATCGAACCGTTGCTAAAAGGAATCGTTACGCGCCGAGTCGAAAGACTTTTTCTTTTGACACGATAGGTCAGCGGAGTGTGCGCTTTGATAGGCGCAGCGGAGTGTGCGCTTTGCTTTGCAGGCAGTGGACGAGAACAGCAACCGGAATGCATCATTTCATTCCAAAATGATCGCAGCTGGGATCCGTGAAAATGTGTCATTCAATTGCAGTTGCTTTTGCAATTTTCCACGCTTACAATTTCAGTTACATTCCCAAAATAGCAGCAAAAGTTGCGATTTTTCCAACGTATTTTTATTATTATTATTAGAATGGTTCCTCCTTCTAAAGCCGAGGCTTGCGATTGGCTCTCTCTGGTCATGTCCCATTTTGCTGTCGTCTCAAAAATGACCTATTTTTCACGACTCGTTGGGTTTTTTTCTCTTTTACAAGAATGTCGTGGTCACGAGCAACAACCCCTAATTTATTCATAAATATTAGATTCTTCCACGGTTTGTGTTTGGGAGTGGGCGTGTCCGCGCTGTGATTGACAGGCGATCCGTCCAGGGTGGCCCCGCCCCTCTCCCGAGTCACGGTCCGACTTGTTTTGAAGAATTCGTGATGATGAAGGTGTGCCGTTGTCATGGCGACACTGCACGCACGCACGCACACTTGCTTCAGTCATTTTAAGATACACGCCCCTACGCGTGTTTGCGGTTTGTGCGTGTGTTGCGGGGATGTCGCAACGAGCTCAATTAGCATTGTGTGACAACCCGCTTGCCTGGTGTGCGTGTGTCGTCGCGTGTGTATTGTGTGCATGTTCGTGTGTGTTTAAATATGTGCCCATGTGTGTGTGTGTGTGTGTGTGCATGAGTTTAGGTGAGCACATAAAGTTTTTTTGTATACGTGTGTGTAAGTGTACATGAATGTGTTTGCGCGTGTGTGAGTTTGTGCGTATGTTTTTGTGTATGGATGCGTGGACATGTGCCCATATAAGTGTTCGTGTACGTGTGTGTGCGTGTGTATGTACGGTATGTATGTGTGTTCACTTGTGTATGTGTGTGAACATACGCATGCGTGTGCATACGTGTGCCCATGTAAGTGTGTGTTTGTATGTTTGTGTGCATACAAGTGTTAAAGCGTAAATATCGCGTGTTGTTGGACGGCTGCCAATCGGGAAGTGGCGTGCGTGTCATTTAACCAGTGAGTGTTAGCCAAAGAGTGGCGCCCCCTGCTGGTACATACGCGCAGACAGATTGAGAGTTACAGTTTGTCGCAATCACGTGAGGCTTTATTGGAGGCTGCTTTTCACGGTCGTGACGTTATTGGCGTTTCACTCGTAGGGCCAGTGGTCGAGCATCTCGTCAGCCGTGAACCACAAATCGATCTCCCGCTTGGCGTTTTCCACCGTGTCGCTGCCGTGGATCACGTTCCTGAAAGTAAAAAAAAAACCCAAAACACATTAGTACGGATGCTAATCGGCAGGCCGCGCGATTGCTCTTTAGCGATCCGGATGACAAGTCGTTAGCCGTGTTGTTAGCACGGATGCTAATGACGCAGCCCCACGCGCGCACGTTCATTCGCGGTGCGATTAGCTCGTATGTTAGTCAGCAATCCAGATGGTGAGCGATATCGTTAGCACGAGCGCCGGGCGAGGTCAATAGCTGAGCGCCGACCCGCCGATGTCGACGCACAGGTCTCCTCGGACGCTTCCGGGTTTGGACTCGGCCGGGTCGGTTTCTCCCAGCATCGTCCGCGCCAGCTTGACGACGCGCCGCCCCTCCCACACCTGCGTACGACATCGGCATCATCGTCGTCGTCATCGTCACGGTGTCGTTTCCCAGCGTGCCGAGCGCTCGCTCGCGAATTTTGGCTACCACGGCGAGGACGGGTCCGGGCGCCATGTACTCGCAGAGTCCGGCGTAGAACGGCGCGGCCTTCGGGTCGGCGTAGTGCGTCTTCACGACGCCGGGAACGCAACGAGCGCGTCCGAATGACGGCGGGACGACATCCGGCGCCGCGCGAGCTTACCTGCATCAACTTGGCGGCCACCAGCCTGAAGCCTCTCCGCTCGAAGCGCTTGATGATGTCGCCGCACAAACCTCGCTGGACGCCGTCCGGCTTCACTGCGATAAACGTTCGCTCCGTGTCTGCTGACACACACACGCGCGGGCGCGCGCACGCACACACACAAAGTCATCATCATCATCATCATCATCATCATCATCATGCGGTCTTCACAGTTCGGGGCATCAGAAGCGCAGAGAAGGTTGTGAACATCGTCGAGCCTTTTTTGAAAGAAGGCTCAAGACTCGCCTCCTCGGTTGAGCTTGTCACCGATTTCTCTTTTTGTCTGCCTTTTTGCATCGTATTTCCTTTTGACTTTTGAACTTTTTCAGCCGAACCGCAGCGCCTCCTCGATCTTCCCTCCCCCGGATCCTCGGTGCCGGCTTCGGTTTCGGGCCTCCGTGCGTGTGTGCGGCGCGCGGGAAGGTTCGCTTGGTTCTCGTCTGTTTTTATCGGGAAAGCACTTCGTGTTGCGTTTTTCACGAAGGAAAAGTTCTCCCTAGATTTCATTTGAGCCCCGCCCGTCGCCCCCTTGATGCTAACTTTAGCTTCAGCTGCCGGCGGATCACGCGACGGGGAGCGAGTGACCGCTGACGTGCTCGGACGGCGGCCCCGCCCCCTGCCTGACCTTACAACGCAGATACGAAGTGCAAATGACAGCCGTCGATCACAAACATGCAAAAACACAAAGTTAGCACTCAGTGCGCTGTTAGCGAGGAGGATGAAAAAACGTCATGTGACACATCAGCCGTTTGATTCCACTTTTGCTTTTTCATCGTGTCAACCTCTGACCTTGAAAACCAAAGCAAGGAAAAGAACAACAACAACAAGCACGCGGCGTTCGTTACCTCGGGGGAGGTCGTCGGTTTGCGGCCGGCGGCGGTCGAGAGCTCAGCGAGGACGAGCGGCGTGCGGGAAAAACTTTTAAAGGCAGCGGGGGGCGGAGCCAGTGAGCCCGAGCTCCGGCGATGACGGGAAGCGGCGCCGACTCTTCTCGATCGTAGCCGTGGAAACGTCCGGCGAAGCTTAATTAGCGCGATCGGGTGACGCCGACGATAAAAATAATCTCCGAGCCTAACGAGAAACACACACGCATGCCCTTTGACCTATTTCGACTATTTTTAGCTTCTCATTTCAAACCTCGTCAGAATTGTTCTTTCTCTTGATAAATATATACAGTGTACATACTGACCCCCTTCTCAAATTTGCGTACTTTCCCCACTTTGATATTTCAGATCATCGAACAAATGTAACTCCTGAACTTAAAATGCTGTTTTCAAACGATTTCATTTATTAGGGAAAAAAACCCGGCCCTGTGTGAAAACGTAACGGCCCCCTAACCCTAAGAACTGGTTGGCAACAACTGAAATCTAGCGTTTTCTAGAACTGGGAATGACTCGTTCACATCCCTGCGGAGATCTCTTGGCACGCTCTTCCTTGCGCAATCGTTTGAATTCAGCCAAAAGGGAGGGTCTTCGAGCCCAAAACGACCTTGTTGAGGTCACGCCACTGCATTTCAATCGGATTCGAGTCCGGTCTCTGACGAGGCCGCTCCTAAAGCTTCGTTTAGTTTTTGAAGCCATTCCGAAGTGGACTTGCTGGTGTGTTTTGGATCGCGATCCCGCTGCAGCACCCAAGCGCGCTTCAGGTTGAGGTCGCAAACCGATGGCCGAACGTTCTCCTTCGGGATTTTCTGTTCAAGAGCAGAATTTGCGGTTCCATCAATCCCAGCAAGTTGTCCAGGTCCTGAAGGAGCAAAGCAGCCCGACCCCACCGTGTTTGACTGCGGCTATGGTGTTCTTTTTCTCAAATACTGTGCTACGTTTACGCCAGATGTAACGAGACACACACCTTCTAAAAAGCTCAACTTTCATCTTGTCAGTCCATATTATATTCTCCCAAAAGTCTTTTTTTTTTGCAACAGTAAGACTAGCCTGGATATTGTTTTTGCTCGGCAGTGGTTTTCGCCTTGCAACTCTGCCATGGATGCCCTTTTTGCCCAGTCTCTTCCTTATTGTTGTGTCATGACCTTAACTGAGGCGAGGGAGGCCTGCACTTCTGTAGAACTTGTCCTGAGTTCCTGTGTGGCTTCCTGGATCAGTCATTGCTCTTCTCTGGAGGTAATCTTACGCACACGCACGCACACGCACGTATACATATATATGTATATGGCAAAAAAAGACGTGTGTTTGTGTATGCACTGTCTACGCCTGTGTGGAGTTCGCATGTTCCCCCCGTGCCAGCGTGGCTTTTCTCCGGGCGCTCCGCTTTCCTCCCGCATCCCAAAAACTGGAGACTCTGAATTGCCCGTCGGTGTGAATGTGAATGCGAAAGGTTCTTTGTTTCTACGTGCCCTGCGATGGGCTGGCGACCGGTTCAGGGTGTACCCCGCCTCTCGCCCCAAGATAGCTGGGATGGGCTCCGGAACGGAAGATGACTGAATGAATATATAATATACTGTACACGCAGACACACACAAAGTGTTCCCTGAATATTCGCGACTTTTGGGTGAAAGACTTCACTGGTCGCCGGTCAATAGTACGACGATGATATAAAAGATGCAACTTTTCCACCGTGCGAACGAAAAGAGCGGTCGCACAACGGTGTGGCGTCACGTCATTCTTTTCATTTGAGCGGCCGCGGAAAAACAAGAAAACATTTGAAGTGCAGAAAAATCACATTACAAAGAATCCAGTTTGAAAAATATCCGATTTGCAAACGGAAGCCACTTCACTCAATTTCCGCCGAGGCGTCGGGACGTCCTTCGCCAGCGGGCCGGCTAGCGGGCTCGTTACGGTCTCGACGACGACGACGACGACGCGGTCGAGCGGGGCGCTGATGAGCGAGGTAGCTCCCCGGTGCGTCCAATTGACACAAAGTCAAAATGACAAAACAAAAACAAGTCGGACACTTTTAGGTCAAACAGATTTGCTCTATTTACACCGTGGCTATTTACACACTGAGTGAAAAAAGCAGGGGTGTCAAACGTACGGCCCTCGGGCCATTAGCAGCCCACGGGGGGGTTGAGAACACATTCGCCGGAATCAACTTCTGTTGCTAATTTTGGCCACTGGAGGTCGCACCGATGAGCACATAAATGACCACTTACCACTTCGATGACCTTCTGAAATCGGCGCTTATTCGGGATCGATATCGATGGGATCGCGAAAGATTGCGTGTTTCATGAGCTAAGTAAGCCCACTTCCTATCAAATGCTGTGCCAGCTTTGCACGACACTTCTGTAAAAATGAATTCCTCCTGTAGAAATAGTTGAAGACACTGAATGTTGCAAAACTACAAGGTGGGCGGATAACCTTGCACTCCCTCGGAGAAGTTCCAACGAGGCGCTTGAGGTTGTCAAGATTTCGAGATGGGTGTGGAAAGTGATGTCTTAACAAGTTGTTTTGTAAACGCTACATACAGATCCACTCGGATCTGTAAGGTGCACATGGAAATGAAAAAACGGAGTCATAACGCTGTTAAAATTGCAATCGTTTTTGTTAAGAAATGTCAGCTCGCTCGTATCGTTTACAACATTTGCAACAGTACAAAACAATGGCACCAAAACAATTCCAGTCCATTTTTAATAGCTTATTCGGCCCCGGATCATTCCCGGTCCGGCCCGCTCGAGATCGGACCGGGGCGACCGTGGCCCCCGAACTCAAAGGAGTTCGACACCCCCGCGAGGGCGACTCGCTTCGGCTCGGCCGGCCTGGGAAGTCGGAGCCGCTGCGCCCTTCTAAGTACAAGTCCAGCTTCGACCTCGGTTTGGGACTGAAAATCTGGTTCCGACGCGAATATGCTGAGCCAGCGACCGGTGGCGGAGGCATTAGCATTAGCCGTCACCGTCGCCGTCGGCGTCCTTAGCAGAGGAAGCTAGTGGAGGTTCTATCTGCATTACTTCCTGCCCCAGCTAGCATTAGCTTAGCGGCTCCATTGACGTGACGAGCAGTTAGCTGACGCCGCGCTGGCTGGCGTGCTAGCTGCTAGCGCCCCAGAGACTTGCTGTGTAAAATATGTCAGGAGATAAACCGGGTTTTGTCCGTCCAAAATATTCTCGAGCGCAACAACTGAAAAAACAACAATCGTAATTATAATCATAATAATAACAGCAATACGAATCGTAATCATGACGAGAAGTCATCGCAAGACGAGCGAAGAAGAAGTCAACAAAACCTCGGAGCCCCGAGGGTCGTCACAGCGACGGTTTTCCTCGGGAGAGGTTTCCGTTCACGTCCCGCGGGAGAAGCGGGGAAATAAAAGGACGTGAGGGAAGGACATAAGGGAAGGAAGTCACGAAAAGAACAGAGGGAAGGAAATCACGAAAGCAAGTGAAGAAAATCGAGGAAAGCAAAGGGAAGCGAAGAAAAGAAGTGAGGAAAGGAAATGAAAAAAGTGAGGAAAGAAGGTAAGGAAAGGCAGTGAAAAGAAGCGAGATGAGGAAGTGAAGTAAGGAGGTGAGGAAAGCAAGGGAGGAGTGGTTTTAGCCGTTTGTGGGCGGAGTCCAAAAAAGAAGTCTCGCCTGTGAACAGGAAGGAGACAAGATGGCTGCCAAGCTCGTCCTGATTAGCTGAAGAGGAAGATTTGGGCGATGAAGATGAGGAGGAGGAGGAGGCGGGGCCGGTCTTCGCAACGTGTTTGTCGGTTTTGTTTTGGGCGGTGCGGGGCGTTACCCGTCTCGGGGTTCCAGTTTGCAGGAAAGGTCAAAGAGCAGGTTCTGGTTGTCGATGACGTGCAGCTGCCTCACGTACGCTTTGGTCTGCAGATGGGACGGCGACGTCTCCGTATCCACGACTACCAGGAGGGAGAACCACACCGTTAGCTTCGCGCGCGCGCGCCTGCGTGCGTGCGTGCGTGCGTGCGCGCGCGTTACCCAGCTGTCCACTGCGGTATCTGCGGATGCTTCGCACCATGTCGGCCACTTTGTGCTGCGGAAAAGAACATCCGAAAATTCTTAGCGTTGATTCTCACGAAAGGTCACGTCGATTGTTCACGAAAATCATCACGATTGATTGTATTTTGTTACCATCTTGTCAAAGTTGACGAGTTGACCATGAAAAGTTTTGCAACTTTCGTGAAGAAAAGTCAAATCTGCAGACAAACATCACGTCGTTATTTTGAATTGACGTGCGTGTGTGCGTGCGTGCGTGCGCGCGCGTGCCTTTGAGCAGCAGCGGCGTGAAGGGGATGAGTGGCGGCGTGAGACCGGTGATCAGGTCTCTGTACGACTTGTGGTTTCGAGAAGGATCCTAATGTGGATGAAAAACATCAAAAGGTCAAAATATCCAAAAGGGATGATTGAATAAAAACATGAAGGGTGTGTTAGTTCGTAACAAAACAAAAGAAAAACTCACAGCGATGCTCTCAAACTGTTGAAACTGTTTCCGGAATTTCCCTGGAAGACCCTGGCACACGAAACAAGATGTTTGTTAACTTATCCCGCAAAAACGTCTTCCACAAAAACACCGAAATGTTTACGTTCATCCATCGAGTCGCAAGAAAAAGTATGCGAAGCCTCGTATTGGCCGAGTCAATCGGCGATTTTGTCGGGGTGTCTGCTTTGAATCCACGCGACGGCATCTCAACCGCGCGTTGTCCCGTTCGCCACTCGTTCTCCGTTAAGCTCCGGTCGGCAGACGGACGCGCTCAGGTGGCGCTGCAAAAGTTGTCGAGACATTTGGAAATTCATTTTCCCGTCGTTGATAGTAACGCGTCCAGGCCCTGAGTAGGAAAAGCATTCCCAAACCCTGATGCCCCCTCATCCTTACTTCACAGGTTTTGATGGTGGTGTGCTGCGCCTGTTTTTGTTGGACTTTGGTTTCACGTGTCCACAAAAGAGTTGCCCTGTCAAGCATCCCGGCGCTTTTGTTTGGCTTCCTCCGCGCTGTCCTTCAACGTCACCCACTCTCGTTTGTTGTTCTACTAACGTACAGCAGTCGTTTTCCCTCGTCGAGTATTCCGCGCCGTGCTTCGGCAGCTGTCTTTCCGGGACGGCCACTCCGAGGGGGAGTAGCGACGTGACAACCGGCCGCCATCTTTGTGGTATTGCCGTGGCCTTTGTGTTCGGATTCGGTTTCGTTTTTGTTCCATGTTATGTCACGCTTTCCCCGTCGCGTACTCGTTCGGTTTTTGTTCTCGTTGGCTCCGCCCCTTCGAGCGAGGGAGGCGTGCCTCGTTGTTTTGTCACTTTGTTCCTTTCAGGTCGTCGTCGTCGTCGTCACGTTTCTTCACGTCCGTTTCTTCTTGTTCGCATCGCTGAGTGTTTTGTTTCCCCACTTTGGAATCTTGATGTTAATGTAGGGTTTGCTTCCATTTGCCTTGTTTGCCTTTTGGTTCTTTTTTTGGGGGAGTACATCCTGCACTCCTCCGTGCCTCCTTGCGTTCGGGTCCACGTTTTGCCTCCGTACCGACACCGCGAAAAGCCAATTTGGGACGGGCATTTTGCGAGGAAGGAGCACTCCTCAAGAAAACAAATAAAGTCAGTGAAAAAGAAGCGACGCCCGCCATACATGGCGTGCTCTGCCGCCCAAAAAAACTTTTTTAGGGCGAGAAATGTCACCCTCATTTTGACGCGCCCGCTCGGGGAACCCTTCCAAATTGCGTCCGCCGTCGGCTCATTGGCGGATATTTTCAACTGAAATTTGTCGGCCGATCGGCGAGCGGACAAAACAGCAGGTTGAGAAATAATCAAGTTCGACTGTTTTACTCAAATTTTGGGATTTTCCAAATTCCCGCTGCATTGCACTCGGGTCGAAGTCGCCGGCCCGACCGGAATCAGCACTTTGACAGGCTTTGATTTTGGGGGAATTGTCTCGTCGCCAATTCTCGACAAATCAGTCGCTGCGGCCTGACGCGCGACCCCGTCCGGCGATTCCGAATCGGAGGTCTTCTGGGAGCTTCTTTCGCGCGTGAGGCACAATTAACACGGAAAGTTGTTTTCGGCTCGAGCCGACACCTCCGACCTCACCTCGTTGACCGGACTCTCGGTTGGCTGCGTCCCGAACCTTGCGAAAGTGCCAAATAACGGAGACGCCTCATCAATAATACGGTTATTGCGTGCGCGCGCGTGTGTGGTAGCGCCGCGTTACCTCCCAGGTGAGCCTCAGTCTGCCGAGTGCCGGGTTGTCCAAGCCCAGGAGCACAGCCAGGAAGGACAGAAGGTCCTGCTGTCGCTTGCAGCTGAAACACACGCACGTCTACGTATAAATCTCGTCTGTAGCCTGCGCTATTAGGAAGCGTTAGGGTTAGACACGCAGACAGATCGATTGAACGACAGCTGACGGACAGACGCGGTCGGTGGCGATTGTTTTCGTTTTTTTTCCTCACAGCGCCGCGATCTTGATGAACTTTCTGAGCAGCTGAACCCGTTTGGGCAGCGAGTGGCACTGCAACGTCTCCGTGGCGACCCAGTGCTGCACCTCGCTGCAGCGCTGCAGTACCAGCTCCAGGTTGAGGGGGCGCCAGCGGGACCGCTCGCCGTGGAACACGTAACACACAAACTCCACCTGCGGGGGGGGCGCCACAAGGTAAGGCCGACCCTAAACGGCGCGAAATGCCGGCCGGTTTGCGCCGACCTCGTGCACGCAGCCGAAGAGCTCCCAGTCGAAGGCCACCAGCTGGTTGGCCACTTCCTCGGCCGACATGTCGTGAAGTTTGCTGTCTCCGGGCGTCCAGTGGATCTCCTCGGGAAGAGGGAGCTGACGGGACAGGAAGTGACATCGCGAGCGTACTAACCGTCTTCCAAATGTGTCACCGACCCTCCCGGCCTGCGGGGGGCAACGCCGCAAACACGGCACGGTTCGCGGTCGTAGATTCCGAAGTGATCGTCTTAGGCGTGGCCCGGTTCCCGGTTTCAAAGTTTTAAAAAGTCACAATTTCAAAACCGCGGTCTGAGCTGTTTGCGTTTCTTTTTCGGGCGAGTCGTCAGTCGACCCCTCCCCCCCAGCAGTCGCTGAGCCCGGCGCCTTTTTCCCGTAGAAGAAGGATCCGCAAAACGTGCTTACGAAGAGTTGCGGCAAGCGGAGGCGACGCTCGCCGTGCCGTCTCGCGTTTACGAGAGCGCCACTTCGATAAATTCAAGGTGACGTCAGCCTACTGTTACAAATCAGGGTCACCGACCCCAAAAGGGGGAATACATCCATGCGTATATGCGAGAAGGACCTAATGTGAACCAACAGACAGAGAGAGAGATTTTGACAGAGCCAGGTCAGCTTAACCTCGTGCCACAAAAACGTCTACTCGGTGAACTTCCTCGCATTGTCTTCATCGCCCGTGAACGGAGGCGGCCTACGAGAAAGGCTGCCGACAAGGTAGAAATGCCGCGTGTCGGTAAAAAAAAAAAAATCCCAACTGTCCCCTCGTCTGGCTGTGTCTTACTTGAGCCGCGACAGTACGAGCGTTGGCGTGTCTCCGATTGGCCAAAGGGATTTGCTACCGAGGCGGAAAACTACCACGGCTGGCGTCAGTTGCGTTCCGCTCGGACGTGAAGCGCAGACGAGCAGAGAAGTCGCTACTCGTTTACCGAGAAACGACGAAAACGACATTTTGTACGACGTTTGGATTTTATCTTGAAAAAAATCGATGACTTTCTTTTCACGTTTACTAATGTATCGACGGAGCGTGTTCAGCGAGAACGTTTCGAGCCGGAATTGGAAAATCCTCAATATGTTTGCTCACGGTTGTCGTGCCGGCCTTTGCCGGGACCGTAGCGGTTGTTCCCGCGTCGCAGAGATTGTTCGTATGGGGGCTGGTAGGGATTCATTTCTTTGCCCTTCGTTTGAACGGGAAAGCTGATTTCAGATTGACGGAACAAATCCAACTTGCATTTGAAGGCGAGCTGACGGTGAGCGGCGCACGCGGGTACCGACCAGGGAGTCGAGCTCGTCGGGTTGGCAGGTGAAGAGGTGCGTGTTGACGCCCAGCGTGGTGAAGACGGCCTCGTCGCTGGGCCGGAACGCCGCCTTCTCTGCGCGCACGCCAGAGCACACGCGTGAGCACACGGCGGCGGCGGCGGCGGCGGCGCGTCGACGTCACTGACCTCCGGCGGACGTGACGGCGACCAGGAGGAGCTTCCCGGGCGCCAGCGGCCGCTCGTCGCTGTACTGCAGCTTCTCCCGCACCAGCGCCAGGATGTCGCCCACGCGGCACGACAGCCGGCTGCGGATGGTCACGTACGAGTGGTCGGGCGTGTACACCCTGCAGAAAACTGACAGACGCGCACGGCGGCCGTTAGCTTAGCGGGCGCGTTCGCGCGCTGCATTTGGAGCGTCAGTGGTGGGAGGCCTAAACCCTGTCAGAAACACGGACCTACATTTACAACCTGAATTTACTCCAGTCAATTTCTTCTTCTTTTTTTGCCCCCCAACAGTCTATTCTCTTCAATTCGTAGCCTTTCTCTCAGTTTCCAGCTCGTGAATGGGGATGTCACATTTATTTTTGTCCAATCAGATTTGAGCCTCTCGGTGTTGTCATGTCAGTCTAATCTGCCCTACGCCTTCACAAGGAGGAGTGCTGGCCCAAGTGTACAGCGGACCCCCGCGAAGGCCCCGGCCCGACCGCGACTAGTGAAGATCCGCTAATAATTGACGCCTATTATACTTGCATGGATTAAAAAAAAACAAAAAAAGAAATTCTGGAATAAGCGGGATTTTACTGCCAATAAGTGTTTTCGGGGTTGGTCTCCCGCTAGCTTACTGTTAACATAAAGGGAAAATGCCATTGACATGCTAATATTTATCATCAGTAGTCAGTTTTATCAACCATTTTGTAGAACACCAACAGCGGCGTAACGACAACTACAATAGAAGATAATATAACAATCACAGACGTAAATGAACAGAAAGGGAACTGGAAGTGCCTCAACATTAGAAATGCCTCAATTTGAAAAGGAAGTGCGCCAAAAAGAACAGGAAGTGAACCGGAAGTGGCCCCAAATGAACGGGAAGTGAACCGGAAGTGGCCCCAAATGAACGGGAAGTGAACCGGAAGTGGCCCCAAATGAATGGGAAGTGAACCGGAAGGGGCCCCAAATGAACAGGGAGTGAACCGGAAGTGCCCCCAAATGAACAGGAAGTGAACCGGAAGTGCCCCCAAATGAACGGGAAGTGAACCGGAAGTGGCCCCAAATGAACGGGAAGTGAACCGGAAGGGGCCCCAAATGAACAGGGAGTGAACCGGAAGTGCCCCCAAATGAACAGGAAGTGAACCGGAAGTGCCCCCAAATGAACGGGAAGTGAACCGGAAGTGCCCCCAAATGAACGGGAAGTGAACCGGAAGTGGCCCCAAATGAACGGGAAGTGAACCGGAAGGGGCCCCAAATGAACAGGGAGTGAACCGGAAGTGCCCCCAAATGAACAGGAAGTGAACCGGAAGTGCCCCCAAAATGAACACGATAAGTCAGCAGTGCCATTCAAAATTCATCAAATTCATTTCAATGGGGTAAGAGGATTTTGAGTTATGATCGTGGTCACGGAACAAATCAAACTCATATCTCGAGGCCCCAACGTACGTTTAATAACCGCCGTCCCTAATGAGATTCGTTTTAATGTTTATGAGATGAATATTATGATATCGTTCTGTTGCCTTTTGTCGCGTATTGCCGGTCGGTATAATTGCGTCGGCGAGAGAGATGTGAGTTGGCCAAAGCTAGCGAATGCGCCGCCCACCGCTGACGAGCGTGAGCTTGGGAACGTCGTACTCTCGTCGGAGCCCCTGAACGCCTCCCTGGGCTGCAGGCAGGCGTCGATACGCCGGAAATGGCGGAAGAGCGGTCGCACCTGCTTCCTGCGGCTCTCCTTCTCCTCGTCGACACTGACAACACACACACACACACACACACGCACCTCTGTCACACTCTCATCGTCGTGTGTGCGCGTGCCTGCGTGTGTGTGCGCGCGTACGGGCAGTGTAACATTTGGGTCCAGCGTTCCAGTTTGACGACGTCGTCGACCAGGCCGGGATGTCGACTCAGCTCCCGAAGCGCGCACACGTACAACTCCTGCGTGCACGCACAGGTTTGCTTTTTAGCGTTGTTGTGTTGATTATTGTGTTGTCGTGGTTGCGTGTTGTCACCTTGGGGAATTTGTCTCCCTCCTCCTGCAGCAGTTCCCGGTACGTCTCCAGGTAGCGAAAGGCCACGCTGAGCACGGCGCGCTTCCCGCGGACGCCGTCCCGCACCAGCTCCGCGTGCGGCCGGCCCCGCCTTCCCTCTCCCGGCTCCTCCCCCTCCCCGCCCGGCCCCTCCTCCGCCTCGCCCGGCCCGTCCCCCGCAAGCAGACGGAACCTGAGCGTGACGTCAAGGAAGACAAAACAAAATTCCTCAGGGAGCGTTCAGACGTGTCACGTTCCGTGTTGGATTGCGTGCGTGCGCGTGCACACGGACGATACCGCTGCAGGAGAACTCGCTGGAAGGTGTCGGCCGTCAGGAAGATGGGATGAGTCAACATGAAGTCATCCAGCAATGTTTCTACACGCACAAACAAAAGGATCAGATTGGGAAAAAATTCAACAAAATAGAAATGGAATCCAAATGTGGGCGGAGCCTAAAGACAATTGCAGTCAACGAATACAACGGTGCCTTGAGATGCAATTCGAATGAATTCATCTTTCCTCCCTCCCCCGATTTGAGCCGTCACCTTATCGTCGCCGAGGGGTCTGCGCGTCCCGATGATCCTTCGACCCGAGCGGTCTGGCGCTTTACGGGTCACCCGTGGCAAACAGGCCCTCGGCGAGGGACCAGACAAAGCACGGCTCCGAAGACCCCGATGATGTTTAAAAATACTGGAAGACCTTTTCCCTTGCCCAGACGCGGGTCACCGGGGCCCCCCTCCGGAGCGAGGCCTGGATGCGGGGAACGAAGGCGCCCGAAAGGATAAGGACCCACGGTCCCCCTTCCCGTGGGCTCGCCCCCCGCGGGAGGGGCCATAGGAGTCGGGCGCGGCGCGGGGACCTCGGCGATCCGATCCGCGGCTACGGGAGCCGGCTCTCGGGGCGTGGAACGTCACCTCTCGGGCGGGGAAGGAGCCCGAGCCGGTGCGCGAGGTCGAGAGCTTCCGACCAGTTGTAGTCAGGCTCGCCGCCGCACACGGCTCGGGCTCCGGTGCCGGTCCTCTCGAAAGGGGTCGGACTCTCTTCCACTCCGGAGTTGCCCACGGTGAGAGGCGCCGAGCAGGTGCGGGTATACCTTGTTGCCTTGGACTTCTGCGCTCGTCACGGATTGTCCCTAACGAACAGCACGTTCGAGCAAAAGGGTGTCCGCACGCGCACTTGGCGCCGGGACGCCCCGGGTCGCAGTTCGACCGTCGACTTTGCGCTCGCGACATCGGACTTGCGGGCGCACGTCTCGGACACTCGGTTGGAGAGACGGGCGGAGCTGCCGAGCGATCGCCGCCCGGTGGCGCCGGAGAGGGCGGTCTGTCGCGAAGTCGAATCTCAGATTCAGGAGGGGCAGTGCGGTTTTCGTCCCGGCCTCGGAACAGCGGACCGGCTCTACGCCCTCGGCGGGGTCCTCGAGGGTGCGCGACCAGTCTACAGGTGTTTTGTGGACTCGGAGAAGGCGTTCGACCGCGTCCCTCGGGGAGTCCCGCGGAGCTCTCGATTTACCGGTCGATCTACGTTCCTACCCTCACCCACGGAACGAAAGAATAAGATCCCAGATACGAGTGGCCAAAAGGAGTTTCCTCCGCGGGGCGTCCGGGCTCTCCCTTAGAGAACGGATTAGAAGCTCGGGTTCGGGGTAGAGCTACCGCTCCTCCGCATCGAGAGGAGCCAGATGAGGTGGCTCGGGCATCCGATTAGGATGGCTCGTGGGCGAGGTGTTCCGGGCACGCCGGGGACGATAGCTAATATTTCACTTGTGCAGAAGAAGAGTATTTGTTCTCCTGCTACCGTCAGGAGGTCAGTACAGGAAGTCCTCGACCTACGACGTTTCGACTTTACGACGCCCGCGCCTCGTCCGCCATTTTGTCCCGACACCATCGTGCTCCCCGCTTAGCTAGTGCATCGTGCGTGTCTGTGTTTGTGCGGCGGGAGCATCTTTGCCTTTTTTTTCCGCCCTCCTTTTTTCACACCCTCAGCAGTAATGGTAAGTACAGCATCTTTTTTTATATTTGAGTTTCTTCATCCAAAGCGTTAACCTTTCCCCGACGGTCGCCCGACCGTGGCGGGGAGACGCAGGGGTTAACTCTCGTCGCACAATAAAGGCACGAAGCGCCCGTGTGCCGCTCGAACGGCTTCATCGGCTCCTCGGCACGTTCGACGTCGACGCGCCCTCCGCTAATCGCTACTCTCCCGCGGTCGCCGTCACCGCACTCGCACTCGCACCGGCGCGCACGCCTTCCTCCTTCGCGGTCCCGCCTCACTCACGCGTCGACGCACACGCTGAGCTCGCTGTCACGATCGCGCGGGACGATACCCGTAACGCAAGTATTTGGCCGTAAATTTCGACTTTAACGGTGAAATCCGACTTACGTGGGAAATCGTGTTACGTCGCCAGGGTGGGAACGGAACTCGTTCGTAAATCCAGGACTTCCCGTATCGTAAAATAATGATGTAACATAATATGAATATGTAACAACATATGATCTGTCTACATGTGTTTGTGTTTAAATATTTGTTGCGTCCAAAACTGCAGCTATCGATGCTAACCATTAGCATGTCAATTGCGTTTTTCATTGTTTGTTCGCATTCAGCGAAGCGGAAGTTGTTATTTGACGGGCGGCGTGCTCTTTGGTTTCTGTTTCGTTTCCGACTAAACTTCAGCTGGGAGCGGCGCGAAACAGCTTGAAGAATTGTTGACGATTTGTCAAACTGAATCGATTGAGTTCACCGCCACCGTGGAGCGCTCCTATCTGAAGGTGGCGCTCGAAGTCGTATCTTGAAAGTAGAATCCGTTGTCATGTCTTGTTGAACATTTTTTTTTTGTATTTAACTGCAATAATGTTTAATGTCTCTTTTGTATCGAATCCTGAAGTCATTTCCTTTCCCTCGGTTTGAATGTTCAAACAGTGCCTAATGTTGCAGTGACCTTTTGTTTTTTGAAGAACACTTAGGCCTACTATGTAGCTTCAATGCCATCCATGCGTCCGTTTTCTGTCGCGCTTCTCCTCACGCGGGTCGCGGGCGTGCCGGAGCCCATCCCGGCTATCGTCGGGCAGGTCGCAGGGCACACGCAAACAGACAAGCGTCCGCGCTCGCAGTCGCACCTACGGGCAATTGAGAGTCTCCGATGAACGCGCGTTTTTGGGATGCGGGAGAGAAAAGCCACGCGGGCACGGGGACGACACGCAAACTCCACACGGGCGGGGCCGGGGATCGAACCCCGGTCCTCGGAACTGGGAGGCGTAACTGAATTGAAATGTTTTTATTATGGTAGAACGTGGAGACGTTTTGGGGAATTTTTTCTTCCAAGTGGTAAAAGGTTTCCGAAGCGCGGGCTCGGCGAGGCTTCATTCGTTTGGAAATCTCCGTTTTAGTCACTTTGCCTTCCCAAATAAATGAATATCGGAATTACAGTCAGGACACTTCCGTTGCGGGGCAGGATCACTCGCACGCGCACGCGCACGCGCACCAAAACATTTCAAAACGACGTGCATGGAATAAAAATAGATCAAATAATGCAAAAGGTCAAATGCGCGCGGGGGAGCCGAACGTGCTGCAGTGGGCGTGGCCCGCCAGAGCCCGCCTCTCTGCAGACGGTTGCCATGGAGACCGTGAGAGGATGCAGAGGAAGTGACACGAACACCCTCCGCGTGTGTGCGTGTTGATGTTTTATCACACTCACTTGATGATTCCGCGAATATGCTCGGAATCTTTTTCCTCCGACGAATGATTGAATGACGATGATTCGGGTGCGTTTGTGTGCACATTTTAGGCATCCAATCGGGTGCCAGCAGGAAGTCGTGTAGGCTTGTTGGAAAACGAGCACACGCACACACGCCATCTTAAACCTTGCGTGTGTACGACATTCGTGTACGAGCACGCACGAAGCCATTTCAGTGTCCTAACGGCAGCGGTTATGTAAGCGCGTCTCAACTCGCTTTCGGGCGACCGGGATGACTTCTTCTCGCAATTAGATCGAATTCCTGTAGAATGTAGAAGTATCTTTTACATATTCGATGAACTTGTTTTTCGTTGACTTCGGGGCAGATCCCGAAAGAGCCAAAATCCGCCAGTTATCGAGTGAGTCGAGGAGCTTCATTCCGACAAAGGTAGCCCTTCGCTTGCATCACACGGCATCCGCAAGCAATTACCGGACAGTTTCAACACACGTTTTGAGCTTGAGTTTTTCAGCAAATAATGGATTCACCCCCAAAAATCCACAAAAAGGACAATTGTGAATGCCAGATGGCAAATAAACGCTATTGTGTAATACCTTGCTATATCACAGTTCGCTTATCGTGGATTCAGTGCGTCGTGATTTTTTTTTGACTTGGTCGGTGTTGAGCGGTTACTCGGCCGCACGTCTCTGATACGGTTAGCTCGGTCGGCTAAGCGATTTGAATGCGGCGACAATGACTCGCGGCTCGTTCGAAATAGTCACGAAACCTTACCGAGTCACGTCGACTCTTAAATTTGTTGAGTCAGCAAATTGCTTGAGGGTGCCCTACGACGTGACGGGAAAGCTAGCGTTTAAAACACGAGCCGCAGTCCGAGTTTGATCGAACGCATTCACAAATAGCGAGCGAGGTGCAACGGATAGCTCCTAACAACGGCCGCAGGGGCGCACGCAAGTAAAGAGCAACGGTGAGCTTGAGTTTCGACAACTACAGTCCTGAAGTTAAAATCGTCGCCGCGATGAATTCTGGGTTGCCGCAATGCCGACGATATTTGCAAATGGCGCACGCGGGAAACGGCCTGAAGTGTCGTACTGTATAATGCCATTGTGTAACTGATAGGTGGATATAATATAAGACGTAATTGTCTGTTAGTTGGCAGATTTCTTTGATTGCGAGTTTCCTAGAGCGTAACCCCGTGACAAACGAGCGTCTCAGCGTTTCTTCAAAGCGGCGTCATACGACCGCTGCTCTTTGCGCCTCCCGGTGGGGATAGCAAAAGTCCACAAACAGTTTCTGCTGCTTGTCTTTCCCACGAAACGTATTTTTGGGGAAAAAGACGAACACTCGGGGGATTGGCCAATGGGCTCCGTCCGAAATGTAAAAAAAATGCAACTAAAGCGAGGTTCCCACAAACAACTGTCACCATCGCGTGATCCTGTTTGGTTTTTGTTTTTGGACTTTTTCACTTTCGTTGGCTTTTAAGCGGGAGACGGACGCTCGCCGCGTTCTCGTGGTCTTCTTGTGCCGTCGCTATTCGGGTTCCTTCGTAGGCAAGTCTTTTGGTTTTGCTGTTTTCTGATTTCCCGCCTTTGGAAACTTCAGACGGCGTCCTCCGCCCCCCCGCGGACGGCCGTGGTCTTTACTTATTTGCGCAGTTGCGCTTTTGTCTTTTTGCTTGGTTTTGTTTTCAATTTGTCGCTCCATCGATCGACTTTCCATTTGTTCCTTTTTTTATTCTGGGCTTGGTTTTGCCGCCAACACTTTTGTCGTGGTAGATTTATTTCCTTCCTTTGTGTTTGTTCTCAAACTTTTGACACTGAAAGAATTCTCGCGGCGCCATCACGACAACGCTCAAATGTAGTAGTGTAGTAGGCCCAAGTGTTCATCAGATTTGATTCCTAAAACGTACATTTAGTCTCATTCTCAGCCACGGTAGCATTAGGCAGAGTTGGAACATTAACACTGCGCTTCAAGAGAGGAAAAAAAAAAAAGTATGAAATGCAATAATTGTCGTAAAAAGTTCAACACAACTGAACTTCGGCAGTGATACTTTCGCCAACCGCACAGAATCGCTGGTCTTGTGCTCCCGTTGAATAAAGTTTTGTCTGCTTCGATACTTTTGCTCGACGGGCGCAGGTTCCCCCCAAACTCTGCAAATAGGCGAATTCCTTCATGCCGAATAGGCCGGTTAGGGTCCAGTGGACTTTAAAAAGTGTCTTTGGAAGTTTGAAGTACGGTCGGGAGGGGAATTCCCAAATTTTTTTTTTTTGGACATGCTGGCGGCACAGCGGACGACCGGTTAGCACATCTGACTCACGGTTCCGAAGGCCGGGGTTCGAATCCCGGCCCCGCCCGTGTGGACTTTGCATGTTCTCCCCGGGCACTCCGCTTTGCTCCCAATCCCAAAAACAAGCATGCTCGGTTCGTCGACGACCCTAAATTGTGAATGTGAGGGCGAATGTTTGTTTGTTTCTTCTTCCGATCGGTTCAGGGCGTGTCCCGCCCCTCGCCCGAAGATAGCCGGGAGAGGCGCCGGGACGCCCGCGACCCGAATGAACGAATGAATATCGGAGACGTGCTCTCGCCACGTGACAGACGTGCCCGAGCGGCACTCGAAGGCGGCGGCCATCTTTGTCACCTGCGCAGTTGACGTAGCGTTTTCCCGCCACGCTGTCCAGCACGGCGAGCATCAGGTTTTCCGGCGTGTCGGCGTGAACGCCGGCGCTCTCCGCCGCCGAGCTGGCGTCGGAACTCTGCTCGTCGCTGGACAAGGACGGACTGCGCGCCTCGCCGCAGGCCGAGCCGTTGAGCGACGCGGCGGCCGGCGGCCAGGGGGGGGCGTCCTCGCTGTCGGGGCTGTGGGAAACATGTGTCGCGTTTGAGACCGCGTGAGCAGAGCGAGCCAATCGCAAGCGTCGGAAGCCATATTTTTCAAATGTAACTCAGATTGGAATCATGGAAATGTCCAAAAGCAACTCATTGAATCACACATTTTCTCCCAGTAATCTAATGGATTCCAATGACATACATTTTGGAATCACATGACATCCCCTCGTTACGTGGAACGAGTTACTCCCCGACGCCGTATGACTCGCATATCGAAACTACATTTCCCATTGAAATAAACTGAAAAGCCATAATCCAAAAACAAATGAAAAATCTTGCACCTTTAGAATAAGGACGAATATGTACTGTCGTATTTGTTTTGGATGCGTGTCCTTAAGAGGCGGGGCCTAGTGTGTGACATCAGGAGCTGAAATCACAATTGCTCCTTGACTGAAAAACAAAACAAAACAAAACAAACAAAGATGCCCTTGAAATCGACTCGATTTGAACATCGGTTGCATCCGATTCAAATTTGGATTCCCCTTCTTGAAGATGACGTCACCACATCTGGAGTTCGAATCGAGCCAGCTTTTGCCAGAATTTCATAAACAACGTGAACTCTTAACATAATACAAACAAGAGCTTCCATTGACATTGCAGCTTGCAAGGGACCGACGGACGCATTTCCCGCCATGGTCTGAGTGCGTCAATTTCATAAATCCGCATCAATTTCATGTTCAAATCAATATGTATGAACGTGATGAGGTGTCGTCGTTTTTCAGGCGCCTGCGAAAGGATGCTCGTGACGTCATTGTGCTCCGTGCGTTGCGTAACGACGCCGCCCCGCCCTTACCTGAAGACGTCGCGGGCCTGCCCCCCCTCCGGGGAGGGCTCCCTGAAGAAGGGGACGACGCGGGACAGGCTGGCCCTCCGCCGCGACGCCGCCGCGCTCCCCCCGCCGGCCTTGTCCGCTGCTCCCGGTCCTCCCCCCGGTCCTCCCGGTCCTCCTCCTCCGGCTCGGCTGAGCGCGCTCGTCTGCTTCTTGAGGAACTTCTCGAGCGGCTTCATCCCCGCCGGCATGGTGCATGGGGGGCGGAGGGGTGGAGGGGGGGGGGGGGTAAGAAGGGCAGGACGGGACGGGACGGGGGGCAGGCAGGCAGGCAGGCAGGCAGGCAGCAGGTCTACATCACAGGCGCCCGTCTCGCTCGCTCGACGCTTGTTGTCGGTCGGATGCCGCAGCCTCCGTCAGCCTCCGCCTCCGCCTCCGCCCCATGCCCCCCTCCCAGTGACAAGTGCACTTTCTTGGCTCGGCGGTAGCCCCGCCCCCGCTGCCTGCCGCAGGAAGGAACGTCACGTCACGTTGCAGCCCGAACGTGCCGCGTCACTGCAGGCGTTTGACGTCAGCCGCACGGCGACCAAACGTAGACGGCTGAAACAAATTGATTCCCCCTTGGTACACGTAGGCTTGTCCGCCATGTTGAACGTGGCGAATATGTTGGTCAACTAATGCAAGTCAGTAGACAGTTTCACCATGTGTGGGAAAGAGAAAAAACAACGCATGACTCTTTTAATCTGATTATTATAATTGTTTACTCCTAAAATATTGAAATGGTTGTCATCGCAGTAACAGTGTTACATACCGTGGTAGTTGTAAACAGTCATGAAAACAATCCAAAATATGAATGGTGTTTTACATGTTTACCTATACTTCCTAAATTAGAAAAATTGGAGCAAGGGCGTAGAATTGTTCAGGAGTAAACTAACATTTATGAACAAATGATCATCCTCTTGCCGGCACAAAATTCAATGAAGCATCGTTCCAGCAATCTTATCACACGCAGACGCACCAACCTATTTGAGGAAACAGAAAAGCATAAGAACAACAAAATGTCATTTTTTGCTCCTTACTTGTTTAGAATATTAAGTAGGTAAACAGCAACCCAATGTCTTTTTTTCCTAATTATTTTACATCTAACAATGTGTGAAACATCGTTACTGTGATGAGAAATAATATTCCATTATATAGGTGTGATCACTGATAATCATCAGATTAAAAGTCACATATGTCGTTGTATTTGGTATTTGGCGTATCTTTTCCCCAAATATATTAGTGTGTGAATGAGAGGCTTTAATGTTTGGCACATTTTGCGTTGTTGCTTTGTGAAATTCAGTCTCCATTTGTTTATGGGGCAAGTGTGACACATTCAATGTGGCGGACACGCTTACGTATCTCTGCAACAGTGTAGATGTGCTTGTCTATGGCATGAGGTCAGTAGTGAGGATCGTTACCGGAAGTAGGAACACTAGACATGCGCCAGCGCGCTGTAGCTGCCCTGCTAACTGACGTGGCTACGTGTCGGCCATGTTGGGGCGGTCGACGTTCCCATCAATGGCCATGCATGGACGTTGAATTTTAGTCGTAACTTGGTCATGTTTCAACCGATTTTCGTGAGATTTATTTATTTTTTGTCAATGCCAAAGCGTGTGCTATCAATACATGACATTTTTTAAAATATCCCTAAAAAAAAATGTATGCCTGTGAAAGTAATTGTACGGCACATCACAAAGTGCCGTCATCCTTTTGGTCTATTGGTTCGATTTCATCTTTCCTGTTTCGTTTTCTTACCGTACACACACACACACACACACACACACACACACACACACACACACACACACACACACGGAACTTGCTGACGACTTTGACCCTCCTAGCTTAGCGTTGCCGTAGGCACGCAGCTCAAAGGGGCGTATCGAATCTAGCGCTTCATACCTGTGATCGTTACTGCGGCTGCGTACGCAAAGTCACGTGACCGGTTTCACGCGTACGTGCCTGGTTTGTGGCCGGAAGTGGCCGGAAAAGCACGATTTATACTGATTATAATTTATTTATCTCTATGGGGAAAAGGTGTACAAGAATGATGTCGTCTTGTTAGGGGAGTTTTTAGAAAGACACAAAATATGCTCTTTGAAGTTTTAAAAAAAAAAAGTAGAATTCATCATTTTCTTTAGTCCATTTGAAAGACACACCGTTCTTAAAACAACAACGAAGATGTGGAAGATCAGCAGATTAAGCATCTTATAAATAAGAATATATAGTTGATGTCTTCTGTAATATTGAACGAATAGTACTGACGGCAGGATTTTTAGTGTCTCAAATGTGAACATTTCAATGTCATGTCTCACGTTTAATAGTCGTCTCTCAGCACCAAAATGTGTTTTGTTGTCCTTCATGTTCCAGAGGCAAGAATCGAGTTTGCGCAGCAACAGTTGTGTTTGACTTTTAACGGTCAAGTTTCAGCTCTGCCGATCGAAATGTCACGGCCAACTTTGACTTTGAAGAGTCATGTTGCATGACCAAGTCGATGCATTTCGTCACGACGGTAAATGACGGTAAATCACCAGGCAACAAATCAAATGCAGAATGCGGAATCGATCTCGCATGATTAGCCAGTGCTCAACTATTTGAGCTAATGGCCCTGCCTCGCGTCGACAGCGACAGCAAAACAAACGGCCGTTCCCGCTTGTCGTCTGCGCCGATGATGTTCGGCGGGAGGGAAGACGTGTATCCCTTTGATGCCGGAACAGTTTTACTGCGTCACAGTGGAGTTTTGAAGCTGCCGCGGTGGTTTCTTTGCATTCCGATGGATATTTATTGAGAATTACAGTTGCTCAGTCGTTTTTAAAGTTGAGTGACAGAAAAAAACAAAGGAGAGTGAAAAGGTAACTCGATAATATACAGAAAGAAGACAACAAAAGGCAAAGCACTAGCTGCAAACAAGATGAGGAAAGTAAAGCACTATATAAGGATTACAACGACACATTAGAATGGAGTGTTTGCGTGGGTCAGTCGTGCGACACCCTGTGAGGGAAGGACAGGACAAGATAGGACTGGACGGGACTGGACGGGACTGGACGGGAGGGGAAGCGTGCAGGACACGGGCCGTGGGCCCGGCCGTACACCTTAAGTGTGGCGGGAGTGGCTACGTAAACAATCCACACTCCTCTTATCCACGCCCCTTTCCTCTCTTTGGGGCCATCCGCTTCTTCCTTAACAATCGCACCGTGTTTTTGTGGTTCGGCAACAAACAATACAGGACCGTATGTTGTATTCGGAGACTCAAAACCCGACGCAGGGTTGGAGTTTTTCCGTTGCGGCGGCGCATCGCACGATCGCTCCGTGTGCGGCGAAGAGTCGCCGACCGTCATTTTTTCAATCGCCGTTACCGCGTTTCCCAACGTCGCGGTCCCGTGGCTCGTTGCGCCGTCGCGGTCGGGCGGCCGATTGGTCAGGACGTGCCAGCTCTCCACCTGCCGGCCTTTGTTCTTCAGGCAGTCGGTCCAGTGGCGGAGGGCGCCCAGACGCACGCCGCCGGGACGGGACGGGACGGGACGGGAAGCGATATCGAAGGTTTGACTCGGCCGGGTGGGCGAGGTACGGCCCGCGGGACGCGTACGGCCCGCTGAGCATTCACTGGACTTTTCGGACTCTTTACAATTATGAACTGTCGCTTGGTTGGTTTTGAAAAAAAAAGGTTTTTTTCAAATTATTTTTGCTTTGTGTCACGCATCAAAATTGAAGTTCCAATCGAGCTCGAGATATGTCACCGCTTGAACAAAGTGAAACACTTACGGTCGTGTAAGTGTATGTTTTATTCGGTTTTTATACAATACAGCGCTATTTTTCTACATCAAAAGTATGTAACAAAATAATGACGTGTTTCGGGAGGCTTGAACAGATTCATGCCGTTTCAGTTCTTCGCAATGGGAAATATTGATTTGATATAAATATAGCGCCAGTAATAATAACACACATACGTGGGGACTGAACAATATTATCGATATGTGGAAAAATATGAAATTTACCAAATTTGGACATAGGATATATGGATAGATAGATAGATAGATATACACTTACATACACACAAGTTAAAATTATGTCATGTGTGTATATATATATATATATATATATATATATATATATATATATCGCGACGGTTCGAGTCCCGGCGGACGGCTCGGCGCGCGCGTGTGGATGGGCGCGCGCTGCCGCGCATGCGCCATGAGCGATCTCCACAGGGGGCGCTCCGGAGCGAGCGCAGCTGAATTGCGCCACGTCATAGCAGCCCCCACATCGCATGCAAACATGCTTGACGTAACGTTTTCTCTTCATTGGGTGACTTTTCTTGCAGTTGAGTGGCGAAGAAGCGCGCGCGCGTCGCGTGTTTATGAAGCCTTCTTTGTCTTAACCCTTTGTGCTCTTCTGTCTGTCGTCTTGCCGTCCTGTGAGGAGCCAACAAGCTCTTCCCATTATCGTGGCCTCCACAAACACCCGTGCGGGGGGCTCGGGGGCTTTAGAGCGGCTGTTGCCGTCAAGTAGCATCAGTCTCTCCTCCTCCTCCTCTTCTTGTCTGCATCATTTGTGCTTCACGATACACAAGCCGTCGCTGCGCTGAACTCACGATCACGCCGACCCTCTCTCTAAACATTCCGGACTCCGGTCCGACTGTTCATGACAAGATTATGACGGTTGTTCCTATTATTGCACTCAGCCTCGCCGTAACACCGTTTTGCAGTTCTACCCAATTTGGCTGCAACAAACAATGAAAATAAGGGCTTTCTCTTCCACACACACGCAACGAGGACGGTGGAGGTATGCGTGTGCGTGACCGTAGTGCATGAGGAATGAGGACGGTCTTGGTAAATTTGTCATCGTCCTCTTCCCCCCCCACACACGCACGCGCACACGCACTGAGAAGTGGAATAATTTGGGTTGGCCAAACATTGGCGCTGGACATTATGGACAACAACGCACTCGTTCGAGCGTTCACATGGACGCCGAACAAAATCAGCACACGCACGCGCACAATGTACACAACATTTGTAGCACACTCCGACTTCCTGTTGACGTACAAACCGCAATTCCAATCAAGTTGGGTAAAACGTAAATAAAAGGCGAATACGTCCGTAGCGTGCCGGCGCTCATCCCCGCCGGGGTACGCCCTGAACCGGTCGCCAGCCCATCGCAGGGCACATCGAAACAAACGAGCATTCGCGCTCACATTCGCACCTACGGGCAATTTAGAGTCTTCCATCAACCTGGCGCGCATGTTTTTGAGACCAAAAGAACATGCCGACTCCACACAGGCGAGGCCGGATTTCAACCCGCAACCTCAGAACTGTGAGGAGGATGTGCTAACCGGTCGCCCACCGTGCCGCCAAACGGAATACAGTGATTTGCAAATATATTCGTATATCCAAGGGAATACGCAAGATTGAATGTTCAAAGTCATCAACTGAAAGGCTTTTTGCAAATTTGCCGTCATTTTGCAACACGTTTACGGCCGTGTTACGTCACGACACTCAAGAAGCGTTGAGGAACCGGCGACACGAATCGTTAAAGCGACGTGACGTGAGCAGAACGTTGGCTTTTTATTGAACTTTTCATATCCGGACTTGGTTGGAATTGGGCTTTGTACGAGACATGACAAGTCACAAGTGCGTTTATATTTGGGCTGGCTGTTGTATCCGGAGCAGGGTCGAAGGTCATCAGCTGCAGGTCACTTTCATAGCGAACCTTGCCCTCTGGCTGAGTGACACGCGCACACATGCACACGCACGTTTGTCCCGAATGAACTTTGAGTTGCGCTTGAAAAGGTCGCGTGTCAACATCAAAAACAATAAAAAAGGCTTCGGAAGGCTGACAAATCCTTCACAGCGGCAAGTTTGAATGGAGGCGACCAGAAGAGGGCGCCACCCTTTTCTGGCGGAGGTCGGCGCGGTCGCTGCAGAACTCGGCGACGTCACGTGACCAAATCTGGAACGCGAGATAATAACGGACTTCCTGTGTAGTCGGGTTTTTTCTCGACGGCTGGCGTATCACGTATCTCACGTGTATCGTGTATTTATGGCAATAGGATATGATATACGTGAAATAGGGTATACGTAAATGCAAACAAAGCCTCAACATTGAATAGTCATCTTTATTGTCTCTTTGGTGACATCTTGTGTTTAAAAATAGACATTGTCGCCGGTTGCTTCGACCAGGTCTCCTCCGCCGTTCACAAAAAGTTGGCGAACGTCATAAATGAGGCTCAAGAGCCCGTCAGTCAGTTGACGGCCAGGCCAACAGAGGGCGGTGTTGCTCACGTCATATTTATTGTTGCGTTTTGGAAACTTTATTGCAAAAAACATCAAGTCGGCACATTGCCTCGACCACGCCCGTCACGCCAGCGCGCCGCCGCCGCGGGGGTCGGGGGTCGGGGGTCGTCGCACGCGGCCGACGTCGTCGCTGGTCGGGTCCGGTCGAGCCGTCAGAGAGGTCCTGCGGCACAAAACGCCTTCAACGAGTCCAGCCTTGACTTGACTTACGAGCTGAAGTCCTCCACTGCGCAAGCTCATAACTCACTTTACTTGGCTGTAGATCGAATCATTCGTTCCTATAGGTATTTTCTGTAGTTTCGACGCCACTACGAGTACTCACCGATATCGAGTACTGATACCGCTCGTACTTTTCGTACGTCACATTTCAATGAAGACGACGACCGATAATTGTGAGCAAAAACCTTCCCCTCTTTTTTCTTTCGGTCTGTCTGTCCTTCTTTCCGACGCACACGACCATTCGCCGACGCCGTCCCGGTTGTTTTAGGCGAGAGCGTGAAATATGGCGACGCCTGCTACTGGCACTCGCCCGTCCCTCATTTTTCATTGAGAGGAATTGAACTGCCATTAGTGTATCCCATTGTAGACAAGTTTGTTAGGTGTTTTTTTTAAGAGCGCTTTATTGTATAAAAGCACAAGAAAGTGTCATTTTGTGTAAAACTCTATTTGTATGTAAAGGCCGCGCCCCTTAAAGGCACGGCCATTCGGAAGTGCGCGTGAGCTGCGGTCGACGCGTGTGTTTTGGTTTTCTTTGTGTGCGTCCGCCGACCGCGGCTCTCGCCGCCCTCCCTTTTTTTCCCCCAATTGCGATTTTGGCTGGCAACACGCAAGGACAACTTGTGAGTCGAGAGGAGGAAGCTGGAAAAGCAAAACGAGGTGAGCAAGTTGACCTTTTGCGTTCAGGCTTTGCTTTTGTTCTTCTGCAGTTTCTCGGCGGCCTTGCGCTCGTGTCCGGTGGGGTTGGGCCGGTTGGTGTTGTCGCTGGCCTCCTTCTTGGTGCGGCCCTTGCGCGACGCCCCCTCTGTTGACGTCGTCGCCGCGGCAACACGACAAGGACAAGGACAAGCACATCGGTCAGCCGACGCGCGCCCCGGTCCGGTTGGCAGCCAAACGCGACGACCACGACGACGCGACCCACCTGTGTACTTGTCGCTGAGGTTGTAGAAGTCGTACCGGTCGTAGTACTGCGCCTCGAAGTTGCTGGGCTTCAACTTGTTGACGTCCACGTGACTCATGGCGCCGACGTGTCCGTGTGGCCGCGTGGCTGCCCGCGCGTGGGGCCGGCCTGCGCTTTTATGGGCCGTCTGCCCTCCCCTCCCCCGCCCCGCTCGGGCTGTTTTTGTGGAAAGTTTCCGGCTCCTCCCGCCGTTGCATCATCTGCGAGTCGGGACTCTGGAGTCACGCGTACAGCAACGACGTAGACCAAAACAAACTTTTATTCATGCATTCTCATGTCTGTGTGTAGTTTGAGAAGTCGTATTTGTTTAATTGAAGGTCAAGCCGTTCGAGTCCAACGAATAGTTTGGAATTTGTACAAACGACCACGAAAACCGAACAGTTAAGACATTTTTTGCCAAAACAGCAAAATCAGGCGCCATATAAAAAGTCTCCAGACTTGAAGCCCATCGAGCATTCGCGACGAACTGAACCAAAGCAAAGAAAGTTGGGAAGAATTTTCTGAAGGAAATGTCATTTCCGTTGTATAACCGCGATTCCGTTGAAGTTGGGACGTTGCGTTAAGCATCAATAAAAACAGAATCCAATGATTTGCAAATCATCTTCAACCTATATTTCATTGAAGACACTACAAAGACAAGATATTTCATGTTCAAACTGATCAACTTGATTGTTTTGAGCAAATAATCATTCACTTGGAATTTGATGGCTGCAACACGTTCCAAAAGAGCTGGGACCGGGTCCTGTTTACCACTGCGTTACGTCACCTTTTCTTTGAACAACATTCAATCGACGTTTGGGAACTGAGGACGCTCATTGTTGAAGCTTTGTCGGTGGAATTCTTTCCCATTCTTGCTCCATGTACAGCTTCAGCCGTTCAACAGTCCGGGGTCTCCGTGGTCGTATTTGACGCTTCATAGTGCGCCACGCGTTTTCAATGGGAGACGGGTCTGGACCGCAGGCAGGCCGGTCTAGTACCCGTACTTTTTTACGACGAAGCCACGCCGTTGTATGAATGTGGTTTGGCATTGTCTTGCTGAAATAAGCAGGGGCGTCCCTGAAAAAGACGCTGCTTGGATGGCAGCATGTGTTTCTCCAAAACCTGTATTTACCTTTCAGCATTAATGGTGCCTTCACAGACGTGTAAGTGACCCATGCCATTGGCACTAACACAGCCCCATACCATCACAGATGCTGGCTTTTGAACTTTGCGTCCATAACAGTCCGGATGGTTCTTTTCCTCTTTGGCCCGGAGGACACGACGTCCACAATTTCCAAAAACAATCTGAAATGTGGACTCGTCGGACCACGGAACACTTTCCCACTTTGCGTCGGTCCATCTTAGATGAGCTCGGGCCCGGAGAAGCCGGCGGCGTTTCTGGGTGTTGTTGATAAATGGCTTTTGCTTTACATTGTGGAGTTTCAAGTTGCATTTACGGATGTAGCGCCCAACTGTATTTACTGACATTGGTTTTCTGAAGTGTTCCTGAGCCCACGCCGTGATACCCTGTACACATCGATGTCGGTTTTTGACGCAGTGCCGCCCGAGGGATGGAAGGTCACGGGCATTCGATGTCGGTTTTCGGCCTCGCCGCTTACATCCAAAGGATTCTCTGAAACTTTGGATGATATTATGGACCGTAGATGATGAAATTCCTTGCAATTGTACGTTGAGGAACATTGTGCTTAAACTGTTGGACTGTTTTCTCACGCACTTGTTCACAAAGAGGTGAACCTCGCCCCATCTTTGCTTGTGAATGACTGAGCGATTCAGGGAAGCTGCTTTTCTACCCGCTCACGGCCCCCACCTGTTCCCGATTCGCCTGTTCACCTGCGGGATGTTCCAAACACGTGTTTGATGAGCGTTCCTCAACTTTCTCACTCTTTTCTGCCACCTGTGCCAGCTTTTGTGGAACCTGTTGCAGCCATCAAATTCGAAGTTCATGATTATTTGCTAGAAACAATCAAGTTGATCAGTTTGAACATGAAATGTCTTGTCTTTGTAGTGTATTGGATTCCATATAGGTTGAACATGATTTGCAAATCATTGGATTCTGTTTTTATTGATGTTTAACGCAACGTCCCAACCTCGTTGGAATTGGGGTTGTACAAAGATTGCCACGAGTGTGTTCAGCTGTTGTATCTAAGGTCAAAAGTTGAGAACACTTTTTTGTTCAGAGGTTAATTCCATGATTTCTTTTGTCACTTGAATTGTTTGTTTTATGATTTTATTTCTGAGAACAATGTCGCATTGAACTGCGTCAATTTCAACCGGTTGGGTGTTTACATCCAGTCAGCTGTTCGTACACGAAGGAGAAATGGCCGATAATTCAGCAAACAAAACGTAAGCAGAAGTTGAAGTTCTCACAGCTGGAATTGAAATGTCACAATTGACAATCAGTCAAATTTTACACACATGAAATATATGCTACACGTTATTTGTATAGACTCACACACACACACACACACACACACTCCTATATATACACACACACACACGGACCCTTCTTTCTCCGTGTGCCGAGTGAAAAGAGTTTTTGTGGGCCTTTTTCAACCGCTTCATTCGATTTGAGCTGCAAACGCAAGCTGACGTCACACACGCTCGATACACGCGTATTTGTGCAGCCGGTCTACACTGAGTACACGAAGTACACGTTCAGTTGACAGGAAGCGCTCAAGTCCACGTGTACAATTTTGCCACTCGCAACATAATCAGACATGCATGAATTTCATGTTTTATAATGGATTTGGTTTGGACTAACGCGAGTATATGTTCGTGAGTCCTCTGTGAGAATTGCTGCATTGAGCCAACCTACTTACATTTTTTGGTTTCCATGTGCCGTTTGCGCACGTGTTTGACGCTTGTTATAAACGTGCGTGACCTCATTCAGCGTTTTTTTGGTCACGCTGGCCCTCAGACAGCCAACTGGAATGCATCAGCGGGGAAAAAAAACAGGGCAAGGTCACTGACAAGCGATCTAAAGATGCAACACAGCACATTTGTTCTTTTGAACGCGAACTCAACTGTGCACGTTTGCGTGTGTGTGCGCTCAATGTTTGTGGGTCACAGCGGCAGGTCACACGAGATAACAGCAGATAAAACCCTTTGGAAAAAAACAACAACTTTCGCAATCCTACTTTGACATGTTTGAGACACAGCAACGCGCGCACGCAATGAATGCAATTCCCAAATCTGGAGATGGATTTGGTGCCAATGGAGCGGCAGCCTCCCGCTCTCATTGGCAGTTCGTTTGTCTTCAGTGCAGCTAACACGCTAACCCGTTTTTGGAATGTGGGAGGAGTAGGGGACCAAATTGGAGCCCAGCGTGTCAAAACCGCGCGCGAGGCAAACGCGGCCGCTCTCCGAGTCGGTTTTGTTGTGTGTTGGCGTCCAGCAGATGGCGCTGTTTCCGCCCCGCACGCAGCAGTTCCGAACTTCCGACAGCAGGAAACAGGAGACGACGAAGAAGAGGTAACCGGAAGTAGCGGAAGACCAAGCTAACGCGCTAGCAAGTGGACAAAGATATTTGGAAGATTCATTTGTGTCAGTACGTCGCTTGTAATGCCTTCGTGAGAATGGAATTGTTGACTGTTGATGTAAATTAATTTAATGCGTGCACATTGACGGGTTTTCTGTCGCGCTATTTAGCGGCGCAATTCTCGTGGCTAACACTAGCCTAGCATAAGATCCGCGCCGCTAAATCGATGAAGCGCCTTGCTGGCTGTGAGGCAACGTTCGTCATTTCCAGCGTTTATTATTGTTGTGATTGGTATTATTAATATATCCACTGGACTGTTGGCACCCACGTGTGCTGTCCCTTTTTAAAATAATTGAAGCATTTTTTTTTTTTAAATCAGTTTGGTCTGTTTTTTTGCAATTAAAACAAGTCAAGAATTTTATGGAGAAGTTCTGCTGCTTCACAAAAGTTGACTTTATTTTTTATTTTCCCTTAAATGACCTATTCTACAGGCTACTCCATTCACTCGACATTATCACTGTATTATATTCATGTTATTAGTATTATACATTTTATTATAACATGAGGGATTCTTCTATTATGTAAAAAGCACATCTTTCTGACAATTGTGAGGTTGTGGGTTCAAATCTGAACTGCAGCCTTCCTGTGTGCGGTTTCGACTTTTAGAATTTGTGGCTTGTTCCTCGCGCATTCCAAATGGGGTGAGCTCCGTCAAATCCTTTTGTGTGCGAATGTCCGAGTCCCATTTGTTCGTCAAGCCGTGCCCTGCTGACATTGCCCGCTGACCAATCCTGGGCGTGCCCCGTCGCCGGCTGATGCCCGACGGTGTCGACGAGCTCGATTGGAAATCGAGGCGTGCGTGGATATGAATATTGTGATTGATTCTTGGACTGTATGTATTGACTATAACGTGTGAGAGTGATGATGACGTTACATTCCGAGGAATTGTTTTCAGTCGACTTCGGAAGATGTCGGCTGACACCAAGATCGCCGAGCTGCTGACTGAACTCCATCAGGTCATCAAACACACGCAGGTCAGCTGACATGATGTCATCGTGCGTGCGTATCAGGAGGTCACGTGACCCAATGCGTGTGCGCGGGTTTCAGGAGGAGCGGTCCCGTAGCGAACACAACCTGCTCAACATCCACAAAACCCACGAGAGGATGCAGACGGAAAACAAAAGTCAGTTTCCATTTTCCTCTCCGTGAGTTCGATCGATCGATCGATTGCTTTCGTCGTGATTGACGCCAGCGCGCGCTCGCCGTCCGCAGCGTCGCCGTACTACCGCACCAAGCTGAGAGGGCTTTACATCACCGCCAAGGCGGACGCGGAGGCCGAGTGCGGGTGAGTCGACGCCTGTTGTCGCGGCGGCCTGTGACGTGTCCTGTGTTGTCAAGGTAACACTCGACACGGCGGAACGTTTTATGGCGGCGATTGACGGTGTGTCGTCGCGGTAACAGCTGACCGTGTGTCAGGTGTTGCCATGGTAACAGATGACTACTAGAGTTGTAATAGTAGATGACCGGTGTTGCCATGGTAACCGCCGACGTTTGTCCGGTGTTCAGGATCCTTCGCCGCGCTCTGGACAAAATTGCGGAGATCAAGTCGTTGTTGGAGGAGCGAAGGATCGGTGCGTACGCGGCTACGTCCGGCCCCGCCCCTCCCGTCTCCTCACGGCACTTTTGTCTGTTGCAGCCGCCAAGATGGCGGGAGTGTATAGCGACAGCGACCCCCCCAGGAAGACCATGCGGCGCGGCGTCCTCATGACGCTCCTCCAGCAGTCGGCCATGACGCTGCCGCTGTGGATCGGCAAGCCCGGCGAGAGGTACTGCCCCGCCCCTTTGTTTCCGCCATATACATTTGCGGCATACCGTAAAGCCGTGATTATTACAGGCGATACGTACCACTCAAAATCTGCTGTATAGAGACCACAAAAACATTTTTATAGTTATGCCACTCTCACATGCTTTAAACGCATTTCTACGGTATGTATAAAAATATTGTAAATGTTATAAACAAGGCTTTTTCCAAGTTTTCCTCTTCTCAATGTGGCTCGCAAAGGTCTCCAAATAAGGGGCAAAGTGTGCTTGCTTCAAGTTTATTTGTCGCTCCCACTTGAGCTTTACTGTAAAAATGACACATTAAACAAATGACAATTACACACGGTACTGTATATTTAAACAACAATAGCACAGCTAAAATTGTAAAAGATTGTGCAGGTGAGATCAAATAACCCCCCGTGGGGTTTATGAAACCAATATCATCGTATGAATTTGCAGATGCACATATGCAAACAAGTCCAAACCATGTAGTCTAGGTATATGATGAACGTAAAAAAAAGTGCATTGAGGTTTATCAAATTTGATTTGTCAAACATTGAGTGTAAATGTAAAAATTGTCAAGTGAAGTTGAGCAAATGATGAAGGTGGCTTGGATAAGTAGCCCCACAAATGATTTTTACAACATACGAGAGAGGGATGTGAAAGAGGCGTGCGTCTTTGCAGCCCGCCCCCTCTGTGCGGGGCCACGCCCGCCAGCGGCGACTACGTGGCCAAGCAGGGCGACAAGGTGGCGGCCCGGGTCAAGGCGGTGGACGGGGACGAGCAGTGGATCCTGGCCGAAGTCGTCAGCTACAACCACGCCGCCAACAAGTAAACGCAAAGCCGCCGCTCTTCGCCAACAACTGGATTCGGTCTGCTTGAATCGGCCACTTCAAGTCGTGGACCTCCCAGATAGTTCCGAAAATGTCCCCTGAAAAAGTGGATTTTCATTTTGTGTTCAGACTCGGCAGCACCTAAAAAAAAAAAAAAAACTAAATGTGTGCTGCTTCTTACACGTCCACAAAAATCTTTCATCTGTGAAGCAATTTTTAGATTTTAAGGAAGCCTAAAAGAGAATCATTGACATTTTCTAACTTTAAAAATGTTTAAAAGCTCAGCTGCTGTGTCAAAATTGGAATTCATTTTTTCCCCCTGGCTCAAATTGAGGCAAAGGTAGCACGTCTGTGACTATATATATATATATATATATATATATATATATATATATATATATATATATATATATATATATATATATATATATATATATATATATATATATATATATATATATATATATATATATATATATATATATATATATATATATATATATACACACACACACACACACACACACACACACACACACACACACACACACAAACACACACACACACATTTCTCCAGGTGATTTCAGTCTCAGGGCATAGGTTGGACGGCAGCTGGACAAACAGAAGAGTCCTGTTGTGGGCCCTTCAATGCGCTGAGAGCAGAAGTAGCACCATTGAGATCCCCACAGAAACACTTTATTTCTTCCTATTTACCCGTATAATTATACTGCAATACAAAATCAAAATACAGGAACCCAGTTTGCACCCATGACCTCTCAGGTACGAAGTGGACGACATCGACGAAGAGGGCAAAGAGTGAGTATGTCGAAGGCAGGAAGTCCGTTGCGGGCCAGGCCGGGAGCTGACGTCGCTTCCTGTGTGCGCACGCGCTGCTTCAGGCGCCACACGCTGAGCCGCCGGCGCATCATCCCGCTGCCGCAGTGGAAGGCCAACCCCGAGACTGACCCCGAAGCGCTCTTCGGCAAGGACCAGCTGGTGCTCGCGCTCTACCCGCAGACCACCTGCTTCTACCGCGCCCTCATCCACGCCCCGCCGCACAGGGTCAGTGCGCAAGCCGCCGCACACGCGCATACGCTACTCACACAAAGATATTGGGGGATTTTGGCTTTTGGCTTTTCCAGGATCAGCCTATTGTGTATACAATTTGGGTTTCAGGCCTTATCTTGCAGGCCTAATACTGCATACTCCTCACACTAGAGTGTACTGTATGTGTCGCACAGCGTGTGTTTTTGGGCACTTTAAGAAGCTAACGCAATCTTTCTTCGTCGACGGAGTCTCTGGCCAGCAGCGATAGTGGAAATCGAAGAGGAAGCGAAAGACGGCAAATGATGACGCAAAGCGATGTTGCGACGGCTTTGTGATTGTTGCGCGTTTGTTGTCGATTGCGCAGCCGCAGGACGACTACTCGGTGCTGTTTGAGGACACGTCGTACGCCGACGGATACTCGCCGCCTCTCAACGTGGCTCAGCGCTACGTGGTCGCCTGTAAGGAGAACAAGAAGAAGTGAAAACCGATCGTCACGTTTGGCCCAACGCCACCTCGCAGATCCTGTGGGCCTCAAGCAGCTAGTGGCCAACGAAGGAACTGGATCCTACCGAAGGAAGCTTTTATATATATATATATATATATATATATATATATATATATATAAAAACATCGAAAACTACTAAGACTGTAAATAACAACAAAACTGTAATTAAAGATTCCTCCCTTTCACACTCCCCACTGCGAACTGTACTTCCTCCCTGGGCTCTTCACTCATGCAGACAAATTCTCGGGTCCGCGTCTATTTCTAAAAAAGTGATTGAGAAGAGCCGACCCTATCGTGAGCGTCTGCTCACCATGCGTACCACCACTCGCGTTCTCCGTTCCGGGAGTTTTAGTAACCCTCTTCGTTCACGAACTACTCCGTGTGTAGAATGATTACACAAGTCTCATTATTGAGGATCATTTGTATTCATCACCAAGCACAGTGCTTTAGGTTAATCAAAAATGTGAAGACACCTCTAACAAGAATGTTTTAAGAAAGTAAAAGTGAGGTTTAGATTTAGGAGAATATCAATATGTGGACAATTATTAGGCAACTATTGGTGTGCACAATATTACGCAACTCAATGAAAAACACGTTTTCCCATCTCACATTTTTATTTTCATTTGTTTAAGTGAGAATTTTAAACCACCAACTCAAGAACATTCCAATAGTAATTGATAGAAACATAAATATATATAAAGTGACCAATCTAACTGCCCTTCTTTTCAATAACGGTAACGATAAGCCTTCCGTCCATGGATTGATTCTGTAAGTCTCTTGATTTGTAGTGGGTGGAGTTTTTGTGCAGCAGAAATCACAGCCTCCCTTTTCCTGGACTCTATACCTCCCGTTTAAGAAGTCCCCCCAAGTTCTCAATTGGGTTCAGGTCAGGTGAGGAAGTTTTTTGTCTTTCAAGGCTTCACTGGCCAGCCACGCAGGGGAGTATCGGGATGCACAAGATGGACCCTTGTCCTGCGGAACAACCGTTGTCTTGTTGAAAGATGCAGACTTCTTCCTGTACCGCTGCCCGAAGAAAGTGTCTTCTGAAAACTGACAGAAATATTGGGAGTTCTTTTTGTTTTTTCCTTGCCTCGGCCATGTCTCTGAACGCTAAACATCTAGTACTTGGATGTATTCCAGGTAGGTTGCCGTTCTGAAACATGACAGAACTCGAAGATAATGGCTTCCGGGTAGCTCCACGCTTGATTCTTCTCAAATCCTTGGCAGTTCATTTGCATCTTTTTCTCTCATCACGTTTCTTGGGACCCTGTTCGGTTCTGTGATCTGGCCCCAATATCTGAGGTACTTCAAGAGTGCTGCATCCCTCTGAGAGCCTTTTGATCATTTTGACCTTTCAGAGTGAGTTAAATCTCTTTTTTGGCGAAAGAAAAGAAGTTGCCTCATAATTACACACACAAAGCTTTGTACAGGGTTTTGACCTCCTTAGGCCCCACCCACACTCATTACACCTATTAAATCCATTAAGCATTCAGGTATATCAGAATCATCTTTATTTGCCAAGTATGTCCAAAACACACAAGGAATTTGTCTCCGGTAGTTGGAGCCGCTCTAGTACAACAGACGGTCAATTTACACAACACTTTGGGGACATAAAGACATTGACAAAAAACAATTGTGCAAAAAGATGCAGAGTCCTCTAGCACTTAGAGCAGTTCGAACGACTCATATTGCAATAGTCCGGCGCAATGACCATTGTGCAAAGGGCGCCGAGACTTCAAGGAGTGGATGCGGTTTAAAGTGACGAGTAGTGCGATCATCTGGGACAATGTCGGTTGTGCAAATGTTACAGATGCTCCTCAATCAGTGTGCAAATGGAGCAGATGCTACTCTGGCACGAGTGGCCAGTATATGCAAATAGTGCAGCATGGCGAGACAACTACAGTGAGTGCACGAGTCATACATCATTGGCCCCACAGAAATGTGACAACGAACTCAAGTCAAAAAATTGCCAGCTTGTTGTCATGGAATTATAGGTTAGGTGTTTAAGAAGTTGATCGCAAGAGGGAAGAAGCTGTCGGAATGTCTACTAGTTCTAGTTTGCGTCGATCGATATCCAGCTGGGAGCGAGGAAACATGTCTCAAAGTGATGATATGCTCACAATACTTACTTTCCTAAGAATTGTTAAATCCTCTTTTCTCTTTCCTGCCCGTCGGCTGCTGGAAGTCCACCTCGGTCCCTGTCGCTATGTAGCTCCTGAACTCTGACCCCTCCCACTCCGAGTGCTGCGACAACCAAGCGCTTTAAGTGGGTTGCAGCAATGAATCATGCACCGTATGTGTGTAGTTGTGTGTTCACTGTTTCATTTACTTCTTTTTTTTACTGCTACCCTGTGGCTTTGATTTGCCACGTTGGGGACGAATAAAGTGATTGAATTGACCCGAACGACTAACCCTTGACAACAAATAATAAAACTCTCCTCATTCATCCCAACATCTGCCTTTTAAAAGTTAAGAGAAGTATTCTGTACATAATTATTGCACCTGTTTTTAGCCTGATATGAACCTTGTATTCATTACATAAATATGTAACGATATGACATTGTACAGTTTGTTGTATGTGTATTTATTTATATGTCCCTTTTTTTTGGCGTTTTCTTCCTTCTGGCTGTCCGCAGCCAGGTAGGCATTGCGACGTCAACAATCGGCTCCCGATTGCGTAACCGAGACGGGTGCGCGCGCAGTGTGGAGTCAACATCAGACCTCCCGAGATTGTTTTCAAATAGGCACGGGTACGTCGCGGTTTATTATTATTTGATTATTAAGTCAGGTTAGCTTGCGACATGGTGAGCTGTGGACCAATGGTTAAGATCTTCACCTGCCACTCTGGGGACTCGGGTTCAAGACCCCGAGCGGACTCACGACCGCGGTGCCCCTGAGCAAGACACCGATATGCTGAACTGAAGTTGCCCCCTGCTCCAGTGTGCTTCCCCCAACAAGTGTTTGTGGTCACTGTCTTCATGTCTCCGAAGCGTTCTCTGTCAACTGACCGTCTGTTGTCGTACTCGAGCGGCTCCGACTACCTGAGACAAATTCCTTGTGTGTTTTTCGGACATACTTGCCAAATAAAGATGATTCTGATTCTGATGAGTATGAGAATGAACAAATTTCATGTGCATGCATGCATGTTCATGACAATAAAGGTGATTCTTCTTCTTCTACGATAGCTGAATAAATAATAATATCAAGTCACGTATAAGTGTTTTAGCTAATGTTAGCCAGCCACGGTAGCTGAACAAATAAGAATATGGAGTCGCTCAGTGTTTTTATCAGCGTTTGACTCCAATCTGCACGCGTACATTGTTGGCCTAACCTGGCGATCAAAAAGGTCACCTCTAGGTGGCAGTGTAGCCTCAGGGGACCTTTTGTAAGACTTTGTAGGAAAGGGCGGGCCTAGGAATTTTCCCATGACACATTGCGCCTGCTGATAAAGATGGCGGAGCGAGGACGGAAGACAGTTCGACAGTTTTGTAAGTAATAATTTAGAATTATTGATTGTCATTGAAATGACTTCACTAATGAGTGGTTTTTATTATACATTAGACTGTTTCCTACATCACGTAAATATTTGCCATCCTTTCAAGTGGTGGTTATATTTTACAGCGAACGAGCTGCAACAAACAATGGGAGCGTTCTCGTAACGTCATCGTGTCGTAATTATGCGCATGCGCATACATTTGATTGGAAGAGCCAACCGCGTCCATCTAAAATTAGCAGAGAAAGGTCGGGTGCAACTCGTGATGTGTGGCTAAAGCCTCGTGAAGCTTTGAGGCTTTCCTTCCATTTGTGCCGGAGCAGATTCGGAGCTTTGGTGCTTCATTGAGAACGTTAGTGACATCTGGTGGACGAAAGAAGTCACAGCAACCCACGTCATTAAACTGTGTGAAACAAGACTCGTTATCTTTCAGCAATAAAAGATCAAATACGATATTGGTCGATGTATTATTTAGATAAGTCCCTTTGTGTTAATTGTGTAAATATGTTGGTCACTCTTGCATCTTTATTATATAAAGGGATGACTTGTGAACAGAAACAAAAGGGCACGGAGATGTATTTACAAGTTTTTATTCAAAAATAACAATTGTTCAATAGCTTATTTAGGAACCACCAAGCTTTTGAACAGCTCGCTGGTTCCTAAATACACAAGTTAGCGCCAAACGAGCTGTCAAATCAAATGACAGCTGCCGATACACGCGATGACGTATGAAGCTTCAAACCTCAAGGGTCACGTGATATTCGGGGGACGATCCAAGCGCCGAAGCACAATGTCAACGCAGTGCTGTGAATCAGGAAGTCTGACACTTCGGGTTCATTTGAACATCACGAGGTGCATCTCAAGTCCCTCAAACGCAACGATACTCGCTCCTCAAAACGCCATTTCCAGGAGCGAGGATCGAGCGTCGAGGAGGCTCCGCGGGCTAGCTTCAATCGAGGAAGGTCTGATATATCCATCCCTCCATTTTCTGAGCCGCTTCTCCTCACACGGGTCGCGAGCGTGCCGGAGCCCATCCCAGCTGTCATCGGGCAGGAGGCGGGGTACGCCCTGAACCGGTTGCCGGCCAATCGCAGGGCACATGCAAACAAACAACCGTTCGCACTCACATTGACACCTACGAGCAATTTAGAGTTGTCAATTCACCTAGCATGCATGTTTTTGGGATGTGGGAGGAAAGCGGAGTGCCCGGAGAAAACAGGTCTGATACACTCTCCTTAATTGTTATTCTCGCTACATCTAATGTATTTCATCATTGGTGCTCATATTTAGCTGTATGTTGTTCTATTGTCACGTTAGCTGACCTGATACGCCTCTGACTCAGGTGCCAGATTAAATACAAAAAAAACACAAAAACTGACATAAGCGCTATTAACGTTCACATTGTTACTATTTATGGAATTAGTTGTTTAACTTTCATCAAACAGCATTTTAAAAACTTGGCTTCTGGGTAAATCTCTGCCCGCCAATGACAGCAGCATTGGCTTGTTGAACTGCAAATAACACTTGGGCGGCCCAATCACGTCGCTTCGACGTTTTACCCGCAAATGAAGATGAGCCAAATGCAGTGTGCAACGGCGATGTTCGGTCAAAGAACGGGCTATGACCTCTTGCGATTCAAAAGCCCGTAGGCCAGTGCTTTTTCAACGTTTTACCCCGATACCGCCTCAAAAGTACCGCCATGATGAGCGACGTTCAAATACAGTAGGGTCGTCACCCAAAGGTTTTATTCCTCAAAACTTTATTCAATATTATGCACAGTGCTGTGCTTAAATATAGAAAATACAAAACTGTACTTACCGATTCAAATCAAATGTATTGCACAGAGTTAAATAAAAATTGGACGTCAAGAAAGGTTTGAAAAACATTCCTAAATTATTCAATACAAATGTACTATACGTGAAAGTTAAATCCAACTGAATTGTCATGAACAAAAGTACTAAATAATAAAGTAGATGAAAACCGCTGTAACATGCAGTTTGAACCTTTAATTGGTAATCTTTCAGGTCTGACCAGAGGGAACTCCGCCACATTGGCACACTTTGAGAGCCGCTGCTCTGTGCTGCTGTTTGATACATTATTGTTGTCCACGTGACCCTCATCGTACACTCATGATTGCATTTAAAGTAGCGGAACCCCCGGTGGACAAAACGTCAGCGTCAAGTTTTCGCCACTTTCTTCTTCGGGGTCGGCGGACTGTAGGCATCGAAACCGGGAACCGAAATATTTAAATGTGAACGATTCCCGAGAACCGGAACTTTAGTCCCGCTTCTAATCGGTTCTTGATTCTCGCTGCCCAACCCTACTTATAGATGCAAGTTATTAACTGAATGTAGCATTTATCTTTTGTCATTGCGTTTGTGCCAAATATCATTAAATATGAACAAAATATGATCTAACATCGTAACATTAGATTGCAAAGAAGTTATTCTAAAGTTTAGTGTCTTACCGTTTTAGAAAGTGCCGAAAGCAAACGTGGTCGGTCAGTTTAGGTTCCACTGGTGTCACGTAATGTCTGCACGAAAAGCTTTCGACCAGCTTCAGGCTTCTTTTGGATGGCGCAAAAGCTCTTTGAATCCTTCGTATCAAATCTGCACATACGGCCCGTAACGCAACATGAACCAAAACAAGGGTTTGTATCTGGATGCCTTTTTGCCAACCGGCACGCCGCGTGTCCATCTGGTGGCGACACGGCGAACGCTCCCGTAGCTACACGATCCGTTTCCGACGCGGTGACAAAATAACTGCCGACGGACCAAACCGCAAATGTACGCGCTGTATTTTGTTAATGATTAGACGGAAGCTACGTTAGGTGACGTAGCGTCTAACGTAGACTCTGAACGTAGGGTAGCTGTCTATGTTGGTTTTGTCCAAAACGATGCCGCTTGTGAATATGCCTGCGAACAGGTCATTTCATTCTCACGGGCGTTGACTCGATCGCAACTGGACTGTCTTGCTCGTCTTAGAAGACGTCTCGGCTTCGTCCGTTCGTGCGACGAGGCTTCGGTAGGACTCGCTTAGCCGGAGAGAATCAATCACTCGCTCGCTCGTGAATAGTGTGACATCACGTAATATGGCTGTCGTACCGCTCGTGTAATGAAGGACATTGTAGGGAGGAATTTGTCAGCCAAGTCTGACATCGGTGTAAACACACAACGCAATAACTGACCGCTACCGGATGCATTTTCCTCCACAGGGACTCCAGAGGACACCAAAAAACTGATCAAGCTGACGACAGACCATGAGCAAGACTTCATGCAACCGAGGTTTCATGGCAATAAAATGTGGGAGTGAGTATCACGTACTTTACACATATCATACATTACCTTCGAGGTGCAACAATGAATGGGCAACTAATCGATTATCAAATTCATCGACAACTATTTTGGTCATTGATGAATCATTTAGAGACCTTGTTGAATTTAAAATTGTCCAAATTCTTGGAATTTCAACCTCTCAATGGTAAATATTCTTCGATTTCTGTTGTCCTCCGTAAAAGCAGATTGATTACACTGGGTTACCCCCCAAAATTTTGGAAGCTCATTATGTTGTTTTTTTTCCAACCGGTTGAGGACAATTTTGCACAGCGGAATTCGAGAATGGCATCGGTTTCTCATGTTATTCACGGTTTATTAATGAACTGTTACAAATTTTGCTTCCTGTAAATGTAATAGTAGACAATGATCCAAATAAGTACCTGTAAATTGAATGTTACGTCCTCATTGTTCAAAATTCAGGGAAGGAACTTCCGTTTATTGAACGCTTGGAAGTAAAAATACCTCTCTACGTGGAAACAAACGCGTGTGGCCGTAGTTGAAAAAGTTGAGCAAAACCAAAATGTGAGGTTTGGATTCAGCACGCCAAAATGAGCAGAAACATCGTAGACAATACATGTGTTGTTGACTCGTGTTATCTTTTTTTTTTTTAAATAAAGACATTTGTAAACATCTGCTTTTACTTTGGAAAAGAATCGTCACCTTTGTTTTCCAATTTTCCGACGGATCTTACGGACCAAACCAGGAACGGAGTCGTTTGGGCACTTTCTGCACTCGCCTTGTTGTTTTCCTTTGGGCTTGTGGCCACATCGCGTCGGCCTCTCTCCCGCATCCTCCCCTCCTCCTCGGGAACACCAAGTGCCCTCACGTCTTCCCTCTCCACATCCGTCCACCTTCTCTTCGGTCTTCCTCTCGCTCTCTCGCCTGGCAGCTCCGTCCTCATCACCCTTCGACCAATATACTCCCGCTCTCTCTTCTGCTCTCTCTCTCTTTGTCTCCAAAACGTCTATCCTCGGCCGTCCCTCTGGTAAGCTCATTTCTAATCCTATCCAACCTGCCGACTCCTAGAAACAACCTCAACATCTTCGTGTGCACTTTCTGCACTGTCAATTTGAAATAATGTCCTGTCTTTGAATAAAGGGATGGAAATATATATACAGTGGGTACGGGAAGTATTCAGACCCCCTTCAATTTTTCACTCTTTGTTATATTGCAGCCATTCGCTAAAATCATTTAAGTTCATTTTTCCCCCTCATTAATGTACACACAGCACCCCACGTTGACAGAAAAAATGGAATTGTTGAGATTTATTCAAAAAGAAAAACTGAAATATCACACGGCCATAAGTATTCAGAGCCTTTGCTCGGTGTTTAGCAGAAGCCCCCTTTTGCGCTAATACAGCCGTGAGTCTTTTGGGGATGATGCAAGTTTTTCCCACCTGGATTTGGGGATCCTCTGCCATTCCTCCTGGCGGATCCTCACCAGTTCTGTCAGGTCGGATGGTGAGCGTTGGTGGACCGCCATTTTCAGGTCTCTCCGGAGATGCTCGATTGGGTTTAAGTCAGGGCTCTGGCTGGGCCATTCAAGAACAGTCACGGAGTTGTTCTGAAGCCAGAACAACTGGCTTCATTCGTTTGTTGGAAGATGAACCTTCGGCCCAGTCTGAGGTCCCGAGCACTCCGGAGAAGGTTTTCGTCCGGGATATCCCCGTACTTGGCCGCATTCGTCTTTCCTTCGACTGCAACCGGTCCCCCTGTCCCTGCAGCTGAAAAACATGATGCCGCCGCCACCGTGCGTCACTGTTGGGACCGTATTGGACAGGCGATGAGCCGTGCCTGGTGTTCTCCACACATACCGCTTAGAATTAAGGCCGAAAAGTTCCATCTTGGTCTCATCAGACCAGAGAATCTTATTTCTCACCGTCTTGGAGTCCTTCAGGTGTATTTTAGCAAACTCCACGCGGGCTTTCGTGCGTCTTGCACTGAGGAGAGGCTTCCGTCGGGCCGCTCTGCCACGAAGCACCGACTGGCGGAGGGCTGCTTTCTCGAACTTTCTCCCATCTCCCGACTGCATCTCTGGAGCTCAGCCACAGTGATCTTTGGGTTTGGCCAGCTCTAGGAAGGGTTGTGGTCGTCCCAAACGGCTTCCATTTAAGGATTATGGAGGCCACTGTGCTCTTAGGAACCTTCAGTGCAGCAGACATTTTTTGGTAACCTTGGCCAGATCTGTGCCTTGCCACAATTCTATCTCTGAGCTCTTCAGGCAATTCCTTTGACCTCCTGATTCTCATTTGTCAGAGCTGTAAGGTCTTCTATAGACAGGGGTGTGGCCTTCCTAATCGAGTCCAATCGGTATAATCACACACAGCTGAACTCCAATGAAGGTGGAGAACCATCTCAAGGATGAGCAGAAGAAATGGACAGCACCCGAGTTAAATGTACGAGTGTCACAGCAAAGGGTCGGCGGAATACTTATGGCTGTGTGATATTTCAGTTTTTCTTTTTTAATAAATCTGCAAAAAATGTTATAATTAAATTTGTTTTCTGTCAATATGGGGTGCCGTGTATACATTAATGAGTGGAAAAAAATGAACTTAAATGATTTTAGCAAATGGCCACAATATAACAAAGCGTGAAAAATTGAAGGGGGTCTGAATACTTTCCGTACCCGCTGTACATTAACATACATACGGTGGAACCTCGATAAAATGGACGCCGATATAACGGCTATCAGATTGAACGGACCATCTGTACTAAACGGTGTGTTCAAAAATAGTTTCCATTTTTCACTTCAACTGCCGTTGACAACGTCTCTTAGTTCCAGAGTTGGCCACTGTTGTTTTCGGGCGCTGTGGCGCAATGCACGCAGAGAATTGGACTGATGTATTTCCAGGTCACAGATATACAATATGACTAGCTCCGATTCCAAAAGACGTGCCTCCCGTGCCTACGTGGCGGCCGTGTTGAATTTCCAGGCCATACATTAACGTGGAGGCCATGATGGCACGAGTTCTATCTGTTATCGTAGTATATCTAGCAGAGAGCTTTGCGTAGAGAGCGCGCACATGGCTGCGGTGTTAACTTCAAGAGGAATACGATACACACGTCTCTGGAGTTTGGGATGTGCTATTTTTGGTACAGTAACAGTTTCTTTGTCAAGCTGTTCGCCTTTGGCAACAGATTTGGAACTAGGAAGCACACTAATGTCATGAAAGTGACTCGCCTCCGACGAGTACTGTACGTCAACAATGTCCCCGTGACCGAGCACACCAGCATGCTGTTTGGATAAAATAAGAAACTTTTCAACATTTTCAAGCTTTTTTATACACAGTTTACAATAGATTTGTAACGAATGTAACGGACAATCGGCTGTAACTGACCACCCCGTCCCTATGTATTAGTCTGTTATATTGAGGTTCCGCTGTACGCTATTTTTATTACATCTCGGCGTGCTGTGTTGTTTTAATGTGGGACTTTTTTTTTTTTTTTTTCTCCCCAGGAAAGTTGTGAGAGAAATGGGACTCGAAGGGAAAATCACGGTGCAACAAGCCTCAAAGAAATGGAAAAATCTTGTACAAAAATACGAGGTATGATGTCCAGCTATACCCCCAAAATGGTTTTGAAGATAGTTATTATGATTTGCACATTTGAATATTTGCGTGCGTCATCTCGAAGGAATTCCGAACCTCCCGAAGCGTCTCCGGGGCCGACAAGCGGGCCGCCGCCATCACTTGGGTATATTATGACGCCATGCACCAGGCCATGAGTGCCAGGCCGTCCGTTCGTCCGCCCGTCCCGGTCGCTTCTTTCCAGGAGGCTCCAACAATCCGCCTCACGGTACGCTATGCATCTCACCGTATTCCGTACGCAGTTGATATGCTCAGGAAATTCTGGGATCGGAATAAAACATGGAGACAAAATGGCTACATGCGGACAAGCGCTTCGGATTCACAACGTTTATGGCCGGAAATCAATTTTTATTCATGACTTGATTTGGATTCAGCGCACTTTCGTTGGCTATTTACGATGCGTTCGTACGTTTAGCCCAGGGGGGGTATTCCAGCAAGCAGGTTCAAAATGCTCTTCATCTAAACCGATAGCAATGTGTCAAGTTACTTACTTCCCCTGGGAAGTGGAAGTGCGAATGAAGATATTTAGTGATATGAAAACACAGTCCCCTCCAAAGGTATTGGAACGGCAAGGTCAATTCCTTTGTTTTTGTTGTCTACCGAAGACATTTGGGTTTCAGAGCAAAAGATGAACATGAGACAAAAGTTCACAATTCCAGCTTTTATTTCATGGTATCGACATCTCGATATGTTAAACAACTCGGGACAGAGCAGCTTTTGTTGGAAGCCACCCACTTTTCAAGGCCGCAAAAGTATTGGAACGGACATAATCAAATGAACTTAAATAACATTGACCATACGGTGGCATCACCCTTACTTGCAATAACTGCATCAAGCCCGCGACCCATTGACTTCACCAGCCTTTTGCATTCTTCATTTGAAATGCTTTTCCAAAGCAAAGCAAATTTATCGATATAGCGCATTGCGCACACAAGGTAACTCAGAGTGATTTACACGATTAAAAGCATTTAAAAACAAAGAAAAAGGGTTATGCTCTGAAAAGCATGAGAAAAACAGAATCGTTTTTAACCTGGACCTCAAAACATTCCCACTTGGGTCTGACTTCATTCCTGTTGGCAACTTCTTCCAGTTGTGTGCAGCGTAAAAAGCGAAATGCTGCTTCACCATGTTTGCTTTGGACTCTGCGCTCCGCTATTAGTCTGTCGATCTTAGAGCCCTACTGATTTTATATTTCATGAGCATTTCTTTCATGTCTTCAGGACCTAAACATTTAGTGATTTATAGACCAGCAGCAGAACTTTAAAATATATTCTAAACCAGACTGGGAGCCAGTGTAAAGACTTTAGAATTGAAGTAATATGCGCTAACCTCTTTGTTCTGGTCAGAACCCGAGCTGCAGCATTCTGAATGAGGTGCACCTGTTTCATGCTCTTTGGGGGAGTCCAGTCAGAAGACCATTACAATAGTCAAGCCTGCTTGAGATAAAAGCATGGGTGAGCTTCTCCTGGTCTGCTTGGCGCACGCAGGCCTTCACGGCCGCTAGAAGGGCTGGTCCGTTTTCGGGCTGCAACTAACTATTATTTTAATTATCGATTAATCTGATGATGACTTTTTGAAAAATCACATTAGAAAAAGGTTCTGAAATTTCCACCCCTTTTATTCAAAAACAGGACATTTCAAATTGACAGTGAAGAAAATGCTCAAACAGAAATTATGACTCAGTCCCTGGTTTGGTCGGTAACACCTGTCAAAAGATGTTTGCAAATGTCTTATTTTGATTGATAAAAAGATAATTAGTCTGCTTTCATGGAGGACTGCAGAAACGTGAGAATATTTGCGGTTGAGAGGCTGAAATGACAAAGATTTGGACAATTTAAAGTTAAACAATGGCTCTTATGATTAATCGATGATCCAAAGCCTGTATCAATTCATTTGATAATCGATTAGTTGCCCATTAATTGATTAATCGTTGTGCCTCTCCCAACAATATTCACACGCATCCAAATATTTTAATGTGTGAAAAACTGCAGCTTATTCAGAATTAGAACTAAGAGATCAGAACACATTACTCCACTTTTCAAGTCTCTACAATTGCTCCCAGTCAGCTTTAGAATAGACTTTCAAATTCTGCTACTCGTCTATAAAACACTAAAACATTCAACAAATGCTAATGGGATAAAAACCCAGTCGGGCTCTGAGATCAGCAGACTCCGATCAGATAGTGGAGCACAGAGTCCAAAGCAAACCCGGTGAAGCAGCATTTGGCTATGGTGCTGCACACAAATGGAAGACGTTGCCAACAGAAGTCAAGTGTCAATGTTTTGAAGTCCAGGCTTTTTCTCATGCTTATGATGGAGCATTTTAGAGCATTTCCATTTCTTAAATGTGTTTTTAAAAAAAAAAATATATATATATATATATTTTTTTAAAGTAATTTCATGAAGCTGTGTTTTAATATTCTGTATTTATTTGTATTTATTTTGTTGAAGTTTTTTTGTTTTCAAATGCTTTTAATCATGCAAAGCATCTCGTGTATGAAACGCGCTGTAGGAATCAATTTGGTTTACCTTTGTCCCATTGATGAAATAACTTTGTGGTCCTTAGTCGTCCTGCTGTTGGCAGCGCATGCAGACTAGCGACGTTGGTTCAAAATTGAACTGAATTCTATTGAACTGCTTGAGTTGCAACTTTCTACGAAACAGGTCAGGAATATTTCGCTTTCAACGCTCGCGAAAAAGAACGACATCAAGGCGATGACATTAGCGCATGCTCGCAGTTGAGGAAGTAGCATTGACTTTCTGTCACGTGTCACGACCCGCGGCGTGTCTCTGTTGGCCAGCTCCCCGACGGCGACGCGGCGGAGGAGGCGGTCGAGCCGGCGCCCAAACGCCGACGCATCCTCGACCCGTCGGCCATCGTCCCCGTTCCCGTCTACTCCAACAAGGTGAGTGAGCCGACGAAATGGGCAAAATTGGATTTGACAAAATGATAAGGTTTTGTTGACAATTTTGGGGTTTATCCAATATACAAGGTTTTTTTTGTCTTTGGTTTTGTGTCAGTTTTACAGTAAACTTGAACTCAACAGTTTGAAGCAAGCACGCGTTGACTCGTATTTGGAGAACTAAGGAATACTTGAAAAAAGTTTCTAGTGTCCTTTAATGACATTGAAGTGTATTTTATTACATTGAAATGTGTTTAAAGCATGTGGAAGGGGTAAAACTGTATTTAAAAAATGTATCTGGTGTCGCGATATTTCCGATTTTCACCTTTTGCAGGTGTGTTGTACGTATCCCTTAGCAGAAACTGACTGACTGAGTTGAGCTGAGTTGAATGTTTTGACGATAATTCTGAATTTTATCACTGTTTATCGCTTTATAGTGGAAAGGGGCTGGGTCGAGAATAGCGAAAATCCATGTACAATGAACACGAGTGCTGGGCGATATAACCTCATTTATTGTATTCAACTTTAGAAATGTATAAAACAAGGACCAGGCCAAATTGATTTGCATTATAAAGCAGAAGGGTTTTTTTTTTTTTTTATATTAGTGATGCACCGAAATGAAAATTCTTGACCAAAACCCCAAAAAACTGGAAATTAGAAACTCGAGGCTGAAAACTGAAACAAATTATGATGCCAATTATGAGTAAAATTAATCATTTATGGCTATGACTGCAGAGCTGCCGACCAATAGAACTTGACTTCCAGAACAATTTGTCTGAATTTCCAGATTTTGTTATTGCAGTTATATGATGTAATAGAATACAAATAATTCAGCATAGTGTTCACTTGTGCAACGTAACCGTGACTACAATTGTAATGGTTAATAAATGATAGCTGATTCAGTATTTGCGATTTGAATGTATATCTCGGGTTTGGCTCTGTTGTAGGTGTTCCTCCCATTAGGTGGCAGCAATGCACTTAAACATGCCCGGTCTGCCGCAAATCAAGAGGAAGAAGACTCGACGAAGAAACGTCGTGATGTCATGTGGAACGAGTACAATCGGGTGGCGATCTGTAAATAAGACAGATTCCAAAAATAAATACAAGACTGATTTTTGAGAATGCCACGCTGTGCCACCGCAACAGTCCGGAACAGTTAGCTCAGACAGCGACATTTGTGTCATCGGCGATCGCTCGTGCAACGATGCTAGCTAGCAGCTGCTATTGCTCCCGTAAACAAACCCCGTGAACACTTCCCTGCCGCGTCCGTGAAAGGCAAAACGACTACCTTTTTACCTTCCCACCCCAATCGTGGCGCAAACACAAAAACACAAGCGCTTCAACTGCCACCACGATTGCTCAGCGGCGTTGTTTTGTTTCCGTTACAGGAGCGGCACATAGTCGAGACTCTTTAACCTGATACGTGCGTCGCACTCGATAACGTGCTTCACCTTGAGATGATTTTACACGGATGTGCCCGTCTCCGTCTTAGCTTCTTTTGTACACGTTTTGCAGACTACTGTTTCCAAATGATAGACGTGCAGTTTTTCGGGACTCTTTATGCCTCGCTAGTCGCAAGCGTCTTCTCCTCCGTATTGGCGCAAGTCTCGCAGTGTAGCAAAAGGTATAGAAAATAAAATCCATGATCCCCTTTTTCCATACTGAGCTTTAATAAAATATCGGTCGCATCGAGCTTCTTGCAATATCACGACAGCACTAATGGACGCGCATTAGAACTGCATTGGGGGGAAAAAACGTACTTTTTTTTTGTGTGTGTGGGGATATTCGGGGTTGGTTCCACCCAAAAAGAGACAAACCAAAAATAAAAGAAAAATGAAAACACATTTTGAAAAAGATCTGCGACGAGGCAAAGTCACGGCTGCCGAACGGCGAGAACGTGGCGGCCCGCTGTGCTGTAAAGCGTTTGTCGTGGGCACCGTGAGGGCGATCCTGCTCAATGTGCGACCGTCTTTCAGGTGAACAGCAGCCTGCGTCTCAAGGCGGAGCTTCCTACCATGATGGAAAAGGAACGAACAGGTCAGAGGTCGTCATTGAGACAGAACGTACCGACGCATTTGAACGCAACCTTTGCTTTCCTCCCGCAGACGACGGCGATGTGGCAAATCTGTGGTCGCAGATGGCGCGTCGAGAAGGGCGAGCGCTCGCAATCACCATCAGCGACTCTGATGACGAACCGGAAGTGTATGTGCCACGCCGCGAAGTCTCACGTGTACGCACACCCGAAGAATTAAGGGTGCGCGCGCGTGTGTGTGTGTGTGTGTGTGTGTGTGTGTGTGTGTGTGTGTCAGAAAGGAGAGTCCCTCGCGCTCTCCGCCCCCTCCCCCAGCCGAGATTCCCTTCCGGAAACAGTCCCGACGTTCCAAGATGAAGATCAAGTGAGCGACCTTCTTTTCACGTACGACTTCAAGATATGGCATTAGACTCAATTGGCAGAATTCTTACCCAAAAATCCAATTGAAATAGATATTTCTTCTTCTTGGCTTATCGAGAAAGCAGCTGACAATGACATTATTCAAAACAAGTTTTGATTTGGTTCCCGTCTGGGATTGCATTTTTTTTCCTCATGATACCAAACAGTTTTCTTCCCAACTAACTCGCATCAATTTCAAAGAAATGGACGCAATGGCCACGCACACCTTGGATGAAAAGTTTCCGACGTGGATAAATGACGGAATATTAATAATATAAATGCTTTTGCGTAACCTATAAATGGTGGCCGACTGGTTAGAGCGTCAGCCTCGCAGTTCTGAGGACCCGGGTTCAATCCCCGGCCCCGCCTGTGTGGCGTTTGCATGTTCTCCCCGTGCCTGCGTGGCTTTTCTCCTGGCACTCCGCTTTCCTCCCACATCCCAAAAACATGCATGAATTGGAGACTGGGTCTGATATTTGGCAGAATAAAATTCTGATCATTATTTGTCTGATTCATTGAAAAAATATTTAATGAATAAAATAATGTCGTCTTTTCGAATTGTATCACTTTACAATGGAAAGAAAAACTGGGGGAAAAAAATTATTATTATTTTTTTTGCCGATTTTATTTTTAATTTTTTTGACTTTTTTATGTTTGTTTGAATGTCTTCTCTTTGTCTTATATATTATAATATTTTTGTTGCAATCCAAAATTAGTCCTGAGCGAGCTTCAGATACGAGCAGTCGCCGTCTATTGAACGCGACACAAAATGAACACACTCTCAAAGAGCTGCCGTAGGCCACAACTCACGGCAAACGCTCACACGCTGATTAATCGGCCCACCGGACTCCCAGCCCCTCGTGGCCACGGCCGTTTAAGGTCCACATCCATCCATCCATTTTCTGAGCCGCTCCTCCTCACGCGGGCCGCGGGCGTGCTGGAGCCCATCCCAGGTGTCATGGGGCAGGAGGCAGGGTACTGGTTGCCAGCCAATTGCAGGGCACATACAAACAAACAACCATTCACATTCACATTCACATTCACACCTACGGGCAATTTAGAGTCTTCAATTAACCTAGCATGCATGTTTTTGGGATGTGGGAGGAAACCGGAGTACCCCGAGAAAAGCCACGCAGGCACGGGGACAACATGTAAACTCTACACAGGCGGGGCCGGGAATTGAACCCCGGTCCTCAGAACTGTGAGGCTGACGTCCACCGTGCCGCCGGTACACGTCCAACAAACAAATGAACTTTACATACAGTAATGACACTATAAAATGTCTTGACATTCTCTTTTAACGTGTTTTAGGTTTTTATACAATACGGGGCTTTTTTTCTGTATTCAAAACAACAACAAATGTGTGGAAAGTTGATTTAATATACGAGTAAATTGAGTGTAGAGCTTGCTCACGGAACAGATCTTGTTTGTAAATCACACTTGTGTACTTGTGTATGTGTGTGTGCGTGTGTGCGCGCGCGCGCAAGTCAGGGAGGTGGACAGGAGGCTACGTGCCGTGAGCGCCATCTTCTCCCCTGAGGCCGCGTCCACAAGGAGGCGCCGGCGAGACCTTCCGCAGCTGGACGAACACGACGACGACGTCATCGTGCTGGACGGGCGGCGGTCATGTGACTCGCGGGTGCTGAAGGTGCGATGTCGCACCGACGTTTACAAGCTGCCCGTCACGTTGGTACGTACGCGCGTGCACACGCTCGTGCAGCTTTAAGTCATAAAAGGTCCAAGTGGAGTTTTTCCAAAGTTTGAGTCCCGAGTTGGGCCGCCACAAATGATTATTTTGATGCTCGACTAGTCACCGATTATTTTTGCGATAAGTCGGCTAATGGGATGATATATAAATTGCACCTCATGGCACTAGCAAGCAGCTGCTCTTATACAACCGTCGAGCTTGAAGGGTTTAAGGTATGTGCAAAAGATCCATCCATCCATTTTCTGTTCCGCTTGTCCTCACCCGGGTCGCGGGCGTGCTGGAGCCAATCCCAGCTATCTTCAGGCAGGAGGCGGGGTACACCCTCAACTGGTTGCCAGCCCATCGCAGGGCACATATCAACAAACAACCATTCGCACTCATATTCACACCTACGGGCAATTTAGAGATTCAATGTTTAATAAATTTTGCAGCTTGTGCCAGCATTCCTGACATGGGTATATATGTGATATTGCAAATTCAAATGAGGGTGATACTCTGGCCTCTACCATTTTTAACTGTCAATGTTTAGCGCCATTTAAAATGGAACAAAAGAACTATGCATACTCGAGAACTTTTCATGGGTAAAACATTTTTGGGCTGGGTTTTCAAATGTTCCATTGACAAAAAGTAAACCTCAAGAAAATCGCTAGAGAGATGAGCAAGGTCTGATTTATCTTCAATGTGGATTCATTGCCAGCAATGACAATGTTGCCCCCACCAACATGGCCGCCACATAGGCAAATCATTTGGCCGGCCTGCTTTTGTGTATCTCTTGTCTATTCATAGCTGTGGTGACATTGTTACATCAAACACACAACCTATTTGCTACGGCTAAATAAATTGTCATCGTTAGTCTTAAGCTAATGTTAACGCTTACAGCCTTGAGCAAGTAGCTCTCGGCCGTTGACGCTAATTTTAGCCGCTATCTAATCATATAGCTTCCGAAAGAGTGAGCCTCTTTGTCAGAAATGGAATCAGCCACAACGTGCTTCGTTTTTAGATGCTCGTGTATCACCGTCACGTCGTGCGTTCTTGAGCGTTTTGGGTGAAATGCTCTAACTTGCGGGGTCGTAGTTCTTCCGGGTACGTCACGAGGCTAACCCGGACGTCGACTACTGCGCGTGTGCGTCACGGCTCGAAGGCAGGAAACAGGCGAACAGCGGGAGGATTCGGGCACTCTTGAGAGAAAGTCAAAGCTTCCAAAAAAATAAACCGCGACGATGTAGATCGTCGACATAATCGACTCATCTCGGCGGCCCTCGCCCCGAAGTAAACGTCGACTTGCGTCCGACTGGAACAGAGAGCCCCGCCGTGCCTCTAAATGTCGCCGTGGCCTCCCCAGACCACGTCGGTGGGCCAGATGGTGAGCCAGATGGCGGCCATCCTGGGCTTGTCCAGCTTCCGTCTGCGACTGCTGAGGGAGGAGGCGGAGCTTCCCGCCGACGCCAGCGTGGGCGAGCTGGGCCTCGACATCGCCGACATCTTGGGTGAGTTCACGTGGCACCTGGCTAATTCTCCTTGATCGCGGGCGTTACGTTCCAGTCCCTAAACCTGCGATACGCTGCAAAGTATCAACCATATTTTTTATTAATGGCATATATTTAAAAGCGCATGCGTAATACCAATAAAATGCGCATGTGAGGTGCAGGTCTTCTTTGTGTTCACTCTCGTTTTCGAGTACTGTAGTATATGTGACGGAATGCGTGTGACTTTAACTCCTTCACTGCCAACCGTTTCCTGAGCAGGGAACCCCGAGACTGCCGGGCATTTTTGAGCAATTTCACTCATTTTTCAAGCCCCACAGAATATTGTGTACTATGACGATGTAAACCCCAAAATCACCAAAAGAAACATCAGACTCTCTTCTTTCATCAGGAAAAAAAAAGCTTTTGACAGGAAAAGAATTGAAAAGTATTTTACATTGGCCCAAAATGCATAAACAAATGGGCCTCGCACACTTTTACCCTTTTCCTCCGATTTCTCCTCCTCTACCGTTTGCTCAATCGTCCAGGTTCTTATTACCTTGCGCATAAAGTTTTATCCACATCTAGATTTGATTCTTCTGTTGGCAGTGAATGGGATCTTGTGTGGTTGTCATTCTCCTTGAAACCAGTCAAGCACAACCTGTGCAGTTTCGAAACATAACTATTACTAAAAAATACATTGTTGAAATTGCTGTCGTGGGACGTGGAGGAAAAAAAGCTTTCGGTGGCCTTTTTGTGTCTGCACTGCGTACTGGAATGGGAGTCGAACATAACCTGCGCGTTAAAAAAAAAACAAAAAACATACCATTACGAGGGAATACGTTTTCTTGATGAGGTGTTTTGCAAGGGTAAAAAAAAACCTTACTTTTCTTCGTCGCAATCGTAAAGGACGTTCGACTCGCGGGTGTTGATTTCCTGCAAGATGGACGAAATGGAAAAAGTATGGCGAGGGGTATTCAATGTAATGTTGCTCATACTACAGAATGATTTATTTCTTGCGTTTAGTGAACAATACGAAAGAAAATAAACTTTCCCCTAAAAAAAAATCACATGCTAAATTGCAATCGCAATATTTGTAAGAAAAATCACTGAATCACAATGGAAGTATTTTGTCAAATGGTTCAACCAGAGTCCTGATTGATGACTCTAGTTTGAATGACTCCCACATTGTTCAAACCTTATTGACTTCCCACTGATGAGGACTGGCTAAGTGTGGCTAAAGGTTTAGCCACATAAACACACATGATGTTGTGGCTAACTCCACACGTGTGTGGCTAGACATTTTTATACTGTTTCGCCACATTGGCTAAGAGGTTTCACTAAGTGTTGATGTTAAGGCCATCTCAACCAGCCCTACGTGGAGGTGTTGCTATGACGATGACATGTTGCCGTTGCGCGTTTCTAGAGTGCGTCGTCATGGCGACGGAGGAAGGCGCCGTCATCACGGTACGTCTGCAGGGCAAAGATCGAGGATCCGCGCGGGACTTCTCCGTCCACAAAGTAGGTAAGTACGTAGCCGCTTCCGGCGTCACCGGGCTAATCGCTAATGTGTGTCGCAGGGAGCGGAGCTGGGCGCCATCTTCTCACAGTACGTGGCGGCGCTGCCCGCCGCCACCAAGCGCAAAGTCAAGTTTCACTTTGACGGCTGCAAGGTGACGGGCAGACAGACGCCCGCTCAGTTGGACATGGAGGACGGCGACATCATTGAGGTGTGGACGTGAGGCCCACCTGCAACGTCAGAATAAAAGTGGCGTCAGTTTACAAATGAAATCAATCTATTTTTAGAAGCTGTTCATTTGAATTTGTAAAGACATTAAAGACTGTTTGCGTAACCGTTGACTTCCTGTCACTTGATTCCGCTTCATTGAATTTTCAATTCAAGTCAAACTAAAATTATGCATTTAATTTGTTCACAATTTCAAAGCCTTCCCAGTTGTCTTGATAAACTGTGTGCAGCACGCTTTGCTCCAAATACCCCAAGGAACAAGAATTCTAAACAAATTTCTTGCTATGGTGTAATTGGCTCGTTTTCGGGGCGGCTCTGTCTCATGGCGAGTGAGGTTCATGGACCATATGCACGGCAGCGCATGACGCCTTTCCAGTGGAAAGGTCAGCTACGGGTTTCTCCGGTGTCCCTTTGTTTCAAGCTACTGGGATGTCATCTGATGGAAAAATAACCTTGTTGTGATCATGTGGGCTTTTTTTAAAAACAAAATTATACGGTGGGTGCCGGTACTTGTAGAAGTTGAAATTTAATTGAAAGCGTTTTAATCCAAAGGGATAGCTCCTCCAGCCGACACTGCGGCGTGCCGCTATGTTCGGCGTCAACTCGGTGTTGCCACATCGATGCGTTTTGCCTGGCGACTGTAACTTTCCATGCTGCCGTACCCATTTGCGCAAGTGTTGAGAGCGTTAGTCAGAGAACTAAAGATTTTATGAGCTTATATATACGGCTGAATTTACTGAAAGTTTTAAAGAGATTTTTCTTGAGAAGACATTTCTTTTGGTCTTATGTGCAATACAAATAATGACCATTTGGTAAATACTATCCTTGTCCCCAGTAAATGTTTTCTACAGAAATGTATTTTTTTTAAATGTGAAACCTAAATTCCCTTTTTATTTTATTTTTTTGTTCATAAATTGGGGTGGTGGGCACTTTTTCCCATCCCCCCTCTTGAGGGCACTTTTCGCCAATCCCAAACCAATCGTCCACTGGGAGGGGGGTGCGGTTTGAAATTGTTCTGGGGCACTTGGGCCACTCCACATATATTTGGCCCTAGTTCATTTTCTTTTTCTTTCTTATTTTTATTTTGGATTGTACCAGACCCCATTTGTATTTGGAGCAAAAGCCACAGTGGTTGTAGTATGCATCTTGTTAACAAACAAACAAACAAACAAACAAACAAAATAAAGATTTGGATGTAAATTTGCCACTCCAACACAGTCATTTTACAAAGATGTGTCCCCTTCTAGTTGAGAACTTAAGTGATGTCTCCAATCAAGCGTCAACAAGTTTTGTCCAATCCGAAAGTCTCAAAATGTCAGCCTGTTTGGGTCACGTGCAGGAACGTCCACTCATCATCTGATTGGTCATGCAGACACGTGATGGGGCGCCACGTGAGGCCAGGAGCGGAAGTCGGAAAGTGACATGGCGGCAGCGAACAAATGTCATTTGTGAGCTTTTACGTTCGCTGCTAATTTCTCGAGACCGTGAGCGTCGTCGTGGGACAAGAAGAAAAGAAGGCAAAACTACGACGACGACGACCTGTTTGTTTAACAGTTTAGAATTAAGTCTGAAGAAGACAAAAGCCTGAGTCATCGCATTTGATTGGAGGTAAACAAAAACAAGCTGCTTACGTGTTTTAAAAATTCACTTCGTGCTTCACGAGAGCACACTAGTAAGCATTTGAAACATACATTCACGTTTGTGTTCACTCGCTCGTCAATTTTTTCCAATTTATTTTTTGTTTGTCGGACTCTTAATTGCTAAATATTCCACATTTACCAGCACAAAATGTTGACTAACATTCACTTATTGATGACGTAACTGGGGGAAAATGAATTCTTTAAAAAAAAAAATCTATCAGGAATCATCTTAATGTGATTTAATAACGTGTTTGGGTTCAATAAAAACGATGTCAAAAAATAAAATAAAGATGTGAAAGGTGACATGTCGTTCGACAGAAAATGAGCCGAGTGAGACGTCGCCTTGACGCAAATGATTGACAGCTGTCAGCTTGTCACATGCTTCCTGGGAGGAAAACTGCGTCCAATCAAACGTGGAGATCCATCTGCGAGCCTTTTCCGAGCCACGCCCACCTCTAATGCAACTCGTCGATTGGTTCCTCCGAGAAGCAACGCCCTCAGGCCACCTTATTAGGTACACCTGCTGCTGGAAGGCCTTTCCAGCTTATAGTCCCTATCACTGATACCCACTTTATAAGCTCCATGTACTAGGAGACACTTTGCCCTAACTAGTCAGACAATTTAGGACACGAGTAGAGCGACTTACTAGAGATGTTATTTCCACTACTAGTGCCACTAGTGGCATACTAATACACTATTACACCTTGTTACTGAAGTAAGCTACTATGCTGCACGAGTAACACAACAAGGCCCAATGAACCTATGTGTCATGTTTTACATAGGACATGCAATAAGAGACAGGGTTGTCAGAAGTGATCCTTGCGGAGTGCCGCCTGTTAGTTCTCTATTTTTTATAATTTTTTTAACAGACCCGAGCTGAATCAATGCCCAAACGGCCTTCCGTAAAGCCGTTTGGGCATTGATTCCAGATCTTTGATATGCAGTTTAAGGTCCATCATCATCATGTCGAGCGTTGCCTGTCATAGTCCCAACATTCAAAGTCCCCATGTTCAGTTCTCAGCTCTGTGCTTTCCTCCTCTCTTTCTGCCCAAGAACCCGCTTTCCACCTCTTCTTCTTCTTCTTCGACTTCCACCCACAGGTGCCCTGTAGGTTTACAGCACCGGTGGCGGTGGGCCTTGTTAACAACCGATCCGGAATGCAATTCTTTGGATGAACGCTCATATTTGTTTGGCAAAGTTAAGCGCGTAACGAGCAGTAGCACGCAGATGTCCGATGTTTTGCCTCACTAGTAACATGTACTCGTAAAGACAATGAGTGTACTACTACATGGATCAAATAGATTTGATATCCTTGATAAGGAGGCTGCTAGTGCGTGACACATGCCTACTAGTTTGGGTTGTAGTGTTACTAGTGCAACACAGTAGTTTACTTGTAAGGTTAATTGAATACTAGGCCAACAGTGGCACTAGTAGTGGTAACAAAACATAACTAGTAAGACACTCTAGTACGCTGTAGTCAGTATTAGTTGTACTAGTAATGAGGACAAAGATATGGACACCCTTGATGTCAAGCTTAAGGGGGTACTAGTAGGTCAAAAGTGGCACTAGTACTGTGAGAAGACATCACTCGTGAGGACAAAGAATACTAGTACTTGGACCTCAAGCTAGATATCCATGATAGCCATCTGAAGGTTGTACAAGTAGGCCAAAAGTGGCACTAGTAGTGGAAAAAAAGACGCCACTCGTAAGAGACAGTCGTCTACTAGGGATCCCTAGTCGTTCTACTGGTAGTACCACTAGCGAGGGCAAAGCTTGATATCTATGACATCCATTTTGGGGTTGTACTGGTGCACTGTAAAAACGCAAAAGGTACCTCGTGAAAATGACATTTTGTCCCTAAAATAAGTGGAAAAAGAAATCTGCCCATGCAACTGGTATGAACTGACTTGAATACGCAAGAAAGGCTCAAAAGGTTTTCGCTGTGCTGACTTCCCGTCGTCCTCAGCGGCCGCCATGTCTTCGGATGCGTCAGATGCCGCGCCGTTCCTGTGCGATGACGGTGAGGAGGAGGAGGAGGAGGAGGAGGAGGAGGAGCGCGGTGCGGCGCAGGGGGAGGAGCCGAGCAGCGGTGTAACGCCCACACGCGCCGTGCTGACCGTGTTCATCCTGTGCTACGTCAACCTGCTCAACTACATGGACCGGTTCACCGTCGCAGGTACGCGCCCGCGCCCGCGAACGCACGCCGCACGCTGATGATGTCATCGGTCCGACAGGCGTTCTTCCTGACATCGAGCGTTACTTCGGAATCGACGACAGCAAATCGGGTTTGCTCCAGACTGGTAAGATGACGCCGTTCGCTTAGACGAGTGTATGTAGACATGAAATGCTGAGATAGATGCTGCATTGAGTGCTGAATTGTTTGTTGACAGCGCCGCCGTATTGGATGTGGAGCGGTGGGTGAAGATCACGCTACGTTCTTGTATAGAAATGTTGCAAGCGTTTTACATTTAAGGCCACCTTTCCAAACAATGAAAAAGTCTTTCCTGTTGAAGTTACGGAAATGCTACATTAGCTACTCTGATTGTTGTTACAGTCGTCGCTCACTTTTCGCGGGTTCGGTGCATCGCAGATTGAATTCATATCGTGGATTTTTAGCTATATTTTTTTTTTTTTTTTTGCAGTGATTCTTTTTCAACACGTGATGTTACTGCGGACTCGCGTAGCAATATTCCAGGAAGAAAGTGCGTAAAAGACAGAATGCCAACGTGTGGGATCATTCCACACTTAATAAAAGAAAAGAAGTGCAAAGCGCAAATGGCTTAAGTTACACAACTGCATGTAAAGTCAACATCGTTAGCTAATTAAATGTAGCCTCCCACTGCTAGTTCCAACCAAGTGTAATCCATAATGGGGTTTGGATAGACGGAGGATGGAAACTGGTGCCGGTGCTCCTTCCGTTGCTTTATCGAACAAACGCTAACAAAAGACAGTAAATGCAAGCATAGCACCGCCGACCTGCCGACAGCCTCGCCCGACGCCGTCGTTGCGCGCGCACGGCGGCTGACGGTGTAGTCAATGAACAGCCGGCCAACTTTACATGCTCGTTCGCTGACTTCCAAGTAACTCCTTTTTAAAGGCACGCGCACATTCAACCGTGAGGCTGACGCTCTAACCAGTCGGCCGCCGTGCCGCCATATACGAGTGTGTGTCTGAATATTTGGGAAAGACAACAACTTGTCAAAATGTTTACTCATCTTATGTTGAGGATGTCTTTTCTAATGTGTTTATCTGAAATTCTAAATATCGAAAAGGAGGCAACTCCTCTTCTCCCATCGCTCCACTTTGCCTCATCCAAAACGGCGGCCGTGTCGCCGCACGACTGAGCGCTCGGCACGGTATGTCTGTGGCAGTCAGTGACATCACGTCCTGCCCCGCCTCCAGTCTTCATCTGCAGTTACATGTTCCTGGCGCCGCTCTTCGGTTACCTGGGCGACCGCTACAACAGGAAGTCGATCATGAGCGGCGGCATCGCTTTCTGGTCGCTGGTCACGCTCGCCAGCTCGTACACGCCCAAGGAGGTGAGCGACGATCGCGGCGACGACAAGATGGAGGCGGAAGGCGGGGGGGCCGGCGAAGGTGCGTGCGCGGGCCGTGAGCGCCGGTGTGTTTCCTTTTGATTTCAGCACTTCTGGGCGCTGCTGCTGACGCGCGGCCTGGTGGGCGTGGGCGAGGCTAGCTACTCCACCATCGCGCCCACCGTCATCGCCGACCTCTACGTCAAGGAGAGCCGCACCAACATGCTCTCCGTCTTCTACTTCGCCATCCCCGTGGGCAGGTAGGCGCGCTGGCGCCGTGGCTCTCCGCAAGCTTCCCCGTCTCCTTCCGCATCCCCTCCTTCTGTCCGCAGCGGTCTGGGCTACATCGTGGGCTCGCAAGTCAGCAACGTATCCGAGGACTGGCACTGGGCTCTGAGGGTGCGTCTCCGTGTGTGTGTGCCCGTTGCGTGAGCCCCCTCGCTGTGTCGCAGCCAGTGTTGGGGAGTAGCTAATTACATGTAACGAATTTCATTACAAAATGTATGGAGTTGTAATCCATTACATTCCTGCGAGAAAACGTGTCATGAAATTACAATTGCCTTTTGTCAACGTCCATTTTTCCAACGCAGTCACGTTGGAAAAATGTTTTTTTTCCCGACCACTTCCTCCTCCGAGAGCTGCTGCTTGTGATTGGCTCTCTGGGCATGTGGCGTTCTGCTGACACATCTTTCCAAATATGCGCCACGCTGCGTTTCAATCTATCAGTCGGAAATGTTGCAACGGTTAGACTCGTAGCTCCGCCTTTGAACACATTCGAGAATATTGAGCAGTTTAAACTCTCTAATTTTGGACTTTTTTCAAGGAAGCGATATTGTCTAAATTGTGCACACGGTGTCATGTTTTCCAAATGTTTACATTTCGTCCTGTTTATTTTTTTCAAATCTGATCTATGGTTTGAAGCAACCTTTTAAAGGCGACATGTTGATGCACTCATTCCAAATTAAGCAAAGTAAAAAAACTTGTATAACTTTGAGAAAGTCATCAAAGTCTATTATTCCGCTATTATTATTATTCCACGTTCAACCGGTAATTTTCAAACACTGGCGGTAGGTGACGCCAGCGTTGGGTCTGCTCGCTGTGCTGCTCCTCCTCCTGGTGGTCCAGGAGCCAAAACGCGGCGCCGTGGAAGCTCGGCCCCGACATCGGCTTCACCGGAGCGGCTGGATCGAGGACCTGCGAGCGCTGAGCAGGAAGTAGGCGCGCCCGCCATCCGCCGTCGGGGTCCCGCGCGTAGCGAATCGAAAGCGAAGCCGCTCTCTTTCTGTCTCGGCAGCCCGAGCTTCACGCTGTCCACCTTGGGCTTCACGGCCGTGGCCTTCGTCACCGGCTCGCTGGCTCTGTGGGCGCCCACCTTCCTGTTCAGGGCGGCCATGTTCACGGGCGAGCGTGCGCCCTGCGTGGAGGCTCACTGCTCGTCCTCGGACAGGTGAGCACTCGCCTGCGCTGCCGGTCGCGTGACGCCACCTGACTTGGACTTCAGCTACATGACTTGCCAAGTCTTTCCAGTTTCCACTGAAATATCTGCATTTTCACAAGAGTGCGCCAAGAAAAGAGTCAAAAGAAAACAATGCTTGAAAGACGGATTACGGGGGGAGCTGCAAAGCATTTTGGTTTCCAGGATTGTTTTTGATCAAGTAACGTCACAGGTTTGCTCATTGGCCGCCGGTTAACCGTGAACTGAGCCGCATGTCGGTTAGGCGCTTAATCGGTGGCGGCGAGTACCTTTGTGACGTTAACCCAATGAATCCGATTCTTAATAGCGTCACTGTCACGACCAGAGGCGGGTAGTAACGTGCTACGTTAACTTCATAACGTTTGGACTTTTGCGACTTGCGCACGCGGCACGCGACTTCCTCCGAGCGACCTGATCGGCGTTTGTGTTTGTTCGCTCCGCCAGTCTGATTTTCGGCGCCGTCACGTGCGTGACGGGCGTGCTGGGCGTGGCCGGCGGCGTCCAGGCCAGCCGTCTGCTCCGGACGCGGACGCCGCGCGCCGACCCGCTGGTGTGCGCCGCCGGCCTGCTGCTGGCCGCGCCCTTCCTCTACCTCGCCATCGTCTTCGCCGAGGCCAGCGCCGTCGCCACATACGTGAGTACAGAGGGCCAGGCCGCTAACGTGGCGGCCAAAATGCCGACCTCCGCTTTGGTTATTAGTTTCGACTTCCTGCGCGTCCCGCCTTTGCCCGTGTCGTTGCCCATTCTCAACTTCTCCTGTCTCCTCTTTTATGATGAAGTGGAACTTGTTCCACTTCCTGTTTTTTTTTTTATGTTTTCTCTGATCTTCTGCCGGTCATCTACTAGTCAGCTAGTAGTACGCATACTCGTCCTGCGCTGGTCGTTTCGGGTCCGGTGATGTGCCGACAAGCTTAATGTGTGGCACTTGCAACTGTGCCACGTGTGCGCAGGTATTTGTTTTCCTGGGCGAGACGTTCCTGTCCATGAACTGGGCCATCGTCGCCGACATCCTGCTGGTCAGCGACGTCGCGTGCCGCAGGTTCCGCCGGCACCGCCTCCTCCGCCTCCTCACGTCCGCTTGTGCTTGCGCTCGTTTGTCAGTACGTGGTGGTTCCGACGCGACGCTCCACCGCCGAGGCTGTGCAGATCGTCGTCTCGCACCTGCTGGGGGACGCGGGAAGTCCGTACCTCATCGGCGTGGTACGTACGCGTGGCGGCTTTCGTGAGACCGCGGCTAGCGGTCGATTATTCGATTCATTCATCGGATATGACCGAATCCTGTTTTTTCACAATTAGTGTTTATCAACCCAGTATTGTTGTTCGTTTGATATTGTCCATCCATCCGTTTTCTTCCACATTTTCCGAGGAGGGGCGGCAGTAGCTTTAGCAGGGACGCAGAGACTTCCCTCTCCCCGATCCCTTCGTCCAGCTCTTCCGGGGGGATCCCGAGGCGTCCCCGGGGTCTCCTCCCGGCGGGACGTGCCCGGGTCACCCGGGAGGCATCCCGATCGTACGCCCGAGCCACCGCGTCTGGCTCCCGTTGCGCAATTTGCCACAAGAGGGAGACGACTTCATTCAGTTTTCATTCCTTAATTCTGCTCGCTGTCCATCCGCTTCTGAGGCTGCTTCGGCTTCAACTCCGTGTCAATGACACTTTTGTCAAACTGCAGCAGCAAATAGTTTTTTCATAATAGACCCAAAATGATCAGTATTCTTACTTTGTGTTTTGCCGCTGCAGTACAAGTTGCCACCTTGAAAGTTGTGGTAAGCCACCGGAAGCGCAGCTCAGCCTCATAGTGAGCGACGCGCATACGACGTCACTCATTCCAAACGGCTTTTGAAAATATGCGTTCGTCTTGTGGTTATTATGAGCTGACACGCAATCAGTTTGCTTGTGCTTTTTCTGCACTGCCAATTTGAAAAAAACATTTTAATCAAGGGATGGGAAGTGATTGTAGTAGTTTTATGATTCATTGGAACAATCAATTATAATGTTCTAAAATTAGATTGGTCCATTTTTTGGAACGGTTCTTGAATCGGTTCCCGTTTGGTCCTTGACATCTGTCAGAAAATCGGCAAAAAGGTCGATGATTGTTTTCCGAAGTAAAAGCTGATGTTTGCAAAGGTCTTATTTTGAAAAACACAATCGGTCTGCAAACATTTACCGCTGCGAGGCTGAAATTTCAAGTTGAAAGTTAAGCGATGAACTTCTGTTATCAGAATAGTTGTGGATGAATCGATGAGGTGTTGTTGTCGTTGTCGTCGTCGATGCGGCGGCGCTGTGCCGTTTCAGGTGTCGGACTCGCTGAGGAAGACGGACTCGTTCTTGTGGCAGTTTCGCTCGCTGCAACTTTCTCTGCTTCTCTGCTCCTTCGTGGCCGTCGTGGGCGGAGCTTTCTTCCTGGCCGCCGCCCTCTTCATCGAGCGAGACCGCCACCGAGCCGACAACTTCGGACCGGAAGGTGACCGCTGACGCGCGACTCGTCGCGTCACGTGACACGACGTGACGTGACGTGACGCGACGCGACTTGTCGGTTTGTCCGCAGATGACGAGCCCATCCCGGTGCCCGAAAGCGGGCGGTCCGCTTCCGTTCCGGTGTCCAGTGTTCTGATTTGACGGGGTCCCCGTTGATCTTCGCCACGCGAACGTGAACTTGGGAGGAAGCGGCGGACGTTTTTCACGACTTTTCCCTTTTTAAAAAAATGAAATAAAATTTGAACGATGCCGGACGCTCGTTGGAGCAAAACCGCTCCACCGGTAAACTCGACTCCGCCGCCAAATCCGCTTGTTACTTCTCGCGTGCTCTTTTAGGATGCGCTTTCCTGTTCTCAACTTGCCGCCTTTTATTAGGGCGTTTGCCTTTCTCGACGTCCCGTGTGTCATCTTCTCGCTTTTGTCTTGACGGCAAGCCACTTTCCTTGCTTTGTTTTTAGATGAACCGAATAAAAAACATCAACTTCTTTACCCTGTGATTTGCTCGGACACAACTCGGCTTCAAGTCTAGTCATCCGGCAGTTATCAAGTAGTTCTGTACTCGTCACTTGGTAGTCATTTGCTAACCATCTCGTAGTTTGCAAGCCATCTTCTAGTTGTCTACTCGTTATCTAGCAGTTGTTATATACTGTACTATTTGTCCGCTCTCCTCGTTGTTTGCTCGGGATCTAGGTTTTTTCGAGACTGCGATTCGTCATCTGAATAGTTATAGATACTAGTCATCTTAGTAGTATAGTAAGCTTCTATTTGTCACCCAGTAGTTATATCGTAAACATCTCTCTGGTTTGCTATTTATCGACACGTCACCCTCTTGTCGTCTGCTGGTCTCGGACGAGTCCAAGTGGGTTCGTGTAGTTTGCGGTGGTCGTAGTCGTCGTCCTCTCTCTCGCGTATGCTAGTTATCTGCTTGTCATCTAGTAGTTGTATACTAGTCTTCATCTTGTGGTCTGCTAGTCCCCCACAAATCCAGGTGCTTCAGTGTCGTTTTTGTCGGTCGTGGCCCCCCCCGCCCCGCCCCCTTCCCCTTACCTCGATGCGGTTTCCTGTTTGTCGGCGCGAAGCTCGAGAACACGCGTCTTCCCACGAGCGCGGCATTGGAGAGCGCTCACGGAGGCCGATCGGCGAAGCGGGCGGGAGGAAGTCCATCGACGACGCCGGCGAGGAACGCCGAAAGGCCGAGATCCGCGCAGGAGGGGACCGCCGGAGAGCGAGCGGACGTCTCCCGCCGGCCGCGTTTCCCGGCATGCACCTGACCGACGGGAAGTCGTCCGGTCACGTCCGCCTTCGCCCTTTTCTTCGCCACTTCCTCGCGGGCCGGCGGAGCTCAAGATAGCCGCCCCAGACGCTCGGAAGGCCCTCGACGTGGAAAAAGGTTTGTCGCGCTTCTTCCGTTTGGTCTCGTCTCGGTTTCCTCCTCGGCTCGTCGTCGTCGTCGTCGTCTCTTTCTTCTTTGGTGTCTTTTTCTTCTTTTCGTCGTCGTCACGGCCCGCTCTCCTCGTTCGTCTTCGTCGCCTTTTTCTTCTTCGCTCACAAGGGCTTCTTCGACGTCTTCCTCTTCGTCTGGGCTATTGTCTTTGTCATCATTTTCTTCAACTTATATGTTTTCCTTCCTCTTCCTCAACTTTGTCTTCTCATTTTGTTGTCGTCCTTTTTCTCTCTCATCGTATTCTGCACTGCCGTCATCATCCTCATCATCTTTTTGCTTCCCCACGAGGACATCAAGTGCGGCGAGGGCGCGGTGATTTCAAGAGTGCGGCGCGTCCACCATGTTGTCTTCCTTTGACGTGAGTCGTCCCTCCGCGGCACGTCGCGCAAACATTTTTGGCAGATGAACTTTTCGACCGTTGTTGCCGCGATGTGGTCAGGTTTCCGCGGACGCGTCGCTTCCAGTGATGGCGTCGGCCGCCGTTTTGGCGTGCGCCGTGGTCCTGGCGTTGATTTGTCTGCGCTGCAGGGACGACGGGTCACCCGGTGCGCGTGATGACGATGCCGCTTCCTGTCATCTGGGCGTCCAACTCAACTGTTTTTTTCCTTGTGTTTCCTGTCACCAGTTTCCATCCGGGAAGCGAGCAACACAGACGAGTACGTCACGTAAGTTTCACGCTGTAAAGCGAGCGCTCGCGTTGCGCGTTTTGAGTCACGCCGGTCTTTTGTCTGTCACACGCAGATCCGCTCACTTCAGACTCGTCCGCCAACGTAAGTCGCCGGGAGAAGCTTCCGCTTAACGCTAACACGATTGACCTTTATTGCAAAATGTGACAAGCTAAATCAGGGAGGGACACCTGGTGGGCCGTGGGCAAGCTAAACCTCATTTACGACAGCTAAAGTTGCCAGAAGGTAACGAGAGAAACGTTCATAGCTAGTCTGTGGCTAAAGTTGGCAGAAGCTAACAAACTAAATGTTAAAAGCTACAATTGGCAGATGCTAACGGTCTAACCCTTACAAACAAGCATTACCCACACAGCTGGTGGAAGCTAAACCTCAATTTGCAAATGTTTTCATTTGCAAATGGTGGAATCGAACAGGCTAAACATTTGCAACTAGTTTGTGGCTAAAGCTGACGACGGCAGACGAGAAATATGTTTGAAGCTCAAATTAGCAGAAGCTGAGAGTTCTGTTGCTAACGAGCTAAACATTTAGCGCAGATATCCACTAATTTGCAGATCACTCGACAGCTCGCCTGAACTCTGACCTGCTGTCACCTTTGTGAGTTGACCACACCCCAAAGTCTGGACCTCCAGGTCTTTGATGTTGTTCTTCTGCACGTCTGAAGTTTTCCTTCATGTCTCGCTTCTTCGCGTCTTTGATGTTCTTCTCAGCATTACTGCTTCGGATCGTGGCAGTCAGCGCAGCAGCAGACCCGACCTGGAACCCACAGAGAGCGGTGAGATGAAAAGATTGTCAAGTTTGTCGGTGGAAGTTTTTTTTACTTCTTTTTTTGTCTCCTCCTCCAGAAAGTAACCATAGCTACCAGAACTCCTACGATGGTCAGTCACCTTCCAATTACCGTCGCACACATTCTACTGATTCTGGTTCTGGTTTTTCTTCTGCTAATGATTCTCTTGGTTCTTCTTCTGATTCTTTGTCTTTTGTGTCTGGTTCTTCAGATTAGGACTCTTCACTCGTGCTTCTGCTTTTTCTTCAGGTTCTGTTTTTTTTCCCCTTTTGCTTCTGGTGCTTCTTTGGTTTGTTCTTCTGCCTCTGCCTGGTTCTTCTTCAGATTGTGGTTTTTGTTGTGCTTTTTGTGCTTCTGATCCTCCTCCTGCTTCTGGTTCTTCTTCTGATATTTCATCTGGTTCTTCTGGTTTTGCTTTTGGTGCTTTTTGTTGTTCTTGTGATTCTTTGACTGGTTTTTCAGATTGTGTTTTTTCCTGTGCTTCTGGTTCTTCTACTTTGTAGAGCTTCTTGTTCTAGTTCTGGTGATGCTTGCTTCTGGATCTTCTTCAGTTTGTAGTTCTCCTGTTACTTCCTCCGGTTTCTCTTCTTCTTTGCCTAGTTCTTCAGGTTGCGGTTGTTCAAGTTTTTCTTGTTTCCGGTTGTGGTTGAGCAGTCACTCGTCTGAGGATCTGAACAAGGCCGAATGCTGCCCCCTCGAGTGAATGTTGAGCACTTTTAGTTGGGCGACAGGAAATAAACGAATTGTTCTCCGAAGAGGAAGTAGAAGTTTTCTGTCGAACATTGTCGTTTGTTTCCACAGAACGGGCCTTCCCAGAATCCTCTACCGGGGATTACTTGTAAGTACTTTCTAGTCGGCGAAATCTCCGCGCTCATCTTTTCCCGTCTGATCTGGTTCTTGTTCCTGCAGAATCGTGTTGCCAGAAGACGAGGCTCCCGGGACCAATCGTAGCGGCGCGTCCACGCCGAGCTCAGGTAGCGTCCGACGCCTCGGCCGTCTTTGCTGTTGCTCGTCACCGTTTGAAAACGGACGCCACGTCTGCGTTGCAGGTGAACCCCACGACTACGAAAACGTCCGTGAGCGCACGGCGCACTCTCCGACAGGTCGCCACACTCGCACCGCCTGACCGTCTGTCTTCTGGCCCGTCTTACCGTCCGTTTAACTGTCTCTGCTCTTCAGACGACAGAGACTACCTGAACGTGATTCCGCTGCCCCGAGGAGGTAACTTCTTCATCTTCATCGTCATCATGACCGACATGAGGTCCTCTCTTATCAGGATTGCGCCACTTCCTGGCGGCGGGGCGGCGCCCTCGCTGCTTCCTTCCTGTGCGAACGACATCTGCTGATCGACGCTTGACACTTTTCTCTTTTCCGCTTCCCGTTGCCCGCCAGGAGAGACACCGCCGTCGCCGTCGCCGTCGCCGCCGTCGCCGTCGCCGTCGTCGTCGTCGTCCCAAAATGACGACGACGACGACGGCGAGGGGAAGTACGTCAACGAAGCCAGCGTAAGTACAGTTAAGTTCTGGAAGCTTTCGGTTCAGACGTCCCGTCAATCGCACGCGGCGAGCGTCAGCTGAGTGAGTGACTTTGCCTCGCAGGTGATGACATCGCCGTGACGTGGATGAACGGGGCGGAGTTTGACGGATGATGTCACCTGGCTGAAATGATGAACGAACTGCCGTGGATTGCGCATTTTTTTTCTTTGTGACTTTTTATGTTGAAGTGACAACTCCTGAGAATGTTTTCATTCACACTAGTTTTGTTTTTATGAAATTAAAGTGAACAAACATCAGTCTTTGTCCCCTTTGTGTTGATTGGAGTTATGAGATAACAGCATTAGAACTACTTTCAATATTATTTACCAATATTGTTGCAAGATTGTTCACGTCACTGCAGGTGGCAAATTTACTCTGTACTGAAGTAGAAGTACAGATACTCGTTGTTGTTAAAAAAAAAAAAAAAAAAAGTGGATTTCCCGAATGAAAGCCTGTAATTAAGTAAAAAAAAAAGTACATGCCGAAATGTAAAAAAGACTTTGTATTGTCAACGATCGACGAGAACCATTTGGCTCATTTGGCAAAAACACGCCTAGTTTTCCTCTTTTGATGAACTTCGTGCTTGCGAACCAAACTCCCCCTCGGCTTTGAACGTACTGTTTATCGTTTGGCTTCATTGCCATTTGTATCGAGACTATTGGCTAAACGGCAAATGCGCGGTCGCTGATGGCGTCGCGGTGCCGGCGAGGCGGGTTCACTTCCCACTCGGTGAATGCGAACGCGAGCGGTTGTCCGCGGCTAACCGGCAAACCGGTTCAGGGTGTAGTCCGCCTTACACCCGAAGTCAGCTGGGATTTCTTATTTCTGTTAGAAATACTAATGACTGACATGTCGCAAGAAAAACAAACCATTTTCATTTGAAGCGTTTCGACTGACACGAACGGCCTACAAGAGGAGTTCCCGATTCCAATGTTCCCAGAATGCCGCGCGTGGGTTGTTTGCTTGTGATTGGCCCCCGACCAGGAAGCGAAGAGTCTGTTCCGTCTCTCCTCTTGCTCCTTTTTCCACGTCAATTGAGTCGTTTTGTTTGATTCTTTCCAATGGAACATTGGAAAATGTCCCCCCAAACGGCCTTGCGCTTGGCTTTGCTGTCTTTTGTTGTCCTGCTCGAGGCGCAAAGGCGAACGCACGAACAAGACGGCGGCGGCGGCGGCGGCGACGGCGACGGCGGCGACGGCGACGGCGACGGCGGCTGGTCTGTTGTCAAACACACTCGGCTCCACGCGACTTCGTTATATTGGAATTGGCGCACACTGCAGTACTTGACACCCGAGGACGCTGTGGTCACCTGGGATAGCGACCCCCCCCCCCCTGATAAGAGTTTCTAGTGGAGTCACAACATACGCCAATCATTATAATAAGCAGAATAACACTAATATACACGCAGGACCTTGGCGATCCGATCCCCGGCTACAGAAGCTGGCTTTAGGGAGATAAAATGTCGCCTCTGCGGCAGGGAAGGAGTCCGCGCTGGTGTGCGAGGTCGAGAACTTCCGCCAAGATTTAGTCGGGCTCGCCTCGGGCTCTGGTGCCAGTCCTCTCGAGAGGGGTCGGACTCTCTTCCAGTCTGGAGTTGCCCACGGTGAGAGGCGCCGAGCAGGTGCGGGTATACTTATTGCCCCCCCTGTACCTCAGTGGACGAGAGGTTGGCCTCCCTCCGCCTTCGGGTGGTCCTGACTGTTGTTTGTGCTTATGCACCAATCAGCAGTTCAGAGGACCCACCCTTTTTGGAGTCCTCGGAGGGGGGGGGGTGCCGGAGAGCGCTCCCCCTGGGGACTCCGTCGTTCCGCTGGGGGACTTCCATGGTCACGTGGGCAACGACAGTGAGACCCGGAAGGGCGTGATTGGGAGGATCAGAACCCGAGCGGCGTTCCGTTATTGGACTTCTGCGGTCATCACGGATCGTCCCCGACGAACGCCGTGTTCAAGCGCGAGGGTGTCCGCACGCGCACCGGGCAGCGGGTCACCCTAGGTCGCAGTTCGACGATCGACTTTGCGGTCTCGGACGTCTCGGGCGCCCGGCCGGAGCTGTCGACCGATCGCCAGTCGGCTCCGACGGCGGGCCCGAACGTATCGCGAGGGTCTGCTGGGAAGGTCTGGCGGAATCCCCCGTCAGAAGGAGTTTCAACTCCCACCTCGGGCAGAACTTTGCTCACGAGGCCGCCGACCGGAGCCGTGTGGCCGTAAGGCGGTCGGCGCCTGTCGCGGCGGCGATCCCCGAACTGAAGCGGGAGTCCTATCGGGCCTTTTTGGCCTGAGAAGTAAACGTAGAAAATAAAAGTATTCTGAGGACACAACGGAGCCAATTTCAAACATCGACAAAGCGATTTCATCGTGATGCCAACGCATTTGACGAGTGGGATGCTGAGCGTTAATGTCGGAAATTCAAATCGACTCGCGGACGAGGAGGAGGAAATCAACGCCGGGAAAAAACAACAGTTAGGGTTTGGCATGAGGGTTTGAAAACGGGTTTCCGGTTTGAAAGTAGGGTTTTTAGTCAAGTAAATGCAGACTTTGTGTGAAACGCTTTGACTTTTCCAACTCGGTTGGTCGTCTTGTCATGTGGTCTCATCTTCATTTGCTTTAGCTGCATTAAAACGTCGCTAGAATCTTCCAGAAATGATTCGGCCGCATCGTGGAATCAAAAGAATCAGAATTTTACCCGGAAATCTGGAAAAAGTTTGGAATTTTCAAATCTCAAATCTTTAGGGCGCGTTTGCATGCCGATGGTCGTCACCTTTGGTGCTGAAGGTCAATCTTTAGTCGTGTGTGTGTGTCAAATAAAGCGATTCCATGTGTTCAGGTCGCGTGGGTCCCACTTGAGCGTAGATGACGAAGGTCCGTGTAACATGGACGTGTTGGACGGGTCTTCGCTCTCACTTCGTCGCTTCCTGGACAGGTGAGACGCGCGTGCGTTTCCCAGTTTGCCCGCCGGCTAGCTCGCGGAGCGGCTAACGAGACGTTGTGCTGTCGTTTCTATAGTTACGCGTACAGCAGGCCGGCGGTCATCACGGGACTCACGGATAACGCCGTACGTTTTGCTTCAGTTGCGTTGTCCGATTGGATTTTGGTTTATTTTATGTGCGTGTGTGTGTTTGTTGTATTTTCTGCGTTTTATGCGTTTGTTCACGTTTGCGTAATGATGCTTGTATTGTTTGTTAATTTGGAAGGTGTAACGATGTTCCTTTTCTCCGTGCGATTTCTTTCTTGTTGTTTTTAGAAATTCCGCTCTTTGTGCTCCAAGCAGAATTTACTTCGCGAATACGGCGATCGGCAAGTTCGTCTGAGTACGGCCAACACGTATTCGTACAAGAAAGGTGAGCGCCCGCCGCCGCCGCCGTCGTCGTCTACCCGTCGTGCTTTTCAGGCGCCGTGTGACGTGCGCCCACAGCGGACGTGCCGTTCCGGCACTATGTGGACGTCCTCCTCGGACCGCAGTCGCCCGACGTCCTCGGCAGCGGTGAGTTGGAAAGGGGCGGGGCGGGGCGAGGCGGGTGAGGCGGGTGAGGACGTTGACATTCGCATTCAGAAGGCACGTTAAACAGCAACGTTGACAAAAACAACAACAGATGATCTGACAGAAGTACAAAGAAACGACGCAATTAAAAAAATCAAAACAACAGCACAATTTAAAAAAAACCCAATGTGATTAAAAACGACGTCATTGAAAAATACGATGCGATTCAAAACATGATTAAAACAACGTGATTACAAACAACGCGATTAAAAACGACGCGATTAAAAAGGACAATTAAAAACAAAAATAAGAATGTAATTACAAACAACAATGAAGCAATTACAAACGACGCAATTAAACATGACACAACAATGATGCGATTAAAAACGACAAATAAAAACGATGCGATTAAAAACAAAAATGATGCAATTAAAAATAAGAATGCGATTAAAAGCAACAACGATGCAATTAAGAACGATGCGATTAAAAACGACGACACAATTAAAAACAACAATGTGATCAAAAACAATGATGCGATTAAAAACAATGATGAGAGACAAAAAACCACAAGGACACAATTAAAACGTATCTTTGCTGTGTTGTTTGTTTTTTATTTCGTGACGTTTTTGTGGTGCGTCTCCATTCGGTGGCGCTGTTGTGCTCCGCAGACACGCTGTATATGTTCGGCGACAACAACGTGAGCGAGTGGCGCAACCTTCTGGACTTTTACCGGCCACCGCCGTTCTTGCTGCCCGGCACCGGCCGAGCGTTAAGCTTCGGCGTCGCAGGTTTGCCGTTTTCGCTTTCGGGATTGCGGCAAAATGGAGGAAAGCGCAAAGTCCCAAATTGTCGTCGCCGTCCGCCGTCCAGGTCCGGGAACCGGCGTCCCCTTCCACTGGCACGGACCGGGATACTCGGAGGTCATCTACGGGAGGAAGGTATGTCGGCGGCGGTAGTTTGGGATTTGAGCGCTTTGGGCGTAGTTTTGGCAAACGCCGCCGGAGAGCGAGCCGCAGGCAGACGTCTGGCTGTGTGCCGCAGCGCTGGTTCCTGTACCCGCCGGATGAGGAGCCGCCCTTTCACCCCAACGCCAGCACCCTGGCGTGGCTGAGGGACGTGTACCCGCGGCTGCCCCCGCGCCAAGCCCCGCTCCAGTGCACCGTGCGACCCGGACAGGTAAGCCCGGTGGCGTAACTTTGATGTGAAGGCGGCGTCAAATTATTATTATTATTTTTTGGGTGCCCCCCGACAATTTATCCCCCCAATTCCAAATGCCTCAATCGAAATGGTCACTTTGTTAAGAAGGGCTTTGTTGCGGAAAAAACATCTTGTAATATTTGTTAAAAGTGGGAAAAGATGCATAAGAATAAACCTAATTAGCAAGAGAAACAAAGTCAACACACTACCGTAATTTCTCGTGTATAATGCGCATCCCCCCCCCCAAAATTGTCAAGTCAATAGTGCGCCTTGTACATAGGTATAGGGGCAAATGGAAAAAAACGTTCATTTTATAAATGTATGCCGCCATCTAGTGGTTATGAAAAAACTGTACACCTTCATTCCAACATGCCACTGCCACCTAGAGGTTATGAGAAAGGCGTACACTTTAATTCTAATATGCCATCGCCACCTAGTGGTTATAAAAAAAGGTGTAGCCTACACTTTCATTCCAATTTGACGGGTACGTACGTATGACTGCATATATGTACAGTTGTGCAAGTTTACATACCCTGGCAGAATTTGTGAAATATTGTTTCTTTTTTAAATATGACTGATGACTGAACAACAACCATTATTGATTTCTTTATGGTTATCTTTTGTTTAATGATAATGCTTTTCTGAAATGCGTGATCGTTTAATTTGAATCCCATTAGAATCAAATTAAATGTGTTTCACCCGGTCCTTCATGTTTTCTTCAAAGAATTGCACTCATCTTACACATTTTTCCTGGGTAATCAAACATATGAGCACAACTGTGTGTTTTCTAATTTACTAAATAAAAGTAGGGCTGTGAATTTCAAAATCAGAGTAAGTAAGTAAATTAAAAAAAAAAGTGTTCAAACCAAGTGCTTAACTTCAGAATAATTCTTCGAACAAAAACTAACAAAATACAGATTATACTTCATTTTGATCATATTGGTAGAAGCGACATCATGCAATGTAAAAATGCATTATACATAGAAGGGTTTTCCAGAATTTTAAGGTCAACTTTGGGGGTGCGTATTATACATGGGTGTGCATTATACGTGAGAAATTACGGTAATTGCTTCGCGGGCCTCGGGCCTTGAGTTTGACACCTGTGCTCTAGTGGTATGCGAATTAAATGTTCAAGCTTTGCATGATCTTGCAGTGGTGTACATTTTTTTTTCTTTCGATCCACTACATTTGCATTTAATAGTTTAGAAATGATTGATTGCAAACATTTATTTAGGTATAAGTTTTGTTGTTTTCTATATTTATATCCTATAAACTTTACAGGACTAAAACGTGTGCCTCATTTTACGCTGCTGTATCGAAACGTCGCTCATTAGTGCGTTAGGATGACGAGGACGGCGCTGCCAGGCGAGAGAGCGAGAGGAAGCCCAAAGAGGTTGACGGTGACAGCCGTTTGCTGCGTTTCCTCGCAGGTTCTTTACTTCCCCACGCGCTGGTGGCACGCCACGCTCAACCTGGATGCCGGCGTCTTCATCTCAACCTTCCTGGGATGAGGATGAAGAGCGCACACTCCAGCACCTCAGTCATCAACTGATGACCTCTGACCTTTTTGTGACTTTATTTGATGCTGCGTTTTCCTGCTCGGAAGACTCGGCAACAACAAAAGTGGACTTTTTTTCCTCTGCTCTTGTGAAAGGAATAAAGTGCGTCAAAAGCAAAGTGACCAGCGTGTGCGTGCGCCTGAGGTCCCGCGCCCGGCAATGCTTTTTCACGGCACTGTAGTTTAGCCAGGGCGATAAACACCCGCAGGCAAATACGGATCAATAAATGGCCGAAAAGCCAGCGCTGCGGATTCAAATCGAGAAAGAGGCCGGATCAAAACCAGGCGGTGCGGCGCCAACTGGACTCGACGTGGACGCGCTTGACCGCCCGCGGTGGCCGCTTCGGTGCGTCTTTTTTGCGGTCAACTAACTCCAAATAACGCCGACGCCCATTTATGGAAAATGTCCGGAGTTGCAGTGGATGTATATAACAAAGGCAGGTTTTCATTGTATTTATATGAGTCATTTTCCGGACGTTTGGTTTCAAGTTTAATTTGAGCTAAAAAAAAAAAAAATGTTCCAAGTTAAGGGGGGACGACGGGGGAATGATTTTCACTTCATAGAAGTAGTTACATTCTACTTTTGCGGAAACATCAACACGTATTGCGTGCGGGGTGCGGGTCACGTAAAGGGAGGGCGGGTAATACAAATCGGAGCTCGTCAACCGGGAGCAACCGTGACGTCGGTTTGGCTTGCTTGCTTGAAGGGAAACTGTTGAAAAACTAAAGCGCGCGGCTCCAGTTTCATCGTTACGTCAAACATTTCAAACGCCATAAATGATATCACGTGAAGGAGGTGCACATGCTTTGCTACAATATAAACTTTTATTCGTTCACTTAGGAAAACGAAACGAGGCAATGACAAACTCAAGTTGAACGTGTCAACGCAGAAAGTTGTTCTCCCGACAGCTCGCCAGAATAAAACCCGGAAGCCGCCGGGTTCGGCGTTTGCGGCCCAAGTCCAGGTGCGCGCCGACGGAAATCGGAGTCGGCGAGCGGGGGGGCCCAAACAACAAAAGCCAAAAGTCGACGTTCGTTGCTGCGTATAAAACAACCCAAAAAAGATGGCATGAAAAAAGGGGTCAAAGTTCAGAGTCCAGAGTGAGTCCAGGCGGGGTGTTGAAAGAAAAGCCAAAGGCAAGACGTGCTCGGGGAATGTTTCATCTTATTTTATTGTTTTTTTTCTTTTCATAATGGAAAAATAGAAGCTTTAACAAACGTCTTCAATTCTCAAGCAAAAATGCGGAGCGACCCAAAAGCCGAACCGCTCGCCCCTCAAGTGCTTTTATTGTCAAAAGACTTTGCGCCCAGCCGGTTACGGGCCGATTGGGGGCGGCGCGGTGGTCTTTCGCCATCCGGCGAGCCGCGGGCTGAAGAAACGCCAAAGCAACAAAAAGTCGTGATTCGAGCCCCTCCCCCACCGGCGGGATCGTCCGGCCGGGGAGCGAGAGGCGGGGCTTTTATTCAGGGGAGGAGTCAGAGTTGTCCACAGGCTGTCAGGGGGAGGAGCAAGAAGAGGAGCGGCCCGGCGGACCGCAAGGTGGTGATGTCGTCGTCTCTCATACACAAGACACTCATCGTCGTCATCTTCATCATCGTCTTCGTCGTCGTCGTCGTCGTCTTCACACGTCAATCGAGTTGAGGCGTCGCCAGGCAGACTATGTCGTCCATTTTGTCCTCAACGCCAGACGCCCGACGCACACGCGTGCCGCTCCCGTCGCCACACGCGCATCTGACGCAAACAAGATCACACAAAGAAGGATTACTTGAAGAATCCTTTCAGACGGCCATTGTTTGTTCAATTCATTGACGAATCGCAGGGAAAAAAACGCTCTTTAATTTCCATCCCTTTCTTTCAGGAGACGATTTCAAATTGACAGTGCAACAATGTACAAACAGAAATCGATGACAATTCAGTTCCTGTTTTGCTCCGTAACAGCCGTCCAAAAAAACCAAAACCAATCGGCGCCAACGTTGATCGTTTTGCATTCGATTCATAAAGTGCTTTTCTCGCTCATATCACAGTCACGCCTGGCGGTGGCCGCAGCTGCCCTGCAGGGGGCAGTTCCGACGGAAGCACAGCTGCCGTTCCGCCCCCGCGGCCCCTCCGACCGCCACCAAACAGCCGACCACATTTGTTCGTAGCGAGATTGTTGTAGTAAGTGAAAATTAACAAAACAACTGAAAATCGAATAATTTTCATTACGCAAAATGTTGTTTTAGTTTTTAAGAACATTTCGTTTGACAAAACTAACTAAAACCAACGATTGCGAAAATACCCTTTGTTCCGTCGGTCAATTTCAAACATGAGCTCCCGGCGTTGATATCGTATTTATTTCAGATGAATACGGAAGGAATGTCGATCAGTCCCCTTTGGGAATTGTAGTTCACCGAGGTCGCGTCGCCCAGAAGCGACGTCATCGGGCAGCCCCGTCGTCGTATTGAAGACGCCCGCCGACGAGCTGGCGCCTTAGCGGAACCTGCGCGTCGGTTATTCGTCTTTTGGGGCAAACCCAGAGAAACGGACAACTGCGAGAGTCGCCGAACGCCGGCGTTTCCCGCCACGAAAGCAGACGAGGAGTTTGTCTGGCTGACGCGGCAAGTGATCAAACTACTGCGACGGCGGGAAAACTTGAAAGGCTTTGTCACAATAATCACGGACTCGACGACGACAAAACAGAACGGACGCACTTTCCCTGGAGATGCAGCAGGTAAAAGAAAGCTTACTTTTCTGTCTGTCTAACAGTCACAAATCTGAAAGTCCACCTGAGAAGTTGGATGTTTTTGTAAGTGAAACATAAGCACATACATACTACAGCGTCTCTCATGAATGGCTTGACGACGTTGTGACGCATCTGATTGACGCACTGCACCTACTGCACTTCAAATTGCACAGTCCCTGTATTTGATTTGTGGATGGTGCTTCATCTGTTAAGACAGTTAATACCTTTTTTTTATTTTTTTTTTTATAAATTTGTTGATTTTTATTACAAAAGACTTATTGTGATCTTGTTTTTTTTTTTTTTCCCCCACAGTTGACAAATATCCCAAATTAAAAAAATACTGCATTTAATAAAAACTAAACTAAAGTAACCCTAAAACAAAGCATTTTTGAAAATAAAAACGAAAAACTAAAACCTGCTCTGAAAACTAATTAAAACTAACTGAATTAGAAAAAGGAAAGTCAAAACCAAATCCAAACTACCTATAATGGCAAATCCAAAACTATTATAACCAGGGTTCGGAGTCAGGTCAAGTGTCCTGCCCGGGAACAGGATGACAACCAAATGCTCTCGGGCGGGGATACCAACCGGCGATATTGAGCGTTGGGGTCAAATTAGAGGATGGACCTAAAATGTCAGGAGATGGTCCAAGAGGTTCACGATGAGGGGGACAGAAGTCGTCGGAACGGCTGCTGCTTTTGGCGTGCGTGCGTGCGTGTGTGCGTGCGTGTGTGTGTGTGCGTGTGTGTGTCTGACCAGGCCTGGCTCTTGAGCTTGCGTAGCTCCTTTGTGGCCCAGGTGGCCAGCATTTTGGTCCGGCTGGTTTTGGAGCGGCGTCCTTCCGTCAGCAGATCGTTGATGAGCGGCCGAGCCTCCACCAGCTTCATCACGTCTTTGCCGAACGCCGTACACAGGTCGCTGACACGCACGCACGCACGCGCGCACACACACACACACACACACACACACACACGCGCACACACACGTTAGCAACACACCGGCTTGCACAAGGCTCGTAAATTTGTGGCAAGTTTTCAAGGGAATTGAAGATGGCAACAAAATTGGTAGCAACCTCAAAACAAAACAAAAATTGACCAACCAAACCAAAGGCTTGTAACGGGAAAACCGGGAAGTTGGGTTACTGCTAACTCGCGTGCAATCTACTCGTTTGAGTCAGGATTACACTCCAACCGATTTGCCCCAACTAGGTTTCCCGTTAACTCATTGGCTGCCAGCTGTTTTAGAGCATTGCAGCCTGGCCATTGTGGAAGGGGATCCCCCAGGCTCCATCTGCAGCCCCTTCCCAAGGTTTCAATTTCCCCAAATGGGGTTTGGAGTTTTTCCTTGCCTGCTCGGGGGTTTACATTATGGGATGTCGTCAATCTTTGCCAACAGTAGGCCTGCGACGCCCTGGACTCTTTTAGGCTCAAGGGCGAAACAAAACTTGACTTGATTCAGACTGATCTTTCAAGACCCACATAATATTGTGTTCTGTCGCACAGAACCCACAAACAGAAAGATGTACACTTTTTTTCATCTGGTGAAAGAAGAGTTTGTTGCAAGCTTTTTCTGTTCTTTAGGAATCGTCTTGATTTCACCAAAAACACCGCTTCCTGATCCAAAACTTTTTTTTTTTTTTTTTTGGGACGCTAATATTTGCTGTTGTGACACCGCAAGCTATAAAACTAAAATTAGTGTGATAAATAGATTTGGCAAAATATTTTTTACAGGTATAAAACTAAGAAAACAAAACGCACCCTCAGCGACACAGACTCATCGCATAGCTCCAGTTGAACGTCAGCAGCTTTTTTACATGCCGGGCGCCATCTTTGCTCGTGATCGCAACTAGGGCTGGCCGATAATTCAATATATATCGCCAGAGATGTCATCAACATCAATAGAAAATACCTTTGATAATAATTTTAAAAACCAAGGAAACCGCAGCGTTGACGCCGCAAGGCATTTTATGTCGGGAGGCCCTCAATGCAAAAAATAAACTTAAAAGAGAAGCTAGGAGGAGAGCAGAGATCTACCCTCAGTCTCTGGAGCTATCATAGTCCAGCTAAGCAAATTTGGTTACGTCCATGTTTTCACAGACAATCCAGACAGGCAATAATGTGAGTTGCTCCAATCGCGCGTGAGTTGAACCAATGGCGGCGTCAATAGAACCAGGTCAAGTTAGGTCGACACGCACAGCACATTAGCAGCAAGACGCGATAGGCGCTAATGTTCGTAGCCTACCGCTGCTGCCGCAGGGGGAAAAAAAAAGTTTCCTCGAAAGAAATGACTGGAGGTTCAACGGATGACATCGTCGAAAAGTTTTTATTTGCTTTTGTAAAGTCTGACGAGAAAAAGTAGCGTGCAAGTGACGACCAGCAATCTTGTTTTTGTGCACGCTCAATGCTCCAAACCAAGCGACATGGTCTGGCAGAAGGCACGCTAGTGGCGAGCTCGCTTGAAAACGAGGGATTCAAGTAATTCACCCTCGTTACCAACTCGCTGGGGTAAATTGGAATTGCAAAACTTTAAAGCTTTCGCATGTGCAGATTATACGCGTTGATGAAGTTTTGTGTGACACACTTGATTAACGTTCCATGTCATGTTCAACCTTTGACAGAAAATATTTGTGACAGTACAGCACTAAACCAATCGCTATTTTGGCGGCTGTACTGCTTGCAGTGTCCCGCTATCCCCGACAATATCTATACCTACCTGACACACCTAGACGTCCCTGCGGGAGGCTTTCAAACTCCCTTGGAAAGCTCCCCGCTCAGCCCGAAATACGCTCTCCCTGGAACTAGAAAGTTCACGAATCAGCTTAAACTCAAGAGTTGCTGCCGTGAAATTAGTATGGAATATTCCCATTCCCTGGTTTTTTTTTGGGTGCTGCGTCACCTCCTGAAAATAACAAAAGTTGGGACTCCCTTTTCCAACAATGGCAAACACGCGGGGAAAGCCTCCCGACTTCCTCGGAGGCTGTTACGTCACCACTTCCGAACACGGGATGGCCGCACGCCGGCCGCCTTTCGCACTGAGCGAGTGCAGTGTCAAAAGGCCTTCGCAGGGAACGTTTAAAAAGAAAACAAAGAGGTCTTCTATCATGATACACATCAGTATCTGAAAAGCATTATCGTGATAGGATTTGTCCCCATATCGCCCAGCCCTAATTGCAGCACACTTTCTACTCCGACACCGCGCGAGGTGACGAAACTTGCCCGACTCTCCCTCATCACGTCCAATCTTTATCTTCTACTCAAAAGCTGTGCTGGTTGTGAATGCCACGCTGCCACCTACTGGCATCTGTTCGTCATTAGTTTTGTAGACGCTTGAATTGCACACGATGGGTGGAACCCTCTTCTGCGCCTTCCCGCCAAAAAACGAACTTTACAAATGTATTCGTCGGTGGCGGTAAACGTCGACCAATAGAAACGTCCGCGGCAGTCAATGGGTTAAGAGCCAAAGTTCAACTCGATCAATTCCTGGTTTATTCCCATAACTTCCCACTGAAAGTTTCCAACATTGATGAAGCGTGCGTGCAGTCTTACCCGATGAGTCCGACGGCGTTGGCCACGACCACGTCGGAGTGGTCGTCGTCCTCGGCGATGTGATGGATGAAGGACAGGATGAACTCCACGCGAGGCTGCACCAGCATCACGTCCGCTGCCACCGCAACAACAACAAAACTCGCTCGCTCATTCGGGTTGGCGATCAGTCGCTCATAACTAGATAGAGATTGTTCCCAAAATGTCCGCCGAAAAGCCTTTTCTGGCGATTGCGGAGTCGGCAATGAGTGAATGTTTCCGAACGCAGAATCAATCATTCACTCATTCCCAACTCACCAATCACTACAAAGGGATTTTTAAATTGTTCCGATACAGTTCCCTAAAAATCCATTTCTGGTGATTGGGGAGTCGGGAACGTGTGAATGATTCCAAACACGCAATTCATCACTCCGGACCGACTCCCTCATCATTAGATAAAGACTTTCACACTGCGGTCAATATCGTTGACTCATGGACTTTGTCGTTTTTGTTTGTCAGGTCCCGCAAAACCAGCAAGCCGTGTAAAATTGGCGTGAAGCCTGCAGCTTTCTGGGTGAAAAGGACCCCAAACTTCTCTGCGATGTCATCAAAGCTTCCTGTTGGACTACAGACAGGAAGAGGAACTGACATCGGCGCGTGTGCAAACAGGGGGCGTGGCCTTACGGTGGACGTTCTCCTGGTCGCCCTTCAGACCCTGAATGATGCCCGTGTACGCCTCCAGACAGCCTTCACGCAGCCCGTTTAGGTAGTCCACCATGTCGTAGTCCGTCTACAACACGCATAAAGTTTTCTTTCAAGCTCGGTGGGATCATCAAACGAGTCACATGGAGGTAGCTTGTGGTGGCTAGCCGCTAGTTCGCTCGGTGCTGTCGTCTCAGACAAAAAGTGGTTGTTGACATCATGGTCAGCGTGGTGCATGATTGTCATCACAGAGCAGCGCAAACGTTTGTGCAATCCACCAATGAGAACTTACCTTGTCCACTTGGGCCTGCGAAGCCTGCTGCAGCGTGTCCAACACGATCTCCAGGTACTTCTTGAACTCTCCTCCGATGGCCATGGCGATGTCGCCGAACACCGACAGAATCTGCGGCTTCACCGACCGATGGACGTTCTCGTTCTGCGCACGCCAGACCGGGTTAGGCGGGGGGAGCAAACGGGGGCGGCGGGGGGCTCTGCTACTCACCCCGAGGTTCTCCAGGAGGAGCTGCATGATCTCGTCGCAGTAGAGCAGGATGTTGGACGACAGAGCTCGGCACAGGTCGCTCACCAAACCCACGGTGGCCTGACACACCTTCAAAGGCATTTTCAATAAAAACTACATTCAGAAGACTTCATTTGGCAAACTCTGAGCTTGTCTTCCGGTTCTGAACAATAACGGCGATACGCTGGTAGAAGTCAATTTCACCAAAATTATTTGGAGTAAGAAATCAGATTTTTGGACAAAAATAGAGCCACGCCTACCAGCAGACTGCCTGCCTATCACAGCTGATTGAAGTTCACAGGTTAAGGGCAAGTTCAAGAGATTGCAGTGTTAGCACACTCACCTGGTATTACATTTAATTCACAATAGAATAGAATCACCTTTTATTGTCATGAACATGCATGCACACTAAATGTGTTCTCTGCATTTAACCCATCACAGTGAGCACATACACAAGTTAGTGGAACACACTGGAGCAGGGGGCAGCTGAAGCCGGGGATAATACTTCACGTTTTAGTGTCATTTGTCTGTTTTCGAACCAAATTATTTTCTCATAGTTTAATAACATCTAATAGCTCTTTGAAAGGCATTTTCCATTACAATTCGATGATGACAATTAGCCTCTTACCTGCTTTATACATATCACCTATATATAAATTATTATCTTTAAGCCGGAACCAGAGATTAATAACTAATTTTCCTCAATTCAGAAATAATGAAGTTGAAACTCTTAAAATATTGATTTATTTCTCCTTTTGCGTGTCAATGCCCCCGATTGTACAATCCCAATTCCAATGAAGTTGGGACGTTGCGTTAAACCAATCAAAACAGAACACAATGATTTGCAAATCATGTTCAACCTATATTGAATTGAATACACTACAAAGACAAGATATTTCATGTTCAAACTGATCCACTTGATTGTTTTTAGCAAATAATCATTCACTTGGAATTTGATGGCTGCAACACGTTCCAAAAAAGGTGGGACCGGGTCACGTTTCCCACTGCGTTACGTCACCTTTTCTTTGAACAACATTCAACAAACGTTTCGGGAACTGAGGGCGCTCATTGTTGAAGCTTTGTCGGTGGAATTCTTTCCCATTCTCGCTCCATGTACAGCTTCAGTTGTTCAACAGTCTCCGCGACCCTCGCCCCATCTTTGCTTGTGAATGACTGCGCAATTCGGGGAAGCTCCTTTTCTACCCAATCATGGCACCCACCTGTTCCCGATTCAAACACGCCTGTTCATCCACGAGCATTCCTCAACTTTCTCAGTCTTTTTTGCCACCTGTCCCAGCTTTTTTGGAACGTGTTCCAGCCATCAAATTCCAAGTGAATGATTATTTGCTTAAGACAAAGTTTGTCAGTTTGAACATGAAATATCTTGTCTTTGTAGTGTATTCAACTCAATATAGGTTGAACAAGATTTGCAAATCATTGTATTCGGTTTTTATTTATGTTTAACACAACGTCCCAACTTCATTGGAATTGGGTTGTAAAATGGTACAGTCCCACCAGCTTGCGTGAAGCAGAAAGTAACCTGCTAGCTAACTAACAAAAATGATGTTTTGAAGGTTGTGTCGGTGGGTTCTTACTCAACGTAAATTCAGAAAGGCTCACAAAAGATTGATACATTTGCGGTACAGCTTGCATCTCAATGAATATAAACGGCAGACTCCCAGGATGCACTGCTCTCACATCCCCAATCAATCAATCAATCATTCAAAGCAGTCCTACCTGATACTCTGCGTAATTCTTGAGGCCGATGGTGAGGAAAGGCTTGAAGGCCTCCATGTACTTCTGGAATTCTGCTCCCAGAACTGAACCCGAAATCCCAAATGAGTCACGATGCCACACGTCAGATCAGAAGACGTCGTTTTCCTTACCTTCCACCAGGGTGGAGACGGCCATGAGCGCCTCCTGCTGCACGCCTCCGGAACCGGCCGTGCTCTGGAACATTCTGAGCAGCGAGGCCATCACCACGTCTGAGATCTGCAGGGCGTCCTGGTGCTGCACCTTCCGGAGAACGTTCTGAAAAAGACCCACGAGGAAGCGTCAGGCGGCGACGCGGCGAGGGCAGCGGATGGCTCACCTGGAGAGTGGCGCACAGCAGCGACTGAAGGTCGTTGAACTGGATTCTGTCCGAGGTGCTCTGGATGTGCGACTGTGGGAGCAGGAAGTTGTGTCATCTTCACGCGGGATCAATTTGTTGACATAAGCATTTATAGAATAACAATGCATGGACAGGAAGATTATATCACTAAATGGCTATTTTTAGTTTACACTACAGATGAATGCGTGTGAAAATGTGACTTTGGCTATGAATGTTTCCAAAGTGCTTGGTGTAAAGCGAGCCTACCTCCCAAGATGGACGTGTGCAGATGTTGGATGGACGGTGCTGGAATCCAAGCACCGAACTAAAGCGCTCAAAGGCGTTCTCACCTCCATCTGTAAGACCTGCTGGAGCCTCTCCATGATGACCAGGGTGGTCTTCTGCACGGCGGGGTAGCAGTCCTTAGCGCTGTTCTTCACGATCTCCATAAGCGCCTCGTAGGCGGCGGAGCGCAGGTTGTTCTGATGGCCGTCAGGTCTGCACAACGAGCGACAGCAGCGTGACGGAAGGCCACGACAAAAGCTTGCCTGCCTGTGGTCTAAACCAGGGCGGTTGTTCAACGTTTGGGTCCACAGACCACCTAGTGTGGGATTCCCCCGCCCAAGGACCACCTCATAATCCTAACACCAAGTACAATGTTTTCCGTTTATGAACATGCCAACCTAAACTGGGGATGTCCCAATCACAATTTTATGGGGTTTTTTTTTGCACCCGAGTCAGTCACAGTGGAACCTCGATAGAACGGACTTTGGGTGGGGTTTGTCCAATATAGTCGATTGCCCGTTACATTAAAGCACTTTTCTAAAGCCATTTGCACCCATAATACTGCACAGGTTTTGTAGGTTTTTTTGTGACCTAAAACACCCAGTACAGTACAAAGTTAGTGGAAATAAATATTTTAAAAAACGCTTGAAAATGTTTAAAAGTTAAATATTTTATCCAAACGGAGCATGCTGGTGTGGTTGGTCCTGGTGACATTGTTGACGTACAGTCCTCATCATAGGAGAGTCCCTTTCATGAGCCGCGAGGAGTTAGTGTGCTTCCTAGTTCCAAATCTGTTTCCAAAGACAAACTGCTTGACACAAAAGAAAAACTGTTACTGTGCCAAAAATGGCATGTTCCAGACAGACTTGTGTTCCTCTAGAGTTCACGCTGCAGCCATACCACTCTCGCTCTCTCTCTGCCAGCCCTCCATGTACAATAGAGCCATTATCACATGGCCGCCATGTAGGGAGGATCTAATCATACTGTACATCCGTGACCCGGGATACGTTCATCCCACTCTCTGCCTGCATTGCGCCACAGCGGCAGTAAACAACAGTGGCCCATTCTGGAACTAACAGCCATTGATAGAACAGTTTAAGTGACAAATGGAAACTATTTTTGGACACGTTGTTCGGTCCCGACGGTCTGTTTTATCGAGGTTTCACTGTATATGCATGTATAATATATACAAAGAATATTTAATATCTAAATTATAAATACCATTCGACCAAATCCTTCTTGTAACGCTCAAAAATTCTCTTTTTTTAGCTCTACATTTGATGACAGTACACATTGAACTGGTCAAAATGTGTATTGGCCCATCTCAGGCAATTAATTTGAGCAGCAGGACTAGTGTTGCACCAAGTACCGATACCAGTACTGTACCGATGTATTCTGACAAAAATAGTACAGTACAGGTAGTAAAAAAAAATTTTTTTTTATTTTTTTTTTATTAAATTTAAAAAAGACTTATGCGACCTCGCTCAATTCATACGGTGTCTTAAAGGCCAGTACGCAAAAAGTTGACAGTCAGCCAATGACTGCCTGTCTTCCAACAAGTTGTCTGTGTGGGAGCCGAAAGAATGAAATGGCTTCAAACTGCCGACTAGCTCCTGCGGACACGTTAGCACGCGATAGCGTTAGCCACTGGGACGTAACCTCAGAGTCCGCAGCTCATGAGGTTTTGTGAGCAAAGTCTGTGTTATGTGGTAGACTCTCCCGTGCTGTTAGGAAAACTCTGCATTCGACGCACACGACAGGCTGCTTCAGCCGCCATTGCAGTTGTTTGTTTGAGTGAGTCACAATTGCTAACGCGTCTGTCGCTCTTTGACGAAGCCGTTCGGCGTGGTGGCTTTGCAGACTTATTTAGATACATCTTTCCGCTTGCCCTGAGTGCCGTTTAAGCAGAACGTTAACACATCGTGTCTCTTTGTATTAACGAGCGGGAAAGCATTTTTCTTTGTTCCTGAAAAGTAGTTTTGGTGATGTTGAAGAGGGCAGACTGCGTGCGTGCGCGGATCTCTCTCTTAGGCTACGTTCACACACTGTAGTGCACGATTGCCAATTTCGATTTTTCATTAAATCCGATCTTTTTATGTAGTCCATGTTACAAAAACTCATTTGGCTTCTACTGTGGGCGGAACGCGTCCATGACGTCACACGCATGCGCACAAACACGAGTCGCCGTGTTGATGGAAGTAAATACAGCCCCTCGTGTAGGTCTCGTCGTCGTAGCGAGTTCAAGGATTTTGGGCAACCGGAGCCAACATTTTCTTTTACTTAACAGTTTTAAAGCATCTTTTTGCCACTGTTTTCTGCTGCTTTGTCCGCTATTGCCGATTTGTAGCTTGTCTGCTTTGTCGAACAATTGTGACATTTGCCGCCTTTTGATGACGTATAAGTCAGGACTCGCAGGGGGGGGGAGAATAATTGTAATGTTCACATTGACATACAAAAAAAACTAATCTGATACGTCCCATTGGGCAAAAAAAAATCTGAATTGACCTGTAGTGTGAACATAGCGTCTGTCACTCTAAACGGTTATTTAAAAAAAAAAAAAATTAAAACAAAGAAAATTTCAATTGTGCAATATAAAAGGAAGCAATTACTCTTTGTCCCTTTGGATTATTTTCTAAAACTTGAAAATTTCCACTGGATGCCTATCAGCTAAAAACCACGTGATCGAATCCGATTTCTGATCACCTAATCGGATCGGGACATGCCAAACCTAAACATTCACGACTTGCGTCATAGACAGGACCATAAGCAAATTCAATTCAATATTTTATCCTTAGCAGACATACGCAGCATGAAGTGACGTTGTCTGCGAACACAGGGGAGCAACTAGCAACTGTAATTGTCACTAAGGAAAAGACGAAACAAGTGGAAATTTTGTTTTCACGTTTTTCTGTAGGACAAGAAAGCAGATCACACTGAACATGTTTGGCAATGTTCATGGTGGCCATTTATATGTTGCAAATGCAATCATTTAGTCATGTTGGAAACTTGAGCTGAGCTGAGGTACGTGCTTCTAAGCCGCAAATATTTGGCAGAGGTCACCTTGCCTCACTTGTACCGCTTCGACATGAGAAGCTTGTGAGATCACAATCATGAGAGCTTTTCATTGGCTCGAGGCTAAGAAGGTAGGGAGGAGTTACTGGTTTGATTGGCACACCGGTATGCGCTTTTTGAAACGAGACCGAATAACTGACTGCAAACTTTGCGGACCCCCAAATGAATCCAGTGCGAGAAGCCGAACCCTGACCTGTCCGTCGTCTCCAGCAGCTTCTGGACGATGAGCTCGAAGGAGGACGACAGGCAGTACGTGCTGGGCTCCTCCTGGTCATCGCCCACCTCCGTGGCCTCGTACGCCGCCTCCGCCAGAGACGAGAAGGCCTGAAGGGACGAGCGCGAGCCCCGCGTCAGCTTCACGGCACGCTACGCCCGCCGTGCGACCGCCCGCTTACCCAGCACACGTTGTTGGCCACCCGCGGCTCGGCCCCCAGGCCCTCGATCAGACACTGCAGGAGCGGCGCCAGGTAGACTTCATTGATGACTGCCTCGGGCAGCAGCCCGCAGATCCGACCCACGGTCCACGCTGTGGTGTCCCTCACCACCACGCCGGGGTCCTTCATCAGCTCAATCAGCGTCGGCATCGCCTGAGCAAATAATTATATCAATATATATATATATATTTTTTTATTATTTTTATTATTATTTATTTATTTATTCCCCCCCCTCATTTTTTATTTGATTTTATTATTTTTTTAAAGTCTCACAGCGGGAGCTTGACGCCAGCCCGGAGCGGCGTATTCTAAAGTTCTAAAGGTCGGCACGTGGTCCTGCGACCCACCTGGATGACGAGCGGTTTGAGCTGGCTGGGCTCGGGTCCTTCCAGGATGGAACCGAAGGCCATGACGGAGGCGTCGCGGTAGCGCCAGTCGGGGTGCTTAATGTGCTCTTTGATGAAAGGCAGGATGTGCGGCACCACGTCGTCCTCGCAGCATGTGGACAGCAGAATCAGGCAAACGCCCGCCGCCTTGCACGGGTTCCAGTCGTCGTCGTCGTCGTTCTCGTCCTGAGCGCCGCCGGTAAACGTGCACAAACATCAACAAAGCGGGCCGGACGAAAGGAAGGAAGTAAGGGCGAGGCGGGGGAAGCCCGTACGCTACCTGCTTGATGAGGGTCTGAGTCAGGATGGGGACCAAGTACTGCAGCGCGCCCTTGGCGTAGAACTTACTGGTGTGCTCTGGGGGCCGGCCCTGCTCCGAGGCCTGGTAAACGCAAAGCCTGGGTTCAGTCATTCACTCATCCACACTACCTAGGGAGTTTTATCTAGTCGGCCTCGATAGTTCCCTAAATTGCCCACTGAAAATCCAGTTGTAGTGATTGGGGAGTTGGGAAGGATGACTGACTCACTGCGTTCGGAACCATTCCTCATTCCCTACGCCCCAATCACTGTCAGGATTTTTAGATAGTGGACTATATCTAGGGCTGAAATGGTTCAGCGAATACAGTGTTCCTTCGCGATGTCACAGCTCACCTATTGCAGATTTTTTTTTCCCTTACAGCTCGTCCCATTAGCGGTGGCCACATCGTGCCATCCTTTTTTCATGTCAGCCTCTCTCCTGCATCCTCCTCTCTAACACCAACTGCCTTCATGTCTTCCCTCATGACATCTATCAACCTTCTCTTTGGTCTTCCTCTCGCTCTCTTGCCTGGACGCGCCACCCTCATCACCCTTCGACCAATATACTCACGCTCTCCCTTCTGGACGTGTCCAAAACATCCAAGTCTGCTCTCTCGAACTTCGTCTCCAAAACATTTAACCTTGGCCGTCCCTCTGATGGGCTCATTTCATTTCTAATCCTATCCAACGTGTTCCCTCCTCGAGAGAACCTCAACATCTTCATTTCCGCCACCTTCAAGCTCTGCTTCCTGTTGTCTCTTCAGTGCCACCGTCTCGAATCCGTACGTCACGGCTGGCCTCACCACTGTCTTCTAAACTTTGCCCTTCATCCTAACAGAGACTCGTGTCACGTAACATACCCGACACCTTCCTCCGCCCGTTCCAACCTGCTTGGACCTGTTTCTTAACAACACACTCACCATTGCTCTGGACTGTTGAGCCCAAGTATTCCAAGGCCCCCACTCTTGCTCTCTCTTCCCCCTCCGCACCTCTCATTCATGCACATATATTTGTCTTACTTCGGCTAATCTTCATTCCTCTCTCCTTGCCGGTGCATGCCTCCACCTTTTAACTGTTCCTCCACCTGCTCCCTGCTTTCTCTGCAGATCACAATGTCATCTGTGAACATCGTGGTCCACGGGTATTCCAGTCTAATCTCATTTGTCAGCCTATCCACCACCACTGCAAACAGGAAGGGGCTCCGGGCTGATCCCTGATGCACTCCCACCTCCACCTTCAACTCCTCTGTCACACCTCACCGCAGTTTTGCTGCCCTCATACATGTCCTGTACTAATCTAACATACTTTTCAGACACTCCAGACCTATGCATGCAGTACGATAGTTCTTCTCTGGGTACTCTGTCGTGGGCTTTCTCTCGATCTACAAAGACAATGTAGCTCCTTCTGACCCTTCTCTGTACTTCTCCATCAACACCCACAAGGCAGATAATGCATCTGTGGTACTGTTTCTAGGCATGAAACTATACTGTTGCTCGCAGATACTCACTTCTGTCCTGAGTCTAGCCTCCACTACTCTTTCCTATAACTTCATTTTGTGGCTCATCAACTTTATTCCTCTATAGTTCCCACAGCTCTGCAAATCACCCTTGTTTGTACAAATGGGGATCAGCACATTTTTCCACCATTCCTCAGGGATCTCACCCGCTAGAATTCTGTTGAAAAACCTGGTCAAAACCCCCACAGCCACCTCTCCTAGATGCTTCCCTACCTCCACAGGTATGTTATCAGGACCAACTGCCTTTCCATTTTCCATCCTCTAAGTGCCTTTCTAACTTCCCCCTTACTAATCATTGCCACTTCCTGGTCCGCCACACTTGCCTCTTTCACTCTTCTCTCTCATTTTCTCCCAATACTCCTCAAAGTATTCTTTCCACCTATCCAGCACACTAAGAACAGAGATGGAAATGTTGACTGGTGCCAGTAATCACTAACCTGCTGCACAGCCTTCCCATCTCTGTCCCTCTGTCTGGCCAACCTGTATAGATCTTTTTCTTCTCCTTTAGTGCCCAACTTGGCATACATGTCATCATCTGCCTTTTGCCAGCTCTACCTTTGCCCTACGTTGCATCTCCATGTATTCCTTTCTCCTCAGTCCTCTCAGTGTCCCACTTCTTAACGAACCTCTTTCCTTGTATGATTTCCTGTACTTTGAGATTCCACCACCAAGCCTCCTTCTCTCCTTTCCTACCAGAGGACAAACCAAGTGCTCTCCTGCCTGTCTCTCTGATCTGTGGTGGTCCAGTCTTCTGGAAGCTCCTCCTGTCTCACCTCTTCTCGAAAAGCCGCACAACACTCTTCCTTTCTCAGCTTCCACCACATGGTTCACCGCTGCGCCTTTGTCTTCTTAATCTTCCTTCCCACCGCCAGTCCTCTTCATTGCTCTCGAGTCACACTCTCCCCTACCACTACCCTACAGTCAGTAACCTCCTTCAGATGACATCATCTGCACAAGATGTAAATATATGAGTGTCACAACAAAGGGTCTGAATACTTATGGCTGTGTGATATTTCACTTTTTCTTTTTTTAATACATCTGCAAAAATTTCAACAATTCTGTCTTTTCCTGTCAATATGTGGTGCTGTGTGTACATTAATGAGGAAACAAATAAAAATGATTTGCTGCAATAAAACTGAAAAATAAAAGTCCTAAAAGTGTGGATTTCATTGCTATTTTTCTCAATAGAATCTCCCCCGCTCTGTAAAAGGGCATGGATGCCAGCTTCGTAAAATTCAGTAGGCGGCACTTTTAACAGTCCAAAAAGGTGATTCTGCGGCTTCTCCATTCCCATTCCACAACCTTTTGAAAATGTTTCATTGGGTTCCCCTTCCAAAACGAGGAATCCGACAATGACGTCACTCTCAAAATCGCTGACAGGAGGGTGAGAGGCCCACCATTTTCTGAGCCGCTTCTCCTCACTAGGGTCGCGGGGGTGACAGGCTGAAATTAAATTTAATTTATTTTTTAATAAAGCTTTGATCAAGAATTTAAACCACAAACTGAAAAATTCTGATGAAAAAAATCAATGAGTAGGTTAAATTAAATTGGGCTCATGCCTTTCTGACTGCACCTCGTATACGAGGAGGACATTTTGTGGTGACCGTCAGCTGGTGACGCACTGTTGGGACGCCCTCACAAACCTCGGAAGCCTCAATGGCGAGGTCCATCTCCTCATCGCACACGTTGGACCAGAACTCGATGCCCTGCAGCGCCACCTCATCGATCTCGCTCTTCATCGCCTCGATGGTGATCTGAGAACACGAACAAATCCAGGTTTACTCAACTCCTGCCTCTGCCATACAGTTTTATACGTGCTTCTGGGTTACCCGGCTGGTTCTCGTTCACCAAGGTTGTTTTACATGTGGTTGAGAGTCACTAGGTGGGCTTTATGTCACGGAGTTGGTTCTTAGTGTGGTTCTAGGTTACTGGCTTAGTTCTACATAGGGGTCTGGGTCACTAGATTTGTTCTACATGTGATTCTGGGTCCAGGTTCATTCTGTGTTACAAGCCTGAGTCTGTCTGTGGTTCTGAGTTACGAGGTTAGTTCTAAGGTTCTGGGTCATTGAGTTCTATGTGCAGGTTTGGGTCATTGCGATTGGTCACCAGGTTGGTTTGCGGTCATTCTTACCGCAAACAGAGCCGGGCCCATATAGGCCTCCATGTACTGATAGTACAAAGACATGATCTTGACCAGGTTCTGAAGGGCCGCCACCCGCACCTAAAGACAGAGATTACATAATCAGCTGTGTGCGGGTCGACTTGGTTCTGGTGTTCCTGGCGTTACTCACTCGGGTATCTGGACACTGTGTGGCCTCGCACACCACCTGCATGATGACGTGCCTCTCCGTCTGCGGGACGCACAGCCGGCAAACATCAGCAATTTAGCGGGCAACTTACTGGTGTCGGCGGCGGCGCACCTCCTTGTCAAAGTTGGCTTTGGTGAACTCCAGAGAGTTGAGGAGCGCGTTTGTGGCGGCCAGTTTGACATTGTTGCTGGGCTCCTCCTTCCTCATGCCCTGGATGATGGCCGTCAGGATCTCGTTGCCGTTTTCCTGAAGCTGCTCGGGATCCTGCAGACAAAAAAGCCAACATCACGCACACTGAGCACTGGTGGCAAAGGTACTAGTGCTCTGCACCGGTAAAAGTACTGATTCAACTTCTTTACTTAAACTTGCCCTTTTTTCATTAACTTAGTACTCATACTGACAAGGGGGGAAACAAAGTTCAATTACATCACGGTTCAAACCAAGAGCGAGGTAGTGTGGGATGGACTTTCATGCTATCCAAAACAACACGCTCCCATAGCTTGCTCACGTTGTGAATTGACAAAACAAAAATGCTAAATTAGCTAATGATAAAGAGAGAAAAACATGTTTTCGATGAGACTTTAGAGTTTTTGAAGGCCAGAAGCGGGTGCTTTTTGGGTTGGTACAAGACAACGTGTGTCACCAATTATTCTTGGAACCAAAACCAATTCTCTTAAAAAGGTCCACTTATGGGGGATGTTTTAACTTCTTACCACTCCTTTTGGGAACCGACAATACATGGTAATTCAGTGTGGGATAATCCCCCCACCCCAATTTCTTTGTTTTGCTTGTTGTTTTGTTGTACAGCATGTTCAAAATAAAACTCAAGCAATCAATATCTCCCTTCGCTGAATCGTTAATCATCGCTGATTCATTCTCCATTTCCCCGCTGCCCGCTTTCCCCCACATTGTAAGACCCAAGATCTCAATCAAGATGTCGACTGCGGCCGACTTTGCTTCTCGCTATTGACGTCACGTCATCATACACCAAGGTTGATAAAAAGTAACGAGCCTATTCTGACAAAGTAAGGAGTAGAACATATCCGTTTTCAAATGTAGGATGTAAAAATAAAAATACTCAACTACAGGTACTTGAGTACAGTAGTGAAGTATTTGTACTTGGTAACTACTCCCCTACCCCCGTTCGAGGTGGGAGAAGGGGACCACTCACAATGTCCTGGCAGATGTATCCGATGGCCTCCAGGGTGGACTCCTTCATGTGCTCGGTACTGGACGGACCGGTCACGTTGGCCACCAGCTGCGGGATGAGTTCGGGCCACTGGTGAACCGGAATCTCGGCGCAGGCGATGCCGGCCACGCACTGCGACGCCGAGCTGGGCCGATACGTCTCCGTGCCCAATGTCTGCAGAACCTGAGACGTGTGGAAAAGAACGTGCAATATCTGATATAGTTGGACTTGTTTCACTTGTGGTCTGTGGATTTTCAATAGTGAATGTAACACTCAGCTTATTACTAATGTGAGAAATCTGCATGCATTTCCCATGTGGAAGTGCGATCTTCTGTTTGACCATTTGCCAGTGTCAGTCTGTCCGATTTGTGTGCATTGATCAGAGCCATTTACATTTGAATCATTTTTATTGCTCAAGTATGTTCAAAACCCACGAGGAATGTGTCCCCGGTGGTTGGAGCCACTAGCACGAACACAAACAAGCCAC